>NC_140475.1:22189203-23544203 GCF_051167445.1 Perissodus microlepis
AAAAGCTGTGCGGTCTTTCCCACTCGTTGGGATCATGCAGGGCAGATGTCAAGAGAGGAAACACTGTGGTTCCCTGCAAAAAGTACAATACACAAACTGAAAATGCTTTTTATATGATACATTTTAATAGCTTACAGAAGTTACTTATGTTACTAATGTCAAACTTCTTCTAGCAAAGGTAATGAGGGGGGTTATGGTCAATGGCTGTCTGATCAGTATGAATATATACTTGATATTAACAGTATGTTACAAGCCATTTTCAGAATTTCTTTAAAGGGTAAATTCAGTAGTTTTATGTTAAATACCTTTTTAACAGTGAAGAAATATTAAATATACATTCTACTTAAGTAAAGATAGACATGGCAACCCCTTTTACAGTACAATCAAAAACACTGTAGAATACAAATTCAGTTACTAGTTTAACAACAGTATATATATATATATATATATATATATATATATATATATTTTTTTTTTTTACTTTTTTATGGGTGATATTTCATTACATAATTTCCCATTTATTTTAATTTATTCTACCATAAAATTCGATACATTTTCCATTGTGTAATTACTAAAAAATTCTATATTCTATATTTTTATGGTAGTAAAAGGACATTTTGTTATTTAACTTTAAATTTGTTTCTCGGTCGCCCCAGAAAATCACAGTTTATTACTCAAGGTGGAGTATTTGAATCAGCTGGGATATCCAGACAAGAGGGAAATACAAATCCAGATTAGCTGCAACACAGATTAATTGATCAGCATTTTTTTCCCTTTGCATATAGGCTGTGATCAGCAGCATATTGGTGAAAATACTTGCATTCTTCTATAACAGTTTTGTAATTCTTCTTTTTTTATTATTCATCTGCTGCCTTTAGCGCCCTCTTCTGTCACACTGTCTTCCTGCACTGCTATCTTCATGTTTCCTCCTGCCTGCTCTCTTTTCACCATTGTCCAACATGCTTAATATCCCTCCTCAAACAAATGTATAAATAATCTCAATCTTGGCTCTTTGAATTTGTCTCTAAACTGCTCAGCCTGAGCCTTCCCTCTGATGTAATCCTTTATAATGCTGCCTTTTGCCAAATTAATCAGCATTTATTTACTTTAAATATAGCGTTTGATGGCCTGCATGTCGTTCTTGCACTCTTCACAATAATATTAGAAAACAGCAGGCACCTTCCTCTTTTTTTTTCTTTCAGCTATTCCCTTTAGCGCCCTGTTCTTTCACATTAACCTTCTGCATGTCCTCCTTCACTATTTAAATAAATCTTCTCTGTGGTCTTCATCTTTTCCTCCTGCCTGGCTGCTCTGTCTTCACCATTGTCCAAAATCCTTAATTCCCCCACTCTGCATATGTCCAAACAATCTCAACTTTGCCTCTCTTACTTTGTCTCCAGAGTGTTCAAACTAGAATCCATCATATGCATTTTGCTTTGTTCTGCTCTTTATAATTATTAATTGGTTCTGCACTCACTTTAGCTTCTTTTTTACATGCTGTTTTAAAAGGAGGATTGTTGGCGTGCCACTTTAGCTCAGTGGGTGAGCAGGCGGCTACACGGCTGGAGAAGGAAGGCTCAGGTGTGAGTCTGACCTGCAGCCCTTTGCTGTGTGTCTTTCCCCTCTTTCTTCCCAGTTTCCTGTCTACGTTAACTGCTACATAATCCAATAAAGGCAAAATTGCCAGAAAAAAATATCTAAAAGAAAAAGAGCATTGTGAATCTGTACAATATTGTCACGAAAAACAGAACAGCACACTAAAAGGCACATAATCTATTCTCCAGTTTCACATTTTACAAAGTTTTGCAAGGTGCTTTTGTTGTTTTTTTCCGATAACTTGTGTAATTCTTGCCTGTATGATTTTAAAGCTTTCTTTTGCTGGCAGCAGTTTTCCTGCCAACCTCCCTGTAAGCTTCAGTTTCCTGCTGACAGGTAAATCAGTAGAAGCAATGTCTATGCCTTTGTCTGCATTTAGGCTGACCTGCCTGTCGTCATGTATCATGGCCCCAACTTGAAAGGACATTGTTCATATTGCATTTATTTTTTCCATCAAGATATTTCTTTGGTATATCTTCGGTTTTCCATAGTAAGTGTGTTAGTGTTACCTTCTCAATAAAGTGACCCTGAAAAGTGATGTCTTGGGTGGTTTTGTGAGGGAGTGCAGTGGGGACGATGCTGCTCAGTCTCTGTGTCTCATGGATGACGGCGTCAGTGAAGGGAAGGTTTTTCCTATCGGCAACCTGCACCTGTCGATCTCCTATGACCCCCCTCAGCTCCTCCTGGACCTCATCTGAAGCATAAAAGAGTGCAGTGGACACATCCCCATTACCTGACTAAAACACTTCACTTATACTAAATAAATACATAAAAGCTTTGTGGTTCACTTGATCTTGTCTTTTTTTTTACTTAGGCTTCTCACCCTGTATCTCTGGATATTTGGCCATAAGCAGAAGTCCCCATCTCAGTGTAGTTGATGTTGTCTCAGTGCCGGCAGCAAACAGATTCATGACTGTTATCATAAGGTTATCATCATGGAAGTGACTTTTGGTAATCCCAGATTTCTGCACATAGACATTTAACAGAAAAGTCACTCAAATCATTCTAATCCTAAAGTTTAGTTTAGTTGCAAATCAACAGAGGTTTCAGATACATTTCAAAGTTCTATGAACACACAGCTACAGTTTTGGGCAGGAACATGCACAGTTTCACCCTGAGCTTCAGTTAAACATCCGAGAACACCAACTTGAAAGATGATAGAAAGTCCAACCTCCAGATTTTGTTTGCGGACCAGAAAGGCATCCACAAAGCCTCTGCACATCTGGGAATTCAGACTCTGTTTTAAGCGACTGAAGATGGCTCGGTTTTGTTTCTTATTAGCAGAATATATTTTGTGTATTTCATTTCTGTCCGCAGTCCACTTGAAGAGCGATGGAAACATGTCAAAGATCTGTCAAAGTTGACAAAGTAATGCTTTATGCACAGCAAAATAAATAATACTGTCAGTGAATATACTTCAAAAAGTAGCAATTAATACCTGCATTGAGGGACTTCCACCAAGTCTAACAATTCTGGATGTTCGCGTTACCAGAAGTATAAACTCTGGATCATTATATTCAAATCTGCTGCCATAGACGATGGAGCAGATAATATTAGAGACTGCACAGTTAACTGGTTGGGTTGTATCAAAAGCTTCTCCTGTTACAACAGAAATAAAATAGCACGTGAACTTTAGAAAAAAAATGTCAGTTTATTTACTATTTACTAAACTCAACGCAATGTGATTAGTTTTACCTTGAAATTTCTTAAAAACTTCAATGAGGTATTGACATTCTTCAATTATTTTGTCCTCACATGCTCTCTTGCCCATCCCAAAGTCTCTCAGGTTAGTCAGTGCAAAGCGCCTCATTTCTTTCCATGAATCGCCGTTGGACCACGCAACCCCTGAAATTAAATTTTTACAAAATAGTTTACCTAAGATAGATTAAGCTCAATGTGTAACTGTGTGAAAAAATACATTTATTGTAGCGTAATATTAGGGTTGCCAACTGATTCATCCTTTAGTCTACCTTAAATGTCACATATATTGACCATTACTTGTAATGTCACATACACTGCATATTTACACTATGTCCAGAGGGTTGTGCATTGTGTTTCTGACATCACAGAGTGTATCTTATTTCATAGTTAAAAAAAATAGCAACCCTACATAATAGTCATTTTCCATACCATGTGATTGAGTGAGTTCACGCATGATCTCCAGTGGATTTCTGTCACCAAACACGTCATCATAGTCGACAAGTGCCTCCTTCACTGTCTCGTATCCTGCCAGGACCACCACTTTTTTGGGTCCCAGATAGACAGTAAAGACTGATCCATATTTCTTAGATAACTAGGAACAGAAAAACAAAGGCAAATGTGTTACCTGGTGAGCTGAATCTACAAAACACCCTGAAAGAAAAATAATACAAAAACTCACCTCCAGTAATGTGTTGTAGGGTTTTTTCAGATCCAGCTGCAGCAGGTTCCCAAGCAAGGGGAGTGGTCTGGGTCCTGGAGGCTCCTTACCATGTTTTTTGGTACTGAAACTGGAAGGGGAGATTAAATACATGAACAGGACAACTGTGGAAGCCCCCAACAAGAATGTGTAACTGAAGCAATGGAGAAAAACATCTAATATCCCCATGGCTTTCAAACCAAATATCCACTGAGAGTTCTTTTTACAGAGACACTCTCTGACTCTGCATTTGGTACTAAACTAGATTTTTTCTTTGGTGCCCAATCTAGACAATAAGTACTAGGGGGTGGGATGATTTAGTAGAAAGGTTCCATATGAATGACCTAGTAAACCATTACTGTGAACAAACTGGTACTTTGGACTGTGCAAATATGCAAAAATTAAAATTGTACTTGGATCTGAAGCAACTAGAAGGACATTTCTATGTACAACCACAAGCTCAGCTGCAACCGTAAGATGTTTTTTATATATATATATATATATATATATGTTGCTAAAATCAGACAAAAAACATAAAATCCGAGTAGAAAAAGTTATATTTTTTTACTGTAACAACCACAAACATGTTTATTAAATCATATTTCATAACTTTAAATGCAAATATACATTTTAAATTTAAAAATCATATGCAGAAGTTTTGAAAACAAAGTTACTGGCAGCCATTTACCTTTTACCATTTCAAACTGTTTACATAACAAGCAGGTTCTGCACTCAATAAGATGCCACACAGATTATTTGTCCCACTCCAAAAAATAATTTCTGTCCACTATAAAGGAGAACATCACAGCCTGATACCTGCAGGTCTGACAGCAGCAGGTGTATCACTCCTGTTTTTTAACTGGAGACAGCAGTTACCTCACTGTTCTGACACACAACACAAAACTATCCACAACACTACACACTAACTACACAAGACAACACATGAACTACACACTCCGAATACACTAAACGTCACAAATCTCTCACACCTCAAAACTCGCTTTCTCTCTTTTTTCTGCTCGCTTTCTCTCTCTCTCTCTCTCGCCGGCCCTCCTAAAACTTCCCCCTCTTCCTAAACAACCAAATGTCATGTTGCCATATCATTTTTGATTGGTCGACATGGTGCAATTTTCCACCAACACCAAAGGGCTGTTTTTGGTTTTGTGTTTTTATTTTTTTGGTCATAAGCAGAGAGTGCTTGCTAGCGCTGTCCTTAGACAGTAAACGTGACCAAAGTATTGAGGAAAAAAACACAGTGTATATATTATCATGACTCTGGTTTTATGTGGCCTATCAACACAATTCAAAAACTGGTGAATATCACATTGTTGCTTTGTCATCTTAAAGTGGTCATGTGATTGGCTTACCACGACTACTTTATTCTTCCTCAGTCGAACAGCAGCACTCATGCGATTGTTTTGCCCCCTAGCTCCAGGTGTTGTGCTAGACCAGTGGTTCCCAAACTTTTTTTGCTGGGCCCCCCTTTGTTTTACAAGAAAAATGTCGTGACGTGACGTGAATTATTTGACGTGTACTTCAGCTACTTCTGTGCACCTGATATAAGCTGCGGTAATCTGAAGAAAAACATAGTAACTGCACCGCATTTTCTTGTTAGTAATGGTAACGGCGATGTAACGATAGGAATAATTAGTTAGATTACTTGTTACTGAAAAAAGTAACGCCGTTAGTAACGCCTTTACTTGTAACGCCATTATTCCCATCACTGAGGCCAGGTCACCTACTGATTGGAAGGTTAGTGGTTCGATTCCTGGTTTCTCCAGTCTGCATGTCAAGAGTGTGAATGTGTATGAATGTGGTTAGAAAGCACTCAGTTTAGAGAAAGTGTATGAATGTGGCATGTTGTACAGATCACTTTGAGTAATCCGGGAGAGTGGAAGAGCGCTATATAGAAATCAGTCCATTCACTGTCTGAACAGAGTTCTGTCATGTTACTTTTGCACTATTATGTTCCGCCACATGTTGTTATTACATGGCTTGATTAAGGTACGCATTAGGCTGACATCTGGGGTCAGAGCTGAAACTGTTCTGGGCCAGCACAGGGCCAGCAGTGTGTCTGCAACTGGCCCCTGGCTGCACACAACTTACACATGGCCCACATACCGCAAAGAATGATGGCCCTTTGGTGGCCCAGATCAGGTTTGCCAGAGGTAATTCACACATTGGTCAGCACAGGACCACCAGTGTGTCTGCAACTGGCCTTGTGCTGGCCCATGTGTGGGCCACCTCTGGCAAATCAGATCTGGGCCACCAAAGGGCTGTCATTTTTTGCTGTATGTGGGCCATGTGTAAGCACATTGTGTGGGCCAGATCTGGGCCATACCAATTTTGCTATGTGGGTATGAACTGCACATAGTGTGTACCATGTCTGCAATTCTGTGACACAGAAATGGAAGGTCAGCATCATGGAAGAGGGGTGAGGATGCGCGGGGGACAAAACAGGGGAAGAGGGAGAAGACGCCAAATACATAGGCAGATTCCTAATGAAATGAGGGCAACACTTGTTGACCATGTTGTCAATCACGGCCTCACAATGGATGAGGCTGGTCAGAGGGTGCAACCAAATGTTGGAAGACCCACTGTGAATTTAATCATTCAAACATTTCGTAGGGAGAACAGGTATGTATGTATAATACTATACATACATATACATATAGTGGACAGTAATCCAGCATCTCATAATATCTCATGTTTAGTGTACATTACTGTAATTTTATTGTAATCTGCGACACAAAGGATTGAAAGACAACCTCGCAGAGGTGGAAGAGGTCCCCTTTTTACCCCGCAGCAAGAGGAAGCCATTTGTGCAATGGTGATTGCAAACAGTGCAATGTCCATTTTCACCACTCACATCTGGTCAGACAGTGGTTTGCAGCACATGACAGAATGCTGGTTGAATATCTCCCTCTCTACTCCCCATTCTTTAATCCGATAGAGGAGTTTTTCTCTGCCTGGAGGTGGAAGGTTTATGACCGGCATTCACATGCGCAAATGGCCCTGCTAGCAGCCATGGATGCAGCATGTGACAACATCACAGCAGAGTCATGCAGAGGGCGGATACGCCACTCCAGGAGATACTTTCCTCGCCGTATTGCAAGGGCTGATATCCGTTGTGATGTAGATCAAAATATGTTGCCAGACAGACAGGAATGTCTGGATGTGCCAGAATGATTTACGTATGTTCAGTTACAATATGTACTGTTATATTGTTCACATTTGTGCAAAGCTCTACCAAAAGGGTGTTTCTTATGTTTATTCTAAATAAGTGACTGTAGAGTATTTTTCTTTTGCACAATGTTGTAGAATTACAAACAGCCTATACAGTAAAAATGTGAAACATACGTATTCAGTATCTTGTACTCACTCACTTCCCTAACTACAGGAATGTCTAACATTACTGTAGATTTTACGGTAAAAGGCTGTACAAAAAGTGTATAGAGCTGTCTTGAGCATTTTCAGGTAGTGTCAGCGAGTTCTGACCTTTTTTTGCATTGGAAAACACAGCGAGAATACTGTACACTGTCATAATGAAAACGTGACAAAGCCATTTGACTACTTTTTTTTCCTAGGGCTGGGATAGCTCAGTAGGTAGCAGGGTTGCCCCCATGATCGGAAGGTTGGGGGTTTGAATCCACTGTACAGCTACCCTGTGGTACCTCTGAGCAAGGTACCGTCCGTACACACTGCTTATTATCGATTTTTAGCAAGTGACCTGCTTTTGCAGGTTATCCACTAGGTTTTGCAATTTGCACCAATTGTTTTGAGAAATACACTAACTGCTGTGCACATGTTAATAGTGATGTGAAAAAAGCACCAAATCAACTGAGAAAAACTGTAAGGCCACCCCCTTTTGACCATTTTATTTATATTTTATATATTTTATAAATATTTTTATAATTAGTAATTAATAGTCTACACTTTTTCTTCCTGCTTATGCCCTGTCCATCATAAATTCTTCATTAGAATTACATTACATGTTACATGTAGTTCTTATTTTTAATTATTTATCTTTTTTAAATGATATATATCCCAGTAACAACACATCAAAAGATTAACAATTTACTGATATATATGTATATATATATATATATATATATATATATATATATATATATATATATATATATATATATACTTTTATAGACATACTTCTGAACCCACACACATATATACATCACGCTATTGTGAAAATAGTGGGTGAGAACACCCAATTAGAGCCCTACCTCCTCCCTGTACTTTGCAAAAACCATGTTTTTAAAACTGAGTCATGCTGAGACATTGCTTCAGTTCTTCACTTAGTCTATTCCACAGCTTCACTCCACACACAGAGGTGCAAAAACATTTTATTGTTGTACAGATACAAGAATGTTTTTTTTATTATTTAATTTCCCCCCTAAATTGTATCTCTGTTCCCCTTTTGAAAACAATTTTAGAATATTGTCAAGAAATAGGTTGTTTATTGCTTTATACAAAATTGTGCAGTAAGAAATTAAACCAGATCTGTGAATTTTAGTATTTTTGATTTTATGAATAGTCCTTTATCCTTTATCTCATAGTGGACAGAAATTATTTTTTGGAGTGGCACAAATAATTTGTGTGGCATCAAATTTGATGCAGAACAGCTGATTGTTCTGTAAATAGTTTGAAATGTTTATTTAGAAAAAAAATGCCTTGGCTGCATTTTTAGGTAAACAGCTGCAAAAAACTTTGTTGTTTGCATAACTTTTTTGAAGAAGTAACTATATAATTAATTGCCCAGCATTGGTCATTATATACTGTATTTTGCAGACAGAGAGTTACAGGACTCTCTCCCAGACCACAGACTCATAATACAAGTTAGAGCTTTATAAAAAAAAAAAAAAAGAAAGAAAAGAAAAAGAAAAGAAAGTTGTGTTTTCAAAATTGGAGTTCAAGTTATTTTTACTTCCAATAGCGTTAACATACTACACAGGTCATGAACAAGATTTTTTTTAAATTTTCATTGTAAATAGACTAAAGCACTTAATTAAAAGTAGTCTAACATAAATGTAAATGCTGTAATTTGATTAATAAACCATGTAACTTGGATGGATTCGATGCTGGTGTGACCACAGTGCACATGTCTGCTGTTGCTCACAGTGGTCCAAGGGACCGCTCAGGGAGTTTGTGTGTTCGCTCAGACACATGAAAAATTAGAGGGAACTTTGCTCCCAGGCTGTGGAACTCTCTACCCCCAGATATAAGAAACATTGGTTTTCTCCCCCAGTTAAAATCTCAACTCAAAACCCACCTGTTCAAATCTGCATATTCACTGTGAACCCACTGTTTGTTAATTTTATCTTGTGCTTTTGCCATTGTTCTATTATGTGTTTTTATCTATTGTACAGTGTCCTTTGGTGTCTTGAAAGGTGCTTTATAAATAACATTTATTATTATTATTATTATTATTATCTTTAAGAGCAAGTGAGAAAATGATACATGTGCTGATGTAGCATTTTTAAGTGATCAAAACATTCTGCCTTTATTGTCAATCAAAACTTTACAGACACCTATTCAGAGACTATTCTAAAGCAAACAGGCAAATGTGACATCTTTACCTACATGAGACTGGGCTAATAAAATTACCTTGAAACTAAAGGAACAAATGAACTAAACATTTTGTAAATCAGTGACTCTGAAATAAAGGACACAAAATGACAGAAGGCAATATTCTGAAAAAAACTGGGCTGATTTATTTTCGCAGGGCAACAACAGCTTTTAAAGAGCATCTCTTCCTCACATTTGGGAAACAGCAAATAATTTGTGAATCGAAGGGCTGAGAGTAATGTCCACAACTGGAGTCAGATCATTTTGGAAACAACTGAGGTGAATCTTTTAACCAGAGCAAGATATGGTTTTTAGAGAATATCTGTTCCTCACATTCTGGAAACAGCACACAGTTTGTGAGGTGAAGGGCTGAGAGTAAAACCCACAGCTGGAGTCAGATCTAATTCATTCTCTGAAACTCCAGGTGCAGGAGTGAAACGGAAATGGAGGGTGGTGAAGAAGAGGAAGAGCTCCATCCTGGCCAGACTCCAAGACAAATCCTGCGACCTGCAAGAGAGAACTACTTTCATCAATGTAACCTAAACAGTGATAGTTGAGCTCACAAACCTGCAGAAAAGGGAATGAATGCATCTCACTTGACAAACTTCTTCTCTTTGTCCAGGAAGTGAGCAGGGTAAAAGCTGTGTGGTTTCTCCCACTCCTCTGAATCATGCAGGACAGATGTCAAGAGAGAAAAAATCGTGGTTCCCTGATGAAATTACAAAACACAAACTGAAAATGCTTTCTATATTGTGAATAATAGCATTCTTAATTACTCATCACACTTAATTATACAAATCATATAACTCATATGAAAATCAAAGAAAATGGACATGCTTCTTATGACAGAAAACTGCTTCCAGATGAAGATGAATATCGGAAATAATCAGAATCATTTACCTTGACACATCTACCAATATTCATAAAGGGTGAAGCTGAACAAATTTTCAGCCCAGCTTTAATTTTCTATTAATTGCATTTTAATTTTCAGATTAATTTAAATTCACTTCAGTTCAGTTCAATCTTATTTCTACAGCGCCAAACCTCTAGGCGCTTTATATTGTAGGGTAGACCCTACAATCATGCTGCTTCACAACAAAGTTCATCTTTAGGTGTTGTATATTGTAAAATTCAGGTCTTGCTGAGAGCTGGCTTCACAACAGAGGAGCCTGATAGATGATGGCATTTCTTACTCTCTTTTTGGAAACTCCAGGAACCACAAGTAAGCCTGCACTCTGAGAGAGTTTAAGACACGATGGAGCTTGCATAGTCAAATTATTTTAATTCTGGCTTTGGGGCCTTTTTTCATATGACAGGGAAGCAGTTTAGAGTCTATAATCACTGTTAAAGAGCATATCCTGGCCAAGTCAGATTCTTTAGTTTAGTCTGAATTAAGAGACAGAAACATAGTGGTGATCCAGACCTTTATGTTTTCAAGCTAATTCTATAGTTTAACTATTTGATTTGATCTGACCTCATGGATAAACACAACTGAGTATCATTTGCATATAGGCATACAACTGTTTGCTTTGTTTTCTAATAACATTACCAGTGCCAAGCATGTATTACTTGGAAAGAATTTATCTGAATTTAAGAAGTGAGACCACTCCTTGTTGCACGGCCCTTCAGGTTCTCTGTCTGCCCTGCAAGCACTACAAGCCATTTGTTCTCAGTTTGGTGACAGTCCCCACCGAGGCCTTTCCCAAACTGCAGTCTCAGTTCATGCTCAAACCATCTGACATCATTTACTATAAATCTGTGTCTGTGTGCATCTGTGTGATGTCAAGTCTCAGATGCAGTTTTGCCATGTTGTGTGAACATCTTCATCTGACTGGGCTGAGGTAGAGGTGGAGGGCTAGTCATGGTTTTAAAAACAAATTCCGAGTATAACAGTGGCCCCCTGCCATATCCTCTAGCTTTGAGGTGCAACTACTGGAGCTGGGCTGTTCCCCTCCGATTCTCTGTGCTGTGGTGTATCGGCCACCGAAATTCAAGACGGATTTTATTTGTGAGTTCGCTGATTTTTTTGGAAACCTCTTTGTAAGCTATTCTGTATTCTTATCACTGGTGATTTTAATAGCCATGTTTGTTGTGAGCTGGACCCGCTGGTCAAGGACTTTCTTGCCCTCATTGACTCTTTTAACCTCACTCAGTGGGTCAGCAAACCAACTCATATTAAAGGCTATACGCTTTACTCAACAGTTTGAACCTGTATCTTTTCCGACCCTTAAGGAAATAATAGGCCAACTGAAAAGCTCTAATTCCCGTCATGATTTGCTTCCCTCTCACATTATCAAGAATGCCCTGAACACTATTGGACCGTGCATCTTACTTCTAATGAATCTATCACTCTTATCAGGCTGTGTCCCTGCTGCTTTCAAACATGCAATCGCGCAACCTGTTATTAAGAAAAGTAATCTCGATCCTAATGTCCTTTCAAACTACAGACCGGTCTCTAAACTTCCTTTTATGTCCAAAATCTTAGAAAAAATAGTTCTTAAGCAATTACAATCCTTCTTGGAGACAAATGGAATCAATGAAAAATTCCAGTCCGGTTTCAAACCTCACGACAGCACGGACACAGTCATACTTAGAATTTTTGATGACCTCATTGTAACTGTTGATGCAGGCCGTCCTGTGGTTTTAGTTCTACTAGACTTGACTTCCGCCTTCGATACGGTTGACCACAACATGGGCAACCATTGTGGTCAACCGTTGTGGTGGGGAATTATTCTTCCCCCTTTGCTGTGGTGTGCCCCAGGGGTCTGTGTTAAGTCCTTTGCTGTTCTCTCTGTATCTGTTACCCCTAGGACAAATTTTTAGAAACCATAAATATCCTTCCATTGCTATGCAGATAATATCCAAATCTATTTCCCCCTGAATTTTTGATCTTCAGTCCCCTTTATTGAATTGCTCAACTGCCTGCATGAGGTTAAAGACTGGCTACTGAACAACTCTCTCACCCTTAATGAAAACAAAACAGACATTATCATCTTTGACAGTCACATCCTCGTGGAACAGCTATCTGATACCATGGGATCCTATGCTAGTCATCTTTCCTCTACTGTTAGGAACCTTGGAGTAGTGCTGGATAGTTCCCTCAAATTAGACAAGGAAGTGGCTGCAGTGGTGAAATCCAGCTTTTACTAATTACGTCAAATTTCCAAGGCAAAGCCCTATATACAGCGTACAGACCTTGAAAAACTCATTCATGCTCTTATTACCTCGAGATTGGACTATTGCAATTCTCTTTATCTAGGCCTTCAACTTTCCCTCATCCAACGCCTGCAACTAGTCCAAAATGCAGCAGCACGTCTTTTAAGTGGCACCAGAAGACATGATCATATTACACCTGTCCTAGCTAACCTTCACTGGCTCCCTGTCCAATACTGTATCGTTTTTAAAATCCTTTTATACACTTTTAAAATTTTAAATAACTTGGCGTCCAGCTACTTAATCAACCTCCTTGACCTATACATCCCCAAGAGAGCACTCTAATCAGTGGCTCTTAGTGCAACCAATGTCCCGACAGAAGACTGGGGGGATTGTGCTTTTGCCGCACCTAAACTTTGGAATAGCCTGCCGATTGATGTCCGTGGGTCAGAATCCATTCCATCCTTGAAATCTCATTTAAAAACCCACCTGTTTTAGCTAGCCTTTGAAACAAATGAGATTTTAAATTTTTACCCGGTTCGCGTTTGGGCCATGCCACTTATCTAAAACTTTTCCGTAATTGATAACTGTACTTTCTTCGTCCCTCTATTGTTGTAACCCCACAAATGCGGCTCTTGTGTGAAGCACCTTGATGTACCTGGCCTTTTAAATGTGCTATAGAAATAACATTGAAACTGAAACTGGATCATCTGTATCATTTCTCTGTCTGACTATTGTAAGTGACTTCAGATGACATTGCATTTATTTATTTTTTGTAACAAGATATTTATTTGTTACAGATTTTTTTGAGACTGTTACTGTCTCCGGGTCCTCCCCAGAGGTTGGGTTTCTGTCCCCTGCTGGAAGCTCCAGTGAGCTCATTCGGCCAGCTGAGGACTGCACCCTACTGTCACTGCCTGGGCAGAGCCAATGCCCTGCACAGCGCCAGCCAGCTTCATCTCTACCAGAGGCTTCCGAGCCTGCTGGTTTTGTCTCATCGCTGCCAGAGGACTCCACGCCTGCTGGTTCTGCTTCTGTTCCCACTGGGGGGTTCTGGAGAACGGAGCCAGCTGTCTCCGCTGGAGGATCGGAGTGGCCCGTTCAGTCGTCTGTCTCTGTTGGAGGCTCCAGGGAGTTCATCCAGCCATCAGCGCCACCAGATCCTCCACCTCGGCTTCCACACCATTGACTGCACTGTCACCACTTGCTCAATCACCTGTGGTTTCCACGCCATTGCCTGCAGCACCACCACCTGCGGTTTCCACACCGTCACCTGCAGTTTCTACTAGTGGTGAGCGGATCGATCCACATATCGATTGTACCAATACCAAGTCGGCATCGGATCGATACTAGCCTGGTGAGATCAATTCTTTACTTTAAGTTCCGCTCTTGTTTGCAATGCTGTGGTTTCGGCAAAGGTTCGTCGAGGTTTGAGTAGACTTTTTATTAAAAATCTTTCTAATAAATATTGATAATATTCATTTTCTATAAGCATTTTCTATTTAATTACAAACTTTGTGCTAAATATGTTCTGGGTTTTAAGTATTTAATAATAAAAAAGGAAACATCACAAAAAACACTTGATGAAAATGAGATTTGTTGAGATTTGTTTGTTGAAAAGTATCGGTATCTGCGATACTGGCCTGTATTTACATGGTATCGCATCGATACCAAAATATGCAGTATCACACACCACTAGTTTCCACACCGTTGACTGCAGCGCCACCTGCCTTGTCTGGTCCTGCCTCGTCTGGTCCTCATCCTCCTCGACTGGCATGGCCAGCTTGTTCACGCCTAGCACACCGTCGTTGGCCACTTTCCAGGCTGTAGGCTGAGGAACATTGCCGTCATGGTCGGCCTACTGAACGGTGTTGCTGCCTTCCACATGTCGTTTCAGTAGTCCTCCTCCGTTCAGCAAGCCTTCGATCGGCTGAAGCAACATTTCTCATGTGTGCCCATCCTGATCCAGGTCGACCTCAACAAGCCTTTTGTGGTGGTGTTTTGGACTCAGGGGTTGGGGTAGTGCTGTCCCAGCTCTCCGATGGAAAGCTTCGTCCCTTTAAAGTTTAACTTTTAACATTTGTGAATTCATCACCTATCATCTTTTTGTTACTTAAACGACTTTCACATTTTTTCTGGGTTTTATGGTCTAGCAGTGATCCACTGAAATAGATGAGGTGCCCTTTTGAACTCTGGCTTGTTGTAAAACTCCTTGTTCTCAATATTTGCATTTAGGACAAAGGAAACTCAGAAAGAGGTCATTGCCATTTTGTTCTGAATCACTTTACCCTCCACTTTGTCAATATACACAGTCTATGTTTGCTTTTGTAGTTTTGGTGTAGTTGTGCTGTAGAAGTACTGGGGCGGGAAGATTGTGCATTTGTTTGTTGTTCAGAATTTGTATCATGTGAAAAAATGTCATGTCATTGTTCACATAGTGTTGAATAATTTTCATTATCTAGTATTTTTAACTATTCAGACTGTTATACAGGTAGATGGTAAATTAATGGATAAGACTGGGTTATACAAAAAACCTTGAAAATAAAATTTAAAAGTGGTTTATTTAATTTTGTAGATCATTTGAATTGCTTTGAAATAACAAATAATAAAACCCCACAGGAAGGACTAATTTAAATAAAACAAAAACAAGACCTCCTTTAGTACATGAGACTGGGGAGTACATCAACTTTGGAACATAATCAGCAACACAGCAGTTTTTTTCTTTTTCTAGATCATAAAAGTGTTTCAAAACACTTTCTAAACAAGCGACTATTATTATGCATTAAACTGAGCTGGATTCTTTAACAGGCCAACAGAAGTATATTGCTATGGCACATTACCTTTACTGAGCAGAACAGAAATGTTAGAAATCTAACACCTGGAAGTAACTTTGTTAAGAACACCTCTTCATCACATACAGGAAACAGCACACAGTTTGTGAGGTGAAGGGCTGAGTGCAAAGCCCACACTTGGAGTGAGATCTAATTCGTCCCCTGAAACTCCAGGAGCAGGTGTGAAACGAAAATGCTGCAAGAGGGTGGCGAAGAAGAGGAAGAGCTCCATCCTGGCCAGACTCTCTCCAAGGCAAATCCTGCGACCTGCAAGAGAATTCATGAAAAATTGCTTGCTCTCCTATGAGCAGATGTAACCTTAACAGTGAGGAGCTCACAAACCTGCAGAAAATGGAATGAAAGAATCTCTTTTGACAAACTTTTTCTCTTTGTCCAGGAAGTGAGCAGGATAAAAGCTATGTGGTCTCTCCCACTCGTTGGGATCATGCAGGACTGATATCAAGAGAGGAAACATTGTGGTTCCCTGCAGAAATGACAATACACAAACTGAAAATGCTTCCTGTATGTTAAATAATAATGGCTTATAGTAATTAGTTATGTTACACACAGTCCTTATTATCCTCAACCAGTCCAAGTACCTGATGGGCCACAGCTTTGTTGAGTATTTTGTTGAGTTTACTTTTCCATAGTAGCTGTGTTATTCAGTCTTACCTTCTCGATAAAGTGACCCTGAAAAGTGATGTCTCGGGTGGTTTTGTGAGGAAGTGCAGTGGGGATGATGCTGCTCAGTCTCTGTGTCTCATGGATGACGGCGTCAGTGAAGGGCAGATTTTTCCTGTCAGCAACCTGCACCTGTCGATCTCCTGTGACCCTCCTCAGCTCCTGCTGGACCTCATCTGGAGTATGAACAAGAACAGTGTACACATTTCATCCCTATGAGGCTGACTAAAACACTTCACCATACTTGAAAACTCCATGAAGATCAGATTTTGTTTCTGTGATGGTCTGTTTTCAGTAAAAACAATAATTGGCATATGCAAGTTGTGGATTACTTAGACTTCTCACCTTGAATTTTTGGATATTTAGCCATAAGCAGAAGTCCCCATCTCAGTGTAGTTGATGTTGTCTCAGTGCCAGCAGCAAACAGATTCATGACTGTTATCAAAAGGTTTTCATTACGGAAGTGACTGTTGGTAATCCCAGATTCCTGCACATAGACATTTAACAGCAAAGTCACTAAAATAAAGTTTAAGGGGCTTCAGTAGTACGAAAAAAAAAAGTTATCCAACACTGATTTTACATGTATTTCCAATCCCTGTGAAAGCATACCTCTAAAGAATTCACATAGACATAATGTCTTATATACAGTGCCATGAAAAAGTATTTTTCCCCTTTGTTGAATTCCTCTTGATTTTTATGCATAGTTATCGCACATAAATGTTTCAGAGCATCAAAAAACTTTAATTTTTTGGCAAAGTATTTTGTATTTACGCAGGTAAATATGAATTACAGGTTTTAACCCTTTAAGACCTACCATAGAACCAAGTCCGCCAGCGCTTATATTATATTTTTTACATGTTGTAGTGCCATTTTTGGGAGCATTTCAAGATGCTATACATCCATACAACTGTTATAGCCCATATTTTAATAATATGTATGCATTAAGTCCATAGTAACTACATTAATTGCAAAAAAGTGCAATAAACTACAAAAAAAAAATTGAAAATTGTTTTTGTTTTGTTACATATATTTCTACTTGGAGAAATTTAAGAGGCTTATCCCTCAAAACTTTAAATACAAAAAAGTTGCAAAAAATAGTTTACAACAGGAAATTTATTTTGAGCGTCTTCATAGTTTTTTTTTTTTTGAGATACAGCAATTTTTATATACTGCAGGAAAAACAAAAAACAATCCTATGATGCAAATTTGCAAAGAAAACAGCATGTGCATCAAAATAAACTATTTAAAGCAGTTCAATTCGAGTTCTAAGCATCCCAGAAACTATTCAGAAAAGTATAGAGTCAAACATGACTTACAAAAACACCAGTATAGGCTTTTAAGGCCTACAAGTAAAAAACTACATTTTCCGCGAAATGACGTCACTTACGGTTTTGGGCAGGAAATGGCGGACATGCGATTGTTAGTGCTGATGTCTTTTTCAATGTGGGAAGTGTTACGAACAGCTGATCGGATCGGCAAAGCGTGTTTCTGTAATATGTTTTTGTTGCTGCAAGCGCTTTTTATGCATTTTTTGCAAAGCTATATGTGGAAGGAAACCGTGACCTAGGACAGGCTGATGGCATAAGATGTAAGTACAACTCCTCCGGTTTCATAAGCAGAAAAAATTATTGCGCTAGCTTACGCGGTTCCAGTTCTACGGGGATCTAAAAATAGCGTGCCCGCTCTGACCGGCTTTAAGGGGTTAAATGATGATTTCATTTATGAAGGGGAAAAACACTATCCAAACCTACCTTGTTCTGTGCAAAAAAGTATTTACCACCTAAACCTAACCAGGGCTCTAGACTAACTTTTTGCCATGGGCTTACAGGTACGCCTAACTTTAAAAAGTTAGGCGTACCGGCACAAAAGTTAGGCGCACACAAATTTTATAATAATTTATATAATATAATGTGTTTTTCTGGATACACTGTGCTTTTTCAGCATTCAAAGATTGATGACACCGTGTCAGAGCACTGGCTATGAATTTCAGACGGATCAGGCCTTAACTTAACAGAAAAGTTATCAATAGTTATTTTCTTATTACAGCTACATCCACTTCTGTCGTGCCTAGGCTGCTCACTAGGGCTGGGTATCATCACTGATTCCTATAATCCATTCGATTCCGGTTTTCAAAGTCCCGATTCGATTCAACTTAGCCTCAGACAGTCAGAAATATTATAATTCTGATCATTTATCAGTACTGATACATGTGAGACTTCATCAGAATTGTGAACATCACAGCAGATGCCTTTGTGTGAAAGTAACTGAGAATAAAACACAGAAAAACATGAAGGAGATTTTTCTGGTCTGGCTTTTTATAGCAGATAACCTTAAAAATATTCTACAATATTCTGCATATAAAGTTTAAATTACTTCAGTATTGAACAACAGAAATTAGGCTTTCTTGTCCGAGGTCATTTAAGTGAAAAAAAGAAAAGAAAAAGACAGCAGCCGACAGCGCTGTAAACAACGGTAGACTGGTGGGTAATAAGCAAATGAATAATACAGAAAACAGAGATTTGAGACGGGAAACTGTTCTTGAAGTACAGAGAGAGATAGAGAGAGCTAGCTGTGCATGGAGTGTGATTTTAATAGTCGTGGAAGCAAAACAGCAAAATTCATGACGACATTGATCAAATGTGAAGCGCAGTTTGCTGCTTCTTTTGCTGCTGGCTCCGTGAATTTTGGTTGGAGAGAGACAAAACCTGCAGCTCAGAATCAGCGCAAAAAGACGTAAACACAGAGCGGACCCGACGCAGAATCGCCGAGCTCCGACAGCGTGTCCGTCTGCAGGCCGTCGGGTGAGAAAGCCGAGAAAGACAAAGCTGATTCTGATGCGTCGGGTCCGTTCTGTGTTTACTTCTTTGTGTGGAATCCGTGTACCTGCTCTCATTTGCTGTTTGGTTGTTGTTGAAATAGTTTTGTGAGCTTTAATCTGAGAATCTGGCGTTTCTGGCAAAACACAGTTATATTTAAGTCGATTCAGGATTTAATGAATCGATATCGCTTTATTCAAGCTACTCACCTCTCTCTTCCACCTGCACCACGGCCAATCAGAGAGGTCCCGCCCCTGACTATCTCTGATTGGTTTAGTCCACAATAGGGGCATAATGTGTGTCTGTTGTTGACCACACGGAAGGTTGCAGAATTTTTTTTTTTTTTTTTTTTTTTTTTAAGTTGCTACCCGAACAGTTGGTCGCACAGGTGCAACCAAATACTTTTTTTTTTTAGTCACACCACTGAAAAATTTGCGACCAAATTGGTCGCACTCTAGAGCCCTGCTAACAACTGGTTGTGTCACCCTTTGCAGAACTGCAATCAACCACTTCTAAATAAGCAGTTCTGATAAAGTCTTTCAATCAATGTGGAGGAATTTTAGCCCACTGATTGGGATTTTTTCACTAGTTGGAACACAGTTTCACCCTGAGCTTCAGTTAAACATTCATGAACACCAACTTGAAAGATGATAGAGATGCCAACCTCCAGATTTTGTTTGCGGACCAGAAAGGCGTCTACAAAGCCTCTGCACATCTGGGGATTCAGAGTCTCTTTTAAGCGACTAAAGATGGTTCGGTTTTGTTTCTTATTGGCAGAATATATTTTGTGTATTTCATTTCTGTCCGCAGTCCACTTGAAGAGCGATGGAAACATGTCGAAGATCTGTGAATCATCACATTTATATTTGGGATTAAATAACATTGTTGAATTGATACAGTTTATGTACTTTTAAAAATTCTGTAGCTTCAAAAAATAGGAATTAATACCTGTATTGAGGGACTTCCACTAAGTCTAATCATTCTGGATGTCCGATCTACCAGAGATTTAAACTCTGAATCATTATATTCAAATCTGCTGCCATAGATGATGGAGCAGATAATATTAGAGACTGCACAGTTAACTGGTTGGGTTGTATCAAAAGCTTCTCCTGTTACAACAGAAATAAAATAGCACATGAACTTTAGAAAAAAATGTCAGTTTATTTACTATTTACTAAACTCAACACAATGTGATTAGTTTTACCTTGAAATTTCTTAAAAACTTCAATGAGGTATTGACATTCTTCAATTATTTTGTCCTCACATGCTCTCTTGCCCATCCCAAAGTCTCTCAGGTTAGTCAGTGCAAAGCGCCTCATTTCTTTCCATGAATCGCCGTTGGACCACACAACCCCTGAAATGAAATTTTTACAAAGTAGTTTAACTAACACTAGATTCTGAAAAATACATTTATTGTAGCATAATAGTCACTTTTCATACCATGTCCTTGACTAAGTTCACGCATAATCTCTGGTGGATTTCTGTCTCCAAACACGTCATCATAGTCTACAAGTGCCTCCTTCACTGTCTTGTATCCTGACAGGACCACCACTTTTTTAGTTCCCAGATAGACCGTGAAGACTGATCCATATTTCTTGGATAACTAAGAACAGAAAAAAGTTCATTCTTTGACACAAATCCAAGAAAACAAATGTAGGCAGCTCCCTGTAGAGCTGAATCTTGAAAACCACCTAAAAGAAAAGTAATGCAAAAACAAACTCACCTCCAGTAATGTGTTGTAGGGTTTTTTCAGGTCAAGCTGAAGTAGGTTCCCAAGCAACGGAAGTGGTCTGGGTCCTGGAGGCTCCTTACCATTTTTTTGAGTACTGAAACTCGAAGAGGAAATTAAATAGATTAGCAGGAAGACTGTGACAGCCCCCAATAAGAACGAAGAACTGAAACACTGGAGAAAAACATCTAATATCCCCATGATTATAAAACAAAATGTCCTCTGATAGTTCTTTGTACACAGCGACTCACTGACCCAGCATTTGGTACTGAAGTTCTTTTTCTTTGTTGACCAATCTAGACATCCACTACAAGGGGGTGGGAAAATGCAGTAGAAAGGTTCATCTGAATGACTTAGTAAATCATTACTCTTAGCAAGCTGTTACTTTGCTCTATACTGATATTTATTTTCTACTCAGAAAGACCTGACACAGAATTCTTATTGTTTAACCACAATCAAACAATGAGTGTATTTGAGTTAAAGGATCATGAATAAAAAGTGAAATAGTGACAAAATCCGTTAGATTTCTCTGGTTCTTTTTAAGGCCTTAGGAATCTTCCAGATATTATCCCTTACAGTTATTTATATTTAATCATGAGAAATAAATGTAATATAGAGCTAAGCTGTTACTGTTTGGAAAACAGATTTATAAAAATGCCGGACTTACCACTGAAGACCTGAATCATGAGTAGCAGCTGTTCTCGTGATGAACACCATTAAGATGGTTACAGTTTGATACAAAACAGTACTGATGATTCTGGCGTACATTTCTATGGAAAATTACTTTTATTGTTTAGTAGAAAGAAAAAAACAGAAGAAGAAAAAAAAAAAAAAAAGATTACACCCAGATGATTCAGTTCTTTGTACAGGCTAGGACAACTTTTGCCAAGAATTTCTCTCCATCACACACAAGAAACAGCACACAGTTTGTGAGGTGAAGGTCCGAAAGTAGCGCCCACACTTGGCGTGAGATCCAATTCATCCTCTGAAACTCCAGGTGCAGGAGTGAAACGAAAATGCTGCAGGAGGGTGCTGAAGAAGAGGAAGAGCTCCATCCTGGCCAGACTCTCTCCGAGGCAAACCCTGCGACCTGTAAGAGACAATTGAAGAATAACTTCAGCTGTCCTGTCAGTAGATGTAACCTAAGCAATGATGGCTGAGCTCACAAACCTGCAGAAAATGGAATGAAGGCATCTCGCTTAAAAAACTTTTCTCTTTGTCCAGGAAGTGAGCAGAATAAAAGCTGTGTGGTATCTCCCACTCCTCTGGATCAGGCAGGACAGGTGTCAAGAAAGGAAACACTGTGGTTCCCTGCACAAATTACAATACAGAAATGGAAAATCCTCTATATGGGGAATAATAGCGAGAAGGCAGTAGGCACAAAAAGGACTGGAATGAGAAGAAACAGCACATACGTTTTCTCCAAGGCCAATCATTCCCCTCTTTCTGCAGTTGCTTAAAAACCTGCCTTCAAGATTCAGTTTTATGCATTCAGTTAAACCAATGAGAATATAAGAGGTGGGTTATTCAGTCTAACCTTCTCGATAAAGTGACCCTGAAAAGTGATGTCTCGGGTGGTTTTGTGGGGAAGTGCACTGGGGATGATGCTGCTCAGTCTCTGTATTTCATGGATGACGGTGTCAGTGAAGGGCAGGCTTTTCCTGTCAGCAACCTGCACCTGTCGGTCTCCTATGACCCTCCTCAGCTCCTGCTGGACCTCTTCTGGTACATGAAAGACAAAGTGGACACATTTTATCTCTAGGGGACTGAAACCCCTAAGCTATAGTCAAGAAATGCAATTTACATCACATCTTTCCTTTGATTTTGTTATGGTCACTCCTTCCTGTCCATTGGCATTTTCAAATTGAGGATTACTCAGGCACCTCACCCTGTATCTTTGGATATTTGGCTATAAGCAGAAGTGCCCATCTTATCTCAGTGTTTGCCGGCAGCAAACAGATTCATTACTGTTATCAAAAGGTTATCATCATGGAAGTGACTTTTGGTAATCCCAGCCTCCTGCACATAGACATTTAACAGCAAAGTCACTAAAATAAAGTTTAAGGAGCTTCAGTAGTACAAAAAACAAAAAAAAAACAAAAAAAAAAAAACACACACACACCACTATGAAAATAATCTCTCTCTATTGATTAACAGACAAAATTGCAACACGTTGCACATAGACATTAACATTAGCAAATGATTGATAAGGTGCTTGCATGGACAGTTTCGTGTTGGAGACAGGAAATGGGGTAAAGGACAACATTTAGTCTTCCCTTCATTAGAACTGGGCAGAAAAGAGCAGTTCACTCTCACGGCAGCTTCAGTTAATTATTCATTAAAATGAAATGGATAATAGAAAAACTAACCTCCAGGTGCTTTTTGCCGACCAGAAAGGCATCCACAAAGCACCTACACATATCTGGATTCAGAGTTCTCTTTAAACTGTGAATCATCATATTCAAATCTGTGTCCATTGACAATGGAGCAGATTATGTTAGAGACTGCACAGTTAATTGGTTGGGTTGTATCAAAAGCTTCTCCTGTGACCCCCCCCACTGTCGTATGTCTGCTGTCCTGGAGATGGTTCCTGCTTCTCAATGGTCCTCTTGAAGCCTTCTTTCCTGGTCATGGTCTGCATCTGCACCTCAGTCAATCCTTCCATATCCCTCATGTCACGGTCTCTGCAATTTAAAAATGAAAACATCCCCGGAAACCCTCTCTTGCCCTATGTCAGCTTAGCACAATTAGACATGCACAATGAAGTTGTGCATTGTCTCTTAAAAATTCCCAGGGCTTCTCTCCTGGAGTAGTTTCACTCCAGGCCCTGTCGTAAGAAAAAACATTAGCCAGCGGTGTGTCCTGCTGTAAATCATGTGATTAGATCATATGATTAGCCCTCTGCTGTGGAAAAAGTGATGTAGATGTTAGCGCAGCACATCTGTATGCACACTTTCTCACAGTGACCTCTGCACTGTAAACAATACAAGGTCATGAATAACACACTGCTGGTAAATTCACAAAGACACAGAAAGTGGCAATTAAAAGGTTAAGTCAGCACGGCCCAAAGGTCATGCAACCTGTCGCTGTCACCTTTCTGCTCCTGTAAAAAGAAACATACATACATCCACCCTTTTGTCAGGTCAAGGTGGAGGTGCAATCTTGCATACTGGTGTCAAGTCAGTCCCCATTTTTATTATTTGCTGACAGTAGAACCTCTCGTGATGCAATAAGTTTCTACTGCCAGCAATGACGTCATTTCAAAAAAGAAAAAAAAGAATTTAGACTGGATTACCTCGCTGAATCCTTTTTGACAGGGACTTGTTTTCTGATTGTCCCAAATAAGTGGCTTTCTCCTGAGCCCATTTTAATTTTGGAGAAGCTCACTTGCGATTGTTCAACATGTTGTGTAGCGCTTTCGATTCCGATCTTGCAGGCCTGCTTGAAAAAGAGAAAATTGCTAAACAAAAAAAAATCTCAGTGCACTGTTAAAATCAAAAAATGTGAAGGCCTAGTTTTAGGACTTGTCTAAGCATACTCTCTTAGAATGATAGATCAAAACAAAGGTACCAAAGGAAAATGCATCAGTAAATCTCCAAAACTTTCATCCACCAGTCACACACCTCACACAACAGCAATATTCTATTAGATAATGAGTTTTTGTTTTCCCCCATGTAACCATATGTGTGTCATGATAAGACCTCCCTCACACATCAGAAACCAGAAACTCAATAATCTATTAGTCTCCACTCATCTGACCCCCCTGCAGCATTCTGTTCACCCCTGCAATGATTCAATCATCCTTCCCCAAAAATAATACTAGTTCACTAGTCTATGTATCACTTCTTAACCTACTAAGTGAACCGGACAAGATGATGGTAACAGAAACGCATGCTTAAAATACTGTTTGGTCTTCATGAGCTTCATTGCATGTGTGTTTGTGTTAGTAGGATTAATGCATTTTTCTGTTTGTGTAATTTTTGTGTACCTCTCCTCTTTGCGGTGCTCCAGACACTTTTCAATTCTCCACGCAAGGCAGTCGTTCTTTCTTCCCAGTTTCCTAAACCCAAATTTCATTCCCACACTAAAACAGTTTCCTCCATGTCCTCCCCTGCTCCTTCCACTGTGGTCCCATCTCATCTCTCCTCCTTGCAGCAGTCCAGTGAGAGTCAGTTCTCTTTCAGCTTTGTCCTGTGTCTTTAACACTCTCATCTTGCCATTTTTGCGCCGAAAGTGGCAAATGTCCAACTCAAGCAGTCTTTCCAAAGGTCCATTCACACACAGTGAAGGTGCAGCTCGTTGGAAATGCACATCCATCCATCCATACATGATGATGCCATTTTTCTCCTTGCTGTCGCTGTCTTGCACAGCTTCTGCTGCTGGACCTTTTCTTCACTGCTCAGGATACTGCTGTGAGCTCTTGAGATCCATCTCGTTGTTCTGGAACTGCATTTCTTGTCTTCAGGGAGAGATTCTTGGAGCTTGTGTTCTCAGGGTGACAAAGTTAAGGAAGTTAAGCTGTAAAACAATTCAGCCAAAACTTGGCTTGAGTGTTTCTAATGGTGTTAACCTATAATTTTCTTCCGACTGCTGCACGTGGAAAATTGATCCAGGTCTGCTCTTCAGCTGCAAGTGACACACTGAGACATTTTGATCATTAAACAGAAAACCCTTTCCCTAATTTTATTGCTTATTTTTATCAACAATTCTGTTAAAAAGAAATTTTTGTGTGTCCACCCTAGAGGAGCTGGTGGCCTGCAGTACCACCCTCTCCCTCTAGTTGGAAACAACTGTTACACACATTTCTACACTCCTCTCTCTTTTTTTTTTTTTTCTTGTTTTTGTTCCCCATTTTCAACATTTTGTAACCCATTTTTCACTGTTTTTACACACACATCAACGTTTCCCACACAACCATTCTCTGCAATCCTACACACCACACATTTACTCAGTTCTTACCATACAGTCACGTATTGAATTTTGTCTCTGGCCGCCCGGTGGAGCGCTGCTACTGGATCTAGATCCCATATTTACATTCAGAGCGTCCCCTGCAATGGCCTTCTTCCCTTACCGGCAGAAAAGTGCTAAAATACCGTCACTCCACACACTGTATTGTGCAGACGTGATTATCAACGGTGGACTCGAACCACCGTTCCCTGTGACGGACCGGTGTTTTTGCAATTACTCTGGCAGACAACTGCTTTTCTTTTGCACAACACCGGAACCGAACACAAGCCTGGGGACTCGAACCCCAAGATTTTCCTTCCGGAGACTCGAACTCCAGAGCAGCAAGCACTTCACCGCTCGGCCAGACAAAAAAACTCCTCATAACTGTATACAAAGTTAGCTACAACTCACCCATCTGCAGCAGTCCCCTCAAAATCGATGATCTCGGTGGTGACTGAAACACACGGCTCCGTGACTCCTCCATTTCCTTCGCTTAAACAGCTGGTAGGACAAAGGTACCTTTTCCCTCAGGGGTGATTAGCCCGTCCACGGAACCGTTGTTCAGCGACCACACGGACCATCCCATCCTCGTCGCCATTTTGTTGTGGAAGTTTTCCACTTAAATAAAGCCTGCAGATGAGCGGTGAGCGGTAGCTAACATTCTTTAATCCAAACACACAAAGAACATACAACCAAGCTTGATGGAGAGCCTACATGACCACAGGGAAGACGGTCAGCAGTCTCACTGAGCCTAGCATGGCTCTCAGTTAAATACCTTCTCCAGGAACAAAAGGCAGTACACAGCTGTTTCACACCTTAAGGTTCACACTCCCTTGCTACTTCCCAGAGTCCTCGAAGAGACAAAAGACTGGTCCTCTGGAGTTCCTGTTTCCCCCAACATCCTTACTACACCCCCTACCATTTGTCTTAAGTATGAGTGTCAGACATGTTAAAATCCAGTGGCACCAAGGCATTACAATAACGTGATTAATACATAAGTGAAAGAAATTCCTATACAGTCGATAAAATAATTATTATCTTTTGTTTTGTGTAAAAATGGTACAATAATTTGTACATTTGAAAGTTTTATCTTGTTAGCTTGCAGTAAGAGTGTAACAAGCTAGTTTACAATGTTAGTTAGCTAATACAGTATTTTGTACTTTCAGTTTTACGATGGTCAAAGAGAAGGCAATGGTCAGAGGCCATTCTTCAATAAATCAGCGCAAAAAGGAAAATAAGTCTGGTTATTCGAGCATCGTTATCTCGCTGTCTAGCTGGTGAAACTAAGAGACTCAGGGCGAGGACAGCATAATATCATTCACCACTTTAATAGCAGCAGTTATTGTGTTGTGTTGTTTTCTGAATCTTGACTAATGTTGGAAAAGAAAAAAAAAGGATTGTAAAAAAAATATTGTAGTTGTTCACTACTAAACTAAGCTAATTTAGATATAGCGCTATAGTTATTAACACCTGTAGGATCACCTCTTTATCGTCACAGATGTGGAACAAAACAGAGTGAAGGATTCTTCCTCTGATCAGTTAGTATGTGATTATCCAAATTATTATGAAAATCAATGTTTTATACACTCTTCAGTCTTCATCAATCAGTTATTTGCATTTTTAAGTTCTAAAAATGTTTTCATCCAAAACTTGTTTGTCCCAGATGCAATTTTACTTTTAAGTCGCATGTAAAAACAATATATGAGTTTTGTGTAATATTCTGTGAATATATATTAAAAAATGCAGGAAATAAAGGTTTGTGTATTCAACAGGGGACAGCTGTGTGTCCTTTCCTGTTTTCTGTTCTGTCTGATGAGAGTGAATGGGAGAAACCGTACACTTTTTATCCGGAACACTTCCTGGACAAAGATGGAAAGTTTATCCAGCGTGATGCCTTCATGTTTTTTTCTGCAGGTTTGTAATCAACTTCTTGTCAAGACCCAGTCTACTCACAGATATAATCTAGCATATTTTTTTGTTTTCTATTTCAGGTCGCAGGGTTTGTCCCGGAGCAAGGCTGGCCAGGATGGAACTCTTCATCTTCTTCACCTTCCTTCTGCAGCACTTTCGAATTACTCTGCCACCTGGGGTTTCAGATGACAAACTGCTTCTATCACCATCTGGTAGCCTGATCCATAACCCTTCAAATGTTAAACTGTTTGCTGTCCCCTTGTGAGACACAGTGGGCTGATGTAATTCATTCTAAACAAGAAATCATTTATATAAAAGACGCTGCTAATGAAATAGGTAGAAGGAGTGGTGTTTCCTTGATTCGTCTTTAAGCAAGCAAAATCAGTTTGAGACTCCGAAAGAAACCTGCAGCACCACGAGGAGCTTTGTAAGGATATTTTTAATCTCCAGTGTTGTTTTCATTTAATCAGGGTAATTCAGACATGCATCTGACTAGTGCATTCAGCATACCCACAATCTACAGATGATTCAGAAGATAGAAACCTCCGTTTGATTGTAAATACAATACTATGCATTTAGGCTTAACCCAAGTGTAGACAGTCAACTGACACACCAACATCTTCGGTTACACTGAAACAATCCATTCTAACTTTTGTCAGAGTCACACCTTTCCTTGACATTTTCCACTGAGGTTCAGAAAAAGTGTTTATGAAAAGATATGATGGGATTTTCACTACTAATGCAAACTAAACTGATCTCTTTCACATTTTATTTCATTCATCTCATTCAAATTCTGTCCTTTGCATTGATGCAGTATAAACATTAATTCACACTTCACACTGAGTTTTCCTATTTTCTCTTCCTTTCTCATTGTGGATGGTGATTGTGTATTTCTCCTGGCTCTCCTTTTTTCTCTACATTTTCCCTTCATGGCACATAGCAGCCCCTCCCTGAGCCTGGTTCTGCTGAAGATTACTTCTTGTTAAAAGAACTTCTTTTTTTTCTTCCTACCTCTGCCAAGTGCTGCCTATAGTTCATCATTTGATTGCTGGGGTTTTACTTCATATGTGTATGCTTTACTATGTGTCAGCATAGATTTACACTTCTGCAAATCTAAACTGTGTTATATCCAAACTTTGTTACATAATATATAAAAGGAGTTGGCAACATATAAATGCAGCTGTGTAAAACTGAATTGAGTATTGAATTGTTAACATTGTTCACCCAGAACAATGTGTGTTCTATCTTGATTTTGTGTTTACAGTTTGGTTCTGAACTTATTTTGCATATTGTAATGATTATTATTTCAGCATCAGATCAGTCAGATCTATACGGTCTCTTTATAAAATGTACTGATTAAATCTAGCGGAGCATATACTGTTAAAGATTTTATAATGAAATATATATGCTCTTTATTCCCTCTTCCACATTATTACAAAATATATGACATGTATTCTCTGTAGACACAGGAAGAAGCCTCCAGCAGAACCAGGCTCTGCTGTGACTGGTTGGGCTCACGGGAAGAAGAGAGCCAGAGATTAATAATAACCAATAATTAAATACAGAGAGGTGTATCAACACATAATGAGTGGAAAAGGTGACTGAAGAAGAAATATTCAGTGCAGCAGCCTACACCTATTCCAACATAACAAAGGGAGGATTCAGGGTCACCTGATCCAGCCCTAACTACATGCTTTGTCAAAAAGGAAAGTATTAAGCCTAATCTTAAAAGCAGAGATAGTGTTTGCCTCCAAAATCAAATTGAAAGCTAGTTCCACAGAAGAGGAGCCTGAAAGATGAAGGCTTTGCCACCCATTCTAATTTTAAATACTCTAAGACCCACAAGAAGCCTGCAGTTTTAGAGTGAAGCGGTCTACTGGGTTATAAGATGAGGTGTTTAGATTGGGCCTGATTATTCAAGACCTTGTATGTGAAAATCATTGTTTTCAATATCTGTTTATTTGAAAAAAAAAAAAAAAGCTGAACATTAAAATGCTTTATTAAACTCAGAAAGAACATCATAACCAAAAACACAATTTATGTTTTTGTTTTAACAAATAAAAATAAACAAATCATCCACAAAACATTATTGATTAATATTTCTGATACATGAGAGATTATGACTTTATGTACGAAAGTCACAGCATAAACCTGCGACAAAGTGAGATTAAATGGCAACTATGTGAATTAATCTTAAAAATAAAAAGATGCACCTGAAAGCATTTGCATATTGATTGTATATAACTGCATACTACTACTATTAAAAAATACAATATACTGCAATATCACAAAGAAATTTTACAAATGTATACTTCATTAAGATTATGCTGGTCATAACTCTTGATGTCACAGTATTACAGCTATTACTATTACTGTATTTAATCTATTCGTAAATCTGAAAAATATCAAATAAATTAAAAAAACATTTTGGTTGATGTTTAAAAAAAAGAATTAACCACATTTTAATGTAAATGAAAATGTACTTTTAGATTGTTAATTAGATAAAACTAGACAAAAAGAAATTATGAAGGTTATATAATAAATTTCAGGCATGATATTGAATATTACTAAATATTGAATAATATATACTATTGAAAATTGAATTTTACTAAGTAATACTACTAATACTTGTACCTATAACAAATAATTATGAATGCTTAAATATGAAAAAGGTCAGTGCAAATGTTAAGATGTGAATATGAAAAGCTAAAGACTGATTATCAAACGATATGTATGTATGGTATTTATGTAATGTAAGATAGGAAAAAAACACTGAAAAAACAGGGGTCAAAATATCTGGAATATATAACTGTTATGTAAAAAACATAGCAGATATGCAGAAAATCTCTCTTAATGTAGTTAAACAAATGAAAAGTTTCATTTACTAGTTTTTTTCATTTGAATTCTGGAACATTAGATTCTTTTCATGGTGGCGTAGATGCTGCTGCTATCACTGGAAGCTGCAGAAGAGGCGTAGGAAACTCTGACTCTCCTGTTGGTCGCCACATCACCTTCCTGACGTTTACTGTGAACCTGTGAGATAAGAGTAAGAAACGTAACAAATAAACACTTAAACACACTTAGAGAAAAAAAATACATGTGCTCTGTCACCCGAGTAAAAAATACTTGTACTCATAAAATATGAAACAAGTGTGAATTTGCACTGGTGCATAATCTCACCCTTTCTTGACTGGTTCCTGGTACATGGCAGTTGTCTGTGCTCATTTCCTGGACAAACAAAGTTTAGTTTAAGTTTATTACTGAAAATGATGGATAGAGAAAATAAAAGAATTCACAAAAGTTGTCATTATTCTTTAAAACCCTGATTATTTAATTTGAAAACTCACAATGTTGCCACTTGTCGGTGATTTTTTTACTAAAAACATAGAAAAGGACACATTTCAGTTCAATACTGACTGACTTGTAAAAGAAATTTGTTTATAAAGTGTAAATATACCATTCTTACGTTTACTTATTTTCCATATGACGATTGCCATCATTATAAACAGTACTGCAAACCCACCGGCTACAACGATCAGCATGATGTTGGACTGAACTGTAAAGTTCATAAGTGAAACAATGAAACATGACATTATTATGAACCAGAGCTCAGTATGTTGACAGGATTTGAAAAACTGTACTGACCTGCATTTGGGCATTCTTGAGCTGCTCGAGCAGATTTAATTGTAGTTGTTGCTGTAGCTGTTTCTGTCGTGTTTCTTGTCGTGTGTGATTTAGTTGAGGTTATTGTTGTAGTTGAATTAAATGTGGTTGTTTTCGTAGGTGATTTAATTGTGGTCACTGTTGTATTTGATGTAGTTATTGTTATTGTCCCCAGGGATATAGCTTTGGTTCTTATTACAATCGATGTAGTTGTATTTTTTGTCATCAGGGATTCAACAACTGTGGTTGTTGTTGTAACTGATTTAGTAAAGGTTGTTCTCATGGGTGATGTAGTTTTGGTTGTTGTTATAGTTGTTTTACTGTTGATGACTGTTGTTGAGGGTAATGTTGTTACAACTGCTGTTGTGGGTGCTTGAGTAGTTGTTGCGCTTGATATAGATCCTTCTGATTTGGGTTTTGCTGTAGTTGTTGATGATGCTGTTGTTCTTGTGCTTGCTGAGTCCTTTGCTAAAGATGTCAAGAATACCAGAAAAATAAAATATCTGATATTTAGTTTTACAATCTAGGAATATGCAGATATAATTAAACCAGACAAAACTGTTTTTGTGTTTGTGTGTGTGTGTGTGTGTGTGTGTGTGTGTGTGTGTGTGTGTGTGCTCACACATATATCTCTGCACCATAACTTTATACATATTTATGTATAAATATATTTGATACATACATATTTATGTATGTATCAACTGTTCACATTTTGCTCACAAAAGTGAGCAGAAGTTTAGATTCAAATTTGGAAATGTTCATGCTTGAAAAAAAAAAGACATTGTATGCATAACGATAAACTCATACAGTATCATAGGTCAAGCATCAGGGTCCAAAACTGAAAATTTAAACAAATATTCTTCAATCTCATTTTCTGTCTCCTGTTTTTAGGCTCTTAATTTAAAAAAAAAGTCTATTCTTGTGAGTAATAACAACATAATTGTATCAGTGTGGTTTAGACATTTGCATAAAAAGGGTAAGATCTTTGGTTGGAGATCAGAGGGGGTTGCATCAGGATGGAATCTGGTATTAAAATCTGCCAAATCAAATATGTTGAGCTACCAGCTGTGGTGACCCCTGTAGTGACACAAGGAGTCTCAAAAGTAACCTTTATCAGTGGCTTTACACTTAACTTCCTCACTCTAATCATAATTACTGTAATGTTTGAAGGTTCACACATCACTATAGAAACACTAACTGTTAGAAACAGACAGGAGAGCCCCAGAGTTTGAAACTTGTTTTCCTGATAAAAACCTCCTTGCAGCGGTAATCACTGTCATCCAGTGATTTGATCCAGTGACAGTGTCGCTGATGTATTACTTACTCAACCAACAAAGGTCCAGGTTTTACTGTTACATTTAGCATTAAAGTCTGCTGCATTTTGACAGTGCAAGTGATATTTATAGGAAATGGGAAATGCAAAAGGCAGACATCAAGGACCCCCTGCCAAATACAAAATTGATAAAGGTATTTAAACTCTTTACACAAAACTACTATTCTTATTTTTTCTCTAAAATATGTGATTTAGCTGTTTTGATTTGGGGGGGTTTGTTTTTTGTTTTTTTCAAAATGACCTATCAGCCAATACGTATTCCCAGCTAAATGTCCTCCAAGACATTTTGCACACTTTTTAAAACATTTTTTAGTTAGTTCACTTTAATGTTTTTTACATTTAGTTTCAGTTTTTTAATTTTCAATTTAGTGAACTATATAAACTTATTTAAACTTAACTATATAAACTTTAAAGTTTTCTTGTCAGCTATACACAAAGAGATTTATTGTATATTTTCACTGTTGTGCCTTGAGAAACCTTGTAGTTAGAAGACTGGCATACTTTTAAATGTTTTTTCTTCTTTTATGGTGTCATAATTTGCTCACCTGTGTTTGTGACTGACACACACATACACACACACACTCACTTTATCGCCCTCAATTTCAAGGCCCTTCCTACAGCTCTGAATTTCTGCTCATCGATAAGCAATAGTAATGCTGCACTGCTTGCACAAAACAAATGCACTTCACCTTCATGTCTCACGTTGTTGGTGGAATTGGATGGTGGGATTCCTGCTGCTGATAAAAAAGAAAGAAAAACAAAGTTCATTCTGGGTACTTAAAATGATTATTTAATAAGTTTGAAGAAGACAGAAGAAGAAAGTTATCATGACAAAAACACAGCATTATAGGTAAAGCATAATTTAGAACAATGAATTCGATTCTCCTCTGAGTTTTTGTTTCCTGTTTATGAAGCTATTAGAATCTATAAATCTTTATATGTTTGTGTGTAAATCACACATAATTAAATAAAGGTTGGATTTACACATTTGCTTAATAAGTGAAAGATTGGTGGTTCGAGATCATCTGGCTTTAAATTTGCCAAATCAAATACGAATTGTCTCCTGCGGTGACCTTTTGTGAATACGAGAGAAGCCAAAAGTAGCCTTTATCAGTCACTTTAGAGTTAATGACCTTCCTCTAATTATAATTATTGTAATGTTTGAAACAGTTCAAGGCAAAAATATTATGATAGAAATACTCACTGTTAAAAACAGACAGAAAAACCATAAAGTTTGAAACTTGTTTTCCTGATATGAACTGTCTGCAGTTGTAACGTCCGTCATCCAGTGATGTGACGTTCTTTATAACCAGAGAACAGTTTTCTGTGACACTCAGTCTGCCTGACTTAGATCTGGCGTCACTGTGAATCTTCCCATGTTCAAACAGTGGCACTGTTATGAAACTTCGGGAAGCACCAAACAGCCAGGTAGTACTGTTACAGCTTTTATTAAAGTCTTCTATGTTTTGACAAGCCAACGTGATTTCATTTCTAATCCTAACAGACAGGTAGGAGTGAGTTCCTGCTGCTGAGGAAAAGAGAAAAGCAAAGCAAAACAAACAAATAAAAAACATACAAACGTAAAACTTTTATCTTCATTCTTCATTAGATTAGAAGTTCTGGCATATAAAACCTGGTATTCGATTACTGTCTCACATCACTACCTGAAAAAGTTTCTGTACTTTTACTCTGGAGACCAACGATGTCAAACTCATTTGAAATGGTGGACCACATACAGCCCACTTTGATCTTAAGTGGACCAGACCAGTGAAATTACAGTGGTCCCTCACTTTACCTTTTGCGGCCTCGCTATTTCGCGGATTTTTTTGGTGCAATTTTGCATGCTTTTTAAATTTTTTTTACATCGCGTTGTGTTCTGCGTCCTGATCGGCTGTAGACCATTATCTGTAGACCATCCTCCATGCCGTGTCTCCTGTCCAGCACAGAATGCATTCAGCTTGTCAAATTTACATAAATCTTCGATCGCTGGCAGTGAGACTCTGAAGTGCTGTACTGTATGTTTGTAAGTTTCCTCCCCAACAAACACTACAATGTCGACAAAATGTTTTGCACCGTCAAAGACACCTGTGGTAGCACCCAAAAGGCAGAGGAAGATGCTAACCATCACACAATAAGTTGGACTTCTGGACATGCTAAAGGAAGCTAAAAGTTACCGTATTTTTCAGCCCATAAGACACACCGGGTTATAAGGCGTGACATAAGCAGTGACATAAGTCAAACTTTACTCAATTCATTCTTCTTGCTTCGTCTACTTCTGTACCATTGATTCATTAATATTGAATTCTCTCGCTGCTGCTCTATTCCCATGTTCTAGACCTGAAAACAGGGTTTGATCTTTGGTTTCATTCTATAATACTGGACTTATTTTTCTACGAAGGTTTGAACTTTGAGAGTGTTTAAACAAGAGAGAAACGTGAAAATGTTCATGCCTGTCTGAGAAAAGTGTATGAAGTGTGTAGTGAGGGGTTTTACAGCCTTAAAACATCTATAATAACTGTAAAAGTTAAAGTTGGCTACTTTGCAGATTTCACCTATTGCACCTACCTATTTTTAGAACATAACTCCCGCGATAAACAAGGGACCACTGTAGCCTTTGTGTAAGTGTAAAAAAGTTTAACTACACATTTAAACACTGATATATATTTAATATATATAACAATACATCTGTTTTTCCACATGATAAAGTAATGCTGCTATTGTAAATGAAAGAGGGCTGTCAGCATGACTCTTTGAGCTTAAGGTTTAAGAAATAATACAAAATTAAAGGAAAAAGTTCTGTTAGCTCATCGTCAGACTTCACAGAAATTTCTATAGTAGATTGTGAAAAATGGAAACTTTCTGTCATTTCATTGTTCAACTATGTCTTATTTCTTCAGTGTAGTATGAATGGCAATGGGGAAAGGTCTTTATCAGTATGAAAAGACGCAGAACTTACAAAAATACAGTTAAAAGTCCAAAATGCCTTCTGTATGCCTTCCTTTACATTTTCCAAAGATTGTGTTTACACTCAGTCAAGAGTGTAAACACACAAGAGACAGATTGGAGTCTGTGGTGGGTCAGTTCTTATGTTTGACACCCCTGCTGTAGACTTAGCTTTAAATTTCCTTATCGTGATGCTGTCTTATTACTGTAACGTTTCAGACCATTCAACGTGCAAACAATTTCAAAGGACATACCCGCTGTTAATACAGACAGATGCATAACTGCTTCTTCTGATCTGAATTTACTGAGGCGCAAAGACCAAAACACTCAGCTGTGAGATTCTTTTTGACTACAAAACAGTCTGTCTGATTAAGTCTGTTAAAGATCTGTTTTTGAAAAAAGTGGCATCACTAGGATAATGGTACATAGAAATCTTGTCACTACTGCAAAATTTGAACTAAAAAAATGTCAAAATGTCTCATATTTTTTTAAAGATATGTTAAATGTTTCCTTACCTGCTAATGGCAGCATTGGTATCACAAACACATAAATGTTAGCCAGTTTTAATCCAGCCATTGTGCTTTATTCTGTCTTTTCTTGTCTCCCGTTCTCTCACTCTTGACTCTGAAATGGCACGTACTCGAGTGTCATAGATATAAATGTAGACATAAGTATGTTCCACCAAAGCATGACTTCACTGGGGTTTTTTGTGTGTGGGCGGATCATATTAGACCATTAGGCATATGTAAAGAGAAAAAAAAAGAGTGATGTTTATCCCTTTTTTTTTTTTTTTTACCAAAGTGACACTCTATCAGAGCTAACTAATGTGTGCTGTTATTCTATTTGTGTAAATGTGTAAATGTGCAGATGCTGTAGTTTTGTCTCTACTGAAGCCAGAGTACACTTCCTGTCCACAGCCATCTTTAAAAGCAACCGTGACCTCATCCAATAATGAGGTCATTATTACCATAAACACTCCAGCTATTTTTGTCTTCTGGTCATGATTATTATTCATTATTATTTGTATAATTTTCTTATCTCCAGACCCTAAAAATGGATGTATGATATTAGAAATTGTTTGGTTATTCTTTGTGCAGCAGAAACATACACAGTTAAATGATAGCCTCGTGCAATTTATCCTAAAGCCCACTACTCCACGTACATTATATAATGCAGTGTGAAATGTGCTTTTAAATAAAACATATTATTTATTCGGTGTTTATTAGACAGCAGAATTCATGTTAACAGTAGACATAAACAGGTGGAAATTGAACAGTTGAGCCCATCTTTACGTCCAGGTTGTAAACATTTTACTTGTTTAGCAGCTGGGAAAGAACAATTTTTAGTCATATGACACCAGTTATCCTCAAATAATTTTTGCGTGGGAGGTCTTTCGTTATGAATTTGGTCAAAACAACAGCAGAGCTCTGGAGGTGTTACCCACAAATGGACAAAATAATCATGAGGTGTGAACACACTGATGTTAGTTTTAACTTGCATGAGAAACTCAAACACAATTAGAAATGACTATTTCTAATTATTGAAAGCTGATATTATCAGTTCCAAGAGTAAGTTTGGGTGTGTTTTTGTGTGCACTGGTTAGATTAACTAAGGTCGATTCAGAGGATGGTGAGAATGTAGGTAGAAGAGCAGCAGGCCTGTGGTTTTAGTCTCTAACAAAGGCCACATGACTCATTCATGGACATTTGAGGCCAGTCGGTCAATATAATACACCTTCCTATAATTCACAGCATCTGTAATGTGTGTTTGTTTCTTTGTCCACTAACTCTGGTGCACAACTGGGAGCTGAGAGACAAACTTTGCAGGTACACCAAGGCCTCTTAGCGTCCCTGTCTAAATTATACACTGTGATGCCATCATGTTGTCCACAGACTACCTCGCAACACGCTAAATAAAGCTATTTTTAGCATTTACTGTACCCACATATACTATGCCTATATGTTTTTCACACTAATGGATTTTACTGATGTTACCAGCTTCATTTTAATTAATATTGTAGTGTCCCTCCAACAGAAGACGGTATTAGGTATTCCGTTTACTGGCTATTTATTAAGAACAGTAACACAGTCAACTGCGGACCGTAGCCAATGCCAAAACAACAGGGAAAACGCTCTCTCCAGAATCAAAACAAAACAAACAACTCGTTCTCTCTTCACCTTTTCATGATTCTTTTCCCTGCATAGACCAAAGGCACACTCTCTAACACCCACCCCCCAAACACTTTCAGCCAACCACACGCATGCTCTCCTACAGACTCTCTCTCATGATCTGATTGACAGGCCCAACGGCCTCTAGCACTAGATTTACTAAACCTGCGCAAATTTGCGTAACACTCCCTCAACCCAACACCTCCTAGAATTACTGGCTTTTTTATTTTCTGGTGCAAGTCCCGAGGTGTTAATCACCCCTGCTGAGATTTTCACAGGTCGTCAGCTCGTTTCTCCTCCAGCTTTTGTTGTGCAAACCACCCATTATCTTTGAGGCCTGGCACATTTGCATTTGCTCACTAAGAGTTGCTCAGATCCAAGCCAGGCCAAACCTCTGTGTTACAACTTTCAGAAATGCCTGCCGTATCTATACAAAATATCCCACACATTGACTGACCTGCAAATATAAAAGACACACATTCACACCTTCCTTGACTCTCAGCACAGATCTTCCATTGTTCCATTGTCACTGTGTATGTGAGGAAGTGGCATTGCTTGACTACAGCACAGTGCTGTGCATAAAAGCAGACCGACCAGGCGGAAGAATCATTTCTTGTTCACATTTCTGAGAACGCACATCAGGATGGACTCCGTATCACTGCCACGCAGGAAGAACCTCTCCGCGCAACAGGCTTTGGCCTTGCTTCAGGAAATGGACGAAGCAGTTTTTGATGGAGGAGAGGTTTCATTTGTCCAGCAGGCCACTGATACCTCCTCAGAAGAATCTGAAAAGGAGACGGAACAAGAACCCAACATGCCTCCACGGAAGAGGCACCGTGGTACTGGAAACCCTGTTTGAGCCACACAGCAAAAGATGGCACTGTGTGGGTGAGGAGGACATTGGAATGCCCAGTGCAGTAGCAAATCGCTCGTGCTTCACTGCGCAAGCTTGACCCACAGAGTCTGCTAAGGTTTGTCACTGCACAGCAAATCCAGCATGTCCAAATTAACACTGTCAGATTTGATTTCAACACTATTAAAGTGTCTATATGGGTCCACACCAGAGAGTGTTAATTTAACTCTTTTTGGAGAGTTGGTACATTAACTCTGATTTAGTGTTAAACACCAAATCTATCTGGAGTTGATAATTTAACACTTACTAATGCTAACTAGGTGCTAAGAGTTTATATATTAACTCTCAAAGAGTATTTTAGTTTAACTACGTAAGAGTTATCTTCTAATTAATTCTAAAAAGTGGAAATTTTACTGTTCTGAACTTCTAGAAATTCCTTTGGAAATAAACATTTATTAAAAAGATGCAATGGTTTTTGAAAAACATTTATTCTGAACTGTGCACCACAATTTCAAAACATTTTCTGAAAGATGTAACAGTGTACATGTTCTCACTTTCATTAGAATTTTGTTTATCAAAAGGTTTGACATAGATGAGCTGGTAAATGCCACCAGCTCATTACCTCTGTCCCCTCAGGTTCTAACTCTGTCTCTAGCCCACAGCCTCCATTCCCAGCCCTGATGTAGATTTAGTGTCTTGTTTCCTATTCAGGGTTATAGTCATAGCGTGTGTATATAGCACTTCATGTTCCTTGTAATAGTGTGTGTAAATAGTGCCTCAATCGTTCTCAGCCATTGATCCCCATGTATTTGTTTATTCTCTAGTTTTGTTCACTGTTGCACTTCCTGTCACATTCTTGTAAATATCTCCACAGTCTCTCACTGTTGTAAATAGTCGCATGTTGCAATCTTCCACTGTTTACCTTGGTATTGTAAATAAACACTGTGCACATCAACTGCATCTCGGTCTTTATCTGCTTTCTTGGTCCGTCTTGGGGTTCAGCTCTTTCAGTCGTGGCACAGGGAGCCTATGCTGCCCTCCCTCTTTGTATCTAAACCAGTTTATCCAGTTAACTAAACAACTCTCACACTGAGAAGTTTGTGCTGCTGTTCTTCCATCATGTATTATAAGCACCCTGCTGTACCATGTGCTCTCTCACTTCTAGTGAGCCCCACCGTTTTACTCCCTGCTTCAATAGGGTGGAAGTATTTCACAAAAAAATAAGGGTTCTCTGAATATATTGCTTGGGCCATGGCATACAGAGGCCATGATAGTACCATTGCCTAGCCCAGGGGTGGGCAACCTGTGGCTCTTTAGTCTTTATGCTGTGGCCCTGTGGTTAGGGAGAATAAATTGTAAAAGTATTTAGCTGAATTGTATTTTATTTGTGTTAGTTCTTTTTTAATTTGTAGTTCTAAATTGAAAGATTATCATGATCTTGAAATATAAAAATAAAATTATATTTTATTATTTTTCATTGCTCAAAATAAGAGTCACACTCGTGGAAGCCGGTATACCAGCCGAAACCCGCCGTGCATTTATTGAGACTTTCAACCCCAGGTAGGCCAAGTATGGAGAAATGTAAAAAAAAAGAAAAAAAGAAAAATATCTGAAGAAAATAGAAGATGTAATGATGCCTGTGCAGATTTATTTACTTCTGACGAGAGCGGCCTAACAGTATGCCTAATTTGTGGATTGTCGATCTTCGGATCCACATACGTATTTGAGCTATTCCCCACCATGAACAATGATAAAAACAAAAACCGCTCATGCCTTACAGACAACAGCTTACAGTCCTGCGTAAAGATGAAAGTGACATTGTACAGCCCCAGTCTGCAGAAGCTGTGCGCAGAGGTTCAGGAGCAGAAGTCCTATTGTAAAGATATAACGGCAGACCCGACGATGTTTGCATGAACATGTTTTACAGCTTCTCTTTGTTGATCAATTTCACACACGTTGCTGTACACATGCAGCTGGGTTTAGCTTTCCAGCACACAGCCCGACACATAACACAACAGCAGAGACAGCACAGACTTTAAGGCAGCGAGGCGTGATTGCGGATGACGCTCAGGTGTGACCACCTCTCTTGCAGCGGCACTGCAGGCCACGCCCCGCCACTGATTCATATAAATATTTATTCAAAATATAGCAAAAAAATTAAAAGTGTAAAATGTTTTGGCTGTTAGCAAAGTTTGGAATTCAGATCACGCAAAGTAAATTGACAGATAATATCTCATTTTTTTTATTAAACATAAGATAGAAAGAAAAAGAAAAAATGTTACAATTATAAGTTGTTGTTTTTTGTTTTGATTTTTGAAATTTGTCTTTATGAATCATTTAGGAAAAAAAAGGATTTATGTAGGTTCCTAAATGATCATCACAGTAATATCAAATAATATAAAGCATATTCTGATCATTAAAAATAACTGCCCCTGGCTTTTTGTATGCTTTTCATGTTCATGTAGATCCTGTTATCATTATTGGAGGCTTTGCCAAAGGTGGAGAAAGTCAGTGCATCATCTTTATGGTCATTACTCTGAACCTGTAAAATATAGGAAAGCAGCACACACACACACACACACACACACACACATAAATACATAATAAATACACACATAAAAAAACGGCATAATTCTTCAGTCATTGGAAATCAAAAAATATCTACACAAAATTTTTGCTGCTGTGATTTGTTCTTGACCAATACTGGTACTTACCCGGGTTTTATTCCTGGTCTTTTTGATGGAGGAATAGGAAACATCAGCTGCAGGATTAGCCTAGATATTAAAAATAACCAGAGGTGATATGTTAATATTTTTGATATCAAAATTCTTGTGATTAACCTGTGCCTTCTTTTAGTATTTCCTAGTGTGCAGATTCAGAAAGATTTCTAGATTGATTTTACAGACATTTAAATCTCAGAAGTAATGATTGCAGATAGATATATATACATATTTATTTATTTTAGAAGGACATACTTAAAAAATTTGGATTTTTTTGAGACAATAAACTAGTCTAGTTTAATAGTTGAATAGACCAGACTGGTGAAGTCATTACTTTTTATACTTTTTTTGTTCTTCATGAATTTCAAACATGTGTGAGATGTGTTATTTTTGTTCATTGCACCCTTGCTGCTTTGATTTAATCTGCTGTAGGGGTTTTACACACACACACACACACACACACACACACACACACACACACACACACACACACACACAAATCCTAACGCATAATGTATTCAAGTTGTTTTTTTTTTCATTCAACACAATTATACACAGCAAATTCTCATTGTTGAAATGTGTCTTCATGCAACAAAACTAACATTAAGTGTAACCAATGAGACAGCTTACTGGGGCTTTGTAGTTCTTGTTTCTGTTACCAATGGTATGATAGTAAGCAGGATCAGCCTACGCAGTAAAGACAGAAAGATATAGAAAATGAACATAAATACTCAAATACACCTCATTACTCAATTACTAGAGGTACATTTATAGTATATACTTTTTTACCATTTTCAAACTATTTTGTACTTTTACTCCAACACCATTCAAAAAAGGTGACACATTTTTTTTAATCATTTGCATTTTTTGTGAAGTTGCATTTAGGCAGCAGGAAACATTTTTTTAAAAAAAATATATTTGTTCCTAAAGAGTATAGTTCAGTCAAATATAATCTGAGAAAAAAATTTCTTTTGATGTCAGTTTTACATAGATTTCAAATTCTTTATAAACATTATACTTTGCATCTGGACACCCAACCATCTACCCCTGACACTAAGGAAAATGGAAATGTAATGAGTACCATTACTTTTAATAATCTGCTACTACAAAAAAAATGAAATTTGGTTCAGTGTATAGTGTGTGTGTGTGTGTGTGTTAGAGGATAAATATATCATAAGTAAAATATGAAACAGGTGTAATTTGCACTGGTGTGTGATCTCACCCCCTTCTGACTGGTTTGTGGTATACCGCAGTAGTTCATGCTCAGTTCCTGAACAAATAGAGGTTGTTAGATATTTTTCATTTAAACCACTGATACTTAAAATAAAGTGATGTTATAGCCACAGAGAAATTAACTATAGAAGTCCTCGCTGTATAAACATCTTTGACTATTCAGTTTAAAACTTACAATTTCATCACTCTTCTGTGTTTTGTTCCCTAAAAAGACAAAATAGGGAATTCCAACAACAACAATTTAAGTCCAACAACTTTATTTAAAAAAATATTTGTGTTTCTCAAATATAAATGGGGTGTTCTCACTTTTATTTCTCTTCCATCCAATGAGTGCCAGGATTATGATGAGTACTAGAAAACCACCTGCTAAAATGATCAGCGTGTGTTTGGTTTGAACTGGAAAAAAATTTTATTCAAAAATTAACAAAATATAGCTATTAATTACTATACTATGTATTTAATGAACCAGTTATCAACATGGTAAATGATTTATATTCAGTGTATTTTCACTAAATGGGAGAGCAAGAGAGATACCCTTTCTTATTTGTCTAATTGCACCTGTGCAATATGGCAGCACGTGGCACTGCCTGTCAGTATTTCATAAGATTTGACAAGTGTTGATAGGGCTAGCTGAAAAAAAGAGCTACATCCAGCCTATGTAAATTGTGGAAATAATTTATATATTTTTAGTTTTTTTAAAAACATTTTGCCTGATTGAGACAATGTGTTACCAGAGTTAATGTTAACCCTGTTTTTGGTGATGGTTTGATCTGTATTATTTACTCAGAAACAGCTTTTTTTTATTAAATAAACACATACAGTTTTCATTTTTAGATGCTCACACTGTACCTGTTTTTGAGGGTTTCTCTGGTTCTGTGGTTGATGTAGCGCTTTTAGATTTAGGGGCATTTGCTGATATTGCAGTTTTGGTTGTTGTTGATGTAATTATTCCTTTTGTTGTGTCCCCTTCTGAAATGTTAAAAAATCCAGTGAGAAAATATACACATTTACTATCTACAGTCATTAAACAAAAAACAATGAGTCTAAAAGTTACAAATCTATCAATATAAAAACAAAACAATTCATTATGAAATCTCTTCAAACTTTTTATCATATTCTCACTTGTATGCAACAGCACTACTATACTATAAGATATGCAATACTTTGTATATACTGTAAATCACTCAAACAGAACAATCTGTAACCAGAAGGTCGCCGGTTCGATCCCCGGGCTCTCTGTCCTGGTCGTTGTGTCCTTGGGCAAGACACTTTACCCTCCCGCCTACTGGTGTTGGCCAGAGGGGCCGATGGCGCGATATGGCAGCCTCGCTTCTGTCAGTCTGCCCCAGGGCAGCTGTGGCTACAAGTGTAGCTTGCCTCCACCAGTGTGTGAATGTGATAGTGAATGAATAGTGGCATTGTAAAGCGCTTTGGGTGCCTTGAAAAGCGCTATATAAATCCAATCCATTATTATTATTATTATTATAAATACACCAGACTGGTGAAATCATCACATTTTTTATTTTAAATCATTTGTAAAGAATAAAAACAAATGTTTTATCTTTATACTGAATCATGGAGGGGAACGTATTGAGCTTAATTAGATCAGAAAACTTATCCATGATTATAAATGAGCTATTAGATCCACTCGCTGTATGTGTTAAATGTTCAGATTTTTCCTTGATTTTTTTAAGCTCTCATTAAATATACAGGTGTCAGCATAGGCCAAGATAATGTACTTATTTACTGTACTTTGAGTGCGCTGTAACAAAGCAGTTAAAGGTGAAAACAGTAATGTCAATACTCACTGTTAATAACAGACATGTAAACCAAAGAGTCTGTAAATTGCTCTCCTGATTTGAACTGTCTGCAGGTGTAATGACCATCATCCTCTGATGTGACCTCCTTTATAATCAGAGAATAGTCCGGTGTAACACTCAGCCTGTGTGATTTAGCTCTGAGACCACCGTTAAACTGCCCATGTTCAAACAGTGCCACTGTTTCATTGCTTCCTGAACCACTGAAGAGCCAAGTAGTACTTTTATAGCTATTGTGAAAATCTTTTCCATTTACACAAGGCAACGTGACTTCACCTCCAACTTTAGAGCTTAATTTGGTCATTTGAGTAACTGCTGGTGACAAAAGTAGATAAATGAAAATGATAACGTTAGACTCAAACACAGCTTTTATATTGTATGTAGGGCATAATTTTATATTCATATATATAAAATGCACATGGTTCAAGAATTTCCTAAACTCATCGTGTTAACTAAAAATAGTAAACAGTTTCAGTTACATGACTATTACGTCCTGAACCCTCATTAGCAATGTCAGTATAGGTTTGATACATATTTTAAATATGTTTCTTTACCTGTAAATAGAAGCATCAAAATAAGAAGAATTTTAAATATTGCAAATTCAACCATTGTGCTTCTTTGTCTTCTTCTTTATTATAACCTCAAGTCTCAATGTCGCTGTACTTGTGTCTCAAGACAAGTGTAGAATCCAGCCTACTTCCTGTCTCCACCTCATTGTGACTGGTGGTTTTCAGTCTAGGCAGATCACATTAACGTCTTCATTTTGTTCAGTTTAAACTTATATCCTGTTTAAATCAAATTCACACTGTATTTTTTTTAGCATAATATTGATGAATGAATAAATTTTAAGAATATAAATGTTTTGTTTCAGAACTAATGAATCGACCATGCATTACTTTTATATTTCAAAATTAGCATTACGACACAATATAATGAGGGTATTTTTATCCTTTAACCATATATACTCAACCAGCTAGTACAAAAGTGTGTCACTATACAGTATGTGTGCTTCTTTGGGAAAATTGACATTTGTGCTTTTTAAACAGCAGGATTCATGGCATGATGGACAGCACACGTAACTATGAGGGAGTTGAACTTCTAAACCATATTTGACTCCTGATGTCCTAGATGTAACACATTAATGTTTTATAGAGGATAACACGGACGAGATATTTTAGTGGTCTGAGAACTGTGGTCATGAGATTATTTTTTTCTGAGAACTAGGGTAGGAGGTGTTTTGATGACATTGTGGTTAATGTCAGCTCTGTTTGCGTGCCATACACATGACAAAAATAAGCATCAGATGCAACCACACTGTCATATCTAACTAATTTTAAATTGCGTGTAAGTCACAAACCCACAATCCTACTTATTGGAAATGTAAAATGCTATCCCTCTATCTTATAGCTACAACGGCTTACTTTGTCCCACCTGGGTTATTGCTGGGCAGGGAAGACTTTCCACTAACATTGCTTCAGGAACCACCTAGAATTTGTCCCTCTACGATCTAACATTTAGCAGATAACATATTGAAACATCATTAAGCATAGCTAAGCATTTTTCACCAGGACATATTGACACACACACATCCTTCATCTAAGAAATAACTAATTTGTATTCATCAGGGACACCTCTAGGGACGCCTATAGCATCTATGTAAGTTGGAGAGTTTTTAGTCAAATCAGAATCTTCTGACATGGTTCTACCAGTTCTACTCACAACGGTCTCTGCAGTAGCATGAGATCCCATTAACACTATAGGGAGCGCTAATCTCACAATAGTACAAGTTCCTGACCAACCACTGGGCAGAGTGTCTCTCACGGTCTTGTCTCCACACCACCAGGAGCGGTCAGCACGAGCAACATTAATGCTGCTCATATTTGCCCATTCAGTGACATCTATGACCTCATTGCACCATGCGACGTCTGAGTTTCCTATAGGGGTGACACTTACCCTGGTTAAACAGGTGTAATTTCCGGCCCTTGGGGAAAACAGAGGAGGAGTGACACCCTTCCTGACTACTGGGAAAAGTGCACTTAAAATTTGGTAGTCATGACCCACCTCCTCCTTCATGTGGAGCTGTAACATGCAGTCAAATCCTGGCCTGTCCTCCCTGAACAATAAAGGGGCAGTCACAGTGAACAGTGTGGGGCGCGCTGTAGAGCAGGCCACACACGCTATCATGTTGTTTGTACTGGCTGTGTATGTTATCCAATCCAGCCAGGTGTTTTTATCTATGTACCCTGTTTCTACCTGTATCATGTCCTCTGGTGAGGATATGTTTACATACCTCACAAATAGGTCTCTGGAGGTCTCGTAGGCCAAATCCGTGACATTCACCCCTTAGTCTTTGTGGTGCTGAAGTGCCGTTGACTGGAATGTAACCCCCACCGACAGTTTCCGCCTTAGAGTGAAGAACTACCTTAATTATCCCCATGCTATCTGTGCCTGCCTGGTCTACTCTGATAATCATGTAAAATGAGTCTGCAGACGGATCATAACATCGTCCTGAATATGCGATAGACCAGGGATTTTGTTTCAGACCATTTATGGTCAATAACAAGGGGTTGGATCTGGTCCCAGTCCCAACCCGGCCTCTCTTTAATGAGAAAAGCGCAGATTTCGTACCTTGTTTGGGCCCCAATAATTTGGTTGCGAGTGAGACCACACATCGTCCCAGCTACTGCACCAGCTTCGGTCTCCAGGTTCTGCCGTCCCCTTGGTAGCCTACACAAATACAAATCATACCCTCTCCAAATGTCACCCTTTCCCTTACAATTTATCACATTACACAAATCAAAACTGAAATCTTGAGTGGTTGAGTATACATAGTGTAGTTCAAGGCGTCCGCCATACTTAGACATTTGTCTCTCTGCTTGTTGACAGTTCCTCCTATTGTACGGATGTCTCTGGGCCTTGGCATGGTGTTCAGCTGCAGGTCTTCAGCTGCAGGTCTCCCCAGAGGCTCGACCACAAGGCAGCCCTGTGAAGAGCACAAGGGCTACCCTGGCAATGAGCTGCTTCTTGGTTTGGCACATCATTGCAGGTAGAGGGTAGCCTACTACCTGGATGAGGTGCGGGGATTATTCTGCCCCATGTGTTTTGTCTGGTTGTTCTTTCTGTGTCACAGGCAATTCTCCTGTGAAGAGCTTACAATGGCTGACGTGGATCAACTTGCCTCTTTCCACGACCTTCACTGCTGTCTGTGTGGTCAGCAGGAATTGGAATGGGCCCAACCAGCGTTTTGCCTTCGAGTGTTTCCTTCTTACGCCTTTCACCAGCAACCAGTCACCTGACTTGAAAGGGTGCAAGGGTTCCTCTGCCATTCTGGGAGGGACTGCCTTTGCTGTCTGGTGTATCTGCGAGAGAGTCTTGGGGAGATTTTGACAATACACAATCAGTTCACTGTTACATAGCTCTGTAGACATGCCTGTCCACTTTGGGGGTTCAGCCCCCATTCTGGCAGCTCATCCATACAACTCTTCATAGGGACTGAGGTGTGCTGGAGGTTTTCAAGGAGTCTTTCGCTATTTCTACAGCCCCTCCATGCACAATGTGTTTGTAATCTAAACCCCACTCTCACACTGATTTCTTTCAGTGCCTGATTTACAAAATGGGTGCCATCATCACTTGTGATTTTCTCCAGGATACCCCATCTGGAGATGATCTCTGATAGGAGGGCTTTTGCCACTGCGCTGCCATCTGCATGCTTATATCTAAATATGAGGATAAACCAAAATTTTCCCCATTACAAAGGTCAACTTAATAATTTATTGGTTGAAAATTGCCAAACAGCCTTATAAACTCAGAAACTAAGATTGTTACTGTTCTTAGTGTTGTATGTATTACCAACACAATGGAAGTACTATGTGAAGATTTAAAATATCATGTCATGTCACTACTTCTTCAGTCACCTTTCTCACTCACTGTGTTAATAGACCTTTCTGCATTGAATCATACTTGTTATTAATCTCTCCCTATTTTCCACAGCATGTCTTTCATCCTGTTTTCCTTCTCTCATTCCAACCAGTCGCAGCAGATGGCCGCCCCTCCCTGGTTCTGGTTTCTTTGTGTTAAAAGGGAGTTTTTCCTTCCCACTGTCACCAAAGTGCTTGCTCATAGGGGGTCATATGATTGTTGGGTTTCTCTCTGTAAGTGTTATTGTAGGGTCTACCTTACAATATAAAGCGCCTTGAGGCGACTGTTGTTGTGATTTGGCACTGTATAAATAAAATAAAATAAAATTAAATGTTGACCTCTGACCTGATGGTCATTATGACTGTCTGTAGTCATAATGACCATCATCTTCACCTTTGTCATTTTATAACGTGAGAGAGGTTTTCTGTAACACTCGCGCTGCTTTATTTAGCTGTGGCATCTTTGGCAGCCGGTGCTAAATTCCTGTGTTACAGCAGCATTATTGTTTTATTGTTTCTCTAATCAATTAGAGCCAGGTATTATTGTGACATCTTTCATGAACATCTTTTCCATTTTCACAAGGTAAAGTGACTTCACCTCCAACTATGACAATAAATTTAATTTCTTCCAGGTGCTGCTGTTGAGGAAACAGCAAACACAGCACTTTCTGTGAGTAATTAATACTTTACAAAGTAAACAGTAATATAAATACAAGTTTTTGATTGTTGTTTAAATATATGTTATATATTTGTTTCCTTACCTTTAAGTAAAAAAATCTAAAATAGAAAGATATTAAAAAATCTTTGCTCCAAATTATGAGCTTTTTCTTCTTTTATCTCCTGTTCTCAGTCTAGCATCTCTCAAAGGTTTCTGTTGCACTCTGTCATGAGCAGAAATGTGGTATCTACTTCCTGTGGTTAATGTCTCCTCCCCATGAGACTATAGTGTTGTTTATTTTAAGGTAGGTAAGCTCATAGTATCTCTTTCAGATTTGATTCATAACCAAAGACAAAAACAACATTTTTATTTAAAATGTTCTGAAACATAGTACATCCATATGCACTTACGTAATGTGTTGACAGTTGACTTTAGGAGATGGGAATCATGCATATTTTGTGTGGACATATTGCAATTATATTTGCAGCCTCAGACTATGAACACACAGATTCTGATAATTAGACAGCATTACAAAAGTGTGCTTCTGCTGTAAGAGTCTGTGTCAGTCATATTATTTTACTTCATTGTTTAGTTACCATTTTTTGGATGTTTGATACTTGGCAATGCTGATGCTATTTTAGAGGTGTGACAAATGATGCCGCTTCTGTTTTTCTGAGAACTGAGAAGCACTCAGGCAAGTGTGGTCACAAATCACAAGATATTCATCAGGTGTGATCAAAACAATGATGTCAGTCCTAACTGATCTATTATTATTTTGTGAGACTTATTAAATTTAAATGCAAAAAAAATGTTGCTAAACTCTAAATATAATATTTGCTAGAGGCTTTGTACATGTTTGTTTGTGTGTGTGTGTGTGTGTGTGTGTGTGTGTGTGTGTGTGTGTGTGTGTGTGTGTGTGTTGTTGGGGTGTTGGGGGGTGGGGTCTTTGTGTGTGTGTGTGTGTGTGTGTGTGTGTGTGTGTGTGTGTGTATTGTGTTTAGACATTGGTACAATGATCCACAACAGCAGAATATCCTTGTCATCTAATCTGGTCTCACACTCGATGTCTGTATAATACAGTTCATGTCAGTTTTATGTATATAGTGCCAATTCACAACAGTCACCTGAAGATAAAGACCCTACAATATCAAAAGGAAACCTTAATAATCAGATGACCCCCTATAAGCAAACACTTAGCGACAGTGGGAAGGGAAAAGCATCCCTTTAACAGTCTTGATGAATGCTCAATCATCCAGGCAAGTGAATCACCAAAAGGTTGATTCTGATCATCTGGACCCTCCAGCCGATCCTCCAGCAGAACCAGTCTCAGGGACGGGCAGCTAGTGGTGGGCAAATGAAGCTTTCTGAAGGATTGAAGTGTGTATTCAAAAGGGGCTCATTACTCTAAACCTTTTAACACAGTCTTCTTTAGTAGCATCTGGTGGTCAGAAATATGAAGTGCGGCTTGCGTCTATAAATTAAAATCAACTTTTTCATTATGATTGTTCACTCTACAGAGCTAAGTTGACAGCTTCTTTTAAAATATCACATATAAATATCACAAATTTGAGTAACAAAATAATGTTATGTCTATTTGATTATTAATTAATAAACCTTCCTTGTTTAAACATGTAAAATGATGTGGTCTCATTTGTACTGTGACTACTTGACATTTGTAAACATGATAAATTAAAAATAAATCAATCAATGATGTATAATAATACACAACACAGTCATATACTAGGTTGGGAGTATGTTTGTGGTGTGAGGTCTCTGCCCCCACATGGTTATGTGATTAACCAGTGGACAGATACATTTATATATAAAATACTATAACTTACATGTATAATGTATTTCTAATTGATTTTTTTGATCTGGGTAAAATAAAAAGTTCAAGTTCAAATTTATTCGCCACATGCAGGTTGCCCTGCAGTGAAATGAACCCGCCCCCCGACCTTACACACACAACACAGACATCACATGGGGATACAAGTCAGAGAACGGTTGCATTACAGAAAAAAAACACTGAAATGTACACTACAATGGGAAAAGTACAAGAGGAAAAAAAGAGACCTCTACTCATGCTGGGCTACAGGAGGACAGCATGAGAACAGGAAACAAAAAAACTCCTCTGCACAGAAAGCACATAAATGTCCACAGTACAACATTATAGAGCACGTGACCAGCAACAGGGTTGGGTAGGGGATAAGGAGTAATCCCAGGCAACACAGCAGCCATCCTGCCACTGCGCCGACTCACCAGCGCGGGCCCAGACCCGCCTCGTGTTCCTAGGAGGCAACAAGCATCGAAGGCATTGGAAGGGGAGGGGGGATGTGTGAGTGCTTATCAGTGTAAGTGTATGTGTGTGCGTGTCCATAGTTCAGCTGAGACAGGGTCCTTCACCCTATCAGGCTAAGTAAACAGTCTACTAGCCAACCCAGGTGGCCTTGGATGGGATGGGAAGAATAGTCATCACACAGTCGTTATCAGGGAGTTTTTGTTCGGCTCCAGCCTTGGACCCGTGCAGCTGGCGCCGTGGTGTCCGCATGTTGATGTTGTTGATTTTTCTTTTATGCGAGCAGCTCAGGAGAATTTCAAAGCTGTTCTTAACACTCCGACACTGGTCTTTCAATCTCCCGTTGGAGAATCGCGAGCCTCCCCATGATGGTATCAAACTTCTGTTCCGTGGTGTTGTCATTCTTGTACAGATACAAACATAACAGATATAAGGTTATTATTTTTGTTGTTTATTTATGAACAGGCCAAAAGTCCTCACTGGCTCCATGTCATTAAGTCACACACTGGTTTGCTATCTCAGGATGGATATACCTAAACACATCACAAATCCCGCCAATGATTCACTTCCTCGTAAACCATTGAATCAGGTACTGAAGCAGTGACATACTGAATTGAGCTTTGGATGTCACTGATCACGTGACTTTGACCAGACGAACCGAGCTTCGGCACTGTGCTTCTGAAGTTCTGTGTTGGGTTGTTGTTTTTTGTGGTTGTTTTTTCTGATACCTGGGCCAGAAATAATTGGTTTTAAGCCTGATCTAAAATGTAGAGATGGTCTGTCTCCTGAATCCTAAAATGGCAGGGGTCTTTTAAAAACTCTAGGAACAGCAAGTAAACCTACAGTCTGAGAGCAAAGTGCTCTACTGGGATAAAAAGGCAGTACCTCCATTGCTGAAGCTGCTGCACTCAGCTGTGGCTGCAAAGTGGTTGGTGCCTGTGGTGGTGCTAAAACCCGAACCAGCATGGGTAGATAGCACTGACATTATGAGAGGTTTTATTCCCTCTGATTTAATTTTGGTAAGCTTAGCAGATGTTACTGTAGATGCTCCTGGGGTCAGTTTCTGCCTTCGTCTTCACAGCAGAATAAGTCACCGCCTCCTTGTTTTTGACCTGCTTCACACAACATTTACATAAGTCAGATCGTTACAAAGATTTTGCTGTTGAGTTCAGTTTTTTTATTCAGTTTTTAAATAACTCACTGATTGAAATCAGAGGAGTTGAAGAAAAATATATGCTTTGTAATACATCCTTTTATATAGCACTGCAAAGAAAATTTAAGATAAGATCATAATTATTGTAGGAAAAAACTGACAAACTTACCTTTTACTTCAGAGTTTTTTGATTAGAGTGGTCAATTGTGGCGTAGATGATATTCTCCTCTGGCTCGTCCTGATTAGAAACACAGTGGTTTAGATTGCATAAATATCAATACACAGAACTCCGCTCTTGGGCGAGAACTTTGACATCATAAATTCCATTTTAGGTCAACAAAAATACTTTCAGAAACTACAATATGTTGCATTTCTAACAATTATCAGTTTGTGCATTTTCTCTTTACCCTTTTTCTGTTAAAAAAAAACTTTGGGGAATCTATAAAGGTGAAACTTCAATATGAAAGGATCAATGTGAACATAACCATAACCCTCATTTGTCTTTCTGACAGGTCAATGGGTCACTGTCTCCTGGTGGATCTTAATAGGTTAATTTAACTTTAATCTTAATTTGGCTGTACTTTAACAAGTATGATCAGATTATTGCAGTTCAATAATCTGCCACATTAAATAATCAAGAGAATTTTCTTTAAATAGTTATGAGGAGAATCCTGGAAGCATGGTAAGGTGTTGTAAACTAAATCAGAAACTAAATCAATGTCTAAAAAACAAGAATTAGAGGTGGTCAAATGCCATTTAATCTTAGGAGATTTCTAGAGTATAGCACTTTTTTTTTCTCGAAGTATATTTTTTTCCAAAAATTTGGAGTTTATCCTCAAAATGATCCATCATATTATTTTTCTTAATATAGCTCTAATATCACTTCATAATTACTGAGATCTCAAAGGTATTACAGTTCTTTGTTTTAAAATTACTTTCCTTGTGGAGGTGGTTTTAAATGCAGATTGATCAGATTAATGTTGATATATATCTAATATAGATATTACCTAACTAGCTAATATCTACTATATGTTAATTGTAAATTTGATATTTCAAAGCTATAACGTAAAGATTTATCAAGGTAGCAATGTTACCTCACAGCAAGAAGATCAGATCCTGAGTTTAAATCTGGAGGCCAGATGGAATCTTTTTGTTTGGATTAGTTCTCCATGTGCCTGTATGGGTTTCTTTATTTTTCATTTTCTCATTTTCTAGCTAAAGAACAAGAAAAGGGAAGCACAGTGACACTTCCTGTCAGTTTGGCAACTTGAGGAGCAAGTTGAGCATACAAACAAGTTCACTTTTAAAATTGGTTATGTAATAAATTAATAGATACCGTATTTTTCAGTGTAGTCACATTGTGGTGGGATGGTTTTTGAATAGCTGGAACACAAAGTGATTTACTGAATTGGTTAACAAATGTCATAATATGTGGCATTATAAATGTTTGTGTAATTATGTTATTACTAATGACACATTTCTGAAAATGTTAAAATTGTTTATTTTTTCAGTCCAAGGTAGAAAAAACTGAAGTAACTATAGTAAAGGTTTTGCACTTGTACATCATATCATATGTAGATATACGTATCATTATGTAGATAAAAAGCCAGCTGTAGCTCTAAGTGCACTGGCTCAAATGATTTTACAGTGGGCCTGAGAGTTCATTACACTGAAAATGAAAACCAATCTTGATTTTGACAAATTTAACAAGAACGTTTGTTAGAAAGCCTTTCTTCAAACTGACTTTCTTCTGATTGGCTGCCAACTAAAAATAAAACATTTGAGCAGCAGCTGGGTGAGGTTTGTGTGCAAAGAGTGAAAGATGTATGCCTGAAATGGCCATGTTAAGTATATTCACTCTCACTGACATCATAAAGAGGTAAGAGTGGAAAAAGTGTCTGAAACAGACCTTTTAGAGCTGTGAAGCCTCAGAGTTCAGCTATTAAGGGTGACTTGTATATACATGGAATTCATTATTTGAACCTTTGTCCGTGTTTAATGAGCAGCCACCACTGTTACAGGATATATTTCATATAAAATACGGAAAAGAAATAAGAGGATGCTTTAAATTTAGCATTTGTTTGCCTTAAATTCCTCAAATCAATCCATGAAAACTCTTAAAAACGCAGAGAAAACAATAGTTTATTATGCATCACTTTATCATTCTGCAAGTTCAGATGTCAGAATGACTGTTTGGTTTGAATGTAGTACATTTATTGCACTGCTTTGTGCCTTCCTACAAACACTGTCCTTGTTTTACTGACCTTCTCTCACTTTGGCTCTCCTACTGTACTTAATGAAAACAGTAAAGATGACGACCAGAACCGGAATCACCATCCCAGCACCGATGATGATGAGGCCCTTGTTAAGTGTGGAATCAGGATTCGTAGAGGCTTAACAAAACAAATTATAAATATATATTAGTACATATTACATATTATTACATATGACATTATTATTATTACATATTATTACATGAGCTACTTGGTAATAAACATTTTATATTAATATAATCAGACAGCATTTGTTTGATTAAAATGTTATCTTACTTTACTTTTGATTTTGTTATTATCTCACCTATAGCAGGTGTGTAGTGACCTTCTATCATCACAGTCTTTTTGTTAAGAAACTGGCAGGTGTATCTTTTGTTATGGTCACTCTGATGCTTCACAGTCAGAAGAGAAACACATTTTGTCTGCCCATTGAGCAGGACACCTGTCTCATCCACCCAGCAGATACTCTTCTTTCCACAGGGTATGGAAGAATAGTATCTAAACAGAGAGCACTCCAAAGTGATGTTTCCATCATTCTGTGGGTCAGCGTCTGATGGAGATCCTGAAACTGAGAGGATGTGACTGAATGAGAAGAGCCTAATATCTGTCTTACCCTTTGTTATTCTTTATTATCTTTTGTTATCCACATATTAACTGAGTGATTGTCCTGTAGAAACATTAGTTTTGCAGTTGTAATACCCGTGACATTGTTTCAGATGCAAATGTAAACTTTTTACCACATGAATAAACAAGTAATGGCCAATCAGATTGCTCATCTCATCACATAGGCATATCATTTTAAATCCCTGCTCTCATCATCCCAAAAAAGCAACATATTCAGTTACATGAGACATCAGTTCACATGGATTGAAATGAAAGCTGCATCCCCCATAAAGCCTGAGGAGATGATGGTTGGTGATTAGTTCTTAGTGTGAAGTGTTATTTACAGAACTGGGTGTGAGAGAGGGATCTCTGTTTTTGAAAGTGCCCCACAGTTAATGAGATGTTATGAATGTGTACTCACTGGTCAAAATATGCAGATAGACACTTGTGCCCTGACCAGTGGTCCCTTCAGGCCGACAGAAGTATTTGCCAGCGTCCTCTGCAGTGATGTTGTTGATGCCCAGAGAGCAGTTACTCTGCAGACTCAGCCTGGCAGCTTGAGCTGATTGCTTCACGTTGCTATTTTGAACCAGTATTTTAGTCTGAGATGAGTCTTTGTTGTAAAGCCAGTTAATCATGGCGCATGTATCAGATAGGCTGTCACAGGGTAGAGTGACACAATCTCCAGGTCTGTGATAGAGGTGGTACATTTGTCCACTGATCACTGCTACTCAGAAAAGCAGATTCAGAAGAAAAGACGACACAAATCATCATCATCATCATCACCATCATCAAACAAAATAATAACTAACATTTGCAGCAACATAGAGAAAATGTACCGACATAGATGCCAAGAACATAAATTCCTGTAGGAAACATGTTCACAATTTTCAAATAAATGGAAAGGAAGTGGTCAAACTGAAGCTCAGATGCTGTCACCTAAGCGCGCTGGTCCCACAGCATATGTAAAACATGTCTGACTTATTCTGTCAAAGCATGGCATGAATAAATTTCTTTTAAAATCTCAAAACTTGCTTATATTTTTGGGTTGGTTTGTATCTTTTCAGTGACAGTCTGTTAAATAGAAACTGATGTATGTTACACTAACTTTAGTCATTTTGTGACTTAACAAAAAAACTTACAAAAATCCTTCATAGCTTTTAAAACCTATAAGTTCTACTTGCAGTCACCTGCAACCAAATGAGTTTATCTTTCTTTCTATATGTATTTAATTCTTCATTCTCACCAATTTTATGATTTTGTTTTTATTTTTTAGCAGAAAGGAGGGTTTGGTGTCTTTTTTAAATAAATAACAGCCTAGCTTTTTCTTTAAGTTGACTTGGCTCTTAAATAAAATCAGTATATTTAATAAAGTCCGTATTTGTAATTTTGCCTGGATTAAGTCACCCATAGCTACAAAGGACACATCATTTAAGGTATTCTGTATTTAACTTCATAAACTTGTTTCTTTTACAGCAATGCTGCCATTTAAAGTATTTAGATAAGAACCTACAAATACAGATACAAATACAAGTTTAGATCTTCACTTTTATCATTTAAGCAGTCTAAATAGGAAAGAACTGAAGAAACGAGTAATACAATATATAACGCAGGGTTTTTATTTTTCCAGATGTCTCACAAAATTAGGCTCAACCAACGATCCAGGGGAATTATTAAGAACTACTTTGTTCAAGTGATGACAAATATTAAAGCTTAAGAATCATAACTTGGCTTTATTGAGTACCGCTGTACTTTTCAGTGCTTTTATTCTACCAACAGCTACTTAATGGGAAACACCTATACGTTAAGCAAGGCAGCCCTAGCAGAAACTAATAAACAGCATATGTGGACCCATTTGAAAACAAGATGTTACACTATAGTCTATAGGTTTAGCCACTAATAATAAACTAATAATTAAATGCAATCATAAAGAAACCTGTAGAGCCGGAGCCACTGTCTTTTCATTTAAAAGGGAGATTTTCTTTTTCATTTTCACCAAGTGTTTAATTGTTGGGGTCTCTCTGTATTTCTAAATGGAAATTATTCAGACATTACAAAAGAAAAAGAACCTAATGATGAAATCAGTATTGCGTTAAAGCTTATGTTCATCGGGCCGCCTACAGTCTTCTATAAAAGGTTGGTGAAGACATTTGTCGCTGGATTTCTGTAAACAAGCTTTACATCAGAAAAGGTGATGACATTTCCTATTTCTTATGAATTAAAAGGCAGAATTTCAGAGGAAGTTGTGTAGTTACTATTGCCCAATTACCATTTAAATAACACAAGATCCCAAAATTAGTCATAACATTTTAATTCCATAATTTGGTATCTTTTATGTAGATGTTGTTCTGAAATCAGTTTCACCCCAGTTCTTTTTATTCCTCGGGCATCCAGAGACGGCACCGGACTCAGTAGTCATTTTCACAAAAACCTTTATTCATCTTTATTCATCTTCATTTAAGCATGCATCTTCTAGAAGGGGAGATGTGCAAGGCCGGTGTCCCTCTGCAAATCTTCCCTCCTTTGTCTGTGAAACACAGTTTTGTAGAAGCGACCCTATCATAAAACCCCCATGGTGTGCTGCAAACTCGTGTCTGTGTGTGTATACACGAACACGTGAGTGCCTGTGTGTGCGCATACCCGTGTGTCCATGTGAGTGCACGTGAGTGAGTGTGCATGTAGGTGTGGGTGCGTCGTAACAGCCAAAGCACTGTGTGTGTCTCTGTGTACGTGACTTCCTGCCGGTCATAAAAGTAATCTCCTCACCCAAGCTAAACCAAATTCCTTTAGACAACATACAAAACAGAGTTAACAGATTACAAACACTGAGACCCCCACTCTGCATCATCCACTGGGCCATTGGCCCCTTGTTGTCTTACATTTACAGATAAGCATGTGGAGAGTCTCCTGCAAACCTACTTCTAAGTTTATAACAATTATGAGTTTTTATTAAAGGTACAAACATCAGCAATCCCCAACTGTAGCTTCCTGTCTCCTTTTATGACAGGCAGACCCCCAGTGTCCATAAATTCCTTTCCCTCTAAACAATTACACACTCTCAGGCCTACAGCTAAGCCAAACTAAAACACACAGACAAATCCTTCCCTGTTCCTCTCATCTACTGCTGGACCCTCTTATCTAAGCAAATTTAACACATTATATTCTACTAATTATTTTCTTGTACTCACAATGTGCAATGCTGCTACATTTTATTCAGCAAGAAGAACTGAAACTGCAGTGAACAAAAGCCCATATCCTTATCATTGTGACAGTCCAAAGGCAGGTAACAATACCGGGGTGAATGACTGGATACTTTACCACAGATGGGGAAGAAATGTGGGGGATTATTAAAATGGAAATTCTTATATAGTGAAGCAAGGTCAGGTTTATTTGTCTTAGATGGGTGGGCAAAACCAAAAATCCAAGTCAGAAATAACAGGGATTGAGCGTGGTTATTATCTTTATCTGCTAACCCAGGCTCTCAGGCCCTCAGGCTCTGCTCTCATACAAAAGAGCATTTCATCATTTCATTTTCTGACCAGGTGAGTGCAACTCAGTCCTAGTTCAGGGATTATCTGAGAAGTATGATTATTAAATTAGAGACACACAGTCTCTAATTTAACTTAGAGACACACAGTCTCTAATTTAACTCTGACACAAATAGTAAAGTGCTTATATTGACACAAAGATGTCGTTTGGTGTCCAAAGCTTACTTTGAAATAAGAACACGTGATATAAATTTCAAATTTTTTGAGTTGTTTTTAATTCACTCTTATGTCTTCAAGTGGCTTTTTGCATCCTGAAAAGGCAGAGAGCACAGCAATTAGATTCAAATGTCAGATTGTTTATCAGTGCTGTATCAGGATCTAAATCATCTCATCTCTGTCTCTGAGGACAAAAACAGTGATTGCAGTCATTAGGATCACTGCTCCAATGCGAAGAGTCCACATGATGTAGCTCACAGGAAACTGATCTGTGTATTCTATGAGAAACAGTACAAGAAAAATGTCATGCTTTTGTAACTTTATTATTAAATTCTGGTCAAATTAATGTTTGAACATTTGGAAACTACAGTAAATTACTTCTACAAATAAAACCAAAGCTTTATTTATTGAAGTGCATAATTCAGATTATTTTGAAATTCATTTAAGCTTCTTATCATACCTATAGGTGTGTAGTGAGCTTCTATCTTCACACTGTTTTTCTTGATATACTGGCAGGTGTATGTTTTGTTGTGGGCCCTCTGAGGTTTCACAGTCAAAAGAGAAACGCACATCGGTCCAATGTCCCTCGCACCACTGCCAAGCAGCACAGTTCCTGTTTCGTTCAACCAGACGATGCTGTTCTCGCCACACAATTGGGAGTCAGAGTATTTGAAGAGAGTGCACGTTAATGTGATGTATCCATCCCAGTTTTGTGTCTGAGATGCTGAAACTGAGAGAAAACAGGTGATAAAAGAAATCTAAAACTCTGTAACAGGTCCTCAGAACTTTTCCCACATTTCAAACAAATTTCACTGGATTCACTGGTGAGACTTCACTTTTAATCTGTTGTTTCAGAGGTCGGCATGAATCTGAAACCTTTTAAATTCCCAAACTAAAACTGTTATACGATGTTTAGTCAAATCTTCGCCTCTTTCACAGTTTGTTAGTCTGCAGTTACTGCTTGCTGAATGTTCTGTGTACGCAGTTAATTTATTAAGACAAAAATGTAGTGAACATAACTGTAGTGTTTGGGAGGAGAGTCAAAGTGAAGAAAAGGATATGAGATTTGTCCAAGCTCAGAATCATTACAGTCTAAGTACTCACTGTTCAAAATATGTAGACCCACAATTGTATCCTGGGCTGTAGTGTTCCCAGACCAACACCAGTAAAGGCCAGCATCTTCAGCAACAATGTTCCTGATGCCCAGGGAGCAGTTACTGTACAGACTCAGTCTGGCTGCTTGAGCTGAGTTCTCCATAATAGCGCCATTCCAAACCATTTCTATTGTCTCAGAGTTATCTCTGTTATAAAACCACGTAATGATGGAGCATGATGAGTTCAATGAGGATGTGTTACCACAGGGGAGAACGACATCATTTCCCGGTGTGTAATAAAGATCGATGTAGGTTTCACTGATGCATGCTGCAAAGAAATAAACATGTTTATTCTACTTTTTTCTTTCTTTTTTTCTTTGAATCCATGTATTTACCTATCAATCAATATCAAGAAACAGGAAACTTAAATGTTCATTTTTTTGCACACAGCCTATAAGACTAATAGGAACCTCTCATACTCATGCTAATTTGAACTTTCATATTTTTTTTCATAATCATTTCTGTGATGTAGGTTACGTTCCTTCACTTATTTTTCTGACTTTTATTTGAAGGCTTAAGTTAGGGTGGCATGATATTGTGATCATCAGCAATTGCTACATTTCAAATGATGTTATATTGCTAAATTATTTTCAGCCCCTGAAAATAAGGGGACCATGTATATAAAACCTGTATGATGTTGGTACATCTCATAGCAAGAAAGTCCTGGGTCGCAGTTGATTTTCATCATCCTAACCACACCTTCCCTATTTCTAGTAGTTGCTGGGGCCTAGAGGAAGAGGCCCCAGAAACTGCTGGGGTTCTGGTAATGAGTGTTACAGTGGTGTCCAACTTCCCGGTGTGACATGTCAAACCCACAGGTACCGCAGCCAGTTCAGGTGGCCCAGATGATGGGCAGATGCAGGCAGTTGTGAATGGGAGGCAGCTAGAGGACCTGTAGGTCAAGACTGGGCGTGGACACTTCCACCAGGAGTGCCCATTCATGGAAGCCAGCCAGGTGTTTGGTGTTGCTGAAGTCCCAACAGACTCCCTGGCTCAGGAGGCACGTACAGGGATCCAGTAAGGTCCCAAGGGGTGCGCCCTGATGCAGCGCTGACCTACCAGCATTTTGTACTGATCAGAGATAGACTTCATAGAGTGAGTCATGACACTCCCAGTTGTTGGTTTCTAAAAGCCGCCAGAAAATGATATCGCCGTCGGCTCTAAAACTCCATGGCAAGGCATATGGGATATGAAAAAACTGGCAGTAAAAAAGGTGGACTGGCATGTCTACTGCACATTTTACCATAATTTTGGGTTGGCGCGAGTAATGTACATAAGTTTAAGGATATAATGGTTTCATCTGTTGATAGGTTTTTTTTTTCTGAACTGTGCATGCCCTTGAAGTTTTTACCATCTCTCTGACAGGTTTCTGTTTTTCTGCCTAATCATGTCCTCCATCACTTCCATCCTTCTATTTGGGCCTCATATTTAGAAATCCAGTGGAAAGCAACAGTTTGAATCAAATTCATATATATTATCTGTTTTATTTGTCATGAGATACAAAAGAAAGAAAAAAGTTTCCCCTGGCCATGAAACTACTTGCCAGTCAATTGTACAATTGCCTCTACAAAGCCTCTGAAAGTGTAAAACAGCTATGATTTCTGAACAGTTAATGCACAATTTTTATAAGATGCCTTTAAATTTAAGCCAAAAGTCAGCATTGCAATCACATCTTGACTGTTTGAATAAAAATCCACTGGTACTGATGTACAGAGGCAAAACTACAAAAATCTTGTCTGTCCATAAAGTTCTTAACTCTATATCATCCCTATCAAGACCTGTGAAAAGTGTTTTTCTAGTAGCTTCTATCCTGTCATTTGCACCTCTCAGCCAACTGAAGATGTAAACATTATTCTAACAATCATATGCAGATTTCATTCTATAATTAATAATTAATAAACAATAGAAATAAACAGTAATAAACAAGAGAAATGTGCTGTATATTCAACTAGAATGAACACTTAATTGATTGCTATGTGCATAGTAGATATAGAATAAGCAGAATCTACAGTAACCTGCTTTGTGTGAAGCGCTGGATCATAACCTTTTCAGTTTTCTGTTGCGGTTAAAGTCAATGGAATTGATCAAATTAAGGTCCAAAATCTAAGAATACAAAGATGTTGTCATTTTGTGTTGGCAATTGATGATAATTTTCCTCATGGCTACAACAATTTAAATGTTCATATTTCATAGCAACATAGTCAAGCACAAAAGTAAGAAAAGAAAATCTGAGTAATTACCTTCAAACTGAAGCATAAAAATCAGGATTGTTAAAAGTGAAGAAATGTGTTGTTGCATTTCTCTCTACAGGCTCAAATTAGGCTCTCTGGCACAGAAGAACAGAAGTGATAACATTTCCTGTTCCTGGTTTCAGAGAAAAACTTGTGAAATATCCGTCAAATATTCGTCACCCAATGTATCTGCACAGTTTGACAGGGTATGTATGAATCTGAATGTGGGTTACAGTCCCTGGCATTGGGCACTTTTTTGTTTGATTTTACTGCTGTTCTTGTGCTCTACATTCATTTATTTTTTTATTGTTTGAGTTTTGAATTCCCATTTTGATTTTGTTATTTTTGTAATAGAGTAATTTCTAATGATACTGTTGAGTCTTTGTCTGTTTTACTGTCCATGTTTTACTCTTCCTGCTCTCTGCCTCATCTTTCTCTGTTCTGTAAAATTAGCTTTGTGTCTTTTCTTGGTAATGATAACTGGACTTGCTCTCATACTGCTTTTTACTACAAGCCACCAATTCAAATAGGCCTTCAAGCACTTTTTCTAGCAGTCACACAAACTCACGGCTACATCCAGGACAATTAGGAGATCAAACCTAGTCAAGAGCAGATGGAACCTGGGACTGAACTACTAATCTTAGAGATCTCTAATTGTTAGAGAACAGGTTCTACTGCCTGAAATCAACAGGTATGTGTGGCGGCGGTGTGATCTCTGGCTAAGCTGCAGGGGAGGACTGGGGCAGTTAAGCTCAAGTGGGTGGTGCCAAGGAGGCTGGAGGGACAGGTGGCGATGATTTTCCTAACAAGTTTCTCCCTTTTTATATAGTGAAGCCAGAGGCTAGAGGGAGGAGTGTTCGCAGATGACTAACTCAAAAGTTGGTGAACAGCGTGCCGAAACATAAAGCCACATGTGTGTTGCTTCAATAAACACTCCTCAAGTGAACAGCATCACAGTGTGTCGGGTCAATCTTTACAGTATGATGTCATTACCTACTGACCAATCAGTTATCTGGAAAACAATGTGACCAGTCCTGTGAGTACTAGAGTTTGGGGTGGGGGGTTGATGGTATTATAATATCTTTTGTAGCTATTTTATGTATTCACACAGGGATATGATAGTTTATTAAATAAATTAAAACATAATCTGTGAATGCTAAAAAAAAAAATGAGGGCTCATCTCCTACACTAACATCCTGAGATAACATCATCAGAGCAAACTTATATTAAATTGGCTCAACCAAAAAAGCACCCAACACTGGACACACACAAAGCTACCTCTAAATGCAGAGCATGCCGATGGTAAAAGTGGGATAGCAACCTCCTTATTCATGGGGGTCAAGGAAATGTGATTCAGAAGGAGGTACATTTTTGGATTATTCAATCCTATCTTTAGGGGTTTTTTCTAATTTGCCCAGCTTCATCTCCTTGTTCTACCAGTGACATGGAGATCAGTTTCAATATCTGTTGTGAATGATATCTCAATTGCTAAAATACATCTGGAGGAAAAAGAAGACTGGAGGCTTGCCAGAAAAGCTGTGTTCAATGATGGAGAGGTGCACCCAAGTGTTTTTGCTTTCAGCATATAGCATATTGATTAATGATCTTTGATCAGTGGTTGTTGATCCATGGTCATGACAATTTGCATATTAATGATCAAGGAACTGACCTCACAGCCCATTGTTCATTTAGTTGGCTGGTTTCAGTTATTGTCCAAATGCACTGTTTATAAGGCCTCAGCTGAGAGTGATGAGTGACAAAACGTTTCTCCCATTGAAAAGGCTACGTCCAGGTGAACAGAATCAACCTTTTGAGATTCAGCATTTAGAGTTTCCAAAAGAAGAATGTGAGGCAGCGCTTTTAGCTGTTGGCCTCTTCTCCTGTGCTGCCAGTTGGAATTTCAGAAGTCAGACGCCATCGCTGCTTTAGGATTAGACTCCTAATTTTCATTTTTGATAAATCTCATAGGGATGGTTCAGATCACTCTGAATTATCCTTTAGTTATGCTGCTACAGGCTAAGGCTGCTAATGCACTGAGCATTTCTTCTCCATTCACAGTTTTCAGCTTTATTTATCTTCAGGAATCCAAAGTTATATAAGCAAGAAGCAGCATAACTTCATTCAGGATCACTCTATTACTGCAGTTTCAGTAGGTAGAAAGTAAGATTTGACCGAAAAAGACTAAACCTGGTTACAGGTCTATTTTTTTAGTTGGATGGTGTACATTACATTATTGTTAATATACAAAAGACTTAAAGAGAATCTAAGTTGTTGCAAAGGGATTAAGAAAATGTTGAGCTGAAGTATGTGCTCTGAAGTTCAATGCAGTTCAGGGTCAGCCAGACTTGCCACATTTTCATAGATCACTGTGCCATCATCGCAGTCACCAACATAATGGACCTGTAAAAAGCACACAAGCAGATGTTCAAGGGAAACTCGGGTGGCCACTGAAGTAATAACTTGAGGATTCATTATACTTCACATAATTGTTACCAAGGATCTGGCAGGTTAAAGACTAAAGTCCAGTCTAACTGTTTAGGACATTTATGTTTTCACATGCATCTTTATCAGGTAAGTCCTAGAAAAATCAGTACTGCCATGCAGGTGTGAAAATATGCAGCTTTATATTAATGGCAACTCACGGTGAACCAACTTTCTCATCATCTGTCTTACAAGCTATCTTAGTTCCTCCTAGGTTTCAAACTACCCAGTTCACACTGACAAATTGTGTATACATGGAATGTGCTTATCAGAGCCACTTACTGTGCACTGTTTATTGAAAAAATCCTACATAACATTTAAAACAAGATCTTTTTAAACTCACGTTGCTCTCTTCAAGAAGCTTTTTGTTTCCTTAAAAAAAGAGCAGCAATTTAATTCAAACGTATACTTTCAGTAATTATAGTTATTATGTATAATCTGTATTGGCTCACCTCTGTATCTGATGACTAAAATAGTGATGACAATCATTAGGATCAGTGCTGCCATGCGAAGATGCCACATGGCATAGCTCAGCGGAGACTGCTCCATGGACTCTCTGAAGTCTGCACAAAGCACATGGTTCACAGTATTTCTTCATGCATTTCAGCGTTTGAATATTTGGAAACTAAAGTAGGACTCAAAGTTATTTTTACAAAATGCAGCACTGTGGAATAAATGAGGCCATTTCCCTAAACATTGGGTTGGGGTTTTTTTCTATATAAGTTATTGTATGCCATTATTTTCTGTAAGAGTGGAGACTACACTGTAGTCCAGGGGTACATTATAACAGTCAATTTTTCTTGAATGTTCCTAACTGGAATGTGATTATTAGAGCTATTCTATCAATCTGTTTTCTTATTCAAGTCATCATTGTGGAGGGGTTTGAGCCTATCCTAGCTGCCATAGGGTGAGAGGCGGGGTTCATCCTGGACAGGTTAAAAGCTATTTGAATTCTTCAAATACTAAGGAAAGAAGTCTTAAATGCTTTTTTTTAATCACCTCCTTTAGCAAGGGATTCACCAGACAAAAACATTAATTAGAGTTTGATTCCGACCTGGTCCTGTATGTTGGTAAGATCTGCCAATGACGTTACAAATTGTTTGAAAATTAGGACACCCTGGAAGGTAAAAAGAAGAGCGTTGTAGAGTTTAGAAGCAGCTGCTTTGAAACCTTGGTTTCAGCTGTGGACCAAAACACTACTATTGTTTTAACCTGGTCTGGCTTCTACTGTCTTTTTGTCTTTTTCTTTGAATCACAATTTTAGGTGGTGGCAAACCTGATGGAAGGCAGCAGGCTTGGGTGGGAAAAGACTGACAGTTACACTCCCAGGTCGGAGCATGGAGCCCACTACCACAAGACCTATGACAACCCTGAGTGTGGTGTCCTTGAGCCCTGAACTGGCCAGACTTACATTTCCAACCCACGAGTTACCATGGTGGTTTTCCCCTCGTCACCGATAGAACTTATTGTCTTTTCAAATCTAAGGCAATTTGCCTTTTTAAAAATGTATTTATAGCAGCGACTTGCACATATTAGGTAGAATTAACCACCTTATTTATTCTACCTAGAGGTGTGTAATGAGCTATGGAATCTGTGGACTCTGTTCATCAGTGTTTAATGGGTAAAAATCATCTAATTGTTATATATAACCTACCTATGAAGACTGGTGTGTAGTGAGTTTCCATCTTCACATTGTTTTCCTCAACAATCTGGCAGGTGTATCGTTTGTTGTGGTCACTGTGAAGCTTCACAGTTAGAAGTGAAATGCATGTGCATCCAGTGTATCTGACTTTATTAAGCAGCACAGTTCCTGTGTCATCCACCCAGCGGAGGCTTATCTCGTCACAAGGGAGGCTACTGAGTCTGAACAAAGAGCACTTTAATGTGATGTTTCCATTCATCTGTAGGTCGGGGTTTGATGGAGATGCTGAAACTGAAAATGAGTGACGACAGTTACCTCAGCATTAAGAAAAAAGTGGAATGTGAATTTAAATGCAAGTTCTGTAATTTCTTCTTACTGTCACAGGTTTACTGAGTGATTGTCCTGTAGAAAAAGTACTTTTGCACATTTAATATATGTAACTTTCATCCAGATGTTACTGTAAAAGTTTGCTCCTTTTATTGCATAGGCATATCGAGTTAAAGCTCAGACTCCACCAAAATGGATTCATTCAGTTACTCCAAATATGCCTAATGATGGATTAAAATCAAGGCTGGATCCCTCACAGAGCCTGTGGGGATGATGGATGTTTAATCCTTAGTGCGGAGTGTCATGCACAAATTTGTTTTTGAGGGAAAGGGCCTCAGAGATTTTTTTTTTTTTAAAAAAAGATATTAATGACCATGATACTCTGCAAAGACCCAAATCATTTATGTCCAAGTACTCACTAGTCAAAATATTTAGATAGACAGTTGTGTCCTGGCCAGTGGTCCCCTCAGGCCGACAGTTGTAAACACCAGCATCCTCAGTAGTGATGTTGTTGATGCACAGAGAGCAGTCACTGTGAAGACTTAGTCTGGCAGCTTGGGTTGAGTTCTTAACATCTCCATGATAAACCACCTGTGTTGTCTGAGATGGCTCTCTGTTGTAAAACCAGGTAACCATGGAGCACGTATCAGGCGCCTTGTCACAGGGCAAAATGACATAATTTCCTGGTCTGTGATAGAGAAAGTATGGTTCACCACTGATTCCTGCTGCAAAGGAAAGGAAAGTTTCTGTGATGAATAACACGCATCATCCATCCTCTTCCCCGCTCACCCGTCCTTTTCAGGGTAGCAGGAGCCCATCCCAGCTGTCTTAGGGTGAGAGGCAGGGTACACCCTGGAGAGGTCACCATCAGGGTTAACACAGAGAGACAGACAACCATTCACACCTATGGGCAATTTAAAGTGACCAGTTAACCTAACTGCATGTCTATGGACTGTGGGAGGAAGCCAGAGTATTCAAACTCCACACAGAAAGACCCCAGCCTGATGGTGGAATTGAACTCAGGACCTTCTTGCTGTGAGGCAACAATGCAAATGCAACTAAACAAATAATGAACGTAGACCTTAACATTGGCAACATGCATACATCTAGTGCATGAGTTCTTATATGAATAACTTTCAATGATATCTAACTTTACTGTACATCTCATGTAATCCAAAATCAAGACTAATTAAAAATAAATTCTACATAAAATTGAGAATCACTCCAAATATAACTCAGTCATAATTACTATTCTTTTTTTTCTCCCAAATACTGGCTACTTTTTAAAAACTGTTACTGAAGCTTATCATTTCTGCAAAATTATTCAAAGAAATTTAACATAAACTGTCATGGCATTGCAGGATAGAGGACCCAAATGCAGACCCACGGTGACAAACTGAAGAAACACAAAACAACCTTTATTTTTGGCCTAGCATCATAAAAAAAAGCAGATTTACCTTCAAACTGAAGCACAAAAACCAGAAATAATTTCCAAAGAGCCATTCTGCACCATTCCCTGTCAGCAGGCACACATTGTGAGGTATTTCTCTATCTTTATGTTGCTGCTGTTTTGTCTTTGAGCCCATCACACGCCACCCATTCTGTCATGAGTTTGGATTTCTTCACATCCGTGTCTGCAAATAGACTACACGCAAGTGCTTTAAATGAAAGACACTGCTAACAGGCTGTTTGATTTATTTGCTCTGACAGTCTTCCAAAATTAAAATATACATCAGTATCATTTACCCAGCTGAGTACTGTGTTGTGGTTCAGTTGTGAGGAACTGTTGCTACTGCGAAGTTTTTCTTTGCATAGTTTGTTATTTCTGTTTCCTTTGTTTACTGCCATTTTGGGACTGCCATCTCCCCTTTTTCTTTTTCCTATATATTTTTATCAGCACCTTAAGCTTAACCTAAAAATAAAATCAGTTGTTTTGAATCTGGACTTGTTGACTTGTTTCCCCATTTGGACATCTAATTGTTATTCCTCCTCATAGTCCTATAATTCTGACATGACTGACTACACACTGTGGACGCTGAGGAGGACAACCCGAGTAAAGACGGAGAGGGAATTCATTTAAACAGAAACTAAGAACTAGAACTTAAGTAACAGAGGCACTCTACACTGAACAGCGGAAACTCAATATTCTGCAAAAATCAAGAACAAGTCAACCAAGCTCAAACACCTAGGTCAAATACCCAGGACCATGAGGAGAACAATTTAATTTATGGATGACTTAAACTAAAAAATTAAATAACATGTCAAAAACACTCACACACAAACAATTATACAAAAAAAACTTTTTACTTCTTTAGTTGGATGAACTCATGTATTTTACGGTAATGCTGCCATATTTCATGTTTGTATGTATTTGAAGCTGACAAAGATGTAGGGTTATGTTTATCTCTGACAACAGCAAGCTTAAATAAAAGCAGTGACATTATGAGAAGTTTTATTTCCTCTGATTTATTTTTGGTAAGTTTAGCTGATGTTACTGTAGAAGCCGCTGGGGTCACTTTCTACCTTTGTCTTCACTGCAGAGTAAGTCACTGCTTCCTCCTTTTTAACCTGTATAACAGAAAATTAAAGGCTTTAAATAATTTAGACAATAACAAACAGTGAAGAGTAGAATTTTTTTTTTGCTTTTTTGTTTCTCAAAAAATTCACTGGTTCAAATCAAATGGGTTAATGAATAAAATATGAATCTACAACGGTTATATAGCCCAAAAGTAATTTTAAAATGGAATATAAGTTAAAAAAAAACCAAAAAAAAAAACCAATAGTTACAGTTTTCCTCAGTGAGGCATTTTGATCAGTGTGGTCAATAGTAGCATAGGTGATGCTGCTCTCTGGCTCATCCTGAAAGCAAACACAGTGGTTCAAAAAGCAAAAACATGAATGAAAACTACTTTAGGTTCTATTTCAGACACATGATGATCAAACATAGTCTCAAAAACTAAATATTAACTTTCAAATAAAGACTTGATTTTGGCTTTACTCTTATTTTAGTAAAATTCTGTATGAAAGGGTGAAACTAATCCTTTTAAAACGTCCACTAAAACCAGTGAAGTCAGAGAACAGGAATTACAAGCAGGCTGAGGTTATTATGCCATTGTGCCAAAAAAAAGTAATTGTTGTTCCTCAGTTACTCATTGCATCTCAAACCAGCTTTAAACTGCTGCAAAGTGCACCTGTCCACTTAGTCACAGGTATGTATTGTTTCCCCTCTCTATCCATACAGACTTTAAATAACAGATGGATGTAGTGTCCTGGTTTTAATAATTTAATATAATGAAGACAGTACCAAGAGAGGATGCTTTAAATGCATGTGATTATGCATAGCAGATGTTGACAGATGTTTGATATATCTGCCTCTGTTGATTTGACTTTTGCACACATTACATATCGCTTTGGTTTCACCTACAGTACTGACTGTAAAATGTTTCCACAAATGCATAAAATTCGACACAACTACACAAGCATTGTTTTAGCCCTTTTAACCGAACGTTAACATTACTCTGTCAACAGCCTATTTGTAAATTACCGAGCTAACAGAGCTACGTAAACAGAACGAAGACTGCAGTCGTCAGTAATGCAGCGTAATGGAATAGTCTACCGATCTTCGCGAAAGTTATAAACAGCGTCCGGAACCCAGTTAAGGTACAAAAAAATCTATTCAACAAAAATAGTGATGCAGTTTAGTCTTTTTTCGCTCAGCCGAACTGTCTCTGTTGTTGTGTGGAGCAGCCTGTGTCAGTCACCTCTTTCACACGTCACTCACTCATCCAGCCATGCACAGCGGTCTCATAAGGAAACTCAGCTTTTTGATATAAAGTTTTTCTTGTTCCCGAATACAAATATTTTTTTTAAGTATTTGTTCGAAATAAGTATTCGTAAAAAACACGTTATTTGTGCCTCTCCGAATACCGTATTCGGGTTCAGCATACACAGTAATCTGATGAATCCAGGTTTAACTGGAATACTTTAGACAGCAAATTAAACCAATGAATTATATATATAATAATTTAATGTATTACTATGTTCATTACTATATTTATTATAGATACATGAACTATTTACCGAGATCAGCTGGCCCAAGACTCCTTGAAGTATTTCCTCATTCTAAACAAGAAAAGGGAAGAACACATTGTCATCATATACTGTGGCACGGTCAGCATGTTGCAATTTTCCGAGTGATCAGTGGCAATAATGTGCAAGAAACAAGTTCATTTGTAAAGGTTATATTAATATTAAACAAAGGTATTTCTGTTATATGTGAAAACATATCATATATAGTGTGTATCAATATACTTACATGTTTGGGTCGGGTGGGTTTTTGACTGTCTGGAAGAAAAAGTAGAATCAATAATCACAATGTAGAGCTTCTTAAATCAATTTTCCAGTGCAAAGTATATTAGACTGAAGTAACCGCAGTGAAAATGTAGCATTTTCACAAGTTAACATTAAGCTGCAATTATTGCAGATTGCTCAAAATGGGATAGAGCTCTTGTAATAATATATAATAGTAATAATATTATTAGATGAACGAGATGATAAGTAGATGACCCAAGAATGACCACATTTATATGTACTATAATTACTAACCCTCTGTCACTTTAGCACGCCTCCTGTATTTGATGAAAACAGCAGCGATGACGGCAACCACCAGAACCAGCATCACAGCACCAATGATGATGAAAGCCTTGTTTGGGGTGGAATCTGTCAGAGGATTCAAAGTAGTCAGCATTAAAAGTCTTTCAAAAGTCATTAAAAAGTATGTAATTCACTTTTTAAAAAGTGACTCACTCTTATATCCCATCTTATCTTAATTTACTTTTCTTATTGATGTTATCCTACCTATGAGGACAGGTGTGTAGTGAGCTTCTATCTTCACAGTATTGTTATCTTCAAACTGGCAGGTGTATCTTTTCTTGTTGCCACTCTGAAGCTTCACAGTCAGAAGAGAAACACACGCGTGTCCAATGTTCTTGACATCTCTGTCCCACAGCACACTTCCTGTCTCATCCACCCAACGCATACTGTTTTGTTTACAAGGAGAGGGATAGTATCTAAACAGAGAGCACTCTAACGTGACGTTTCCATCCTTCTTTGGATCAGCGTCTGATGGAAATGCTGAAACTGAGGAGAGAACACGAGTGACAACAGTTATGCAAGTTCAAAACATCTGGATTATCTTCCTAAATGTGAAAACCTTATGAGACATTACAAATAAGTTCTATTTTTCTCCTGGTATTTTAATAGTTTAAATAAGTGATTATCTAATAGTAGTTTTACTAATTTAGAATATAAAATTTGAAATGAATACATAAGCCATGGCCCGATTTACTGCTCTCATCCAATGAAATAAAAACTCTTTTCATTTAAAGACCTGTCTCCATGTTTCAACACGAGAATTTTAATTCCCCAAGAAGGTGATACATTCAGTTACATGACACGTGTAGAGGGAAATCAATGCTGTATCCCTCATAATAGTAAGTGTGGTGATAACGGGTGTGTTTAATGCTTAATGTACAGTGTCATTCACAGATATGGATATATGGAAGTCCATGGAAGTCTAAATACTCACTGGTCAAAATATTTAGGTCCACATATGTGTCCTGATCAGCGGTCCCTTCAGGCCGACAGAAGTAATGACCGGCATCTTCTGCAGTGATGTTGTTAATACTCAGTGAACAGTTACTGTGCAGACTCAGTCTGGCAGCTTGAGCTGAGTTCTTCTCAACAATTCCATTATGAACCATATTTATTGTCTGAGACTCGTGTTTGCTGTAAGCCCAGATAACCATGGAGCATGTATCAGGCACATTGTTACAGGGCATAATGGCATCATTTCCAGGTGTTAGATACAAGACGTGTTTGGTTTCACTGACCCCCACTGCAAAGAAAAGAGCACATTCAGAAAAATGTGTATATAGCATAACATGGTCATCTAAAAAAAAAAAAAAATGAATAAACTGAGTGCAAGAGGTTTGTTCTACCCCCCACCCCACAATCACAAATCAAGTTTAAATTTGTTTCCAAACTGAACTCACGCTCATGCCACAATTCTGTCTTCCGAAGTATTGACTAATTTTAACAAGTAACAAAAACCTTGTATGAAGCTATCAAAGTGGTTATCAAAGTAAGCAATAAAAATAAAGGAGGCTTTACCTTCACACTGAAGCACAAGAATTAGAATAAATGTAAGCAGGACCATTCTGTGCCGTTTTGTCAGCGCGCAAACGTTATGAGGCTTTTCTCTGCTGCTGGTCTGTCTGATGCTTCTGTTTCCTCTTTGACATCATCACAAACCACCAACATTATTTTAAAAGAACTTGGATTATGTCACATCCGTGCCTGCAAACACAGCTTAAAAAAAATTCACCTTAATTAGATGGATGAAAACCGTACTGGTTTGGCCATAGAGCAGGATAATGTCGAAATAAAAAGTGTTGCAATTTCCATTTATTAATGTCAAAAAGAGGAAATGTGATGATTTGGAACTAAAATGCCGATTTAGCAGAAGACAGAAATGACATGATTCAGCTGCTGGTAGCAACAAACAGCTGTTTTGGGGAGGGGGGGTGTCCCGTTTTTAAACTGTGGCTGTTGTAAATCAACCTGTCACATAAAACATGTGGCAAACAGGATTATATGGAGGAGATTTCAGATGATCAACTCTGTGATTAAACTGTCTGACACTGTGTGTGTGTATGTGTACCCGTTTAGACATCTTTATGGGGACCAAAAAAATGGAGTGTTACTATACTTGTGGGGACCAACAGTCACTTGTGAGGACAAAAGTGCCTGTCCTCACGAGTTTCAAGGCATTTTTGAGACTTCAAATGTGGTTTTAGTGTCAGGGTTACAATTAGGTAATGGTTAGGTTTAGGCTGAGGGTTAGGGTTAGGCATTCAGTTTTGATGGTTAGCGTTAGGGTAAGTGGCTAGGGAAAGCATTATGTCAATTAGATGTCCTCACTAAGATATCAATATGGGAATGTGTGTGTGTGTCTTAAAAGTAAAGTTCAAAGTATTTAACAGTAGTCTTGAATATTATAAAAACATAATGGGTACTGCTATGTCCAAGATCACAGATACAGAGATGGTTTGGCTAAAACAAAACAATTTGTGATGCAGGTGTGTCAAAAGTCATATTTTTATCACATCAATTTAAAATGAGGCTTAAATAACTGTTACCTTGACACCTTCTGAGAGGGACAGCTTAGATTTACAGAATGAGACAGGAACTTTGGCTTTCAGCTTCACTTATCTTCAGGAGTCAAAAGTTCTGACCAAGAAGCAGCATCGTGATAACTGACATGAATAACTTACTTAATTGAAAAAACATTTAAACTTCAGAACTCACCGAATGAGGCAGGAAGTGTAGCTTTGAAAAAAACTAAACAGGATTCCACGAGGTTCAGTTTTGTAATACAAGTTTTTATAGTTTTGTCAGTATTTGAACGAGTTATACACATTTCATGAAATAAAAAAATTACCAATACAACAAAATTTACTGTGAAAAGGTGATTGCATATTAAAATGTGTTTTTAATATTAGTCTAGACACAGATTTCCAAATTTGTTCTTCCTTTTAACAGTACATAGAGGACATGTGGAATGAAAAAAACAGGTCTACTATAATGCTAAATCTTATTTTATTTTATAGTGTTGGGTATTTTTGGGCTTTGTTTTGTGTTAAATCAGGTCACAATCCTTTGAACTCTGAAAATTTGAAGTTCTTTTTTTTGTTAATTCACATTGATGTCTTCAAAGGGATTTATCCTTCATGGTAAAAGAAGCAGCAGCGATTAGGCTCAAATCTGCTTAGTATAGGTATTATTTGAATTGTCTCACTTGACAAGAACACTGATTACAATCTTACACTAAGTCCTTCAAAGTGAAGAGCCCCCATGTCATGGTTACAGGAGACTGATCGCTGCAATGATTGCTGAAACATTTTTTTTTTTCATACATCTCTTTTCCTTGTACTATTGTAGCCAATAAAGTGCTTGGAGACTAGAGTAAAACTCCACACTGAATTTGCATATCTTAGGTGAATTAATTTTTTAAAATAATCCTGGCCATGATGACATGTGGGTAGCAAGATTCTATCTTCCCATGGTTTTTCCTCACCAAATTTACAGGTGTATCTATTATCGTGTCCATTCTGATGTTTCACAGTCAGAAAAGAAAGAAGGCTACAGAACTACAGGGGAGATGAAATTTCCCCTGTGTGTGGGGGGGGGGCATTATTTTAGTGGTGAACTTATTTAGGTTGCGACCGTCCAAAACAGGGTCCAGAGTCCAAAGCAGGACTTCAGAAGCAGTGCAGGACACAGTCGCTGCTTACTTTTAAACAAAGAATTAACAGTGTATGGTCGGTGAGTGACTGGCTGATTGAACACAGGTGGAGAGGTAAACTTTCAAACGAAATGCAAGAGAACAACAGATTACAAAATAGGAAAGTGAGAACTTCCTTGTTTTGAAGCACATTATTTGCAGTAAGTGCAACACAAATTCGACTGAAAATGACGAAACCTGATTTCAGGACATTGCTCATATAAGCAATGTTTTGTTATGCAAGCATAACAATTGTTATATGTAGTTTGGTCAATATTCAAAAAGATGTCATGAGATTATGAAGCATTAAAAAAAAGAAACTTACGGGGAAAGTGAAAGATATTATTTTTTAAAATAGAAAAATCTAATTAAAAACAAAGATTCATTTTTGTTCTGGTTAACAGAAGGTGGTGCTCTGACGTTCAGTCCAGTTCACGATCAGCTGTCCTGTTTCTCACATTTTCATAGTTCACTGTGTCATCATCACGGTCACCAACATAATGTACCTGCGAAAAACAACACAGGTAAATCGTCAAGGGAAACTCTAGTCATTGAAATCAAAATTTAATCATATTTAAAATAAAATACTAGGTCATCTAAAAGGTATCCTTAGCTAGTTTAAATTAGCTAGCAATGATCACACTGACGAAGACTGAGGGTAGTACATTTACATAATTTCACAGTACTACTAGTACTAGTACTACTGCCATCTATCTTCACAGTATTGTTATCGTCAAACTGGCAGGTGTATCTTTTCTTGTTGCCATTCTGAAGCTTCACAGTCAGAAGAGAAACACACGTGCGTCCAGTGTTCTTGACACCTCTGTCCCACAAAACACACTTCCTGTCTCATCCACCCAACGCATACTGTTTTGTTTACAAGGAGGGAGAGTACAGCAGTGATAGAAGTAACGCATTACTGTAATCTGATTACTTTTTCAAGTAACGAGTAATGTAAGGGATTACTATAGCAAAAGAAGTAATTAGATTACTGTTACTTTCCCGTATGCAAGCTGCGTTACTGCATTACTAAACCGTCGTGATTTTGTTTGTGAGGGTGTCTCATGACAATGACGTAAGCACAAGCGACGCCCGTGGCAGCAACAGATGTGTGTAGCTCAACAATAGATAATATAGAGTGTGGAAGAGAGTATGACCATGCAGCGTGTAAAGCGTGGACGTACTTACATTACTTTAAGTTTTAGTCCGTAAAAAGTGACAAACACATTAGCGTCTGTTGTACACTGAATAAAAAAATGGAGTTGGGTTGAAAGGTCTATTGCTTTATTACATATTCAGGTTGTCTATCATGTTTTTAAAAAGTAACTAAGTAACTAGTTACCTTTGAAAATGAGTAATAAGTAAAGTAATGGGATTACTCTTTGGAGAAGTAATCAGTAATTAGTTACTAATTACTTTTTTCAAGTAACTTGACCAACACTGATTAGGACCCAAGATGCAGGCGTGGCTTCTGATGCAAACTTTATTTTTATGGTGACGGTAGAAACAGCAGTGGTGATGGCATGTGCAGAACGTAGCCTGGCTAAATTAAACAGCCCAGAACACAGAATATCTTTGGGGTTCTTTTAATCTGAATGATAAAGTAAGCGCTGGAAATAAAAAGGTTGTAAAAATAAATGCATTCATTTCTTATCCAGTAACAGCTTTGTGCACTGGTAACCGACTGCTACTGCAGGTTATTTTCTCAACTTTGTCAGCGTCTGTAACTCAAAGATGTCTGGCGTCAATGTGTGACTGATATAAACCCATCCAGAAACAAAAACTCAGCAGTGCAAAAATAATTGTAGTGGCTTCTCCTGCTGAAAGACAGAGCTAAAATTAAACAGTTAACAAAGGTACATTTTCCCTCTTACCCACGGAGATATTATAATACAAGTGTGAACTCAAATACATACAGTGCATTAATCCAGTAGAAAAACGGAATACAGATCCCTCTGAGATGAATGGTTGAAGTCGGTTGCAGCCACTCCTGGTGCCTTAACTATTCCACACTTTGTGTTTCAAACAGATCACGCAGCGAAAAACCGTCGTGATTACATTGGTGTAATGTGGGCATTACACACCCACATTACACCAATGCAAGCTAGCACTTCCGTGAATGTCTCTGTAGATCCCCATCATCATCTCTTGTGCTCTCAGAGGTACCCCAAAAGAAACAACGCCATCCAGTGGCATGTCCCATAATACCGACCTCCCACCTGGCTACACTAAGATAACCTAAACTAGAAAAACTAACAAAAACATACCAGAAACCTTCAAACAGAGACGCAGGGAGACTTGGGGAAACAACACAGACGAACCAGCAATGGGTAAAGACACAAGGGGAAATCCAATCAACTAAACCGAACAACTTAGAACCCATAGAATAACTCCTTAGAATGACAAATGAACTTAACATGATACAGAAACACAACAAAACTGAGAGCGCTTGGTCAAAATGACCCAGGACCCCAACATATTCATTGCCATTCATTTACCATGATACCTGAAGTGTTTCACCCACAAGGTCAATCTTATGTCACAGTAGATGCTAAATCAGCTATGGGGACAGTGCGGTGTATAACTGGCTTTTCAATAGAAGCCCAGGGGCAAGTAAAACAAACAAACAAAACAAAAAACAGGTCTTGGTTAATTTAACCTGGTAGAGTTTCTAAAAGTCTGTAAAATACATGCCACAAAAGAAGGACAAGAAGGCCAAATTATGTATACTTACTCCTTGTATAGCCCCTTCTTATCTTTTGTCTGACAGAAAACGTCTTCATTTATACCTTTATAAGCTTTCTTCTGATTGGCTGCTCCTCATCAACACATGTACCAAAAGTTGAACGAACAACTGTTGTCACATCCAGAGCTGTGTGCCTGAGGTGAGCTTTGCACATACTCATTATTTCAAACTCTGGGCTGCAATTAAATACATATACAGGATAAGACACAAGGAAAGGCAAAATATGCTGAGAACTCTGTTATTCTCTGTATTAAATTAGACTAAAGTTCTTCCCTGGAAATGCAATACGCCAAACGCATGCATATGCATTTGATAAATTTACATAATAAATTATCTAAAAAGAAGAGAAAAAAACACACTAGTGGCACTATAGGTCAGAGCAATGCTTCAGTGATCCTTTGGGATTACTGGTGTTATGTGGGCCACTGATTTATTCATCATCCTTTTATTGTCTTCTTGTCATCTCATTAACCAGCTCTGTTCTCTCTGATTGGACAGACCCAGAGTGCCGATTGGTCGCAGAATACTCGTCCACGTATGTAAAGCCAGAGAAGTCAGAGCGTGGAAGTTTGCAGTTGACATCTTGTTCCCTTTCTCTTCTTCCCTCACCACGGGTATTACCTTTTTGTTTTATTTGTGTATTTTAATTACAAGTAGAACTGGGAGTTAATCACAATCTAGTTTTGGTTTTGTTTCCATTAGTTTAGCTAGAAACCTGATTTTGTTGACTGTCTCCCTCCCGTCTCGTTTGGCCCTTTGGGCCATGAATTTAGCAGCTATAACAGTTGTTTAATAGACTCTTTTTTTAGAAGAAAAAAAAAACAAGCGTGTGAATGGTTGTCTGTCTCTCTGTGTTAGCCCTGTGACAGACTGGTGACCTCTCTAGAGTATACCTGGCCTCTCGCCCTATTGCAGCTGGCACAGGCTCTGGTGCCCCTGTGACCCTGAATTGGATGAGCAGAAGAGAATAGATGGAATTCTGAACGTTTAAATCTGATCTATTTAAAAAGTCAAAGGTTATTCTTAGTGATAAATGGCCTTCAAATAGACTGTTTAGTTCAGCAGTGTAGTTTGCAGCAAATTAAGTCCAAGGAAAAAATGCGGGTTCTGCCTTATGTCATTTAAGCTTGTTGGAGTGAAAATGCTTTAATGACACAAAAAGCATCTGACTATATTTTATTTGTGTTATTGGTGGAAAAAACGATTTTATGGAGCCCCGCAGGGGACATGGGAGAAAAAAAAATTAAGACGGACTTTTGCGAGATCTCGCAAAACAAACTCGGGATCTCGCAAAACTTTTGCGAGATCTCGCAAAAGTTTTAGCCGCATTCTTCGGACGCCGGCTCGAAGCCGACCGGGAGGTCGAGGCACGATGTGCCGGGAAAGCGGTGTTCCTCCCGGCTGTAGTAGGTCTCGAGCTAACGGGAAGAATGCGGCTAAAACTTTTGCGAGTTTGTTTTGCGAGAGCTCGCAAAAGTTTTGCGAGATCCCGAGTTTGTTTTGCGAGATCTCGCAAAACTTTTGCGAGATCCCGAGTTAGTTTTGCGAGATCTCGCAAAAGTCCGTCTTAATTTTTTTTTTCTCCCATGTCCCTTCCGGGGCTCCGTACGATTTAGCTGGCCAATGATGTGTTTACGTTTTTTAAAGTTTTTTTTTTTTCTTTTAAGTTATTTAAAATTTGACTTGCACCTAGTTTTACTCAAATTAGAGACACATGGTTTTTCAGTGACCATGTGTGCATATGTGTTGATCACTTGTCAACACATATGCACAAGCAGGATCCCGAGGTCTTAACTCTGAGATGGAAATTTCAGAAATTTTGGTTTCAGAAAAGCTGATCAGGGCATAATTAATGAAAAAAGACTTCCAATATCACTGTTCACCATGAAAAAGGAGCATAAAAAGCACCAAGCCCCCATTTTTTTATCCAGTTGACTGTAGAATACAAATACATATCTCACTGTGAGCAACAAAAATTACCTGAAAAAAGCAGAGGGAGAAAATTATCCACTTCATTTACCGACCTCATTTTAACATCGGCTACGGGTAAACTCTTCCACATTGTAAACATTTAAAATTTTACTGTCAAGCACAGTAGAAGATGAAGCATTTTCCATTAGATTATTTAATTTTTCTAGAAGTTACACATTGTACAGTGTGTTTCAGTCTTGTTCAGTATCCAAAGGTTTCATGATGTATTTGTGCAGGAACTGAGAAGCCACAAAGCACAAGAAAGAGAAAGTAAACATGATCTTTCTGAAGAATACAAATTATTTATAAAATGATAAAGAACTAAAAAGAATTATGATGTCACCAAAATCAGCACGTTCACCATCAACCTGTTAAGTACAACGCAAGTAAATCTTCAAAAACAGGTGGTGTATTAGATATTACAGACACATAAAAAATAATGCCTGTGTTGTTAATTTAGACGGTTGCTATGTTTGAACTGATATGCTTTGCTTGTTTTCTGCAAACATGATGATATTCTTTGGTTTGTTCAGGTGCCACTTTATAAACCTAAACCGTGCTGCCATATTCCTTTAAGAGACAAGAGGCTTTCTCTCCTGGCAGAACCTCCAGTGAAAGCTGTGCTTTTTCATGTTTGCTTATGCAGTTTTGTTTCATTTTTGCTAAATAAAAATGACACAGTATCAATGGCATATGTTGCTGTTCATCTGAGGTTTCACTTATCTAACTTGAAGGCCTTTTAAAGACCAGATTAGTATGCTGCAACAGTCAGTCATGTAAATATGCTGCAGTACTGAATGATGCCACAAGGTGGTGCCTCCTCCTTATAGCAAATCCTGCAATAAGACAGGTTTGCATGTCTTTCCTGTACTAACTCATGAGAGTGTTCCTGTAACAGCAAAACTGTGAAATAAAGTCCTAGTTTCATCCAGTATTATGTTTATAGGTTTTCAAAAACTACCAAATCGTTCAAGAGGCACTTTGGATGACTCATACTGCTAACTGCTAACTTAAACTGTAAGCGTTAGCTACTTTTTTAAATCGAAAATCCTACATATTTCAAGCTTCAACTCACTTTGGTGTTTTCAAGCTTTTAAAGTAGCAGGAAAAAGTAACAGAACAGCAATTAAACTGAAACGTCTGATTATTTTTGATCAGCGAACTTTATAGTGACGCAAATACTGAAATAAATACTTGATATAGGTCAAAAACATCCAAATCAAAAGGAAAGCCTTCCAAATTGATCCTGTGCTTGAAATTCTGCAGTAAAACTTATATCCTGCAGCTCTGTTATCATTGGAATTGTCTAACCTCTGTTTCTCATAAGAGCAATGATAGCAATTATTAGGATCAGTCCTGCAATACAAAGGGCTAACATGATGTAGCTCAGAGGACACGGATCTGTGGAATCTGTGAAAAACACACGAAGGAAAATATTCATTCCTAAATTTCTTAAATTTCCTTCTTGTAACCTAATAGTCAATGTCCAGCAACATCAATGTTTTGAACATTTAGAAGCTACAGTAACAAACCAAAGCTATATGTCAAAATCAAACTGTTCTTTATCCTACCTGTGAAGACAGGTGTGTACTGAGCTTCTATCTTCACGCTGTTTTCCTTAAAAAACTGGCAGGTGTGTGTTTTTCTGTGGCCTCGCTGATGTTTCACGGTCAGAAGTGAAACACACGTCCGTCCAGTGTTCGTGACACCTCTGTCAAGCAGCACCTTTCCCGTCTCAGCCAGCGGATGCTGTTCTCTTCACAAGCATGGAGGTCAGAGTATCTGAACAGAGAGCACTCTAATGTGAAGTCTCCATCCCCATTTAGTGTCTGAGATGCTGAAACTGAGAGAAATAGGTGATAAACAAAGTAAATGCAATTAGGTCATCACAGCTGCTCCCACATCTCAAACTAATTCTAATGTTTAACAGCTTTATGCACATTTCATTGGATTCATCAGTGGGACAGCTTCTAACTCTAAATGTTAAACGCTCCACGGCCCATCCCGAGGAAATATTGGACAAATATTGGACAAAGGCTGTTGATTATGGAGCGGCCAGGCTGGAGAAAAAGAGGAAGACCACAGAGAAGATTCATGGATATAGTGAAGGTGGACATGTAGATTGCTGGTATGACAGAGGAGGATGGTAGGGAAAGGGTGAGGCAGATGATTCACTTAGGCAACCCAATTAAGGAATTAAAAGAAAGAAGAAGACACAAATACGTGTAGTGTGTTTTACAGCAGAGTGTAAGTACCCACTATTCAAAATATGTAGATACACAACTGTGTCCTGGTCAGTGTTCTTGCCAGGCCGACAGCAGTAACCACCAGCGTCCTCAGCAGTGATGTTCTTGATGCCCAGGTGGCATTTACTGTGCAGACTGAGCCGCGCAGCTCGGGATGAGTTCTTCTCAATGGCCCCATTGTAAACTATGGCAGCAGTCCCAGATCGATCTGTGCTGTAAAGCCAGTGAACGATGGAGCAGCTTGAGTCAAGCGGGGGTGCGTTGTCACAGGGGAGAATGGCATCATGTCCCGATTTGTAATAAAGGTAGAAGTATCTTACACCAATGCCCGCTGTGAAGAAATAAACATGTTTACCTTTCTACTCATTTCTTTTGTACTTTAATTCTAATGGAATAATCCATGTAACCTATTCAACCTAATGCTTTGAAACATGTATAATAATCATAAATCAAATTATATTGTGTTCTGTATTTTTGCTATATTTTTATCACTTGGGTTCTTTTTTCCTTTTAATTTTAAATGAACAGCCAAATGCCTCAAACTGAATTCTCTACACCAATAAATCATGTTCATATCCTTCTAATGATCTGTCATAATGAAAGTGTTTTAAATAAAAACAATAATAATCTACATATTTTGGCCTAGAAAATTGTTAGAGAATCACACAGACATAAATATGGAGTGTGTTGCATAGGATCAGTGTGGGAAAGAATCAGTCAATAGGAGGTTCTAAATATCACTAGCAAATCAAGTTCGCTCAGGTCAGTGTACTCACTTGTCAGGATATTTAGATACACAGTTGTAAGCAGTGCATTGTTGTCCCCAGGCCGACAGTAGTAAACACCAGAGTCCTTCAAAGTGATGCTTTTGATGCCCAGGAAGCAGTTACTGTACAGACTCAGCCTGGCGCCTTGGGCTGTTTTCTCAATGATGTTTCCATTGTGAACCACCTCTGTAGTCCAAGGTAGGTCTCGGCTGTGAAACCAGCTAACGATGGAGCATGTTGAGTCCAATGGGGGTACGTTGTCACAGGGGAGAATGGCATCATCTCCAAGTCTGTAATTAAGAGTGATGTATCTTCTACTGATGCATACTGCAAAGAAAAAAGATGTGTTTATTCTAATCTACCCAATTATCAAGATGAGGAAGGCACCGTGGCTCAATAGTAACGGGACAAAGGAACATAATTTAAAATATATTTTTAACAGTTTCATGAAAGAACTTTGCAGACAGCGACTGCCCGTCAGGAAAACATGGACATCAGCAAATGTTGTGATCCCCCCCTTGAAGTGTTCTGCTACGTCTTTAATGCAGCTACCTTCAGTTGTGGGTCTCCGCATTCACTTTTGAATTTAATAACTTAAAAATATGCTCTTTTGTGTTGATATCAAGTGACTGACTTGGCTTTGGAAGAATACTACATTTCTTTGATTTGAGAAACTCTGGGGTTTCCTTAACTTGCACTGGGCCTTATATTTAAAAAAAAAAAAATACAAAAATAAAATACAAATGAATTCATTGGTGTTGGAGTACAGAGCCATAACTACTAACTTTTGTGTGTCTTTTTCCAACAAATCTTGGACCTAATTGTATTTCTGTCTTAAAACAGCTTTTAAAAGATCAAAGCTTTGAGTTTTTCAAGTAGTTTTTCTTCCTTCAACTGCTGTATATTCAACTGGAATAAACAGTCAGTGAAAGAATATGCACTGTAAGATCCAGGGTAAGATCCCTAGTGCACTTTATGCTTTGGGTCAAGTGATCTATGATGGTTTATATGATATCTAAAAACCCTTTACATTCTATTGTCAACCGAATTCAGTGGAATTCTTCTAATTATGATCCAAAACCTAAAAATATACTTTACATGTTGGTATTTCTTTTTTTCCACATGGCAACAACAATCAATTAAAATGTATATATTTCATCGCAACATAGATAACAGAGCCAAGAAAAGAAAATCGGAATAATTACCTTCAAACTGAAGCATAAAAATCAGGATTATTACAGGTTATTGCATCTCGCAGGCTCAAAATGGGCTTCCTTGTACACAAGTGATTGTGTTTCCTGTTGATGGTTGTATTTATAAGTAAAGAATTGTGTAACAGCACCAACTCATCAGCCAAAAATAGGTTGAAAGGGCATGTTATAAGACCACTGACATTGGTCACTTTGGAGTTTTTGGATGCGTTTCCTGTCTGGGTTTGACTTTTATACCTTTCTTGGTAAATACTGATACTGCAAGCCACATTCACCAATACATAAACCAACACCCTCTTTGGAAAATGCACACACAGACACAAGAATAGCCTATCCCAGCTATCGTAGGATGGGGGCCAGGGTATATCCAGGACAGGTCGCCACTCTGACGCAGGGCTAACACAGAGACAGACAACTATTCACCCCTATGGCCTTTTTAAGATCCCCAATTAGCCAAGTACCCAGAGAGAACCCACACAAACATGGGGAGAACAAGTAAACTCCACACAGAAACCAGTGCTAACCACTGCACCACTGTGCTGTTATATGCACCTAATTCTTATTTATTAAAGTCATTAAAGGCCTACGCAGTACAATCATGGCATCCTGGAAAGAGAGCAGTTCAAAGAAATTGTTAAAAGTCCAGAATTATCAGGAAATTCTTGCTCATGATGAGTTTTTATAAACTTGTGACCGCAGCTGTAACCATCTATGGTATAACACAGGTACGAAGTCACCACCTACTGATCAGTTCTCTGGAAAACAGTGTCACAGTTCCTGGAAGAACCCTCCTACCTCAGTATGCTATTTTTATACAGTGTCTTATAAAGTATTTGTCTTTCTCTGGTAAATATCCGTAATACATTCTTACAACCTCATACTATCGAACTGCTAACAGCTTCAAACAACAACTTTCCTCTGTCTCTCTCTCGCACGCAACTTTTTTTGTCTGTTACTTTCAGTCTAACTCACTTTCAGGTAAATGAACTTATAGGTAGATCAGCTTGATTGTTCAGTTCTGAGTTTACTTATTGAGTCGAGAAAAAGTCTGTAAGAACAAATATGTTACAGTAAAATGCTTTTATTGACAGTGAAGAAAAACAAGATATTTTCTTGGTGTTTCTTATTTTAAGTTTCACTTGTCCGGATAACAAGCTACTTTCGGCTACTGTGCTATTTCTTTGAAAATATTCAACAATAATTGGCATTGAGATTTACAATAGACATCCTTGTTTCACAGGTAAGTGACATTATTCATATTTTTGTTACAGTCAAAACAGAATTCTCAAAAAACAAAGACCCAAAACAAGAAAAAATCCAGTTAAAAGTTTTATGTACATCTCTTGTATCCATCCACAGATAAAAAATAGTCCTCCACATTTGCAAAAATTGTAAAACCAGTTTTCTTTATTTTTAACTTTTGGCTGACCATTTGAGAGAATACCAGTGAGCTAGGGGTTCAATGCAGTGCGATGTGCAGCGGCTTGTTTTGGTCTATTTAGCCTTTAAAGATTAAACTTGTGTGGGAGAACAAAAAGTCGCAAACTACCCTCAACTACTTGATTTTTACATGTCAGAAAACAGAAACTGTCAATGATGCAAAAGCATTAAAAACATCTGCTGCATAAAAACTGTTTCTAATGGTGATATAAAATAGCCACCAAATCCAGTGACCCAGTTAATGCGAACAGTATCCCCAAGACAAAGGAAGCATATAATGCTTTATTGATCACATAATTTATTTCCATGAAGAAATGTTCAAAACTGGATGTTGACAGTGTAAAATATGGCTGACAAAATATGAAATATTTTTACCCCACAGGCTGAAGTCTTTTCAGACTACGAGGCCATGTTATTCACCACCTCATCATTGTAATTGTTAAGTGCTGTTTTCTGTAACATACTCACAGGAAAATAAATAGACTGAAAATAAATATAATCAAATTATATTCCAGATAAAACCTTTTAGTAGTTTATAAAAATGACAAACATCAGTGAGTCAGAAAAGGTAAAAAAACAAAACAAAAACAAATCTTGATTAACAAGAAGCCAGAAAACAGGAAAAATGCATAAAATATTCCTAAATGTTTTACACATAAAGTATTTTAAAGATTCTGAGAAAAAAAAAAGTATAACCAGATCTTTTTTTTCCAACTACAAAAGAGTTTAACGGAGGATTTAACAGTTGTTTGGAAAGTAAAATGTTTGAGGTTGTGGTATCAATATGTAATTGTCAATCAATATTTATTTACTTACAAATTCCAGAAAAACAAAGAGACCCTGTCAACTGACATGAATCCTCTTGGAGTGAAGAGTTGGTGAGATTGCAGCAGAAAGCCGAAAAATAAATGTTTATACCAAAAAATCTTGCACAGAGGAGGAAAACAAACGCTCTCTTTCTACATCTTTTCAGTTCTTAGCTGAATTAAAAGAACACAAGAATGGACAGTTAAATGTCTGTGATGGTGAGCCCAATTTTTTTAAGCCCTCCTACTCATCAAGTATGAGGAGTAGCCATAACAAATTAGCCCTAAGGTTGACAAGTGCGGCACATCTACTGAAGAGGCCACCTGGTGCGTATGATTTGTTGTGCTTTGTTGCATCCTATTTAGTACATTTGTAATGAGACTTACTCAATAAGTCTGTTATTTATTCTAATTTACAATTTTTAAGTAAAAATAGAATCGAAGTCTGACTTCATGCATTTCACATTATAGACCAGGACTTATGAGGTCAAAATAAGTGAAAACAAATGTGTTTCTTACAAGGTGTACGAGCTCAGACACAAACATGAAACAAGGCTACGTGTCAGCTAAGACCCAAGTATCTGCGTTTACTTTTATGGATACAGTAGGAATATTAAACTGAGAATATTCAGATGTCAAACTTTTGTGCTTCTCCTGTCCACTCTGCTTTCCTCGTCCCACAAACAGCAGCTCGACCAGCCGTGACATGCGTAACGGATAGAGTTAAAACTGAAATCATGTATTTCAGAAAAAGGCCTAAAGTTGTGCCTGTGTTTAAAATTGTGCGCTGAACTCAGAAAATCTTTACATTCTGTTTGGTCCAAATTTGGAAAACACTGCAGCACATTCCACTTGTCACATATTTATGAGTTCCACAATCTGTTTTATTGAGCGATATTACCGCCGAGTTACCATGTCGTCAGCTTTCGCCTTCCCTCCAAATGATAACTAAACTATTTGCTCTTTGTGACTGCATGTGTTCACATTAGGATATGACTGTGTGCGTCTCTATAAAAAGAGCTTCTAAGATCAAGTGTTCTGATCCTACACTATCTTTGTGTGTAAACAGAAGAAAGAAGGTACAATGCTCAGGGATTATTCATTTCCTTAACTATTGAACATTTATTTTTTTGGGGGGGGGACGTAGCAAGTAGGTGCATTCAGTCACCATGAAATGTCACTGGAGCTTTAAATGTGTCCAGCAAAACAGCACACATCTATACACAATGCTGCGGTAAAAAGAAACTACAGTTAAACGCAATGAGGTCTTCATGGTGATTTTTAGACATCATCTAGCAAAGAAGTGCAATTCCTTGATTGGCCACTTGCCATTGGCTCCAAAAACAAGTCATTTCCCAGAGACGCCCATGTTGAAATGCCCAAATTCAGCAATGACATGAAAATAACATATTTACAAGAAACAGTTGGGCGATGCTAATTTCTCCCACCATGACAACTAAACTAGAGCTGAGTTTATTTTTAGCTATAACCATCCATCTGGATAAAGTTAAAGGCTTAAAGTGAGGGTGTGGTTCCTTTATTTCACAGGTGTGCCACACAGGCAAGTAACTTTCTGCCCGGCCCCTCGACTATGGAACCAGCCCTAGTTTGGATTCGGGAGACAGACACTATCTCTACTTTTAAGATTAGGTTTAAAACTCTCCTTTTTGCTAAAGCATATAGTTAGGGCTGGACCAGGTGACCCTGAATCCTTCCTTACTTATGCTAAAATAGGCATAGGCTACTGGGGGATTCCCATGATGCATTGAGTGTTTCTTCTTCAGTCACCTTTCTCACTCGCTATGTGTTAATAGACTTCTCTACATTATACTAGTCATCATACTAGTTATTAATCTCTGGCTCACTTCCACAACATGCTTTTTACCCTGTCTTCCTTCTCTCTCCCCAACCAGCCGCAGCAGATGGCCCCGCCCCTCCTGAGCTTGGTTCTGCTGGAGGTTTCTTCCTGTTAAAAGCAAGTTTTTCCTTCCCACTATCGCCAAAGTGCTTTTCATAGAGGGTCATATGATTGTTGGGTTTCGCTTTGTATGTATCAATTTAGGGTCTACCTCATAATATAAAGCGCCTTGAGGCGACTGTTGTTGTGATTTAGCGCTGTATAAATAAAATTTCATTGAACTGAATCTTTTAAACCAACTTCCCTAAATTGACGTCTCCATTGTGCCGATGCTTTGTGAAAGACTTTTAATGGCTGTCTGTGTGGAAAAGCCATCCAAGCTGTCCGTGAAGCTTAAATATTCATTATTATTTTCATAATTTGAAGTCTTTTACTTGGAACTATTTAGGATCAGTGTTTGTGGACCTGTGCACTTTATGGATGCAGTTTGCTAACGAAAGTTAGCTGAGCCCTAGCTAGCACCCCACCCTCTCATCTAAATATGGTCACTTCTGACTCCAAAAAAACCACGGTGTGGCAGCTTCCAAATTGCTAATGCTGAGGTTTCAAACTGTGGGTTGGTGATGTCACAGTACCTACATCCATCTTTTATATACAGTCAATTCATGCTGCTTTTTAGAAAACAGTAAACATGTTCTGTATTCTTTGCTGAAGCAGGTTTGAAACAGATTCCAGGAGTTAATCTGAGTCAAAGGACCTTTTGATTACTGCCATGTAAAAAAATGTAATAGATATTTACAGTGAGATTCACATCTAGAGTAGAGCATCAAAGAATAATTCAAGTAAACTCAGGAAATGGTGGCCTAACATCTGTGGCAGTATAAAACTGAACAGGATTGCTCTGCTCGCTTTCTCTTGCAGTGTTACAGGAACCAGTGTCACAGTCGTCTGGGACTGGGAGGGGGGAAGGGGGGGGGGGGGGGTTACCAGCCAGTTTTCCTTCACTAACCAGCTAAGAGTGCCATCCTTTACCTACAGCCAAGTAAAGTGCAATGGAGTGTCTTCTGCATGTCAGTGTACAACAATATTTCCAGGAGCTTTGAAAGGAGTCAGGCAGCTTGGTTACAACATTAACCAATCCCATCCATGAGACACCTGTCCTAAATCACCTGTAGATTGTGGCTGTCTTTAATTTGACCTGGCTCACGCCCGGTGCCTTCAACTTTCCAAGTTTTAAGGAGGAGATTTTTGGCAACAAAAAGCAGGTACTGCTGTAGGTATTTGATGCCAACTTGTTTCCCACGGGAGCAGGGAGATAGTCTCACTTGTTTGTGATTGTGTGACTTGGCAGGTCACAGTGAGGTTTCACGAGAGAAGCTGACTGAGGGCTCCATCTTGGCTCCATTGGATTTCTTTTCTGAAGGGCAGTCTCCAGGACAATCAGTAGTAAGCTGGGACACAAACAAGAAATCAAAATGAACTGTAATGTAATTAATCAGACTTGATGAACACATCTCTTTTTGGGCTTTTTCTAGTAACTGCCAAATAACCCACAAAAGAACAACTCCTGTGACTCTTGTAACTATAAGATATTTCCTTATTTACATCTCTTCTCATCATAGTTTTAGGTTTTTCTGAGCTGTGGATTTCAGAAATGTGGCAATTCAGGGTTTTATCCAAATCCAGCATTACTCTTTATGTAATTTATTATCTACTATTTGTAGATTTTGTGTGATTAAATCTCTGTTCTGATTGAAGCTGGCACAGTCCTGTGCTCTATTTAGCACCTACTAAAACGTTATTCTTAACACTGCCACCAGATGGCACCAATAAAAACATGCCGGCATTACTTGTGACCCCTGAAGCAAAGGAACAGTTGGACAAATTATTTTTGCTATTTTATTTTTTGCATTTATTAAATTGTGGTAACCTCATAACCTACAAAAGATTGTGTGAACCATTTTTTTAAAAAAAAAACTTCAAATGTGATAAAAGCAACGAAGGAGAGCCTGAATAAACTCAGGTCTCTAAAGGGCGCTTCAACTGTGACTCAGCAGGATGGTGGGAAGGTGGTCTATCAACTGAATGGAGAGTCCTTAAACAGATTTAAAGGCCTGGCTTGTCTAAAGGGTTTTAAGCAAAGTCATTAGAAACAACCAGCTGGCAGCAAGATAATGTGTGAAAGATAGGGTTTTAAAGCCTTGTCTGCTTAGAGGACAATTTGCAAGGCTAAATGCCAGAACAGAAACAAAAAGAGACTCAATGTTCAGGGAAAGTAGAGAAAGGTTCAAGAATCTGTCACCTCTGAAGGTCACATTAAAATATCACACAAAGAGACACTCAAACTAAATACAGTCAGGTGTATAGGACACAGAAAGCCAACAACATAATGTAAAAGAGATATTTTGAAAGGTGCCTGTGAATGGTTTCCATTTACTATCAATTATTGCTACTTTTCTGCCATTACAATAAAAATATAATTCTTATTTTCTGTAAGCGTGTGAATTTACATTTGTTTGTTTCCGGATAAAGACTCTACTTTCAAGAGACAAAGAACTTTATTAGGTTAAATTTTATAATACTAATATTTTAATTTACTGTTTAGCTAAACTGTTTAATCTAGTTTAAACATTCCTGGAAGGACTTACCGCTTGCAGGTGATTGCTGTCTGCTCCCATGTTCACATTGTGTCTTTTCAGTTCTGATTTGATTAAGGCTGAAAACAAAACATGATAAAACATTAGAAATCTAATATTTCATTTACCATGCACTAATGAACACATAGTGACATCCATATAACCCCCCCCCCACACACACACACACACACACACACACACACACACACACTGCTTACCTGTAAGAATTATTCCCAGGAAGATCCAAGCACAGAGAAAGAGATTTCCAGACAGTGGGCCATGGTCTGTGGTCAGTTTTCCCTGAATCAGAGTGAAAATAATCCCAAATATCTGCAAGATAAGTAAACACCCACATAGCATGTTAGCAACAATTGCTAATAAAGTACATTACATCCTTAAAAACATTCCAGTCTCTGATCACTGGCAAAGTGATAAGAAGATGTGGAAAATTTGTAGCCAAAAGGTATAAAATGAAAAATAATATTTAGCTTCCTTAAATAAATGTTTCAGATAAAAAAAAATGTTTTATTATTAGAGGAATCAAAAGCTGTTTGGAGAAAGAGGTCCAATCTTATGTTTTCTTACTGCAGATGTGGCCCATAGTGCAAATAGAAGGCGCTCCTTAAGTATGAGAAAGTGTTGCACAGCTTCTGGAGTACCTGAGCAAAGGCATTGAGGAGTCCTGATGATGTTCCCTCAGACTCAGGGTAGGTGATCTCCACTCCAAACTCAAAGCCCAGTGGCAAGTAACCTGTCATGAAGAACCTGAAACACAGAAGTCACAGAAACGAGGTTTAGAGTCAAAACAAAATCCAATGACCTGATCTACATAATGTGCAAGAATATGTATTTTCATTTGGTATTTACATGTAAACATCGACACTGTATCTCCCTAGGGGTGGGGTGTGTTTCAACAAAAAACACTGAAAGATGTGTGGCCTGCAAACAAGCTAATTTAACGTACTAGCATCAGAAACAGAGCCTGCAAAATGAAAAGCAGCTGATCAGTTTGTAACTGAGATCTGTATGCTCAGTTTAAAAGGAAGGTAAAGCCTGTTCTCTGTTGGTTTGTTTGTTGTTGTTATTAAATAATATAACTATAACACTAAATATATTATATCTATATATATTTCTTTAATGCTTCTTAAGAACAGCTGGACCTACCCCAGGACTCCAGCAGTGACAAAGACCAAGTGGATGTTTTTGAGGTCCAGAGTGAAGGTGAAGACCAACATGCCCACAAACGACAGGATGTACACGATCAGTGTTGTGATCCTGTGAAAAAGCAACAGCGCGAACATGAGAGCCCCCATACTCATTTGATTATGGTCACCAAGCACAAACACAGCCTTCATGCTTCTGTAATACTTCTCAGCATATCAAACTGTTTTTTCTCCCACACAGACCAAAACAAACTGACAAAAACTATGAGAAAACATTAAAATACAGCTTTAATTGCAGAAACTGAATCATGTCCAAAGTTTGACCGCTTTAATTTACTGTACCTGCCCTCCTGGCTGAGGGATTACCACTCTTTGTGTCAGACATATGAAACAACTCTGATATCCCTCTATATGATCAAAAGTATGCTGCCTGGTCTTAGCTGTCATGAAGGGGAATCTTACTGCTACAGTTCACATTAATATTTTAGTAATGGTATGTCAGCTCTCTGGGGAGGGCCTTTTCCTGTCTCAACCTTAAAATGCTCCCTCCACTGGTTCAGAGCCTGTTCTCAAACACATTCAAAAGTGCTGAATGTGAAATAGACCTTATCATTCAAGCAAATGCTGCCATGGCAGTGTCCAGTGAGCCATGGAGGCTGCCATAGCATCAGAGCAGTGTATAATAACCGCTGAAAAACACTTTCCCTCCTTTTCGGTGTAAACTCTGAAAATATGCACAATCAGTTTTCAGCAATATGTCTCAGTTGTTCTTAAATCAATCAACCTTTTGTAATATCCCTCAGAAACACACTGGCACAGCTCCTCGGTTTAACAGTCTTACTTCAGTGTCCTTTGGCAGACCAAAGGTAATGTCTTTGTTATTAGGAAGTCTTTCTGCCTTTAATGGATCACCGTTCTTAAAGATGTGCAAAATACACTAATAATTCTGCCATCCAGAAACCATCCAGCAGGCTGATGGGTCATATTTTTGACACCAACCTATAACATAAACTATATCTATAGCTTGTATACATAAGTGTGTAAGTGTCGCTTACTTGTACAACTTTGTGCGGTCCAGCCAAAGGCCACAGAGGATAGATCCAACCATCCCAGCAACAACCAAAGTCAAACCGATTCTACCAGCATTCAACTCCTGGTTCTGAGGAGAGGAGAGGAGAGGTTACACTAAGAGCCACAGTGCAGACAGCTGATTCAAAGGCATTAGCCTCCGTTTAAACTGAGCATACAGTATCTCAGTTGCAGGTGGAGATTAAAAAAAAGTCACATGTTTTGTCAGTATGATGGCTGTTAATTGGAGGCTGAGGGGAGGGGGGTCAGAGGTTTAAAATGCTTCTGGTGGGAGAGGGCTGGAAAGTCATCTAACAGTTTAGCCAAGAGACGGAGAGTTTTATAAGGTCATGTAAGGTTGAGGATCTGTGTGTGTGTGTGTGTGTGTGTTTGTATTGCTGAGACAAGCAGCAGCTGAATGAGCATCAGCTTTTCCATCACTCAGTGTGTGTACAGTGTCTGATGGCGACAGAGAAAGAAAGACATGAGTCTTTCAAAGTGACTGAATCAGCCCGCTCTCTGTTGATTTAGCTTTGTGTGTGTGTGTGTGTGTGTGTGTGTGTGTGTGTGTGTGTGTGTGTGTGTGTGTGTGTGTGTTATGGTGGGATGCAGGCATGCATGAAAGCAGCTAATGAACTCAAAGCCATAGACAATAACCTCGTGTCTCATCGCAGCCGTCACAAGTTGCTCTGTTCTTTGCTTTCTCAATAACCTCTCTGTATATTTCTCCCTCTCAGCCTCTCCATCCACTCTGCAGTTTTCTAACACCTGTTTTATCTACATTTTACATTCACCAGAGTAACATAAATGACACAAACATGGTTTACAGTGGTTGAAGTGGAGCAGCTGGTGCACATATGTGCTGACAGAGTAACAATTTTCCACTATGACGACAGTATTTTACCCACATTGCGTCCACACTCACGCTCTTTTCATCATAACCTTTAAGAACATGAGGGTCAAATTAAAGACAAACAGTGAACTGAAGGCTTCACTTTGCCCTTTGGCTCAAAATACAGTACACACAGAACTGCAGCTGCTGATATTAAAGTGCAATATCAGATGGTTTTACATGTAATTTAAGCGTTTTTTATGCTTAAAGAGTCTATTGAGTTCTGTGTTGTAGAGGTTGGAAATCAGTATATATATTAGACACTTGTATGCAAGGAGAGATGTTTAGCTTTGTTGACTGTCACCAGTTATTGTTTGGGTTATTTTTAAAAGCATTTATGTCTCACATTCATGACTCCCCAGCTTCGGTCTCTAGGTGGCTTTTACTTTGTTTCTTGAAGTCTCAAAAGCATCAAAACAAAAAAAGATGCATCACAGTTATTAGCCTAAGTAAAAAATCCAGATAAACATGAATAAAGTTAGTAGGTTGTGTGGTATTACTTAACATCTTGCTATATAATAAAACGGAGTTATCTTACCAATAAGTAAGTAAGCATGTTGATTGCAAGTTTCCAGCGCTTTTACCAAACGAAAGAGCTTCTTAACATCAAAAGTATCAGAATAAGTAAGATGGAAATTTCAAACCAGTGGGTTTCCAGAGTTATTGGGCTTGATCTTGTGCAAACATCAAAATGTTTGCACAAGATTTATTAATATGTTTATTAGTATATCAAACTAGTGAGCAATCCATTGACCAGTTTAATGACACCAGAACCAACCAACCTGATCAAAATTACAAAACTATGTGAATATCGTCATGAGCTAAGAGCTCAGAATAACGATTACTATGTTAATTATTAATAACAACCTCTTCAGAATCAAATTAACTTGATTGTGATGAGTGTTTGTAGTCATGGATATCTGCTACATTATTGTACTGTAATGTGTAACAGCGGTTAGCACTAACTGCCTCACATGCTCTGTGGGGCCTCTCAGTGTGGAGTCTGTTTGTTCTCCCTGTTCCTGCTTTGGTTTGCCTCCGGGTGCTATGGATAACTCCCAGTCCCAAAATATGCATGTTATGTTAACTGGCATTTCTAAAATGACCTCGTGATACTCATAACTTCTCCAGAGTCATCTTGCCCAGTCTCAGCTGGGACGGATGGATGATTTTACCTCATAGCAGGCCATGATCATCTGGTTGAGAAGTGTTGAGACAGAGTAGAAGGAGCCAGTCATTATACCTGCAGACAGACAGCAAAGGCAAAGGTGAGCACAGTTTTGCATTTAGCTTAAAATTTAAATCATCCATGAGGATTATGACTGAGCTAGAATTGGATGTTTATAATTATAAATAATATATAATAAGTATAATTCTGAATGCAAACACTCAAAGCAGACATTAAAATAAGAATCAAACAGTAAAAGTAGCATTAGTAGTAGTGATGTATTGTAAATAGATGTTATAGCTCTTCTTTCATTGAACCTCTGAGACCCAAAAAAAGTTTTTGATATTTAATTTTTTTTTATATAATATAAGTATTGTGGTTGAAAGAAATATGTGACAGTAAAATAAAAAAAATATTTATTTTTAGTCCTATGTAAAGGACATCTGGTCTTGCTTGACTGCAGAATGGTTTAATGTAATGATATCGTTTTCATTTTTGTATGGATTTCTGGTAAAATGTATTTTTATTTCATGGACATCAACAGTTAGGTGAAGGTAACATGTCTGAAGACTAAAACATGATTTTAACAAAGAAGTTTTAGCTTAAACGTCGTTCTGCACACCTGATTATCACTAAGGTTGTTAGGTCATATCTCCCACTGATCATGTGTGACATGACAGAGTGATATGAGTGATGCAGAAAGGATTTCACTCAGAATTGTGAAAGGGGACTCAGACTTAGTGCTGTCAGGAGACGAGGTAGAGAAGGGCCAGACAGCAAAACAGGAAAGCTCAGAGGAGGGAATACTAACTTTTGAGGAAATGACTATACCTGAAGTTTATTACTGATATGAAGTGTTGTGTATGTTAGGCTGAAGTTGTGGGGTTTGGTTTCTCTGGCACAAAGTGGAGAACAGGACATCTCCTCAGCTACTGATGTAGCACTGATGTAGTCCTGTTGCAGTCAGTTTAAGAGAGGTCTCACCTTCCAGAGGGCATTATTGTTTTCCCCTTAGAGACAACCTTTAATGTACTTTTAGCAAATGTATTACTAATGACAGAAATCAAAAAAAGTTTTTAATGTAAGCTAAATTTTAGCTCATTATGCAATCTACATTTATGTGTGTGTGTGTGTGTGTGTGTGTGTGTGTGTGTGTGTGTGTGTGTGTGTGTGTGTGTGTGTGTGTGTGTGTGTGTGTGTGTGTGTGTGTGTGTGTGTGTGTCTGTACACATCCCAAAAAGCTTTATAGCCTGGGTTACAAATTGCTTCTTACCCATAACGGTGCTGTCACTTTTTCTCTGCTCAGGCTCTGCAATAACTTGTACAGCCTCCTCTGCACTTTCACCATCTTGCTCTAATTCCTACCCTCCTCCATCTCGTCTCCTGACTACAATAGGTCTGATTCTCCTTCTACAATTCTGAGCAAAATCCTTTCTACCTCACCCTTCCCTCAGCTTCCTGAAGGAGGGACGTAGGTTGACACCAAGAGTTAGCAAGTCATTTATCCACGTCCACTGCCAAGGACACGGAATAAAAGGTTTGTTTTAAAAGGGTAAAACTGATGTATATTTCTGAAATCCTACTAAACTTAATTAAGGCACCCCACATCGAAGAAACAATCTGATATGATTTTAGAAAATATGTGATCTGTTAGCCTAACCCTCAGATAGGATGCATCACTACAAAGCCCACAATGTCCTCTTGCCAGTGCAGTAGGACTCATGTAGGGTGCATACTTTGTGCTTGATGCAGAGGCCTCAGACTGATTTCACTCACAGAGCACAAGAATGAATTGCTGCGACTTTAGAAGTTAATGTTTATTTGATGGAAAATTACTAAATGCACAGCTCTGTTTGTCTGCATTGTAATTACTTCCAATGTGTGTGTGTGTGTGTGTGTTAGATTAGATTAGCCTTTATTGTCTCCTTTAGGGGAAAACTGTCTTGGACAAATGAGGAAAACACGTCATGTAAGATAACACACAAGTACAAGCACTGATTTATAATTTCACCTGTTACTATTAAAGAATTTGATTAAGAAAGACACTGAAACATTTTTATCTATTTATGAAAATGCGATCTATTTAAAAGGTACAGTTTGATACCCTGTACCTTTTTCTTGAGGGTTTCAACTCATACTCTTTATAAAGGATGTGATTTATACCCTCAGTGATTTTCAGACAATGTTTTATCAATGACTCTTCAAATATCACCTGGAGAGAAGATGAAGTGAGCATCCCAGTTATCATTAGCATATCCAGTTATTATTATTTAAGTGGCCCAGTGCTGCTGTCTTTAGAAGAAATCGCCCAAGCATCTTGAAATTTACACACTAGCAAAAAAAGGTTATGAAATTCAACCTTGGTGCCACAGTGTTTGTTTAATGGAGCTTATCAAAGGTGAGACAGCGGTCAGCTGTTTTCTAGGAATGCAGAAATAGAGGTGTGCATAGAGGAGTAATTTTAGCATAAAAAGAAAGCATACCAAATGAAAGAAAATATGTGTAGCAGTACTATGGGTAATGCTGCTATCTGGAGTAACTTTATAGTGATAAGGTTGTGACATTGTAATGATAATCTGTATAGGTGATAATGGTGGGTGAGAAGAAGTTGCTACTATTCATCATGATGATAATAGCATAGGCCGTAAGTCAGGATAACATAGGTAATGATCATAGTATTATGCAATCTTTACTGGACTCCTGCTTCATATCATATCAAATAATTGGAGGAAATATCAGGGCTGAATATGCTGAGTGTGGCCAGGGTTTGTTTTGACTAATGGTAATGTATTAGATCTGCTGACCTGAAAGAGTCTCCAAAATGTTACCAAAAATAAAAACAAACAATGTAAAAGTCAGGTGTTTTACACTTGCCATAGGTGATGAGGAGCAGGACAAAGGCTTTATTCTTCACCAGGTTGAGGATGGACTGTTTGTAAGAGTAATCTTCAGGAGGGGAGTCTGGTAAGACAGCCCGTGCTTGACTGGGAGGGAGAGGAGGTCTGTCTTTTATGACTGTGGAAAAGGCAGAAACAGTGAAGTGATGGACCTTTTATGTGAGAAGAAAATAAATCAGAGTCTCTGTGAGCATACAAGAACCAGAAAAGGTAGGAAATTATTGATATGTGGTATCAAATGTAAATAATACACATCTGCATACATACAGCCCACATTCTGAATTATAAACTATTTATTTAGATTATTTTTGACTCGATTCAAATATGAGGTTAAATCAGAGATTTGTTATAGAGTCTGAGGTAGTTTCAGGAAGTCAGCTGCCAAAACCAGGAGTTCCTGAAATTACTGCAATGGAACTTTGATAATATGTCAACTCTTGATTGGCTCGTTTTAAACCAGCTGCAGTTTCAACACTGTGTGTTTACATACGGTGTCATAGCTATTTAAAGACACCTACTATTAACCCCACTTTACAGAATGATGCAGAATCTTAATCTCAAACCCAATTCATGATCCTGAACTGGATGCTTAGTGTTTTTTAGAATATTTACAATAATCTTAGTCTCAAAAAGACAACCTGGCCCTTAGATGCGCAAAAGCATACTTGCACACCTGTGTACCTGGAAGCAGAGGTGTGCCAGTGTTCTTTGTACCTGCAGGCCTCTGTACACATGTACACAACAGAAGTCTGAGTTTGAGCACCACTCCCTGACAACTGAAACATTTGGCAGTACCAAGACAACGTATGCTGCTTTGCATAATGTAAGCCAGCGTGCGACTGTGTGATATTAAATGTGTACCTATCACTGCCAGGACGAAGAGGACCGTGGAGACGGCAGCTGTACCGTAGAACATAATCATGATGTTGTGACCTGTGAGTTCAACATTATCAGGGGTGTTAGGAACCAAAACAGGAGGCAACAAGAAGCCAATGGCTGTCCCCAACTACAAACAAAAGGCACAGGAAGAGAGAGAAGAAGAGATTATTTACTTACACAAATATTACTATTGCTAAACTGAGCATATAAAGAGCTGATAATCTGGTGATGATAGTGTTGTCCATTAGTTGGCTGTGGCTAAGGAATTATTTTTCATCTACTATAGGCCTATTCTTAGGTTTTATTAGTCCTAGTATGTTCCACTGGTCCCTAGTTTTTCTAATTTTTCTATTTATAGTAATGAAAATGTTGGAATTTAGACTATTCGTTCGTGGGTACAATGATTTTGGGGGGGGGGTCAATAATTGTCAGTGAGTTCTTGGCTGTTATTATTGTATTTGTTGTTCATTTGCTGTAAAAACTGTGAATGATCACTAAAATAGAATCGCGTCTCTCTTCCCCCCTGACTCGGTCTGCTCACTAAACTCCACACAAACCTAACCTATCAATAATCTGTGACACGCGCTGACCTGGTTTCCGAGCACTGCCGTGGCGCACGCAGTGGAAACCTCTCGGGGTCCGAACCACACCGAAGCCACGCGGGAAGGCAGGCCGAGGATGAACACCTGCGCCACGGAGCAGATGACCTGCGCGGTGACGGTGACTGCGAACAGCTGGGGGTTCACGCTCGCGCATTTCAGCCAGGCGCCGGCGCAGTTGAGGCCGGCGCCCAGCAGGGCCGTTAAGCGCAGACCCTTTCGGTCCAGCAGCCAGGTGGCGGGGAAGATGAGCGGCACGTAGGCCACCATGTAGACGATGGAGAGCCAGTCCACCTTGTCGTTGGTCACCCCGTAGTACTGCGTGAACACGTTGGTGATAATGCTGTACTGGATCCATTGGAAGGCGTTCACGAGGGAGTATAGGCTGAAAACGGCCAGCACGGCGAACCGGCGGGCGTACACCCTGGTCTCCAGCCTTTTCTCTTCCTTCTCCTCGCCTTCTCCTCCTCCTCCTCCGTTGGGTAGCATCACCTCTCTTTCATCAGGCGGAGCTTCCTTGTCCTCCTCCAGCTCCTGCGCGCGCTTTGAGCCTGTCTCCCCGGCCCCGCCCGCGTGCACCGCTTCGTTTGGCCGTTCCTCGTCCTCTGGCTCCTTCCTGCCGACCGTGATGTCGTCAGGTGCGCCGGTACCCGCGCGCAGATGCTCCTGCACGAGCTCACCGGCGACCATGATGCGTGTTCGCAGCCTTTTGCTCTTTTTGCGCGATGCTGAGTCCAGAGATGATCGACTGAGGCGAGCTGAGCAGGAAACAGAGAGGTTTCCTCATTTGGTTACCGGTGAAAAAGAAGGATGAGCTGCAGATGACTGAAATATGAACAACTGCTGACTACACATCCCTAAATATGAAAATACTCGAACACTCAACACTCCTTAGAAAACAATACCCGGCTTCTGTCAAACAGCGTGCTGCTCCCGGTCTGACACACTTGATTCTCTCTCTCTCTCTCTCCCTGTCTGGTGGTTTCAATACGTCTCTCTACCTTTTAAGCCGACTCTGACACAAAGCCTTTCGATAGCGATGAGCCAATAGCAGAGCAGCATGAGCTTGTAGTATCTAGTAGTGCTGCCTATCTGGGCGTATGTGTGAATGGTAACCGTGGAAGCTCTGATGCAAGACGTAAAGAAAAGTGTATGCTAGGAAGTCGAAACGAGTCAGTTTCGTCACTAAATCACCTTCTCTTTAATCTGCTTTCTAATACCAAAAAAGTAACGCGAGATCATTTAAATGTTGGTGGATGTTAGACTGTTTCTAATTTCTACTAAATTAGATGAGTGAGTTATTTTCATATGTAATCTGTGCTTCTTGTGAGATCTCTCGGTACCATAGTCAGTGGTTCCTAGAAACACGGCCTTAAACTGTCAGACTACTTTCCCGTGGAAACAGCTCAGTTTGGGAGCAATAGACACACCCTCTACTTTTAGAGCCCTGCTTTAAACAAAGTAGAGGCTGCTTTGTTTAAAGAAGGGCTGGAGCAGGCACGCTTGACTCACCTGATATTTATGCTGTTGTATGCCCAGGGTGCTGGGAGACTTCCCATGATGCACTAAGCATTTCCTTCTTTTTCTTTTTACTCCTGCTGCTAATATGCCACTACTGTATGCGACTAATGTTTGGCCACTCTCTCGTGGATTTTATGTTTTATCTACACTCCTCTTTCTTTGGTCACAACAGATGTTTGTGCCTCCAAAGTCTCCTATGGGAGACTTTGATAAAACAGTGTTCTTCCTCACCACAGTCGCCAAGCCCTACCTTAATGGGGATTATCAGATTGCAGCAGTTCTTCCTCTAATACTGTAAATGGTATACAAGTAAAGATGAACAGAACTGATTGAAAAAATATAAAACTAATCAGTACTAATCAAAAACTAATCAGTGTTCCTTTAGTCTGTAGCTACGCTGCCTGTTCCATATACTCAAAGTAGCCTGTCCATATGCTGAGCATTATCTGCTCTAATCCTAGTGTGACCCAGTGAGATTGGATGCCGCAGCAAGTCTGATCCTACAGGTGATTCACACCTACAGTAAAATCTACACGCATCTGATCTCTTTACTGGACTTTAAAATGCAAAGCAAGAAACATTTCACAGCCCTTTCTGTGTTTCTTTTCCAATGAATGACAGTGCAGTGTTGTTTGACTTCACTGAACAATGTGTAAATATTCAGCTTGCAATCATTTATAAATCTCCAGCTTCTAAATATCCCAATTATTATTATTAGGTCCTTTCTCAGTGGGCTCAATCAAACTTCTGTCCACTCCGGACGTCACAACTACGTTAATTACACAGTGGTTGGTTTTATTTATTTTGTTTTTATGCAGCTGGCTTTACAGGTTCTGCAGACTGTAGAATACCTGAGGTTGAATCTCGTACAAGGCTTGTTTTCTCATATATCAGTGTTTTGTGAAAGCCTGACAACTAAAGAATAAAACAAAACCAAAGGAAACTAAGATCACACCTCGACTAAATTTGAAATTTAATATCTGATGTGGGATTCTTACCCCACATTCTAGTAATCTCGGGGCGAGGGATGTTCTACTTTCGCTCGCACAGAGTGGCTCATCTCCCTTAATAAATTATCTTTGAGACCCCTCTTCCGGTTTCTTGTTGCCCAGGTAACAAGTGTATTCTCACAGATTACCTTTGGATAATTTATGAAAGGAAATCTAGTCCACATTAATACTTCATACAAAGATAAAAAGTAATGTCCGGGTATGAGGATCGGGCTCTGCTGGAGCTGAATCAGAGCAGGGAGACGTGGTGTCAGGTGGAGATGAACCCCCGGCAGGGCTGGGAGAGATCACAGAGGAGACATTACCGGAGTCACTTGAAGACCAGCTCGGTTCTCCTTACAGCTCTGACCGGCGGACCGCAGCGCAGAGAGGCCTGCACCCAGCGGCCTGCCCCCGTCAAGCTCCCGGAGAGAAGGCACTTCGAGGAGGGCTGTAAGAAGGCTTCTCTGAAGATTTTACAGAAATGTTTCTGTAGATCTGATATGGACACGAGAAACTGTGTCTGTCCCAAATACTTTAAAGATATTAATATTTAATTAGGTAATTAAATTCTAAAAGGCTGAAAGATTCAATATTTTAAAACTACAGCAAACCTGTATCCACAGTTATTTAGTTTATCAAAGAATCCCACTTTCCAGATATTCCAATTTCCCGTATTACATTATTAAGGATGAAATTTGTTTAGTACCTTCATTTGCACCACAGTACAGAGAAATGAAATGTCAGTGATGAGAGATAGTTTGCACACATGCCATTACATTAGGACCCTACAGGTCACCTGTTTTATGACTGCTGTTGTCAAACATGTGGCCCACATGTTTTTGCTGACAGACCCAGCCTCAGTAGGTCCTTTCCACCTCATTGGATGGTTTTGCAGAAAAGGAGAGCATGGCTGTTTAACGTGCTAAATCTGAGCCTCAAACCTGAATCATGGTCAGTTTCTCAGCCTTCTCATTAAAAGACTTTACCCACAACGTGTCATACAACACCTTACTAATCCACTTACACCTAGGAGCCACGCTGATGCCTTTCTCTAACAGTAGACGGAAAAAGTAAAAAACGAGGCGTATTATTATTAGCTTGATGTTAAAAACTTGATGCAGTGGTCTTACCAGTCCAGTCTACTTAAGGTTAAATTGATGGTATGTGGCCCACAAAGTAAAATGAGTTTCACATCACTTACCCAGGCAATCATCTAATGCAAATTTACCACTTGTACTGTAGTTAACTGGCTTAAAGTTTAAAATCTGTAGTGCACCACTTAATTTCTGCATGTCTTGATCAGGCTGACATAAACATATTTATCAAAAACATGAGGTGGAACTATGCTGTATCAATGATTTATGAAGGAAAACAAAACTGATGCTATTCTTCTTGCTTTTATTTAACTGAAATTCTACTTAAGTATTGTTTTGTTAATGTTCAATAGAACTTGTTTGAAAAACAAGTTTGAGAACAGCCGTATTATTTGATTTTCTATAAAGTGATCAAAAAGAAAATGAGCAGCTGTTGACTCCTGAGATCTGTCTCTTCTCTTCCAGATAAAACTCACCTGGTCTAGAGAGCTGCAGCCTTAGAAGATGACCTGAGCTCATACTGCAGATACACCAGGGACCCAGACGTGGGGCAACTTTCAATATTTTATTTTCATAACTAATATATGACGTGATACAAAACCCCAAATACGCTGGAGATCATGGCACATGAGGTCTTAAAACATTTGATTGTATTTGTTATTGACAGTACTGAAATTAAAAACTCATTTTTAAAAACTAATTTCCATGCATCACTCGCTTTGGTCAAGAAAGACACATCTCATTAATTATTAAAATGATCTGCAAGACTTTGCAGAAAGCTTCTAGCTTGTGTGAAACTTAAAAAAACCTCAAAAGTAAAGAAAAACCTTTCTGATATTCAAACGTTAGCAGTGTTCATCATGTGTTTAAAAAAGTTCACGTCGAGCCTCGCAGTGAAACACTGAGGGGCGGACAGTAGTAATAGGGCATCGTCACTGATTTCTAGAATCGATTCGATTCCGATTCACAAGGTCCCGAATCGATTCGATCCACGATTCGAGTCGATTCGATTCGAATCTGGGAAATTTTGCCTCAGACAGTCAGAAATATTATAATTCAGATCAGTACATTTACATATTTTTGTATCTATAAAAAGGAAGCTGACACTCGCAAGACTTTATCAAAGGTGTAAGCATCACAGCAGATGCCTTTGTGTCAAAGTAGCTGAAGATAAAACACAGAAAAACATGAAGGTGATTTTCCTGGCCTGGGATTTTATACAAATATTCTGCAGTACATCAAAAACGAAAGAAAACCATTAATCAACATATGAACATTACCTCTGAAGTTACAGAGGTTTTATTAGAGACATGGCTGAGCGTTTTGCATTTTGCATAATTTGAAAAAGTTTAAATTTGTTCAGAAGCCTATTGAACGGCAGAAATTACGTTTTCTTTTCGGAAGTAATTAAAAGGAAAAAAAAAAAAAAACAGCGGCCGACAGCGCTGTAAATAATGGTAGACTTGTGCGTAACAAGCAAGCGAATAATGCAGAAAACAGATGGAAGCAAAACAGCAAAAGTAAGAGTGAATTCATGACGCTGTTTATGTGAAGCGTAGTTTGGATCTTCTTTTGCTGCCGGTTCGGTCAATATTGTTTGGAGAGAGATAAAACTAACAGCTTTAGAATCAGCGCAAAAGGGGCGTAAACACAAAGCGCGGACCTGCCGAAACATCAGAATCAGCGAGCTGTCGGCTTTCAGCCCCGACCGTGTCCGTGCCGTCGGGTGAGGAAGGCGACATCTCACTGATTCTGATCCGCGCTTTGTGTTTACGTCTTTGTGCAGAATCCGTGTTCCTGCTCTCATTTACTGTTTTAGCTGTTTGGTGGTTCTTGAAATTTTGTGAGGTTTAACCTGAGATTCTGGCGTTTTGGGCAAAATAAATTTATATTAAAAAATTGATTCACCCCTAAGTAGTAAAGGGAGTTATCTTTTCCATGACGTCACACACTGGGTGAGCCTTGGATTTCGAAATCACGCTCATGTCACTGTCAGCGTGTTTTAGCTTTGGGGAAGAGTCTGTATGCATTGTGTGCGGTGACCAGCCGAACAGTTTCTGGAGGGAGACCTTTGACATCGGCGATGTAGCGACATGGCAGGATGATGTTAGCGGGCTCATTCCTCACCTGGCAGACAAAAGACAGATTAAACATGTCTGCACTTGTGGCGCTGTGTCTCAATATGATGATGATTTTAAAGCCTTTAAAACTTACATGCTGGTGAAGCCCCAGGGCAGGAGAGTCAGTCTCAAGACAAATGTGCTCCAATGGGATCTGCTTGATTAACTTGTCTCTCTGTGTGGCGGTACTAAAACTGTTTATTCAGGTGACTCAGCAAAAAATGTTAAAAAATGTTTTTCCACAGGACGACATTTTTCATCTCACCTGTTTGCTTCTGCAGACGGCGGGGGGAAAAGAGAAGAGGTAGCCCGCCTTCACACCTTCCAGAGCGACCGATAGCTTCCCCGCAAAGTTATGAAGCAGAGCTCGGCTGATGCCTGACAGAAAAACAGAACATGAGATAACGTTCAGATGTCTGCACGGTTCCCTGGAATCTAACACTCACCTTGTTCCTTCATGGTCTCAATCGTGACCCTAGCAGCTGATCTGGAGTGGACGTTCCTGAACAGAAATTCACAATCGACACGTTACACAGACTTCTATGTGGATTAAAAACCTTCACTTAGCGACTTGCGCATGCTCGGCAGACTGACTGTTTGATTATTTCTGGGAAACACAGGCTCGGGGTAAAAAGCTCAATGTGAGCTTCATATTTTTATTCTTGGACTCTGCATGATTTGTTCATTCATGTTTACACTGAGTCTTGATGCACTGGGACTTCTTTAAGCTAAATATAAGGTCTTGTTTGGTCCTAAAATGTGTTAAATGAAATCCGTCATTTAAAAGTTCAAACATTTTAAAAGTTCAAACCTTAAAACAATGAAACAATGGAATTCAACACAGTGGAGTAGCCGTATAAACCCTGTGTTATATTTGTGAAAAGGGAAAGAACTTGAACTTGAACTCTAACAATAGCTATTTTAATTAGTCCTCACACAGGTAAGTCCAGCTCCTTGGCGATGCTGAGCTGTTTGATGAAGACGGTCACTTGGTCATCTCTGTCCTGCTGAGTCGGGGCGCACCAGGGAGTGAAGTCTAAACCAATCTGAAAAATTAAAAGAAGGCTGTTATGGCCCTAGCAGGGCCTCCTGTGAAATTGAGCTTGTGTGGGTGTGTCCTGCTCTCTCCTACCTTAGGTGCCACCCTTTTTGCACAGCTGACTCTAATCAGCAATTAGGGCCAGAGACAGGTGAGGTCTAGTGCCAAAGAGCCTTGTTGGGTTTTGTAGGTAGCCTGCTCTGTGGAGAGGAGTGTGTTTTGGTGACTAACCCTTTTTTGACTTACTTTTCAGTTTATTGACCAACTACTGGGTTTTGTTGTTTTCCTTCTTTAAAATGTGATAGGGCTTGTCCGTCTCTTTTAGTTGAATTACTAATAAAAACATTAATAAAACCCTTTAATTTAACCATTTTGCCTCCCACGTCTCCTTTAGATATTTCCCTCATCCCCTGGACCCTTTAAGAGTACGTAAAAGTTTGGGGCTCATCCGGGATTTGAAAGCAGGACCTCACACACCCCAAGCCCAAATTGTAAAAAATAAAGTTTTTTTTAATCAGTCATCCCATCCCAGACTACTATTAATGTAGGAAAAGTTTTAGAAGACCAGAATCACTTTGCATTTCTTTTTCACTATGATCGTTCCAAATTTTAAGTCATTTTTAGAACAAATTTAATCAAAATTTCATCTCCTGAAAAGGTACACTCAGACTAGCATCTTAATGCTCACCATTAACATGACATAAACATTTAAAGCACTGATCTACAAGTTCAGTATTCAAAGGATTTATGCATGCTACGGTAGAAACTAAACCTTGGTCTCAGGTTCGCTCTTTAAACTCTCAACTTTGATCTATGTCAGTGAATCGTTACTGATTAAGTTTCATAAGAGAAGAAACATAAGAAATTTCTATAAGAAACAGAAATGAGGCACACCAAATGCTACATTGGATGCATTTGTGTGTGCCACCTTAAAAACTGACACCTGCTCTGGTGCATGAGCCTCTGGCAAGGAAGAGGCTTAAGTCGCCATCTCTCAAGTGAGTCAGTTCTCACAGAGCTTATGTCCAAAGTTGAGTCAAACTGGTTTTGATTGCTCAACCTAAAACCACAAAGTACCCTCAACCACTCAAGCATCCGCAGATTAAAGAAAAAACTGCCAGACCAGATATGAGGGAAAAGGTTACAGATTCAAACTGTAGCTGAACTGAAATGTGCTCAGTGAAGCAGAGGATGGAGCTCTATGTCTCCAACCTAATCCAACAGCTGGAAACAGCAGTAGGAGAGTGTCGATTTAGCCCTGTGACGCCTGAAATGTGCTGAAAAAACACACACATTCCTCATTGAGACCATGTAGAAATTCCCAGCACCATCAGCACCTGCTGGAGAGCAGTTAGTGTGTGTGACTGTCTGTGAGCCTGAGAAAGATTGTTACTGACCGTGTACATTAACCTTTTCTTACAAGCGAGATTAGCAGGTAAATCGGGGCTTTTAACAAGTTTAATCTGCTTTGCTTCAAGACAGGTTACGTTAACAATGTAAAGATTTTTTTAACATGGGGCAGACACAGTGTGTGTTAATGTATGTGTTTGTAACAGTTGAATCCATGACCACCCTTAAGCCTTCAGAAGCTGATATAACTTAAATTATCTATGAAGACTTCCAGTCATGGAATTATTTATTATATAAAACTTTGGTTAAACTTTTTCCTACTGAGCTACATTTCATGAAATCTGAGATGCAGCACACTTCTTAGTCAATTTAAAAAGACGTTTAGCTTAGACATATAAACATGTTTTATTAAATCCGCAGAAAAATTAAAAATACTTTAATAAAAGAGATTATTATAAGGTTCAGTTAGAGGTTAAAAGTCTACCTCTCCAACAGCGACCAGGCGTTCTTTGTGGTTATAGAAGTGTGGAAGGGCGACGTCCAGATCCTGTAGAACATATTTCTTTATTAAAGGAGAGGCTTAAAAAAAAAACATTAAAAAAATATTTTTCTGGGTATTCAGCAAACACTGATCTACTGGAAATTTCCCACACCATCTTCAGGGTTTACAGAGAATAGTCTGAAAAGGAGAAAACAACCAGTGTGCAGCAGTTCTGTGAGTTTAAATGTGAAGTTAATGACAGTGATCAAAGAAGAATGGCCAGACTGCTTTAACCTCCTAAGACCTGAACTCTTCCACGGCATGCATTTTTAATTTCTCTTTGATATTTGGGCATATTGGGGCCCAATGAATGTAAAAACAAAGAATTACCAGATTTTTTTTTTTACCTTATTTTTGTTTTTATGAAAAATAAGAGCCACATATGAGGATATTAGTTTAAAATTTTGATAGAACAGTAGCAGTATAATGTCCTCGTAAGTGGATATCAGGCCCATGTAGAGCAGAATTGAGTATTTTGGTTTAAATGGTAAATGGCCTGCATTTGTATAGCGCTTTTCTAGTCCTTAAGGACCCCAAAGCGCTTTACACTACATTCAGTCATTCACCCATTCACACACTGGCGATAGCAAGCTACATTGTAGCCACAGCTGCCCTGGGGCGCACTGACAGAGGCGAGGCTGCCGGACACAGGCGCCACCGGGCCCTCTGACCACCACCAGTAGGCAAACATGGGGTTAGTATCTTGCCCAAGGATATTTGGCATGCAGCCAGGAGGCAGCCTGGGATCGAACCACCGACCTTCTGATTAGTGGCTGACCTGCTCTGCCACCTGAGCTACAGCCACCCCATAAATTAAATAACCCAAAATGTGATGTCCACATATGTGGACGCCAGGTCCTAGGAGGTTAAGGCAATAAAAAGGCAACAGTAACTCAAGCAACCACTTGTTAAAGCTGAAGTGTGCAGAAGAAGCAGAAGAGCATCTCTGAGCACACAGACACGCACTCACAGATACTTGAAGCAAATGCGTAGCAGAAGACCACAATGGTGGTCTGATTACATCATTTCCTTAGGGATTAATAAGCATTCTGTTTCTGATGGGCTGCCACTCCCGTCAGCTAAGAAAGGAAAACTGACGCTAAAATGAAACAACAATAAATTTGAAAAACAGAAAGTCAGAATTTGGTATAAACAACATGAAATGGATCCTGCCTTGTATTAACTGTTCAAGTCTGCGGTGGTGTAATGGTTTGACACTCTGCACCACCTTAGAACAGATTGAACATCCTTTAAACATCACAGCCTTTCTGATTACTGTTGCTGACCATTTCCATCCCTTTATGACCAGTGTGCCTGTCTGTTGATGGTTGCTTCAAGCTGGTTGGTACATCCTTGTCAAACTAGTTTCTTGAACATGTATGCAAATGTCCTCCACAGTCACCAGATCTCAATCCAACAGAGCACTTTAGGGTGTGGTGCGGTGGAACAGGAGATTCATATCATGGATCTGCAACCAACAAATCTGTACTGGATGGGTGATGCTATCATGGACCAAAATCTCTGAGGAATACTTCAAGCACCTGGTTGAATTGATGCCATGAAGAATTAAAGCAGATTTCTACCGTAGTAAGCAAACTACATGAATCACTGGATACAGTCTGGATACAGATTTCCTTCCCATTTTTTCATGATTATTTAAGTAAAATATTTAAAAGACAGATGTGCTACACATTGGTTCACTACCTGAGGTTTAACGCTGCGCTGCTGAGGGCCCTCGGCAGCCTGCAGCGGATGGATGCCAAAACACGGAGCCACGAGATCTGGATAGCTGTGAGAAAGGAATTCAACATAACATCAAAGATAATAAATGCAATGCTTTCCAGCTGTGAACAGCTGTGCAGAACAGTATATACACATTTGTTTTCTTTACACTCTGCATGACTGACTTTAGAGGAAAAAGTAACACAAGCTCTGTTCTTACTGTGAGCGCACCTCAGTGTGTCTGTGTACTTTTACTATACAAATATTAGTCCACAAAACCTAACCTTTAGTTGCACCAAAGTTCCTGGATAGTTGTATTTATTTCATCAGCAAATAACTGAAAGTTTGTCTCTTTTTCTCCTGTCTTAGTTCAGCTTAATGAATATTTTAGGCTTTATGCTGTTGATGTCGTTTTTCTTCAATTTGGTGTCCTCTCAATAAAAAGCAAGCAGCATAATATATGTTTGTGAGACAGACAATGTGCTTTGCAGACGTGCAGACCTTTCCTGCAGCTGGAGAACTCGGGCAAACTCTCCGACTTCTTCTGTAACTGCAACCAGAGTCTTCACACCAGCCTACACATAGACACACATAACTGCATGCTTACTATTTTAAATATTATATTAAACTGCACTTATTGCACTTGTGTGAACCAAGATGAAACATACAACTACATGTTTTCCTCATCTGTAGTTTCAGGCTGTATTTCCAAATGGCTCTGAAAATATCTACAGGTTTCAAATGGCCAAGATCTGTAAGGCATATGTGAAGGTATAAAAGGAATTCATTATGCTTACCTCCCTCGTCCTCAGGATCACATCCTCGAAATCCTAAAAGTAAAAGAAAGGCTATATTTGAGTAGTATATATAAAGCTAGGAGCTGTAACCAGACTGTAAATAAAAAGAGTAGCAGTTTTCCTAATTTAGTAATGCTCTAAATTTCCTGCAGTTCATGAAGAGGTGACGGATAATTTCCAACATGTGACAATTTACCTCTTCAAACTCATGAGCCGAGATATGACAGTGACAATCAACGAAGCCAATCTCCATTGAAAATCAGCAAATAAAAGCTAAGAGACCAAATAATATTAGAATAACTTCTCTGCGTTAGTTGCATAGCTAACAACCATCCCGGAACACTCCTCCAGAAATAAACGTTGTTCCTTCACGGTCATCTATGGTAGAAGGACCGGTTCGTTTCTGTTCAGTTCCGGGTTGCGTTAAAAAAATATAAACAAGTTGGCGGTAAAGATGGAGGCCGTAGAGAGTGAAATCTTACCAAGTGAGGAAACAAATCCAGAGTTCAGGGTCCAGGTAACTTCGAAGAAAGTAGTAAGTGAGCAGGTGAACAAATACAAAGAACTTTTAAAGAAGGCTCTGGACGGGCAGCCGGAGGACTTTCCGGAGGAGACGAAGCGAGTTTTACTGCAGGAGCTGCTGGCAGTGAGTCCGAGTCCTTTCTCACATTTTGGGATTGACTGTAACTGAACATGATGTGGGCAATGCTAAACTGTAGATGCCAGGCCGCTGATAGTTGTTTTAATGAAGGCGTATTTGTATTTATAAAATCTTTGCATATATACTTTACAGCTTGATATTAATAAGCCACATCTGTTAAGCTCACCAGTAATAGTTATGAGGTCAGGCATTAGTGTCTGTGGGCTGTGATGTTAGCAGACCACACTGAGAGTAGGTGGAAGAGAGGAGATGGAGGTATGCTCTGGAAAGTCAGCTGAAGCAAGACAGGATAGATATGTGTGGATGAGAGGAAGGCAGGTGTAGCAGCGAAGATGCAAGGAGCGGATGTAGCGAAGGTAGAGGAGCCTAAATACCTGGGGTCACCTTCCAAAGAAATGGACAGTGCACAAGAGAGGTGGAAAAAGATGATAGTTGAACGTGATGAGACGAAATTAGAAATAAGTACATCAGAAGGACAGCTCAGGTTGAGCATTTTGAGACAAAGTTGGAAAGGTGAGGTACAGATGGTGTGGAAACGTGCAGAGGAGGGATAATGGCTCTATTGGACAATGGATGTCAATGGATGATGAGGATGCCTGGGTTAGGATGAGATGGAGACAGATGATCTGCTGTGATGACCCCATTTTTTTTGATCTAGTTATTTTTACAAATCCTTTATGCACCTATGATTACAGACTGTCTGTGCCAAAAAGAGACAACAGACAGACAGCTGAAAAAATGCCACTATAGTGATTTTTTTTTTTTTTTAATTACATAGAGGAAATCTGATATGGTGACAATACTAAATTTCACTTAGGGGTAGTCTAAATGCTCTAGGATGGAGAATAATTAAATGGAGAGTGTGTAAATACTGTGTGTTTGTTTGTTTTGTGTTTTAAGTTGTGCTGACTGCTGTGTGGATACTTGCGTTATAAACTTACAATCTACAGATATTGCCAGCTGTCAGTCTTCTAACAAATGATTTTATTGTAACCGACGCAGCGTTTGAAGTTTATGTTGTGACTCGTGTTAGTTTTTGCACTGACTAAATCCTTAAAGACAGGCATGACTGTTTTAGAGTCTTTTTATCACACTATTATTTTAAGTACACAGTAAGTGCATCCCACGTATTTCGAGCTGTGTGCTTCATACTGAATCATCATCACGCTGCAGTAGAAGAAACCAAAAGTTTTCATGGAAATTTGGGGAAAACAGTGTTTCAGTTGTGCAGATTATTTGTAGCCCACTTTAAGCTTCATGTGAACTAAGTACAGAAACAACTGTGATCAACGTTTGACCTTTGTATGGAGGACTGTACAGTGTTCATATAATAACAGCAACAGAGTTTCCTGAAAATGATCCTGGTAGTCTTCTTTGGGACTAGATTAATCAGGACAGTCCTGCAAAATAAAGTGTAATATGGCTTCCTGTGTTGACCAAAATAGAAACGTTATCAAATTGATCTGATCCTGCTGCAGTTGAACAGCTGACATCATATTTTAATGTGTGTTGCCGCTGATTGTGTGTTTGTTTATTTGAAACTGTGCAGAATTTTGAGGCTGCTGTTCAGGCTAACGTGTTGGTGAATGGACGGCCTTGGGAGGAGGCGCCCGATGATGAAGGTGATCCTTCGCCCTTTTCATACTCTTGTTTCAATTATTATATTTTAAGGAAAGCTTTATTTAGTCAACTATGCTGTCTGTTTCTCTACCACCAACACCCTCAGCAGAGGATGAAGCTGTAGATCTGGAAAGCCTCCTGGACGATACTATTGTTGAGACCACAAGAAGGCGCCGTACATTCCCCAAAAAGATCCTTCCTCATGTGGTGCATGCCCTCAAGGCTGAACGGAAAATCATGGTGGGGCTTTTTTTCTCCTTGTTTATTTTTTGATTTACCAGCTCTGATTATTGTGCATTACTCTCAATTTGAGTTTTTTGTATAAAAATAAACAAATATATTGAATAACTAAAGTGCAAAAGTGCCAAGTGTTTTTCAAAGCAAAGAGTATTTTCTATCTTTGAGAAAATGTTTATTGCTAATTATAGATTTCACAGAATCTTTCATGAACAGATATTTGTCTAAAGATTGAAACAAACTGTTTCATGTTTCAGGGGCTGTATGAGCAGGCCATCAAACCTCAAGAGGTGGTCAAAGATCCTGATCAAGGTAGTAGCCTCTGATCATTTCTATAGACACACAGACATTTTTTATTTTAGCTTCTAGTGTTTTCAGATCTTCCCCAAACACCAAATCTTTACAGGTATACCAGTGAGTGTTCACCTGCAGCTGACTTGAACTGCTGAGCACCAGCTACAGAGTGCTGTACTGCTGGCTCAGGACAGTGTTACTGTCTTACTTTGGAGAGTAAATTTAGACATCTTATGGTTACGTGTAGAGTCAAAAAGAAAAACGCATAAAGCGCCCTTTGTTCAGTGAGGGGGTGTTTGCTATTTTAAAGTGCATTTAGGAAGAACTGGTTCTTTTTAAAGGCAGACATGAAAGTTTCAGCATCACTGAAGTGAAATACCTAAACACATCAGTACTTCTTGTTCACCATTTTTAGTAGAATGAAGCAAAGGCTGTGAATAAAAACATATCGGCAAGTTGTAAATGACTCATGAAGCGATAACAATAGTTTTACTGTAGTATCGCAGGTCACACAGTCATTCATACAGTTGCCATGAAAAATGTTTATATATATATATATGTATGTATATATATACACATATATATGTATGTATATATATGTATATATTTTAAACTTAAGGAGTAATTTGCACAGATGTTGGTGAGCAGAGCAGAGCTGCATTACTTTCATAAGCGTGTTACTAAAGAGCAGTGAGTAGGACCCAATGAAATGCTGGCAGTTTGCCACTTTAAATGGTAAATGCACAGAATTTTCTACCTTATTTTGCCACTCAAAATGCTTTATCTGTCATACATATATACGGTATCACTCATTTACACACTTTCACTTTTTCCTACGTGTTAGTGCCTTTTATCATTCTGTGAAACTTGAGATTCAGTATATTTCCCATTGATTCTTGGAGATGAAGACTGGAGCCTTCCAATTAGTACATGACCTGCTCTACTTCTTGAGCCACAGCCGCCGAATCAATCGCTTTAAAATAAATTTGAATCAACATTAGCTTGAAAACGATAAATGATGCTTGAAGAGCAAATTCTAGCATGGCCTCCTGAACAGTCGTAAAAAAGACCGTGCAGTTCTTTATCACAGCAGAATATACAAAAACTCAACATATCAAGCAGATATGTTTATATGGTGTATAAATAGATGAGTTCTTCCACCAGTTTACTTTTAATCATTAGTTGTTATTCATCAATGGCTGCCTTCCACAGTGTGTCCTGTCTTCTTACCTTCACCCCCAACCGGTCGCAGCAGATGGCCACCTCTCCCTGAGCCTCGTTTTGCTGGCAGTTTCTTCTTGTTAAAAGGGAGTTTTTCCTTCCCACTGTCACTAAGTGCTTACTTGTAGGTGGTTGTTTGATTGTTGGGTTTTCTCTGTATTATTGTAGGGTCTTTAACTCGAGGTAACTGTTGTTTCGATCCAGTCCTATATAAATAAAACCGAAGTAATATTTGTCCAGATATAGTCACTGTTTCCTTACAAATTTTATACCAGACAGTATTCCCTTCTGCACACGCCTAGAGTAAGTTTAGTTTCAGTATTTCCAATGATTCTGTGACTATTTTGTGATATTCTTTGTGTTAAATCGGTGTGGACAGTTCTTTTTATTTTGCAGCAAATCTCCACAATGCCTAAGCAGACAGACAAGACTAACTGTAGACACAGCTGACACCGATGTGCAGTGTACCCTCGATAACAGTGCCGTTCTTGTGTGTTTTACCAGAGAACATCATGAATGATTTGACAACAGCCGCTCCTGGTGTGGTAAAGCAGGCCATCCAGGTCATAAAGGTAACACACTGAAAGCTCTTAGCAAGTTGTCCTTCATGTATAGAGTCACACCTTCATGTATGGAGTCATTACTGACACATATTTTTTTTCTACAGTCAATCAACACTCTGCAAACACAAGTTGAAGGCCTATGCGAAATCCTCAAAATGAAATCCAGCCAAGCCTCTCTGGAGATACACAGAGAAGTGTTTGGTTTTAATGACCAATCAGAGGCTCCCTTTCCTCCTGCGAAAAGAGCCATGGGAAACAAGCAACCAATCAAGAGAGCTGTAGAGGAAGCAGCAGCCGCAGAGGGCTATGTGCCCCAAGCCAAGAAACCAGAGTGCTGCGTGGGAGAGGACAAGCTCGAGTGACACTTCAAGAAACATTAAACCAGTGTGAAATTCCCAAACACTGCAGTTCCTCTAATGGCCACTTGGCTGATCCCAAGAGCCAGCACATCCATAGACTCCCACATTAAAATGTCTAACTTTACAGCGGAAATAAATGTGCTTTACAAGCTGCTACAAAAATGTTTTGCTCTCTGTAACCTGCTCCACCCTCTTTAACAATTGTATAAGGTTAAGCTTTAGTATGATCTGGTCTGTGTCTGTATGCAGCTTGCCGTCCAAACTTAGCCAAAAACCTTTCACTGCTCTCTCTGTGAGCACTTCACCAGCACTGTGGTGGCCAAAATAGCAACACTGGGGCCTTAAAATATACCAGATTGTGTCAAAGTGGATACATCCCCTTTTAATATCCAGTCTGTGGCTGAAATTAATAAGTGTAAACATGATCATTCTTTTCCATGAAGCCAAACAGAAGTTTCAGTTCCATGTGTGGGCGGCAACAGAGATACTGTTTGGCAAGTCAAAAGCACAAAAGCACAAATAAAAATACCCCAAACTGGCTGATTTGTTTGTCCACTTGCAAGGACTAAAGTAGCATCAGAGGTTTAATCTTGTGGAGTTATGTGCAGCATGTTTTTGCATATTATCTCAACTTGATCAGCATCAGATTTGTTCATTTGTTAGTCTAACTAAATTGATTTTTGTAAAGGAAAAACTGTGATTAGTGTTGAATCAAATGAAATCATTTATGTCATTTCTGTTATCTTGTGCATGATGTATATAATACAATTCCAGGGGCTTTGCTTGTACTTGTACTTGTAACCTTCTTTCTCATATTGGTCACTTTGTGGTCACTTTAATCCACTTTAAAGAGCTTCATAAACCTTAAATTTATGGTTAAAACTCCGTAAAAGCTGTCAGTTTAGTTAAATATATTGTTATGTCACAACTCTTTAAATCCCTTTTCTGTTTTTCAAAACTTTAACTGAGAGAAACTGTAAGTAGTGGATTTATAGTTGTCACCTGCAGAATATGGGAATGATCTGTGCGCACAGTAAAAACAGAAACTTTAAAACATGTTTATGAATGGAAGAAGTGTGTATTTTAATGCAAAACATTTCATTCTGTAAATCTAACCAAATAGTTTTGGTGCATAAATCTAATGTATGAGTGTAAACAGTAGCTGAAGCTGAACCTCCAGGGTGAAAGTCCTGCGTCTCACCAGTTTGTTGTTTTTTAATAGAATCTGCTTCGTCTGTTGATTATCTCAGTTGGCTGTCTGGTAGTCCTGAAGACAGACTTCTTCCATATGCTAAATACAGGTTAACCATGGGGCCCCCCAAGTCACGTGACTTACATTAACTGTCCTCGCCACTTCTTTAAAAAAGGCAGCGAAATTGAAAAGTAAGCTGAAGTGAAACTCGAGCTAGTTTTCTACCTGGTGTGTTTGAACTTGACTGGACTCAGTGCCCAGCACACACACACATACACACCTATCAGTCTCCTGACAGAACCAGTGTTAAGAACACCGTCGTCTTTCCTTTTAGGTTTTGATTTTAAAGCCTGTGATGTCAGTCTCTGGTTTTTCATGCCAGTCTCAACAGAATAACATCAGCACCAACCAGCTCTGTGAAGGATGGGAGGTAAGAAAGATCACGTCATCGTGTTTTTTCTTAACACGTGTGCATTTAGGTTTGTTTTTTTACTGTTTACCTTCCTATTAATCCACGGGGAGGTCAAGGGTCAAGAGGTTTTAAAGATGGTTTAAAACATCATCTTGTGTATATGGGCTGATATCGCTATGGTCGCCCTCGGTGCTTCACATGGAGGTTGTGTGAGAAATAGGCAGATATGTGACGCTGCCAGTGTCCTCACATGAATCTGCACAAACAAACTCTGGTTAAGCAGTAAAAAACGAGACGTAAAATATCACAATTGTAGAACGTGTCAACGGATTATAGTGTTTGTTTGTGTCAGTGTTCTGAGGATGAGGGGCGGAGGATGAAGAGGAGAGAGAAGAACAGAGTTGCAGCTCAGAAGAGCCGCAAAAGACAAACTCAGAGAGCCGACCTGCTGCACGAGGTGGGTGAACGTATTTCTGCTGATCAGATTCTGATATATGCATTAAGTTGGTGTGTCAAACATATGGCACTTGGGCCCAAAGTGGCCCACCAAAAGGTCTATTTTTGGGCTCTTAACAGGTTTGCAAAATGTTGCAAATATTTTTTGCACTGTATTTTTTCCTCCATGAAGGTTTATTTTGCAAGTCACTGAGAACAGATTGTGTCTTTGAGACTGGTTGTCTGAGACGTTAATTTCATCAGAGCCAGATGACCGCCCGCTCACCTTTACAGACTTGTTACTGAACATAACACATCGGCTAAAGTGAGGTGGTTAAACCAACGACCATGCCAACATGTTTCTTTGATTTACAGCTGGAGTGTTTCTGGCTGGCTGTTTTGTTTCTCAAACTGTTTTAGGTTTTACTACAGTTCAGATCAAATTGGGCTGTATGTGGCTGATAAACTAGAATGAGTATTTTGACAGGTCCTTTCTTGCTTGAGGCTGCTGGTTTAAGGCAAACTGTCAGTTAAAGAGCAACTACCATTTACATGTGGACCACCGGGATAAAAATATGAAGTGAAATGGAGTTAATTAATATTACTTTTATAGCTTTTTTTTTTTTTTTTAATGTATTATTAATAAAAAAAAAATGTGATGTGTGGCTCCTGACTGTTTGTTGTCTTGTGAAATAGGGCAAGGAGAGTGCTCTCTGATTTCTCTGTCTCCATATTATCAAATCCAGAGATGACTGAGTGCTTACAAGCTGGGACTGCAGCAATAAAAATCCCATTGTGCATTTATGCAATGAATGTGTAGCAGCCACATTTATGTGTCTATGCAAAAATCACATTTCCAAAATTACAATCCCAATCAAAATACCCCAAAGATGAAATGTTCAGTCTAGCTTTTGTTTTCAAATAAATCAAAGGAGCTTGCAAAGAAAAGCGTCTGGACTTCTTTAAGTTTACTTGAAGACGTTTCACCTCTCATCCGAGAAGCTTCTTCAGTTCTAAGGTCAAATGGTGGAGAGTCCCAGATATAAACCTAGTGGGAGTATCCCCCCACAGAGGGACAAAAGGACCCCCTGATGATCCTCTAATCGCCTGAGCCAAGGTGTGAAACTGGGTGTGGGTCCCAATCAGCCAGCGTTTCGGGTGTGTTCATTGTGAAACCTGGCCCCACCTTATCATGCGAATTCCTGAGGTCAGATGGCCCAGGATGTGAGTGGGCGTTAAGGCGTCTGGGAAGGGATCTCAAAACTGGATTATAGATGGCAGAGAGTTGGTGTCGTAAACCCCCGCCTCTGTTCAAAGATGGATGGATCATCTTTGAACAGAGGCGGGGGTTTACGACACCAACTCAGGCTCAGGCGATTAGAGGATCATCAGGGGGTCCTTTTGTCCCTCTGTGGGGGGATACTCCCACTAGGTTTATATCTGGGACTCTCCACCATTTGACCTTAGAACTGAAGAAGCTTCTCGGATGAGAGGTGAAACGTCTTCAAGTAAACTTAAAGAAGTCCAGACGCTTTTCTTTGCAAGCTCCTTTGACTACGATGACCTGGATGACTGAGAACCTTCACAGACATATTTTCAAATAAATATTATTTTTTTATTCATATGAAAGCTTTTATTTTTTAATGTAACATGTATTTTCCACTTTGTTTCCCCCTTTTCACCTCCAGGCCTGTGAGCTGCTAGAGCAGAGGAACAGGAAGTTGAGGAGAGAGGTAAACACACTGCTAATTCTGTCTCTGTTCGTCTTTTACAGACAATTTTATTTTATATAAACAGCAGCAAGTCCTGTTTGTATGAAATGCATAAAACACAGCAGAAATGAAAGCAAATAGTTCTGGTGTACCTCCATTGCTTTTACACAGCAGTAACAGAGTGAATTCATCTCCAGGTGGATTCTCTGTCAGAGGAGCAGCACCTGCTGACCGAAGCTCTTAGAGCCCACGAGCCCTTCTGTCCCATCATGCACTGCTCCTTTGCCTCCTCCACCTCTTCCACCCTGCAGCCCGAGAACATGGCAGCCCGTTCTGTTTGAGGCAGGGAACAAAGTTTCTGAAGACGAGTTAAACTTCTGAATGTATCTGAGAGTTGGTGTCTCTGTAATGCTGCAGTGAACCTCTAGAGAGCGCTGTTCACCACGCTTACACACAGTGACGACGCAACAGGTTTGAGCTGCTGCAGCTGAAGAGCGTCCTCTGGTGGTGCTGTTATAGAGCTAATCATGTTACTGAGAGCAGACCTGAGCTGCAGCAAATACGAAGCTATCAGTCGAAAAGCAACGTCAGTGTAATATTGTTATCTTTGTTGTGATCAGAATAAAATACTGACTCATTCATATGTGGACATATGTTTAACAAAAAGGATCTGGTTATACATTTTCACTGTTCCTAAATGATGAAAGATGGGCCATTACTATTATCTCCTTCTTCTTCTCCTCATAGAAGCTAGTCTGAAGCCTTTGATCATAAAACAACATTAGTTTAATCAGCTTTAATCAGGGATAGGGATTGAAAGAAATTACACATTAAGTAGCCACTTTATTAGGTACACCTCACTAGTACAAGGCTGGACCCTATTTTAACCCACAGAGCTGCTATAATTCTTCATAGCGTAGCGTAGCTTCAGCGAGGTGCTGGAAAGTTGATGTGATAGCCTCACACAGGTCCTGCACATCCGTGATGAGAATCTCTTGTTTCATGACATTCCAAAGATGCTCTATCGGATTGACATCTGGTGACTGTGGACGTCATCCATGTATAGCGAACTCCCTGTCATGTTTTAGAAACCCGGTGGACATCATTTGAGTTTTGTGACAGGGTGTGTTATCCTGCTAGATCGTGACACACCCTACTCATCAATAATCACTGCTCAGGCTGTTTAAACATTGCTCATTTGGTACTAAGGGGCCCAAAGTGTGCTATGGAAATATCTCCAACACCAGCAGCAGCCTGAACTGCTGTTACAACGCTAGATGGATCCATGCTTTATGTTGTTTTCACCAAATACTGATTCTACAATACAATACCAGCCCAGTGAGCCAGTGTGAACGGTAGCCTCAGTTTCCCGTTCTTAGCTGACAGGAGTGGTAGCTGGTGTGGCCTTCTGCTGCTGGAGCACATTTGCTTCAAGATTGGACCTGTTGCGCATTCAGATATTGCCTTCTTTGGTTGTAATGAGTAATTATTTGAGTTCCTGTTTCTTTCCTGTCTGCTCAAAGCAGTCTGCCATTCCCCTAAGACCTCTGACATCAACAAGGCATTTTTACCCAGAGGACTGCATATTTTCTCTTGTTCAGACCATCCTCTGTGAACCTTAGAAATGGCCTTAGAAAAATCCCAGCAGATCAGCAGTTTCTGTAATGTCCAGACCAGCCTATCTGGCACTAACAACCATACTGAGTGCAATGTAGTGTAAATCAGATTTCTTTCCTCCTCCGATGCTTGGCTTGAACTTCAGCAGGTTTTTCTGACGGTGTCTACATGGTGTGGCAATACAGTTTCCTAAAGCACAAGACATATTAAAACCCCCGTTACTAACCCGTTTATTAACTTTAATTCAGAGACAGACAGTTTCTGTGAGAATGCTTCTTCCAGTAGCTGTTTCACTCTGCCAGTGATTAAAAAAAAGTCAAATCTTAAAACCTAATTTTATGATAATCCCTAAAGAAGCTGACACTGAAGTAAAATGTTCCTTTAGCATCATTTTGTGCTGCTATATGCTAACACGCTATGAGCCCTGGTTGAAAGAAAAGCACAGCAATGCACTTTATTTTGCACTTAAGAGACACATGAAATGTTAGCACGTCAAGTACTAAACCCACAGACCACACTTTGAATCAAAGCTTTGTTTTCTAATGCACGGTGGTGCAGCGGTTAGCACACTGTCTCCCCACAACATAAAGGTCCTGGTTTTAAATCTCCTGGTCACATGGGGCCTTTCTGTGTGGAGTTTCCATGTTCTTCCCATGCTTGCCTCGGATTCCTCTCAAAGTCCCACAGTGACACCACACCAAACAACCAGAACGTTAAAACTGCTCACCGTGAATTGTGTGTGTTTGTGTGGGTCAAAATCACAAAAGGTCAAGCTCACCAGACCTGCATGATGTATGAAAACTGCAAAATCTCTCAATTGTGTCACGGGCTAATTGCGAAGCTAATGCTCACCATCATCAGTTTAAGTAACAGAAACGTCTTTGAGGACATCACATCCTTTTACTTGAAGTCCTGAGGTCATTTTGAGCATATGAATAGAAATCTATAAGTTGGTAAATGCTACCAGTTCTCCATTTTGACCGCAACTGCATCAGAGTTTAAGACAGCACAGTACAGAGCCCACTTCAGTTTTCCTTCCTCCTTCCTTCCTTCCCCCTTCACATGAAGAGGTGAGTGGATCATTTCGACACAGAATATGATGAAGCAAACCACTGGAGACCAACCATTTCGTAGCAAAAGATTTCAGGGAAGCCAAACTGATGCTTTTCTTCCACAAACCTGCTGATGAATTCTTTGAAGACAAAAAGAAACAAAGTGGGAAGGTGAGCTGTTTTCAACGTGTTAGTGTAGAATTACAGCTGGCAGTAGACGGCTCCATGGAAAATCAGTCAAAACAACATTAATGATGTCTACATAATGAATAAATTATAATAATATGTATTATTAAAGAGGTGTGATGAACAGTAGGTTTTAAACTTCTTTAAAACTTTAAATCTACTTAGATTCTGGATATTTTTTAACATTGGTGGAATTTTTTAAATAAACACTTAAAGAGATATGTCACTTCACAGCAAAAAGGTCCTGGTCAAATTCACATTTGGGCCTTTCTATGTGAAATTTGCATGTTCTCCCTCTTTCTGAGGAAGTTCTTTCCAAGTACTCCCACTTCCTCCCATAGTATGCTTTCACAGTTTCAGGATTCCCTGAAACTTTCCCTCTAAAATCCATCTAACCACATACAGGTCAAATTTGATCGGGAAAAGCCTCTTTGCACACTTTAAGAGTAGTCATTAATTTTCAGGTTAAAAGAATTTATGGTAGCGGGGATAGGCTGCAGCAGGTCAAATTTAACCCATACTCTATGTATAGTGGCAGAAATAATTATTTGATCCCACGTAAAACATGTTTTAGTACTTAGTGGAGAAAACCTTGTTGGCAAACCCAGCGATAAGATGTTTCCAGTAGTTGGCACTGAGGTATGCCTTCAGGACCCTAATGTGCTTCTTCTTTAACCACTCCTTTGTTGCCTTGGTGATATGTTTTGGGTCACTGTCATGCTGGAAAACACGTCTATGACCCATCTTCAGTGTTCTTGCTGAGGGAAGGAGGTTGTGGTCCAAGAATTTACGATACACGCCCCTGTCCATTGATCCCGGTGAAGTTCTGTACCTCTAAAAGATAAACAGCCCCAAAGCATAATGTTTTCACCTTCGTGCTTGGCTGTGGGGATGGTGCTCTTTGGGTCATTCTCACCTTGTGGGGCGCTGCAAGACTTCAATCTATTACGATGTAGCGTGCTACCAATGGTGGTCTTAGTGATCGTGGTCCCAACTGCCTTCAGATCATTAAAAAACTCCATGTAATTTTGGGCTGATCCCCCCCATTTCTGCATGCGTGGAGCTCCAGACCGAGGGTTATTTTATATCACACCAACAGCTATCACCTTCTCACCTGCCTTCTTGCTGATGGTCATATTGTCAAATCGAGCCATGTGCGGATTGTCCCTGATGTCGTTTGACGCCTCCTCTGGTCTTGCCCATGGTGATAGACAGGTTGGAATGGAAGAAACTTATTCTGTGGACAGGTGTGCTTTGTACACATAACAAGTTTAGATCATGAGTATCTGATTTACTGGTTGATTGACTGATTGAAATCTGTGTGTCACATGGGCACACTGCACCTGTGTGAACCAGAATTCTAGCTGTGTCGTAGGGGATCACACACTTATTTCACTAAATGACACAGAAATCAATTTATAACTTCGATGTAATGTGTTTTTTCCTGGAGTTTTGGTTGATATTTTCTCTTTTCATTAAAATAAAACTACCGTAAAAATGAGAGACTGGTTATTTCTGCCAAATTCAGTTGGGATCAAATAATTGCTTCCCCCAGCGTGAAGGTTAAAATATTCGACAAGTGGTTTTAAATTATTTCTAATGTTCATTTTATTGTCCATGTGTCTGAATACTTTGGAAAATGAGGAAGTTTTACCTTTTACAGCCTGAAGAAACGAATCATGTTAAGCTGTTGAATTTAAGAGAAAATATTTTGCAAGGATATTAGAAAAAAAAATTCTTAGGACCCAGAAAAAGCTGACCTACCGTACATCCACTCATTAATCTGCTGCAATGTAAACACCACTGGCCAAAAAACAGTACAAAAATTTTTCTAATGAAACAGATCAACAGCTTCAGGGAAAAAAATTGAAATGAACTTGCACAACTCCCAGTTGTCTTACTGTGCTGAACTCCACCCATCAAGGTCTCCAAGTTACACAAATTAAACTCTGAATTCCTGGAAACCATATTTGGCCTGGCTTCTCCAGTTCCTCAGACATCCTCAGGAAACCGGCAGCACAGACTCTATGAAACTGAGCCAAGACCAACGTATAAGTGAACCATTCTCTAAAACAACTCACGGTGCACAATAAGTAAGGAAACGCTGCCCAGGCGGAAACGAATATGTCACTGACTTATTCAGAGGAATCCAGTAGGCAGCCTGCTGAGACAGATAATTAAGCTACAAATATATGCTCAATCACACAGAACAAAGATAAAGGCATTCAGGCACCTACACAGCTGCCAAGTAACACCACACACACAAATATCCACAGAGTTCTGCTGAAATTCTGATACAATCTTTCATTCTGTGTACAGATAAAGAATGATGAGAACAGGGCTGTAGGAAGTGTTTTAGAAATGCTGAGATCATAAATCATTTTGAGTCACTGAGATGAAATTCCATAGTAAAATTTCAGCATCTTGGCTCCGTTTTTCAGGAAACGTAGCCTGTAATGGAAAAGTTTATCCAGTGACAGAGGTGACCGATATTAAATTGCAAACAAACTCTGCATGGGAATGGGATCAAGTGTTTGTTTTAAAGGAGGACATTTACTCGGGAGAGTACAGTTTGAGTCCCATTGTTGCCTTTTAGCTTGACAATGTTTAGACAGTATGATGTTGTACAGTATCCCCACACTAAACTTTTCAAATTCTACCAAATTTATAGCTGTTTGTTTGTATTTGTTAAAGTCCATGTTTTTTAGCCTAGGGGTTGTTATATTTTAAACCAAGTCTCTCACAGACTACAGTTTATTTCCCTTTGTGTTGGTATCCTGCTACAAACTGTGATTGGCTATTCTTGGGACAGCCGTGACCTGATTAACTGATTTTAAAAGATCGAAGTGGCTTCACAAAGCACGGCATGATAAAAAAAAACAGGAAACCTTCATGGTTAAAAGGTGAAGCCAGTGCAGAAATGCCAAAACTGCAGTTCCACCAATGGTCACATGAGGCTGTCTCCAAAAGTGAGTCAGTCACCATAGTCTCTCATGTTAAAATGTCCATCTTCAGCTGTGAAACAAACATATCTACAGTGTTTCTATAACTATATGCAATACACTAGGATGTTCGGGCTTGCCAGAAAAAAGCATTGTTGCTGATTACTGACTACTAAGCTTTACTTTTGGCAACACAAGTCTTTGAATTATATGAATTGACTGATTTTTAATTATCTGACATATAATTTGGCTCTTTGTGAATGAAAGCCTATTTGAAAAGCTTGCACTTCAGTTTTGTGGGTGAAATGAAAGTTCTTTATTATGTGTCTCTGTGAGCTGCACTCATAAAATAGATGATTATGATACTAAATTACAACACTACCGTATTTTCCGTACCATAAGGCACAGTGCACCTTATAATCCGGTGCACCTTATGTATGAATTCTGGTTGTACTTACTGACCTCAAATCAATTTTATGTGGTACGCGGCGTGCAAAAAAATGTTTTAGTACGACTTTGGTAAGCTACGAAGCTGCACTGCTTGATGGATTGTCAGAGTCTTACAGCTACTGTAGTCCAGAGATGGGCAGTAACGTTACTGTAATCTGATTATTTTTTTCAAGTAACGAGTAAAGTAAGGGATTACTATTGCAAAAACGGAAATTAGATTACCGTTACTTTCCTGTAGGAACGCTGCGTTACTGCGTTACTAAAACCGTGATTATTTTGCGAGAATGTCTCATGACAGTGACGTAAGCGCGTGCCACGTTCGTGACAACAGCTGTGTGCAGATTAACAATGGATCATATATCGAGTGCGGGAGAGAGTATGAGCGTGCAGCGTTTAAAGTGTGGAAGTACTGACCTTATTTTGAGTTTGAGTCCATAAAAAGTGACAAAAACATTAACGTCCGTTGTGCGTGGGAAGAAAACTTCTTTTTACAGCGAAAAAAAAAAAACCCTAAACAAGCACCCAGTGCGCTACCACGTAATGGGAAATTCACAGAGAAGCTGCCGTATCCTTCCACTGACCGCTGTGGCACACCTGCACCAGAGCACACCTCCGTCTACCCTACTCCTGCTTTACAGGTGAAAATAGAGCAACAGGACCGCTGAGTCTTTGATTTTATTTATTTTCTGCTGTGTTTTACTTGCATCTATTTGAAAGACTGAGTGTAAACACAAAAAAAATATTTTATTTTATGTGCTGGAATGTGCAGAAAATAGGTTTAAATGTTAAACTAATTTCTTCAAGTCAGAGAATGTTGCACATAATTTAATTTTTGCTTGATGCATAAAGTTAAAAGATTAAAACTGATAAAACAAGTTAAAAAAAGAGACTTTTCCATTTGATTACATTTTGTATGATGGATTATGCAGAAAAAGTAGAATTGGGCTGAAAGATCTATCGCTTTATCACCTATTCAGGTTGTAAATCGTGTTTTTAAAAGTAACTAAGTAATTAATTACTTTTGAAAATAAGTAATCAGTAAAGTAACGGGATTACTTTTTTGGGGAAGTAATCAGTAATTAGTTACTGATTACTTTTTTCAAGTAACTTGACCAACACTGCTGTAGTCAGGAGCCTCGCAGAGTAATCTGGGTCCAAAACTCCGTCCGCTTCAGGTCCCAAATTCAAACGAACACTGCGGCATCACTGAGAGTTAAAAACTGTCTAAATTGTTTCTAAATTCTTTCTTTAATAAAATGGTCAGCGTTGCTGCTTTACCAGGTGTAACAATTAAGTTTCACATCCAGGCAACCACGAAAACAGAATTTATGACATTTAACGGAGTTCACAGTTAGCAGGAAGTTAGCTCGCTAGTTTCCACCTAAACATGATATACCATGTTCTGACTAAGAGATTTCTGAAATAATTAAAACTTACAGCTCTGCTATCACTTTCAACATAAATGAAGACAGAAAACTAAACAGCAGTAACTTTTGTAGGGCTGCTGAAGTTGGACTAGCTGGTATATAATGATGTGCAACGTGATCGCTAGCAGCACAGCTATGTTAGCATAACATAAACACAGTGAAGCTGGAAGATGAACGCTAACTTTTTTCCACTAGATAAAAGTTAACCCAAGGGTTCCCGATGGTTAGGGACAAATGCAATCGCATGGCAGGATACTATAAACGGACCAAACTTCAGTCAGGAGAACAAGTGAGGTAATGTATCCACAATACGAGGTTAGTCATTCATATACTGCAACAACACGGGAACAGAGCAGCTGCGAGAGAATTCAACATTAATGAATCAATGGTACGGATGTAGAGGAAGCAAGAGTTGAGTAAAGTTTGACTTATCTGTTTTCTTTCATTTAATGTGCCTTATAATCCGGTGCGTCTTATGCATGAAAACAGACGTGTTCATCAATAGTGCGCCTTAAAATCTGGTGCGCCTCATGGTCCAAAAAATACAGTAAGCTAATGGATGACCTCAGTGACCATAGCTCAAAAGTTCCTAGGCGAGTTATAAAATGTATTCATAAATGTTAATGAGATCAAATTAAATCAAATTACAACTTCTCTGTCTTTTTTAGAGTCGACTTACTTCTTACTTACTTCTCAAAAACTGATGGAAAGCTGAGGGAAAATAGAAATATAAAATGAAAAATAAAAAAATAAAAAATGTTATCCCACACACAGACGCAATGCACCCACATGCTGACATAAAAATTCCATTCACCTCCAACGCATCTACACAGACACACACACACACTTCTGCTGAAATATGAACTGCATTCTCAGTAAGTTCCCTAGAAGAGTAGTGGTTGTGCCAATGGACAGATCATCTGTTTCTGCAATAGTTTAAGTGTCTAAGGTTTTGGTCTGCATCTCACAAATAGATTTAATTTAGTGCAAGCAGCACTAAATAATTATGAACACTTTGAAAGCTTTTTGAATGCCTTTTTCATCACACAGTTTACTCAAATCCTCTTTTAACTCTGGAATTATAAGTGAGGGCTTGTTTTGCTGCTTCTAGCAACGTGTTTACAAAGCCAAAGCAAAATGGTGTCTCTGTCTTTGCACTGGAACCTCTTGCACTTTATGACTTGTTTCCTTTTATTCTAGGAGATACAATGTTAACCTTCCACGTAAAGGTCATCACAGACAGGGGCTCTCATTTTTTATATGTGGTATTTCCATTTTTTTTTTTTTTTTTTTTTTACAGGTCTGATGCTGGACGTCATTGACACCATGAGAAACTATGCTTCCTGTAACTACCTGAGCAACTACAGTGGATTCATGTGGCGTAGAGCACTAAAGAGTCTTTCCCAATTTTTTCCAGGAAGGTTATACCATCCGTTCCAACGTTATTTAGAGAGATAGCAAATTAAAAACAATAAATCCTACAACCAGTCATCTAATGTAATAGCCACACGTCCCTTCAGGCGTCATCTTTTTGAACACCACAGTCAAACTGTATATTGTAATACTACTGCTTTTAGAGGTAAACTTTATTGGATTTCAGTATTTTTTGGGGGGGGTTTTAAACTGTTCCCAGCGCATTTGCCCACAACTTGACTTGGTCCCCTAACAAATAAATAAGGTCAGGTCGAGTTGATTTGACACATCTCGGAAATTAAAGCTACATGCCTGCAATGTTAAATTAGCCTTGGGGTGAAGACTGAAACAAACATGTGAAGAATCCACCCTGTAGCTGTTTGTTTACTAGGAACAGGAATGTAGAACCACCCTTCGTAACAAGAATCTGAGTAAGTAAGCAATATATTTCTGTGTAATTTTATCTTATTATTTTATCTGTGTAATTTCATATCTTTTTCTCACACATTTCAGTGGGGGGAATTTGGCCCTCCCTTCTTGATAATATTGCGTCAGTTCATTGAGGACTACAGGCATTTATTTTGTACGCGGCATTTCAATCAGTTCAAGATGTGGACTTTGCCTGGGCCATTGCCAAATCAGACCGTTTATCTACACTCTCCTTCTGTATTTTGACAAATAAAGAAATAATGACACAGGTTGTAATTTTTAAAACCTCATAATGACCAATATTTTTTGTGCTGTTAAATCAAACCTTATAAGAGGATGTGCTGTGTTTTTACCACGTCTGTAATGCTGAGCATCCTGTAGGTTTCAAAACATGGAGAAACTAAGACAAAATACACAATCAAAGCTGTTGAAACTGGTTTTGACACCAGGGTGACTATATTAATTAAATCAAATGTTTTGACAGGATACTCCCACATTAATAATGCAATACATTCCAGTGTTACCAAATCATTTACCAGATGTTAGCGGATACTTACCCAGACACATTCTTTGAAAAATGGAGCCCTTTGGATGCCAGATTTTCCTCATATTTCACACTCATCTTTCTCGTATTCTGTTAATGCATCAGTAGCTAAGTAAGCAGCTGTGATGATTAGAACAGCGAATGCACTGAATGTAGTTTCGTTAACCGTGAACTGCTCCCTTAATGACCTTTTAGTCTTCATTGGACCTTTTGACCACACAGGGTGACATTGGTTAGAGATTATGACACTGCTGTTTCATCAGTTGTCTTTCCTCTGCTTGTCACTGAATTGCCTCAGTTTCCCTCTCATTTAAGCAAGTGACCAACCATCTTTCCTCTCCATTACAACCCCCCTTCTTCCTGCCTGTGTGTACTTTGGCTCCATATTAGCCAACAACTCATGGGACACGCTCAAGACAAACAACCAGCAGTTGAGACCACAGGCAGCAATACGTGTTTGCCAGTGAAACAACCAAGCTGTATGATCAAACATAGAGGTAGAAACTGAGTTCGCCCTCTGGAATGACTTAACATGATGTCACCTTTTGACCCCAAAAAGACCCAAGGATAAACTGTACTGTCCTCTGATTTCGCAGTACTCAGGGTGTGTTAAAGCATGCACTTCCCACTTCTACTTCCGCTTGAAATTTGAGAAACAAAGTTACTTTAAAAAAAAAAAAAAAAAAAAAAGCCCCACAGTATTTAAAGGGAAACAACCCATAAAGGATGTTAATTTGTGTTTCAATTATTTTTGAAATGCAATAAGTTACAGATTGATTGCTGTTGAAAATGTTTTTTTAACTTAATTATTTATTATTAATGAATTCAAAATGATATTAAACCTGAGCAATGAAGCAGAACAGTTCTCATCAGGTTGAAAACATCAGGCATTTTCACTTCTTGTAAATAAACTTTAATTCATAGACTAATGTTCAAACAAACTGATGATTACAGAAGGAAAATATTCTTAAATCTCCAGCATCATTGGTGTCTGACATTTCCTAAAACATGGCCAAACATCACTGTAATCAACAGGTCACAGGCACTATAGAGCAATGAACTTTAGGATTGGTAGAGGAGAGGAAGTACAAATTCAAACAAACTGATTATTATGTCACATAGTGTCAAATGAATTGAGCCTGTCTGGAAACAGAACCAGGGACAAGTAGTTGTCTATTTTTAAAGTCTGTTTAGAATCAGCCTGAAGGACGGACGCATAATTTGTCGTAACTTGTCTCAGAGCACAACTCGGACCCAAACAGATGCGTGCATACTTATAAAACCATAACACTTATGTAAGCCACCCTACCCCTAATGGTGTTGCCATTAAACTTGTCCCAACAACTTTGTTGACCTGCCAAAAGTAAACATTCCTGCATGGCAACAAGCAACATAAAAACTCAACTTCAAAGTTATGGGCCAGAAATAATGTTATCTGCCACATATAACAGTTTAGCGATGTTTGTTAATTTTGTGATTGTGTGCAATGAGATTGCGGGGCGATCGTGGCTCAAGAGTTGGGAGTTCGCCTTAGTTACCATTACTAACACTTTAATGAGTTTGAAAACTATGGTACATTGTCATATCAGTGCATAACAACAGTCCCCATGCCTGCATACTGTGAAGTAGTGCAATCTTAGTTCCTTTTTAACGAGCGCACAAAAAGATTGACCAAATAGTTGGCACTGTTCTTTTTCTCAAAAGCAAAGGAGAAATCCCATTTGCATTACAAACACCTTCATGTGAGATGCTGTTCTGCCTGCTGATGTTTCTCCTCCTGACATTCCCATTGAACCTGTTAATTACAGCCTGCAGCTGAAGAACGCTGAACCTTGGCTCACCTCTGAAAAGATCCCATACGCAGTTATTAACCTTTTATTGTATTTTTTTATGACACAGGAGTATACCTTAAGCCAATCTGAAGTCATCTCTTTACAAGATGATAATAATGAAACTAAGGTGTTTATACAGATGTGATAAATTGGTCACAGCCCCGTTGTTGTTCATCCCAGCGTTGTAATAAACTGAATAATGAGGAGTGGAGCCCTCTTTTATTCTATTTGTTGCACTCATCATTCACTAGCAAGTACCAAAACCCCACATGTGAATGTTTTATAATAATGAAGCAACAAAGCTTGGAGCCTTATGAAGTATTGGCAGCAGCTCCCTGACTGATACCTTTGACAAAGTGCGCGTGAGAGAGGGTAGGGCATAGAAACAATGAGAAACGTGTGTGGGCACAGAGGCATTTATAGACAGGAGTGTTTAGGGTGTGGATTCAATTCTGGACTTAAGATAAATTCTTCTTCTTCCAGTCGCTCCCTTTAGGGGTCTTCCCAACAGATCATCTGCCTCTATCTAACTCTATCCCTATCATCCTCCTCTGTCAAACCAAGTCTTTGCACGTCCTCCTTCACTGCATCCACAAATCCTCTGTGGTCTTCCTCTTTTCCTCCTTCTGTCTGGGAGCTCCATCTGTAAAAAATAAAAAACTACATCCAAAATCCAAGCCTCAATTGTACTCTGCTGCCGGAGCTGGAGAAGTAGTTTCTTTGAAGTCAAAAAAGTTGTCATCTAAAGCAGTCGTACGGTCGGTACATTGTAACGTGATGTAAATGATCTGTCGACAAGTCTGTGCAGTCATGAAAATTGGCAAGCATGCAGACATCCACATGGACCCTCGGTCTCAATGTCTGATGACTCAGAGCCAAGCAGATCCCAGTGGTCTCATGAACAACTCTGAATGTCAGCAGAGACAGGTATCAACAGAAGTGAGTGTCAGTGAACCTGGACTAGCCGGCATATATGATCTGTGAGCTATTTTTTTTACAGGAAATTGTAGAAGGATACATTTCTCTAAAATGTCAACAAGTTGAAAGTCTCTCGTGTTCAAACATCATTTGAGAGCATAAAAACATCAAAAATGGACTAAACGCCAGCCAAGAAATGCCTGAGATGAGCCCACACACAGCACAAGGTTAGAGATTTATATATGGGCGCAAAGTTTGGATTATTTGCAGTGAAAAGATCCTGAACCTGACCTTAATATCCACTGAAATCTTAGGCAACCCAAGATTGATACTACTGATGTCCACATATATCTGGAGGCTGGGACACCACCTGTAGGGCTGAAGTGTACAATAGACTCAAAGAATGTCGTTATTTCATCACTTCAACAACTAGATTGATAAACGATAAGAGCTGTTGTGAAAGGCCTTGAATAATTGACATGTGAACACAAAAAATGCCACCGAGCTCAACATCAAAAAGGTTTGCTTCTCCCTATTAGGAGAAGTATTTGGGGAAATTATTAAAATGTCAATATGGAAACAGAGTGGGAAGAAACTCGAGAGTAACTGGAATGTTATTTTTGGTTTGTGATGAGTTGTAATTAACATACCAGTTGTGTAAATTAAACTGATGGGCAGGTTTAGACATCACCTTCGGTAAAATGCTGCCCCACCCACTTTTTCTCACACTGCTTTGTTTATGAGAATCTTACTCACAGGATTCTTCTGAAAATATCAGCACAATTGTGAACTGAACTCTTTATTTATTGATTCTTTTCACTCTTTTATTCCATGCATGGTTTCCTGAAATGAGATGACTTGCTCTTTAAGGAGTTTAACAGGAAATCAGAATACTTGTGATAGGAAAGAGGCGGAACGTCATGTGTTCTCTAGGTTCTGGGCAGCTTACCGGAATACTAACTATTGGTACCGTGAAACTCACTAGGACAGGTGCAAAGTATTGATTACAGTGATTGTATACCTGGATGTTTGCTTTCATCCACTTTCAGTGACAGCTAGGTGGGGTCAAACCATAGCAAATCTCAGGCTGGCAGACCTGGAACAAGTTATTTTCTGTGTGAGTTTTAACGTCCTGGTGCAGGTGGGTGAGATTTGATGCTTGAAGGCATGAAGCATCTTGTGTAATCACATAATTATCTGTTTATACGCTTTCAGTTTGCTGGGATTGTTTAGAACACGTATGTCACGTTTCTTCAGAAAGCTCATTTGAATGGTTTCATCGGATTAATTCCCTATCACATCACATCATTCACATCATTCTATGTTGCAACTTAGGCATAACTATGTATAAAAAAAAAAGACGGGAAACAAATGGATTTGATTTTGCACAATCCACAAATTGGCTCGTGTTTGAACACGCTTGTTTACGGTGTGATGTACCGCACATCTCTTGAGGTCCGGTAGCGATTGGCCAGTGGCCTTATTGGGCGGGTTTGTTGTTATGTGAACTGCATATCAGAGCCTTCTTGGACAGATACTGTAGAAAACATCCAGTCATATCTAACAAGGCAGTGTTACCTCACCCTTCTGCCTGCCTCTTTGAACACAACATGTTCAGTCTTGTCCTTCAGCTCCATCACATGCACAGTTGCTCTGTGCTTACATGTAGGAATTCTGTCGGAGATTTTTGTAAGCAAACGTTTATGTTGTGAAATTGTTCCACTTGTGGAAAAAAACACGGTGATAGAAGTACAGCAGCTTCCTAGTACCCATCTGGGAATGTAAGCTTTTAAAACCGAGTATCCTTCAAGGAAACTGTGTTATTTTTCCTGATATTCATAACACACTCTTTATTTTAATGAGAGAGGGCCTGGTGCTGATGTAACTGTGTTCCTAAAGTAAAACAGAAGACCACAGCTGCAGAGTTAGTTTTCTAAAGATCAAGCATGAGTTTTGTTAGTTCTGCTGTTGTCATTTTCAGACACGGAGAACATGAGACATACGCGAGCGGGTTAATGGCTACAAAATGAAAATCATTGTTTCAAAACTGATCTGATGCAATCCAAAGCAACTGACCGGTCAACTACATTGTCAGAAAGTGGTGATTATTGATGATAAGCATTGCAAACATTTGTTTTACAATGTGTTGCATCAGATGGCACATGTTTTCATAAGTGCAGAAAGTCTATAGGTATAAGATATTGTACAGCTCCAACAGCAAAGAGCAAGGCACTAATATTTCTGTATTTCTGCTCTGTTTAGTGTTATCAACGTACTATCACAGCTTTTTTTCCACCAGCATCATGTGAGCTCACTGTAGCAATAATCATATCATAATTTAATTTAAGATTATCATAAGAAATCAGCTACTCAGCCCACTTCCACTGAGCTTCATGGAGCTTGTTTTTGGTTCTACAATCATTGCTGCACATTTATTAAGCTCTAACCATTATTTTTGTTATTATTATGTACTGCTGATATTTTAATAACAATTTTTTTTTTTGCATTTTTGTCCCAGTTACATGTTTCAGATCGTCAAACAAAATATAATATTAGAAAGAGATAACTAGTCACTAACATCTATCAGTCTGGACAGGGTGACAAAGCCATCCGGACCAAATGTTTTCAATAATGAGTCCCGTTACATCTGGTGTGAAACTAACACAGCATTTCATTAAACGACAGCCAAACATGGTGGTGTCAGGGTGACGGTCTGGGACTGCTGTCCTGTTTCAGGACCTCAATGGTTGCTGTAATTGATGGAAACATGAATTCTGCTCTCTACCAGAAACTCCTGATGTCACATCTGCCCGTCCGTTTCTAGAAAAGGCATCTCACAGGTCGCATTTTCAGTTCACATCTTTAATTATCAAAGTATCAAAATCAAAACAGAGATGGAAGTAGTTACACAGTGATAGTAGCAGTGCAGTTGTACCTGACATCCTTTATTTATTTCTGCTATGACACAGCTATAGAGAAAAAAAAAAGTCTTCAGTAGTAGAAATAGGCACAATATGAATACATGCACTCAGTGTTTAGTGACTATCTAGTAATGACTAGCATCGGGACAACAGGTGACAAAAGTACTATGACCACAAAGACGCCTGCGTCCCTTTAACAATGTGACTCTCGCACAACACATACAACAATATAAACCTTCTAACAGAGGAATACAACTTCAGTCTACAAAATTCATTATTATCCTGTCAAAGGAAACCCCTTCTGGTATGTACTCATCCTTCGCTTTGTGCGTCAGAGTTTCAGTTTGATTGAGAATGAGAAGTTAGAGTGTCGCTCAGGAATAAAGGGCTTCTGATCTCATGTTTGGCTTTATTTTACTGCCAATAAACAACAAACAGCAATCATCGTGCTTGTCAAATTTCTGTTTGAGCAATTAACTGCTTTTTTCCTTGGGCTATTTTTTTTTTTTTTACAATGGAAAAGGGTGTGCAAGTGAACAACAACTATTTTGGCAGTTCGTTTTCAAACAGTGGAAGTTCACGACACACTTAGATTCTAACGTGTCACCAAATCTTGCATAACTTCAGAGTAAACTGATGCAGCGCTTCTGATACCTAGCTAACGATATCTAATGAACACAACATCCGGACCAAATGTTTTCAATAAATACATTTTTAAAAAAATAACTTTTGGTTTTGCTCTGTTGAGACCAAAGGAGGCATTGGTGTTTACATACAGCAGCACATAGTTAATATGCATTTGATACTTTATACAAGACACTAGGTAGAAAACACATCTGTAAAATAACACTTATGTAGCTTCATTGTCACAGAACAGGTTGAAAAAAAATCCCCTTTGCTTTAAGAGAGAACACAGTGATAAATAAAGTGTCCATTGGGCAATTGTGATTGCCAGAAAATATTGAATTCTTAAGAAAAAAAAACCCACAACAAAACACTTATCTATACATGTGATTACACTGTCTTTTGTACTAGGCTTTTTTCAGTAAGTGCAGAATTAGAAACCCTGCCTGCAACGTACATTTCCCTTTTGTGTCTGCTACACTCACAGCAAGGAACCTGACCCGTACTCATGCTTTTGGACGAGTCATCTCATATTATGTATAACAAAACTGACGTCTATAGCATACCTAGGTCCTGAGTGGTTAGTAGTAGCAGCGTTTTTAGTAATTCACTTTGTATACAGGACAAGCAGACAGGGTTAAAACAGCAACATCCTAACATACAGTAATCATTTAATAAATATGTCATCTTTGCTGTACACTAAACAAAGACCGCTTCTTTTTAAAGTCAGTGACTTGCATCTGTATACACTCACACAGTCATTCTGAATCTCCTTACTGTCGGGGTGAACTCTTAAATAATGTGCCTTGATCACCTTGAAATCGTGCTTTGGTACAAAAATCAGACCATCGACTATTCAAAATACTAATAAATCAAGAAAAGCTGTTGAACTTTGTTTAAGTGCTTTAGCATCTGTTCTTGGCCCTGACTGTTTAAAATGTTTAAAAAAAAAAAAGAAACACAATGCAAGTCAAAGTGCTGTCCATCATTTCTCACTCCTGTCCAATCAACAGCTACGGGTATAGTCACTTTACACCGCTCTCTTTTTCTCTAGCAGCATTATGGACGGCAGGTGGGCGTGAGGAGTCATAGGTGGCATTTCATTCTCAGGTCATAAGTCTGTATGTGGCAACTCCACCTCTTGCGAAACCAGTCAGTCCTACATCAGCAGCAGGAGATGGAAGAATTGCAAGCCCTAGATAACACTCTGGGCGATCATAAGTGACTGGGGCACTGGACATGATCGAGAGTCAGAAGTCCTCCGCCGAGAGGCGCTGCTGTGGACGTGGATGCGGATGAGGTGGTGGTGGAGGTGAGGTTGTGGAGTTGTAAGGTGCTCTCCTGGATGTGCTGGATGAAAAGGTTTCGCTCGTCCTCGGGCGTCTGGGGGTTCTGGGCTCGGACGATGCACGTCGGCCGGTGCAGGTTGAGCATGTAGACCAGCTGCTGCTTCTGCTGCTTCAGCTCCTCAATCTGAGCTTTTAAGTCGGCATTGATGCTCTCCAGCTTTTCAGACTCCTGCAGAGAAGGATGGAAGAAGAAGACTGTTATTCACCCGAGAAACATAAGCTACTTCTCACCGCAAGCTGTGAATGTCATGCTTTATAAATTGTCTAACTGTGAGGGTGCAAAAAGCTAAGAGTAGGTGCAGAATAACCAATGCTCAAATTGATGAAAGTGGAAAACTACCTTCTGGAGTGATTCAGTCTTTTCCTTCTTCTTGTTGCGGCACTTGGCGGCAGCGATTTTGTTTCTCTCCCTCCTCCTTTTCCTTCTTTCATGCTCCTCAGATGTCAACTAAAAAAAAAGTGAGAAATATAAACCATTAAGAAAAAAAATACTCTCTCTGTATACATACATACATACATGCATACATGCATATATATATATATATATATATATATATATATATATATATATATATATATATATATATATATATATATATATATATATATATAACAGACACATTACAGATAACTACATGCTGTAATTCCCCCTCTGCCTTACCTCTCGCTTGACCCCGTTCCTGCATGAAGTTAGCTCATAGGCTCGATCTGAGCTGGAGCTGGCACCATCGGAGCTCATGTCGGTGCTAAGCCCGTTGGATAGTCGCTTGCTCTGGATTGCCAGCCGGAGCTCCTCCTTCACGATGGGTGTGAAGTTGGTGAAGTCGTCCAGGGTGAGTGTGCCTTGAGGGGAGAAGCAAGGAACCAAGGCGGAGCAGCTGATGTCAGCCAGAGAAGGACCCGAGTGCTGAAGCATCATTCTGTAAACGCAAGAGATGAAAATCGTCAGGTGGGTTAGAAACACTTAATATAATTCAAAAGAGCCCAGAGATAAAGTCACTGTGAACCCAACACTGAAAGTAACAAGATAAATAATGTGGCAAGAATAATAAAGGAATGTTCAATTTTTTGCTGAGTAACAATGACACAGATGTCAGAAGGAAGACCAAAGCTAAGATCGGTTTGAAAGGTCAACATGGCATGTTAAGGAGGACAAACAGATTGTGATGACAAGACAAATGGCTGTGTCATTCAAAAACTAAGCAAATATTTGCTTTGTGGAAAACATGCTGTAAAAAAGGCTCATTAATTGGGGAGGTGTGGATGTTTGTTATCTAAACAGAGAAGTGAAAAGAGTTGAATTATGGCCATCAGCCAGATAAGAAGGTGTTTACATCAGCTCTGAGACCAAAACCAAAACAAGCACATTTATATTATATTCTTATGTTCTCCAGAAATAAATCATTTGCAACGAAGTCATTAATGCTATGTTTGTATTAGTCTGCACACAGCTGCACCTTCTTAGAATTAAAAAAAAAGTTTTAAAAAGTCTTGTTAGCTCTACAAATATTTTACCACCGCCTCCCTCTGTTCCCTTCAGTTTCGTTATTATGTGTTCAGGTAATTATAAAAGAGAATTGTGCTATTCATATGTTTGTTTTGGTTTTGTTATTATAAAGTTAACTCAAAAGAAAAGAAGAAAAAAAAAGAAACAACAATATTAAAAGTCTCGTCAAAAGTGAGGAAACAAGTGCAAAAATCCGAAATACCTGATTATAAATAAGTTACAAAAAAAAGTGTAACAAAATGCATTCAAGCAGAATCCAAGCAAAACGTCGCATGATGTCATATTTGAAACAAAAACATCTCAAAAGTTTTTTATAAATACAAAATACGCTAAAATAAATTAAAAAAAAAAAAGAAAAATCGTTAGTGCAAACTGCTCCAAAAAGATGCGCTTGTTTATATATTTTGTTTATATATTTTATATTTTCACGCAAAAACACGCGCGGAAGTTTTCGCAGTGTCCCGGGACGGAGCGCACGGAGACACCGGCTCTCTGCGCTTCTCACCGGGATCAAAGAGCGACAACACCGCCTCTCTGCCCCTCACACACACGCTCAAACACCCCCGTCCTCCTCCACGGGAAACAGATCTCCAGCCTACCTGTTAAAGCTGTGAGTGTCCGGATCGGATGAAGTGCGCCGTGAAGAAAATAAACCTTCTGTTATGTCTGTGCGTTCCGCTCTTCCTGTGTCTGCTTTCCTGCTCGTTGGCTACGGTTGCTCTTGTGGCCTTTACGTTGCGTCACCTCGCGCTTTTAAATTGGTTGAAGGGGCGGGACACATGACGCAACGCAACGCTACTAGAGAGCGAGAGAGAGAGCGCGCTAGGGTTGGGAGCCTGAGAGTAGGGAGGGGTGACGTCATCCTATTTTTAGAAGGCTGATCCGGCGATGATGCAATCTAGCAACCCCGAGTGTTCTTCTCTGCCATAACAGGACAGGCGTCCCCCTCCCTCCTCCTCCTCATGTTTTTTTCCTCCTCTGCCTCTCCTCCCGCAGATTTTCAGCTCTTCCTCATTCTCCTCCTCCTCCTCTCTGCTTCCTACCCTCTTCCCACCAATGCTTTATTCCTTTCCCAATCTTTTAATCTTTTTTTTCCCTTTTTTGTTTTTATATTTGTCTCTTTTTTCAACACTTCATTCATCATCTCTAATCCTCTTTTTTTTGGTATAGTTTCTATCCCCCTCCTTTTTTAATCCCCCCCCCATCAGCTTTGTCCTTTTTCACAAATTTCCAAGGTTTATGTCCCAAAATCCCTCTATTCTTTGCCACTCTCATAACATGTTTTTCTCTTATCTTCCCTCCCATCTAATCTCTTTCATCCCATTTCCAGTTGTCTCTTCTCCACCCTTTGCTGTCCCTCCTGCACACGCATCTCCACTAATCACTTGAATCTTTTTTTGTTATTGTCTTGTAAATTTACCAAATTTAGAAATACGGGCTAATTTTCCTCTGCGACACCTGGTAGGTTGATGGTATTTACAGATAACCAGTTTAACCTGTTTGCTCTTTTTCTTTTTAAAATTGCAGTTTCTTTTATTCCCTTTTTACTTTGTCTCCTGTTTTCTACTAAAAACCTTCACGTCTTTTCCTTTTTCACTCCTACATGATTATATTTCCAATTTCTTTCTGCTCACTTTTTCCCAGTATTTACTTTGATACTTTTTTCTTAATTATCCATGTTTTTATATTCCTTCATCATAGTACTTGTACATCTTTCCTTCTTCTATTCAGTCTTTTGCCCTCTTTCTTCTACTACTTTTATCTTATTTCTCTTCTCTCTCTTTCCTCCACTTTTTTCACCCCCATACACTTGTCCCGTCTTGTACTAATCAACCTCATTTTATTATTCCTCTTTCCCCTCCATTATTGTTTCCATAAGCATCACCTCTTCACACGCTTCCCTTCCCTCTCTGTCATCTCTCCCTGTTTTGACACTGACATGGATTTCCATTCCAGGCATTCCACACTAACGAGTGAATAAGGCCGTTCAGGCTGAGTGACAGCGGACGGTTATTTATTGTGCGGTTACACCACACTCACCAGCTGGGGTATAAAAGAGGTTAGACAGACATACAGACAGATATGGATCTTTGCATGGATGGATGGATGGAAGGATTATAATGATTTTCCTTTTCCTGTCTGATGATATGATGATATACACCTGTGAGGACAGGTAAAGAAAACTTTCTGCATGTTTTCATTTCTGAACTATGTGTGCTTTTACATGTGTGTGTGTCACAGATTTGTAGACTGCCAGTAAATGTAATCTACACGCAGGGATTTTCTTGATTAGTCATAATCAGATGATCTTGTTTACTCGACTGCTGACACAGATTTCCTAACTGTGAGAATGTTGGTTTTTGGCTTCAGAATACAAAAATATGTGCGAATTTTCACTATTTAACATCTAAATTTAAATTGTAAGTCGTGGCAGCTGTGGAAATACACAACTAGTAAGCATCTATATGTTAATAATATTCAGACATAATAATCGATATTATTAGCAGTCTTTCACACCAGTTTTTATGTATTATTATTGATAATAGTTTCAAAATTACACCTGCAACTTCAGCGCTAGCAGTAATGTCCTCGTCCTAGCAGTCAGATTAAAGGAAAAGACATTTTAAAGGGTTTTACCTTAGCTATAAAACTCTGCTACAGTAACATAATGTTTATTTTATGCTTACTGAATTGTCAAAAACTGCAAAAGAAGATGGTTCGTGAAACGCACGTTTATTTTATTTCATTTTTTTCCATATGGGCTGACCCACATCAGGTGCAGCTGTGTATGTTGGGCTGTTTTAATGTGCAGCCGTAAAGCAGAAAGCAGCATGGCTTCAAAGTGCACACATATCTAGCAAAGACAAGCAGAGCATGCTGACGTCATCCTGTTTGCAGCTTTTATTATTTGCAATTTACAAGCAACTCAGAATCATTCCAAAAAAGAAAAGAAAAGAAAAGAAACAGATTGTTTTGTCTCAAATATTTCTGTCAGAAAACAGAACAACGTTATTATTTTGTGTGTGTGTCTGTTATGATGCCTACATATCCTGTCAAAGCAGAAAACTCGGCTCAACTTTTTCCAGAATGCGTACATGATGCAATAATTTCCTGATAGATTGTTATCTAACACGAACCATGCAACAACAGCTCTGCAGTTTTGTAAAATCCTGCTTCTACTAGATTACTCCTACTAGATTTTAAGTGACCTGATTCATGCGGATGTTTTAATTCTGATTAAAAGATGCAAGCTTTTGGGCATCTTGGTGACCTCTACTGCAGTTTATGTGCTTAACTTGTAAGTGTCATAGGTTTTTTTTATTTGTTCGAGTGATTTCACACACTGAAGAAAAGGTTCTTTCCCTCCTATTTCCTTGTAGTCTTTCTATCTTTTCCTTCCTTTTCTCATTTCCTGTCATTTTCAGTATAATGCCCTCTCAGTTTTGTAATTTTGAAACTCCCAGTTTCTCTGAATGTACCAACAAAATTGACTTTCAGTTTTGCCAACTCGAGACTTTCTCGGAAACAATATTGCTTCACTATTTCATGAAATTATGAAATGTCAAAATCGAGTGATCATCGAGTGGTCACTATGTTTGCATCTCATCTTTTCATAACTTTACTTGAAATGAAGCCAAGGAGACATGACTTGCCACATGAACGATGACTGCCATGACTGATCTAGAAATTCATGTAACTATGAATCCCACCCAGTTGTAAAGGCCATAAAATGGTTAATAATTAAACAAATGAGTTTCCACTGCTAAGGAAAACATCTGGCCTTATGTGAACCTCTGAAAAAAAACACTCACTCACAAAGAAGGTTATGTAGTGGTGACCTGCTGAGGTGTTTTCTCCATTTTTAGATGGTGAGTTTGAAGGCCGAGTTGAACAAGGGAAATATTTCTCTTTGCCAGTAACTGAAAGAAAAGATCTGCTGTTTCCCCAAGCTGTAAATCTGAAACCTTGAAATAGGTTAAAATAAATTCAAATAAAAATTATTTTAATGTAATTTAACCCAGCATAAATATTCTCATAAATAAAAACATACCACAGATGCTTTTGTCGGCCTCAGACTAAATGAAAGTGACTTCATTGACTTATGCCCTTGAATTCTTCAATGCGTTGTCTACATTTCCTGTGCATGTGACATGTAATGTATGTGCTAACTCACAGTCACATGGCTTGATTTTGTGCTTTTAGTTTTGGTCCAGATGGAAAACATAAATGCAGAGTGACTGCTGTCTGGAAAGTTAAGAAAATGCTCCGACTCAGAACTCCTGCTCAATCAGACATCACAGAGGATAGGGGAGGGGGTTTCCGATGCAAACTTAGGATCCTAAAAAGCTCTTCCAACAAAGAATACTCACTCACTCAAAGAAAGAAAACGTAAATTGTTCCAGACAAATCAGAGGCAGGCTAAATAAAAATGAAAGTAAGAAGAGTAATATATTAATAAGAACACTTTTAGGGGCAAATTAAATGAAGGGACTGAGTCTGAGCTGCTCAGCTGCTCTACTGGGAGCAGGAAGAGCCTCAAAAGTAATCAAAATGACAAATCTAGACTATTCCAGAACATACTGGGAGCCAGTTTAAAAATGCCAAAATGGGAGTGATGGGAGGCTGCTGACTTCTTTATAGTCTACAGTCGTTCAAATAGAGTTTTAGTTCAGGAAAGAAAAAAAGGCTGACACATGTAAAAGCACACCTTTAAATCTTAAATGACATCTTTTTTTAATTTGTAAGATGATAAAAGCATGACTGCATTAGTCTCACAATATGGTGCTCAAAATTTAGGTTTTAATTAAATCAGATTTCAAGATAATTTGCAACCAGCTTGAAATTTTCAGGCCGAGAAGCAGCCGGTGGGAGAATCTGTTCAGCGTGACCTACGACCTGGTGGCAAGTTTCGTCTGAATTTAGCTGAAGGAAATGATATGACGTCCAGATCTGAACCTCATAAAGAGTCACATGGTCTGAACTAGCCATCACTTACATTTATAACAGTGAGTCATGCAGAGATTCAATGTAGGCTTTGATTCAGTGTAGTTTCAGTTAACTCATAGAGTATGTATACGCTGGTTTCAGTTTACTTTTCCCGTTTAACTGGTTATATTAATACTGTTTAGATGGTTTTAAAACATTAAGCTTGTAGTGATGATTTCATTTCGTTGGGAAATTTATTTATATATTTTTATTCTTAATTCAGAACAACTCTTATGATAAAAAGCACAGATGCGTAACCAACAAAACCTATAAATAAAGATGATTTTTATCTTGACAAAAGCAAAAGAAAAGAAAAGAAAAGTGTTTTCGCACATTTTGAGTTTGTTGCTATCAAAGTGAATACATTCAGTGGAATGTGGGGCCTTGACTTTTGCAACACATTTTGCAAACTCCCACCAGCTCTGGTTATCTACCTGTCAAAATATGTTTATGTCCTATAGTATGTGATGTCTCATAGCTCAGAGCCCCAGATGGAGAACTTCAGGCCCGGGTGTGCACGCTGTGTGCATGCTGTTCTGGAAAGTTACAGTACTCCCTTTCCTCAGCCTGACGTTGGAAAGGTGCTCGGGAGGAGGGAGGTGTTTCCAACATAAATGCGCCAGAGAGTTTTCCAAAGAAACATATTTAATCTTTTACAGCTGACAACTTCCTTTAAAAGGTCACCAGCCCAGACAACTAACATAAGAGCAGAACATCACAGTCATTCACAATAATATATACAAACATTATGAATAGAGATGTTATAGGTTTTACTAAAATATTTTTAGTTGAGCTATTTTCACATCTAGTTTAGTTGAATTTCTGTCAACTTGTCTTGAATCTGCCAGAGAAATACTCGACCTATAAAGTCCAGTGTCGTTTGTTCCCAGCTCTGATTTTAAACCGTGTCATTAGTTAACTGTGCCTTTTAGAAATGCTACCTGTGCTGATTATCACTTCACAGCTCTACTGTGGCGCATGCTTGACCTCGCCTCAAAATACATCCATGTTACACTGCATCTAATTAAAAGCTGACACGCTTGGAGTTGTAGTTTTTATTTTTAGGACGCCAGACAATCGTCAAAATGTTCGAGCTGAATGGCACAAATGCTCACGCTCGCATTTCCACTCCTGTCTTTCTCCGCGAGCAGCCAGACGAGTGTTGAAAAGTTTATGAGGTCAGTGTGGTCATCCAGATTGATGCTGCGACATGAAGTCATTGCTGACACTGTCGCTTATTAATACCATATGATCGGAGTGCTAACCCTCCTCAGCTAAATATTGCATTCTCTATTTTTATGTTTCAAGTGTTTCATGCCAAAGAGCTACGTGTGCTCATATCCACATACAGTATGGAGGAGCAGGCTCTTTGGGCAGCTTTTAAAAAGGAAAATACAGTTTATCAGATTAACTTTCTTAATGTCAAACTTCAAAAAATGTATACCTTTTTAAAATATAAAATCCAATAATGGAAACAGGTGGACTTTAAAAAGCTAAATTAAAAGATAAACAGTGAATTTTAGCTGATTTCTAAATAAATCTGGTGTAAACACATTACGAAACCATATGAAAACAAATACATTAATCCCAGAAAGTACATAGGGTGACGTATAATATGTAAGTGGGTCTTTGGCCAGTTAACCATAACTTTCCCTTGTGATAATAAATCATTTTGTTTCTATTCAGTTTAACCTAAAAAAAAAAACCCCAGTTCTTCTTACAAGTTGTAAATAAGGGCACCGCAGGATTTCGCCACAAAACTCTCACTTTCACCCGCTATCCTGCTTACAGTTCACATCCTGGACTCCTACCTAATCTCCAAAACAGTTCCTGATGTGAGCTGATAAAGAAAAGAGGACAGGTTTCACTATGACAGAAAGGAATGTGAATAAGAGCGAGTTTCTCATTCTGAGAGTTTGCTCTCAGTGGAAGAGAAAGTGAAAACCAAAGAAGAATTCGTAAGCCCGTGTGCAGCAGTCTAGAGAAGCAAAGCCTACTTTTTAAACCCTCAGTTAAACACTAAACACCCTGCAATTTGTGGTTCAGGCTGCACATTAACTCACACCTCATTCATGCTTCTGTTTAGTAAAAGCTTCCCTACTGCAACTGTGTCTTATTTAAAAAGTCACCTTCTTGCCTCCAGCCAGTTCTAAATGCAGCAGCAGCAGCTTCTTAATGGTTTTAGCACATGCTGTCACATTGCCCCCATCCTGGCTCTTGTCCATTGGCACCCTGTACGTTTTGGAATTGATTTTAAGATTTAGTGTTAAGGTGTGTCAGCGTCTGCGTTCAAGCTACATGACAGAAATACTGACCTGCGCGTGAGGAGGTTAACAGCCTCAGATCCTTAACTGGGGTTGGAGGGCAGCGAGTTGAACTGGGGCAATGCCTGCACAGACAAAGTAAACAAAGGGCTACATGTTGGATTAACTTAATCAAAATGTAAGCAAATGTTACAAAGAAAGGGATCAAACCCACTGCACTGGAATCAAGTTAAATAGCAGTAAAAACTCACTGCAGCCCTAATAATGATTCAAAGGGGGTTCCTTTTAGGACTTTACAGGCTGGATTTGCTTTTGCTGCTGTGTGACAGCACGCCGCGTACTGAGACAATGTCCCGCATGTTCAGTGGCTCTATATTTTACCAACATGAGTGCACGTGTCACAAGAAACTTGTGGCTGAAAATGTGATTTATGGCTATTGAAACTCAAAGGCGGTTAGCAAACAGAAAAGTAACTGACCGTTAACGGTTGTCACAGTTACTGTAACAGAAAAAAGGAATAGAAAAAGGGAATAAACCACTTTAGCTTTCCTTTTCTGAGTGTAGGAGATGGGAAAATTCAATTAAAATAAAAAGCTTCACATGCTTGATGGCATACTTTTTTTCTGAAACAGGGTTGTTTTGTTTGGGCATTTTTATTTTCATTTTAGTTTTTTTTATTTACCCCCATTTTATTTATTTATTTATTTTATTTTTTATTTTTTTCCTTGTTTTGTTTGTTTTTTGGTCTCATGGTCTGGATTTTTGCTTTTCCTTGTCTTGTTATTAGTATAACTTCAATAGACATGGAGAACAGATCAATAAAACAATAGTTCTGGCTCTAATCTGAACTGTATGAAGAATGAAATCTTCTTCAGATCCTATCTCGACCCTTACATGTGTAATTTTAGCTCAGACAGAAAACTCATGGACACGCCTCATATTCAGCACCATCTATATATCCATGTGGTGATACTCATTTATAAATTCTTTGTTTTTTTCCTCCGCATTCACCGGACAATGCTGCAGTTTTTTTTTTTTTAAAAAAACTCTTTGAGATCAATACTTGGATTGAACAAATGGTAGCTTCATTGTCTTAGAATTTGGAATTTCACAAGACCCAGTGAGGCATGGGAAAATTGTCATAATCAATAACTAATATAAGTAGCAGTGTTGCAACAATCAAAGGAAAAGATCCATGATCTACAGTTTTCAGGCCCCTCTTATGTGGAACCAGCTTCCAGTTTGGATTCAGGAGACAGACACTATCTCTACGTTTAAGATTTGGCTTAAAACTTTCCTTGTTGCTAAAGAATATAGTTAGGGCTCAATCAGTTCCCCTCACTCCCAATAGATCACAGTAGATGGCCGCCCTTCTGTGAGCCTGGTTCTGCAGGTGGTTTCGTCCTGTTAAAGGGAGTTTTTCCCAAGTGCTTGCTCAGAGGAGGTCATCTGATTGTTGGGGGGTCTTTAGCTTACAGTACAAAGCACCTTGAGGCAACTGTCGTTGTGATTTGGTGGTATATAAATAAAATTAAATGGAACTGTCTGTAACAGCAACACTAAGAGGTTATGTTAAATTCAGTTCCTTAACATTTGATTTAGATTTATAGATGATACTAGAAAAAAATAATTTAAATGATTTTGAGGTTTTGGGGAAAAGGAGCTCCCAGACTTAAATGATGCATAATATAAACTAGAAATGAGGAAAATAAACTAATCATCTGCCCTCAAAAAGAAAGAAACTAAAGAAAAAAGAAGAAGAATGCGGGAGAGTTTCTTTATCTGGAAGGGAGAGCCTAGTTTTCCAGCCTCCTTCATACAGAGGACGATCCACCCACCAGTTATTCCAGGCTGAATTTGTTCAACTGGAACCAGAAACCCACCGGCCCACTTGCAGCTGCTGAAAGACACAGTCCACCAACAGCAAACAGTGTTCTCAGAGAAAAGATGAATATGTTGTATTCAGGACCGAAATCATGGAGCCTGACGTTCCTCCCAACTTCAAATGTCCAGTTGTGAAGCAATAAATAGTGAGTTCACTGCCTGGTACAGAAGACAGTTTGCGCATCATTGGAAAGTTCGATGACAACTACACAGATAGTGTTTTGAACACATCAATGTGTCACTGCTTTGACAGACAGGTGTGTTGATCAGGAATCTGTAAGCATACCTACCTGCCGTGGTTTACCTGTGCTGAATGGAGTCACTGAACACGCACCACTTTTAATTTAATTATCTGACAAATTTCTGTGTTAACTGATATCTTAGCACCCATTTGTCTAGATATGATTAATTCTCACTTCGAAAGGTGCAAAATTATGAAATTATTTGGTAACATCACTTGGTGACATCCATCCTTTATTTACAGGGTATTTTACAAGCACAAACCCATGATTGGCGTTTAATGATGCTGTGATATATGTGATGGATTGTGTCTGTATAGTATGCTTGTCCACAAGAAAGTTACCAATAAACAGAAAGGTTTTGTAATTATTTTATAAAGTTAAATGACGTGCAAAAGCTAAAATGAGCCCATAACTTTGATATAGCGATATCACATAGAATGCTTATTACATTTATAACAGTGGGATGAGAAAATCCCTTTGTTCCAACAACAGGCCACATTCAGTTATTTGAACACTTTTCAGAGACACAACTCATGAGAGTCCCGCACTGTTTAATTGAATCATGGAGCATGATCGGACATCGAACTCTGTCCTTATGGCTCAGTTTTCATCTTTGCATCAGTGCATATGTATCAGAGAAATCTACCCATACAAACCTGCAGTTTTAAAGCTCAATTTAAAAAAACAAACAAAAAAAATCTATATTAAAACAGTAACATATATAGCAATTATAACGTAATATACACCTCCTCACTCAAATTTCCAGATTAGGAACAAATGATTTGTTTTTTGGGAAGATCAGAAGACCTTCCTGTTTCCTGTTTCACCTTTAAAATGTTCCGATAATGATATAAAAGTATTTATGGTGAAAACAATAAGTGTTGGAACAGGAGGAGGCTGTTTATCCTGCCGGTGTCTCTTCCCGGTTCCCAGCTGGTTGCCTGGTAAAGCCACCGGGAGGATAAGGGGCATTATTTCCCGGAAAGGGTGACGTAATCCTGGAGGGAATAAAAGACGAGGAGGCGGAGGAGCTTTTGTTTACAGTTTTTACACCACAAGGGGGAAATAAATAAATAAATAAATATTCTGAATAAAACACAAAAACAAGCACAATACATTTTATTATATTTTATAAAGCCTTATTTAGCTGTTCTAAAAATTGTAATCTATTTATTTATTTATCTTTAAAGAAACATGAACTACTTTTTGTGTATTATTTATAATTTAACAATATTAATTTATACAAGATTTCCACTGGAGTCATTTTCATCAACTTGCTTGCGTTGTATTTATTTGCATTTATTTTTCATTTATAATCATTACTATAATTTAACGGAAAGGATACAGTAGAATCCCTAATATTTAAAGAAACACAATAGACTTACATATGCAGCTCATAGTAGAGATTCGTACTATATACCTTTTAGCACACAACAATATATTTTATCATAATTCATGACATTTTATATTCTTAGTGAATTAAAATGAAGAACAAAAAAAAAAACAAAAAACAACCCAACTTTATTTTGTGTTATTAATCTGCTTAATTTAATTCTTGATCATGTCCTCATTTTGCCCTTCCCTTTCTTTCCGGGAAGCTGCAGTTCTTCCTCGCCCTCCTCCTCTTCGTCTTTTGTTTCGTCTTCTTCATCATCTTCACGGGGTATCCGGGAAATCCCCCCGCCCTTCTGGACTCCTCTTCCTCCTCCCACTGATGAGAATCTGGGCGTGAAACACGGCGGTTGGATGGATGCTTAATGCCGGGCTTACAGTATATTGTTAATGTGGTAAACCGGTTTTCGAGTTTACGGCAGCCGGCCGGGATCATTTGCACTTTCGATCTGAGTGATTCAACGCATTCTGGTAAATCTGCATTTCGCTGAAATGGAACTGCAGCACCAGCGGATGCCCGAGAGCTACATCACGAACCGTGCAGATTCATGCTTATTTCTAGAAACAGGCATGAATATAACATCATCTGACATCAGCTGTCCTACTTTCCTGTTAAACGGAAGATCGTTCACTTTATTTTCTTAATAAGGGATTTCAGCCAATTTACATTATCCTGTAATATTAGCCTGTGGCCCACATGCTAGGTAACCACGAAGGGATATACAGTGTAATATTATTTCCACAATAGTATTTCATTCTTGCTTTGAAAATAACCGTAAGCTGATACGAGCGTCTTTTTTTGTTATGCTGATGTGATTAGTCATTAAATTAGCTGAGAGACAGAAAACTACTAACTTTGGTATTAAATCGATTGACTGCTGTTAACCTTACTAAACCTTATTTTGTAGTGAAACAGGAAATGTTTGCATGCAAACATAAAAGGAATTATATAAAGCAAAAACGGGTTATTTAAAATGTGATTTGTGTAAAATCCAAGTTTCTGCCTTTATTGTGGTGATTTTGCTCACACGTTTACTGCCCCTCCATCTGCAGGCCTCTTGGTGCCAACTATGACCATGCATTGCATTTTACAGATGAGAGTTTTAACCCTCATCACTGTATCATACATTAAAAGTTGGGGCAAGTACAAAGGATGGCCCAGTATCATTTTCATTTACTTACTTTAAAAGAAGAAAAGAAAACTATGTCTACTCCACCGGAGAGTTTTTAACATGGGCTGTACACACACACACATATATATATATATATATATATATATATATATATATATATATATATATATATATATGCACATGAACAATTCATTTTTTTTATATCATCTGCCAGTCTAGTCACAGTTTCTATATAAATATGCAAACCTGTCTGTTTGTAACATTTAAGTGATGGATTTAAGAGTATGTTTTGTTGCCCGAACACTGAATTTATTACTCTGTCATTACTCTGTTAGACACGCCGCACTATTTTGTGCCACCTGTTGAAGAGTGTTAATGAAAGCATTACAAAAACAAGACTTTCACAAAATATTCACACCTCTTTTCTATTTTTGCACACTTCCATGTCTTGTAGATTTTGTCCATCAAGCTACACGAACATTGGAGTTAAAATACTGCAAGTTTCTTAAACATTAAAAAGAACATTTAGACCTTTAATTCGTGCCACAGCTGCACGGCAGAAGTACAGCTGTGGCAGTTGTTTCGCTGTGTTTATTCCCTTTTCTTTGGAATACATTGAGAAGTGGAACCACGTGTGAACTTCTGGCTATGGTCTCTGAGCTGAACATCATTCTAGGGATTCATGCAACAGGTTTTGAGATGTGTTTTCTCTTATCAAAGTTCTTAATCAGCATTAACTTGTATGTAAAACGCCCTGTTGAACATCCTGTTGAACATCCTATTTTCTCAGGGCTGACTGCAGCTCAGGGCTCTGTGAGGTTTTAACCCAGTTGATGGCATGCTGCTTGGAGGGACTGCTGGGTTGGTCACGTCACTCACCAAGCCCCTTCCAAGTAAGCTAGTCAGTGTGGCCAGATGCTCGACTCTAAGTAAAGTCCTGGTTGTTCCAAACTTCTTTCACGTCACATTTTTTCTTACCCTTGCCCTCACTAAATTTTATGCTGGGGTATGCAGAAAGTTTATTTATCTTCACAGCTTAGATTTTTGTCCTGACATGTAATGAGAATATTTAAAAACTTGCCCAATACCTTCACTTTCCCACAGGTTGTTCTAAACAAGTGACTCCAATTTGAATTGCAACATGTTATTTTAGCAAATGTTTTGTAAGTAAAAGTTTTTGAAAACCCTCTCAGTGCTCTCATGTTGTCATGATGTGTGACCAAGTGTAGACTGATAGAGCACCTACCCCAAAATCTATAAACGCAAGATTGCAGAACATTCTGCAGAGACTCTGGGTATAAATGAAAGACCTGCCTTGATGTTATACTATGTGGCAGACTTATTTGCAGTTATTAAAACAGATCAAAATAACCTGATTATGCAGTAAATTTGATTTTGTGGCCCTAGGCCAACTGTGCATTTACTGTATGAATTGAAAAATATGCAAAGTTTCTTATTCTTAAAAAAGTTGAAAAGAAACCAAAGACTTGTGTGTGTATATGTGTAGTCATTCACTTTTTATGGTCCTATAGTCAGACTGTTATTTGCTATCACAGTGTTTATAATTTGGTTTGAAATTCAGTAATAAAAGTACAGTGATATCATACCCTTGCGCATACGTCATTCCTTTGTCTGAGTTTCACTGAATTTTACTGTCGGTTGCTCTTAAACTATCTTTCCGTTGAGATTCAATGATCATTCTGTCGTTCAGGTTTTGAACTGATATCTGTGGAGATTTCTTTCTGTGGTGAACGGTGACATTCACCACAGAAAGCAGAGACAAAGATCAGGCCCTATGCAAAACTGTATTGTGGTTATGATTCGTCATGATTACACTGCATTAAGGCAAAAAGCAGGCTGATGATTCAGTTTTTATGGTGCTAACGTGAGCAGCTTCACGTGACAAGAGATGACAAGCAGTGTTTTGTGAACTTTAACCTTGATGTCTGACTTATTTGTAGCACTTTCTTCAAAGGGACTTTGTAGGTGTTGCATGTTTGGCATTCTTTTAGAACATGTCACAACCGTTCTGTGGATTTATTCAGTTTGACTCTCTTCTGTCTCCTGATGTAATCACAAATTGACTGTATGATGTTTAAGACTAGGTCCATGTGAGCAGTCACACAATCTGATTGGGGATTCTTTGTGTTTCTTTGTTGTTGGCATTTTCTTTTAGATCTTTATGGTCATGCTCTGACTCTCTGTGGCCATTTTTCGTCTCTGGGTGTGCTGCATGGTCTTTGTTCTCTTTTTAGTCATTTGTCCAGTCTTTGTAGCCATTGTTTTATTCTACATGGTCATTTTTGCCTTGTGGTCATTTTCAGTCTCTTTCTGGTAATTTCATGCTTTGTTTTGCTCGGTCAATTAGTCTGTGGATGATTTTTTTTGTCTTTTATTTAAATTTTGCACCTATGTGGGATTTTTTCTGTCTCTTTGAAGTCACTCTCAGTTTTTTGTGGTCATTTAGAGTCTCTGTCGTCACTTTTCTAAAATTGTGTGTCATTTGTCTCTTTGTGGTAATTTTATATGTGACCATTTTTTTTAAGTCTTTTTGAGCCCTTCATCTCCTTCCAGACATTTTTTTAAGTCTGTATGATCATTTATCACTTTTTGTGATCAGCCTGCGTCTTGTTTAAGTTATTTTATGTCTCTCAGTCTGTGACAGGCTGGAGACATGTCCGGGGTTTAATCAAAGCCAGCTGAGGTTTTAGCCCCTGTGGAGCCTTAGTTAAAAAGATGTTTAAGAAGCTGGATGGACGATTGGACATATTTATAATTTTGACATTATCAAGGGCGGCAGCGTTGCTTGTTCAGATTCCAGAGGTAACTGTGCAATCCCAAGCCACTGCACTCTAACGAACCGTCCTTGTACTAGTTCTTTACTTCCCTGCTTACAGCATGTGTTTGATCTATCCAATTAATTATTATTGTTTTCTATTTTATAAATACTTTTTGCAACCTTGAGGCATCCTTTCATGCAGTAAACAAACCCCAGTTGCCCGAAAACATTAGATCAGAAGTAAAGGTTTTCCTTTAGAGGTTGTTGCCCTGCTCCTGAACTTGAAGCCGTGGGTGGTTATGGTTGCGAAGGCGTCGTTTGTGGGATGGTAAATCGTCTTCTGAGCATGAATGGAGTTGAATGGGTCAAAGGTACAGTCTGTTATCTTTATAGAGCAACCACATTGCGCAGACTAATGTAAGCTTAAGGTCATGGAGGACAAGCAGTGTGATTCATTGTTTGTGCATTTATCCCAGTTCAGTTCACTGCCTAGACTGGTTCAACTGTTTGAGTTTCTCTTTATCAAACCACACCTGAACAGGCCGTGTGAGGTGTGTTCCTGGTCTTCTCCCAGTGTTTCTAGCACCTCTTCAAAAGTTCACTGAAACAAAAACACCAACCTCCCTGTGCTGCCGTGTGCCGTAGTTTAATCTTTCCATTCGGCAGCAAAGATAAGAAAAGTGATTTATCACACTCAGGAAGCTTGTGCGCAATTCATGTTTACTGTAATGCCCTTGCTGACTTGGACTCATGCCTGTAACTAATAAAAATTCAGCACATAGAAGTCCGTAGAGGCCAACACAAAGGAAATCTAAATGTTTTGCAAGTTAAAAGTCAGGAGTCATTTGTGTTGTTTCTGTTAAGCATAATTACTCCATGTTATATCCAATTTCCCAAATCTACTCAGACTCAGGCTCTATAAAAGTTATTTTAAGACTTTGTTTGTGGCTTATATGATTTCAATTCGAATTTAATGATTCCACCCATTAAAAAAATCTAAAATCTTAACTGATTTAAATTTGCACAAAGTCTAGAGGCCGAAACACCCGCTACATCCGTTCTATATACTCCACTTGTAGTACATAGAGTAACTTTATTGATAGACTAACAAGTTTTGTCTGGAAGGCTGCTTTTCAGACAAAAAATCTGACCTGATATGAAGCTGCCAAATACTAGTGTGTGGTCTTTATCTGGATTCAAGGTCATGAAAATTACAAGAGAGCCTTTCAGCTTGTTTCCTTCATGCAGAACACAAACATCAAACATAAGGAAACTATTCATTTTGGCCTCTTCAGACATTCTCACTGCAAATCACAAACGCTTGTCCAGTTTCTTCCTATAGGTACTATTGTGGCAGCACAGTAACACTTCAAGTATTGAAGCATTACTACATCTATGGTTCAAAATAGCAAACCTTTAGTTTCATTTCGGGGTAGAGGACAAAGTCACAAATAAGTAAGTCTGGTAGAGAGCAAAGGTTGTGTTAGCATGGCCAATGAACTAGTTTTCAAGTGTGAATGTCCCCTTTCAGACACATCAGGGTATTCTGACCCTGAGGTGATGATAAATTCATTGTGAGCATGCTGGTAAATGTGAAAAAAAAATGACATGCACTGCAGTCATGCTCCGAAACTGACGTGTTGAGTTTGACTTTTATGTACTGTTTTATGTACTATTTACATCCTCTCACCCCCTACCAGATGACTGCCCCTACCTGAGCCTGGTTCTGCTAAAGGTTTCTTCCTGTTAAAAGAGAGTTTTTCCTTCCCACTGTCGCCAAAGTGCTTGCTTATAGGGTTTTTTTGCTGTTGTTGGTGTTTTCTCTCTTTTCTTGTGTTATTTTAGGGTATTTGCCTTAAAATATAATCCATTTTGAGGCAACTGTTGCTGTGATTTGGCATTATATGAATTATTATTATTATTATTATTATTTTTTTTGTGTCCCGTTTGGATCTTTAGCCATCAGAATTGTTGTCTTAAGGCCAAGAAAGATGCCAAGCGGATTTATTTTACCAAGTGGATCATCATGGCCTTGCCATATTGGTCCATTTGATTGACCTTTATTATAATTATGAATTTATTTTATTTCCGGTTGCTACAAACGGGACAGACATGACTGGGGGATAGGACAGGGAGAAAGAATGAAAGAAAGAGAGGGAGAGAAAGAAAACCAAAGGGGAGAAGAGACGGTGAGAAGGGGGGGAAGAAAGAAAAAACAAACAAACAAACAAAACACCTGGATCACCTGTATGGAGAAAAAAAACAGAAGAGAAAGCAAACAACAAAGAGCAACATAATAAAAAAAACAGCACCATCACAATAAACTAGCTAGCAGTAGATAACAGTAGATACTAAATAATAAACGATATTGTGCAGCACGCAAGATAGACAGCGCACAATGTGCTTTGAGGCAGCAGCCAAGAAAGGTGTTATAGGCATTATATGAATTAAAGTTTGACATTTGCTCATTGCAGTTTGTACGATGTAAAGCCGCAGCTGCACTTGAAGTGGTCCAGAGGTGCACAGGGAGATGACCATGAAGGAGCAATTAGCCACATATAAAGTGGGTATGTTTATTTGATTTTATTGGGCAGAATTGCAGATCATCATACCCTCCTCAAATGACCTATATTACCTATTACCTATTACCTATACTTATAAATGCAACATTACTGAACATTACTCCTCAAACTTTCCATTATGAAATCCTTTTATGACCTTCTCTCTCTTAGTCTTAACCTTTGTTCTTGGTTTTCATCATTGTTTCCTTCTCCTTGCCAGTCTTTCCTCCTACATCTCTTTGTTGTTCCTCATTTTCTGCCTTTTTCATTATGGTGAAAACACTGTGTTTCTGTGACAGAGCTGACCGTGGATGTTAAGGTAACGTGACTGTGAGTTGGGCGTCAGCAAAGGTCAGCCGTGCTCTGATGAGTCTTGAGTTTGAATGTAAGGTCGGCATTTGATGCAAACACCACGAAGGCATGAATCCATCCAACCTTGTAATAACACTTGGTGGTGTAATGGCGTCTTAATTTTTCTTGGCACACTTTGGGCCCCTTAGTATGAATTGAGCATCATTTGACCACCTCGCAGTCCACCACAGTATTGTTGCAGACCGTGTCCATCCCTTTATGACCACAGTGCGCCCATTTTCCGATGGATGCTTCCAACAGGCGAGCAGGCCATGTCACAAAACTCAAATCATCTCAAAGTGGTTTCTTGAATATGACAGTGAGTTCACGGTACTCAAATGGCCTCCAGAGTCATCAGGTCTTAATCCAGTAAATCAACTTGTTTTTAATTACTTTAATACAAAGTGTTGGCAGAATCTGCTTCACAGTGAAGTAGTGCTCTTGAATTCTATAAAATCAATAAGAAAGCTGCTCTTTTAGACTTTTACTGACGTGCAAATGACTAAATCAGTGTTCCCAGGTTGAGCTGTAGTGTTTTTGCCCATTTTTTATATTTTATTGCATATTTTTCCCTTTAGTATTCAGTCTTCAAGAACGACATGGATCTCTATTCTATCAGAGACGTGTCCTACATAATTTGTTTAGAAGTAATTTGTCTCTTCAATGTCCCAGAGAGGAAGTGAAAACCAAACCAGTTTCTGCAGCTTGGATGTGAAAGACCTCTCTTTGTTTGAGGTGCATTCTGCAATCGTGACACCGTTTCCCCCGAGGGCTGATGTTTCATCTCTCACTCTTCTCATCCCCTCTCTATCCATGCATTACCAATCAGGCAAAAAATAAAATAAAATTCCAAACAAGAAGTTCCTGATGTTCATATTTCATGTCAGTTGATTAAACGGAAACACCACCTTCCTGCTGGAGACACTTTTGCTGCGATCGCCTCTGGGCCCGAAACTTCTCGTTAGACTTGTTCCTGCGTCTGCTTATTTTTTATTAAACCAACAGGTGGATTCAGTGATTTATGACAGAGCGTAGGTGAACTCACCTGCGGTGTTTTAACTGATGCCACTCACTGTTAATTGTGTTTTCCTTGCTTTTATTTCAGTGGAAGGTTATGCCAAGGGACGTTTTGACATTTGAGCAATGTTAATGAGGAAAACAACTGTCATTTTAATGATGATATACATGTGGTAACATGCCATTGCTCGTAAAAAACATTTTCAACAAACTATTTCAAGGACATTTTGATGCTGCATTTAAATCTTTCACACCTCATTTATTATTGTTGAAAATATGGCAGGAATAATCCTGGACAAATTAGATGCTCGGCACAAGAATTCAAATGTGGCTCGACTGCTGGTTTTATACACAAATGGCAAATAAAGAACCTTGAACTTTGAGGTTAATGAATACATGACATAAAATGCAGTATAGCTGTTAAGCAGAATAACTTAAGGAATTTGCTAATAAAGTTTTGTTTTTGGTTATAGATATATATCAAGCTAAAACAATGACTTACATGACTTATATTTACCTGTTAACAGCATACAAAAGATATATAAGATCTTTATCAAATCAATATTTTTTTACCTTCAACTTCAAGGTATGCATAAATGTCTACAATCATGCTTACACTTGCATGCTTACATATTATTATGTGTTAACGTGTACTGATTGACAAAAAACGACTTCATCCATTTAGAATTGAATATACAAGTTGATTAATGGACTGAATACTCTCTGAGTCAATATAAAATGCAAATGACCTTTGATGTGATTTGCTATGGTTTCTTTCTGTTATTGTAGAGTCTTTGCCTCACAGTGTGACAAGGTAGCTGTTGTTATGAACTGGATCTATATAAATACAACTGAACTGCGTTGGAGTGGAAGCTGGCAGTAAAATATTTCAAGTGACAAGTGCTGACTTGTAATCAGAATTGAACTCATCTGGCCTAATTTCTCAACAGTGAAAACTCCGTGCTTACAGACATGTAATTATGTCGATTGCGTAACACAGTAAAATCATGTATGTCTCTGTGTGTAAGCTTGTGTGTTTGTGGGCAGCAGCAGCAGAGACAGGAACCAGCATTGCATGGGCATGAATCTTCTTATGCTCATAATGTGGTTTATGTCAGTTACATCAGCAAGTTTCGTGAGTTATGCAGCATAACTAAAGTTATTTGATGTTTCACTGCTTTTTAAAATTAAAAAAATCCAAAGGGAAAGACAAGGAAATATTAGATTTTTAAAAACTTTTTTCCTTAGATCCCCATTTGTGTCCGTTTGTTTTGTTTTTTGTTTTGTTTTTTAAATCCATCTGATGCCATTTTTTGAAGGGATATTTGCTAAAGAGGAAACCTGCTACTGCTGTGTGGGTCATTTGTGTTTCATCAGTTCTAGATGAGATACAGCTAAAACATTTTATAAAGGGTCACAGATCATTTTTTTATTATTATTGTTATTTATTTTAATTAAAGTGAAAGTGAAGTTTTTCAAATCACACTCCCAACAAGCAAAATGAAAACATTGTCTGTACATAAAGAGCTCAAGAAGGACTTGGAGTAGAGCCGCTGCTCCTCCACATCAAATAGAGCCAGTTGAGGTGGTTTGGGCATCTGACTGGGATGCCTCCTGTGTAGGTATTCTGAGCATGCTCTACTGGGAGGAGGCCCCAGGGCAGACTCAGAACTCGCTGGAATTATTATATTTCTCAGCTGGCGAAAGGCTCCCTCCAGTTGAGATGGATGGATAAGAACCCATTTGCAAAGGCCTAGAGACTGGCCACTGACTCCACTGACAATCCCTAGTTGCTCTGGAAATCTGTGTAGTCCCCAACCAGTCAGTGAGTGGTTGCTGAAGGTTGCTGAAGGCTGTCATTGGTTGTAATCAGTCCCAAACCAGTTGTGCTAATGCACTGAAAGTCTTCTAGTGATTTCTTTGATTGCTAGCAGCTTGCAGCTGTCAGCAGTAGATTGCATGGAACTCACAAACTTGTCTGCAGGCAACTATTTTTACACTATTTTTTTGTGGTTGCTAAGGAGTCTGAAGGCTGATCTCTAGGCTTGTGTGGTTTGAGCCAAGTCTCTCTTTTCCACAGAGGCTGACCTTACAGCAGTGAAGCTGTGATTGACTTAATTTGGTAGGTTAATAGGTTAATTAAAAACAGCTGAGGAGTCAGAAATAACTTGGTTAAAAAAAAAAAACACAGACACACACATATACACAAAGCCACAAGCATACATCTTCAGTTATGCATAAACATCCTGAGGGCAGGAAATACCTGGATCATTCTCTCCATTTTGGCTCAGTGTTTTCTGCTAACGTGACAGTATGAAGCCACAGAAGAAGAGCAGGATGTGGCAGTGACATTTACTGACTGTCCATGCAAAGTATGCAAGATTCCTAGCAGGAACTGCAAAGTCATAATTTATCCACGTGTTAACTGTTCACCAGCAAGTTCTTAAAGCTAGATTTGTCTCTCTGGCTTTATTCACTTATTTACTTAACTGGTGCAAGTATCAGAACATGAAATGAAGAAATTACATATTTTAAGAAGTAAAAGTAAAACATGATGACGGGGAGCAGAGGACAGGGTCTCTCAGATATGCTGTATGGTGTGTTATAAAAGATGGGAGGTGTGTTTAGTGGTATAATTTCACAGGGGAAGGAGATTTTTTTCCCCCCCAGACTATTAAAGATGGGAAAAAAGTATTTATATTGTAATAGTAGGGTTCATTTAATTTATCATTACCAAGAAAATATTAAACTATTCATAAATAACCACATTTTTCTGCAATTGTTTTGTTTCCTCACCATATTAACACTTCTTATTGTGTAATCACCACCTTTTATTTTCATTATTTTAAATGTATTTAACAGCACTCACTGATCAGCAGTCAGACAGGTTATACTTTGTCATTCCTATCAGTTCTTTCAAAGGCAGTCTAAATCTGAAACGCTGGACCTTAAAGAAAACGTAATCATTAACAAAGCTTTAAACTGCATAATCTGAAAGTGTTTTAGCTGTTGAACTGCTGAAAAAATAATAATTTTAATCAAAACCAAGTAAAAGCTGATAAACATGGAGTAAAAACATTATTTTCTCCGATTAGGGACATCTTTTTTTTTAATTTCTGTAATAATCAGCGTACTAATTCAGTGAGAAAGTTCAGCAGTAAACCAAAAACAAGTGACTGCTGTGTCCTTCTGGCTTCTTTATGTTTGCTTATTTTTGCATGAAAGTCATTTCTTGCACATGTTGCCGTCGTTATGTGTGTTTTTGAGCTCAGTCGGATAATTGTGACATTTGCACTCTGTCTTTGTGTCTTCGTATATGAAAACACAAACACTGGCACAACGATGTAAGTATAGTTTGTTGGTAATGCTGTCGGTGAATTTGTAGTTTTGAGACTCTAAACTTGGCGAGCTGACTTCATGTCAGTGCCACACAGAAAGGTTTAGAGTACTTCAACAGTACTTCCCTTTCTTCCTTCCCAGTGTGTGATTCCTCCTTTTATTTCCTTTCATTTCTTCTTCATATTTTTCCTTTGTACTCCTAAATTTTCCTCTTTTTTTCTTCCCAGCAGTTGTGATCTGCTCCAATGATAAGAATGTATAATATATATAAAAGTAAATCTAGGATTTTTATTTTTAACTATTTCGTTATTTTTATTTTATTTTATAAACTCCACCCTGCTGATGTAGGTGAAGGTAAAAGATTCTCCAAGACACCTGATTGAACTTTACTCCTTTTTTAGAAGATTACATAATACAAGGAATCATATGACCCCCTGTTGTTTTAACAGCATGTCCTGAACCCGCATGCTTGCTGGTTTATGCAGTACAGCCGGAAGCCATTATGGAAATTACGTGAAAAGTCCATAGACTTGATTTTGTTTCCTTTCCTTATATAGGCATGCAAAGTGAAAGTTATGTGATCTACGTAAATATTTCAATTTCAAAGACTTGCTGCGAAAAAATGGAAATTCCCTCTGAGTTTGCTCTGACGGTGCAACTTTTGTCACCTTGACGCTAACGTGAGAATGAAATATGGCAGGTATCCATTCCACGAATGCTTTGCAAGCTGCTTCTTTTGTCGGCACTTAACTTGAGCAAAACAAAAGGTGTTTGTGAGTTTAAAAAAAAGACCCGTCATGAGCTGAGAAAAGCATTGATGCCTTTGAAATCTTTGTCAAAACTCATAAAAATGATTTTTGTTTCAAGGCAATTTCCTGGCACGGCACATTTTTTAACAGTTCTTCATGATGAAAACACTTGACTGATGAATGAGTTTGGCTTTGTCTATCTTGTATTGATGTCTTATTGTTAATGTGAGTTCAAGATATGGTTAATTTATGATGCTGTGATTGTGTCTATTTGCACTGTACTGCTTTAGAAAGGATTTTTTTAAACCAAGCTGCTCCCGTGCACTCCTCCAAAATCCCAACTGCACATTGGTCGATATGGACACTGCTGACTGGTCATAAAGTGGACCGGAATCGGTAAGGGAGCACCAGTGGGGCGTATTAGGAATAAAAGAAGTACAAAAAAACATTTGAAAGATTAAAAAGATTAAAAAAATACAGTTTGCAAAGTGCAGACAGTGGCTGCAGTGGATACTTGTTCTTTGTTTTTAACACTCCATTTTACTTCAGCTCTTTGTGCGTTTGCTCTTCTCCACAGGTGGCTGATGGAAAAACAACAGCACAAGCAAGAGTGGCCCACAGACCGGTTGTACCACATATTTTTGACAACACCCTCATGTGACAGAAAATGATCTCTGCAGGTACACGGGCAGTCCAGAGCTGCCCATGGAGTGCCAATGCACTTCCACTGCTTGGTCCTAATTTGCCTCTTTACTCTTTCTTTCCTTTCCTTGTGCATTTGTACATTCTTGTTTCCTTTCCTCATCCCTTTACCAAATGTGTTAGTTCAGGACAGGAACCAAGGAAGAGACACAAAAAGAGAGGAGTCAAGGAAACAAGTATTTAGGAAAATTATTTAATGTGTCTGTCACGGCTGGCGGGGTGAGCCGTGTGGTGTTGGAGGAAAAGGAGGACCCAAAATGCAGGCAGCCGACTGATGATATGAGTGAGGGTTTATTTACAGGTGACAGTGGCAGAAACAGACAGCGAAGCATGAGAAAACAACTGAAGAAACCTAAACTGGAAGAACTAAATGACAAACCTGAGAGCATACAAAAGGGGTGCGGGGCAGAGAGACGCAGAGACAGGACCGAAACACCATGGAACGCAGACGAACCGACAACGAACACAGACCGACACCCACTATATATACACACACAAGGTAATCGGGTAATCGCACACAGGAGGGAAGAACAGCTGATCTGAATACACATGATGACTGGAGGGCACAAGCTGAACACAATGACAACAGACCCAGACCTTCAGAATAGAACAGGAAATCCAGAACACGAGCCTTCAAAGTAAAGCAGGAACACACGGACTGATTTACAACACAACACGGGGACATGAACAGAGCACCGAGGACAGACACAGGTAGGGCTGAATACACACCAAACTTCAGGTTCAACCCTAAACTAATACAAAATCAGAATAAACACAAGGCACAAAAATGGACTTCAAGGAAACACAAAACGCTGGGTCAAAATGACCCAGGACCATGACAGTGTCACTTAAAAATATCACAGCTCCATTGTCTGTCTATTATTTTGTTTAGTGTACTTATGATCTCAGAGGTCACGTGAGCAGTGGTTGTGACACATTTGATTTGTATGCTGACAGTCATTAAAGTTCTTTTATTTATCCAGGTGAAACTCTCGTTGAGATGAAAATTTCTTTTCCAAGAGAGACTTGGCCAAGAGGGCAGCGGAGGAATACCACTATGTTCACACAGTTATCATCTTAAATGACTCCAGCATTTTATGAATATAAAGAAAAAGATCATACGCCACCACAGTAAGGTGCTCGGATTAAGCCAAGGAAGACAGAGATGGTGTGGAAGCACAAAAGAGAGAGATATGAAAGGCCTTGTAGTTTCCAACATGTCCTTGAAAGCAGCAGAGGAAAACAGACTCTGTATTTACCTAGATTTGATGAACCTGTAACCAGTGACCTTGAAAATAAGAGCCCAGTGTAGCACTTTACAACACTTTGCACCTCACTCTGGTTATCCAACCACATCTACACCACCATGCAGGCCCCGAACACAACAACTTTTCAAACTTTTTCAGTGACACAGAAAAATGTCAGAGTAAAACAGCTTTGATAAAACTATAGTGAACTTCTGCTATCTCAGTTATTTGGTGTAAGGTGGTCACAAGTCTTTTTCTTATCTTGACGTTCCAATAGAATCCAACTTTTTTGCTTTTTGGAAATTTCCACATGCAAGATCATGGGAAATAATTCCAAAATAAATCTACTTGTAGTCTTGTAAATAATGAACCTGTGAGATCCCCAGTGTGGATCAGTTCAATTCAATTTTATTTAGTGGAGATATCATCTGAATTTCATGCCCCTTTCTTCAATATCCGCTGTTCTCATTTCCATGCCCCCCCCCCCCCCCCCCCCTTTTCCCTCTCTTCTCCTCTTCTCTCCTCCTCCCTTCTTTCATTCACCTCTCGTTAGTACATGGGGTTCTGCGCGTCCCGGGAGCCGTCGCCAGTCCCCTTCGAGGCCTTCCCCAAACCGCAGCACCAGTTCATACACCCTCATCCCTCTCCGCTCATCGTTCAGAGGATGTGGTCCCAGCTAGTGAATACATTACCAAATCATAACAGTCACTTCAACATTTTTTATATTGTAAGGTAAAGGTCCTGAAAAATGATACAGAGAAAATCCCAACAATCAAGCACTTATTGGCAGTGGGAAGCAAAAACTCCCTGAAGAAACCTCCAGCAGAACCAGGCTCGGGGAGGGTCAGCCATCTGCCACGACTGGCTGGGAGTGAGAGGAGAAAGACAAAAGACACACTCTGGAAGAGAGCCACAGGTTAATAGTAACTCATGATTAAGTGCTGAGTTGTGTATAAACAGACAGTGACGAAAGGAGAAATACTCAATCCATCAAGGGAAGCCTGCAGGAGCCTACACCTATTGCAGCTTGACTAAGGGAGGATTCAGAGTCACCTCATTCAGCCCTAACTCTATGCTTTAGCAAAAATGAAAGTATTAAACTTAATCTTAAAAGTAGAGAGGATGTCTGTCTCCCAAACAGACATGATTCGGGAGACGGTTTAGATGAGTTTATGACTTACTTCAGAGGAAGGCACACTTTAGATATTTGTCTTTATTTTAAAATGGTCTAGTGGATAGTAAGCATAACCAACTCTGATCACAGTTTGTAGCTCTTCATTAGCTGTTACAGTCTTGGAGCCAGATCATGACGGTATCTACTACTTTTATTCAGATAGTTCATTAACCAGTGATGGATGAAATTTTGTCCCCCTTAATTTTTTCAGGGACTTTTGGAGTTGTTGGAGCTGAGTAGACTAATAAAATAAAAGAGAAACAAACTTTTAGACAAATAAAATGTATTCATTTTGTAACCAACTTACTGTTGCAGGTAGGAAGAGCCTGTTCCAGCTTCATGATGCAAGAGTCAGAGTGCTCCCTTGATAGGTCACCAGTCTAACAGAGAGACAGCTAACCATTCACTCTGTCACAACAAACACCTACAGCTCATATAATCACCAATGCAAGTCTTTGGACTGTGGGAGGAAGTTGGAGTAGCTGGAGCACTCAGCCAGAATCTTCTTGCTGGGAGGCGACAGTGCTGACTGCTGCACAAATCTCAAATTATAATCTTGTAAACTTTCTTTCTCTGTATACCGAAAATGAAAACTCTTCCTAGGTTGCCAAAAAAAATCCCAATCAAATGTTTGCTTGTGTTTTTCACCTTTGTGTTTCTGAATAACACAAAAATAATGAGAGCCTGTTTGGGGAGAGCGAAACCCAGGTTACTTTTTATGGTGAGACTATAATTTACAGATGCTCCCCTGCAGGCAATTAGTGAAGTGTTTTGGAGTGGGAACATATATAGGATACACTCACTCTGTGTGTGTGTGTGTGTGTGTGTGTGTGTGTGTGTGTGTGTGTGTGTGTGTGTGTGTGTGTGTGTGTGCATGCATTAAATGGTGTTTGTTCAAAACTTGTCTGAGCAGACTGCGGGTTTTGGCTTTCTTGAGAACCACACCTTAATCATATGTCAGGAATCCAAGAAGGATTAAAATATATTAATTTATAATTAGAAAGATGTTGTGTGTACTTGCCCAGATGTGAGGCAAGTTTTAGACTGTTAGTGATGAAATTTTGTACTCTTTTGAACTCTTTGGCTGGGTCTCATTTTTTGTACATCCCTGTTTAAGAGATTTAGTTTAGGGTTAAAGTTTGGTTAGGGTAAACCTGGCACAGGAAATGCATGAATGTCAGTAAATATCCTCACAAAGAGCAAAAAGTATAAGAACAGAACATAATTTTTTTTAAAATCCTGCACTGAGTTCAACCTAGACACGTTAAAAATCCTTGTAAAGGAAGGACAGGGTTTATAAATAACACAAGGAGAAACTGTTTTCTCACTCATTTCCCAGTAAATCTGCTGCCTGATGACCCCAATCATTATTCGCTGTACGCTCTGTAAGTGGATCCCTGACTGAGGCTTCAGGCTGCTCTACTAACCCCTCTGTTTATGTTTACATGGCTGCCACCATGGAGACAACACAACCTTGGCTCACAAACACAGGCAATCAAGCGAGGTAGTCGCACAAAGGCAGTGACGGAGAGAGAGCGAGAGAGCGAGAGAGAGAGAGAGAGAGAAGGGAATCCTCTGTCAGAGTCTCGATACATCCTGTAAAATTCACACCTTTGTTTAGTTTTTATTTTGCATAGTGACAAAAACTGTCACAGTTTTCAATCATGATATTTAGTTTCTAGATCTAAAGCTCTGTTTTGGTTGCTGAAAAATAATAAATGTGATTTATTAATGTCAATGTTTTAAAAGGTTTTTATTTTAATTTTTCCTTCTGGTGTTTATTTAGATGTATTATTTATTTACAGAGTTCTCAATTTTTTTTCTGCAAAGGCATGAACATTTATTATACTGTATTTTTATATGAATCACATCTAATGTCACACAATTGATAGATTTCCAAGTCCTTGTTGAATGTTTGTGTTTAAAAAACCTTAAAAGGGGGTAACTGTAACACAAAATGTTGACAACAGGAAACTGACAAAATAGCATTTTAATTTTGTCCATCCTCTGAGAAAATCCAGTGTGGCTGACAGCTGCAGAAAAACATTCGCATTATGAGGTTGTTATGACGATAACAATGAAAAATAACTCTTTTCAGGTGTGAATGAAGTTTCTTTCTTTCTTTTTATTAAACTGCTGACCTACAAAGACCAGAAAGAAAGCACAAACAAAGACACACAGAGGCGAGCACTGTTTTGGAAACTGTTTTGGAACGGTACGGGTATCTCAGGATTCCCAAGTCATCGTCCTTCATCTCTTTCGGCTTGTGGTGACACCGCCTCCTCGATGGCTCAGTGTTGCTATTTTAAGATCAAGTGTAAAAGGCCTTGGCAGCTGCAACTCACAAACATACAATACTCAGACACATCCCGATTTAAGCCAGAGTGACGTCAAGACACTACAGATCTTTATTTGTCTCACACGACAGGGTGTAAAGCGGTGATTTAAAAAGACATCGCGTCACTGTTTCAGTATTAAAGACAGAGATATGTTACTATGTTACTATTGCTATGTGACTCCTGGGCTCTGAAGATATTTCTGCACTTGTGCCATCTCTATTTTTAATATTTAAACTTTTTCCTTTAATCCAGAATCACAAAAGAATAGTAGTCATAACAAAGTTGATATTTAGATTTTTAGCCTTGAAAGCGTGTAGTCAGTTCACATACCCTAGGGATGTGAAATGGAGGCGGTTCTAAAAATAAACTCAAATAGGAATCCCCTCTCTTTTGTGTGACGCCACTGTTCCATCGTTAAAGTAAAAGTTTAACTCCACTGAAGTCAAACTGCTTCCTGATTCCTCTTTTACCAGATCATTCCAATGCGCACACACACCAAACACAAACACACAGGAGTTGCAGTTGTTCCACTCCAATGATCATGACTCAGTGTGTTTGTTCTGTGGATTTTTTCCCCATCAATCTTTTTTTTTTTTTAGTTTCCAGTTTCCTGCTTCTCTGTCAGGCTGCATGACACAGCAGATCTCAGCCTGCAGAGCAAGGTAGCATGTGACCTGGTTTACATCGTGTCTGACTCGGTTTCATCATATAATCGGCTCTCATGTAAGCGTGAGTCATTTCTTTGAATCCCAGCTCGTTTTTGAAAAGTCATGATGTTTCACCTGTATTTACTGTCTCGTTGTGGCTTATGAAACCTCATGTAAGATCACTTAGTCAGTGCAAGAATTATTACTTGAGGGTCCATTTTTTTAATAGTAGTTCAGTTTAGTTCAGGCTTTGATGCCAAGTGTATCATATGTGTGTTTTTATTAGGTTTTTTTTCTGAAAGAACTAAATAAATCACACAATAAACCTTGAATGTGTTATAAGGTTCAATAAACACTCCAGTTTTGAAAAGTAAAAAAAAAATTATGGCAATTATTTTATGACTCTGTCTTTAAAGGTTTAAAGACACAACCCATGGTGAGTATGTACACAGATATTGTGTATGTAATACACATGTAATAATATGTCGTATATACAAATATTTATTCTTAGTTTTTTTTTTCAGAATCATAATTAATAAAAGCTTTGTGGGTTTGTGAAAGATGTATTTAGTAGCTACAGTAAATATGTTATGTAATCATAACAAAGAGCAGGGTAAATGTACCTAAGTAAGTGAGCTATAGTATTTACTCATAGAGAGAAAAGTCAGTCCTTACAGAGCTCATAACACAGAATATGATTTTAAATTGGGGTCACAGCACACATTTCTAGATGATATTCATTGTGTAATACTACTTTACACATAAGAAGTGCCACAATAAGCATTGAAGTGAAACCAAAGCTCCTTTCGTTTCCACACAGCTAACCGACATGTATGTGAGCTTTCAGTGTCACATCTGAGACATGGTGAAGAACGTTTCTCATGCTCGTCAAACACCGGACAAGCTCTGTGGACATTTTTTACAGTGAATCCCTTTCATTAGTTTCGGTACCGAAGCTTTACACAGTCAGGGGGTTAAAATCCAGAACCGAGGTGCTGTGAGGCTTCATATATAATCACATCTGGCTTGGCAAACTGAGCTGCTGCAGTGAGATATTAGTCATTCAGTTCAACTCAGTTGTATTTTCTTCACTATAGCGCCACAGAGAAAAACCCAAAAATCAGAAGTGAGAAGAAGCCCTGGCAAGACCAGGCTCAGGGAGGAAATACAGTATACAAGGTGAAAATAAAGTCTGTCCAGTTCTAACCAGTTTCAAAGTAAATATTTGGTATGATCACCTTTATTCTTCAATATAACTTAAACTATCTGAAGCAGCTTATCTTGTAATTATTCCCCCAGTGGACTGCAGGAATAATCTTCAAGGCTTCTTGAAGATATTTAAAGCTCTTCTGCCTTTTTTTCTGTCCATTGTGTTTTTCTTTCCAGGTATCCAGGTTTTTACGGCATCGTTAGTGTGTTTGGGCTCATTGTCATGCTGAAAATGAAGCGAATGCCAATGTGATGTTTTCTAGATGTGCCAAAATCTTGCTGTGCTTTCCTGATTCATAATTCCACCAGTTCTGACAGGATCTCCAACACCATGACTGAGATGCAGCCCAAATCATGACAGAGCCTTCACTGAGTTTTAGAGATGTCTGACGCTCACTGTTGTACCTCTCTGCTGACCTCCTGTGTACATATTGACAATAATTTGAACCAAAAATTTTACATTTGGATTCATCACTCCCTATGACCCGTTGACACTTATTTTCAGTCTAGTTCTTGTCTAATTGGCATAGCTCAGCCTTTTTTCATGTTTCCCTTCCTTAAGGATGGCTTCTTAACGGCTGTCCTTCCACTGAGACCTTTTCTCAGTTCTCAGTTTCTTTGGCAAACAGTCATTGCTATGACAGTCAGTGCATCAGTGGTAACTGGCAAGGTTGAGGACAGTTTTTAGGAAGCCTAATGTTTATTGGGCTCTATGTCACGGTCCACGGTAGGCTTAGGGACCAGTTTCTTTTCTCTCTCAATGGTTTTTTCAGCTTTATTTTCTGTGCAGGTAGAGTTGTTAGGAAATGTTCCTCTGGGTCCACCTTCTGTTCCCAATCTCTTCATCAGTCTGAGTATTTAGTGATTCTGGTTTCCGACTAACGTGCATTTCCAAGGAGCTCTACATTAATCCAGCCAGTCTCACTTCCAGACAACAGTTTTAAATATTTTAAAGCCCCCATGTGTGCTGAGTGTGTCTGTTCAGTCCCACCCTTGTTCTGTTATGACACTAGAGTGATGTCATTCAGTTTTAAGGCATGATCTCACTCAAAAAATACAAAGAAATATAAATGTGTGGTGGAGACTGTATCCTAAGAGTAATGGTGAACATCCTTTTGTTTTGTTTTTTTCTTTGTGCTCTTTTGATCCATTCATGCATCCATACATACATACATCCATATGTCTGTGAAGGTTCTCAGTCATCCAGGTCATCGTAGTCAAAGGAGCTTGCAAAGAAAAGCGTCTGGACTTCGTCTGGAAGTCCAGACGCTTTTCTTTGCAAGCTCCTTTGAATACATACATCCAGTTTCTCAAACATCTGTACATCTAAGGCTCCAGAGGGGCAAAAGCCTCAGCTGGTTTTGATTATGCCTTGGGGAGGGCTCCAGTCTACTATCACAGACTATAAGGCATAAAATGACTAAAACAAGACACAAACTGATTATAAAGATAGATTAACAAAACAAAAAGAAACAAAGGGAGAAAAATGTCTAGAAGGGCATGAAATGACCACAAATCCACTATCTATCTATCTATCTATCTATCTATCTATCTATCTATCTATCTATCTATCTGTCTGTCTGTCTGTCTGTCACTGTGGGCCTATCAGAGAGCTCAGGTGAGATGACATCACCCCTCCAATCAGTAGTGTGACTTCAGCTTAGATCATCATGAATTTCTAATGACTGGTCTTTCAGCATCCAATCAGCTGTAGTCTGGATTATCAGGTAATGAGGCATGACGGCACACAGCCAATCAGAGTTGAGTACAGAGATTACTGCCCGGTACTCAGAGGGAATCAATAATGTAGAAACACACTCACTCACACACAGTTGCCCTGCGCCTGCCTGTGTTACGGTAAATGACGATGCTGAGGGCAGATAGTGTACTACAGAGAAAGGGAGGGACAGACTGACTTGCACAGGGGAGGAAAGACAGAAGTAAAGAGGAGAAAAGTGAGAGCAGAGCGAGAAATCAAAGACAACAAGATGATCTCAGTCTATTGCATATGATTCATTGGCAGTACCTGAGTCACCCCTGCAGCAGCAATTTAAAACCATCGGGATTAAGTGAGATTAATACTCAGCTACTGTTCACCTGCCACTCATTGCTGATGCTCCAAAGAGGAAACTGATTCTTTCAGCGTCGTATTTTCCTTTTTTTTTCCCTACTCGATTTTCTACATACTTCACCAGATATGTCCTAACTTGGAGAACCATCAGACTAAACAGAACTTGATTTAGTTTTTGCAGAGAGAAATAGTTGCAGTAATACTGCTGTAATAATACAGCAATTATATAGCCAAAACTAGATGTAGCATATGGGCAAAAGATAAATTCAAGACAGTTTGTTTGTTTTGATACTTTTGGGCACCAGCCCAAAATCTCACGTAACACCTCAATGTACATAAAGAATTGACAGTGAGTGAGAAATCTTACTTTTATCTCATAAAACCTGTAATTCTGATATCTTGCCAATCGTGTTGAAGGACAGTAATTGCCATGAAATATTAAATGCAAAGATGGCCAAAACAAAGTTAAAAAAAAAAAGACAATCAACAACTGAAAAGAAGGATATAGTGCTATACACTAGTTTTTAACACCTCCTCACACACTTATGGTAAGGAATGGAGGCTTATTCCCCACAGGAAGCCAAGAATATGCGGTGTGTCCAACAGACCATAGGGCAGGTTGGTTGTTTAATGATTCCAGTGTTGTTTGCAGATAGTAGGCATGCTGCCAGCAACACCATTTGAATTGTTTGACTGAACATTTTGGAGATAGGAGTTAAATGAATACTGTGAAACTGTTGACTTTCCCACACAAACCCAACAAAAGTAGGGCCAAGCACAGGAAAAACAAATGTCTGAACAAGAGCATTTATAGCAGTGTAAAGCCTGAGCCTCTGGGCCACATTACAGACCTCAGTATTTCATCTGAGTTACAAAATAAGCAGTAGCAGTTTGATAAAAGCTGGTAATCTTTAGCAGAAACAGGAAGAGTAGCAGAAACTTTAAAACTTTAGGAGGGAAGTATAACTTCTGAAAGTACCTTTAAACCTGGCTGGAGTGAAGCTGAATTCATTTGTGCATGAGTTCTGTATCACTTGTGCACGAGCTTCAAACTTGAAATGAACTGTAACGTGGACTTGAACAAACTTGAATTTAAACCCACGTAGTCCAAACATGATGGGAATTTTTTTCTGAACAACGCCCACGCCCGCAATCATCTGATATGATCGGCAGTGAACCTGAACTCTCAAAAGGAAATGTTCCAGTGACTGTGGAATTTAAATTACTGACTTCTTCTGTAGGTGACACAACAGAAGAGATGATTAAATTAATTATTGTGTCACGGGACAAGTGTCATAAGGATTGATACTGGCAGTTTGTCATGAACGGTCATTTGACGTTCTGCTAAGGAAATAGTTTGATCTTGTACTTTCCAAATGCATGACTGACAATCTCCTTTTTTAGCCAAAGCTGCACTGGTAAGTGATTATTTGGCACTTGTAGTCAAAATAAGGGAGATGTCTCTACATGTGTTTGATATGATTTGCTTGGAAGAGATTGGAAAACAGTGTCGATTTAACCATGAAAAGTAATGTGATTCTAAGATGGATTTGAAGATAAAAGCTGGTTCTGGTGTAAGGTGTTGGTTTCTTGCTTCAGGTAACATTTTGCCACCCAAAGATTGTTAAAACAAGATAAGTTCTATAGTCTATCTCACAATGTCTTAAAGGCTTAAAGGCTTAATAGTGCTCAGTAATCCTGAAATCAGGTATGAAATCAAGTAATCATGATTTTAGTGTTCAAGGTAACCTAATAAAATAAATAACTAACAGAAATGCAAAGTAACGTCAACTTTAGTGCACATAACATTTAGCCTTTTTAAATTCAATTAATTTCAATTCAATCCAATTTCACTTATATAGAGTAAAATCCCAGACAGTTGCCTCAGTGCACTTTATGTTGTAAGGTAAGGAAAACCTCCTGTGAGCAAGTGCTTTGGCAACAGCATGAAGGAAAAACTCCCTTTTAGCAGGAAGAAAGCTCTGGCAGAACCAGGCTGCCGTGACCAGTTGGGAGTAAAATAAATACTCTATGTGCATCTTCATTACCAAATGAAGATGTTCATTTAGGAATATGAAGTGTCTTGTTGTGGTTTGGAATAGAAAATAGAAAAACTTCTGGATAGACGCTCTGTCCATTCAAGGCAAAATGATCAAGCCAATGACTCTGGGTAGTTATTTCTAAAAGCAATAGGAAAGAATAATAAATTCAGTGGTCACTATGTCATAAAAGCTACACTTATCACTAAATCGAAATATTTCCCCTAAAAAAGGCTTTAAAGAGCTTGTCCTCCACATGATATATTTCTACCACAAACACAGTTTCACAACATCAAGACTCATTGAGGATACAGTGATCCAGATCTCCAGTTGGATTCCAGTGGGTGTGGTTATTTTCCATTTTCTTGTCCCTACCAATGAGAGAGCACCTAATCCCTTAACTTAATGCTGTTCACATACTGCAAAGCATGAATGATGTGGATGTACGTGAAGTGATATCAACAATACAAATACATAATGCGTACTTGTACATATTGCTATGAACAACTGGACCGTAACACACTATCAGTGCAACACACCACACTAAGTTCATTTTGTTTCAGCTTTGATGTTGTAATCACACGTAGCACTACAGCTGGTCTGAATGACCTCTTTGTAAAGTGTGAACATTTTGTTCTTTGCTTGTTGCTCTGCAGGGACACACCTGCATAATGATGTTTTTTACTGCTATCAGGTGTGATGTAAGTCTGTAACTTACAGCTTTACGCCAACATTTGATGTGCTCATATTTTGGGTCATGATACATTATCAATATACAGCACTTAGACAGCCATTGTTTCAGAATGAACACTGATAATTAAGTGATTTAGTTCAATCTCATGAGGTTGTATTTAAACAGCCTCAAATCACCTCCAGTTGTTTTTATACTAAAAGATAACAACACTAATGGGGAGGAAAAACCCAATAATCAGATGACCCCCTATGAGCAAGTACTTGCAGTGGGAAGAAAAAAATCCCTTTTAATAGGAAGAAACTTCCAGCAGAATGAGGCTCAGGGAGGGGCGGCCATCTCCCATGACCAACTGGAGGTGAGGGGAGGCAGACGGGACAAAGGATATGCTCTGGAAGAGAGCCAAAGATGAATAATAACCAGTGTTGGTCAAGTTAGTTTAAAAAAAAAGGAATTAGTTACTAATTACTGATGACTTCTCCAAGAAAGCAATCCCGTTACTTTACTGATTACTTATTTTAAAAAGTAATTAGTTAATTACTGAGCTACTTTTCAAAAACATGATACGCAACATGAATATGTAATAAAACTATAGACTTTTCAATTCTATTTTTTCTGCATAATCCATCATATTAAATTGAATCAAATGAAAATGTCTCTTTTTAAAACTTGTTTTATTCTTTTAATTTTATGCACATTGCATCAAGCAAAAATTAAATTATATGCAACATTTTTTGACTTGAAGAAATTTAAACCTGTTTTCTCCATATATTCCAGCACATAATAAAACAATTCTTTGTGTTTACACTCACTCTTTCAAAAAGATGCAAGTAAACCATTCAAACTGGGTCTTGGCTTCGGCTTAAAAGCTGAAGCCAAATCTTTAGTTGATTTAAGACCATGGGAATGCCCCTCTCGCCTGCCCATGTGACTTGTAAAGCCACCACTCCTTGTGCAAAGCCAAATCTTTCCAAACTCTTTGTTTGCCATCTTGTTCTCAGAATGTCTGGCTTGTTGCATTTAACGCCCACTTGAAGCACAGTTTCCCATCACTGAGTTGCTGAATATGTGAGAAGGTAGAGATAAAAAAAAAAGGTTTGTTGTCAGAAAGAGTAAAACAGAAACTGTAGATACTTTTGCTATTGTGCTCCATATAAAGGCCCAGTTTCAGTGACGCTGAGCTCTGAAAGACTCACAGTTGAGTAAAATAGTGGTGATTTCAGATTGTAAAGCCAGTCATGTTTTTTTTTACTTATTATTACCTTTTATGCATTTTGAAAGCAAAACAAGTCTTTGCCCTCATTTGCCCTCTTTGCCTCATTTCCCCTCCTTGTGTTTCACTCCGTCATGTTTATCTATGTTTCCCCAGTCCGTCACGTATGCACTCTCTCTCCCTCGTGTTCCCTCGCTCCCTCTAGTCTGCCACTCCTACATTCCCATTTCCTGTTTTATTGTGAAGGTCGTGCTTCCATGTTCTGCGTGTCTTGTTGTGCTTCCCCTGTGGCGTCTAGGTAATTTGTGTCAGCTGTGTTCCTCATGTGTCGTCACTTCCCTTGTTATCCCTTGTGTGTTTAGTGTCTGTGTCTTCCTGTGCTCATTGTCGTGATCTCCCTCATTCTTTTTTCTTCTTATTCGTCTTATTTTAGTTTTGTAACATTTCCCTTGTGGCAGCAATAAAGCTGCTTTTCAAATTCATTTTTTCACCTCCGTGAAGTCTGCATTTTGGGTCCTTTTCCTGGCTGCACACAACAGCTATCATGACAGTGTTTTTTGTTTATGTGTAAAAAATAGAACACTATACAGAAAAGTAATCATTGTCTAAGTATCTATGAATGTTATGTAACTCACAATTATAGAGAAGTGCACTCTGGCTAAACGTTAATTGGACACAACGAAGAGTCATAACAAGTGGAGAATCCTGAAAAAAGTGAAGAAAAGTAGCAGGCTAATGCTAAGCTAACGAAAACCGTTTGGTATGGGGAATGGTTTAGGTTCCCGCTCATTGTTGTGCAAATCTCAAAAGTAACTACAAGAAATGTTTCGAGCACGTTGTTACTACTACCCTCTACCAGTTTTGCAATGTAAGAGTTCATGTACCTTTTTTGAGTATGCATTGTGTGTTCACTAACATAGGAAAAACTGGGGAAGTACAAGAACTATTAATCACACTGGGTTTGTCTGTATTTGCAACTTTGCATGACTTTGCATGTTTGTCCTTTGGATAATTCTTGTATCTATGATGAAGACTTTTAAGCCTCTGCGAGTTCTTGGTTAAGACCTCGCAACCACCTCGGCCATCCATCAGGATTTTATATATAGAATGATGCCACTTGGCACATCGCTAAATACCATGTTTAGCAAACTCCAAATGGTGCTCAACACTTGCTAAAACAAATCCTGCAGTGAAGCATGGTAGTGGTACTATAATGCTATAGTGTTGCCCATACACAGGAAAGATAGAAAGACTCATCAGTGAAGGGAAAATGCAAAGGTCCTCAGAGAAAACCTGTTACGGAGTAAGAGGTGTGATTTACAGTGACAGAGAACCAAATTATAGATCCAAAACAATGCTGGACAAGTTTCTCACCAGCCAATGCCTGGTCCACTCAACATCTGTGCATACTTCATCCAGTTTGATGGTTTTTATACAGATAAACCTGCAATGACATTCAAAGGAACTTCTGCAAAGTCCTAAATTTAGTGGCTGAACAAGAGATATTACTCTATCTTTAACACATTTGGGAAAAAAACTGTTTTCCTCACCTTCACCAGTTATTGAGGAGGGAAAATAGCATTTTAACTTTGAGTTAATATTAGTTGCCCAACAATGTGTAACAATCATAGCAAAATGCTGTTTTTCTCTCTGCACACACACTTATACGTGTACAGTTTGTGGGGCTGATGGTGAAGAAACAGCCACATGAGAAGAAATGCCATGTGCTTTGACACACTGTGACTATAAGGGATGAGTTTGACCCCCAGTGGTTTTCAGACTTTCAACACAGTGTCATGTCTTGTGATCTACTCTGGACAACAGATACAAAACTGGCAACACTCCTCTGACGAATGGACATATTAATTGTGCCAGTCGGCCAGTTGCGCTGACGTAATTTGCTGCGTGCTGAAATAATGACCGAGCTCAACATAAACAAGCAGAATCATGCAGCGCAAGAGAATGAAGGCTTTGTTTTATGAAAAAAGGCCTTTATATGCTGAGTAACTGTGTGGTGAGGCACTTTTCCATGAAAGCACTGCTGGGCAGAGGCACGTTCAACACAGCAAAACAGGTTCAGCTCAATATGGCCGCTCACCACATGACTGTTTGTCACAGTTTGAACTCTTGCAGCGGCCCTGTTTGTTCCTGCTCCACGCTGAGACTGTCTTTGTCCTGTTTGTGGTACAGAAATGGAAATCCCCTTGTTGTTGAGTTAAAGTCTGACCCGGTTCATGTTTCTGCATGATGATAGTCACGCCTGAACTCTCAACCCTCATTGCAACAGAGGAACAGGTAGTTCCTCTGAAAATACATGCTGCAAGGGTATGTGGAAATTCTGCCACACTTAAATCGAGGAACAGAGAAAATTGCTTCAGTCTGTGCAGTTGTCTGACTTCAAATGCTAGATAAAATTATCTCTAAAAGTCTTTATCTCTACCTTACAAAAAAAACTCTTCCGACATTTTTTTTTATTCTAATTTGATATTTCAAAGTACATCTTTTGAAAATTGGGGTGCCCATTCATTTATTTATATTTTTGTTTTTGAATGTGGCCTCCAAAGTGTGAGCAGTTACCCCAACGTGTAAAACCCCCGAACAAAAACACTGTTCCCTCACCTCCCTCTGTGAGGGAACAGTACTAACCTATGTTCTGAATAATTTAACTTAAACAATCAGTGAAACAGTAAAAGTTTTTTCATATTTAGATTAATTCAATCTAATTTTATGCATTTATTCATACATTAGATCCCTAAAAGAGTACACAGTTACGAGGTCCAGTGGTTACTCCTACTTAGCCTAATTCCTTTGTTTCCATTTACTGTAAATTAACTGAGTTGCTCAGTTTGTTGTAATGTATCATTTTATTATTTTAACCATTTAATCCACCCACACCCAAAGGACAAAAAGGGCTCATATTCTCTCCTCCATATAAGGGAAAATGTTCAGGTCAGAGGAGAAGATGAAGTCATGTTGACTCACACTCCACCAGGAAGAAAATGAATGTCATTATGTGTGTCAGTTACACACACACACACACACACACACACACACACACACACTAACACACACACACACACACACACACGACTTTAAAAAGATTTTTGATTAAAATCCCAAAAGGACACCACAGCACTGGAATATTAGAAATCAATCTGAGTGAGGTTGATGATCGATTGGTGTTTTGATTGTTCCTGCTTCCTCACAGCTGACCCTTGTACTTGTGTGCAGCCGTGCCTCTTTTGTTTTCCCTGCTGCTGATGTTTAGTCTGCTGTTTTTTTCCCCACTGTTTGCACTTCTTGCACTTTTATTTAGATAAGAAGAGTGCTCACAACAGTATTCAAATCTTCTGCCAGCTGGTGATCTCAACACTTGTGCAACAGCCGATTCATCGATTATTTTGATAGACGGTATACAAAAATAACCCCCCACCTGGACCTTGGGTTATCTGGAACTGTGGTGACACATGGAGGCAGGTAAACATTTACGAATTTAGCTGACTCCGGAGCCTTTCTCTCCAGTTGTCTGTCAAGTCTGGAACAGAGACTGAGGTTAGATATGTGAAACTTTAATTTAAAAGCTCAAACTTGGGAAACATGTGAATCAGTTAAGATCTGTCCCTCAGTTGACCTACAGATCGAAACACTTCCTCCACCCAGAAAGCAGACAGCCTAGAGGTTACTGAGTTTCTTAGCAGGAAGTTTTCTGTTAGTATCTGGCTTAGTTTAAGAGTAATCTTTTCTGTCTGTAGTTTGACATTTAAATTCAAAACATGATGCATAAGCGGAAATGAGTATCGGGGAAATATGTCTACATAATGTTTGTACTGTAATTACATTAACTTGCCTCACAACCTTTAGTATACGCTTCTAAGTGAATTCAAACTATTTGTGAGAGCTAACCTTTCACTTTCTTTAAATGAATCTCTTTAAACAAGCATCATCGTCATTGTGCTATGACTGGTGTCATTGCAAATACTATGGCGTTTTCAATGAGACAGTCCAATAACAGCATTCTGACTAAATAGACTTGCTATGAAGTTTTCTGAAAAAGCTCAAAATGGCACTCAAATGGGAAATTTTCTGTATTTTCTGCCATACTGTTAAAAAGATGGATGCTCTTTCTGAACATGGAAAAGTTTCAAATAATGAGGTGAACAAGTAATCGCTGTGAGCAAAATGCACGGGCTTCAGGCTGCTGTAAATGCCCAGTTTCAGCCATTTTTTTTTTACTCTTTGTGCTCTGTCATGTCAGAGTTAGAGGATATATCCCTAATAAGGTCAGCTCTGGCTGTGAATGTGGAAGCCCCACTCACAAGCTGTTTGAATTTTCTTTGTAAAGTGGAGGCAGCCAGAACAAAAAGCTTAAAGGTTTGTTGCCTTTTGAGATCCAAGCCCAGCCTTTTCCTTTGGCACTAATGATTTTTCTGTGGAAATACCTTAAACTAGTTCTGGCACCAACACCATATTCACAGACAAAGACAGATCCTTAATAACAACAAAAGTAAAAGTACTTAAAAAGCTTGAGTAGAGTGTGACGTGGGTATTTATCAATATCTACAGGCGGATCAAATATTAATGAAAACTAAAGGTGGGACATTAGCAAGACAGATGGTTAAACTTTGTAGATTTAATCAATCAAGTGATTTCTCAGAGATACTAATCTGGTGCTGATGGAACATGCATCTGTTCAGCATTACAGTTTTATTACACTGGACGTGGCAGGAGGTCCCCTCTCAATCATCAACGCTTTCATTAGTGATGAATTATTAAAATGAGTTATTGAAACTTTCATATGTCTTACATGTTGGCCGAGGTGATTAGCTAGACAAAAGTATCTGTTATAACTGAATGCGAGTGCTGATCTACTTGGTAATGCTAGTTGTTTCCACACAAAGTCTACATAGTAACTGATCTCAGAACTGTGAAAGCAGAGCCAGCAGCAGCTTGCCTAGCATGATAGTGTCCTGTCAGTTTCCTGTCAAACACCAGAGGCTTATGCACATGGACAAACAACCAGAAAAAGAAGCTGGCCTCTCATCTTCAGAAGCTTCATTTATTTTTAATGCCGATCGTGGCTCAAGAGTTGGGAGTTCGCCTTGTAATCGGAAGGTTGCCGGTTCGAGCCCCGGCTTGGACAGTCTCGGTCGTTGTGTCCTTGGGCAAGACACTTCACCCGTTGCCTACTGGTGGTGGTCAGAGGTGTCCGGCAGCCTCGCCTCTGTCAGTGCGCCCCAGGGTGGCTGTGGCTACAATGTAGCTTGCCATCACCAGTGTGTGAATGTGTGTGTGAATGGGTGGATGACTGGTTGTGTAAAGCGCTTTGGGGTCCTTAGGGACTAGTAAAGCGCTATACAAATACAGGCCATTTACCATTTAATGGGATACAGACATGCCCATGGGAACGCCTACCTCAATCAGATTTCAGAAGCTCTGTAATCAAGCGGAAATAATTTTGCTTGCAGAGAAATGGCCGACTGTGGCCACAAGATGGCAGTAATGAAAAAGGTGGTAAATATGCAATAGCGAAGCTTTACGATGATGCTTGAGATGAAACGAGAGAGATCGTTTTATTTTAATTGATGTTTATTTTTACATCTCACTAGATAAGCACTGCTTGCTTTGATGGAAAGTCACTTGTACCCTTGTCTAAATATTGTTGGCTTCCACCCAAAGCAAAAAACAAAAGACTTGGCAGTGCGCTGGAGCATAGCGCTGGCTGTGTCAATCTTTTATGCTGTCTGTGCAAAACTCCAATATGGGAATTGCAAAAATCACTGGGTGATCAAGGTGGCAACACTTCTTATTAGATACTAGTTAGTGATGTTCCTTTCTGCTTTCTATGTGGAGTTTGCATGTTGCCCTTGTACCCAAATAGATTTACGCCAAACATGTCCATGTTAGGTTAACCAATTATTCTAAATTGACTATATGGAGTAGATAACGTGCTGTGTGACTCTAGATTAAAAATCTAATTCTAACCATAAAGTCACTTTGAGTGGTCGGTAAGACTAAATCAGTGCTACAAAATGTGGTCGATGAAGTCGATGGCACTGGTTCTAAATTGAGCAATAGTGGAAAAGGGTTTTAGTCTTGTGTTTTCCATTTTGGTTGGAATAGTTGCACATTATAACCACACTCTGATTTTCCAAAACTCCAAAGCTTAACTCGAGCGTTTATGATGGGTTTGATATGTTCGAGGGCATGTGAGCTGTAATCTCTTCAACTTTCTCTGATCAGATTTAACCTTCAGGTCATAATAAACTGTATCAGATCTGTGAGTAAACTTACACTTCTATCAAACTAAATACAGACAACATTACATCAAGTTGGCAAATAGAAAAATTCAAACTCTGATGAAAAAGTTAATCCACATACTACATCTGAATAATAATAATGACAATATTTAATCTGCTTTCTCCTTTTGTCTTAATTTTCAGTGTGACCAACTTTTTTCACATCATAATGCAAGTTCAGCCAGCCTTATCGTGGTTTGCAATGCAAGAAAGCAATGAGCTGGGCTTTTAATAGCACACACGAAGAAGCTGTCTCAATCTATCCATAAGACTACAGTGGAAACAAGATAATGTGACTGTGATTACAAAATGTTTTATTTCTATTTTAGGAAAATCTTTCCACTAAAGTAAGTAATTAAAAGATTATTTCATCCTTTCATACGTCACAAGAGTCACAATTTTTAACAGCCACAATGATCATTTTCCAATACCAGCATTTTCCAACATGTGGGATCTTATCTGAGGATGATAAGAGCCCACAGTAGAGTGCCCCCTAGTGGCACAAAAACTCCATGACAATTTCCAGTTTGAACCTTTTAAAATACACAAAAGAAAGACAGTATATGAAATCACGTGTCATATGTATTATCTCTTTAATAAATTGATACAAACATACATTTCAGCTGTCATTCAGGACATTATGCTTCAAAAAGGCATAACATCTGTGATTAAATACAGAGTTTTACATTCTCACCCTGCTGCGTTTATTATGCAACTCGGGAACCAGGAACTAAGTTAGTCGGACTGTCACCTGATGTTTCCTCATCTTCTGAGAAGGAAACCAAGTGAAAAATCTGCCTTGACAAACAATTAGTGGAAAGTCTGACTCGACTAAGTTTTTCTCCATTACAGCTGCAGGAGCATTTCAGGTCATCAAAAGTGATCCCCAACTTTGCTTAAATTAAGACTTTTAGGAGGAGAGATTTTTATGCAGCAGATACGAGAGTGAATACACCTGGCTGGATGTTGTAAATTCTTGCAATCAAAGCCAGATGAGACATAACATATCACACATCATATGAAAACTGTGATGGAGACAGAATTCAAAACTGAAATCTGGCACTGACTTCTCAGGAAGAATTCTTGAAGCCAGGAGTTTTGATACTGATTAAATCAAACACCTTCAACTATCAGCGATCTCATTCCTCTCAGTGAAATAGTGACTCATAGGGGCTCAAAGTGCAGTATTTGTCACTGTTCTACCTACACGATCAGCTGATCAGGTGTGACTATTTCTTTTAAACTCTCTTTTGCACATGCACTTCTTCCTCCCCTCAACCCGATGGCATCTCAGTGTCAGCTTCACATCTAAAAGCAAACAGAGGCTGCTCCTTTGTAAAACTGCAATCATACCAGCTCCTAACTAGTATTCATTTTAACAAGACTGCATGCATGCTGCCATACTAACGGAAAGGCATATACAAGATCTCTTGTGCATCCTTCTGAGTTGCTTGTGAGTTAGACTTCATAAAACAATTCATCTCACAAACTCCGTTTCTGATTTACAGGATGAATTTTTACTGTTTCAAAAATACAAAAGACATTTCTTTCTCAGAGGACAGCCCAGGGGTAGGTACACCATCCAACATTCAAAGGTGTGGTTACACTTTTCTAGAAACAATGCAAACAACACACAAAGAGTGCAAAGGTTCGTCTGCCCTTGTTGCAAATGCACACACTGCTGCTCTTTCCATCACTGTGAGAGGTATGCACAAATAAAGCAGTGAGGTACTTTGATGTAAAAGTGTCACTTTACCAGACTGATGAAACGCGCCCATGTCTCAGAAAAGGGCCCGATGTAGCATGTGTAGGCAGAGAGTGAAAATATGTAGCACAGCAGGACGACAGGAGAAAGATTGGGCTTTGAATAACAGTCCTGTTGTGTCTCTACAGATGAGTCTAAAGCCAAGTGGTCAAATACATATGAGCATAAGAAAAATGGGAAAGATTAGAAAGATTTTGCACCAAAAATAACATTAACTTGAAATTAATGAGAAAAATATCTGTTCCATTTAAATAAAATGATGCTGCATTTTCACAAAGACCAGAATATTATACCAATAATATAAAGAATCAAAAGACGAGGGACTTCAAAACAGGGGAAGCAACTTCATGTGAAGCTAAAGGTTGGAAATAAGCATATAAACAGTTGAAGAAGTCCAGACACCTTCTGGACAACAAAGGAACTGCAGAAGTTAGAGTTAAAAGAGCCTCCAAAACAGATTTGTAGCATGAAATCAGATTAAAATTCAAGGAAGTCTTCATGTAATTTATAGCTCCATATTAAAAAAAAAACCAGTTAACTACACTGGGTGTGTCCAGGATGAAAGACAAGATTGGCATGTCTCAGCTATGCACACGGTCTCTTTCCGTAGCTATATACACTGGATTACAGCATTGGTGACATACGACTGTCACTCCCAGCCTGTCATGCTTCACACATATCCCGTTGTGGAGCGCCCCATTTTAACCCAAACCACCACGTCTTTTCCTAAGACCAGCCGAATGAATTTTAGTGCCCAAACTCAACCAGTAAATAAGAGTGAAAACGTGAAAAAGGTCCAGAGGTGACACAAACCACCGTCCACTGACTGATCAACCTGTGACCAGAGACCTTACGCCATCAGCACCCATCAAACCTCCCAATGTTTGTAGAGCTCTAAAAATGGGTCATTTACTGTCATTCCATCACCACGTGACACTCCCAGAATGAAAACAAACATACAGATTTAACTATCCATGACATTTTCATTAGCTTCTTCATCCAAGTTTGAGTTGAAATATTATGAAAACACCATCTGCTTCAGCACCCCCACAATAAAAATACTGATTAATAACAATAATAGAAATGTGTCCACACCTGACCAATCTTGCAAACAGGCCACTACAGAAGTTTGAACAGAAAAAGAGAAACACACTGTAAACTCTTCTGATCTTCAAACACACAGCTGAGGTGCAGAGCAAACAAAAGCCACCTTACTGGGTTAAATGGGACTCCAGTTCCCAAGCAGCAGTGGTCCTAAAGTTGACTGCAGGCTCTGCTCTGACTAAAGACTCAGTGGAGGTCTCATCTTCCTCCTCCCGTTTGGTAATTTGTCACGGCGCTGAGCTTGAACACCCCTGCTGACCTGCCGTGGCCACAAATCACGAAGTGAGAAGTTTGCGAGATGCTGAGGAGGAAAAGTGTCTCAGGAGGAGCTGACAATCCAGGACTTTAATAATCTCCATTTTCATCCCACTCTTCTTCCTCTCGAATCCTCCCTCTCCTTCTCCTCCTCATCTCGTCAAATCCAGACGATTACTTCTGCAGCTCCTGCGGCGTGCTGAAGGTCTCGTAGACATTGGCTGCAAACTCCTTCACCTGGTCGTTCATCAGCAGCTCCTGCAGAGATCGCACAGATTTAAACATGTTTGATTAACATACAACCAAGTTTGTAAGAAAATAAAAGTGAAAATAAACAAATCTCTCAGTTAAACAATGCAATATGTTGTCTTTCTACAATTTTTTATTTAGTAAAGGATATAAATGATTTGGTCTTATTTACATGTTACACAAATCCTAACTTTTTTGGAAATAAAAAAAAAATATATATATATACTCAGACAATCCTCTTAAATAATTTCAATCAAAATAAAGGTTTGATAAAGAGCCCAAAAGTGCAGATGAATAAGAACTAAATAATCTAAGAGTGTTTGAAACACATTAAAGAAAGTGAAACGGATCGTGCAAGATTAAAGATTTCATAATCAATCTGACAGTGATTCTCTAGAACTCATTAACATGTGTATTCTGAAATGAGAGCTGCACCTGTCAGCAGATTGGAACATGTTTGAACATTACGCTCCCAACAGTAAAGAAAATCAAAAAGCAAACGGTGTGGACAATGACCGATTGACAGATAACTAACAGCTACAGCAGCTGCCTGTGCCAACTGTTTCACCCTGAATCTGGCTGTTTGCCATTCTGAAATACTGCACATCGCTCTGATACAGTTCACTCCACCGTCTGGTGTTCGATGTTACCTGAACAAAGTGACTCGGGGTCTCGCTGCAGATGGTGTTGATCTGACCGTTGATGATGGGGATGATCTTTGCCAGCGGCAGACTGACTGCAGACAGACTGAACACACAAACACAGAAAAAGACAGCAAAGTTAAGGTAATGCCCACTTCATGCTAATGTTTGCTGGGAAATAAGAACAAGGACAAAAAAAACCCACCCACCTCATAACACTTAATATGTGTATAAGGAGTGTCTTTTACATTACATTACACATGGCCGGCATTTATGTTCAGACAAAACCGAGGAGTGACCACGAGCTAAACAGAATCATATCTAACAACCCCAAACAACCGAAGCACATTAGATGTTAATATAGTCCTCCTGAACAGGTAGGACTATATTAATGTCCATTTTGGCATTCCAAAAGGAAAAGCTTAAAAAGAACTATCGAAGTACACGTCTGAGACCTGACTTGAATGTTAACATCTTCTAAATCATTATGTGCATTTTCAGTTTCAGCTTGTGAAACTGGCTCTCTGGTTACCTGTCTAAATCACTGCGTCAACCCATACTTAATATATGCCCTGGTGAGGAGCAGGTTATGCTCAGAGGTTTCGTTTAAAATCGCCAGGAGGGCCCACATTTTCTTATTCTTATATTCGCAGCACATTTTAAATGCAATATCGATTCTCTGCTGGAGGGACATTTTTTTAAGTGCAAGCTGTTAAGCCATACTTTACTAAAACCACTGAATGAAGTACAGATTGAACGCTGTAATGTCACAGGAATGAAATTGTATAAATGTATTTATATTTGATGGTAATCTGCTGCTTGGTCTGTTTAACACTGCTGGAACTGCAGCTTCTTGAATGCAGGACACATAGGGATTATTTTGTGTGGAAGAATATGAAGTGCCCCATTTTATGTGAGCAGAATGAAGCAGTTGTCAAGCCAACGAAGCCAAAGAAAGCCCGGCGTTATTGAAATTTTTTCATAGTGTAACCCTCAGGTCACCAAACTCCAGTGACAGAATAATAATATCTCCAGCTGCTATCACATATGTAGGGATTTAATAAGATTTCTCCATGTTTCAAATGCAAATGATAGCAGTAAAACAAATAAATAAAACAGGTGTCAATGGCTTACCTATCAGGTGCACAGCTGGGGGCAGAGTCACTTGGAGGCAGGCGGAAGAACTCAGCCAGGTTGTCACAGAGACGGGAGAAACCTCGGTTCAGACAGACTTTGAGGACAGTGGTGAAGTCTGGACTGAAGTCAGACACAAAAAGCAGAAATTCACCTTTCACAGGAGCACAAACACAATCTTGTTAAAGCATACCTACAAACAGGTGTGTCATTTACCTATCCAGCATGTCTCTAGTCTCGTTAAGCAGCTTTATGGTCATAATGTCATTCTCTGTGAGCCCGCACGCCTACAGAAGCAGAAGAAAAGAGATCTGTAAGACTCTGTAATGGGTTTTCCTGTGAAAGGCAGTGTAAATCTGCTTTGAGCAGTCACCTGATCGGCCAGCACGTTCTCGTCATCTGCCAGCAGGTACCAGGACAGAGACCGCCTCGAGCTGGCCTCCACCTCTGCTCTGATCCAGTTCAGCTGCTGCTCCAACTCCAGCAGAGACCAGGTCTCCTTCAGAGACATGCTGGAGATGAGAAATAAACCACGTTGATGTTTTGATGATTGATTTTTTAATTTAAAAGATGCACAACAAAGATCAATACAAAGAATTTGTTCCACATTGTTTTTACCAGCCTAAGCTAAGTTGTTAATAACTTGTTCTGTTGCTTTATAGATCACTGATGGATAATGAAGAGAATAATTGTTGCAGATCACCTTCCCAGTGAGCTCTGTACCGCCTTCTTCACTACTGTTATCAGCTCTGTCAAACCTAGTGTGAGACAGAAGTCTGTTACTACAAGAGTCCTGCACTGACAGATGGAAACAAGGATTTTACAGTTTTCTGCTTTTGTGTCAGTGCTATACCGTCTCCCAGTAGGTGCTGGATACTTGACAAGTACTGCTGCTGGACGTCTGGGGGGGCAAGAGGGGTCTGCAAGCAGACACACACACACATATCTGGATATTGATTCAAACATTTTCACACAAACCTTAGATAATCTTTCATTTTACAACAGGAAACAGGTTTCTGGTGCAGGAGTCAGTACACAGGATGAGTATTTCCTAGCTGTGGGTACACCAAAATATTACCCGTCTTACTCTCAGACTGACGCAAATCAGCATAACTGGACACAAACTGGGAACTAGCAGGTCAGAAATGGGCATTCTCACATTCTCATATCACTGACAGATGTGGGAAATATTTTCTGACATGTACCACCCACCCAAACAATGTCCACCCTCCCAGTGGACGTGTATGGAGCATGACAAAGAACCCAAGGCTTTGCACTGGGCTCCAAACTCTCCAACAGACAAACCACCCCACAATTCATCACCTCAGTGTGGCAGAAACTGCAGGACAGCCCGAGAGGTTCACAACAGGTCAGGGCTTGTTTGGGGAAACCAGGTAATGTTTAAAAAGGTGTATTTTTTATGATCATGGATAAATATTATCAGACCGATATTTAACCTGTCTAATATGTATCTCTCTTTCCAAACAGTTTCCAAAGTTCTCAAAACTCCTGACACAGTGAGCTGCAGCTGATCATTTTGCACATAGTCAATCAGTTCTAGGAATCACTGTGCTCCTCACCGTTGTGCTCTTTCCCACTGAGTTATCCAGGTACAGGTATCCTCCAATGATGTTCAGCTGGACTCTCAGTAAAACCACCAGCATACAGGTGCTGTACACCGCCACAACTGTGCGTGTAAAACCTGAAAGAAACGACAAGTTCTGTTATCATATTTTAAGTTTTCTTATGTTTGTTTTTAAATCCAATAAGTCATTTATTAGATTATTTAGAGGCATTTAGATTTTACTCAGATACACTCAGTGACATCTGAACTGAAAAACACTTACTGATGATCTTTAAATCTTCCCAGATCTCCAGTTTATTAGCCGGTCTGTAAAGTAGATGTGAATGAGGGAAATGGTCGTCAGCTACTGTACACATTTATTTCACTACATGAACTTGTGCTAATTTCAAAATTAAATGTTTTCCTCAAGAATAAAATCAACAACTGCAATAATCAACATAAAATAACGAACAAAAGAAAAATGTAGCCTTAAATAATAAACTTGTGTACTACTACTGTTTGACCGAGTTAAAGAAGCTTTTTCCTCACTTGGACTTGAGTAGTGTTGTGAGACTTTCTGAGTTGAGTTGCGTGACGATGGCTTCTTTGAGCGCTGGGAGCATGGACAGCACTGCAACACACATTTAAATCTTTCACTGTAGTGTTTGGTCCTCACCTTTTTCTGTCAACTGTTAGTCATAACCAGGTCAAGTGTAAAATAATTACCAGTCATGTTGCAGGTCCTCTGGTTGCTCTCGAAGTGGAACTGTCTTCTGGCCTGAGCAATGTACTCTGTAGCCTCCCTCTCTTGGATCTCACTGAACTTCTTCTGGGCATATTTACCTAGAAGGTATACGCCTGAGGAGGGACGCAGAGAGCACAATGAGGTCACATTAAATGCAGAAAACTATCCTTGGCTTTGGTACGATGCAAAAGCTAACCAGGATTTGCCCTGCAGATATTTATGACATGGAATAATACCAGAGGGCTGTACTTTCAGTAGCAGATTTACAGACTTGTGACAAATTAAAGGTGTTGAATCACTGTGTAAAATGTAACAGCTGAAATGAGCCTTGAAATGGATTCTCCAAGTTTCTCCAGTGCAAGGATAAGTTGTCCTGCAGGCAGCCCTGTGGAAGCACTGCTTTCAAGATCACCCTTTGGTAAAGGTATTACCTCTAAGATGTACCATTTACTGCAAGATCAGTTAGCTGACCCTCTTTCCAAAGTTAAAGGTTGTTGGGCCCAAGATCTGGCAGTGGACAGATCTCCAGCTGAATGGGAGTCATGTCTTCATAATGTTAATACCATGTATAAGGAAATAGGCAGCAGATTTATCCAGTTAAAGATAATCCACAGGTGGCATTGAACACTGCAACAATTGCACAAATGGAATTTGATTCAATGGACAATTGCTGGAGATGTGATGGCCAGGATGCCTCGACTCTACATATTCTATATTCTATATATACTTTGGGACTGGTGGGAAAATATCATGGAGGTCCTTTTTAGTGTTCTGAAAAGAAGATTTCACGTCTCACCAAAACTGTCCATGCTTGGTATAACCACAGGACTTTCTAACTGCGACTTCTCCCCCGATAATAAAAAACGGATCATCCTGGCCCTTACTACGGCTAAGCAGGTCTGACACTGGCGGGAAACGCGCCCCCCTCCCCAGGAAGAATGGTTGACGACAATGGTTAAATTGGCATCCTACGAAAAAATGACTTATGGTTTATTAGACAAACTTTATCAGTATAACTGTATTTGGTCTCCTTTTACTAGCTGGCTTTCTGCAACTTGAGGTGCATAGGGAATGAAGGAGTGGTGGGTGTGGGGTCTGGTGCGTGAAAATAGAGTGTAATAAATGTAATTTTTCTTGTCTTGTTTATATTTAAAGTTTAAAAATAAAAATGTTGAAACAAAAAAAAGGTGGTCATTCAGAAAAACTTGCACTGCAGGTACTCTTGCCTCCTGATGCCACTGCCTACTATCTCTGACACCCCCCTATTTACCACTCTCAGTTTTAAACCAGTAAAGTCAAATAGCCACCGGATCCCACTTACAAATGTGTGCCTATGTTACGACTTGCTGCAGATGCTGTAGCTTATCAATTAATATGGTAAGTGAGACTGAAATTTCCATAATGCCACGTGAGATAAAATTAATTAAGTGTACGCTGGCCTTTTAAACACGAATAATGAACAGCTACACCAAACTTCATTCATTTGTTGGCTATTTACAGAGCCCCAAATAAAATACACGGTAAGACCTCCAATGAAAAGTATTTAACTTAGTAATCAACTACCACATAAAGCAGTGTTAATTTCGGTGAAACTAGCTGGTTTCCTAAAAAGGTCTTTTCAATGCAAACACACCTTGTGGGTTGTTAAAAAAAACAGGGTAGTTTCACTAAATATTCTGCGGCACGATGGAGAAAACAAATTCCGAATAAAGCAAATACCATTCTTTTTTGATGCTTTTGAAATATGGGTTAGCGTGCATTTCTTCTGTCTTTATTTTACAGGGGGATAAAAAGCCCAGTCTAAAGGCTGTTCTGCGGAGTCTGGCGTGTTGCTGCAGTCTTGCATTAGCACGGCGGCTAACAGGAACATGACTTACCTCCAATTAGCGCTCCGGTGAAAATAAATTTCTTTTTATGGCGTTTTATAAAATTCCACGCAGACGAAAACATCCTCGGACAGAGAGAGGGCCACCAACTAAAACAACAAAAACTCTATTTCTAAATTCTTTCTTACTATTTTACGGACATGTTTCGGGTAGCAGCTTGCTAACTCTCAAAAGTGCCAAAGTACTTTGGTCATGGTAACTATTGTAATGACTTCCGGTTATCTATGTCAAAATAAAACCACAAGTCGAACTACAGTAATCATAAAGTGACTTTGTGTCTGCAACGAGGCTCCTGGAAACATTCTTATTTATTTAGGCAAGGAAGAAACACTTAATATTTTTAAATGCATTTAAAATATACAATACAATGCAATATACCAATGCACATACAAGCTTTGCAAAACTGAGCCACAAATTTTAAAATAAAATATTTCAAAATTTGACGAAAACAAAAATGAATATCTAATATATAGATAGTTTTGAGACACTAGTTTGTCACCATCGTCAGACTGGTCTCTGAAGTAAAACACAATAGATTTTTTTTAATCTTATAAACGAATCGTATCGAGCCCTAAAAATTTAGTTTATCCCTGTATAAACTAAATTTTTGTTCTTTTATTTTTGGGGGTAAAATCGATAACATCCGGTTTAGATCCCTCCACAATAGTCATCAACTTGACGTCATTAGACCAGAACGAGCGTGGAGCGCAGGTGCAGCGAGTGGTCCGTCCAATATTATCTTCCCCCCCACCGGTGTGAGTTCGTTACATCGGCGCGGCAATGGGTAAAACAGGAATTAAAAATTAGCAGGTGTATTATATGCAGCTTTTTTATATTGAGTTTTGGTCACAGCAGTTGAAATGGGAACAGAGGAGGGTAGTAAAGAAGAGTCTGTGGAGCTGTTCTGTCCGAGTGAAGAGGAAATTGAGAGGTGGATGGCCAGAGCTTTTGACATGGTGAGTTCGTGTTTTTAATCACTCCGTTAACTCTTCAGCCAAGTCACGGCGACTTTGTTGTTTGTTTTGTAAAATTTGCAGTTTTAAAGTAATTATTTAATTTTCATTTAAACTACTCGGTATGTGAACTACGAAGTTTCTATTTTTTTATTTGCCTTATTGTATTGATTGAGGTATTGGTTATTTTTCTAGCTAATTTTATATAGTAATGCTACTTAGATGTCTTTATTTGCATTTCAGTTTTTCTGTTATAGACCTCTGATGCCCTTTTTCTGCTGTTTATCCAGGCTCTGATCATGTTTAGGGATTAAGTAGTGATATTATATACAGCTGGAAAAAAGTTTCTTTATAATAGTAAATAATAAATAATGTAAACATTTATCAGATGTGGTCACACAGGTGTCTCCGTGAACCTCGTGGATGTTTGTAGATAGCACTGTGATCTGTAGTAAACAGGTGGAAGAGAGTGTAATGAAAATCAGATAGAAAATCTGTGTGTGAATGAGAAAGAGATAAGTGTAATAGTCAAGGTAGACGAGTTTAAATACCTGAGGTCAACCATCCCAAGCAACAGACAGTGCACAAGAGAGATGAAGAAGAGAGTACAGCCAGGATGGAGCAGGTGGAGACAGAAGGTCAGCAGCAAGAGTAAAAGTGAAGGTAATGGTAGTGAGACCTGCTGTGATGGTTTGGAGATGTGGCACTGAGAAAAATACAGGAGGCCGAGCTGAAGATGCTCAGATTTTCAGTTGCAGTGAGCAGGATGCACAAGATTAGAAATCAGAGGGAAAGCTTAAGTATTTGGAGATAAAGAGGCAAGGCTGAGGTGGTTTGGACATGTGCAGAACATGTACTGGATAAAGGGTGTTGAATGCAGAGTTGCCAGGCAAGGCCACAGAGGAGGTTCATGGATGTAGTGAAAGAAGGGTTAGTATGGCAGAGGAGGATGATAGAGATGGCAGGAGGCAGATGATCCACTGTAATAACCCCTAAATCCTTAATAATTAGTGTATAATGTTAAAAATAATTTCATGTGCCTCCTTTATGATATTAAGAAATGTCTAAAAGTTTAATCTAGAGCAGCAGTCCCCAACCCCCGGGCCTCGGACCGGTACCGGTCCGTGAGTCGTTTGGTACCGGGCCGCGAGAGTTGAGGCTCAGGTGTGAAATGTATGGTTTTCAGTGTTTTTATCGGTTTTCAGCTTTATTTTGTTATCGTTTTTATCGTTTACTCGGTTTTCCTTGGTCTTTTCACGTGTGTTATGAATAAATTTTCTTTTTTTCGGTACTGGTACTAGTTTTATTTTGTTGTATTTATCCGCGACACCTTAAAGGCCGGTCCATGAAAATATTGTCGGGCATAAACCGGTCCGTGGCGCAAAAAAGGTTGGGGACCGCTGATCTAGAGAACCCTAAAGACACCACGCTCTCAAAGCTGTGAGCTGCAGCCAGAGATCTGTGCACAGGCGTATCGGGGATTTTTCTCTTCTGAAGTCCTTCTTAACACTAACCAATTTTCCATCTTTAGTTGCTTCCTGTTGACTGCCTTTTTAAATGTGTTGGTGCAGGCCAAAGAAGCTCTGGAGAATGGAGAGGTGCCTGTCGGATGTCTCATGGTCTACAAAGACGAAGTTGTGGGGAAGGGAAGGAATGAAGTCAATGAGACTAAAAATGTAGGCAAAATGTACAGCACATGACTGAAGTTATTTGTCTCTGCAAATGCAGATGTATGTATGAAAGGTCTTCTTTCTAAACTCATAAGTCAACAACTAAGACAAAGCAAAATGAATAAATTATAAAACTGATACAATAACTATTGGTGTGGAGGAAAGAAAAGAGGAGAAGAAGAAATAATATATTGGTATATTAAAATGTAACAAGTTCAATAGTTTGAACAATTATCTGTTCAAACTATTGAACAAACAGGTCCCAGAGGGTCTGGGTTAATGGTACTCTGTACAGTAATCCCCCACTGTGTAGTTTGCTTTGACCGACTTAATTAGTTTCTGTAATCTGCGAGTGTCAGATCAATCACTGATCAATATTTGTCCTTAAGTAAGCCGGTGACTCTGCAATAGTGAGTCCTCTGTGGCGTGTGGAGTGAGAGCCCATAACTGAGAAAATTCTTTCATGGTGTGACCAGTTTTCCTTCCAAGTAAATGTGGCTCAAACTAAGGAAAAGTCCCCGCTGTCCCTGCATCATGTCTGATGAAAGATGAGCAAAAGGCCGTGAACAGTGCAGAGATACATCTGGGCACTGTTCTTGATGAGAAAATAGATTTTGGATTTAAATATAGATGCTATATATATATATATATATATATATATATATATATATATATATACACACTTTGCTCCTTTTATTTGGTTGCTTGGGTCATTTTTGTCTGAGTAGCTTTATTTTTAAAGTCCATACAGGTACAGGAAATCCTTTCAGCTTTACATTTGAGTGCAAAGAGAGATGGTATCAAAAAGTGTTTTTACTGCTGAAGAAATTCGGAGTTGAAGCGTCACCTTATCTGGACTGAAGTGCAAAAAGTTCCCACCTGACCTCCACAGAATCAGCTGTGCTTTTTTGTTTAATGATTTCAGCCCATCTCATTAAATTACAAAGAGTCTTTTGTAAATTTTGAAAGTTTCAGGGCTGAACCTCTGTTTAAAAACTGCAACCAAATCAATTTAAAGCCACTCTAGTGGCTTTTGAGCATCAGTATGATGGGATATATCAGAGTTTCAATCAGCTGTTTAATGTTTAATGAAGTAGAGGAACAAATACCTGAGCGTCAACATGATACCTGAGGTTTGCATGGTGGTTTTTTCAGGCCACTCGGCACGCTGAGATGGTCGCTCTGGATCAGGTCCTGGACTGGTGTTGGCGTAGCAGCTTGGACGTGAAGAGCGTGTGCGAGCGGATAGCGCTGTACGTCACCGTGGAGCCGTGCATAATGTGTGCTGCAGCGCTGCGCATCCTCAGTATCCTCGCCTCACCTCTCTGCTAGTGTGTGTGTGTGTGTGTTGGGATTCAGTTGTTGTTCCTTTACCAGCTGTCAGACATCCCCGTGGTCGTGTATGGCTGCAGGAACGAGCGTTTCGGAGGCTGCGGCTCAGTCCTGGATGTCTCCTCTGCAGACCTGCCTCACACTGGGACCCAGTTCAAGGTCCGTGTTTGCTCCTGGTGTCTTTCTGGATTCTGCCTGCATGTTTGTGGAGTAGTTTGCGATTCCTGCAGCTGAGTTCAGAAATCTTTAGGCAAGCAGATCAGCTCTTTTTCAGAATGAGATGTTCAAGAGTTACATGAATGTAAAGTCCTTGTGTGGTGCAGTGTGTAGTGTGTATTATATGTGTGTGTGTGTGTTCAGTGTATTTCAGGTCACAGAGCAGAGGAAGCCGTAGACATGCTGAAGACTTTCTACAAACAGGAGAATCCAAATGGTGAAAAACAAAACCACTCTGCATGTCTTTTTTTTCTCCTCCCCACGCTCCATTATCAAAATGTTTTATATTTTCATACTTTACTGTTGCTTTTTTGCACCTTTGTTTCTTTTTTTACACTATTATTCCTTCTCTTCTTTTCTCACAGTGTTAAACTTTCTGTCTGTTTCAGCCCCCAAACCCAAAACAAGGAAGGAGTGATCTCCAAGAAACATCCTATTACAAGATTTTAATAGTTTTGTGTGGATTTTTTTATAATATTATTAATTAAATTATATTTTACATACATTTTTGTCTATTGCTTTTTTTTTTTACTATTTGTCTAATCTTTTACCTATTAATATGACATTAATAAAGGACATCTTATTTACAGTTATAATTTAGCATTAGTGTTTCTGTTCATGCAGACTGCCACCAGAGGGCGCTATAGACCAGCGGTCTTCCTGTCACTGAACCTCCACATAGAAGAAATAAAACTATAGTCTTTGGACTAATAAATACTATATTTAAAAGAAATTTATGATATTTTCCAAAAGTAAAGGCTCAAGAATGACAATAAGAAATCCTTTTTAGAAAGGAGGAGGCAAATCTTCACTGGATGTTGTGTGGGTGAACTTTACACGCTCTTTTCTCCGTCTTGCGTATTGATTTGTATCGTTTAGAAGCACACTCTTGGCCTGCTTCAGCTGTAAATGCGATGCATACCACTTCCTGTGATATTTTTCCGAGAACGAGTCAGGCAGTGTGAGAAACTAAGGAAGTGTGCCTGAGAGCGCTTCTCAACGGGAGTGACCTTCACAGCTGCTCGTATAAGAGAAACACACATGCTGACACAATTCAGCTCGTTTCACTTCCTCTCAGACACACACACACTCTGTGGTGTGTCAGTTGGTAGCATTAGCAGTTAGGTTGTATTGACAGTGTCTGCGTGTGCGTTGCTGGGTATGTGTGTCTGTTTCATGTGTCCTGCTGTTTTTATTCCTCCCCCTGGCTCAAAAAAGGGATTGATGGAATTTAAACTTTTTTGCACTTTCTTTTACTCTTTGTCTCTTCAAGGTTGTCACCACTTCCTTCCTGTCTCCTTCCTTCCTTTTTGTGGCTGATAACTTCCTTCCTTCCTTCTCCATTTCCGTCCTTTTATTTGTTAATTTCCCACCCCCCTTCTTTTCCATAATTTTGCAAAAGTAGTTTTTTGTCTTAAAACTTTCTTCTGCTTACCATCCTTTTTCTGCTTTTTTAATTTGCCACTCTCATTTTTTGCTATCTTAAAGTAGAAAGTTATTTTATGTCACTGCATAATAAAATAATAATAATGATGAAACAGAATAACATTGTGCTAACACGATCAAGCTGCATATAATACACCTTCTAATTAGCACTATGTAATAGACTAAGTGCTACATTTTAATCACCAAAACTGAAGCACAAACTTATTGAAGCTCAAAGCAGTTCATGTTATTTGTTACATAGTAATTCCATTAAAAATGCACCAAAAGCATAAATGTGACGTCCAGATCAGCGACTCTCTTTAGATAATAAGAGTTATAAGCTTTAGCAGTGATGCTTAGCAGACGGCTATCGCACATCAATAATCTAATATTCCATAACCGTTATATATATTGTATAATATATATAATTATACAATACAATAAATATGATTGTGTATTGAAAGTATAAATATATGTGTAATACTACTCTGTAGCCATGTCTCTTAACCTTAAGCTTTAATAAAAAAAAAAAAGTTCTCACTTGGCATCAAGAGTGAAATTAGCTCTACAGACAATAACTGTGTTTTGTGTCAGGCTGTATTTATTAGATTTATTACTCCTGCAGGTCTGGACATTTTAACATTGGAGTCTGTGGGGATTAAGTCACTTTTTGAAGTTTTCTAATTTTGTTTGTTAGTTTGTTTTTTTCCCCCATATACTTCTACACATGGCTTTCTGATGTGCTGTTTTGAAACTTTAAGATTTCTTAGACGTGACGAAGAGGGCCCTGATTGTTAAACTGGACGCTAATTGTCTAATTACTGACATCTCGTTAGCCAATGAGTATATCATTTTGATACTACCGCCAATCCTTCATTTTAAAACACAAGTATCATTTTCTAAACAGCTTTAATTTTTTTAGTCTATATGACTAAAAATGAGTGACTGAGCCAATAAACTCAGCAGGAAAGTATTTACGGGGGTGAAGTCAGAAAGCTGTTTTTCCACAGACTTCTACAGGACTGGAAGCTTTGTTTTGTTTTTGTTTTTTGCATTCACAGCTATCGCTTCATTTTTCCCTCCTACACTTCGACCAGTGATTCCCCAGTTGTGGGAATTCAACACGTAATCCAGGTAGGCTACGCTGCACAAAAAACTGTATTTATATTTATATATATTTATATGAATGAAGTTACACCTATGAAAGCTTTGCTGCTGACCTACAGATGAATCCTGTAGGATACACTTCTGTGATAAGATGCCTTTTATAGGGTGAATAAAATGCTTTCACTCTTCTACAGGATCAAATCCATTGGGATTAGTTCCCATATCAGTTGGGATACTGATATGGGAACTAATCCCAATACTTTCTGTATTTCAGCTTAAAATTGACTAGAAGGAAATTGAACTAATGAAACACAGCAGTGGGATTTGAAAATACTTATGTGCCATTATCACTCCTCTTCTCACCTGTTTGTATTGCTGAGCTTGTCATTAGTTGGAATTGAACTTAACTTGAAAATTAAAGCTGTTAATGGAGAATGAAGTTTTCATCAAGAGTCACAACTAAAGTTTGTTAAATTCCAAATGGCTGTTCTATAGAATCTAATTTTGTGCAAATGTTGGTGTCGCCTCCTGCTGGTCGTTAGAAAGAGTACAGGTTTCTGGCACGTTCACGTTTTGTCTTTCATTTACAGTCTGTGATCTTAGATGGTGTGATGTTTTAAACTGCCTTCTTCCTTTTTCTTTCTTGTGTTAGCAGTTCCTCACCAGTTAATTTACTTCAGCGTTTTTCCACTTCCTTTTATGACCTTGTTCACTTTCCCCTTCATTCCCCCTTACTATCTCTTCTATCATACAGGGGTTTTTTTTAATTTTCCACTTCCACTTTTTCGTTCCTTTTATTACAAACTTGTAAAATACATGCACACGTTCCCACAATATTTTTTTGTTTACTAAAATCATCACAAGAAGCAGCTGAGAATTTAAAGCTGCGTAGGTTTTCTCATGAACCCGTTTTCCTGAGGACACTGAGCTCACAGATACATCAGATATATCAGATACACAGTTCTTTGTATTCACGTGAAACACGTGCCTCAGTCCAGCTCCTCTCTTCTCGTTAGCATGTAAATATATGCTAATACATGCAGAGCAGAATATTCGAGAATGTTTTAATGTGTCACCTCAGAGTGGAGGAGTTGATGTGTTAATGAAGAGACAGCGCACACACACACAGAGCAGTGCAGGGTTGGCTGCGAGGCGCTAATGAACAGAGTGTGTTGTGTCAAACTCTCCTTTCCAAAACGACAGCGAGAGGAGTCTCACACAACCACACTTCTACACACACACACACACTGGAGAACACCAAAAAAAGGAAAAAGCTGTGTAATACGAGATGTGTAAAGGTGTTTTTATTATATTACTGTCACAAGAGAAGAGGTGTGTTTGTGTTCAAGGAGGAAGCAGATGCGGGGGGAGCTTAGCTGCTGACAGGAAGTGTTGCATTGATGTGTTTTGTGGGTTCACAATTTTAACCTTTGCAGTCTAAAGAAATCGAACTAAAAGGGTCGTGCTCCACCTTTCTGCTCAGCACAGAGGGGGAGGCATCTTAGCTTCTGCCTGTGCTTTGTTTTGCAAATTCTTTTAAGTCAAATATGTTTCAATCAGTCTGCATATATTTACTTTATGGTCCTAACTTCTCTTTCATCCTTCCTGCGTGTCTGTTTTCTTTGTCACATCTGTCCAACATTGAGAAACCCACCACATTACTTATTTTCTGTTTGTTCCCTCTTTATTATTTTTTTCTGCTTTGGTAATTTTCTGCACACATCAGTTTTATTTTCGTCTCCTTATTTAATTAGTTCCTCTTTCATTGTGGGTCCAACTGCTTCGGTTCCTTCTTTCATTCTTGACATATTTGCTTTCAGCCTCGCACATCTGGGCGACAGATCTCGATTTATTTTGTTCTGGTTTATTCAGCGGAGGCCTTGGCAATTTACAGCTAACGGGGTGTCATGAGTGTCATTCACATCGTGTCTTATTGTTGCTTGAAGTTTCCATTGTGACAGAGAGCTGGAAAACTCGGGCGCGGTGAATTCTTTCTCTCTTTGCTCACTGCTTTAACCCATCTCTGCTTGTGTGTGCGACCAGCATGGACACCGAGGCCAATATTACAGACTTTATAAATCAAAGTAGTGTGTAGACTGTTAGCGTCTTGTAATGTGTGTGGGTGTAATTAAGGATGAATTTATATTTCTATTCTTTGTTTTAGAGGCCTTATGAAGGTTTTATGACTAAACCGATGTTTTTATTAGTCTCATTATCTGATTATTATTCTCTAATTGGATGACTGAATTCTACCTGATGTGTGAGTGATTATATCAACACTGCTTTGTACCAATTGAAGGTCAGTTCGACCAAAACCTTGTGACTCAATTAAAAAAAAAGTGCTAAGTGACACAGTAGGAGAAATTTATCATTCATTTTTGCAGAAAAGGCACATAAAGTGAAAAAGGGGGTGTGGCTTGAATCTTAAATGGCAATGAATCTGATATGTTGCAGATATCAAATTCAAAATAAACCTTATTTCCTATCAAACTACCTAATTTATTGAAGAAGATGTCGATGAATCTCACCATCATCCATGGGTTCAACTTCTTATATCAGTGTTGGTCGAGTTACTTGAAAAAAGTAATCAGTAACTAACTACTGATTACTTATTTTCAAAAGTAATTAGTTACTTAGTTACTTTTTAAAAACATGATACACAACCTGAATAGGTGATAAAGCGATAGATCTTTCAGCCCAATTCTACTTTTTCTGCATAATCCATCATATAAAATGTAATCAAATGAAAAAGTCTCTTTTTAAAACTTGTTTTATTAGTTTTAATCTTTTAACTTTATGCATGAAGCAAACATTAAATTATATGCAACATTCTCTGACTGGAAGAAATTAGTTTATCATTTAAACCTATTTTCTGCACATTCCAGCACATAAAATAAAATCGTTTTTTGTGTTTAGGGGTTTTTTCGCTGTAAAAAGAAGTTTTCTTCCCACGCAGTGAACAACGGACGCTAATGTTTTTGTCACTTTTACGGAATGAAACTCAAAGTAACGTCAGTACTTCCACGCTTTAAACGCTGCACGCTCATACTCTCTCCCGCACTCGATATATTATCCATTTTTGATCTGCACGCAGCTGTTGTCACGAACGTCGCACTTGTTTATGTCATTGTCATAAAACACTCTCACAAACGAAATCACGGTTTCGTAACGCAGCGTGCTTACGGGAAAGTAACAGTAATCTAATTACTTTTTTGCAATAGTAATCCCTTACTTTACTCGTTACTTAAAAAAGGTAATTGGATTACTGCCCATCTCTGTTGGCGACAGATGTAGTGAAGTACACACATTGGAGGACCTTTGATGAATCTGTCTTTCAGTCTCAAGTACAATATTCAGCTTTCAGACACCTTTTTTTTCCAGGTGTTTCTTTGATTAGATGTGTCGCCATGGCCAGCTTTGCTGATGTTGTTGCAGAAAGCCTCGTCTCCCGTGACATGGTCTTGCTGTGTTTCTTACTCCAAATCAGATGGACTCTGGTCTATAGTATTCGGTAGTACTGACATAAATCTGATTGGCACACTAAAAAGGACAGAGCATGGTAAACAAGTCTAAGCATCACAGCTGAGCAGAGAGCACTAACTACTCTGTTAGATCCACTACTTCAATATAACTGCCAGGAAAAAGCTACTTTCTGTTGCCCCCTTTGTCACCATTTGACATACCTGTAAATGCCATGTTACAGCTGTCCTGATTATTATCAGTGGCCTCCAACAGCATCAATCAGGCAGGTCATCATGTAAAGTGTGGCTATATTTCCTGTCTTGTGACTTGCAATTAATATGTTTTGAACTTTGAACAGTTTGTTAAATCGACAGTCAGCCTCTGCACAGAGCTGCTGCGGTTGTAACTCGCTGTAACTCGCAGCCAAGACGAACCTGTTCTTGTAAGTTTCTTTGGTTTTTTGCAGCATCGAGTGCAACTCTGGATTCACATGAAGAAAGAAAATATTTTTAAATCAGACTTTATTGATAATTTACCGACCTCTAGTTTCTTTCACACATGTAGTGAGAGCGCAGGATGAATAGTACTAATAATAATAATAATAATCTTCAACACAGCACTGGTTTTCAATCATTATGAAGAAGCTAATAAAGAAATTTGTTCACTTGAATGTGCTCATTCCAGAAAAACAAGTCCCATTAATGTGTGTTTCCTTTCCCTGCATACATGTGTTACATACATGTGTTTGCTGTATGTCAGAGTTTATGTCCTATGTTTTATGAAGATGTATGTATGTGCATATTTCGTCCATGTTTTGTCCTCGATCTGCAGGATGGATGCTTAGCTTTCGCTTCTGAGGAAATGAAAGAAAGCAAACAAAAAGATGAGCTCTCATTCATTACCTTTTTTTCTTCCTTATTTACATTTAATCGATGATGCATCTGTCTTCTTCTTTTTACTGCGTAATGTTATGGATAGAGTTCAAAAAGTACGCGTCTTTTCCACGTCCAGAGAGATGTCGCTTGTTTGTGTTCTGGTGCTGTCCTGGGAGCGCGGGGCAGGAGAAGTCCTCTGAAACGATTCTGAAGATCACTCACCTTTGACCTTTTCTTTGAGACAGAGACAAAAGGGGCCAGATTTAGTGAAAAGATGGCAGGTGACCTTTATGTTACAAAAAATAGAAATCTGAGCATTTTTAGAGCAAAAACACGAGCCACCTTTGGTCCTTAGAGTGTAGGTGACACAGGTTAATAAGCAGGTGTGCGGCTACTCTTCAGAGCACATTTATGATTATTTGGTCCTTTTAACTGTGCATTTTAAATAATATTATGTTTTTGTTGCATTTAAGAAGAAATGCTCATGTATAGGCATGCTGTGAACACACAGTTACTATAAAGACACATGTTTTTGTGCAAATTAATCAAACTAAGTGACCTAATTTAATAATAAATAAAACAGAATAGCTTTGAAAATACTGCAAAAATAACAGTGACAAGCTTCATTTCTATAGCAAAGCACTCACAAGGTGCTCCACAATAAATAGCAGTATTAAAACATTACAAAGTATGTGAAATGAGTAAACGTGAGGCTTGAACAAAATTATTATAAAACATTAAACAAAAGCCAGCCTACACATTTTGTTTTGTTTATTTACTGAGGGGAACTGATTGTGCTGATCGTAAGAGGAAAATTGTTCCACAGTTTGGGCCAAAATGGCAAAAAGCAGCCAGATTCCAGCCCAGACCTGGAATCTATAACAGGAATTGATTGTCTGATCTGAGGGACTCAGGGGCGACATGTAGTGATTTTAAAGTAATCAGTGAAATTTTAAATTGGATTCTGTAGCAGATGGGAAGCCAGAGTAATTCTGCGAGGGCTGGAGTCGAGTGCTTGTGAGCGATATTTCTGCTGTGTTTTCTACTAACTGTAGACAGGAAACTGCTGCATCACTGAGGCATGTTTACAATGAGTTGCAATAATCTAATCAGGAGGAAATGAGGATATGGATAAGATGTTCGATTGCATTATTTGGAAGAACTGGTTTGACCTTTGCATTTCTAATCTGCGCACAGTGAGGCCGGAAAAGACTTTTGATATACTGATTGAAACAGAGACGTTGACAGAAAAAATTGCACAGGTTTCTAGGAAATTGCTTCGGGTCAGTTATCAGGACACTTTCAATATCATTTTGACTCCGGTCCACCCACAGACCAGGCATGCCGCTAAGCCAGCAGTGTTGGTGGTGAAAGCAAGCAAATCTGTCCACTGCTGTTTGGATTTAGAGTCCAAAGCTAGGGGGACTCAAAACTAACCTTTTAAATACTAAACACCACAACTGAGCTTCAGATAAACTAAGAGGATAATGAACCAGGTCATAGACACAGACTGTGACCCGCATTTTAGTTGTCAAAACATTAACTTTTTTGTAAAATTCTGTGTATCTGTTGCATAGTTTTTGCATTTTCAGTGCATCTGGAAAGTATTCACAGCACTTCACTTGTTCCATATTTTGTTATGTTACAGCCTTCATATTCAACTTTAAAATTATGCACATAACACCACATAATTTGAAAGTGAAAAAAGGTAGCTTGAAGTTTTTGCAAATGTATTAAAAACAAAAACATAACATACACATAAGTATTCAGAGTCTTTGCTTAATACTTTGTTGAAGCATGCTCTTTTTAAGTATGATGCTAAAAGCTTGGAACACATTTATGGGATGTTTCTCTCATACTTCCGTGCAGAACCTCACAAGCTCCACCAGGTTGGACGGGGTGTGTTGGTTCAAGTCTGGGCTCTGGCTGGGGCGCACAACGGCACTCAGAGAGGATCCTGAAGCCACTCCTTCCTTATTTTGGTCGTGTGCTTATAGAGTTGTTGTTGGAAGATGAATTTTCGCCCCAGTCCAAAGTCCAGAGTGCTCAGGAGCAGGTTACCATCAAGGATGTCTTTCTTTTTGCTCTATTCACCTGTCCCTCGATCCCAACTAGCCTCCCAGTTCTTCATGATGACAAACTTCCCCACAGCATCATGGAGCCTCTACCATGCTTCACCAGGTGATAAATGGCGCCTAGTTTTGTTTGTGTTTAAATAAATTTGCAAGAATTTCAAGGTAACTTTTTACATTTTGTCATTATGGGGTACTGTGTGTAGAACTTTGAGGTAAAAAATGAATTTAACCCATTTTGGATTAGGGCTGTAACACAGTCAAATGTGGACCAAGTGAAGTGCACTGAATCCTTACGGATGCACTGTAGAGAATAGAAAGAATCACTTACAGCAATGATAAGTGAAAATGACACTTGTTTTATTGCTAAAGAGCAGCGTGCAGCTACAGAGTCACAGGTTCTGTCTTACGGCAACAATAAAAAGGTTTTCCGCTCTTAAGCGTCTGTCCTTGTGTGTTTTCAGATCTCTGCTTGGAGCCTGATTTTGACTCTGTCGTCTCTGAGAAGCATCTATCCATCCATCCATTCGCTTCCGCTTATCCTTTTCAGGGTCGCGGGGGGCGCTGGAGCCTATCCCAGCTGTCATAGGGCGAGAGGCGGGGTACACCCTGGACAGGTCGCCAGTCTGTCGCAGGGCCAACACACAGGGACAGACAACCATTCGCACTCACATTCATTCGCACATTCACACCTAGTGACAATTTGGATTATCCAATTAACCTATCCCCACATGCTGCATGTCTTTGGATGGTGGGAGGAAGCCGGAGTACCCGGAGGGAACCCACGCAAACACGGGGAGAACATGCAAACTCCACACAGAAAGACCCCGGCCTGATGTTGGAATTGAACTCAGGACCTTCTTGCTGTGCGGCAACAGTGCTAACCACTGTGCCACCGTGCTGCCCAGCTGGGCAGCTTGTATCTAGTGACCGTTATTTTACAATGTTCGATTGGTTCTGAATCACATTTTATTCAACTTGAAAATAACAAAATAATTTCTTATTATTTCTTATTACTTCAAAAAGATGTTTTGCGACGTGAGAATTTAGCCTCGATGTGTGACAGCTGGTGTGTGTGTGTGCAAGTGTTGGAAGTTTGGGGGGACCAACAGCCGGTCCCCACGAGTTTGAAGGGATTTTTGAGACTCAAAATGTGGTTTTAGTGTCAGGGTTACAATTGGGTTATGGTTATGGTAGGTTTAGGGTCAGCATTAGGCATTCATTTTTGATGCTTAGGTGTGTGTGTGTGTGTGTGTGCGCGTGTGTATACCTGTGTGTGATTTCTCCCAGATGTAGCTGTTGAGGATTTCTCCGAGGACATAGAAGACACCAATTACTGCCATCATTGCACTGAAGAAGGCGACTCGAGCTACGGGTGCGATGCGCTCCAGCACCGGGTACACCCACACGCCCGTCACCTGGTGCACCCAACATGTCCTGAGCAGGCAGAGATATTGATGGGCTTTATTTCACACATCAGTTACTATACTGTAGTCCTTTGGCTTAAGTTGAACTAGGGGTAGAGTGGATGCTACACTGACTATTACTGTATTCTGTGGCATAATAAAATCAGTAGATTTCACCGCAAAGCTAAACATACGGAATTGTTGTTTGATTACATACTGCACCTTTAATTCTCCCATACTGCTAAATGTCAAGGCACTTGTTACTTATTTAGGACGTGTGGTGTACGCGGCATTTATTGACTGCTGAGAAGAGTAAACATTCATTACCAGAGGATATATCCCACACCGAAGCAGCACACCGCCGCCAGACCCCACAACCTGCTGGGATACCGATGGTGGGTGGTCCGCATCTCGATGATGATGAAGGGAAGAACAGTGGTGTGCTGAGCGAAAGAGAGGGGAACAGATGAAGGTAAGGATAGCTTCAAAACAGTAAACATCTTTCTGGCATTCATTGAGAGGTTTCTCTTGAACTACCCAAAACCGACAAAAGCAAAAATGGGAATTAGGGAACTAATTGCCATTTTTGGCATATTGTACCTACCCAATATTCATCGCAGCTACATCATGGACAAGGCCCAGCGCAGACTTAATTCTAAAGATGGTAAAGTGACTGCTGAAACTAGTTAAATCTTTGAAAAAGAAGTGCTTTCCTTTTCAAAGATTATTTTATATTACTAAACCAGAATTCCAGTTTCAAAAGGTCACAGTTACACAAAACATCAGGAAAAAAAGTTCACAAATCTTACAATCTTTACAGGACAAGAAGGTTACAGCTTAGTTTTAACCTTGGGGTGCTGAAGGCCACGGAAACACTAGCATGATAATTAACATGGCTGGAGTAGATTGGTGAGACTGAAGATTTTTGAGACTGAGACGATATCCTAAAAGTTTGTTTAATTGAAAACGACTTTATTATTATTTTTTGTTTGTACTGTAATTAAAATTTTTTACCAGCTTGATAATGTTGAAGTCATAATGACGTGGATAAGAAAAAACAAAAGGATTTTAAAACGCTTTTTGATTGAAGCTTAAGTTCCTTTATTTAGAGACAACCACCTAGTGGCCATTTGTGGTACTGCACATGAAAGTAGCCAAGCTATAAACAGCTAACACTTTATTATTATTGTCATCACCATTATTGGAAAAATCTCGATTATGAAGACAAAGCCATGACTCTATTCTGCTCTGTATTCCTTTATCCAACCAGCAAAACAAACAAGGAAATAACACACTATCCACCAGCATTTAATTTTCTTTAATTGATTCATTTCTGCAGTCCCAGAAGTCCAGAAAAACTGGAATAAAATAAATAAAATAAGATCCCTGTACTCTTTTTACATTACATGTAACCCCAATTGTCACTGGTTTGGTCTGTTTTTAATTATTCATTCATCTCTAAATACAGAATGCGTGCACGTGTGTGTGTATGTGTTTGTTTTTGTGTTCAGGCACCAGAGTTATCCATCTAAACACAAAAGTGCCATTTAATGGAGGTCACGACATGTGGTGCTATTTTCTCTGAAGCCATTTCTCACAAAAACACATGAGAATTGTCATTAATGTGACACACTCACAGCTGTTTGCACACGCACAAACACACACTTCCTGCATGCTTGTAACATCTGTCTTATTCAAAGTCCACCAAACATCAGTAATTCAATCATTTCATCCCACTATTAAAGTCCACTAGTGTGCACTACTATCCAGCAGGGGGCACTCACACACATGCCTACAAACCAAAAATCAAGCATAATTGTCTCAGTAGAGTTTAAACCTCTTACTTCACTTGCTCTCAGAGGAGCACAGCTGTCGATCTGTGTGTGTGTGTGTGTGTGTGTGTGTGTGTGTGTGTGTGTGTGTGTGTGTGTGTGTGTGTGTGTGTGTGTGTGTGTGTGTGTGTGCGCGTGCGCGTGTCCAACCTGAGAAGAGTCAAACAGTTGAGCCTTTTAGTCTCCAGCAGTTGAGCTTGTCGGATTTGTTATGTTACAATGGGATGATGTTCCCAGACGGACAGCTGGGAGTGATGCTGTTTGTACGATGCTGTGGGCTACAGTGGCTGTACACGCTGGTGCATTTAATTCAAGTTTCTCCTATAAGAATTCTTTATAAGGAAATTCATAAACGATAAATGCCTGCATCAATGTGAACAGCTAAAAATGGAGTACCCAGCCACAAACTGAAGAAACAGCTGTAACAGAGGCGCAAAAGACAACAAAACTGTAATTCAATCAATTAACTACACAATTATGCAACAGTATCCACGCTTCACTCAACAAAGTAACAGATTAGCGGCTCGTATCTCAGCAGGTTCATTGTAGGAGATGATCTCTGCTGGTGTGTGAGAAAAGTCGCTGCAGTGACAGAAACTGAACGCTTTCAGGTGCCACCTTAGTTACTCATGCATAAAGTTCAGATAAGCAGTAAATTATGAAGGAAGCATATGGTTAAAAATAAGTAGCCTTAAAATTTAAATAATTTCTGCCATTTATGGTTTCCTCTTTATATTCACATGCCGCGTGGGCCAGAAGTTCCGAATGCTAATGCACGCCACGTTCGTCATGCATCTCTTCATATCTGTAATCGGGTTTAAGACACAGATGTACAAAATGTTCACTTCCTGGTTCAGCTTTTTCCTCTCCTTGATCATCACTGATGCAGGTTTTTTTTCCTGGAATAAAGTTCAAGAGAAGGCCACAACAAGTCCAGCTTTTTTTTTTTTTTAAGTTCACCATTTTATCATCAACATTCGCCAACATCTTTGGCTTTGTAGGTGGGATCATTTTGTGCAGAAACAGTCATATGAAATGCCATTTTTATGTGAGAACCTGAAGCGGAAAGATTGGTTTAACAGAGGAAGTTGATAACTTCTGCCATTATCTCAGATGGGTTTCAGCTAAGACATGTCTGTGAAGGTTCTCAGTCATCCAGGTCATCGTAGTCAAAGGAGCTTGCAAAGAAAAGCATCTGGACTTCTTTAAGTTGCTTAAGTTGCTTCAGCTAAGACAGAATGATCGGCTGAGTTTTTTGTAGTTTAGCCCTCTGCTCTACCTTCTGAGCTGCAAATGTCTCTAATAAATCAGTTTATACATTTCGACAAAGGAAAACAATAAGTGACCTTCAGATTACAGCAGAATTTCAGTGTTAAGTGTTCAGTATTAAACTTCTCATTGTCTGAGAGACAGGATGTGTATGTAGCATACATGCCAGTAAGTAACAACACTGCATCGTTTATAGAAAACAATCTTTATCAGATCAATAAGTGGAGTGGCCCACACTGATTAGCATCACTTTTGTTTTTCCCAGTCTGATTAGCTGATCTTGTGGCTTTACAGCCAGACTGAGGAGCAGACAGAGCTAAGTGATGGCTGGTGCTGGATTTTCTTCATAAATACATTTCAAAACAACCACCTTACAAATAAACGAATGAATCTAAAAAGAAAAAACAGCAAGGAAATCAGTAAGTGGTAATCTTTCCTTCAATCATCAACGGTAGCATGACTTTTGTGGCTTGCCAGGCTTTAATCAGATGCTTGCATAACACCAAATGATTATATAATAATGCAGCCAATATGCATAATTTCTAAAGTCCCTGAAAGCTACACAGGCTACAAACAAGTGACATACCCATACTCGCTGCAGCTTACAGCCTTCTGAAGAACCACAAAGTGCATTTGGACTAATGAGCTGATCACGATTAATCTGGGGTGATTATATATGTACACTACGGTGCAATACAAACATGTAGACTTTTCATGTTTATCTCAGTCAATGCTTCTGAATGAAACTGGAGAAAATTGTCCAGTCTGGCCACAGTGCTATTAAGCAGTTTCAAGGTCTCTTGCTAGCTAACATGTGGTGCACGAACAATGAAACCGGATTCATTTCTAATCATTAAAATATTTAAAATTTTAATCAATGTGACGGATTCTTTCATTTACTGAATATCATGTTTAAAAGTGAATTTAAGCAGGACGCATGAGGCCCACTCACTGGCTGTGAATTCACCGGACAATGACCAATGACTCTTATGTGTGCAGTTGGACATCACAAAGTCTTTGCACTTGAGAATTAGCAGGCAAAAACAACAGATTATTCCCAATCTATCTGCTGTATATATCCACAAATATCACACATGCACCTTCTTCAAAGAGGTTCATAAAAGTTCAAGGCTGCTGTGCATGTCTTAAAATGGCTTTAGTTTCTGTGTCTGTAGGGAATCAGAAAGTTTTAGTGTCTATTTGTAAAAGCAGCACTGATCTGTACACTGATCGCGGTGTCAAAGCCTGACCTTGACTCCTTTTCAGGCTTCCCTTGAAGCACTCGGAAAGGTCAGAGTGGAGATGCCAAGAATGCACAAACTGAGTAACAATATAGCTCTCTCTCCTAGGGTCTTAAATTTTAGGTTTCTCCTCCTTCATTATACTGTACACACAGACACACAAGCAAATGTCCTGACGCTGCATTTTTCCCCCGTGCGCCTCAGAGGAATTCCAGTCTCCCGGTCAAGTATAAGTTTAGTATCTGCTGAGAGGACGCGTAAATAATACTCCCTTTATTCCCTCTGTCCCTCTCGCTCTCTATTTTTGCTCCTGGGTCTCTTCCTTTGTTGTCCTCTCTCTCACCCTCTCTATGTCCATCTCGCCCCAGGAGGTTTGCGGTTACACTCCAGCAGCCAGCTTTCGGCCTCCGTGGAAAATCCCCCCTCGCCAGCAAACAGCAGTGGTGCGATCCTGTGGTCTGGGGCTAAAAATGGGACAAACCATCTCACACAGAAATACACAGCTGGGGGCCGGGTGGGGTCACATGACTGAGGGCAGCTTCGCGAGGTCAAACATCTTCCAGAGGCAACGAACCGCTGAAACTGACGCATCAGAAAAAAAAGCTTTACTGTGGGAAAGGATTTAAAAGGAAACCATCTGACTTGCAAGTTCGAAATTCACCTCCAAAATCAAAAGAAAACATTTTATTCGAGAAACACTAACCATGCTATTGATTGGCTCTTGAGAAAGGTGCTACAGCTGAAATTATGACACTCAAGTGGTAGTTAGTATAACAAGTAGGCAACTTTGGTCATTTTTGCATCACTGCAATCATCAGTGGGTTTTAAATTAAACGATCAAGATGTGACTGAAGTGCAGATTTTCAGTTTTAATTCAAAGGCTTAAAAAAGTTTTACATTGACTGATTACAAATTACAGCCTTTTAGTAGTCCTCTGTTTTCAGAAGCTCAAAGGTAACTGAACAATTGATTGACAACCAGTATCATGACCAGTTGAGGCCTGTTTCCTTGTTATTCCAAGACAAATTAAGCAGACAAGAGATCTTGAGGTAAACTTGCACTTGGAAGCATTTCACAGGAACTGGAAATATTAGATCCAAAGAAGGAACGTCAGCTAAGCAACAGCAAATGCCTAGAAAATGTGGATGATCGCAGAATTCTTTCCATGGTTAAGGAAAACCCGCTTCCCAACAGCTGAACAATCCAAGAATATGGTGCACCTACCTCACTGGAGGTTTCATTCTCCAAGTCTACAATCAAGACATGCCTTCATGGATGGAAATACAGAGGTTTTACAACAAGGTGTAAACCACTGGCTACACCCAAAACAACAAGGTCAGATTAGACTTTGCCAGAAAACACTTAAAGTACAGAGGAAAAAATCTTAGGATAAACCCACTACGGGTTTATTGATGATGTGACTGCTGACAGAAGGAGCCGGATGAATTCTGAAATGAATATGTTTGGGTAACCTTGAAAAAATAAAATTCATGATTGCATTCATTGTATCCAGGGATACTGTGGTGGGTATTATTCCCTCAGAGTAACTGATGATGAAAGTATTAACTGGTTACAGCTCGTTTTACTAGCCGTGTCCACTTTAATCAGTTTAATTTTCCCATGTGTTTATTTAAATGTATGAGAAATATATGATTGGTGTATAAAATATTGAGTGAGTGCCATTCTAGACCAACACAACTTCTTAACTCTCCACAATAACATCAAATTGACTCTTTTATTAAGTTAAACTGACACTTTTCATATCTTTGCAAACTTTTGTAACCTGAAGAGAATTCAAAATAAACTTCAGTGGGTTTGGGGGGAAATATTTCCCTCCCTATAGTTACAGCTTTAGAGTTTAAGCAGTCAGAGGGAAGCAGCTGATGCAGAGCTCATTGCTTAGTCTTTTAACCCTGCACTGATAAAGGTTTTTAACTGAACTCAAGCTGAACTCTGAAAATCAAAAGATAAGTCTCCTGTTGACATTTTTCTCAGCTTTCCAACTAAAGGAGCTTATCATGTCACAGAGGGACAATCCAGTTACACTTTCTATCACTCACTGAAAACGTGTGTGAACTTGAATGATCCTGCGGCAACACTGCCAGTATTTAGCATGATGTTTTTCTTGGAATAAGTTGCATATTTAACACCAATATTAAAGTTTCTTTTAGCTATCTTCTACTTCTGAAGCCTACTCCAGAGTACTGATCTTTAATGAAGCCAAATGCCCAAAATGTTTTGATAAACTTAACTCTTTGCTTTATTGCATCAACTAAAGGTAAGTAAGACAAAAGAAGTGAAAGCCCTAAAAAAATACAGTATCTCAAGACATTTGCACAGTACTGCACCTTAAATAACTGTAATAGTAAAATTGGCAAAAACCTGCAGCCTAAGTAGCATTTTCAATTTCCCCAAATCAAAAATGATGCTTTCAGTTTGCTTGTTTTAATCAACCCACAATTCTTGCCTCCGAAATTAGTCAGTCTTGGATAATAAAACAGCAGCAGCTCACCTTCTCACTGTGGAGAAGCAATTTCTGATAATTTCCTCTCATTTGACATCACTGCAGCTCCACATAATATGTAAAAGGTAAAAATAGGTTTTCACATTGGCACAGCGAATGAGTCTGACGAGCACACACGGAGTGATAACGATGCAGGCTGAGCAGACAAGAGATGAAGGTTAAGTGTGGATGCTGAATGAGGCTTCTGTGCATGTGTGTGTTTGTGTGTGTGTGTACTGAAACTCCACAACCAGAACCAGAAGAGCTTTAATAACAAAGCAATGACAGTGTGTGTGTGTGTGTGTGTGTGTGTGTGTGTGTGTGTGTGTGTGTGTGTGTGTGTGTGTGTGTGTGTGTGTGTGTGTGCCTGCCATAAGTCAATGGTGTCAGACCCAGTGTGAGGCTATAATCCCCTGTTGCTAGGAGAAACCTTGTGGTGTGTGTGTGTTTGCCTTTATAAACTGCAAGATTAACAGAAAAAGAAAACACACACACTATCAATCTGCTGGTTTTGCTACACTTACGAACACACTGCTTTGGCCACCATGGAGAAGCCTGACCCTCTGTGGGGCTGGGACAACTCTGTTTTAAGTATACAAGGAATGACTGATTAAATAAATAAATGATGGTCAGTGTTGTTGTTGTTATTTGTGTAGTTTTCATAGACACCAACACTAAGCACAATGATGGAACAGGATCCCATCCCTGAATTCTATCATCAAGATTTAGTGTTTTTTTGTACTTATATTCTCCACATTTCCTGAATTTCTTTCAGCTTCGGTGTGCTAGTCTCTGCTGTGTGCCGCTGTCATTTACAGGCATGCTCTTTGGAAGTCTTTCTCTCTTCACTCTTGACTACCATGTTTCACAGTGTGCGCTTCTTATTAGAGTTTTATATCTTTTAAGAGTTCTTAATTATCTTTATCTTATTTTATTTTCATTTAGTTTCCAAAGTTGTTTTGCTTGTTTCACTTTGTCTTCTGTTGTTAAGAAATGCACAGTAAGACAATAATAAAAACACTAGACACAGTCAAGCAGGCTATAAAACCTATAAAAAAAAGACCTCTGAATTGTTACTTTCAGTGTAAAGAAATGTCTGAAATGTCTTGAGAAAAAAAAAAGGCAATTTTAATAATACCTCTCACTTTATCAACATTATAAAGAAACAAACCTCTCTTGTAAATGGTGAGTAAGAAGGAACTTTTCTTTTATTAAATTGAATATTGACAATAAAACAAACTAATTTTCTTGCAGTTAATGGTTTATCAGCTTCTCTGGTATACTAGTTAATTCTTACCTCCTCTTACACCTAATGCAGAACCAAGCCAGTCCACGTCCAGGGCTTAGAAAATGTATCTAAGATGCTGGTTTTACATAAAATACATGAACATCCCTTTAGTAAAAGGAGTGATTTATTAGAGCCCACCTAATGTAGCATACTTAAGACTGATACTGATGCTAATATTCAGTGATTCTGTTATATCGGGTGATATTTTTTTACTTTCATACAACATTGCAATGTCAACACTCTAAGCATGGCCGAAGGGTGTAAAATACAGAAATCAACAGACAGATCAACAAACAGCTAATATCAGGCGATAATATCAGTCAGCTGATAAATCTTTTTTTAAAAGCAAGAGGGCTTTTTTTTTCTTTTTTTTGATTCCCTCTCATGCAGTTGCTTTTATTTTCTTGCATCTTAAAAATGGAAAAATGAGAGTTTGAGCTGCACTTGTAAATGGGTCAAGACTGACATTAAAATAAAATTTAAGTTGCACAAACTGTGCCTTAACTAAATTAACGAGTGAAAGCAACAGTAAAAAGGAGGACAAGCTGCAAAACACCAAGGTCCAAAAGGGTGGCGTACCACAGTCTCAGGGCCCCATCACGGGATGAGAACCAAGTAAAACTAAGTTGATAAACCTGTCCCTGATACTGCCACCAATTATCCACCCCACTTTGCACAGCACTGCTAAAATAGCAGAGAAATCAGTAACATTAGTTATTCTATTACTGCAAGTTTAGCAAAAGCATCCCAAGCACGGTTAATCTGAATCAAACAACAGGGCAAAATAAGTCTCTTTCTCATTTCTGTACCCCATCCATCCCCCTTGTGCAGTCAACTGAGGGGAAACATACTTAACTTTAATCCCAAACCCAAGCCTGCAAATGACAAAAGAAAGCAATCTGCAATCTGTGTGTATAAACTCATTGCATAATGAGCATTAGCAAACAGCGGATAAATCACGACAGTTCAGTTACGAGCCTGCAGGCAATCTTCTTTTTGTTAACTTCCAATTAGCTTCTAGCTGTGAGAGTCAGACACATTATTACAATATCATGTCTCCTCTTTCTCCCTCGATCAACATCACTCAACCCTTCCCTCCTCCGATGGGAACGGCCATATGGTTGCCGTGGTAGCCCAGATAAACAAACAACAGTGATACCATGGAATACCGCAAAATATTTACAACCACACTTGGACTCACACACACACACATACAAAAGACTCCTCACGTTTTCTGTGTCTAAGGGACACGCATGCACGAAGGCTTTGGTAGTGCTCTGGTTGTTTTGGTCTTTGGCGATGGCACCATAGCAACAATTCTATTACATCAACTCCTGGAGTATGATACATCAAACTACACACACACACACACACACACACACACACACACCATCTTTGTCTTTTTCATTTCAGCAAGCGTTAACGGGAACGATCACCTCACACGCCTCTGTGGATCACTTTCTGGCTGCAGGAAGTTTCATGAGGTTTTGCATATCACAGACAGAGTTCTGGAAAATTTTCCGATTATCACTCACAACACACACAGCTGACAGCACTATCAGCCAGGAGGTGTGGTGTGCTGGTCGTTGTCTAAACATGAGATTAAACCTGCTTCCTCTAGATGACAAATCAAAGCGACCCGCCGCTCGCTCTATTCAAATTTAGAGGTTCACCAGCACCAGTGTTCTCCACTGATAAGATTTATCAAGGTTTATGGAGTTATGATCCACTGACATGACTAATAACCCAAGGAGGACCAGCTTTACATGTCCTGCCATACAGAAACCTAATATGGCGATTCATCAATCAATAAAACTGTTTAGTGCCACTTCTTCCACGGCAGGCTGAGGAGAGGGTTTCTCAAACATCCTCCAGGTTCCCATGACGGTCCTGAGGCAAATGCATGCCAGGGGAAAGATGTATGAGTCCTGCACTTGATGTGCTCACCCAAAGTGCCTGATACTGTGCAAAAAATATAAAAACTTTTAGACATTGCCTGTCTCTGCTTTACATTTTACGTCTTTGAACATCTATTATTCTACACAGAGGTCCTCAATTTAGTTAAAAGTTCTTTAGCCCTGACTTGAGACAAATGGGATCACATTTTTAACCATTTTATTTTCTTAACTTGGGGACAAATTCTCCCTCTCAGCTTCAAATCAGATGAGTCTAGAACTTGTAATGTCTTTTTGTAAAAGTGCACAATACTAGACAGAGACACAGCCTGTCGGTGTGGAGTTTACACACTTTCCTGAAGTCTGTGTGGGTTCTCAGGCTTCCACAGTCCCAAGACAAGCTTGTTAGGTTAATTTGTGAATGTAAATCAGCCACATGTGTGGATGTAAGCATGTAGCTGTCTCTCTGTGTTAGCCCTGTGACCACCAAACCACGTGTCCAGGGTGTACACCCCACCTTTCACTCTATGAGAGCTGCCATAGGCTTCAGTGACCCCTATGAACAACATTGACTAAAAGAAATCTTAATGGTTCAAATTAAGTCCCAAAAGCTGCAGTTCCTCTAATGACCACTAGAGGCTGGCTCAAAAATGTATGTCAATCCCCACAGACACTCATGTTAAAAAAGCTAATGTAACTGCAGAAATAAACATGTTTAATGGTTTTGGTCTTTAGAGATTGGGCAGATGTTGCACCAACTCACTCATTTAAAACGTTTGGATTATTAGCGACGTGGTTCACCAGCTGCATCAGCTACTTCTAGTAACTCAACTGGACCCCTTCATGAAGTTATAACTTTGATGTGCAGTTTACGGTTAGTCTACACAGTGCATCCATACAGTTTATAGACACAGCTTGCTGATCAGGCTTCTTCCACTCGCTGATATCTCAACTGCTCATGGTTAATTCTGGCTCCAGGATGGTAATGGCTAAGCTTTAGGCTATTATTTCAGCTCTAGAAAAGGGGAGGACTCTAGTTCCCAAACATAAAATGGTTTTACTGGTCTGCTCAGATATGTTCCACAATCTTTTCTGCTCAACAGATGTATCACCAGCTTGGGTGAATACTGACTATGCATCAGTACCAAACCTTCCATTAAAGTTATATAAAGCCTATCAGCATATTGGGGATACCCTTCTCATTTCTCACTTCTCCCTCACAAGGGAAAACACCTATTTCAGGGCAGGGTGGGCAGATGGTGGTTTCAAAATATGTGCTGACAAAAGTGTAAAGAAGACAGGAAACCTTTGTTTGAATGGTAATTATCTTTCACTCGGTCCGCTGTGTCAAAATAAATCACATTCCTAAAATGCACATTTGAGGTCTTTTATTCCATCCAACTCTGAACTCCCACTATCATCTGAAAATCCTACACCTGAAAGCCTAAAAAGGAAAGATTAAACTTACATGTTCCTCGTGTTCTTCTTTGATGTATTATGAGGTTAGATAAAGCCGTTACAATACAAATGGTTGAATCCCAGAAAAGCTGAATAATTGGTCCCAACATCCCAGACACATGTTGAAAAAGTTTGTGAGGAAAAGCTGCTCTGGCTAACTGCATGTTGATGTGCTCAAGACTGAGGAAATACCCTTCATACAGAAGAAGCTATGAAGAAAAAAAATGTGTTTCTATGGGTATGTATCCAAATAATTTTACAGTTAATTTGAAGCACTCAATTCTAATTTGGACTATTCCAGGCCAGGAGAATGATTCTTATCATGGAAAAATATGGAAATACGTTACCTTCAATTCATGTGTGGATGAAAGGAATGGCTTCTTGTATTACACTGGTGAAACTAACTTATGTCAGCAGATAGCAGCAGAATTTAAAAGCTGTCTTCAGTGACTTTTTTTAATTATTAATTTGAGCAATTCTTTGTTTCTTTAATCATTCAGTGTTCATTATTATTTATCTAAAGTTGAGAAGAAGAGGAAAATTTCCTTCTTTCCATTTCTTTCAGACCTTGATGATCGCTTTATATTAATCCAATGAATTTAAATACATTTACTGCATCTCATCACTTTCCTTCACCATCTACCTCTACAGCTCTGCCTTATGTGTTGTAATCTCAGTAAGTCGTATGATCAGTTGAACCACAACATCTGTAGAGAAAATCCAACTCACCATGCCGTGGTTGAGCCACTGAGGAATGAAGTTGTCCAGTAATTTGGGGTAGACCAGTTCTCTGTCATACAGGTAGAGGCTCCAGAAAGTAAACACCACAAACTGGAGAGAGAGACACACACACACAGAAAAAACAAAAACAAAAAGTTAGCAACTAAAGTGCAACACGCCTTATGGAAAAGACATCAGTGCCAGATAAGTGGACAAAAACAGTGACTTTTAGCATGCAGCACAACGTTTCTGAACTACTCCTGCCTACACAACGTCTGCTCTGTTGTCAGGTCGGTGATGAGAAACATTCCTCATATCCACCACTTACATTTCATTACACTCTATCAGTGGTTATTTAATATGTTGAAGGGACCCCACTGGGACTATTTACCTTGGAAAATGCAGTTAAGTGTTACAGAGACAGCCAATTCAATGTTTGTGACATGCTACACGAGTAAAAAAGTCAGCAGAAAGTGAAATCTCAGTATAATTTAATAAAAACAGACAATAGAGAATCGTTCAAGAGGCAAACTCCAGCACTAACAAATGAAATCAATGTGCAAATTCAGTTCCTCTAATGGCCAATTGAGGCAACAGCAAGTCAATGACCATGAACCTCTTGGTTCAAATAACAGTTTTTCCTTAATCCTATGAACTACACGGGGGGTGAATATTATCCACCTCATCCTAGAGTTAAACTGTAAGGTTTAAAGCTTTGCCTCCACTACTTCAAGACATTGATTTGGACCTCTTGACCATGTTTGTGGTCTCGGTGCCTCTTGGAGCATTTTAAATTAAATTATTTTAACAAATATTATTGCTTGTTGTGAGGTACAGACTATCGAAGGATTTTTAGTTCTTAGGCAGTGAAAACCTGGCCCCTGGCACATGCATTAGGCTACACTCTACTTTTTACCTACTGTTAGAGATACATATACACTGTCCTCATTTATCCATTGGGTAAAGAAGGACATTGGAGGGAGACACATGAGGGTCATCTGTGATGCCTTCTGTAAACCAAAAACTTCCCAATGATACATGCAGCTATTGCAGCAATCAGATTTCCCACATGACCTGAACGCACCATAAGCTGACCAGCTTCCAGTCTAATGTACCTTCACGGTTTGGATCAAGGCCAGTCCAGGTTCTGTAAGACGAGGGTGGAATTACCTGACAGGCATCTGTGTTCCAGTTCGAGGCATCTGAACCAACCCACCTCTTTTTATACCGTGACTGGCGTGTTCTCTGTTTCAACAGGCCAGTGGTGGCGGGAAACAATGCATGCACTTTGTCCCCTGTGGGGCACCCACAATTTTCAACCACACCATACCGCGTGCAAATGCCTGCAATATATGCACACTCCACACTCACGCATATATGCAATGCACAAATGGAGCTATAGCAACATATGCAGGAACGCACACACTTCCTTTACCAGACGGGCAAAGTTTGAGACATTACCTGTGGTAATGTAGTAGCTGCACCTGTTGTGCTGTATGTAACCTAAACTGTGAGGCCAATTCACACGCACCAGTTAACAGCTTCTACAGGTGTGTGTGTGTGCGTGCGTGCGTGTGTGTGTGTGTGTGTGTGTGTGTGCCAATAGAGCCAGGAACTATTGGGTTATTTAGGTTTAGAGATCAACTGTGTTAGACTAATGTCTGATAGTCTATAGCATGAATATTTATGATCTTGTGCCAGTGATCTAACCCCAGGACACAGTAATAGTCAGGTAGCCACACAAATTCTCCAGTATGCCAGCTGTGGGGCACGTTGCCTACTAAAATCTTGAATAAAAGTGTGTGTTAAGCAAAAGACTGCCAGCCTTGCAAAAAAAATGGATTAGACAGAGGTCAAAGTCTGGCTGTCTGGATGACTCATCAGTGCTTTCTCTGTTCTGTTCATTCACAGCAGGATTGAAAAAGATGAAGCACATCATACCATTACACCCATTTTTTTAACCTCAGTAAATTTTCACATCCAGTTAATCTATGTTCTTTCTCTATACACAAACTCTCACAAAAGGAGTTCACCCAGGTATATGGATGTAGCCAAAGTATATCTGGTGACTCTTTTCAGCATTTTTTTCCCATCTAACTGAGTGAGCAATCGCTGCTGTTGATCTTCTTTCACTTTTACTTTTAAGTTTAAGTTGCTGCTAACCAGCCAGGACCCTTTTCATCTCATGTTTCCCTACTAACACGCTGACCATCCATAGTTGTGGCAGAGCAAAAATTAGCTTTTTAAGAGATGATTTTATTTATAAATAGAAAAAAGCCATCTAAACCTGCCTGACTCTGAGTGAAAAAATAATTCCCCTCTAAACCTAATAAGTGATCGCGCCAGCTTTGGTAGCAAGAACTGCAATCAAGCATTTGTGATATCTGAAAATGAGTCTTTCACATTGCTGTGGACTGATATCAGCCCCCTCTTCTTTGCAGAATTCTTTTAATTCAGCCACACTGGGGGGTTTTCAATCATGCCATTTAAGATAAATTAATACTTTAACTAGGCCACTCCAAAACCTTCTTTTATCGAACCATTCACAAGTGGACGTGCTGGTGTTTTTTCAGGTCATTGTTGTGCTGCATAACCCAACTGAGCTCGAGCCTCAGGCATGAACTGATGGCTGGACATTCTCCTTCAGGATTTTTCTGGTAGCAAAGCAGCCTCGGACCACAACACTATGATCACCGACTATCGGTACGATATTTTTTCTGTAAAATACGGCGTTAGTTTTATCCCAGGTGTAATTCGTTTTTCTACACAGGATCAGGTGTGTTTGCACAGCTTTTTTCCCTTAATAAATAAAATCATCATTTAAAAAATGCATTTTGTATTTATTTTTTTAATGATTTGAAACATGAAAAACAAATATTAAAAATACTAAGAAATCAAGCAGGGGGAAATTGGTTTTATTCTCCTATTTCCTAGTTGTTTCCTTTTAGTATGGCTTATTCTCGTTTGCCTTTTTTTTCTCTTTTTACCTTTTATTTCTTTTTAGAATGTCGATATTATATATTTTGTTTTGTTTTTAGGTTGCTTTTAAGGTCTAGCCAGGGATTATGGATGAAAAATTAGCCTACGGCTACCACTGGTGCATTTACAGCAAGGTTTAATAATGAACATTGTCCCTGTTACAAATAAACAAATTAAATAAAAAAAGTTAAAAACAATAATTGTTGGCACCAGACAGTGTTTAGATATCACATTGTAAACTGTAGACCTTTGTGCTTTGCAGTGTGATCGTTTGCAGATACACGGTGTAATGAGATTTTATAGTTCTGGTGTTTTTAAATAGTTTATTGTTGTTGTTATGTGAACCATCAAGGTCAAAGGCTCTCAGGCTAACCCAACCATGCGCCAAATCAGAAAAAAAGCTCAATTTAAAGCATCATTCCCAGACATTAATCACCCCATGAGGTGAGACTGAAAATGTCAGACAATTTTTATGCGGTTGACATTAACAATTTCCATGATTACAGGTTGGTAGGACACTGCCACCACCCTCAGGAGTGGAAAAAAAATAAGGGCAAGAGAGGCGTTAAGAAAAGGGGAGCATGGCGGAGAGTTGATTATACTAAAAATGGATTACTCCGGCCTTCAGTTCCTGCAAGGCAAGCCCATCCATTCCCGGGCTATTGTGTGTTTGCCTGTGTACGTGCTTGCCTATGTGCATTAATCCTCTCACCGCTCCGACAGGGAAGGCCAGGACGGCCATCATCCAGTCTCGCAGGCCAATCAGCTTTCTCAGCTGCCGCTCCTGCTCCCTGCTGTCGCCTCCCTTAGTCAGCAGACTGGACACATCGATCAGGACACACAATCCGAAAAACACCGCCTGGATCACCTGCAGAGAGGAACAGGGGGAGTTCAGCGAGCTCTTTGGCAGCACAAACACTTTCTCACAACAAAGAGATGAAGAGAGGAGGAGAAAAAGAGCTTAGACTCTAGATTTTTCAGAAGAAAGAAGAAGAGCCAAAGAGAACAGACTGCAGACAATCGTTAACTCTTTCACTGCTCACTTCTCCAGTCAAATTCAATAAAAGCGGTTGAAAGAAAAAAACACAGGCTGTGCCCAGGCACAGAGTTACGAAGTCTTATGGTTTAATAAATGACCAATGTTATGCTAATTCAATATATATTTATATCTGCCACCACTCACCTGAAACTGTCATGAACCAGAGCAACAACACAATCGTTATCTGCTATAACTACAGAGTTTCAAACCTCCTCTGGCATTAACATCAGTACAAACGCTGTATGCTGGGAGCTTCTTGGCATTGGTTTCTATGCCTGTAGGGGTAATCTGCTGTCCTTATCATTTATGTTTCAAATCAATTCAACTTTATTTATACAAATCACAACAACAGTTGCTTCAAGGCACTTTCTATTATGAGGTAAAGACCCTGTAATAATACAGAGAACACTCCAACAGATCAGATCACCACCTATGAGCAAGCACTTGGTAACAGTGGGAAAGAAAAACTCCCTTTTAACAGGAAGAAACCTCCACCAGAACCAGGCTCAGGAAAGGTTGGCCATCTGCCACAACTGATTGTGGATGAGGGGAAGAAGACAGGATAAAGACACACTGTGGAAGAGAGCCAGAGATGAATAATAACTAATGATTAAATGCAGAGAGGCGTATAAACACATAATTCTTGTTTACCAGTTCAGCTGCCGATTAGCTCTTCAGCTAAAAGGGCTACGACAGCTACCATGTTCAGTGTAACAGTTTCTCCCATAGACTTCAAAAGCCCACAAATATTCTCTTAGCAGTTAGGATTGGGTTTAGTAAAGACCAGCTGTTGGTATTAACTAGTTCCAAGAAACTGGCACCGTGTTAAAAAACTTTGTACGAAGTTCCTTTAAAAGGGGTCACCACAGTGGGCAGCATTTATCTGCCAAAAATGTGGAAATATCTTGAGTTTGTTGGCAGATCAAAAAGTGAAATGAATTTTATTGACTGAACAGACATTCTTGGTGTGTGCGCTGTGTTCTAGTAGCTGCATTTCCAGCAGCGTAAAAGCAACTTAGCAGCTGATTAAAATCAGTTATAACTTATATACATTTTCTGCATCGCTAAATGAACACATGCACATTCCCCTACCAACGTGACGCACAGTTTGCGCTTCATTTAGTCGCTTCAGTGTGGTACAGTTTAACAGCTTGCAAGTGTAAAGCATAGAATCTGTAATGTACTTAAAAACCGACCGATTTTAAAGTGAAACTCAGAACAAGCCTAACCAGTTTGTTCAGCAGAGGTCGCCATGGTGATTTACACAGTTAAAAACACACACGAAACTCTGCCTTTAAGCTCAACAAAGCTTGCAAAGCCATTCATTTTGCTTCCTAGTACAACTTCAGAGGGCACTCTGGAACTTCACTGTTGGCGTTACTCGTGTTTGGAAAACCACAAACACAACCAGCAGCTGATAAAGTTGGGCTGAGCGCAAATGAAGAATCCGCGATTTGCTGTGAAAGTGAAGATTATTAAGATTAATGAAGTCTTTTTAAAAACTGCACTGTGATATCATCCTAACAAGGACTGATATAGAAGTACATTAAAAAAACTGTTATAAAAAATGTTTCGATATGAGTCTGAGAAAAAAAATGTCAGGAAAGATATTGGTTCCCTTTCAGTCGATTCACTCGGTACAACACATGAGTATGGGATATCACGCCCTCGCGTGACGTTTGTGGAAAAAGTGCTGGGACGCTCGGCTGTCGCACGGCATGACCCTCTCCTTTCCGAGTCTGGAGCCCCGGCTTCGTCCGAGTCCGAAGACGAGGATTTTCCGGTCGATGTCCCCGCAATTAGCTGGGCTGACCACATGGAATATGTTGACGGGTTAGCCGATGACGAGCCGGAACCATGCAGGAGCGCTGACGGGCTTCAGCCTGGGTTGCAGCCCGCCAGCACTCCCCAGGACGATGATGACGTGCTGGACATCGGCCTGGACATCCATGGTTTGTCGGAGGATGAGCAGGAGAGCTCATTGTCGGCCCAATGTACCGCCGCTGCTGCGCCGGTCGGCCACGATGACACCTCTCTTTTCTCCCTGTTTCGCCGTGCTGCTGAGAAGCTGCAGGTGGACTGGCCCTCTCCTCCGCCAGCTCAGAAGCCGTCGCGGTTCGCGGGGTTTTTCCTCCCACCGGAGCCCACAACGGCCAAAAACTGCCTTCCCATGTTCCCAGACTTTCTCTGCGAGCTAACAGCATCATCTACCCTCTGTCTACCCGCGTCACGGACAAACCTCTGTCTACCCGCGTCACGGTGCCCGGCTATGGACAGTACATGGAATTGGACGGCGCCGAGGGGGCTGGCTTAGCTAACCCACCCCCTATGGAGCCGTCTCTGGCTGCTTATCTGGCCCCGTCCCATAACCATGGTGTCGGCGGCCCCGCAACTCTGCCGTCCAAGCACTGCAGATTCTCTGCTTCGCAGCTGGAGAAGATTTATAGAGCTCAGGCCGGCACTGCTCGTGCCATGAGCTCTGTCACCATGCTCCAGACGTACCAGGCAATGTGCGTGGTGGAGCTCGGATCGCTGGTTCCTGATGACAGCCCGCTGGCACCTCTTTTTAACGAGGTCAGAGTCGCCACAGATTACATCCTCCGTGCGTCTCGCTGTGCAGCAGGTTATTCGGACATTCACTTGAAGCCATTCAGGCTAGATTCGATCTGAGGAAGAAGCAGACGGAAGCTCTGCACGACATCATCCCCAGACGTCAGCCCAAGCCCAAGCCCGCAGCTAGCTCTCACAGGCCCGCCGCTCCTCTGCCGACTGGCAAGAGACCGGCGCCCACTGCTGAAGTGGGTGTGCCGCCAGCGAGAGCACATCCTCCGGCCCGAGCTCCACGCCAGTCGGCCTGGGGCAAAGGCCCACCCTCGGGCCCCCGGCGGGACCCGACGCCCAGGAGGAAGAAGCCTCAGCCCTCCTAGCTGTGGTTTCGAGTGGAGAGGGGGTCCAGCAGCAGGGAGACGCTGTTTTTACCCCTCTGTTGCCGCACAAGAGGTGCCGCTTAAGTTCTGTTCAGGTTGTCAGCCCCAGAAGGCGCTGCACTTTCCTAACACTGTCTCCCAAGCACAAAACCCCTGCACACAAAATGCCTCAGGTAACTCCCTGTTCAGGTGTGTTAAATGTTCAGGTGACCACATCGAGTGTTCCCGCTGTTTTTCATTGTTGTGCCCCAGAAAAGGTGCCTCCAACAAAATGTATAAATGTACATGTTTCCATGTTACAATCAATAAAGAGTGTTGTTTATTCTCAAACAATCACAAATGCTCAGCCTGCAGGCAGAATGAGCCAGGTCAGGCAGGTGATGCAGTCCCCTGCAGACACACTGGGGGGCGACAACGCCCCGCCGACGGTGCTGCAGGTCAGCCGGTTGGCTGCTCACTTCCCTCAGTGGCGCGCTTGCGCCCCCTCTCCGTGGGTGCTGCGAACCGTTGCCATGGGTTACCGGTTGCAGTTCCGGGTCAAGCCGCCCCGTTTCCAAAGAGTCGTAAACACGACTGTCAACACCGAGGCGGCCATGATACTCAGAGAGGAAATAAAGGCGCTATTGCAGAAAAGGGCAATACGAGTGGTCCCCGCTTCGGAGACAGACAAAGGTTGGTACAGCCGTTATTTTGTTGTTCCGAAAAAAGGGGGAGGGCTTCGTCCCATCCTCGACCTGCGAGTCTTGAACACGTACCTACGAACGTACAGGTTCAAGATGCTAACACTCAGACAGCTCTTGAATGCGGTCGGCCCGGGAGATTGGTTTGCAACAATCGATCTAACAGATGCTTATTTTCATGTGGCTATACACCCGAAACACAGGCAATTTCTGAGGTTTGCATTCGAGGGCGTAGCCTACGAATACCTAGTGCTGCCGTTCGGGTTGTCGCTCGCTCCTCGCACCTTTACGAAATGTGCCGAGGCAGCGCTAGCGCCCCTCAGAGAGAGAGGAATCCGCATCTTAGCCTACCTAGACGACTGGGCTCTCGTAGCTTGCTCCAGAGAGCAGGCGGAGACACAGCTGTCGCTGGTTCTGTCACACATTCAGACACTGGGATTCTCTGTGAACTTTCAAAAGAGCTCGCTAATCCCGAGTCAGCAGATTACTTTTCTCGGTTTGGAAATATGCTCGCTTTCCAGCCGCGCACGTTTGTCGGAGCACAGAGTGGCCGCGTTTCATCGCTGCCTTGCTCAGTTTCAGCTGGGACGCAGACTGCGTTTCCAGACGATATTAAGCTTGTTGGGCATGATGGCATCTATGATCGCCGTAGTGCCACTTGGACTGTTAAAAATGAGAGCGTTTCAATGCTGGACTCTCTCTCACCGTTTGTGTGCATCGCTTCACCTCCGGAGGAGGCTGACGGTAACCGCGTCTTGCATGCTAGCTCTCCGTCCTTGGAGGGAGCCCGGGCTGCTGCATCAGGGCTCTCGGATTGGGAGGGTGTTGTTTCGCAAGGTGGTGTCCACAGATGCTTCCCTAAGAGGGTGGGGAGCGCTGTGCGAGGGTGCATCAGTGAGAGGGCTCTGGTCCGCAGCCCAGCGCCAGCTGCACATCAACCACTTAGAGCTGTTAGCAGTGTTCTTAGCTCTAAAGCATTTTCGTCCAGTCCTGGAGGGCCAGCATGTCTTAGTCAGGACGGACAATTCAACAGTGGTGTCTTACATAAACAGGCAGGGAGGAACACGCTCTCTTTCCCTGTTGAACCTGTCTCGCTCTCTGCTGTTATGGTGCAGTGTTCATTTTCTGTCTCTAAGAGCCACCCATGTCCCGGGCCACCTGAACCTGGGGCCGGACCTTCTCTCCAGGGGGGGTCCTCTGGTGAGAGAATGGAGGTTACACCTTTTAATAGTGGCTCAGATTTGGGATCTATTTGGCAAGGCGCAAATAGATCTTTTTGCTTCCAGGGTAAATACTCACTGCCCCCTGTTCTTCTCCATAATCGACCACGATGCACCCTTGGGCTTGGACGCACTAGCGCACCAATGGCCAGACGTGCTCCTGTATGCATTTCCCCCAGTGGAAATGATATCTCCAGTTCTAGAGAGAGTGCGTCGGCATTCCCTCTCTCTGATTCTAGTGGCCCCTTGGTGGCCCACAAGGTCGTGGTATGCAGAGATAATCAGCCTGCTAGCAGTGAGTCCTTGGCAGCTTCCTCTCCGCAGGGATCTCCTCTCTCAGGCGGGAGGAGAAGTGTTTCATCCGCGCCCAGATCTGTGGCGCCTTCATGCTTACCTGCTGAGAGGTTAAACTTGATTGCTAAGGGTTTGCCACCTAGTGTGATAGCGACAATTCAGAGCGCTAGGGCCTCATCTACTAGAGGCTTGTACGCTTACAAATGGCGAGCCTTTGAGCAATGGTGCCAGGACCGCCACACTCTCCCATTTCAGTGCTCTATTGTGGATGTTTTGACATTCCTGCAGGAGCTGCTGGATAAGGGCCTTTCATTTTCGACAATCAAGGTTTATTTGGCAGCTATATCTGCTTGTCATATTGGCTTTGACGGGGTGACACTAGGTGCGCATCCCCTCGCCATACGTTTTCTGAAAGGAGTTCGCCGGCTGAGGCCCGTGCTTAAGTCCAGTGTCCCTGCTTGGGACTTGTCTTTGGTGCTGGAGGCCCTTTGTAGCCCCCCATTTGAACCCATTGAGTCTGTGGATATGAAATTTCTTTCATATAAGACTGCTTTACTTCTCGCTTTGGCTTCGGCAAAGCGAGTGGGTGACCTTCATGCGCTCTCTGTGCATCCCTCCTGCACACAGTTCTCTTCTGATGGCCACAAGGTCGTATTGCGTCCAAATGCTGCCTATTTTCCCAAGATCATGCCTGCATCTTCTAGCTCAATGGAGTTTGAGTTGCTGAGTTTTTGCTCCCCTCCTTTTGCATCTGAGGAGCAGAGGAGGATGCATTCTCTTTGTCCAGTGCGTGTGCTACGCACCTACATTGAGCGCACTCAGAATGTGCGTTTATGTGACCAGCTGTTTGTCTGCTTCGCTAATCCAAATAGAGGTAGAACTCTGTCGAAACAGAGGCTGTCCCACTGGATTATAGAAGCTATCTCACTGGCATACGGCACCAGTGGTCTTGCTTTGCCCCACGGGGTGAGAGCTCATTCCACCAGGGGGATGGCAACCTCATGGGCTCTTTTTAAAGGGGTGCCTGTAGCTGATATTTGTGCGGCAGCTAGTTGGGCATCACCGCACACTTTTGTGCGGTTTTATCGGTTGGACGTTACAGCCCCTTCGGTGGCTCATGCTGTCCTTTCTGCTGGGTCTACCACTCACTAAGGATGTGGTGGTCCGATTCCGGTTCGGTGGCTGCTCTGTGGGGCGTGTATATATGTCCCATACTTATGTGTTGTACCGAGTGAATCGACTGAAAGGGAACGAATAGTTATGTCTATAACTTCTGTTCCCTGAAGGAGAGGAACGAGGTACAACACAAGGTGGCCCCACTGAGCAGTTTGGCTCGGTGAAGAGCGGCTATCGAACTGAGGGATGACTCGGCTATATGTGCAGGCGGGGCCGTGCGCGTGTCATCACACGTCATCTGCCTTAAAGGCGTGATTAAAGGTTTCTTCAGCCAGGACACGCGAGGGCGTGATATCCCATACTTATGTGTTGTACCTCGTTCCTCTCCTTCAGGGAACAGAAGTTATAGACATAACTATTCGTTTTTATTAGTACTTTAATTACTAAATACCATTATTGTTTTTTAAAAGCCTACATTGGTCAGTCTCTATCATAGGTTCACAGCTCTGGCTGTGAGCACAGAAGCGCCATCCACCTGCTGCTCAAACCTTCTACTTGTGAGGGACAGCCAATCACAAGAGTGTTTGCAGAGAAACAGGCAAAGGGGGAGGAGCTAAAACAGCTAGGACAACTAAGGGTAATTTTTAATCAAACCTACTCTTGTGTCCAAGAATAAAAACATGGAGCTGGAATCCAACATTATAGGTCCACTTTAAATAACTTAAAGTTTCAGTGGGTTTTGCTCTTTTCTTTCTAAACTTAATTCAGAAATCCAGTGAACAAAAATAATTTGCTGCCTGCAGAAGGGAGGAGGGATATTTCCAATTCATGCCCATCACTTAGCAACAGTGCTCTCAGGCTTGAAACACTTAAATGCCAAAGACATCCTGCACAGTTCCTGTGTTAAACAGAACCTTACTTAAAAGGCATTATAGTGTAGTTACTGTATATCGAGCAAAGAAAATGGTGAAATATACATGACAATAGGCCATGCCATAATAAGATGCAAAGACCCTGAAAAGCTTTCTCTTTAAGCAGGTACAGTGAAGAAACTAGCAGCTATAACTGGCTATTATTGTCGCTGATTACCTAAAACATATAGAAAACAGTTGGAACAATCTCTAAGGGCACTGCTGCATGAATCCCTGTGAGCAAAATTGAGCTTAACAGCTCTCAAACTGACTTCTGGAGTGTTTGTCCAACATGAAAGAATCATCCACCAGCAGGAAACACTGTGACCTGCGTACAAAAACTATTCCTCACGAGATGCATAATATTTCAATAAAACCACACGTGGCTTCTTTCAACATGCACCAAAAATACTTCACACTTCAAATGCTCGATTTCAATAGAATCTCCATTAAGTGGGCTGTGGTGAAGGAGAAAACCAGCTCTGTATATTTTACCCATCTTTGCGTAAGGAAACACTTTCAACATGTTCGCAATGATGGATGTGACCTTCGCTTCCAGAGGAAGATGGAGAGGAGGCACAGACTACCTCTCCTCTCCTCAAACCTCCCTCTGAGACTATTAGGTATCGCCCGGTGTGATGATGGCTGGTCATTAGAGGCATTTTGGCTTTAAAGCATAGTTATGGGTGCTTCGGTATATACACGATTCTGCTGGTGAATACTGGCATTTTGCAGCGGGCAGCCTAAATAAATGTGTGTGTCACTCACTGAAATATGTGTGGACAGCAAATATAAATCTTAGACAGCTAGCATGTCTAAAGCAGCATGCCTGATACATAAATAATAGGTTTCCATGAGAACTATGAGCAGCAACAGCACACTCACAGGCACGCACACAAGAAATTCTGAAATGGACCTAAAACTCAAGCCCTCGTTTCTGTATCAATACTGCATCAATTTTGAGGCTTTTGTGTTCCTCGTGAGAAACTGATACACACAAAGGCTGGAGCCAGATGTTGCAGCGCAGTGTGTTTCCTGGCTGCTGGTGTGTACAGGTCTTTAATGGTACAGTTAACTGGGGGAGAGGTCTAATGTGGAAAATATGACACAGCTATTTCCCATGCTCACAAAGACACAGGTATGCTCTCCAGAGATTATTTTTCCTTTAAAAGGGCCTAAACTAAAGTTTATACATGCCAAATTGATCAATCCCATAGATTTATAAATATCTAAGGATTATTATTATTGTTATTATTACTACTACAAGTAAAAAATTAGAAATCAACTTACCGATAGGCCAGACAAACCTGTTTCAGCTGATCGGCTATAACTGGTGACAGGCCAATCAGTCACAGACATATTCAGTTCTGAGCCAATTTAATTAGTCTGCTGCTGCCTGACGCGCACCTTATCAAAAACGTAGCTATAGACACGTGGCGCGCTGATTTGTGCAAAGATATTTCTTCAGAGGAACAACATGTGATATGTAACGGGTCATGATTACATCTGGCATCTTCATAATGCTAATGCACTAACTGGTAATCAGCGAGCGCAGCCATCTGCTGTTTTTGTTTTTATAGCTCTGCTGATCCATGTGTACACTCAGATGGTTCGGGCAAATTGTGTTGCAGCAATTTGAAGGTACACTTCTGAACTTTTCCCCCCCCAACATGTGCCTCTGTTTGAAGTACAGAAAGAGACGCCATGCATTACAGAAACCTTACCACCGACTAGTATTTTAGAGGCTAAACTGCAGAGCACTGTAGGCACGTAACATGTCTAACACGTCACATCAACTTGGATATACTGTAGCTATTAGTTAATTTAAAGAAATGTTGAATATTCTGTTAGGAAACTTCCTTGAATGAGAACGATAAAAGGTCCCCTAACCTGCTGATAACTGTAACATGTTTTTTATAATGATTATTTAAAGAGAAGTTTTATATAAAACAATTATTGTATACTTTCTAAAAGAACGTCTAATGTATTCTAATCCTGACATGTTGTAGAGCCTGCAAGGTGTCCTTATATTGGCTTTCGAGAGATAATGTGCCTATTTTAGAAATGTCCAAAGTCTGCATTAGTAGGTTGGAGGGGTGGAGGTGACATTTTTCCCCCGAGTTATCACCCAGGACACACCTTTGTCTTTTGCACTTTGCTTCTTTTTTTCACCTCACCTTGTGCATTAATGAGCCATCGCAGCCAGGGATGAGAATATGGCTAGTGGCCAAAATCGATTACATTTGTAAAAACTGTGAAGCACAATCAGTGGAATCTGAGCATTTTTATATATGATATGTGTTGTTGTTTTACTTTTCTTTAACAATGGATGTCAACCAGTGAATGAACAAACGCATCGACATCCCTGCCGCATTTAGATAACGACAGCAAGAACTCAAACGGTGCACGCAAAACAAGAAATGTCAGCTAGCTTCCTCTTCAAACACAAACATTACGGAAAGAAGACAACCTCTGGCTGGATATTTCTCTAAAATTGGCTAGCTTTTTATAGCGACTTCACACCAACTTTAAAGCGTGCTTGTGAATGACTGCCTAACAGAACCGGCCTCTAACAGAAGTCCCTCTTTGTGAGTGCATGTGTGAGCGCATTGTTCGGGATGAATGGGAGCTGTGTGTGTCTGCAGTTTTGTGCCTCTCGTTGCAGCATAATTTCCTTAATTTAATAACACTTGAGAATCAAGAAAACTGATTGTGAACACTAATGTTTGGCCTGTTGCTGCCTCTCAGCCGATATGTTAAGCAGCTTTTACAAGTACAATAAAGAGCGCCGAGACAAAATGCTCGTTGTGCACATTTTATGGCCTTACAGCGACACATGTGCTGCAAATATTGAAGGAAATACACGGTGTACTTTAGCTCAAGCACTTCATTTTGCATTGCAGCACAAAGTAAATATTACCAGTGCAAAAACTTCAGCTTCTGCCATTGCAGCTTCAGGTTTTAGTAATCAATTGCTTTGTTCGACTGGCAGCAACTACAATAATATAAAGTATGTTATCAGTAATTAACAATATATTCAGAATAAGAAGTTTGATAACAATAAACTCATCTAACAGAGACAAAGACAATTTTAAAGCACGAGAAAACAAACACTATCGCTCTGTCAGCAGTCACCACACAAATGAAAACTCAGCTGACACGATTTACTGATCTCTATGGGAGAACTGATTTTATTAGATTCGCTACTGTAAGTAAATAATGGCTGATGATTAACCTCTGGCAACTCTCATGACGTCTGGCTACCAACGCAATGCTGCGCTTTGTATCATAAAACTAATCAGATATCTTTCTAGATATTTAGGCACAAGGTAATCACAGGTAAATATCATATCATATATGTGCAACGCAGTACAGTCCTGTTTAGAAAGCATAAAGGCAGCAAAAAGAAGCATGAGCGCTTCCTTGTTGATGAATCACAAAAACTTGGAAACTAAAGTGAGTGAGAAGAAAACAAAAGATTTTAATGCAAAAAATAAATAAATAAGAATTAGGGCTTTTATTACATCAGGCTTTCAATGCAAGAATAAACCACAGAATTCACTTCAACGACATTATTGCACGATCTAAAAAAACTTTTTAATTAGATCTTACTTTTTTTGTTTATATCTCTGTGTTTGTTAATGTGTGTTCTGCACATTCTTAGCAAATAAAATACAAATATGTTTAGCAATGAGACAACAACTGCACAAATGGATGCAAAAAGAGCACATGCACTGAATGGACAGTGAGAGGTTATGATACACCATGTAAGTGTACAAGAATAAAATCTACACAGGCACAATCTTCAAAGAACGCTGACCACTGATCTCACTCAGGGTTGCAGCCACAACGTTCAAACGCTTTATTATTCAAGGTTAGGGGATGCTGCGCATTTTCACTAACACCATATTTTGACTTTCAAACTGACAGACACTGCGCTCTCATTGGTCCACACCTTGTCAATCACAAGCTTCTGCTAACATCGGCTTTCAGTGTTGTTTTAACTAGAGATGGACCGATCCGATATTACGTATCGGTCCGATACTGACCTAAATTACAGGATCGGATATCGGAGAGAAATAAAAAAATGTAATCCGATCCATTAAATATCAAAAAAGCGCCTCACAAAACTTGCGACACGGCGTAACTCGGCTCATAACCGTAGCACGTCGGAGCAGTATGCATCACGTCATAGAGCGGCTGTGGCGTGCCAGACCTCTTGGCAGTCTGGTTGAGTATTTGGAGCCTCGCTACCAAACCGGCATTTCATCTCCGAGAAAATTATACCAGAGATAAGTAAAGCAAGTAAGGCAAGTGTGTAAGTTTATCTCTGAATGTTTGTAAAGCATTCCCTCTAAGCTTAACAACTGATATATGGAGCGACTGCCTCCTCTCTCTCCCTCCCTCTCCTGCTGCTACTTCAATCATGAAACTGATCAATGATCAGCTGATCGGCTTTTCTGTCGCGAGTCCATCTCTCTTGTTTGTTTTTGGCCCACTTCGCGCCAGAAAGAGGAAACCAGCGGCTGAACAACAGCAGCACGTTTAAGCTTGATAATCTGTTGTTAGAATTTATTTAATATTACTTTCTACACCAGGATCTTTTTCTAGCTGACGGCTGGTAACTGTGCAGGGGCGGATCTAGCAAAGTTTAGCCAGGGGGGCCGATAGGGCATGAACAGGGAAAAGGGGGCACAAAGACATACTTTTCTTTCTTATTCTCATTTAAAGCTTTTAATAAATAATTATCCGACTCTTACACCCAAAGTTTTAATCTGATGAAAAATGTATAGAAGTCCATTACTGTATATAGTAACTGTTAAGTCTAATATACCCTAGTAAGCTATAGTACTTTTTCCATCTGTGCAGTCTGCAATTCTGTTGAAGAAAGATGTTGAATCTATTTAATTATTCTTAAAAAATAATTGATTTCTGTGAATTTTTTTCCACACTGCATCAAATTAAAGTTGATTACGTCGATTAAGCATCATGAGGTGGAGGGTGGGGGGGTGGGGGGGTGTTCCCTATTTTTTATTTTCTTTTGCTGGGAGTTTTAGAACCCTATTGGTTAGGTTGCTTACTCTTTTAAATACCAGAATAGGAAGGATGGAGTAGGTTTAAGTTTATTAGATTGATCAGTATTGCTGAACTATGAAATATTTTGGGTGCAGTATATTATTTGCATACAGGTATAACAGAATAGCTTTAGTGTTTGTTTGTTTTTTGTAACTTGAGTATAAACTTATACAAAAAGCAGCAAGATATTAAAAAACATTTTTATTGATTAAAAAACACACTATATCGGATTCATATCAGTATCGGCAGATATCCAAATTTATGATATCGGTATCGGACATAAAAAAGTGGTATCGTGCCATCTCTAGTTTTAACATTATGTGTCTTTAGCCCCTGAGAGGTCACTCTCAAGCACTTAAACATATTTCCTTTGCTGTTAACACAGAATTTATATCATTGGGTCAAGCCTCTTCTTGATTTTTATTGGCCACTGAGAAAACAGGGACACTGAGCACTGAAAAAATTCTGTGCATTGAGCTGCCAACTTTGCAGGTGATTGCAGGCACCTATCTTCTATTCAGACACTGTACAGGAGTTTTTGTGTTTTGTCTGGGCCTGATCCTGTGTGATGATCTACACCTGATGAGGTGTGGATAAAGGTATCAGTCTTTATGTTGTGGCTTTTGAGTCCGGTCACAACGATTACTACCTAAATTCAGGTTACATCATTACTGTTTACTGGGGTCACACAGAAATCTAAACGTTTTCCTGTAGACTTCTATGCAACCAGAAGAGTGGCTGGTTTAAGCCACTTTCTCCAAACTACATCTGTCTTGTATGTCTGTAAAGTGGAGAACTAATTTATAAATTAAAACAAGCAAAATTTGTTCACAAGCAGGACCTACAGATAACTTATGCATATTTTCACCACCATATTTTTATTCCCTTATGCTATTAGCGTGAGTGTGCACGATGATCAACATCATCAACCTGAAATGCCTTAACCGGCACTTTATAAAGGCCACCAGGAGTTGACCCTAGTGCTGTGCGAAACAATTCCGAGATTATGGGAAGTCTATGTGAAAGCATCCCTTGGTGTCCTTGCTCCATGACCTCGGTAAGCACTTTGGCAGATAGCTTCAAGTTTCACTGAATAAAACATCAAATCTATTTTATAGAAATCATTTCATTCTGCAAGTCAGAAAAGAGAATTTTCCAGAACATGTTCTTGAGAAGGTGATTAGAGTCTGATCTAGCCCAACAGTGCAAGCATCCCAGTGGCTATGTCCATCTTTTATATACACAGTCTATGGTCGAAAACGGACTTGAGTGTAAATCCCACTTTCTTAGTACAGATATGTTCTGGGCTGCAGCTTGTTTCAAACTTCTTTAAAACACATAAGAAATAACTGAGAAATTGATTGACAGTTTATTACCTTTTTTTTTTTCTTGTCCTACAATCAGCGAGCATTAAAAATCCCACATCCCTGTCATTTCTGAGCCTCTCAGTCCTTCGTCATCATTTTTCTGACACTTCCCAACTGCCAGCTTTCACAAGGTTCGTGCACCCGCGGCGCGCTCCCGCAAGGGGAAGCCTTTATGACGGGAGAGCTTTCTGCCCCACAACGCACCTGTTCCGGTTCACCTCAGCAACTAACCACGTTGCGAGCTTCAAACGCGACTGCAGACAAGTGAAACTCCGTGTAATTTACCCCTCCCTCTGCCACTGCCGACGAATCATCGAGCCAAACAAAGAGCGCAAGGAGGCGGAATTTAAATGTGATCGCAGCGCCACGCGCACGCTCTCTCCAGCGCGTGCATCGCCTCGAGCTGCGCGGTAACTTCACCGGGGTGTTTAGGGTTGAGATCAGATTAGACGTGAAATCTCACCAGGTCGATGAAGGTGAGAAACTTCCAGCTGCCTCCGTAGGTCTGGTGTGCCGGCATGTCTAAGGCTTTGTAGTGGCACAGGATGGAGAAATAAGACAGCAGGATGGCGACCCGGAGAACCTGCGAGGGGATCAGCGCCATGATGCTCGCTTTGCACCTGTATCTGTTTGTCCGTCTACCTGCCTGCGCTTTTTTTCACCTCCCTAATGTCTCTATGTGTCCGTATTTTTACTTGGTTTAACCTGCCTGCCTGTCCGTGCTTTTCCTGCCCCCCTACTGTCTGTGTACTGCTTCCGTGTTATGGTGACGATGAAAGGGGGAGGAGTGTAATCTCTACAGTCCGTGCAGTTATAGAGATTGACAGACCACGTGACTTTCGCGCATTGCATGCCGGGAACTCGTGGCAAAATAATCCAAGTACCTGCATCAAATGCAAGCATTTGCAGCACCGCAAAACGTTCATTCTTCGGTTCCAATAAATTCTTGCTTTTTCTTTGCCCCCCAAAAAGGTATGTACAAAACGAAGGAGAACAATGCCGGTCCGTACAAAGACAGACTTGATGAAAAGTCAAAGAAAAGATACCAGGAAAAAAATCAAACCAGTGAAAGGGTTAGACCCTTACGAGCACACAGAGGGACAAAATACGTTAGCGTGCTGCCCAACTTTCACCACGCTCATATTTATAATTATACGGTTCTTGGAGTGAGTGCATACACTCGTGAAGTTTAGTAACTTCAGGTCACTGCAACAAGCCCAGGTACAGTTTACCAACGGATGGGTACAGGACCTTGAAATGCACCGTGTAGAAAGTAAAGACCATCGTACATATCATAAGTTTACCAGTCTCACAAATCGTCTTCATAAATACACATTCGTTAACCGTTTATTAATAGGACCTTTGAGCTCAATGGTAATTAATTAGTAGTGGAAATAATTTCTGGTACGCGTCACAGAAATGTAGCAGTGACAATAATATTGTATGCTGTAATCGTACTGGGCAATTAGTGATACAAAACAACTGTTTTATCCTGTGAATAAAAGTATATGTTTTTGTCAATGTACCATGGTAATAACAGAAGCGAAACACAATATTGTGTCAGGACAATTTACTATTTATACACAATAAACAAAGGAGCATAGCGCGACAATTTCTGTTCAGCGCCAGACTTGCTTGTAACCTATATCACCAATTATGTTAAGAAAAATGACGCATTAACTACAACAGCAGACTGACCTTTGTGGAAATGCTTGGAGCAGACTAACCTGTGAGCTGGAGTGTTCTGGGACGTTATATTTTGTCTTTGAATGGCTGCAATCCAGTCGCCTCTTTGTTACTTCGGAAACATGGCTCGAACAATTTCTCTTCAACGACATAATCCGATAACAACCGATCTCTTTACCCGTCGGCTTTCCGTGGCTGTCATGCGACCGGCTATTGCAGTTAATAATACAACAGCTTCTTGCCATTTTTTGTGTTTCTTTTTATCGCTGTATAACTGATTTCAATTGAAAGCCTGCGTGCGCTAGTACCTCTTGCCACGAGTTCCCAGAATTCTTTGCGGTTTTACCCCTGAGTGACGTCACATTTTCAATCTCTATAGCGGGACTTACAGTATGTTGCTGTTTTCTAAAGGAACACATAGCTTGAAGAATATTAGAATAAAGCACACTAGGACAATAAAAAAAATACACATCAAAGCTTAGTTTAGTTTAAATCCAAAATAAAATTGCAATTAAATAAAAATCAATCTGCACTTAGAGATACAAATGACCCAAAGGTTCGGGTACTGTGCATTCATTCAGCTGGTGGTGCAGAAAATGTTGATGAAACTAGTGGGAATAAAGCCAGTACCAAGAATACCTGTTTAATCAATAAGTGAATGAATAATTTCACTTTGATATACCAACAAACTGACACATCATCTCCTTCACAGGACTATGTCATGGTAGCCCTATAATGTGTCAGAGCTGTAATGCGCAGCCAGCCAACATATTAAAAATAAGTGTCAGCAGTGAGAGCGCACTCATAAAATAACTAATAAAAAACAAATTAAAATGTTTGTTTCACCACGGTGTGTAATAAATCATCAGATTTATGGCTTTCTGCAGCATTAGTCTCTTATTTGCAACAGTATTGTATGTTGCTGTTACATTTTGGGCTTTTTTTAATAGTTTTTTTTTATCGCAATTTTATCATCTAATAACAGCTTATTGAAACAGGCAGCACCCATCGATTCTATATGCACATATGAAAAATCATACGACACGTGAAACAAAAATCACACAGAGGCTGAAGTGAAAAGCTGATAGCTGCTGTAGTGATGGCCGTTATCTTAGACTGGGGTTTTAGGTTTTATAAGGGCCAGCTAACGAAAGCATGGCATTGTTTAACATACTTCTTTTTTTTTTAAACCTGAGCCATACCAAGTGTCTCTGGTGAAATTATGTTCAGCATCCCCATAATTTCGCCTTTCACTTTGTCACTGCCAAGGAAATAGTTTTGAAAGGTGTGGCCTTTTCTGGCTTCATGGTCAGACAGTATTTTCTGTTTGATTTAGAATTATTCTGTTTCACTGACATCATCTAAAGAAGCAACAACATCTGAGAAGCATCTGTTAGTCTGGAAAGGGTTATAAAGCCATTTCTAAGGATTTTGGATTCCAGTGAAACCACCATGTCCATCCATAACCGCCACCCATGAATAGAGAAAACTTGGAACAGTGGTGTGCCTTCCCAGGAGTGGCTAGCCTACCAAAAATTACTCCAAGAGCACATCAGTGACTCATCCAGGTTGTCGCAAAAGAAACCAGAAAAACATCTAAAGACCTGCAGGCCTCACTTCTCTCAGTTAAGGTCAGAGTTCACGATTCAACAATATAAAAGCGACTGGGCAAAAATGACATCCTTGGGAGAGTTCCCAGGTGAAAACCACTGCTGACCAAAAAGAACACAAAGGCTCGTCTCACAATTGCCAAAAAAACATTTTGAGGATTCTCAAGACTTTTGGGAAAATATTCTGTGGACTGACGAGACAATAACAGAACCTTTTAGAAGGTTTGAGTCCCTGTTACATCTGGCATAAAATTATTTATACAAAGAATGTCAAGCCAGCAGTTAAATTTGGTAGTGATACAAATCTTAAGATTGGACCAAACATCTTCAACAGTGATGTGAAAGAGTCATTACCAGTTACACTGTAACGGCTCCTTCTGGTTTTCAAGAGTGTCCACCAGCCTGATGGTGGACTTGGTTCATTTGTTTGTCATACCCTTCAAATATTGTTCTTTTTTTAAAACTATACTTAAGCTTTAATGAAAAGAATGAATGTAAATGTGTGTCACCTAATTTGATGATGGAGGGTAAACCTGTGTGTTTTTAATAAATCAGTTGCTGAAATAAAAATCAACTGATTTAAGCTATGTAGAGTATCTAAGGAAGCTCTGCAGGCGAGCAGAGAGGTGATGTTGTTGCTATGGTGACGCTGAGCAGCTACTCAGGCAGAAGTGCTGTGCCATCTCTGCACTTACAGCTTTATGGATGGATGGGCACACAAACAGATAGACCTTACACAAGTCTCTTGTGACTGTCATGTAATGTGTTTCAGTGTGTTTAGTGCAACATAAGTCACGCCTGTGACTGAGCAGCCTGTTCCACCTGCCAAAATACTGTAAAGACCACACACTTATGCCTAAAAAAGTCTCCCTTTTTGGGTTCCTTTGCCAGGCCAAATGTTGTGGTGAAGCTCTGTTTACAGAGCCATCTGTTTGTCTGTTCGTTTTTTTGTCTGCCAGCAAGACAACACAAAAACTACCAAACTGAATTGTAAATGAACTTTTGGCTTGGTGACACATCTGCAAAGGGTCCATCATTTTATCATTTTAGTGTTAATAGTCATCCTTTTGAGTAAAAATAACATGCTTTGGATGAAGATCCACTTTTCAGGTCTAATTACAATGTGAAGAACTCAGTGCTAATGATGAACCTACAGAGATTGGTCAACAGGATGTGCAGCTCCATTCTAGTATTTTAGCTCATATATTTCATATATTGAAAATTTCTATTCATTTGGATAACATAAGTAGGCACAGTACAGAGGTTATTACTGTCACCTCACAGCAAGAAGATAAATTAATGATGGAATAGGAAACTTCAGTCAGCCTGACTAGCCAAGGGGTGACCACAAGAGGTGACAGTACATCTATCCCACCATAGCCGCCCATCTGGTTATACCACACAACCAGTGGTTGTGGTGGTTAAGTGGCTAAGCTACATGTCATAGACCTAGAGTTACTTTCTATTTAGTTTTATTTGCAAAGCCCCAGTTCACAACAGCACTTGTGACAAAGTACCTTCAAGAGTAAAGATCTAGAGAGAATACAGAGAGAGCCTCAGTGATCATGTGATCTAAATAACACTTGGTGATGGTAGGAAGGAAGAACTCCTCCAATTCCCTTTCAGAAACAGGCTCATAGAAGGATGGTCATCAGCCGTGATTGGCTGGGAGCTGGAGCTGGAGCTGTACCAACGCATGAGGAAAAAGACCAAAAACAAAAAAACAGGTTATAGGGGTTTGTTCTCAGTTTGGTCCACCTAATAAAAACTTCAGCTGAAACCCAATTTTGTCCCCAAATGTTTTCACCTTTTCAGAAATACGTACTTCTCCACCACAGTGTGGTTAGGAGGAAAAAAAACAGGGGCAGATGCTATACATGGAAATAATACCTGTCAATGACTGGTTCTTATACAGTAAAGCACTTTTCTACTCTACCTTAGTACTCAAAGAACTCGCTTTGTACAACTTTACCTCATTCACCCATTCATGCAAGCACTTCATTCTATGCTTAAGTGCTTTCTAGTTAACATTCACACACATCTAAACTCCGATGGGTGGATCCGAGAGCAATTTGGGGTTAGTTTTTGCCTAAGGATATTTGGCAGGCAGACTGCAGCAGCCGGGGTTTAAACTATGAACCTTCCAGTTAGCAAATGATCTGCTCTACCTCCAGAGCTACAGCCACCCATGAGGTTGTGTTTTCCATGAAGGAACGCCAAAACTCAGGAAGTGGATCTAAGTCCACTTCCTGTTCCAGAACATTCAGCATTCCTCCTTGTTCAGAATAGACATTGAGATTATGGTTACCTTTCCCCTCTTACCTTGTTTGGACTGTCTGCCTGCACTGACGGTTTTGTAAAATCCAGTCCCTTTTAGCTGCTAGATGCTTTCCATGGACCCAGCAAAAGTAATGAATTGATTTGACTCAGTTTGTGACATCTTTGTTTATAAGACGAGTGATTTAATTTTGTGTATCTATCAAGTTTGGGAACTCATAAGAAACAGGTCAAAATCAATACATCCATACTTCCTAATATAGGTCGAGCCCAAAGCAATTAGTTTCTTTTCCATAAAAAAGTATGACTCAACACAGTAGTTAACACTGTAAAACCATTCACACCTGGTAAAACTGTCGATCTCTGCACCCCCAGTTTACGTTGCAAGCTTCTTGTTATAAATTGGAGGGGTCTGAGCTTGAAGTCAAACTGGTAAAGCCCCCTCTTAAAATACTGAGTCATTTATTTAGTCGTGCCAGAGACATTATGACTTCATCCAGCTGCCTGCCTGCAAGGCTTGGAACAAGGAATACTGAATATGTTTTGGTGATGATCCAGATTTGGGAAGATTTGGGATTTCCGCTGTTAAATTACCGTAACATAGTGATAGACGTGTCCAAATCCAAGTAGTCAGTTCCATTTAAAATGCAAGTAATATGTGTGATTACTTTGAGATTCAGTAACAAAGTGTGAATGGGTCAAATCTGTTGTCAACTGCCACTGTTGCTTTCATAGTATCTTTTGTAAACACAAAAGATTCCCAACAACAGAGCTAACAGAACAACTCCACTTGAGATATTTAAAGATTGAGTGTCTTGCTAAAGGGCACCTCAGTCGTCGTTGCTGAGTGACTGAAAACAGTGTCTTATTCCGACTGGCAACTCAAAGCAGTAACCATGGCTGCCATGGGAGAAAGCTCTTAATACCGCTTGTTTTGGGGTTTGGAAGAGTTTTGTGGAAAATGCCAGAATGATTGGATGGAATACTTTGACCCTCACAGATCCCTGAGAATCCTAGAAAAAGCTGGTGCTTCTATGTGTGTGAGAGAGTGTGTGTGCATGTGTGTCAGTGTGTGGCTGTATGTATAAGGCTTGTGAATGAACTGCTGGGCTGTATCTGTGCCCAGTAAAAGATAAGTAAGGATTATTTTGAATAGCAAATCATAAAAAGCTAAAAAAAGTATAACATTTTGGAATAATAGGTCCCACTGTTGAAGGGTTCAGGTTTGGGTTCAGGTCAGATTAATGGGGTAGCTGCTTGGGTAGACTGTGGCATTTAGTTGCACTGATTAAGGTAAAGTAAGGGGCTAGGAAACTATGTTAGTATATGACCTCACAAAGATAGCTCTGTTTCTGTCAGTGTGTTAGGGGCATGTGAGTTTCCCATTGTGGAAATAAGTCAGTTGTACCAGGATGCCAGTTTCCAGCCTTGTGGAGACACACTTTTAATTCTATGGAGGGTCTGCATAGAGCTGGCAGAAACTTGCTTCCTCTTTCCCCTTTTCTCGTTCTTGTTGTCTTCCTCTTTTCCTCTCCAAAATATTCCAGTGTGGAAACACTATTGTGACTGTCGGGGAATAAGAGGGAGAAAGTAAGAACAAGTCAACATATTCCAGAGGTTAAAAACTAACCACACTTCCTGAAATAACTTGTAGAACAGCAGTAAGATCTGAATGACTTTATCCAGCTCTCGCATTTGTTTTGGTGTTTTGCTCTGAGGCTCTTTGTGATGTCTATCTAGAAAGGTGCTATACATATAAAAGATTACTTTACTTAAATTGTTGTGGAGGAATATTGGTCCTCTCTATGTTCATTGAGGTTTGAGGGGATTCATTTACCCACAGCTCTCTTAAGGTCCTGCTACAGCACTTCAATCAGGTTCAGGTCTGGACTTTGGTTGGTCCATTGCAACACTTTGACTGTTGTCTTCTTTCTATTTGCTCGTGTGCTGGGCATTATTATCCTTTTGAATGAACCAATCTGAGCTAAGCTTTAGATGTCACACAGGTGACCTCACATTTGACTCCAGAATACTTTGGTATACAGAGGAGTTCACGGTCAACTCATCGACTGCAGGGTGCCCAGGTCCCGTGGCTGCAGAACAAGCCTGCACAATCACCCCTCCATCACCGTGCTGACAGTTGGCATGAGGTGTTTGTTCTGATATGCTGTGTTGGGTTTTCACCAAACACAGACACACTGCTGTGGTTTTGTCTGTCCAAAGGACATTCTTACAGAAGGTTGTTTTTGTTGTTGTTAAGAAGTCATGCATTCAAATAAGTCATACTTGTTAAGTCTTTTTATGGCTATACAGCCATGAACTTTAACTTTTAATATGCTGATGCCTGATTCCTGTAGGGTCTGAGATGTATCTCCTGTTTTTTTTAAAGTTTCTCTCAGAATTGCACAGTCTGTGGTGAAGTAGTAACTGAGACATCCACTCATGTGAAGATATGTGAATGTCTTGACTGTTTCCACTTGTACCTTTTCATTGTAGAATGATGAACTTGAAATTGTTATAACTCTTATAACTCTTCCCAGATTGATAGGCAACTTCTCTAAGCTTACAGTTGATATCTTTCCTCTCTGACATTTTGTTCATCTGGACCAGCACAAAATCTCCTTTTTTTTATATATAGGTGCTCACACTTACTGGTGATCAGTTATGGAAGTGCATTTGATCAGCAGAACCTAGCTATTTCCTAAAAATGTCATTTTATGTAGGTTTGGTTACTTTATGTTATCTTTAAAGCTCGATGAAGCCAGTAGGTGTGATGAGTTATTAAAAAGAAAATAAAGTTATTTAATTCCAAATATTTTTAAATTAAATAATACATTATTATTCAATTAATCAAGTCAAAGTATATAGCATTTTGACCAAACAAGGTCTATCTGCAGAAGAATAAACACAGGTCCAGGTGATTTCGCAGATACTCTCTGTCTTGCTTTCTTTTATTTTGAAATACTAGTTATGATCCACCACAAGAGAGTAAATGAAAACAAAATTCTGGGATAGATTAGTGGGGAACGATTACACATTTTCTGATTGGCTTAAAAAGTGGAAGCAATAGGTGAACAATGTCATGTTATAACGACAGCAACAGTAAAGAATATAAATAGATGTCAACAGAATACTAGTTGAGAACATTATCCACATCATGAACATAATTATTAATAATCACACTGATTTTTAACTCCTTGTTTTTCCAAGTTCACAATGAAGACACTGGTTGAGTGTGTCTGTGTATCACAGACCAGCAAGGGGCGCTGTTTAGCCCTAAAATCTCTGGTATGGTGCTATTACTGTTGGAAGTATCACACCACCTATGAAGATGCCCCTTTGAACAATATTTCGCATGTGGTTTGACCTTTGCCCTCCCAAGCTTTTACGTAACCCTTAGGCCACGCCTTAGTAAAATGTGAGCATGTGCAAGCGTCTGTGTCCACCAGCAAGGAACAGAAGATGGTAAGATAAAGAGTACAGTATGTATGTGTGTGTGTGTGTGTGTGTGTGTGTGTGTGTGCATGTTCAGAAGTGTGTGTCACTCTGTGAGAAACTAGGTGTGGTAGTAAGGGGAGCGGTCTTGCTCTCTGTGTGTGTGTGTGTGTGTGTGTGTTGAATATGCGTATCCTTGTATGAGTAAGCATTAGTAATCACTCAGCTGTCATAGAAGTGCTTTGTCTTGCAAAGCGTTACAGTTCAACTCAAGCACAAGGCTGAAGGCAACTACTTGACTGTCTGCATGTGTTGTGTGTGTGTGTGTGTGTGTATTCACTTCTCTTATGTAATGGATTATCCACAACTTCCCATAAATACTCAGCAGGTTCCTTGTTCACGGTTGTTTTTCTTTACACTGAGCTGAGCATACAGACCATGAATAGAGAGGATTAAGAGTTCCAGTCTGGGACTACAACCAGTACATTAAAGCTTGATAAATGACTCGCTTGATGGGATTGTGGCCATGCTTATTATTTTAGCCGATACTCAATGTGATGAGAGAATTGGCACCAAAACCATCTCTGTGTCATAGAAGGTTCTGTGAATACTAATGCTAAGTAGTTGTAAATGGCTGATTTAATTTGAGTCATGTGCAATGATCTCATTTTTCATGAATTGCCACTCAGTACTTCTTATATCAGCTTTAATCAGAAGAACCAAATAACCTGTGTGTAAGACGAATCTTGAAATCCACAGAGAATTATGACCAAGCAGCAACTTCAGGGGCCGAAAAATAAAGTCAGTGTGTAAGTGCCAACACACGTTTGGACGTTCGGTGTGTTTTGCAGCATATTGATGTAATTATCTGACAAAGAAGATGGCTTACTGTGTGAGACAGGCTGTCAAAAAGTGTGTGCATGAGTTTTAGTGAGTAAAATTGTCTATTTGTGCATGATTTGGTTCTTCGGGCTTCATCAGGCTGTGGTCTCCACCTCGGTCTGGGGTGGTTTGCAGCTTAGTGTGAAGCTGCATAAGCAAGAATTGTCACCGCCAAAGCACTGGTTCTCATTTGGAAAAAGGAGGAATGATCAGTTCACGTCTAGAAAGACTTGCTGCCCCAAGTATCTCAGATTCTTGTTCATGATTGGGGAAGATAGATTGGGGGGAGCTGGAGATAGACAGGCAGACAAGTGTCGATCTATTGTGGTGAAAAAAGAGAGCTGAGCATGAAAGCAAAGTAGTTGACATCTGACCAGGACACCTCCTAAATGCCTCGTAGGTAAGGTGCTTTGTGGTGTCTGTAGCTCAGGAGCTAGAGCCGGTCATCTCCTAATCCAAAGCCTGCATGCCAAATGTCTTTGGGTATGAGACTAACCCCACGTTGCTGTCTGACGCATCCATTGGAATGTGAATGTGTGTGAATGTTAGATAGAAGGCACTTCAGTGGGACAAATCATAGAGATAAATGCTTGTGTGAATGGGTGTAAATGGGTGAATGAGTCATGTTGTATAAAGCGCTGTTTAAGAATCAGTCCAATTATCATTTCCTATTGGAAGGAAGCCCTGGCAGAAACCCAGGAGATACTTGAGAGATTATATATCTTTGCTGGCTTGGGGACAACTCCATGTTCGCCTTGATGAGCTGGAGGAGAGCTTCTGAGCTTCTCAGTGACCACAGATATCATTTAGATTAAGTCAGATACACCATGGAAAGGTGGAGCCAAAAATGAGGTGGGTTGTAAAGTGGCTTGCAGAGACAAGCAAACACAACTTCTTTACAGTAACAGTGGGCTGAAATTGACTTTGTGCTTTTGTACCTGAACTGATGTCATGCTTGACACTAAATGGTCTCTAAAAGTTAAGCTGTAATCATCAGAAGCTCATTTAACATAATGTGTAGCTGTTGTGAAAGACTTTTACTAGAATCCTCTGAGACTTGTTTAGTCACCGGGATCACAAAACGTTCTGTCTGATGAATGAGTCGCAGCTCTATTTCCTCTCCTCAAATCTTTGAGGGCTACAGTCTTTGTTTTGTATTATTGTATATGGAGACATTCCAATTTTAATCCATTCGATTACGCTAAAATTACATTTTCAAAGAGCAAAAAAAATAAAATAAAAATAATAATAATAATACTAAAATCCACGTCTAAAAAGCTCTAGGGTTGGTAAATGTTATTCCTTTTTATATCGCAGGTGATGCCTGTTTTTTTCCCTCTTATTTTTAAATTATCTTTCAAAGCAGAGGCGTACTGCATGGCAGAAGAACAGTGTATAATCAAAAGATGTTGATGTGTTTCATTAAAGTAGAATGACATATCCACCACATGAAAACGGCAGCTGGCTTGAAAGAAAAACAAATTATTAAAGCTGTGAGTCATACGAAGGCATTTGCTAGAGATCAACTAATGGCATTCAAGTGTTTTCCACGTGTTTTTGTTCATGTATGGCATTGGGGCCTGAAATCCTGCAAACATTTCTGTACGTATACAGTATTTGTACAGTATACATTGAAAAACACTGCATGGTCTCCAAGACTGCATTCACCTTCCCGCTGGGCTTCGTATGAAAAGCAGATGCAAATTGTCACATCAAAAAATGCTCCAGCTCCCTGTCGCCATGGTGCTGTGTTACCACGGTGTCGCCATGGGGACTCCGGGGCCAGTGGTGATGAGGTCATATCCCGATGAGCCTCTTATGGGAGATGGCAGACATTAATCCACTTATCTGTAACCGGCACAAACACACCCACAGATACAAATACACATGAACAGGAACACAAAGCAACAATAAGCATGTATACGGGCCAAGAGAGAAATCTGTCTGTCTGTCTAGTGTGGCAGTAAACAATTCATTGTTCCCCTGTGACTTCACATCATTATCACGTTAGGAACGCCCACATGAAGAACAAGACGAGGCAAGCCAGCTATTATGACAGGGTACATGATGTTCAGCCAAATGCTGGATAGTTCTTAAATCAGACGCAATAACGAGTAACCCTTGCGAAGCGTAGCTTAGAGCATGTGTAGCACATATGAACACACTTCTCCCGGCCCAAATCCCTTCTTTTACTCAGGTTTTTCAATGCTGGGTCATTGAATCTAACATTGGAAGTCAGTGTTGATCAGATCAGATGAGGTACTGTGTGAAAGTGCTTAGCCACCCATCGCTTCTTTACATTGTTGCTTGGAAAATGGGAAGTACATGCGGCAATTTTTGAAACATGTGTAAACAGATATGGAAATTAAGTATATAAAGCAATAACAGAGTCTATACAATTAAACAACAATATTCGGTCTGACCACCTTCTTCAATACAGCCAGAACTCTCTTAGCAGCTTTCTTGTAATTTCTTGACGTAGTCTTCAGGAACAGTTCTCCAGGATTGTTGAAGGACATTCAAAGCTGTTTTGGGATGTTTCTGCCTTTTGATGATCCCACTCTGCTTCAATGAAGTTAGACTCTAGGCTGTGGGGAGGCCAGTCCATGAATTGAATTTCTGTTTTCTTCTATCTGGGTATGTTTTTACTGCATTGGGAGTGTTTTTGGGATCATTGTCATGCTGAAAAGTGAAGCTATTCTGATGGTGCTTTTGTATGTGTTCAAATGTAATCAATTTTGACAAAATGTCCAACAACACTGGGTAAAATGCAGTCCCAAACCATGACAGAGCCTCCACCATGTTTTACACATGGATGTAGACATTTACTTTTGTATGTCTCTCCTGACGTCCTCTATACTGACAACAATTTGAACCAAAAATGTTTAATTCTCTCCACTGGACCTGATTTTCAAGTTACAAGAACTGGGCTGATTTTCATTCCAGTAATTTAGCATACCTCAGCCACTTCTTCCTTTCCCCTTCATTTAGGATGGCTTTTTGACAGACATCCTTTCACTGAGACCATTTTTGATGAAGCATTAGATGAATCAGCTGAAGAGCCAAATGCATCTCTCATGTCCAGCTCGTGGATTTTTTTCCCCCAGTTTCATAATGGTATGACTTTCAGATACTGTTCTTCTGCTGTGGATATGTAGGCCTACAACTTTTCTCTTCCACTTGTCCAGTTTTCTCAAAATTTTTAAGACCACACTGCACACCATGCTGAGATATATATGTTTTCAGCTAATAGCTCTTTGGCACTTTGTTAGGATAAACATACTGTGTTAGGCTCCTTTATAATGCTTGAATGATTGAAATGTCAGTGAAAATAGATGAAAAATGTTCAAAGAAAAACTTCATCATACCGTCAGAAAACCTGGAGAACTAGCCCTCCAAATCACTAAAAAATGACGAGAAAGGCCTGGACATTTACACATCACTGCATGTCATGACACCTAACCATGATATTACTGCCTTGTCACTATACTGCCTTAGAGCACTGACCACAGGACCCACTGAAACTAACAACCAAAAGACTGAAGCGCTCACCTTTGCTTTAAAACACGACAAATCTCCGTTAATGAGCTACCGCGGATCGCCCCGTGCGTGGGGCTGGACAGCGTCAACACGTTAACGAGCAAACTGCGCTAACGCAGTAGTTCCCACCCATGTAATTGAGCATTGCGTGGCACATCCAACATACTGTTTTACTTTTGTCCATGACGCGCTTACCTTCAGGGTCATACTTCCCATGAAGACCAAAATAGTTCCAAAGGCCAGATCTGAATGAGGGTGGGGGAGGTTTAATTTGCCATGTTGCAACAAGCTTAGCTTCTGTCTTGCTAGCTTGCGCTGCGCTGAGTGGATCTGCGCTCGACAGTGCAGCCTAGGCGGAGTAGTCGAACGCAGATCCACTGAGCTCTCAACACAGACAGCATCGTCAGAAGAAAAGTTGATAAAATAAATTAAAAATTTTGTATTGTTCGATACATATGCGTACCGAACCGAAAGCACTGTATCGAACGGTTCAATATCGATACGAGTATCGGTGCACCCCTAGTATTTATATATTTATCAATGTAGGTTTTTTTTGTTTTTGTTTTTTTTTGCAGCCTCATAAGAGAACAGATTTTTCACGATTTCTTGCAACTGCCCAAACCTTGAAGCTTTTTCAGATCTGATTTATTTATATTTTCCTTTTGTGAAGAGGTGTCATAAATGTTTATAGTTTTATACAGATGGAAAATTGACCAGCTTTTGAAGTAGCTCCACCGACTGTCCTATGTAGCAATGTTTTTTCCCCCTTCCAGGTCTCTACACCAGTAGCATGACTAAAAAAATGATGAAACAAATCAAATGAAAAATTGAATAATTCATGATAGCAGAACCTTCTGCTATACTTATATTATACTATATTTTCTGTTTTAAATATATGTTGGAAAGGTCAATGATGACATTAAACAAGTTTTAAAATGAGGTCAGCGTATGTAAACTAAAAGCTCAGGTGTTTCACTGCTCTGTCATATGGTCGTCATAGAAACACAGCTCTACTGGTGAGCACAGAAGCCCCACCCATTACTCAAAATGTTTTGCTTGTGAGGGGCTGCCAATCAGAAGAGAGTTAGCTTAAAAGGAAGGTGGCCTTAAAGGGAGCAGAAGTGAATTAAGCAAAGCTGTTTTAGTAGAGCGCATGAAAAAAATATATGAAGTTAAAAAACTTGTGGATATCTATTCATCCAGGAGCCTATCCCAGCTGCCATAGGGAGAAAGGCGGGGTACACCATGGACTTCTCACCAGTCTGATGCAGATGAATGGAATATGTTCCCTTTAAATCATCTTTGGGTTCAATTTACTAAACCGTTTTGCTAGTTTTAGCTTATAAATGATCAGTCATATTATAAACTTTATATAAAAGATGATCATAGCTACTGGGCCTAAAAAGCAAAGACAATTCAGGAGTTCCTCAAACCAGTTCTTCCAGTTTCAAAAGGATTTCTTTTCGAAGTCTATGAGAAAACAATCCTTGTCTCTTTTTACTTCTGACCTTTGTAAACACATTCCTTATGAGGTCTCAGTTGTTTATATCAAGTCTTACTGAATGCAGTATCACGTTATATTCCCCATAAGCATCAAAGTGGATAATAAAGCAAGCCAAATTTGAGTAACTGATTTTTTAGTCAGTACCAAATCAGTCTCTGATGACTTCTCGGCATCTCAGACTGCCGATTGTTTGTTTAGAACTCAAGTGTTCTTTGAATAGCTGGGATTGCAGGGGAGCAACTGGCATCACAACTGTGAGTGGAAGGTGGGATTCACACTCTGCAAAATTCACACCACTCCAGACAAACACTATGTCCTGGAACACTGGAAAACAAATTAGAAATAAATCACTTGCTTCTTCTGGTGGCTCTATTACCACAGGAAAAGTGCTTGAAATGTGACTCAGGACAGTCATATGTTGGTTTCTTCACTGTAGGCCTTGAAATAATAATGCCACAAATACAACCCTTTGAGATAAAACTTTCACGGTGTTATCGGCTGTGGGCACCAGCGAAGCCTCAACAAGAAAAAAACCCCCAAAAAACACAGTGTTTCTAGTCCCTTCACTGATGGCTCCATCTTTGCCGAACAAGATCTTTTCCTCTTTCTCTTTCACTCTCACCTTGGGTAACTTCTCTAAAAGGACGGATGCCATCGAGACAATTATCAGACCATTATGTGTCATTATGTGTTCCCGGGTAAAATGGGAGCTATTTGAAGATGTCTGAGGGCTGTGCAAAAGGCCTGACCTGTTTATTGTCAGAGTGAATGGTTACGTCAGAGCCCGTGTCTTTGGCTAATGCTGTACCTGTCAGAGGCATCAAACCTGTGAAGCTGCAGGTACAAGGTCCAGTCATTTATAAAACCTGCCACCTGCTACTGAAAGGCACTTGCACAGCCTAATGTAACTTAATAGCACAAAGAGATAGCCACATTCAAAAAAAGAGGCTTTAACAAGCCTAATTTATTAGCAGGAGGGCTGCCTAAATGAGCTCTGCTGTATTTCCAAATGTGTTTTACACATGAAAGGAGCCAGAGTAGGTATTGTGTGAATACTAAGGGCCCACCTAAAAATGTAGTGCAACCCACCAGATTGATGCACAATTGCTGCACTCACTTTCTTGGATTTTCAGTGGTAAGAAACATGATTATAACCATTAGCACACGGTCATCTTCTGGCATCATTATGGTTATTTTTCAAACTGTTCAACACCGGCAGAGTGTTCTGAACTAAAACTAGAATATAGTAGCTACAGTTTTAGTTTCATGTGATGTTGGCTCTTGGCAATATGTAACTCTGAACATAATCAAACCCTAAAACAGTTCAACATTATTAGGAATACGCTAAGATTAATGTCACTTCATATGGCGCTTTAGCCAAGATCCAGTCAGCTTAGCTGAGCATAAGTATTGTGCAGCAGGATTGGCTGGCTTCCCTCAGTCCTGAAGTACATAAAGTCAAACAACCAACACCTTTGCTGTTCACACACAAAAATCCTAAACACGTCATAGTGACATATTATTCTATCAGAGCACTTTGCTCTCAGACTGCAGGCTTACTTGTGGTTCCTGCAGTTTCCAAAAGAAGAATGGGAGGCAGAGTCTTCAGCCTTCTGGTCCCTTTCCTGTGGAAGCATCAAGCTCCTTGTGTGGCTTAAGGAGAGACACGCTCTCTATCTTTAAGGTTAGAATTCAAATTTTCCTTTTCCTTATGTAGTCTGCAGTGAATCAGATGAGCCTAAACCATGCCTTTGTCATGCTACACTAGGCTAAGTGGCTGGGAAACTTGCTGCTGCTATTGTCTACTGTCTCCTGTGACCTGTCCATAGTGTAGACACAGATTTCACTGTATTATGGCACATCCCAGATAGGAATGAATGCAGCTCTCATGTGGGCCACATTTGGCCTCGACTGAGGACACTAGCTCTAAGTAAGTGTGGGTTACTCTTGCTTCTACTGTTTTTGGTCCATCAGTCAGCTGTGGAGAAGAGTGACATTATAAACACAAAGAGCTGAATCGAAACCGAGCATTTAAAACAATGAAAAGTGTCCACTGCAGCCACTGCCTCCACTTCTCACACTGTATTTTTTTTTAACTTAAACTAACGTTTTTTACACTTCTCCCATTCCCAGTGAATTCTGCTTTCACTTCCTTCCCTGCTCTGGTCAGCTCATCAACCAATCAGGATTCAACCTACTGCTATGGCTGAAACTCCTCTCTGCAGTCTCTCTGTAAGCAAACCTACACAAACGGACAGAACTATCACCATAAGACAAGCATTTTATAGTGCCAGATACTGATCTGGCACTAGAGAGTGAGTTAGAGTGTAGTCAAAAATGACAGTGAGGAAAAATCTTTTATTTTTATTGTTTAGACAATAAGTTTTCTTCCTGCCAGTCACGTTTAGACTTGTGCCTTCTGTGACGTCTGTGGGAAATCGAACCAGAAACCCCTTTTAACCTTCCACGTGCACCTCACCAGAAATGTAATAACTTAGTTATGCTATAGGTTTATAATGGGTTTCCACTTACATCAGATTTCCAATGTGGATTTCCCTCCGAAGTCTTAACTTTTTAGTGCTACCAGTTTGACTGGTGTAGCTTCAGATTTTTGACAAATAAGTGTTATACTCAAATCAAATTCAAGCATCAACTTGTGACATTTATTGACATAAAGCAGGACTCAGTAAAACGCACATTTACACCAACCAATCCTGAAAGCAACTAGCTGCCTTTTATATCCTGCCTGTCTCAGACCCAGACAAGGCATGAACAAGCCTACGAATATCATACATGAAAATAAACATCTACATAAAAACAACACCTAAAAAAATAGAATACAAACATATGTATTTACATATAAAAGTCCAGTTATACAAATTTCTGGCACTACATATCATCTATCTGTACCCCTCCAGCCTGTTAAAATGGTTTGCCCCGTGCTCTCTTAACCAGGTGATTGGCCTTCCTTAACTCTTTTACTGCCACGCCCTGCTGAGGAGACTACAGTGAAGCAGAAAGGACTGCTGCTAATATGTATACACTGAGCACATAAATAATTTTGGTAAAACGGATGCAGCATAATTAAAAGTCGTGAACAATTCTGATGAAGATTTTCTTTTCCACACAGGTGGGAAGGTCACACACCCTCTGCTTCCTCAATCAAATACAAGCACAGTAAAACAATACAAACTCACATAAGAATGAAAAACACACAACACTCATTCACGAACAATTAAAGATAGAGTATAAAGTGATAGAGAGAACACTGCGTACATAAAATAGGTCACGTAGGTCAAAACAGACTAAGTTGTAATTCAACCCATGTTGCAATTTAGAGTCTGCATAACTCCTGGCCCACCTAATTTTTTGCTGTATAGTCAGCACTGATGCATGCCTGAGTCAAATGTTTAAGAGCTTAATGGTCAGTATGAAGGTAACACCAAATGCCCAGATGAGAAAGCCGATGCTGAAGGAAGACGATGTGAAAAGAGTGCAGGACTGAGAGCCTCTTTACCAAGAGTTGGCTGTGCATCCATCTGTCTTCAAGATGATACAAGAGACATCGACAGCAAACAGAGACCACAGAAAATTACTGAAAGAAGCACGTGACCACATCCAAATATGTTCCTGCCAGCTAAATCTCAAAATGATGGAGCTTTAAAGATGAACAGCAGCACAGGAAATGGACCTGTCAGATATAAAGTTTATTTTCTGTGCAGTCAATGTCAATGTCTTCATGTAAACCACACAACCAAAGAGTTTCTCCTGTTAACTTTTTAACACGTCTCACATAGCCTTGACCAGTGGCTTTAGAACAGGCTCTGTGAGACCTGTAGAAATGTGTGCATCAAGAAATGTTTAAAAAATATCATTACTTTTACATTAGCATATATTTTGTTTAATCACATGCCCCGGTCTGCCTTTAGCTTTCATACTGAAGCCTGTGTGGAAGCTTGCTTTTACAATTGTAACCATTATGTTGCTTGGATAAAAACTATTTTCCCTGAAAGACTGAGATTTTAAGTCCCCTGTCTTAAAATCAAACACTCTAATTTCGCAGAAGTGGTGAAGGCAATACTCAGTTAAAGTGTGTGATTTAGGGATCAATTACTCATGATGTAGGTCTTGTAGAAGAAGAAGAATGCACTTTATAAACCATGCTAACCAGTCACAGCTAAAATAACAAAAAACAGTAGCATCTGTGCCATTAAGCAGAAAGAAAATAATTTTTCAGGCTTTGTGCTCATGCTACCAAAAGCAAACAAGGCTGAGCAATAATAAGATGTTCTGTTTATCTTTCCAGTGCTCTATTTAGTGGTGGAGCCAGCATCGAGCAGCTCCAAATGTTTATGTAGTGGGAAAAGAGACTGAATGAGAAAACAAGCTTCATGTTCTGCAGGTGAAAACTTTAAACTAAGGGTTTCAATCCTATTCCTCAACCAGAAGGTACATGCATAATAATGAAAGTAGAGGAGTGGCAAAACATGCAGCCCCTCATTCATACAGGGAGTGCAGAATTATTAGGCAAATGAGTATTTTGTCCACATCATCCTCTTCATGCATGTTGTCTTACTCCAAACTGTATAGGCTCGAAAGCCTACTACCAATTAAGCATATTAGGTGATGTGCATCTCTGTAATGAGAAGGGGTGTGGTCTAATGACATCAACACCCTATATCAGGTGTGCATAATTGTTAGGCAACGTCCTTTCCTTTGGCAAAATGGGTCAAAAGAAGGACTTGACAGGCTCAGAAAAGTCAAAAATAGTGAGATATCTTGCAGAGGGATGCAGCAATCTCAAAATTGCAAAGCTTCTGAAGCGTGATCATCGAACAATCAAGCGTTTCATTCAAAATAGTCAACAGGGTCGCAAGAAGCGTGTGGAAAAACCAAGGCGCAAAATAACTGCCCATGAACTGAGAAAAGTCAAGCGTGCAGCTGCCAAGATGCCACTTGCCACCAGTTTGGCCATATTTCAGAGCTGCAACATCACTGGAGTGCCCAAAAGCACAAGGTGTGCAATACTCAGAGACATGGCCAAGGTAAGAAAGGCTGAAAGACGACCACCACTGAACAAGACACACAAGCTGAAACGTCAAGACTGGGCCAAGAAATATCTCAAGACTGGTTTTTCTAAGGTTTTATGGACTGATGAAATGAGAGTGAGTCTTGATGGGCCAGATGGATGGGCCCGTGGCTGGATTGGTAAAGGGCAGAGAGCTCCAGTCCGACTCAGACGCCAGCAAGGTGGAGGTGGAGTACTGGTTTGGGCTGGTATCATCAAAGATGAGCTTGTGGGGCCTTTTCGGGTTGAGGATGGAGTCAAGCTCAACTCCCAGTCCTACTGCCAGTTTCTGGAAGACACCTTCTTCAAGCAGTGGTACAGGAAGAAGTCTGCATCCTTCAAGAAAAACATGATTTTCATGCAGGACAATGCTCCATCACACGCGTCCAAATACTCCACAGCGTGGCTGGCAAGAAAGGGTATAAAAGAAGAAAAACTAATGACATGGCCTCCTTGTTCACCTGATCTGAACCCCATTGAGAACCTGTGGTCCATCATCAAATGTGAGATTTACAAGGAGGGAAAACAGTACACCTCTCTGAACAGTGTCTGGGAGGCTGTGGTTGCTGCTGCACGCAATGTTGATGGTGAACAGATCAAAACACTGACAGAATCCATGGATGGCAGGCTTTTGAGTGTCCTTGCAAAGAAAGGTGGCTATATTGGTCGCTGATTTGTTTTTGTTTTGTTTTTGAATGTCAGAAATGTATATTTGTGAATGTGGAGATGTTATATTGGTTTCACTGGTAAAAATAAATAATTGAAATGGGTATATATTTGTTTTTTGTTAAGTTGCCTAATAATTATGCACAGTAATAGTCACCTGCACACACAGATATCCCCCTAAAATAGCTAAAACTAAAAACTACTTCCAAAAACATTCAGCTTTGATATTAATGAGTTTTTTGGGTTCATTGAGAACATGGTTGTTGTTCAATAATAAAATTATTCCTCAAAAATACAACTTGCCTAATAATTCTGCACTCCCTGTACTCTTGGTTCTGGGTCCAGCCAAGTGTCAAGTCAGGTGAGACATTTGGGCCACATCTTGTCCATGCTAATCCCATACCTGCCCTTTAATGCGTCAAAAACAGCCCATGGTAGGCCCATATGTGTCTGCTACCAGCGATAATTCTCAATTAATCCGTTTAATCAAATCAATACACTGCACATGCGGGAGCCTAAATATTCCAGCAGTGACTGCATGCACACACTGTATTAGAGAAAGAGGGAAATGAGGTGAACGGGTTAATTTTCTGCCATGGGGAATTAAGACATGTTCCCTGCATCCAGCTGTGTAGTAAACCCATAAGAAAAGGTAAGAAAATGAAATAAAACAAACACATATATAATATTAATAATATCTGTGGACATCTATAATTCAATAAGGTCGTGTCATCTGTAAACAATGGAAATATTTGATTTTTTAATACGACGACATGTGCTAGATTTTGAAGTACAATTTGCAAATAATGCTTTTGAATGTGTTCCGTTTTACTATTTATCTATGGATGTGCAAGCAAAAAGAAGGCACGGAGACAGGCAGGCAGTCAGACAGACAGGTCGCTCCAGAGGTGACCGGGGAATCCTGCTCTCTCTCTGCCGGCAGACAGAGCCTCCTCCTCGGCCACTGATCCTCCTCCCCTCCCCTCCCTCTGCCCTGGTTGCGCGTTGGGGGATCCGACGACGTCACAGCGGCACACACATTTGCACGGACGCGCGCCTGCAAGCGGACACACACACACACACACACGCCCTCTCTCCTCGCTCTCTGCCGCTCCGTCTCTCTCACTCTCACTCTCCTCTATGCTGCTATTCTGGGAAGTGGCGCTTGGAATAACCCCCGTGTGCGTATGAGTGTGTGTGTGCGTGTGTATGTGTCTCCTGATTTCACCCTGACACACGCACACATACACACTCACAACACAGTCAGACGCACACATTTACTGTCTGTCTGACTGCAGGAGTGGAGCTCTGGCAGCAGAAATCCGCTCGCAGAGGATTCCTTCCAATTTTACGCGCAACTTTTCCTCGTCGGCTTCTTCTCTGCGACGTTTCCAGCGCTCCCCCCTCGATTGTTGTGGATTTCTAACAACCACCCCCTGGCTGTTTGTAGCGGAGCGACGAGCGAAGCTCGCCCGGAATCGGATCTGCTGTCACCGGGCTGCTTGTTGTCATTTTCGCACGGAGACGCGCAGCCGGAGCGCAGACAGAAGGTAAGAGCGGAGAGGGGAAAACGAAAGCTTACGGATCATATTCTCACACACATCACACTGACAGTGGGATTTTATGCGCCATGGTGGACATTTATGGCATCTTTTCAAGGCACTTGAGCTTTTGCTTAGCTTATAAAGGCAAGGCTATGCTGGGGGAATACCCCGGGCACGCATTGCATTGCATGCAGATTACCCAGGTTGCGTAATATCCTGAGGAATTTGCAGTAGCCTGCCCGGCCAGGCTGGTTGCAAGGCCGGGGAAGAGATAGACAGTGAGGAAGAGAGGGAGGGTACGTGTTGGTGGATAGGAAGCGATGAAAGTGGAAGCTCGGATGGTGTGTGATTGGTGTGATTTTTGCGTCCGAAGGTTGATTTGTTTTTAGCACAAACCCACGGCAGGTTGGTTTGATTAATAGACCTTCACCTGCAGTTCTCTCTGACGTTCGTGTGGGACTTCTTTAATCACTCTATAGCGCGCGTGGAATGTTCAAAAGTGAGTTGAAGCTGTGACCTCCGCGCACTCTTTGGTATTTCCTTGTTGCTGCTACAGTATGATCAGTGTGACACTCCTCAGAGTCACAAACGACTCTTGTTGCTACAGTACCTAAGCGTTGGTTTACACTGTGCTTGCCGAAAACGAACAGGGGAACACTGGCCATTTCTTTTTCGGATAGGGGTGACTTTATCTCATATGCTCATCGTTTGTTTCCTCTGTGTATGTGTCTGTGTATGAGAGGGAGAGAGAGATGGTGGGTGGTGCGCTGGCTGGTTCCGGGAATGTTCCATGACGTGTTGCCGTATAGAGAGGGGCCCCAGCCGGGGAGACTGCGACTAACGGCTCGGCCCTGCCGCTCTTCCTGCTCTCACTCACTCCCTCTCCCTCTGTACTCTCCTGGAAAATATGTCAGCCTGTCTTCATTTCCAAAGAAGATTTACATTATCATCTCGTAGTGGTCATCTCTGCAGGCTGGGTTCCATTAGGTCAGAGGTCAAAGATCAGGGTCAAACGCAACTGCATGCAACAGGTGGTAAGATCCTGCTCAAGGACACTCACAGCAGTGCACATGATTGGCAGGGTGAGGTCTGAAGTGCAGGTTTGAAACAGCTGAAGGGCAGCATGCAGCCAAGCTGCAGCCAACATGACTTTCTGGATCTCAGAGCATTTGTTTGATGTTTAATGTGTGACAGAAAGTTCAAACAAAGAGCTTCTCTACAAAAGCATGCAGTTATCAAATAAGTAACATTATATGATAAATTGAAAGAAAGTATAAAACAAAAGTGAAAGAAATTATAGATTCATAATTAATGAAAAGTAAAAGTAAAATTGCAAAAGTGGAATCAATAACAATTTTATATAAATAATGCATTTGTGTGTTTTTATTATCTTTTTGTTCAGGGATGGTGGCTAATTTTAGACTACAATGGACACCATGCGCATGCTATTTATAGAAACAGTAAAAAGCTTTGGAGACTGTGAAATAATGAGAAATATGGCAAGAATAACTGCAGATGAATGCCTCTTTTCCGTCAGTCAAAGCTGCAGAAGGAAAAAGCAGCCACAGAAATGAGTCCTGAATGTGCTCATGGTGTTGGTGGCATTTGTAGCCTGCAGCTGAAGAGATGATTACAGTATGTATTCTGCTGTCAGGGAACATGCTGCTGACTCTGTGCGTGCACGTGTCAGTGATGGATGGATGTTTGAGAGCGTGCACGGGGGAAGGCCGACCTACGTACCATCTGTCCTACTGCCACCTCAGATGGCCATCGCGGTGTAGCTACTGCGTAGGAGCAAGCATCCAGGCACGCACACACACAAGTGCACTGTTACCAGGGAGGACAGGCGTATGGAGAACATGCATGAGGTGTGAGAAGATTTTCAGCACTAAACATTCAATTAATTTATTACTTAGGCCTTGTGGGAACTCTTATGTCTTCCCAACATACAGCAAGCTACCCTTGTACAAGCAGCACGCAGCGGAGTTGAAAAGGTTCATAAAGTGCTAAGAGTCCTTGGCTTAATGTCTTGGAGATTTTTTTTGACATATATCATGCTTGTGCCAGGGCTGGCACAGTTTCAGGAGCATTTTAATTTAGAAGTTGCTGTGTTAGCATTTGGGACACACCATTCTTAAGCCTATGGGTAGCCCGGTGGCTTGGCCGTAACAGCGGTGTTAGCTCAAGGGCAGCTGCCTGCATGAATCAGTATGCCAGATTTAAGCAGCAGCTGTCTGGAAAGTCATTTATGTCGGTGAAGCAGTGTGATCTTATATAACAACAAGCTACATATGTAACAACCTACAATAACAGCGGGTAGCACAGTCACCTCACTCAAAGAAAGTTGCTAGTTCGAACCCCATCTGGGGTCTTCGGAGTGTTATTCTCCCTGTGGCTGCATGGGCTCCCTCTGGGTACTCTGGTTCCTTCCTGAAGAGATGTACATTATGCTATAGTCACCCTAGGGCAACCAGTGGTTGGTGACACTAACAAAAATTATGGCAACTGTGTGCAATGAACTTGTAATCTCATTGCCTTTGAAACGGTTGCTCTGAAGAACGGGACTGGGTATATGACCACTTGTAGTCAGTTGCCTTCTTCAACGCAATTTTAATGTGTTAACATGGAAATAAGACAGAGTTCATCTGCTATCAGTTTGCAATTGACTGGGGTCAAGTTGTCAATTACATGCAGTCTGGTTGTGTTGATACAGCAATTCACTGTTGGTGTTGACATACACAGAAATACACATTGAACAGAAATTGATGATAACTACTTCCAGGACCTCAAAGATTAGAAAATGAAACTATGAAATTCCTCCATAAATCCCAAAATAGAGTCCTGGAATTCCAACCCAAGAGTTTAAAAAAATCATTTAGCTTCAATAAAGTTTTTAAATAACAGTTTTTGAAGTTATCTGTGCAATATGTGTTCGTTGCCTTTAAGTTAAATGGTTTGTGTTTGTGATTCTAAATAGACTACTTTTCTTTATTTGTCGATTCATTTATTTTTATTTTATTTTAATGTTTATTGACTCTTTGCTAAGATGTTTCCTGTGGAAGCAGTTAAGTCCACAGCAAATTTCCCAAAAGAGATTATAAAATATATCATATCATAAATAGTGATACAAATGCTGCAGAATGGTGGTGACAACCAGCTGCCTAAGAGTGATCACAGTCTGTCTGAATCAGACCGCGAACGTTTGGCGACAAGTTGTTTTCCACCAGGCGACCTGCGCGATTGCCGTCAGATTGAAAGTTGCCTCCCAACTTGAGTTTGAGGTTGTTGCTTGTTCAACTTCAGGTCGACCAGTTTGTCATGATTGTGAGCGATTCACAATCAGTCACCAAAAACGAAAAAATTCAGTGCAACTTTCTTTAGTTGTAACAAGGTTGTTACAACTGACCTGGATGTTGGTCAAAGATGATGATGAATAAGATCAAGTGCTTTAAGTGTGTAGAATAAAGTGCTGTATGAATGTACGGCTAAAAATGTAATTGTTTAAAGTGCTTTGAGTGGTCAGTAAGACTAGAAAAGCACTGTATAAATTCAAGGAGATTAAAATTACGTCTGGCGATGTACTGTTCTGACCTTCTCAGGCCTGATACTGATATTGAGTCTTCTTTGTCTCTAACTTCAAGAAAAAGGGACGGAAATATATATTTTTCTTGTTTAACATAAAGTTTGACTAAAACAGAGAAAGAATTGTAACGAAGAAATCAATACATTTATTAATGAAATAACACGTAACAGAAACAAGATAAGAAAACTTAAACTGTATAATGTATTTATTCTTCACTCCTTTAATTTTAGCAGACAAGTGAAAGTAAAGTGAAGATAACAGTAGTGTTAGTGCCGTCAAATGTTCCCACCAAGTAATGAAAGAGAGAGGAAAGGTTGCAGACAGCGCCGTGGATACCATTCTTCAGTTTTTGCCAACTCACTTGTTGCTTGTTTGATGTTAAATCACAATTAAGTCACAAACTAGCAAAAAGACACAAATGGAACTTGTTGCTGTGTGACTGGGAAGTGCCTCTAAACTGCTGACCCTTTGTTGTTAGAATCAGCACAGGACTACTATCAAAGATGCCGTTTCTCACGTGCACACAGCAGGAAGTAGTCCACTTCAGACACTCTTTCACTACAGCAGTGGGGTGCCTGGTTAGAAGGTCCGGGAGGTTGGACAAATGACACGCGCTCACTGTGAATTCTCTGGAGATTTACCCATGCCATCCTCACACGCTGACAATCAGCCATCGTGCACGCTTGACACTTTCACTGGATAATGAACAGAAGAGTTCAGAGCTGTGAAAGCAGCTTGGAGTAGAGCTGCACTGAACGGGCTCAACCGCTCGGCTGTTGTCACCAGTGCCTGATGTGGGAATTTGAGTCAGACTCAGTGAAGCAGTTGATTGTGCTACTTTTCGTCATGCTGTGGTTCCTGGATGACTGGTGTTCTGTGAGGTGTTGTGGGATTTTGTGAAATCCATACATTATTGTTGAAGTATAACTGCGAAAAACATTATGAATGACTTGCGAATTTACTGTGTCTCTCCTTTGTTTTAACTCATTTCCCCTAAAAAGCCTCTGTCACAGAAAAAACCCAGGCTGCTTGTGCAGTTTCCAGGTGATGGCATGGCTCATCAGAGGCCTTTGCAAACACGGTAAACAGCTTGTTTCTTTTGTGGGGCAAATTACAACTAACCACAAGTGTGACCCACCAACAAGTGTGACCCACCACCTAAAGGAGAAATTACCTATAGACAGTATTGCAAAAGCTATTGTGGAGGCTCTTAAATGATAACATATGGCATGTAGCTCAAAAGGCACTTGTGAAACTAAACATCCCTTCAACTGCTTCAAAAGAGCACTGGATATGAACCAGAAGAACAATGTGTGGAAGTGTCTGATAAGAAGATATAGGTCCAGATTCCACTGAAGGGCTGTCAAAAGTGGCTGCGAATGACAATACAATCAAAGAAGACCAGATCAGATGAGCTAGGGGCTACTTTATTATTCACATAGGCTTTTCTCTTGTTGTGCCTGGAGAACAAAAAGTCTGAAAACCAAATGTTTAGCAGACAGAAGTCACAGTCCTCTGAAAAACCTCCACACCTCAAAAAGTTGGGCTTATACTGAGTTTAAAAATACAGCGTTTAGACTGTTAATCTTACACAACAGCTTCTTTACAGCTTTAAATTTAAATAGTGGGAGAATTTTGCCAAATATTTTTGCCAAAAATTGAAAAACTCAATGTCCAGTTTTCTTCAAGGCTTTCAAACATGTCTCCTTGTTGGATTTGCCATAGATGTAATAAATATTTCTTATCTGTCATGTGGCCACACATATATTCATGCTGTGACCAGAATCCGCATCTGATTACATTACATTTATCTGCAAGATGCCACTGTCCAGAAAGTCTTATGCATGCAGCAGGAACTTTGGACTCACGGTGTCCGGTTTGGCTCAAAAAACAATAGCAAGGCTTAAATTACTTTGAATAGTTGGAATTCAACACAAGAATTCAGAGAATTCAATTCCAAATGTCTGTTTGACAACCTCCATTTTTCTTTTCACATACTTCTTATTGCAGCGCTCTGCCTCTCCTCCTGTCTCTTTGTCTGTCTCACCACTGACTGTGCTGCAGCCGGTTCGCTGCAGACGTGTTAGGTTAGCATTTGCTGTCAATTATCACAGTGCACACATCATAGCTGGAGAATTTGAAATGACTGCAGATGTATGGCATGGTGTGAAGACATAACCCTTCACACATACAGATGCACACAGCTTTCATTGTAGCGCGGTCTCACTGGTGTGCAGGGTGTTCATTTGGAACTGATTCGCTGGTAAAAGCATGCACGTGCACATGAACCTATAGACCCTAATATAAAGAGTAAATATTGTATTTTTGACTGATAAACAGTTTGAAAAGTTGAAAGAGAACCAAATAGGGTTACATCTAGTAGTTCGTTCTCATATTTCATATTTTACTGCCAAAAAATACATTCCACATGTCATAGTTCAGTGAAAAAATAGCCGCTGATATTCAGATTATATCATTTAACCTTGCTGGATTTCACTCCATGAGAAAAGATTTGACAATAGGAACTTTGTTCCACTCTGTATATTGTTGTCCTTTGCCTCACTCACTCTGTTGTTGTACCACCATTGTATGAGACACCTCAGAGTGGATTATTACCAACAAAGAAGTGCACAATCTGCTTTGCAACATAATGCACCCACAGCACGCTAACACTGCGCTCAGCGAACGGCACACTGAACTCATATAAAGTTTATCTCATTGCATTGTGCTGCTTTTGAATGCAATTGCACAATTTTTCCCTGTGTGTGTGTGAGTATGTGCGATCACCTGAGAGCTGTAAAGGAACCTGAGAGCGCTCTGGTGACCGAGGTCCTGACAGCGACGGGTGAATTATTAAGACACATCCACACATATGCACACACAAAGCCTAATGAGGTGGTTGACTGGGTGTACCAGATAAATTGTTCCACAGTGGTTTAGTTTCATACCGTTATACACGTGGAGGAGTGGAGGACTGGAGGAGGTGAAGAAAGAAGGGAAAAAGGAGAACAGTGTGTAAGCATGTCATGTGCTGGGACATTAGTTGTCCCTCAGCCAATCAGCGATGAACTCTTTATTGTCCATTGGTCCATGTCAGCCAGTTATATTGCAGGTTTTTAAACAAAAAAGGCAGAGGGAGGGGAAAAGAGGCTGATATTGAAATCTAATCTCTTTTTACGCAAAGTCAGGCGCTGAACATGCTGTGGGCTGTGCGTGTTTTTGTGTGTGTGTTTGCGGCTTTTCAAATGGACATAGCGAAGCTACAGAAATAAATGGAGAGAAGGAGAAAGAGAGACCTTTACTCAAACTGGCCTACTTTCTCAGCAGCTTGTAATTAGTTTCACTTCATGCATTTATGCATCAGACAGTGGAGCTAAATCAGTGTTTTGTAATCAGGAAATCCCAGATGACACCACCGTCATCCTGTTCTCCTTTACTGTACTCTACACTGCCAATTTGACAACTTAAACTATAGTTGAATAATTTTGAATATCATTGTAAAAGCTGCCGTTTTCTGTCATGACACTGTATGCTATAAGGGCCTGAAATCAAATACAACACCTTCTCTGCCAACATGTCTTCTATAACTGTACACTGGATGCCTTTGGACTTGTGATCAGACAGAATTTGATCACCTTACATTTATATGCAGTTTTACTGGCATATTTTCTCAGTTTTTGGAGACATTTGGAAAGATTTAGAGGTGATCTATATGCTGCTCTTTCTTCTTATTCTTGGACTGTTTATACCGAGTCTTGCTGCAGCCCTTTACTTCATCCCAACCAGTTTCAGCTCCTTTCTGAGGCCATCTCCCTTTTCAATGTACTTAGGCATGTAGACATGGTCCAGACAACCTGCAAGCTGAAGTTCAATCTAAGCATCAGAATAAGGAAGAAAGGTGATTTAAGTGACTTTTTGTTGCTATCAAACTGCAGATTTACAGGGATTTGCCCACACAACTATCTCCAGTGAACATCAGTCGTAAATGCCTCGTAGGTGTCAGAGGTCAGACAAGAAGGCCACAATAACCATTTGTTATAACCAAGAGCATCTCTGAATGCATTACAAATTGAAGCTTGAAGTAGTGTAGATGGGCTACAGCAGCAGAAGACCACACTGTCTGCCACTCTTGTTAGCTAAGAACAGGAAATTGAGGTTACAGTTCACACCAGCTCACCAAAAAAGGGAAAAGAGGGGGCAAGAGGGGTGTGTAATCCAGTACTAGCAACGTGTACCTAATAAAGTGGTCAGTGAACAGTAAATAGTAAATACAAGTCTTTCATATCATGAGTGTAGTAGGAATTATTTCTTACTTCACAGGTAAGATGACACAGTCAAACTCCTGCTTTCATTAACACCCAGACGCTCGCTTGTATTGATTTTTCTTTTAATCTTAGATGTCTAAGTATGATAATATGATTTAAAATGATTAAAAATCTGTGAACTCAAACACCAACATAAATCCCTTTTTGATGTTAGTCACTCAGAATTTACTGCCGCTATTTTGTGCCGACGCTCTGCAGTCATACCGGGAGTATTTAAATATCTGCACCCACAGAAACGAAACCCGAACCAGAATACGTTGCAATGAGTGTTTGCACAATTAAAAACTTCTCACTTTCTCTCACTGGGAAACTCTCACTTTCATACTTCACTGATGAGTCCAAGTGTAGGTAAAACCCTGCTGAACCCTGGCATTTTCTCTGGGGGGTGTCCAGAGGCATTTTGGGAAATGTTGTCAATCCAAGTGACGAAGGTTGGACAGATTTAGGGTAAGCAGATAAACTTTAAATGGTCAATTATGATGAAAATGATTAAAAAATGATTAATCGACTGAGAAAAACATTGCAAACTGATTATGTGTAATCCATATTTAGGGTTTTCCCCCCTTAAAGCTCATTACAAAAGATCTACCACAAATGTCTGGGTTTTTTAAAATCATAATAATTGAACTATGCATTGATATTTACTTTTACAGCTTAATCTAACCTGTGTTTTTCTTTAAAAGTTAATGCAAATCTGTAAGAACAAACTTCGTTAAATACTCTAGCTGGTATCGGTGTGCCGTTCCCAGGCTTTGTTTGCCCAGTCTGATATTATCACAATGAAAACACAGAGACAGCTGCTACTGTAGGTTTAGGGTGAGGTATTTGCATATCCATACAAAAGATAAAAACACTTCAGAAAATATCTGGGGATGAAAAAAAAATCCAATCTCAGCAGGTGAGACTAAACAGAAACCCCAGTGGGCTTAAAAAATAAAACAATGGAAAAACATCACATCCAAAGAAAAAAGTGACAAAAGAAAAGCGAAAATCAAGATGACAAACAGATGACATGAGTGATCTGAAGCTCTAAGACAGGATGTCGTGTGTTTTTATTTGCTTATTGCTGGATTCATTGTGGGGTTTGATATGGCAGTGTCAAATGTTCCCAATCCTCTAAGATGGCAGCAGAGACTTCAGCTACTGAAGATGTGTTTTTAGGAATTTATGATTACAAACCACAGGATCAGCATGTCACCTCTGCTGTTCTGAAGATATTACAGAAGCATTGCTGCTGTGTGTTTTTAGCTGACACCCATTTCAATTCTATGCTGATATTCGTGCGCCGAGAGTGTCTTATAACTTTCTCACCTTTAAAAACGACTGAAAATGTGAGACGTCCTCAAACCTGAACAGTGTGTTGTGTCAATTGTCAGTAACTGCTGAAATAACACAAATGCACTTTTGTTTCCCACGCACTCACTGGGCAGGCTTGCCAATTATGGTAAACGACACCTTAGTATATTTAATGACTTGTTTCTCATTTTTATTAATTTATTAGTGCGCAGACCCTTTGCTCTCTTGGCTCAGTGATATTAAGAAATATAGGACAGAAACCTCCTTAGAACTAGGAAAAAAATCAGTCGTTGCTGATTCCCTTGAATCTTTGGATTGCATATGGATCACAAGGCAGTTGCACAGGGTGCCTTGTGTAACTCAGATGGACTGCAGTCAGTCTTGTGGGCAAGAGTTTTTGAAAATAACTGCTGTCTAGTTTCTAAATGCAGAAGAACTGTTAACACGCTGGAGTCAGACTGAGTCAGTCTGTGCCGATGAGTCTGGTCTGTGATGTCTCTCTTTGGAATTGGAGACTTGACTCAGTTGGTTGCCAACTAGTTATATTTTGGTTATGATCCTATACCAAAGCAAGGCTGCCAAGTGTTTTGAGGGTGAGACGCCCAGAAAGTAATAATTCCCTGCAACACTGAACTTTCATCAAGGAGAGTGGGGCTTGTGTTTCATGTGGGGCCACTGTTTCTGAAGATTAATTGTCCTTCTAGATGGCTGAGAAATTTCTGTTTGGAGTTTGCATGTGCCTGCCTGGGTTTCCTCTGGGTGCTCCAGTTTCCTGTTACAGTCCAAAGACATGCTTGTTAGGTTAACTGGTGTTTCTAAATTGGCGGTAAGTGTGGTGTTAGTCTCCTGGGATAAACTTATCTCCACCTCAGTCGGGGATTTAATCTGGTTCAGTACAACGCTGCTGCCGGATGAAAGACCTGGTTGACAACACGCATTCCAGTTCATCCCAAATGTGTTTTATGGCCTTGATGTCAGCCAAGTGTTTTCACACCAAACTTGAAAACCATTTCCTCTTGAACCTGGCTTCATGTCTGGAGCCATTGTAATGCTGAAACAGGAAAGGGCCTTCCCCAAACTGTTGCCACAAAGTTAATCCATCTAAACTAAAAATCTTATTTGCTGTAGGGAAATAATTTTCATTGGATGTTTGTGAGGCGACCAACTGAAGGTTACCAAGTACTCTTCAGCAATACTCCAATTAAAACAGCAATTTATCATTTTTACACATCAGTTTAAAAGGCATGAAATAGACTCAGTGTAACTGCTTTAATTGGTGAGCTGTAGATTAGTGAGCTGTAAGGGAAATATTATTATTTCTACTCTTTTTTCTCACCACTTGGCAGTCATCTTTGAAAAAACCCCAGGGCAGTTTTTTGTGGACCAAGAAGCCGTTCGGAAAGGAAAAGTTGCATATATAAAATTGCCAAATCTAATGAAAAAAAGAGAGAGTAATATTGCTTTAACTGCTCAAACGCAGATGACCGGCCTTTTAGGACAAGTGTGATACAAATGCCGTTTTTAGTATTTCTTAGGCCCCCCCATAGATTTAGATTATTTTTGATTATATATAATTTTTATAACATTTCTGGTTTTGCTGGGTGTAGCCTAATCGACAAAGATGAACAAAAATATTGATTGTCATGTCTAACTCTCTGCCAAAAAGGAAATTTGCATGCTTTTTGAAGATGCTCCTGTTTTGAACTACAGGACAAGCAGCACTAAACCAAAACTATGCCAATACTGCGGGTGACATCTTGGTGATAATGTGGCTTTGGGCAGTGGGTGGGTTAAACATCCCCCAGCCATGTTCATATCGTCGGTCCAGTGGGGGGCTTTTTTCACAACCGTACTGCGATACAGACTGCATGGGCATTTGGCAATATGTCAGAAATCAGCATGACTCCAGTGCAGGAGGCAGCCATTTGTATGCATGTAGCACACAGAGTGTGTTTAAAACTGGCAGTTTTGCATAAGAGTGCCATCATGCTCTAATTCTGTCATCTGTCTTTCTCCTCTAGGGGCAATTTGTGGACTTGATAAACTGGACCAGAAGGCAAACGGTTGCACCAGGTAGGATCCACAAACCTAATAACCACTGTGTACTTGTATGTCGCGACTATCCGGTCGTTAAGTCTGACGTCACTAGCCGTGTCTGGGCCTAAACTCCGCTGCAGGTGCATATATCAAACGATCACTATGGCATTACTGAGAGTTGAAAAACTGTCTAAAGTCTTTCATCTTTAATAAAATGATCAGTGTTCTGCTCTACCAGGTGTAACAATTGAGTTTAACATCCAGGCATCCATGAAAACAGAATTTGTGACATTTAACAGAGTTAGAAGTTAGCAGGAAGTTAGCTCGCTAGCTTCTATCTAAATCAGCGGTCCCCAACCCCCAGGCCTCGGACCGGTACCGGTCCGTGAGTTGTTTGGTACCCGGCCGCGAGAGTTGAGGCTCAGGTGTGAAATGTATGGTTTTCAGGGTTTTTATCGGTTTTCAGCGTTATTTTGTTATCGTTTTTATCATTTACTTTGTTTTCCTTGGTCTTTTCACGTGTGTTATGAATAAATGTTCTTTTTTTCGGTACCGGTACTAGTTTTATTTTGTTGTATTTATCCGCGACACCTTAAAGGCCGGTCCATGAAAATATTGTCGGGCATAAACCGGTCCGTGGCGCAAAAAAGGTTGGGGACCGCTGATCTAAATACAATATAGCATGTCCTGACTGCGGGGTTTTGGAAACAAATTAAAACGTACAGCTCTGTTATCACTTCCAACATAAATGAAGACAGAAAACTAAACAGCAGTGACGTTTGTAGGGTTACTGGAGTTTGGCTAGCTGGTATATAATGATGTGCTACGTGACTGCTAGCGACACAGCTATGTGAGCATAATATAAACAAGCTAACTTTTTTCCACTCGATAAAAGTTAACGTGAGTGTTCTCGGTGGTCAGGAACAAATGTAATCGCATGGCAGGATGCTGTAAAAGGACCAAACTTCAGCCAGGAGAACAACTGAGATATTCCATCCACAATACAAGGTTAGTCATTCATATACAGCTGCATGGGCTGGGCTGTAGTTACATTCTAAGGTTTTAAAAACTGAGCTTAAATAAATGATTAGCGGTAATAAAAGCCGAGGGAGGTCAACAGTGATCACTGACTGTTTTAGGAGCTTTTTGAGATTAAATAGAAGAAAATACAAAACATTAAACATGTTAACAACACAAAAGCCATATTAAACACAGACTACTTTAGGCCCGGAAGTAGGATTCGTCACGTCATCACTTAACGACCGGATAGTGTAAAATAATATATGACATCCAGTCATTGTGCACAAAATAGAGTAATTTATGAGCTAGTTTAGGTAAAACATTTCGGGAGCAATGAATAGAGGTCAAATTTGACAAGTCAGTGATTATCTATGAAGATATTTAAAACTCAGTAATATAAATACATTTATAGCTCAGGTGACATTTTGCCCTTTAAGCCAGCTTCTAGTGACTGGTTGCCTATCGCAATATCAAAAGTAGTAGCAGTCACCACAACATGCTTTATATTCTACGGTAAGAACCCTATAATAATACAGAGAAAACCCAACAATTACACAACCTCCTATGAGCAAAGACTTGGCAACAGCGGAAAGGAAAAACTCCCCAATAAGAAGATAGTCCGAGATGTCCATATAAGGACATCCTCTCTTTGACATTAAATCACTCAGTATAAAAGGAGCATTTCGACCAGTCTGAAGCCAAAACTTCTGCCACATGGATTATTTGAACTTACACTGACCTCATTATTTGAAACTTTGGCCATGTTTAATATGAGCATCCACAACTTTAACAGACTCTATATGGCAGATAATAAGGGAAAGTACAGTAGGTCACTTTAATTAAAAAAAAAAGTCAAGAAAACTGTTTAAAAATGCAGTTTGTGTAGAAAAAATGTTGAAAATAGTTGAAAATATTTCAACTATCTGTGCAAGAGTAGAGTTTTCATTTAAGAAGTCGTGCTTCTCTGCAATAATAACCGTCTTTTAAAATGGCTGATTCTTCTGTGATGAGCGAGACAGGGAGGCTCATAAAGAAAAAACAGACGGTAAGACAAGGAGCCATTTGAGCTGTTTTCATTTAACCAGAATTACTCTCAACTGTTTCCTCCCGGCTGGTTGCCGGGGAAACTGGCCAGCTTCGTTATTGGAGGTGCGACCTCAGCTGGGAGTGCAAATGATAGAGCTCACTTTAACGTTCCCGCTGCCTGCAATCACATTTCTGTGACTCTCTTTCATTAACATGCTTTGTACTGTTTGGTAAATGATCTAATTTTCCTCCTCGCACGCACAATAATCAGGTCGAGCTTTTGTTTGCCACGACCAAAGTTTTGCGAGCTGATTATGGAGCGTAAAGGCAGAAGCAGACACTGTGTTAGGATCCAAATCCAACGGAAATCCAACGGAAATGTATACTCTGCTTTCACAATGATGGCCAATCTGCCTGAAAAATGAAATAAAATAAAATTTGGGGTAATAAAAGCAAACATGGCTGGCAGCAGGGGTTTGTATCATAGCAAGAAGTGCAGAATTGCCAGACATCATATGCATGTCACTGATTCTCAGATTTTGTCATCTCAAACTGGAATTACTGCCCTGAGGTTTTATACCTTTACCAAACAAGTCAAGTTACAGCTTATCTTCATGTCTCTGTTTGAGCCTCTGAGTTCATGATGACATCACCTCATCGCATTTTACTGGAACTGTCATTAACAGACATCAACTGACAGAAGGTGTGGCTTTTTCTGTTGATATACAAAAAAAAAAGCAAAAAAACTAATGAGGCTTATGTGAAAAAAAAACAAAAAAAAAACTTGCATCATATATATATATATATATATGTATGTATATATATATATATATATATATATGTGTGTGTGTGTGTGTGTGTGTGTGTGTGTGTGTGTGTGTGTACCAGAAAATTGTTCATGCCAGTTGTTGAGGACAAATATACTTTTTCTAAGACTAAACACAAGAAAATAACGTATGTCTTTTGCATGGCTTCTTATACAGTTTAATACCGTAACGTTTTGCAAGGATCTTGAGAATTAATTGTTGTACAGAATTAAACAAATTATTACTACTCAATAAATATAATCACAAATTTTGAATGCAAGAAAAAAAACTTTGGCATTAATTTTATCCTTCTTGTTTAATTTTGAAGCCAAACAATTCTCAATATTACACAATTTTTCAATAGTTTTCAGCTGACAGTAATTATCACTTTAAGTCTCCTAAATTCAAAGTAAAGAAAAAAAATAAGTCAGCACACGTGATGTTAAGATAATAATAATAACAATAGCAGTCTTGCCCACTCAGCAACCATCCTGGAAACGAGTTAAAGGCCCAGCTAGATTAAGAGCGCAGTCGTTAAATTTTCAGGTGTTATCGACGTGGTCAATGTTTCTGGTTCATCCCACCAATGTGCTGAATAGATGGTGTTGTGAACACCAAATAAGAGGAAAATGAGGTGCTCTATAAGTTTACTATGATAACGAGTAATTATGCTCCCCTGGCAATATATTTTCTGAAGCAGCTAAAGCAGATGACTGGCTGTTTAGGTGAAGCAGTGGGACAACAACCGTCATGCTAATGTCTCCGGTAATTCAGTGTTATTGGAAACTGTCAGATCGTTCGTTCACGTTACTCATTTCTTTTCAATTGGGGATAATTTATCCAAAATTCAGGAGCAAGATCTCGTAAACCCCTCTTCCAGTTTTATGTCTATAAATGCCTTCCTGCTCCGTGTGCCTGTTTATTGTCGTCATTGGTACCACAGGGATCTGCCTGGCTTGGGAAGCACCACTGATCCTCTGCGACGCCTTCCCCAAACCTCAGCGTAAGGCTTTAACTGAGGCCTAAAATCCATCTACCATTCCCTATCAGTAAGCGTTGTATAACCCGTTTGAGGTTGTGGTCCTTGCCAATGATCTTTTATTTTATCAGGAAGTCAAACCAGAACATGCTAACAAAAGAGATTCTTAATCTGTCTTGTAAGACGCTGACGTAGGAAGCATAAACTTAGCATGTTGGCGTTTTTTAAAGAAGGGAAAGTACAAGTACTACACATAACTTCCCAATGCTGAACATGACGCATTAGTTTTCTGCTAGTTGATGCCACGATCACAAAGAAACACGATGCTGAGTTTTTAAAAATCTTAAAGCGAGTGCGTAATCTTATGATTTTCTCTTAATCAAATAGAAATCTTGACATAATTTTTTATGTGATATTCTTGGCTTACCCTCTAAAAAAAACATCCTCCACGGCCTCATATAGTGCAAGAAACTAGAAAAACACAGATGAACAATGTATTCATTCCCTCAACGCACTACTACTGTGTGAAAAAAACAAGACGATGTGCTTTGTAGCATCAAAAGACTGAATGCAGATCTTATTCCCGACCTTGTACAGCTGCTTTGTATTAAAATTAATATGCAAGTCAGGTAGAAAATGTTTTTTTTTGTGGGCCATTAATATTTTAATGTAGTTGATATAAGCCCCTTTTCCAGTAATAATGGGAAGGTCAAAGGTCAAGATGCAGAAAACAGTCGTAAGCACCAGCATCCCCTGACAATGATCACCAAGGACAAATGTTTTGCATTTGAGTTCAAAGCAGCGGAGTAGTAGAGGAAAGGAGCTGTACAAGAATAGTGCTTGTGCTGGAAGAAAAATACTGATGCAGCAGTGACTATAAACAGATGGAGGATAATTCATGAAGGAGGACTCGTGAAGTGACTGCTGCGGTGAAGATTACACTAAAAATGATGGATGGAAGAAGTGTGTACTGGAGGCTGAAGATTAGGGACTGGGCTTTTGCGTTCTTTGCTTTTCAAATGTGTGTTGGTTGCAAATATGATGGATAGCAGAAGAAACTGGGTGTGTGTGTTTGTGTGAGAGAGAGAGAGTCAGTGGTGTCACTTCCTCTTCCTGTGAAACAGGCGGCTTGGTATCAAGGATGAGATGAACTATGTAATCCAAAAATCCTCCGTCTTTCTCTTTTCTATCTCCCGCTGGCTCTCACATCATGCTTTCTTCTATAACTGTATGTGTTGTCACCCACGAGTCTTTGTTTCTGTGTGTGTGTGTGTGTGTGTATGTGGTTGAGGCGGACCGTGCACAGAAATAGATCATGTAAAGCAGAGATTACTATCTGCACCTCAAAGCATAAATGTGTGGGCCTTTAAACTTCACACTGTGTCATTTCTGCACACACCAGGTTACGCACTCATGCACACAAACACAGAGCAGAAGACATGCACAGGATGTGCGTCAGTGCTTGCACAGGGTGCACTCAAAAATGCATATGATGTCTGCGTGTGCCTGTGCGTGTCAGGTGGTTTTTGAGGATATCGAAGGTGACAAATGTCAACGGCTGCACTAGACAGTTACAAGCTGTTCTGACAGCATCTTCGTGCATGTCCGTTTTCTTGTGTGCGCGAATTTCTGTGAAGGAAACTGAATGCAAGTGGCACAAAGCACAAATTATAAAGTATTTCTTAGATTTTGGAGGTGTAATGTTGATGCAATTAACAACTTAACCTCTTAATATCCACCAGGCCACCTGAGCTAAGGTTCTCCTAGGTTTAAGGTCAGGGGTTGGGTTTTGTTGAAGAAGAAAAATGTAGAATGATGTTAGCTTGGCAGATTTAGTTTTAAAAGCTTTTATGTGTAGGTTTTCCAAACAGGTAAAAATTCCATAAAAAAGAGACAGTAGCTTAACCCTAAAATTCTCCCCACCTCTGTGAGTCACTGGTGACTTAGTTGATATAAAGAGGTGAAAAAAGGGGATGGTACTGTGAGAACTGGAGGGCAGTTTTCTCTCTTTTTAGATTTCTTCCACATTGTGCAGTAGCTTCATTTGGCATAAAGCTAGCTTTTCATTTCTGTGGATGTTTACACAAACCTAAAATTGTGTCGATTTTGTAGCTATATGGCTTTTACACATGGCCTTTTTTGTATGTTAGGCTGTGGGATCTATGTTGTCTCTACCTTCTTTGTTTTTTCTTCCTATTTTAATGTCCAGCATCTGCAAATACACATTTTTGGTGATAAAAACAAGAAAAACAAATGAATGAGGAAATCAGTTTTTAGTTTTTTAAAGGTCATCACTTCCATGGAAACACTTTGGACAGCTGCCCCCTTTCCCCCTTGCACCTCAGACATTATTATTTAATTTTCTTCAGCTGGAGTTTATCCTGCAGATTGCAGACAGTGAGCACAAGCCCGTTGATTTAGGATGACTCCGATATATCAACATAAACACAGTGGCAAGAGCAAAACCGGCTGGTATGTATACGTCATAAATCTGGTGGTGATTTTATGTGCTCATTCATGTTTTGCGCAGGTTGAGAACATTTCTATGCACGTATTACTAAAAGTGGGTCATTGTTTGCTTGGCACAAGTTGATGGTAATGTAGTCAAAACTGGAGCAGCAGTTTTTAAATTAAACCGCTGTTGATTCCATGCTAGCTTTATTAATCTACAACACAAATAAACTTTTGTTCCTGACATTTCATGATACTACTTACCACTAGCCTGGACTCCAGGCCTGACAGAAGGCTGCAACCTGCTCCATTTCTCTGTGGTGGAAAGTGGCAGACAAGCCATTCAGAAAGTAAAGATTTTATGTTGTACAATGAATCAATGAACTTCTGCACAGATGTGAGGACGGTAAAATGCGAAAAATGAAGGTCGCCGATACCAGTGCTGCTAATATTAGCCACACTTTGTTACCTAGTCTGACAAGACCACATAAATAAGTTAGAAAAAGTCCACAAAAGTGAGGTGAAATAATAAAAGGAAAATTTTAATAAAAAAAAAAAGAGAACCAAATGGACACCGTGCTAAACGGTGAGTTGGGAAGTAAGCAGATAAACCAGTAATGAACAGCAAACCAGTGAAAGCTTCACATCTGTTGAGTCATTGGTTAAAGCAGACAAGGAAGTGAGAGAAACACACCCGTCCACTCCGACAAAATACTGTGCTCTCATAAAGACTGTAAAAAAAAAGGCGGAGAAGGAGGTGAAGAGGAAGAAGTGTATGTTCTGTAACCATGGTGACCACAGCTTGGTACAGCGGATGCAAGCTGTGCCCTTGACAGCATCACATTGGAGAGTGAGTCTGATACAGACACACACACTTGTCGAGGGCAGACTGACGATCGTGTGTACTGTGTCAGAGTGAGTGGTCGCCCTCCTGATGTGCGTGTGTGTGTGTGTGTGTGTGCATTCATCCATGTGCGTGTGTGTATGTGTGTGTATGTGCAGGGCATGAGTGAGATAACAGAGTGATGAATTTGAATAGCATTAGTGGGATATGAATATTGCCGAGACAACAGCAGTTAGTTTGGTTCCCATTTCCTCCATGTAACCAGAAGTCCACTGGCTTCTTTGTTTGTGCATTCAAATGGCATGGAAAGCAGTGTGTGTGTGTGTGTGTGTGTATGTGTGAGGGAGAGAGAGAAAAATAGAGACAGGGAGAATAATAGTGGTGTGTCTGAGTAAAGTGCGGTACAATAAAGAGTCTCAGTTTCGCTTCCGCATCGTTCCTCATGCAAATGACAGCTTTGTTGCGCTTGCAGCCTGCACATTTCCTGTACATGCTCTATATATGTGTGTGTGTGTGTGTGTGTGTGTGTGTGCGTGCGTGTGTGAGTCAGAGAAAGAGAAACTATACCCATCAAATTTAGTTCATGCATATCTGCATATATTAATCTATCCATGTGGTTTTACACTATTTCACCTTCTTTCAGTCTTCACTTCATCTCCGTTGCCAGTTTGGACAGGCGGTTGCCAGCACTGCACAGGTTTTGCATTTTTCTTCACATTTATTCAGAGATGCTGGTTTCAGGCTTTTGCCTTCTTGCCACTCATCCTTTGAATGGGATGATGCCTGCTGCTCCACTTTGTACGCGTTAAAGAATTGAAAAAAGTTCTGCTTTATCGCACCCGTGCTGCTGCTAACCAATCAAATCGTGTTATGAATATGTGCTAATACATATGTACAGTCACTGGCCATGTTTATAATCTGAAAGCATCTTTAAACTTCCTGTAAACACAACACAAGTCATTTGTTCATTCACAAAGGTGACCTTCAGAGTGCAGTTTAAACCCTGTCAGGGACGATTCCTTTTCTTTTGCCATCGAGTTGAAGCATCACTCGTGGCCTGCAGAGTGACGTGGCGACTGCTCCGCTCAAGAGGTGTTCAGAAAAAATAACAGGATGTTTGTGGGAGGAAGAGCTGGAGTGATGAATGGAGAGAGGACAAGGTCAAGAGAGAGGGAGGAGGGATTGTAATTAGGCGTCCCCTGCTTTCTCCACCTCGAGTCGCCTCCTGTCACTTCCAACATCCTTTTGCTCCGTCTCTGCTTCCAGTTGATTTTTAGTAATCTTTCATTTTCCCTTTTAACTCCTTTCATCCCTTTGCCTTACCATCAATCTCTCTGCTTTCTTACCTTCAGCCAGTTTCTCCTACTAGCCATCCAGTTTCTCTTATCCTGATGGCTCCATCTTTCCCTTGCTCTGTCCTCAGTTTCCCCTTTCGCCCCTTCTCCTTCAGTTCCTCACTATGCTGCCCTTCTATCTTCTTAGCATTTTCTCTACCTTTGCCTTTCTTTACCTCTCTGCCTGGTTTCTTTTTTACCTTTTTTGCTCCTTTGTTCTAAATTGTTTATAATGATCTGTAATTTGTTACTCCTCCCTTCCATCTTCCTCTGCTCTTGCACCCCTTTCCTCCATCCCTCCGCTCTTCCTTTTTGCTTCTCTACCCCCTCCCTTCATCTTTTCATCCCTCCATGATCTCCTCTGCCAGGGAGGAACAGGTGGCTCGCCTCTGCTGTGCCACTTGGTGGCTTCCTGCCTGAAACACAGAGAGCAATAGAGAGATTGTGGCCCATGTCAGTGCACTGCCTCTCCAGCTTATAACATGTGACGGACGGAAGGAGGAGGAGCGGGAGGAAATGGAAGAGGAGGAGGAGGAGGGGTCCGTCTGAAGGCTGTGATTTCAGAGACTGAGGGAGAGAAAGCGAGCAGCAGGTGCTTCAGTGTGAAGCACTTGTAGAGGCGCACACACGCACTTAAAGATAAGAGCTACTGAGATACTTCTGTGCCCACACCAGCATGACATCATTTCCTGTCCTCACACTGTAACTCGGCACACTAAAGACCCTCTGGTGTTTGTCTCAAACTGGTAATTTAGCTGCTCTTTAACCCAGAAAGATTAGCTCAGAATAGGTCGTCTCTCTCACTTCCTCATTTGTTTTCCTTTTGAGTCCTTATTTCTTTTGCATCTCCATCTTTTGTCTTTAAGCTTCCTTTGTATAAAATAATATTTATCTCTGCACTTTTGTTCAGACATAATTATTATAAATAAACCTTAGAAATGAACATGAGCAAGTGCATGCTTTCAAAATAACATGCCCAATCTTCTCTCCTACTATCTCTTGTCTTTCCTTTGCACTATTTTTATTCCCCTGCTTTAATCTTAATCTTATGCCGCAGTTGCTAAAATTGACATATTCTTTAAAAGTGAAGGGATTGAGGTTGTTCCTGTAGCCGCTAGGATTAGCTGCTGCTATAGTAGCTAGCCATCTCCATATGCATGGCATTAAGACCGATTAGCTCAACGCTAGCTCACTCACTCACTCTCAGAGTATTAAAGCTTAAAAGCTAGCACAGCTGGCTAGCACCTCTCGCACCTCTCGCATGTCAAGCGATGGGGGATTAGCACATGCTAACGATGGTTAGCTCTCTGGCAGGCTAAGAATTAGTGCTTCAAAGACGAAGTAAATCTGGCACGACCTGAAAATATGCTCCAGCTGAATGTTTTTGATGTCTTCAAAGCAGACATAAGTGTTTAACTATGGAGATATGTATGTTTCTATGTACAATTACTGGTTAAGTCTTGGTAAAACAAGTGTCCCTTTTTCACATCTTAAAATGCCTATGAGCAAGGCACCACTTGAAGTAATAACAAAGAGAAAAAACAAACCAAGAAGAGGCTCAAATAAGTTCTTTCTTCACAATTTAATTCCAGTAAACAGATTAAATGTTCCTCTTCAGGTTCACAAAAAAACTACCCTTTTTTTTTTTTTTTTTTTTTAAATCTCTTAACACCCTTTCAAACCTTCATGGGATAAACTTCCATCATTGTGAAACTAAAATAAAGAACATTAGTCTCCAGGCATTTTAAAAACTCAAACTTTCTCTGGATGTTATATAAAGACTATCCAACAACAACAACACAAGTCACTCATACAAGACTAAAGCTGAGCAGCAGTTTATAGCAACAGTTACTGTGGTTTCCTGCAGTGCCATAGAATATTATCAATATTCCTGGTACCAAGTTTAAATGTAGCATGGCTATTTATTTGCAAAGACTAAACAGGCTAGATATAATGTTAACAAAAATGCATTTGCATGCACATTCACACTAATAGTAGCAGAGCTACCACACATGGCCTGCTTACAGGGGATTTATGATTCAGCAGGAAAGTTACGCCATAGCTAAGTTATAACCACAAACCTCTCTGAAATCATACACTGAAACCTGGCGTCTGCTTCCCTAGAAATGTAACACATTGAACCTTGAGTGTTGGCCTGTTTAATACTGTTCATTTCTTTTGTGCATTTCTGACTGCCTTCTTTATCTTCCCCCATGAAAACAACATCTGACGACCTCCCCTCTACCCTTAATGACGAACTAGGTATATATCAATAAAGATGTAGTTTGACAACCTTCAAAACCATTTCTGGCTTTTTTGAGAGTAGCTGCATAGGGAGAGACCACCCTCATTAAAATCAGACCCAAAGCTAATCATTTTGTTCTATAAACAGGCCTGAAATATGACAGAAACTGCTGAGTTAAGAAAACAGCTTAATCCTGGTGGATTTATTTATCATCTCCACGTACAAATGAAAGATATATGTGAATATCTATATGTCTTTACATGTGTAAAATGATAATCCGTATTGGCCTTTAACACTATCCCCACTAAAGATGAAATATTCCAGCAATCAGTGTTTGACATAATGTGAGGTCTTGACTGATTAGTAATTCACGAGTTACTGTTGAGTTTAAAACAATACTGTGGAGGCAAAAGTGTGAATTGGTCTTTATTCAGATTATATTCACATGCATACAGTACATGAAGAATAGCCACATATGTTAATAGATTCTAGATCATGTCTTAATAGATATATACATTTTGACATTAGTATTAGTATTTATAACACAATGTCACAGTTAACACTGCCATGTGGAGATTTTCTCAAGTCTAGCTAACACTTCCTGTGTGTTGCTATGTTTTAGGCAATCAATAGATTATTGAGATAATACAAGATGGAATTTAGTGACTTACACACATCTTACTTATCAGACTGCGGTGGGTCTGAGTGCAGTAATAAGTCAAAATATGAAATCCAATTCCAAAATATTGTGTAAGACAATAATCTCTAATAGTGTTTTGTAATATATTGCTGTTTCCCCCCTTTAACTATCAATATTTGCTCTTATGTGTCACTCACCTCCATGTCAGCTGCTCTCCCAGCACTCTCCACCCTCACTCTCTTTTTACCCTGAACACACAGCATCAGCATTAGAGTAAAATGTTGTCAGTAAACAGGTGGAGTTTGTTGCCATGATGTTCAGGAATAATTGATTAACTCTTTCTCACATGTATGGCGATGACTTTCTCAGATGCATTTCTGACGACAGCTGTGTTTCATTTCAGAGCAAAGTGTGACATTTTTTTTATCATGTCAAAGCAGACGCTGTGTTGTAACCGGGCATTCGTGACCTGTCCAGCTGGGAGAAATCCACCCTGTCGGTCGCCTTAAGTTAGATAAGCGGTTATGGGAATGGATGGATAGATGGACATGGCACGACAGCTAAATTTAAATGTTCCCTCTTGTGTGCACGCTACTCATTACTGTTTAACGATAAATCCACATGGTCTGTGTCTAACTTTTCCTCACTAAGGTTTAAGTTCTAAAAGAAGTTGGAATATTTGGCATATGTTTATGCAAAATTGTCACATCCTATTACCGCCAATGAAGTACAGAGCCCTCCACTTTAGCACAAACTCCCAGACTGTGTTTTTGTCTGCCTGCCTTTATAAACTATCCTCCGGTACTGCAAATTTCCCTTTTCCGACTAAAGTTTTGTGCACATTTTTACAGTAAATGTAACTAAAATGCATCAGACTTCTCGAAAAAACAGAACTTCTTCTTTTCTCTCTCCCTTCACATTTCAGCTTCTCCCCTCTTGTTGTCCAGCTCCTTTTCTCCTTTCATCACTCTGAGTGGTTCGCTCACTGTTTTTCCACAACCCGTCCATCTCTCCATCCAGGCGTCTCCCTTCTTTCAACCACTCAGTCCTTTTGCCTTCTGTTTCATCCATCACTCACTCTGATCCCAGTCTATCCCCCCTCCTCCTCTGCCGCCTCCTCCTCCGCCTCTTCAAAGCTCTGTCTATCTGTCTCTGGATGCAGTCCTCTCCTCCCTTTCATCACCCTTTCCTCTCCTCCCTCTCCTCTCCTCCCCACTCTCTTCTCATCTCCTCTCCTCTGTTCTTGTCCTGTCTCAACTCGTTGGTCTCCTGTTTGCCTCCCCTGTGATGCGCTCCTCTCTCTTTTCTTCCTCCTTTCTTCCTCCTCAATTTGTTTCTCCTTTTCTCCCCCCATCTCCTGTTTCCCCCCTTCCTTCTCTCTTTTCAACTTCTTGCTTCCAGCTCCTTTCCCTTTAATCTGCTCTCTTTTCCCTCGCTTCTCCTCTTGTTTTCCCTCATTCTCTGACTAACTTTTCCTCCCTTGTCCTTTCTTTTCCTCTTTTCCCTTGGCTCCTCTTTCATCCTAATGCACCAACAGAAACCCAAAAATCCAAAACAGATCCTCCTTTTTCTTTTCGGCTGTCAGTGGTAAGGTCTCTCTCCAGGCTCTCTTTTCAGTTTCAGGCTTTTAAGTGACGAGGCACGAGGAGAAATTAAAAGACGCTCAGATATCTCCACTGTTAGTTTTGAACGCATCTGTGTCTAATGTGTTTTCCACACAGACGCACAAACGGTGTCAGTGACAGGATTTGTCTGACAGCTGGGTGATATTAGACCTCTCTCTGAACTTAAACTACATAGGATGATCAGAAGCAGCTGTCAGGCGTCTTGTGTGTGCATGCGTGCGATTTCGCGTTGGACTACCTTAGTGTCATCAGTAAAATTTGTCCTTCATCTCTCTAATTCCCACTGGATATTAAACACAGAGACATTCAACTGAGGGCCAGAAATATCTATGCAAATATGTTCAGATAAGTCCTGTTTTTCAAAAAAAAATGTAAATATAGTGACGTTCCTACAGAAAGTGTGATTGTTGGCATGAACGTAAAGCACATTATGGGGAAGTATTAGAGTTAGGGGATATTTTAAGGTGTTTCACATTCGTGAATATAGACGTATAAGCTAAGCTGTGTCAATTTTTAATTCAGTGAAGATGGAGAGGTGATTTATCTGCATTTAGGACCATTAATTCAGTTTGATATCTTAATATTTCTCCTGGTGAGGTTAGTTAAAAATGTAAGTAAGAACAAGAAAGTGCGACACACTTAAAATCAAAAATGAAAGAATGCAGTAAATGTGAATAATCCTCACCAAAGAGTGAACATTTAAGTCATGGATACCAGCACATCCTGCTGATCCTGTAACTCTAGAGCCTTAAACAGAATGCTGGACAAACAACAGTGAGGTAGTCTGTTGAGGAAAAACCACACAAAGCCATGAATAATTAACTAAGACTAATAATATAATCTGAAATCCTAGAATACTGAATCTAATTTAAATGGAGGCCACATTCACAATACACAGTACATTTTTGTGTGGCTGGTGCTCACTTGTTAATTAGCAGCACAAGACAAGGAACCGATGTCATGTATTAATGTGGGAAGGTGCCATAATGTAAATTCACATACTGGACTACTATACTCACTTGGTTGAACCCCCTTTTGCCGTCAGATCCACCTTAATGCATTGCGACTTAATAAGGATTTGGTCCAAAATGATATCATCACAGATTTGTCGTCTGTGTCCATGACGCCAATTTCCCGTTCGTTCTCATCCCAAAGTTGCTCTATTGGATTGAGATCTAGTTACTGCGGAGGCTGTTTGAGTCTAGTGAGCTCATTCTCATGTTCAAAAACCAGTTTGAGATGATTTGAGCTTTGTGGCATCAGAAGACGGGTACGATGTGGATATAAACGGACGGATATGGTCGGGAACAATACTCAGGCTGTGGCATTTAAAGGACGCCCAACTATATTCAAACCAAATATTCTCCACATCATTACACCACCACTCTGATTTGTTGATACAATACAGGATGGATCGATGCTTTCATGTTGTTTACACCAAATTCTGACCCTACCATCTGAATATTGTGGCAGAAATTGATTTGCCTTCCTGTCAGCACGAAGCAGCTCACTGATTATTTTCACTCTTTCGGGCCGTTCTCTGTGAACACTAGAGAAGGTTGTGCAGGGAAATTGAGTAGTTCAGCAGTTTGTGAAATACTCAGACCAGCAGGTCTGCCACCAACAGCCATTCCACTTCCAAAGTCACTTAAATCACCGTTTCTTCCTCATTCCGATGCTCGGTTTGGACTTCTGCAGTTCGACTTGACCGTGTCTACAGGTATTGAGCTGCTGCCATTTTATTGGCAGGTTAGACATTTACGTTAACAAATGGGGGAGTCTATGTACCTAACATAGTTGCCTGTGAGTGTGTCTTTATTTGGCTGCTTTATTTGTGGAGGATTTAGGGAAATAACTGAAAAAGACATGCACATTAAATAAAATCAACACATCATACATACATGCATACACCCTGACATGCATTTGCACATGAACATGTACATATAAAGGCACATACAGGGACGAAGTTGCTGCTCATGAACCCAGTCACTGTTTCTGGCCTCCTCACTAAACCAAACACTGTAATTTATCTCCATCTCTCTCTCAGGCCGACCTCAGGCTGTTAAAGGTTTCCAGTTAGCCTTGTGGCGGGCAGAAATGTCAGAGCTGTGGATTCCAGCGGCGGGCAGAGAGGCTGCTACAGTATGTGGCGGGAGACTGCGATGCTGTAAGTGTTTCTGTCTGTGTGTGTGGTGATGCTTTTCTTAGGCGGTGTGAGTATGCGATGAAAGGAAGGCTGCTTGATGATCTGAGCTGAAGAATTCTAGAGAAGGTTTCCCACCTGCCCTGTTGACTTTGGGCATATCAACACCTAAGTTATTTTTTGTCTAATGACTCCACGGTTCCTGTTCTTGCCTGAGAGTCAAAAACAACCAAGTGTTTACGTGTAGTTTGTCCACTTTGAGTGAGTCTCAAGGTTTGTCCTGACCTGCACTTGAGGGAAAGTGGAAACGTACAAAATAACCCCCTCTGATGACATGTGGTCACAACGAAAGAATAGACTTTGTTTGGAGAGAGTTTTGTTTAGAGAAGCAGGTTGGCTCTAGAGCAGTAGGTTGGGGAATTACTGGAAAGCAGTCAGGTGCACGTATATGACAAAATATGAAAAAATATTGAAAGATTGTTGGAAAACAGTTATTTTGTTCTGTATCTTTAAATCTTCAACTTTATGTAGAATTTGTCTTTTCTTGCCTCTTATCTCCACTGCGATCATTTTTCGTCTCTACATCTTCCCTCTGCTCCTTTCTTCCTGTTTCTCAGATGCTGCTCAGGGCCAGAAGAGTTATATTTAGCTCTGCTCTCCTCCTCCTCCTCCTCCTCCTCCTTTCTGCCCTCCGTTTCTGTGTTTTGCCCCTGCAAAGATGGCTTCATTAGCCATAGACCTCAGCGTGAAAACACACACACACACAGACACACACACATGCTGGGGTAGAGAAGGGGATAGAGTCTGTTACATAAGAGGCTCTCTTATATAATTTGATGCATATTTGATGCTGAATGGTGCAATGGCAATGCAGAAAGCTGTGAGTGTGTGTCTTTGTGTGTCTGTGTATGTGTGAGTGGGTGTGTACATAAGGTAAGCCAGATTTGTGCAATGTGGCCTGCCCTTGCCCTCCCTGAGTTGTTACGTCAGAGGGAAAGCTAAAGGTGAACGGGCAGTCACAACTAAAAGAGTGTGTGTGTCAGTCTGTGTGTGTGTGTGTGTGAATCTCCAAAGTATATTACAGCTCAGTATGAAAGGACTGTTTTGATACTGAGCTGCTTATACAGGGAGTTCAGAATTATTAGGCAAATGAGTATTTTGTCCACTTCATCCTCTTCATGCATGTTGTCTTACTCCAAGCTGTATAGGCTCGAAAGCCTACTACCAATTAAGCATATTAGGTGATGTGCATCTCTGTAATGAGAAGGGGTGTGGTCTAATGACATCAACACCCTATATCAGGTGTGCATAATTATTAGGCAACGTCCTTTCCTTTGGCAAAATGGGTCAAAAGAAGGACTTGACAGGCTCAGAAAAGTCAAAAATAGTGAGATATCTTGCAGAGGGATGCAGCAGTCTCAAAATTGCAAAGCTTCTGAAGCGTGATCATCGAACAATCAAGCGTTTCATTCAAAAGAGTCAACAGGGTTGCAAGAAGCGTGTGGAAAAACCAAGGCGCCAAATAACTGCCCATGAACTGAGAAAAGTCAAGCGTGCAGCTGCCAAGATGCCACTTGCCACCAGTTTGGCCATATTTCAGAGCTGCAACATCACTGGAGTGCCCAAAAGCACAAGGTGTGCAATACTCAGAGACATGGCCAAGGTAAGAAAGGCTGAAAGACGACCACCACTGAACAAGACACACAAGCTGAAACGTCAAGACTGGGCCAAGAAATATCTCAAGACTGGTTTTTCTAAGGTTTTATGGACTGATGAAATGAGAGTGAGTCTTGATGGGCCAGATGGATGGGCCCGTGGCTGGATTGGTAAAGGGCAGAGAGCTCCAGTCCGACTCAGACGCCAGCAAGGTGGAGGTGGAGTACTGGTTTGGGCTGGTATCATCAAAGATGAGCTTGTGGGGCCTTTTCGGGTTGAGGATGGAGTCAAGCTCAACTCCCAGTCCTACTGCCAGTTTCTGGAAGACACCTTCTTCAAGCAGTGGTACAGGAAGAAGTCTGCATCCTTCAAGAAAAACATGATTTTCATGCAGGACAATGCTCCATCACACGCGTCCAAGTACTCCACAGCGTGGCTGGCAAGAAAGGGTATAAAAGAAGAAAAACTAATGACATGGCCACCTTGTTCACCTGATCTGAACCCCATTGAGAACCTGTGGTCCATCATCAAATGTGAGATTTACAAGGAGGGAAAACAGTACACCTCTCTGAACAGTGTCTGGGAGGCTGTGGTTGCTGCTGCACGCAATGTTGATGGTGAACAGATCAAAACACTGACAGAATCCATGGATGGCAGGCTTTTGAGTGTCCTTGCAAAGAAAGGTGGCTATATTGGTCGCTGATTTGTTTTTGTTTTGTTTTTGAATGTCAGAAATGTATATTTGTGAATGTGGAGATGTTATATTGGTTTCACTGGTAAAAATAAATAATTGAAATGGGTATATATTTGTTTTTTGTTAAGTTGCCTAATAATTATGCACAGTAATAGTCACCTGCACACACAGATATCCCCCTAAAATAGCTAAAACTAAAAACAAACTAAAAACTACTTCCAAAAACATTCAGCTTTGATATTAATGAGTTTTTTGGGTTCATTGAGAACATGGTTGTTGTTCAATAATAAAATTATTCCTCAAAAATACAACTTGCCTAATAATTCTGCACTCCCTGTATGTTTTTTTTTTTTTTTTTTTTTTATCAGTGTCATCTTACCAGAGTAGAGTTTGAAAGCTGGTCCTGTGACTCGTGTACTTCTCTCTCTTCTCCATTTCCTCCTCTGCCATTGATCTAAGTAGACTAAGAGGATCAATGAAGGTTAATGGCTTTCTACCTGGGTTCACCTCATCGATGCACTTCATCAGGAATGCCCCTGCTGGCTGCACACTCAGGATACAGAAAATAACGGAGGGAAGGACTGCAGACATTTCATTAGATGGGGAAAGGGAAACTTGAGAACTAAAACTTGACTGACTCATGAGGGACAGATCAAGAAAGGAATTGCCATAATTTAATCTAGAAGGGTCTGAGATATCTGGCCTTCTATTTTGTCCTGAAATGTCCTACATTTCCCATAATGCAGTTCAGAACTGAGGTTTACTGTCTGTGACAATTAAACGGAATCTGATGTTAAAACTGCCCCTTTCACCACATTTTTATTTGTTTCCTCAAAAGCATGAACTCGCTTGCCTCATGCTGCCTTCAAGTCTTGTGGGAATTTTAAGGCTTTGGAGCAGAGTTCACACGAGCAAGCTAAAAAAGGCTACAAAATAAACAGAATGCAAAAGAAAGAAAGTGACTAATAATTGTTGATTCGGTGGATGGGTGTAAGTTCACTTTCAGGGCTTTTGATTTTCTTTTTTTTGCCTGTAATATTCGTGTAGAGCTCTGCTTTTTTTCCTGTGACTGCAGCATTGTAATAACTGTCAGGTTGACAAATGCATGAAAGTATGACTGCTTTTCCTCTACATTGCATCAGCGTAAAACCAATGTTGTAGGTTTATTTTTCTTGGAAGTAGTGACATGTACAGACTTAAGAAATGGCGTTAAACAGGAAATGTGGTGCAGACTGATTTATTAAGAAAGAGCAATGTTTTCCCATTAAGATCCCAGCACTGCTGCTAACATACCACAGATCAGGCCACTTAGCTATTTCATTTGACTCTATTTTCAGTTCTGTAAAGATCAGCAGCAGCAGCCAGTCAAGCTTTACACTCTAAGGTCAAAAGCCTGCCCCGCTAGAGCTCCCAGTTGAGCAAAGCTGTGGTTATACTGGCAGCTCCCAGGTGGGAATGTGTGGCATTCCCTCTTATAGGAAAAACAACAAAATAAAAACATTCCCACACCACCTTAATTAAGCTTTCCTGACATGCTTTAAGTTTTCTGGGTTGCCAGAATCTGTACTTTGGTGGTAAACAACTTGTTTTAAATTTGTATTTGTCGGGAAGTAACCGGTGACTCGTCAGCTGGCTATGCTGCACATTTATTTGTTTGTTTCCATTCTTTAACTTCTGGGAGGAAGTAAGTCATAGTGAGTCTGGCAAACAGAAGCAGCTAAAATGGAAAAACAAACTCGTTCATAACATCTAATCTCTACACAAAGAAAATCTATCAAATTCTGAGACAACCAGGTGCCACATGGCTGACTTGGTGTAGCGCAGGACCCGTAGGCTGAACCCTTTCCTGTATGTCAGCCTCCCACTCTCTCTCCCCACCTTCCTGTCTTCTCTATAATTGTTGCTATTTAAAAAAGGCAAAAGCCAAAAATAAATTCAGAAAAAACTGAGACAGAAATGTTGTGTTAGGAGAATCGACATACATGACGGAAAAGGTACAAAGGAAGTCACAAAGGCAGAAAAGAAAATTGCTGTGTTGTTGTGCGCACATTTGAAAGTGTAAAAGGTAGAAAAAAAGGAGTAATAGTAAAGTGAAAATGACGTGAGACGAATTGTTTTAGCCACAAATTTAACAACAATATGAAAGTTAACCTTTGATGCCTTTGTTCTCCCAGGTTTTGGCAATCGGGCATACTGAAGTACATGAGAAACTATTTACTTTTTTATTTTCATTTTCATGGGACTGGGATTACTCATTAATAATTCAATTACATTAAATTGAGTTTAATTCTTTTTTTCTTTTTTTTTTAATATATAGCACCAAAAAGCAACAACAGTCACCTGTGGGTGCTCTATATTGTACGGTAAGGACCCACTTGTGAGGAGTGAGATTCAAAGGATGTTCAGTTTTTCTTTGATAAAGTTTCATGGTGACTAGCTTGTTCTTTAAATGATTAATACTAAGCAAAAGTCCTACACATTGCCACTCTTCCAGTGGAACACACTAATACCAACTGCCCATGTAAATGTGTGTTGGTGTGCATCCTGGCATTCAGATATCCAGCCAGCTAGTTGTGCTACCTGACCTAATTTCCTGCCAGTAACAGGAAGTCTGCCCTTCTGCTGACATTGGTGTAACACAGGAATCCTTCCCCTCTGTGCAGTCGCTGCCAGATAATGAGGTTGCATAACAATTAAACTCTTCACAGTGTTGTTAATATCGATTAGCACGCTCCGTCTGACGTACAACAGACACACACGGGGGCGCTCAGTTGCCAGTCCATCAGCTGGCAGATCAATCAGAGCCTAATGAGATAAACGAGCTCACTAATTAGTTAACGAACCACTGGCTGACTGAGTGACACAAGCACACACAGAGTCAGCCTGGCAGCTTCTCCTCTTGTCAGCACAGGGGAAGAGAAGGTAAGAGTCTCTTAACAAACTACTTCTCAGTAGATCTATTTGAATCTGTAGAAGTGTAAAAAATTTAAATACCCTCAAAGCTGAAAGTGCCATAACTTTCATGTTTTAGAAGATATCAAACTGAATCGTCTCCACTTAACTTATAATACACACATAAGACTTTTCAATACTTGTTTTTAATGGAAGTTTTTTTAGTCCACTGTTACGTGTCTTTATCACAGTGACCACAACATAATTCTTTATACTGCAGACACATTAAAAACATAATATTAATTGTTCAATCACAGTAAAAAGACAGTACACCCTCTTTAAAATCAAAGGCTTTAAATATCAGGACATAATAAAGATAATCTGGTCCTTAGCAGATCTGTCAAATATAACCTTAAATGAATTAAAGCACATGACATATACTGTTTCATTATTTAACAACAATTGATCCAAAATGCAGCCAAATTGGGTCATTTAAGTCTGAAAAGCACTTCCTATGCCAGTAACTGAGCTGGAAATTTACCTTATTCAAGCTTAATGCTTTCATGGTAGCATTACCTTTGGTTGTTTTTGATTATTATGCTTTTTTTTTTTTTTTGGTTTTGTGATGCAGGAAGTCAGGAAGGTGGTGTGGCTCTAAATAAACAAGCTGAACATGTCACTTCTTTAGCTTGGACTGTTGCTGATAAGTGTGTCCCACCTCACAGGATCTCATTACAAAATGTTCCCCCCACATTTCCATGACAACTCACAGGTACACAATGAAACTCATGGGTAAAAACACAGATGAAACCCATCTGGAAAAGGACAAGAGCTGTTTTATAATTGCTATAAAAGGCATCGGGGAATTGGCACGATGCAGAAAAAGACTTTACTCAAATTGGACTGAAATTAACTAAGAATTGGGGAACTAATTTTAAAATTCATCTTGTCTTGGAAAGACTCCTTATTTAAAACCTTGATTACATTCCTCTTAAGACCCCAACGGCCACATGCGGTCTGATTTTTTTTTTTTTGTCTTTACATGTGAAAGTGACCTGTGTATTGAAGCCTGTCAGTTATTCTGACTCAGTCAGCCGTGATGGACAGCTCTGCCCTCCTGGTCCTGTCATGCTGCTATTTATCACAGACTTTTTATGTGACCGTGCATGTGTGTGCTTTGGCATGGTTTACTTGTGTAACACTAAACTGGATACCCCTGATGTCTCAAAGAGGCTTCTGTGAAACAAGCACATATCTGGAGCGTCCACGGGGACAGCCCGAATAATTTTAGCATCGTGGGGCAAGCCTGGGCCGGATGACATGCAGAGAGACAAATAGCTGAACAGACAGAAATACAAACAGACAGACAGATGGCTGTCACTAAGGTTCAGCCAAAATTGTGCAGAATATTCTGGATGCATTTTAAAAAGAGGTTTCAGATGTTAGCCTCCTTTGACCTGTTTGTGAAAGCCAGGTTGTCTGTGTGTTAGGGTACTCAAACCAGTAGCATTTAAGCTAACTCTGGGCCATTTGTGAGAAACCATATTTGCAATTCAGGAAGCTATTCTGCAAGTGGGCAAACTCTAGCTCATTGAACTAAAGTTCCCAGAGTTTCCCACGCTAAACCATCCTGAAAAGGTGATGTAAAATCTTAAATCATATTGTAGATTTTTTTTGTGCAATTACAATTCACATTATCAAAATATGTCAAAAATACACAAAAGTTACTAGCAGGAACTGGCCCGGGGGAAACTTAAACCCAGGCCATCGCAGTAGCCTTTCAGCATATCGGTGATCCCTTCATATACTATGCTATACTGCACACTATACTGGCACCTTCACACATAATTCTGGGCAGACTTTATCCAATCCTGGATTATTACAGTTACCAGATTTATGGTCCAGATTTACATGTCATTATTATTACAATTTGAGGACCTTTTAGTGAGTTGGAGCAATGGCTATTTTTTTGTAGCCAGAGCAAGATTTTCTGTTCAATCTGAAGCTAAATCTCTATCACATGATGGCTGCTGGTTTCCAAATTGCATTTCTGTGAATGCAGTCCCTCCTTTGCTCACCACTGGGACCAGTTTTCCTTATTAAAAATCGTATTGCTTACCTCTCTATTCTACATAGTGACGCAGATAACTGAGCGATTACTCTCACAATAATGAATACAATTAGACATGTTTTCAAGAACCTGAATTGTTACCTAAAGAATAACTGTATAAACCAGATACAGCTCCCACGAGACTCTTAAAACATAGCAGTGGTGAGGGCTTGTTGGAAATTATGTTAAATGCCAGCAGAACTGTTAAGAATTTCAGCTATCACGTTTATTGTTAGATGGGAACAGGAAACCATGTTCTTTCTAAGAAGACAGGCATTTTTTTAGAGCTACAGAAACTAATGGAAGAGCTAAAGAAAGGTCTGGTCTTTTATCTGAAAATCAAGTAGTTTTACCAAATTTACTATTCTCCAACAACCGGTTGTTGACTGCATTGTAAGGAAAATTTGCTTGCGTAGTGATGAAGTCTTCCTTTTCGTCTTTATATCTGTCATACTGTTTCCATCAAGGCAATGCGTCACAGGTGTGACCTCTGAAATGCGGGTATGTGGGGTGATTTGAGTTTTGTGTTGATTTTCTGTAATTAAAGTCAGGGATAACCTTTGTGTTTTGAGGTTTGGCTTTAATGAACAGAAGTTTGGGGTAAACACTGTGTTTTTTTGGAATTGGGCTGGATCTGCTGAGTTTTTCACCAAGGGAGGTTTATGGTAACCTTTAAGAGCTGACGTCAGTTGCTTTTGTCCGCTGTACCTGTGCAGCCGGCCACTGCTGTGTGTGTGTGTGTGTGTTTGAGACGCAGGCAACAGTCTCTTTAATGAGGGTGAACTCGAAGGGTTGTGCTTAGTCTTCATTTGCCCTGCTGGGAAGGTTGCTGGCAATGGGTGTGTGTGTGTGTGTGTGTGTGTGTGTGTGTGTGTGTGTGTGTGTGTGTGTGTGTTATGCTTGGGAAGCCCCCTATACACACTGCAAGACTTCTAATAATGAATACCACCTTTTCGAGTAAGTCGAACCCCGTGTGTGTGTGTGAGTGTGCGCACATTGTGTCACCCCCACGGGGCGACAGGTGCCACAGGCAACATGAAACTCTGCAGACCGACATGGTGAGAGAGAGAAAGAGAGACAGTGTGAAGTGATGGAAGAAATGGGACTAAAGAGATGAGAGAAGTACTGAAGGGAGACGGAAAGGTTAGACAAAGGGATTCAGGGCCAAAAGTATGCGGACACACAAATGTTAATCCTATATCAAGTTAAATCACAACGGGAATTAACCTAAAGTGCTTTCCAGTCAAGAAAATAGACTGTATATGACAGATGGACATAGGAACTGTGACGTCACCTTTTTATCCTGGCTGCAGGAATTTTGATGTTATGGCAGGGCAGGAGAAAAAAAATCCAACCAACCAAATCAAGTAGTCTAAAATACCTCTGTATGCAGTGGCATTGAGGTTTACTAAACTAAGAGACTTGATCCAAGCTTGAAAGGGGTGTCCACGTTCTTTTGGCAGTGTATTAGAGAAGGGATTGACAAATTGACAGAGAGAGATGGATGGAAAGATAGTGAGAGGAAGGGATGGAAAGACAGGGAAGCAGAGATAGACAAATAGACATAGAGATAGTTTTCACTGCTGGAATCAGGGACAGCTGGCGTGTGTGTGTGTGTGTGTGTGTGTGTCTGTGTGTGTGAGTGTGTGTGTGTTGGCATGGCTGAGTTGCATAACACTCTACTGGGTCCCCCATGGCTTAGAGGCTAAAGTGGTGCCTCTCTCGCTCCCTCTTCCTCTGTGTTGAGCTAAGAGAGGTTTTATCTGTGTGGCATTTTTATAAAAGAAAATATTATTAACAAAATCAAAGTGAAAAACAATATTGATAATTTCTCAAATATGGAAAATCTTTGTGGAAAGAACATGTCAAATGCAACATTTAAGAATCCAAATTAAAGGTAGAAAGTATGGAGAAGACGCTCGCTCATGCGGGTCTCCCGAGTGTCGGGAAGGGAAGAACCCTGTTGTTGTGACCGTGCCATATTTCCCATGGTGCTTTGCTGTGGGGAAGCTCTGCTGTGGAAAGAACAGCCCTGCATTTTCTCTGCTCTACTTCCTAAGATGCTGGCTGCTCTTTGTTGTCTATACACGTGTGTGTGTGTGTGTGTGTGTGTGTGTGTGTGTGTGTACTCCGCATGTGGGCACTTGCAAGCAGTCTTAATTGTTTGCATGCCGGTATTTGTGTGTGTGGGTGTCTGTGCACATTAATGTGTGTTAAATGCTGCTTCAGGATATCTTTCGTTTTGGTCGATGTTTAAAGCTGTGGAAAGTGGAGAAGGAGGTGAGGGCGTGCGTACAGTAGACAGCTGATGGCGTGGTAAATGATCCAAGTGAGTAATTTGCGCTGCGTACACATATTATGAGCTGTTTGCACTACAGCCCTGACCTTTTTAGACATTACCCAAAAGACACCTTTAATTCTTCCAAAAGCCAGAAGGCACAACCACACACAATGTCCAGTACAAAATTGCAGAAACGATGCAGCAGTAATCTCTGTAACTGTTAAGATCCAAATCCACCAACCCTGGGTTCTCTCCTTGCTTCCACAATCCAAAGCCAAGTGTGTTACATTGGTCATAAGTGTGAATGTGAGTGATTGGTTGTTCATCTCTATGAACCTATTTGTCTCTCTAGCCCTGTGACAAATAGGTGGCCTGTCCAGGGTTTATCCCACCTCTCAGTTCACCCAGTAAAACTGAATTGGATAAGCAGAGGATGATGGATGGATGGATGGATGGAGTAATCCATGTACGAGCCACAAAGTTGGAAAAAAAAAACAGCCATCAGAAGCTACAATGCCAGCTACAAGTCACTTAATGCATCATTGGTCTGCTCACATTCCATTTGTAGTGCGTCATGCCCGTCATTCATCGACAAGCTGCTTCACTGAAAAAGACGTGTAGCCATTGATTCTTCATTGGAAGTGTGAAAACGGCATGAAACAGCAGTAATCTATACGAGCAAGAGAGCGCCCTGAGCGCAACTTTATTGGAATATTGGAATTCATAAACGTGAGATAGCAAATGCATTATATTTGTAGTGAAACTGTTAAAGTAGTCTGCATAATAGTAGTTGTAGTAGTACGGCCCTGTTTTCGGGCCTGCTCACCTTGTCGTGTGCAAACATGGAACGATGGGCAGAGAAAGCAGCAGCGTGCCCCCCACACATTCCAGAGGAGGCATCAGGGACAACGGGCATGACAGGGACTTAGTCAGACACGGAGGAAATGAAAAGCAGTAAGAGGAGGTGGGTTGAAAAGTGGCTTGCAGGGGCACAACAACTGAAGGCAGTACTCTGTATGAGCCAATCAGATACGTAGAAGGGCATGAGCTAAGCTACCAGCGTATGAGGGCTGACACTGAGATGAACTAATCTGGCAGGATTGTGGCTTAGCTTGACCTCGTGGCCTGTCCGCACTCATGCTTTGCTCTATTTTTCATTGTGGTGTCTTTGACAGTTACCATACAGCTTCTGGTTTTCCTGCACCTGAAAAACCAACACGAATTTGCAAAAAGACAAACAAAGACACAAATATGTGATTGAATGTAAAATATATGTGTTAACAGCATATGGATTCAACATATGTTTGTAAATGTGGTCTAAGATAGCATTATAAATCAAAGAAAGTAATAACTTGTTTGGAAATGGTGACCAGTTTTCTGTCTTGTAAAAAAAAAAAATGGTGACTATAGCTCATAAGACCGACGGATGGAGCCGAGAGGAAGAAATGGTGACTATTGTGGACAGATGAAAAGCAACATACACAAATAATTCCACTTCAGAGCTGAGCTCTCTTTGGCTAAATCCACCCACAACTGGCTGTGGGATATCACTTGTTTGAACAACTGTTGCTGGGTTGACAACTCCCAGTTTTAGAGTTTTTGGCTGGATCCACATCATACCTCGTCACTCATGGGAAGAAAAGGAAGTAAAGCCCTGGGATCCTGTTGGCAACAGTCAGCCTGAAACCGGCTTAAGACCGACGGATGGAGCCGAGAGGAAGAAACCCATGATAGAGAATAATTCCAAGGGAGCAAGTGAGAGATTGGAACAGAAGACATTTCAAGGGTTTATCTTGATTAACTGACCAAAGAAAACACACAGAGGAAGACACAAAGCAAAAGACAAATGCTACAATAAAACAGACAAATTAAATACTTTTTGGGAGACTGAATGTAAACCAAGACTGAGACAGAGCCTTGATGGCAATGAGCCTGAGACGCTCCCGGCCATATTTAATCATCAAATATTAATGCAGTAAAGATGGAATACAGGAAATTAATATTCCCCATTAACAAAGAAGAAGAGTGAGCAGCGGCTTGTAATGGCCACGAAAGACAAACGGCCTCCGTCCAGAGGTTTACGTTCTGTTCTTACTTTCCCTGATTATGGGATCCAAATCAGGTCACGGTCTACATCCTATATGATAATCTGATCACTCATCTGTTCCACCTCACATTTATCATGCTCACTTCCCCTTCACTCTTTATTTTATGCTGTTTAAATGAATCATCTATTACTTCCTCAAAGTGTTTTTTTTCCCCTTGCTGCTAAGTGCACATTGTAGCCGTGTTTCCATAACAAACTTCCCAAGATCCACCTGCCAGTCAAACGTGGACTGGACGGCCTTAAATTTGAGTTTGCGTACATACTGGTCTTACTGGTATCTAACTGTCTTACAGACCCAGTTTCTCTTCCTTAGTTCACTCTAAAAAACACTGTAAATAAGACACATCACTTCCTGTTGCACATGAAAGTCGACTCCTTTCAACAGTTCAAATGATAATGACGCTGATTTCAGTGACAGATCAAGATGATGGGCGGCTTAGGCAGTAAAGTCAAACGTATCCAATGGGTAGAAAATGGTCCACTTCAGCTGCCGGCTACTGAAAGTTAAAAAAAGGAACGGGCGTACTGTATTGTCACCGGGCAAGTTTTTGTTGTTTCATGTGTTTTTCATTTTAACTGGACTGTCTAGTTTCCAGTATCAGCTGTTTTTAACGTGCTTCCATACCTCTGAATCACCATCCACATCTTTGATGAGAGAAAAAGGTGTGGCAGTGTCGCTTTGATGGCTGCTTCTACCTACTGAGTAAACAGAATATAAATCAGTGCTTTTTGGGTGACGTCAAGAATGAGTAACTGGTTCCCATGCCAGAGCATGGAGTACAAGCATTCTGAAGCAGAGTCACAGAGATATATGTTGGTGTCTTGATGCAGGAAAACTAAGTGCCCAGAGGTAGTCCTGTCATAAATCCTGAGTTTCTTTCATGACTCATGTGGGAGATTTGTATTTGACACTTTTTTTACTTGCTAATTTGTTATCTTTTAATGCCATTTTGACACAAAGACGTGGGAGAATTGAACCACTGACTTTCCAGTACTCTACCTCTTAAGCCACAGCCACCTCACTAATATAGAGGCATAAATCAACTAGCTCTCCAGAAGACAGATTTCAGCTGGTGATGGTAATCCCTATTAGATCCATCCATCCATTCATTTTCTTAACATCTTAACTAAGACTTGTAGGAGATCTATGTCAGCTCAGCCTAGCTGTCACTAGTCGAAAGGCGGAGTACATTCTGGACTGGTCACCAGTCCCTAACAGGGCTAACACAGGGAGACAGACCACCAAACACTCTAGCTTCCACACCTACAGCCAACTTGGAATCACCTAACAAACATGTCTTTGGACTGGGAGGAAACCAAAGCACTCAAAGGAAACCCACACAGGTACAGGAGCGCAGGGAAAGCATCCAAACTCCACAAAGAAAGACCCAGCTGAGCAGAAAGTTTGAATTGGTGAGTTTCTTGCTGTGAGGCAGAAGGGCAAACTGTTGCACCACAGTGCTGCCCACCTGACCACCCTACCTCTAGGAAAACGCAGTAAGGACCAGACCTAGCTGGTTAGCAGAATAAAATAAGACTGAGGGGATTGTCTGGTAGTAAATGATCCGAGTTACTGTCTGGAAAAAATAAAAACAAATGGCCACATATGCTTGGGTGGCTTGTGTTTTGCATCCTTTAATGACAGTAACCCTGCATACTGAAAATGAAACATTGTACATGTGATTTTAATGATAATAGTTTAATGTTGGCACATGAAAATGAAAAATGTCCTCAAATCTGATATTATCACTAATTTGACTGTTGAATCTAATTTAAAACGATTCACCTCTTCACTTTAATTCTTTTTGTTTTAACTTGTTACGGGGCTGCTCCAAATATACTTCAGGACAAACACGGACAACTTAGACAGCACTTCTGCGGTGTGGCTCTTGGGGGGATTATATACTGGAATAATGCATGAATGTTCCAAACTCCCACAGTGCGAACATGATGTGGCATGACAATGCTGGAAAATGAGGGGTGTCAAAGCCTGCTGGGAACTGTAGTTGTTGAATGCAAAAGGTGTTTTGTGATGAACGACGTGTTCAAGTGATGCGCTTTGAGCTGTGTATCCACCCCGCTCTGACAGTTGATGCTTCTTTTTTGTTTTCCTACTCTTCCCCTGCCTTTCTGTTCCATTTCTTTTGCTCTATCTTCTTGGCGAGTGATCCTAACAAGGCGGATTATACATTTTCAGACTGAGAGCAATCCAGATATGATCAAGTATTTATGTAAGCTGCACTCTCACTGCTCAAATACATACAGGGCTCTCTCGACTCAACAGCTGTTTCATAACCAGCAGTCGCTACTCACTGTGTGTGTGTCTCTGTGTGTTTCTCTATGCATGTGTGTGCACGTTAACAAGTCTGTGTGGTGTGATAGCTGATAGTCAACAATAAAGCACTGAATTATAAATGTGCAGTTAATGCTTAGGAGAGAACAGACATCTATCTGGCCTCGTTAAAGGAAGTGTGTGTATATGTGTGCGTGGCCATATTTTTGCGCTTTCTGTTCCTTAAATATGAAAAAAAAAAACACTAATTGTTTGCCGCTTAATTGAAATGTAACTGCTAATCCAGCAGACTATGTAACTGTATTAATTAAAAGAAAAACACTCAGCGACTTGTGCTGAGTTAAACTGAACAAGGACTATTTATAGAGAGCAGGGCAGGCTGCACATGTGCATAATTCATAAATCTTTATGTGTGTGTATATGTGTGTGTAGCAATACATAATACATAGTGTATACATCAGTGTTAAACCAGGCGCAGGCTGCAAAGTGCTGGGATTTACAAATATACTGCACTGCGTGAGGCACATACACACATACAGTACACACACAAAGGCAGCATGTACATACAGTGGGCGGAGGCTAGCCCATTGTGCTTGAATAATACCAAATGCATTGAAGTTTAGTATTCCCAGTGCACACCAGCATGGATTGTGCTTCTAGTGAGACACACATATAAAGTATAGTCAGATGTTTTCTGTTTATTTACCCGTTTGTGCATGTAGATTCTTCAGTTCCTGTGTGCTTGTATCCAGTATTTGCATATGTGTTTGTATGGGGTTTTTCAAAATCTCTTTTCACATGTAATGTGTTCTTTTGCTTTTATGTGGATTATTATGCTTCACGTCTTTATATTCTCACACCTCCACTTGTGCTAATTTCTAGCTCCCTATTTTTGTTCTTGGACTCCTCTGGAGTACCTTTTATACTGTGTTTTTTATGCAGGCCCTCTGTTAATTCTTTGTCTGAATCGAGCCGTTTTAGCTCCTGTCTCTTTAAAGCCTCTCTCTCCTTAAAAGTCACATTTTTTTCTGATTGGTTGCCCCTCACGTCTCTTCCACAAACCGAACCCAAGGCTTGTGGGCTTCCTTCTCTTGCCTTTGTGGAGGTTTCAAAAACAGCCTTTATACACACTAAAAAGTGTAATAATGTATTTTCCATTGAAAGGAAGCATCCATGGCTGCTTTCTGAGTTAGACTGACTGGTTTGCGGTGTTCTGAGCTGCAACACGGGCAGCACTGGAGATGATCATATAAGGAAATTCCCTCTAGCTGACATCAACCATGCTGAAATAGAAAAAAACCATTGTAAGCTGACTGTTTAAAGAAAAGTAGTTTATTTTCTGACTGAAACAAGCCTCTTTTTTCTTATCCCTTAAAGCTGTCTTTCTTCTGATTGGCTGCCTCTCATAAACAGAAGGTTTGAACAGCACAGATCTCAGTGCTTGAAATTTGTAATATCACATCTTTGTGGATTTATTCAGAGCCAAAAGTAGGAAAACAGAGTTTGAAACTGTGCATTAATGCTTTACAGGGATCACTTGTACATTGACCACATTATTTGAAACTTTGTTTAATGTGAACATCTAAAGTTGTAACTGTATGTGTGTAACAGAAAATAAGGAAATGCTCAGTAAGGAAGCTGTAAAGGTTTGTGTGTGTCTTATTATGTATTATATCATGATACAGTGTGTGAGTAAATATCTAAACATCTTGGTTTTGGTGAAAAAGAAAATGCATGCTTCAAGGGAATACTCAGTGGCTGTTGGTTGGATTAAAAAACCACAGAGGTGCACATCACTTTGGATTCTGGTACTCGCATAATCCTGAGTGGGAATAGTTGGGTGGATGAACAGTTCTTGACACTAAGTCAGGTGTGATCGATGATGCTACAGAGTGCATGAGTTACTTTTGTAAAGCAGTTATAATGACGGCAGTGGTAGTTTTTTCTTTCTTCTGATCAGTTTCACATTTTTGCGTTTATACATTGTGCTTACAGCGCAGTCTGCGCTGAGATTTTGCAAAGTCTGGCTTTTTGGAAATTAAAATATGGCAATGATGAGAAAGTGGTCATTTATGCCTTATTTTGCATCCTCAAAATAAGTCTTCTATATGTAGGGACAGGAAGTTGGATGAGCTGTTTGGTGTCAGATTTGATGCATGTGGTCTTCTGCGTGCACTACAGCCAGTTGCACTTTTTGTAGTTCCTTTGCTCAGAAACGTTATTCTACTGCTATAAAATTGATTTTCCGCACTAATGCTGTCATTGTTAAAAGTGCCTATGCTGGCCACCCCTTTCAAGTCTAAATGTAAGCGTGCATTTAAGTTGCCTTCATATATATGTAGTAAATACTGTGTATTACATATTACAACACACTCTTCATGTCCTTGCAAAAGTGCCATATGCGTTGGCCTGGCGCCTCCTCCCCCCCTGCTGGGGCCCCTCCATCTATTTCTGGCTCTGCGTCATGCCTGGGCTTTACTCCTGTGGCAAGAGGAGTGTTTCTCTAGGGCTCCCACTCTGCTGTACACACACACATATACACACACACACAGAGAGAGAGAAAACGAGCAAGCGAGAGAGAGAGAGAGAGAGAGAGACTCACATACACATACACCTCCCGACTGAGACACGCTCACATGCCTGCCTGGTGAACGAGTGAGCGCACTCAGATGTAAACACACACAGTGGCAGACGGACAGAGCAGCGGATGGAGGCATGGATGAATGGGTGGCTGCTGACAAACTGGACTTCATATTGGGGGTTTGAACTTGTGTGTTCATGTGAGAGAAAGTGTGTGTATGCGTGAGAGAGAGAAGGAGACGGTCGGCCGGTTGGTCGGTGTGTCTGTTTTCGTGGCGATGGAAGGAGGGAGAGCGAAAACAGAGGAATGCTTTCGGTGATAGAAAAGGAGAGCCGGCCAGGTTGGTTCAAAGTCTGTCTGTCCATATCCAGGCTTCTTCTTCCTTTCCCTTCTCTCGTCTGCTTTGCCTTGCTTTCTTTTTCAGTCAAGTGGGTGCTTTCCTATGAGTGTGTGTGTGTGTGTGTTTGTGTGAGATTGTGTGTGTAGCAACCAAGCAGGGGGGATGTCCTCGTCCGCGGCTGTGAATGACAGTGTGTTGTAATATGTGTGCAAGAAGGGTGACTATGACATAAAGTAGTTCATCATAAATATCTATCTATCTATCTGCCCCCCCCCCCCCTCTCTCTCTCGCTCGTCCTCTCCCTCCCAGGATGCTGTTAATGGACACACACATATAAACTAGACAGCTGACTGTCTCACACAGCGGTGTCAGTTCCCTCCATTAACCGAGGGGTGCCACCACAACACACACGTACACACACCTAGTGTGCTTGTCCTCTTGAGCCTTGAGCACAGTGATTTACAAGAAAACAGGCTGAACTCTGTGTGTGTGTGTGTGTGTGTGTGTGTGTGTGCGCGCGTGCATGTGTTTGTATTTATGTTTCATGTCTCCCTCGCTGCCGCTGGGACGTCCCTTGCATAACAAGTTACTCTAGTACACACAGCACAAACACACACTTGTATACACACACTGCCATTTGTCTGTCAGAGCAAAGAGGTGCGATTACAGTGACCTTGCTCTCCCCTGTTGGAGCTTTTTTTCTCCTTCTGGTTCTTTTCTATTAATGCCATTCTTTTTCTTTTATTTTCCTCTTTCTTCCACTAATACTTCTTGACAGTGTTCACTGTCTCATTACTTATTATTTTGCTTCTTCCCTTTTGCTACTACAAGTGGCATCACAGTATAACCTTAGAACGAGTTTTATTTTCATACATGTTATTTGACCTTCTTCTTCTCTGGTTCACATCGTTGTCCTGTCTTTCTTCTCATCATCTGATTTTTGTACTTTGGAAAATATATTAAAGTATGCCTAGTCCAATTTAGCATGCCTCTTTTCCATATTTGTGTATAGGTGTGTTAAAAGGGTGGCTGCCCAAGTTAAAGTTTTGAATAATGAGGTCAGTACGTGCACAAGTAATCCCTGTGAGGCAAAAGCTCAGTATTCAAACTGCTCTCAATGCTCAGTTTCAAATAGTTTTTTTCTGTTCTTCGCTGTGTATGACATCATAGAGAGAGAGGGGGGGGGGGTCCCTAATATGGTCATTTCCACGTTCTATTTATGAGGGACAGCCCGTCAGAAGACTTAGGCTTAAAGGAAGAGATGCTAAAACAGCTTTATTTAAGACAGTGGAACCGAGGACTTGCAGATACATACGGATTATTTTGAAGTGTGAGTCACGTAAAGTATAGAGACAAGAAAATGCTTTTTTTTATGCTTTAAAAAATAGGTTTCTATTACACCATTTACATCCTACACAGTCTGAATTTAGTGACAGACACACAACTGCATCCTTTTAACTGTCTTTGTCTAACTTTTTTGTTTTTTTCTAGAAAGACAGCGCAGTAAATACTGTAGCTGAAAAGGCAAATGAAGTGACAGACAGACATAAACATGAGACGGGCTGTCAGACAGACAGAGATTGGGAACTAAGAAAGGAGACTGGCAGACAGATAGGAAGTCACTTGAAAACAGAGGCAGTCAGACGAGCTGGCAGTCAGACGGACAAGTAAACACATTGAAAAAGACAGACGGACAGACAGACAGGTAAACAAATGTACACGAGGACACACAGACAGAACGCCTGGCAGAAGAGGTTGAAAAAGAACTGTCTTGCTAACTCAGCCAAAAACAGCCAGACACTCAGAAATGCAGGCAAATTCTGAGACAGCCGTTTAGCACAAGCGATAAGGCTCCTATACAAATATGTATTTGACAGACAGCCGGACTGACTGATGGACAGAGTGACAGACAGAGCAGGCAGGCAGACCAAGAGATGATCAGTCCCTCCGGTCCTAAAGCGTAGGAAGTCCTGCTGCTCTGCCGCCAAGTGTGTTAAACCATTTTTCCATTCACAAATTCTCAGACAGTGAAGTGTGCTGCTTCTGCCCTGGTATGTGCACGTGTGTGTTTGCAGTGCACGTGTGCGTGTGTTTACGTGCATGAGCGGTGTGATGCTCTGGAGGCGGGTGAGTGGGTGAAGGCCACATTCGATTGCTTTTCTTCAGCACTGATAACACTGTTCATTTAAATGCATTTTGTTGCGAGTTGTGACTCTGAAGAGAATAATTTTCTAAGATCTTGCTTCCCAGAAATGTGCCGTTATACAACTCGGTTTATTCACTTTAACCACATTGTTCCCCACATGAAGAGCTCACTGGGGTTATAAACTTTTAGTCATCGTATTACTGATGATGAATGCCTGTTAGTGAGGAAAGTCATATTTGTTTAAACTCATTTCCCACTAAAAACACAAATTCATATTGGAGCTGACATTTGCCCAGAGAACAGTGCAGTGTTTAAAATTTCTGAATGTTTTTGCTCTCCTTCCAGGTAGGCTTCTACTCATTTGCGTACGGTATGAAAATCATCCCGCAGAAACAGCTTGTCCACAGAGCGAATATCACACTGTGTGCTTTTATTTTTGTCCGTGTTGTGTGGCTGTTGCTTGGTAAAGTCTGTCTGGGACCGGAGCTGCTTCTCTGAAAAAGATTCTGAAAAAGATTCTCTTCTCTACAGGAAATTAGGCTTTGACTAGTTTGAATGCACATACAGTGCCGGTGATGGAATCGGCAGCATGCAAAGTTAGGAAACAGCAGTTTGCAACACAGATGTCCTTAGTAACTTATGAAATGGTAATTAAAGAAATGGCAAATAGCTGAAAAAAATGTAAAATAAATCAAATTTCCAGGGTCAAGAAACAACGTTTATACTCAACAACTAAAATATATTTTCATTTTATTACAGTTTGAGTTCACTTTTCCTACTGTTGACCATTACAGCTGTTGATTATGGCACAAAGCTGAAGAGTAACTGCTAGTGAGCAACTCTGAAACACTTTTGATTAAATATTGGGGTAGCAGATCTTTACGTATAGGCAAGTGTGTGTGTGTGTGTGTGTGTGTGAGTGTGTGTATGTGTGTAAAGGGGGGGTAAAGCTGCAATCTTCTAATGACCAGCGGGGGCGACTCATACTGATGTCTATGAGATGATTACAGTACTACTCACTGGATCTGTGACCGCAGTAAATACTTTCCTGATGAATACCTAATTTCGAGTCTTTTTTCATACAGCACTTTTTTTTGGTAACTAATACTTCTATTTGCAGTAATACGGAAGGTCAGGCAGTCGATGTGGATGATATAAGGCAGGGGTGTTAAACATAGGCAGTCCAGCCTACTGGACGGCTTTGGAAAGTGCAACAAAGTTAATAGATTTCAAATTTCAATTTTATTTATACTATATTTTCATAAGATTTACAGCCTTTCCTATTGATAGAGCACTCCCAGGCCCTGCACACTGAAAAAAAGGGATTGCCCATCTCTTGGATTTATGTAAGCATCTTGTGTGTATTTAACACAATTGCCTCATGCTTTAAAGTTAAGTGTAACTATATAGTGTAGAAACTACATGATATGCAGAGAGGGTATATTAAATTTTTCATATCATGTTCAGTGAAGTAAGTCAATAATATAGCAATGTTAAATCCTGCGACACTGCTTGTGATTTTGGCTCGCGCACTTTGGATCATGGTTTGAGGAAGGCATCCATCTCATTCAAGTTGAGCAGCCACCTCTACTTTTTTTCGGAATACCGAAAAAAAGGAAAATGGGTGGTTGTTACATTTACAAAAGTCTAACTTGTAATTTGAACAAAATAATTTCATGTTTCTATGTTGAACGTAATTAAATCATGTAGTATATGTATGAAATTCAACAACTTAATTTGATCTCATTGAGATGACATGATACAATCTAAGTAAGAGTGGTTAGTTGAAATTCACAAGATCACACGAGATTTCAAACTGCAGGGAAATCACTGGAGTTGTAAGAGGCAGACAACTACACACACACACACCACGTGTATGCTGTCGCCATTTTTTGTGGTTGAACCTGTCAAGGACAAAAACGTAAAAATTCTGCATCAAGCCTTGATAAACCTTGTTAATCCTGGATTGGTGGCGTGGTCGTTAGTGCTGTTGCCCCACAGCAAGAAGCTCCTGGGTTCAAATCCACAAGCTGGTTAGTTTGCACTGTGTTCTCTCCCACAGTGAAAACAGCCATGCAGTTATTAGAGTTAGGTTAATTGGTGGAAATGGTTGTTTGTCTCTATGTGATACACAGGTGAGCTGTCTGGGGTGTACCCTGCCTCTTAACCTATCACTTTGGGGTTATGCCCCTGCAACCCAGATAAAGGAAGGAAGTTGTTGTAAATCCATTCCTTTGTTGAACAATATGTTAATATAAAGACAACATGTAGTATTTAAGTAACCAAGTAGTATTGAGCTAAAGGTTATTGAATAGTGTTGGAATAAAATGACAAAATTGTGAAGGATTAAAATATTCCAAGGGCTCAACTTACTTCATCTAAACATGTTTCAATCATGTTTTATCAACACAAAATGCACAGGTTTATTTAATATAATAAGTTGTAATGAATAAGTTGTGTTGATTTAACATAGTTAAGTTTCTGCCAAAGCAAAACATCTGTGTGCAACCAATGTCCACTATTGAATTAAGTAAATCTAACATGGTCAAAGTAAATCTAACTAAACCAAAGTAATTAAGTAATAGATAAAAAAAATTAAATGACAGAAAATTTACAGTTTTGCTGTTCTCTACTACAAAATTGTCTGTTTTGGGTTTTTTTTGTCAGTCCACAGGAGAAAAAGAACATTTTCTATGAATTAACAAAAATATATCATTTATGTGGCTCAAGATATAAGACAAGTTTGACATCTTGATGTAGGGCATGACTGCTAAGTCACTATGTCATTGTGTTAAGTTTCATAGTCGGCCCTCAGTGCCTGGTTTTATCCTCCTGAGACCCTGAGTCTTCATATAGCACTTTGTAATCCATTCTGCTCAACAGTGTTTTATACTTTGTTAAGCCGCATTAACTTTGTGGCGTTATGTCATGAAATAAACCCACTGTCGTCACGAGAACATACTTTTTTTTATGTAACATATGCAATGAAATGTTAGAAGAGGTACCTTCATTTTTATATATTATTATCAGGTCCAACTAAGCTTGGAGAAATTACAAATTTATCCCAAACGAGAGCTCAGGTGGTTAAAAAGCATCTCTTTGTGGCATTTTTTAAATTCATTTATTTTTTATTATATTTTTATTTCAAAACCCAAGAAAAGAAAAGTTGACATCTTATTTTTCTTTCAGAGTAACATTGAGAGTAACTAAATGTAACAGAGTAACTAAATGTTTTGTTTAAAGGAACTGCATTTCCAGCCAATAAGACCAAATTAAGGTCTGACCTACTTTGCCAGTCATTGGTTTGCTTGAATAATCTCAGCTTCATATGTACAGTGAAGTTAGATATATAATTTATATTTCAGGAAAACTTACTATCAAAATAAGTTAAATGACTATAAAGACAAAAAGCATTAAGCCTTTCAGAGGTAAATAATAATGAACTTTGCTACTAAATCTGATGGTTAATGCTTCACATGATTGATTAAGAGTACAATAAAGTTACTACATTTAATATTCTGCCTTTTAATAAATATTGGGGCCCTAGGTTAGCACATTGCTCTGACCTGTAACTGTGCTTTCCCCTTCAACCCCAAATCAACTGCAAAACTCATGTTTCCTTCTATTATCCTTAATACTCACTCTCTCACACACACACATAGTAGGACAGGTGGCTGTATCACCTTGACGTCCAGTTTTACACCTCACTCTACAGTCATCTCTCTCTCTCTTGCTCTCTCTCTGCAGGTATAAGCCCCTTATACCTTCTGTGCTCCAAACACTGCCAGGACCACACACACACACACACACACACACACACACACACACACACACACACACGCACCCGCAGCAGGTAGTGGCAGCATATCATAGCCTCTGGTCGCCTGGCGAACAGAGCGTCATGATGGAGGGATGACAGGAAAGATGGTTGCACAGATGGAGGGAGGAAAAAGGGTTAGAGCGAAGGACAGATGAAACAGAAATAATACATGGAGGCTGGGAGGGGTGGAGGGATGTTGATGGAGTGACAAAAGAAGGAAAATAATTACTGAGGGATTCCAGCTTGATGGAGGGAGAGATGGAAACATTGAAAGAGAGATGAGGGAAGAATAGAAGCAGAATGGAGGAATGAATGAGGTGGAGGAGTGTGTAACAGAGGTAAAAAACAAAAGGTGATGAAGAGTTAGCAGATGATGGAAAGAGTGATTGATTAATGGGGGAAAGGAGAGATGAAAGAGAAGATGAAGTAGTATTAAAGAAGATCTGACAGAGGATAAGACGCAGGTGGGAGAAGGTGTTGATGGAGTGAAGCGGAAACATGATGAAAAGAGTGATGTGGAGCAGAGGGCAGAGAAATGAAGGATGGGGGTTAAAAGTCCACTTAAGTGAAGAAATGATAACTGAAAGAAGGAAAGCTAATGGTTGATGATGGAGATGCTTTGTCATCAAATGTTTTCTGTTGCCTAACTTATCGTTTCAATGTTCTCAACTCCTCCATACTCCTTTTGTTTTCTCTCTGTTCCTGTCACCTCCCCCTGCTCCTTTCTTCTTACTTTATCTCTCCTTTGAACTCATGTTCTTTCCTTATCTTTCTCTCCTTTTGGATCTTCCTTCTCTTATTTCTCCCTCATCTACATTCCATTTATTTTTTGCTTTGTCCCCCTCTTTCCTTTGTCGTTTCCTTTTCTTTCCCATGTCTAGATTGCATCTCTTCAGGACTTTGCATTGTCACCTCTTTACACTAACTGTGCTGCACATTACAGCAACATGTTCGAAAAGGCCCTCCTGACTTCCAAGGAATGGCCTTATGTTTCTGCCTCCCCTTCCTTCTCTGTCAAAACGAAAGAAAAACGATAAAGAGGCCCAGCGAGGACGTGGAAACTTAACTGTTTTCTCCCTGCCAAACTTCCCCTCTCTACCTCTCCCTCTTTCTTTCTGCTTTTCTTCCAAGGTGTTAAAGTAAGTGTGTTTGTGTGTGAGTGTGTGATGAAGGAAAAGAGCTGTGTATGTGTGTGCGGCTGGAATGTGGAGGCTCGTAAGTCACCTCTGATTTTCCACTCCCGCTGGGACACATCCCATTATCAGTTTTATATGAAACTAGGAAATTCCTCTGTGGTCTGAGTGTGTGTGTGTGTGTGCGTGCGCCTGTGTGTGTGTGTGTGTGTGTGTGTGTGCGTGCGCCTGTGTGTGTGTGTGTGTGTGTGTGTGTGCGTGCGCCTGTGTGTGTGCGTTAAATCTCAAGGAGCAGAGCTGCATGTTGCATATGTGTGTTTATGTGTTTTTGTCAGATTGGAGGTTACTGTATGTGTGTATCAGTGTGTGTGTGTGTGTGTGTGCAGTGTCTGCCTTTATAATGAGCAGCTTAAGAGTGGAATAAAAAGTGGGCATTTTGCTTCTCTCTATACTTCTCTGTGTACTGCAGGACCACCATAAAATCCTAAAATACAGCTCCATACAGTACATCAGTATTCAGGTTCAAAGTGGCTCGTACAGAATTTGTGGATACTTGATTGGAAAATTTGATGGTCAAAACTTCATGTTCTTAATCTGGTGGGAATTGGAAACAAAAAAATTGTTTGGCTTTGGTTTTCTGCTCAGTCGGTTTAAATTGGAAGGATTAGACTGTTTTTGGCTGGGCAAGTAGGTATTTGTCTTATTAGTGGCTCCTTGTCTGAGTGTACATGAAATACATGTGTTCTCTAGGTTAATACAAGCTATGATAGACATGTAACACCTTCTAAAAGATCAAATTGAATGTGAATATTTAAGTTTATGGAATAAATCTCCTTACAGTGATCGCTTAAGGGATCACTGTAAGGAGATTTATTGCATTTAACCTATCCTAAAGGTTGGGAGCAGTGGGCAGCTATCATGCAGCGTCTGCACCTGTAAGCTCATGCCCGGGTCAAGGGCACAGTGACAGTAGTTGCCAGGAGACACATGCAAACTCAACACAGAAGGGCTCTGGCTCAAATTCAAACCAAGGACTAGTTGCAGTAAGGCTAACTACCAAGACACTGTGCTGCCCCTATAGGAGCAGAATAGAAAAAACTGAAAAAAATCTCTATAAAATAAAATATTATTTCCAATTTAATATAAAAAAAAATATCATCAATGTTATTGGATCAGTCTAAGTAGAATACCAATGCGTATCTACCACTTTTAGCATCACGTGTATGCATAACATGATTGTTTCCACATTTATCCACCTGGAATTCCAAAGTCAGCAAAATGAACCGATGATTTAACTGAGAGCGCTTCAAGTCCCATAACGTCGCTAATGGGGAAAATTAAACCAGAGGCCTGGTTATCTGTTCAGTGGTTTGGTTTGCTTGGTGCCAAAAATCTAACTTCAAAATCACTTGTGGTGTCATTGATATGAAAAGTGGATACAACTACCAACAATGTAGCAACTTTAAGATAATCTTATGTTACTGCTAATTACTGCTCTGACCGAGTGAGAGAAGCTGTGTCCGACTCGCACAATTTAAAAAAACAAAACAGAAAATAAAAATATCTGGTGAAATAGTCAGACGGGACAGCTTCAGCAGACACGAGAGGCCAAGAGCTAATTGGTTGATAGGCTGGAAAAACAAAAATTCTAACTTTTCATTGTTGTTTTTAACAGCTTCTAATTATTATACGAAAAACTGAATGATATGTAGAAGGCATTTAGCCAGCTGATTGGACACTTGTTTTGAAGCAAACTTAATGAATTTCTTATTGCTGCCAGGCTGTTTCAGATTCCTTATTTGTGGGAGATGGATTGATTAGTGGGTGTTTTTTATGGGTGTTTTGTCACATTAATATAATAAAAGTAGGACACGTCTGGAAAGACTAGAATAATATCAGAGAAGAGGAATAAAGAGAATGGGGAAGAGATGAGAATAGAATCCAAACTGTTCCTAGCCCACAGGCCTATAACTTCCCATTCTGCGCTCAGTGGAAAATCAACAAAGGAATATTCCACATCTCTTTTTTTCTCCTTGCCCTCTCCACCTTGATCTTTCCATCTTCCAGTTTGGAAGGAAGGTAGGAAAAGAAGCTGAATGAGAAGGATGTGATTAGCTGGATTTAATCTCTTGCTTTCACAAAGTCACATGGCTTTAAGGATTGTTTTTTACATCAACTTGGTTTTATTGGGCAGCATACTGAGCAGACTATCGGGAATGATGGGAAGAAAGTTGAAGATCTTTATCTGCCAGCCTAGGGTGGTTAAAAGATTCCAAAATTCACTTGCTTCTTTCCTCATTTTGGCAGCTGAATGTGCTACTTAGAGCAGAATCAAACTCCAGATGAGAGTTGGTTACCTGCCAAAACTGGCTGGTTCAGAAGCCAAGCCTACCAGACACAGGCACAAGTTGCCAGAGTTTGGCTGGTGGCTGGTGGTAGTTTCCCACCCTCCAGTCATGTATTCCAGATGTTGTGGATTTAAATCCAACTTGTGACCTTGTTTCATGTCATCCCCTCTCTCGCGCTCTCTCCTGAATTTTTTCCTTTCTCAGTCTTTCCTCATTCTTTCCACACTCAACAAGCAGTACTGTAAGTAAAATATTGAAACAATTTGAGTATGATCTCGTTTGTGGAATACAAAAAATGTATTTGGATGACCGAAAAAGAGAAGTTTGTTCACCTTAAACTGCATTGTTTTTAGTTCACACTCCTTTTATTCCTGGAAAAACCTACCAGTAGTGAGGGAAGAGCTTCTTTCTAGGTAACTCTTATTGAGATGACCTTGAAATAGACATCCGTCCCAAAGCAGCTTTGGTGTTGGCATTTCTCTCCGTGAGTTCTTATTAAAGGCTATGACTAATTACATTTTTAAAGAAACGTGTATTTCGGGCTTTCCTTAGAACAAGTCAAGGTTCTGTTTTTTAAATTGAATCATTTTGGACCGTCCCTTTAAAAATATGATTGTTTTCTGAAGAATTTCACATTGTAAGTTAGTTGATGAATAGGAAATGAGTCACAGTGTTGTGCGGGGTGACATAATCCTTAATTACAATGTAAACACACACACACACAATGTTTGTATTATGATTTCCACATCCCGCTGCCTCAAATGTGAACCAGCGCATCCATGGACTCTATCCAAGAAAGATAATTAACATCACTCGCTGGTATGTGAAGTACTTTTTTGATCCCTTAGTGGAGCAATTCAACCACTGACCTCTTAGTTTTGAAACAAGACAAGAGGTTCTGACTGAGAGACAGATTACACCACAGATGACAGAGTGGTAAGCATACCCAGTTTATCATCAGTTTTAAGCTGAATGGGACCAAAATGTACAAAATGACCATCGGGTTATATAAAACAACACTTAAAACTAGCAACCAAGGCCATAAACACCCCAGGAAGGTGTTTACCGAGTTCGTATATTGAGTGAGAAGTAGAGTGAAACTATTTTGACTTGCTTTTCTAATAACTCGCCCCCTGCTGGCTGTTAGAGAACAGGGAGTGTGCAAGGCATTTCTGCACTGGCATCACTGTTTTGATCCAATGGCCATTCCGATCAAGTTCATGAAACCAGTTGGGTGTCAGTCCACAACTAAACGCAACCCCTCACAAATCCAATGTTCTCCTCTGTATGGCTAATGTGTGTTAAACGCTATGCCCACTGACCACCTTTCACACTTAAGAAAAGAGGCTCTTTGTTTGTTGAAGAACATTTGTTGGGTTTGTAAGGTCTCAGAAATACATATCTTTGTAAAAATCTGAGAAATATGGCAAACGCATTTCAAATCCTTGCTTGCTTCATTGTGTTTTTGTATCACTTAAAAATTAAATCTTGCGTGCTACTTGAACTATATTTTACTTGCTGACTCTAGAGCAATAATTCATGGGCTTTCCCTTTAAAGCCTCTAGTGTCACACAACTTGCATCAGCTTCATTTGCCTCCCGTAAGTGTGTTTATGGTCATACTAATGAGGTTAACCTGATTAAGACTACGGAATTTATATCACCCCTCCTTCATCCTGTTTATACATCTGTGTTTATATGATAAGGTGCTTAAAATCTGCTTAACTTGATCTATTTTTAACCCATTTATAGCTGATTAATGATAAACTAATTGACACTTATTTGAATGTTAGTTTGTCATTTATTGAGGATAAAATGTATGTTATCAATTGCTATGATTTGAGAAATTAAACAGAATACGACTGATCAGGCAAGATCATTAAATGCAGATTAACCAGTAGTAATAATATTTTTGGGGGTCAGAGGTCGACAGAGGAAAAAAATCACAAAATGATTATTTCTAGAAGTGATGCAGCTGGTTTAAATATTATTTTCTGGCATTTTTGTGAGTCTGGAAGCATAATGAATTTCCCCATCAGGTGTAGCAGTAGGCATGGTTTTACAATCAATAAGTGGAGCTGATCGGTTTCATGTTAGGCTCTCATGGAATCATTCACTGGACTCAGCCTAACAGGATTATGGCTAAAACACGCAGAGAGGCTGCGTTGTAGATTAAGTGTGATCATCTTGTTAGGAATTGTCCAATAAAAGAGACTCGACCCGGCGCAGCTGGTTGACTTCGTTTTTCTCTGCGGAGAAGCTCGATGCATGCACACGGATGGAAACACACGAGTCAGCCTCGCCATGTGTGTGCGGTGTGTGTTTGCACGTGTGTTTTGACAGACATGAAACAGAAAAAACGTCGTCGTAATTTTTTCCCTGCCTCGCTCGTGGCAGACTGGAGCAAGAGGACGACTTGGAAAAATCTGATCTCCAAACACAGTGTGTGTGTGTGTGTGTGTGTGTGTGTGTGTGTGTGTGTGTGTGTGTGCGTGACACATATGACTGTACACTTTTCTCTCAGTGTATGTGTTTTGTTGTTTTCCATCTATTACGTTGTTGGTATGTGTTTGGATTTCTTTTGGTCTTTTCCGCTCTTGTTTGTGTGTAAATAGTATATGTGGTGTGTGTATGCGTGCGCGCGCGTGTGTTTCCGTTCTCAGCCATATTTGAAACCATGTGGCACCGAGACGACAAATCAGATGAATAGAAGGAACTTTCCTGTCTGAGAGGTTTCTTTCTCTCCTCTCTTCCCCTTTGTTACTCACTCCTTCCTCCTCTTTCTGTTCGCTACTTCCTGCTCCCCACTACCCCTCTTACCATGTCTCATTCTTTCTCTCGTCTCCCTTCTTTTCTTTCCTCTACACCCTTGTTTCTTTCTTGTTTACACATCTCTATTTTCCTCTGCCTGTCCCCTCCTCTTTCTTCTCTTTCTCCCTCTTTTTCTTTCTCCCCCACTGCCCCCTCTGTCTTTACACCATCCTCCTGTCTCCCCTCAGTATTCTCTCTTGCTTCCTCTGTCTGGCCCTCCCTTTGCCACCTGTCTCCTCCATGTTTGTGCAGCAACCTCTTTCACCTTCTCCTGTTCTCCTTCTTCAGCTCTTCCTCTCCTCCTTTCTCGTGCTCTCTCTCTTTTCACTCTTTCATCCTTTAATTATAAATGTGCAGCTCTTTCTTTCACTCTGTTTGCCTAACCCCGCCCATCCTCCATCTCTGTCGTTGTTGTCCTTACTCTTCTTATTATTTTTGGTACTTTTCTTTCAATCTTGTTCTCCCCCTCATCTTCTCAACCTCAACGTCTTTCCTTTTGTTTCACCTTCTTATCCCACTCCACATTTCTTTTTTCTCACTGTTGTCTTTCTCTCTACTCTTCCTCTTTTTCTAAGGTTTCTCCCCGCCTGTCTCCTCTCCTCTCCTTTGTTCTCCAGCTCCTCTGCCTTTCTCCATATTTTTCTTCCTCTCTCTCACCCCATCTTATCTTGTCACCTTCTTACTTTTAATCTCTCTCTCTCTCTCACCCCGACTTTCATGGCTCTCTCTCTCTGTCCATCCAACACTCTTTTTTTCTTCCCCTCTTCTATTTTCTAGTGTGTCTTCCTGTTGTCTGGGTTTACAACACTAAAAAGGGTTAGGATTTTTTTTCTTCGCACCTCCTGTGACCACTTCCTCCACCGCATCCTGTTTATTTCCTGTTACTCCTGTGACTGGACTCTCTCAGAAAAATACACAGACACCCACCCCCCCCCCCACACACACACACACACACACACACACACACACAGCAGCCTCTAATTGAATCTACAAGAATAAACTCTATAAAAAGACAAACTTAAAAACGGCACAGCAGCCATGAGCAGTATAAAGAGCCTTGATTTCACACCTGGAAATGCAAAAAGGGCAGCAGACAGACCTTTTGGGCCCTTTGCTGATGCTACAGGATGTTTGTACAGCATTTGATAACTGAAACTTATTACACATTTTCATGGCTAACATGTTCCATGCATCATGGAAAAATATTGTTGATATTTTTATAGCCAGTTATCTTGTCACAGCTATTTTTGTTTGTTTGTTTGTTTTTTGATGAATGATCTCACACTAACTATCACTGTCATGTGTGTTTTCTCACAGGATGGCCACATAAGGACACTTTCTGTCGGGACTCCCATTAAAACCAGTCTGACAGAGCGCAGACCGAAAGGTAAGCCGTGCCGGCATCTCATCCTGATTTCATGACGGACTTTTAGACATTCCAAGGTTTTTTTTTCTGGACAGTGGACTGTGCGGTTTGTGTTGCATAATGTGGGCATTGTAGATGCGATGATGAGTTTTTCCTTTAATAAACACCGGTGTGAATCAGAGCAGTGTGTTTGGGCCAAAAATGTTCCTTAAAGGCTTTGTTTCCATCCACTTATCAAACCGTTCGTACACAAACACATTTGAATAGTCAGGGTAATTCAGGTTTGTGTCTCTAACCTTTGGATTTTCCACGCAACATGTTTAACATTTAATGCTGCATTTAGAAAGAACATAAATCCGCTTTAAAGGAAATTTCTTTGAGGAAAGAATTTTCAGTTTCACTGTAAACACCTGTATACAGTCAGACCGGAGGGACATTGCAAAGACTTTCCATAGTAAAACATTATTTTGTTATTTTGGCATTTGAAGTGACGATGACTGCGTTAACCCTCTGAGGTCTAGGTAATTGTTGGTGATAACTATTCCTCACCCAACCATGACCATATGTTTTGGAGCAACGTGACACTGAATTGTATAGGAAAAAAAATATGAATAGTTTCTGAACAACTGATGAACTTTCAGGTTTGCATTCAGCCTCAAATCTCCCTGAATTAGAAGAGAAATACATACAATTCAAACTTAGGATCTTATTTTGAGAACATTTCCAATCACATGTCATTCTCCAGAAGACTCAAAGGGACTGAATATTGGAGCTTTGAGTTGTTGTTACAGCTTATGCAGAGGTTTGACCTTCACGTGGAGCTCACTTAAGCAGAAGCTGTGTGGGCAATCAGCCTCCTCCTTGGATGCCTCATCTGTAAATGTAACCCTTTCCCTTTGGAGGCCTACTTGGGCTAACCCTTGTTTCTCTTTTCTGAACTCAGCAGTTTCTTTCATATTTCAGAATTCTTAGAGAGGTTGATCTCTGCCTATACATCTTACTAGCGCTACCCTTGGAAAATTGCACAACCTATATATGCTGAGGTGTCAGATCTCGTCACTGAGGGTACTGGTGAGGTCGTTAAATGTCATCTTTAGGGGGGGAAGAGTTAAGATCATCGTTTTACTGCTGTGTTGTAAAATCCAACCTCAAGTGTAGAAGCTCAACACTGTTGTGAATCTCATACTGACTGGCTCATCTCTGGCTTGAGCATGGAGTACATGCAAATCTATAAGTTGGCCAGTGAGAACTAACCGCAAGCCTTAAAATGTTGTGATTACAACCCTGGGTTTCCAAGCTGTGACACACTAATAGATACAGTTCTGCTTTCCTGTGGTCTCAGTGAAAATGCAGAATTGTATTCAGTCAGTTCAGATCAGCTTCCTGTTTGCCTTCTCTGCCTGTTGATGGCTAGTTGCCTTGTTTTTATTGGCCAAGCGAACATTCGTCACAGAGCGATCAACTTTCAATTTTCAATAGAATTTACATGAGATCTCTGGAGCTGCAGGCTGTGTTTGGCGCAGCAGCAGACTACCGCTGCTCATTGCAAGCCACTGGAAATACTGTGTTTCAGAGTGCAGCGGACGTGGTTACATCCTGTCTGACTGCTTCACGATCCAGCGTCCTGCGTCTTGTGTGGACACTATGCCAATGCGCCTATTAGTTTGGGGTCCGTAATTCTTCAGTTAAACAGCAATGCAGGGTGGTGCTGAACTTGTTGATGGATCTCTGTGAAAGTTAGCATGTTTTTACAGTTAATATTGCAAAACGAGTTATTCGAGTTTCTGTGCTCTTGTTGCCCTGGTTACACTGGTTTCTATGGTATTTATAGTTTTTTTTGTCTTCTTTTCAAACTTTATTTCTGATTGTTACACTTTATTTTCTTTCTGATTACACGTTATTTCTCTTATCTTATTGATAACCTTTGAATGTCTTTACGCATAATGTAGCGTTAGCTTTCTCAGGTTTTATGCCCTCCTGACCTGGTTACACTTGTTTTCTAGTGTTTCTGATGTTTTTATGAGCGTGTGAAAAAAGGAAAATTCTTTTAATGTGAACCATTAGAGCTGCAGGAGAGGACAGAATTACAATGTGACCACAAACAGAAATGGAACTAGAAGTCAAATATAAAACACACACACACACACACACACGCACATTCCAGGGAGCCAAATTACCATCACCCGAAGTATTTTGGTTTGACTCAGACACTGCGGTTGGCAGACAGAGAAAGTATTTTCGAAAGGTGTAATACGTTACCTGCCCCAACATGCTAACACACACACACACACACATACACGCACGCACACACACATGCACACAGACAGTATTCTAAACATTGCCAGCACAAGATTAACAAGCCAAAACATGAACAGACACCATGAAAAACAAAACAAATCAGCACCACAGAAAATGTTGCAATGAGAAGATGTGCCATAGTTATGTCACAGCGAAGATGTGATGAAGTGTTTTCTGATAATTCAAACACACACACACACAAACTCAGAGGCTTTCAGCAGCCTGCTGCGTGCCAAGGTTATGAAACAATTTGCATGCACGCGCCTTTCAACACAATTCTTCTTTACGTCCATTCAAGCTGAGACCCAACTCTGGAAAGATAAAAATAGAACCTCGCTGACCTCCTCTTTCTCTCCCTCTCCGTCCCTCTATCTCCTTACTCCCTCCCCACTTTTCTGTCTCTGCTCTGATATTGTTGCAGCTGTTTTGCCCCAGTTGGGTAATGCTTGCACTGTAACAAAAGCAAAAAGAGGTGTTCGGGGTCGAGGCTTCGAGGATTTTTTTTTTTTACTCTCCCCAGTGGGAAATATGGCTTTCATCAACACAGTACTCGCTCACAATAATCCAAACATACAGAAACAAGAGATCAAATGACGCAACAGACAGTGATTCACCAGCAAAATGTGAGGCGAGAGTTTGTTTGGTGCAGTTTTGTTGCAAATTTGAGGTCCCGAGTGCAAAATAAACGGCAATGACAAACAATTTGAACTGGCTCAAATTACGGGTCACCGCAGTATTTAGATAGAACTAAACAGCAGAATAATTCAGGGGTAAATTCACCCACGCTCAGTTTATTGACAGGGAGTGAGGATGCAGTTGCCCCGACAACCTCCAGAGGCGGCAAGTCAGGCATCCCGCTGCGCTGATATCAACTTCAGAATAAATCCAGTTTGTTTTCGCAGCCCCCATGCACAGCAACAACCTAAATGGAAATACATGTTTGCATGCGGACAGAGAGGGGAAATGCACGCGAAGCAAACAGGTGGCAGACATCTGGGATAGTAACTTTAAACTAGCTGTGAGTATTGAAAATATTAACTCGTAAAAAGCAGCAGATTGTTGTAGATTTAGAACAAGCGAGCATCTGCTGTCAATTAAGATCTGAGCAAACTTGACAGTGATGACAACAATGTTTAAGGCTACTCAGCCTAACAGGCTGAGTAGCCCTAAAGAGGAGTTTACAGAGAGCAAGAAAAACAACCAATGCGCCCTGTTTCCTTGAAAGGTCCAGGCCTTTTTAAGGGATGTAAATATCAGCTGGTTAAATGCCAAATTGAGAGACCGGGCACGGCGACTTCAAGGACAGAGGAGATGCGTGCCATTCTCGAGGTCAAAACGGACGTAATTAGATAATTAGATCCTGCTTGGGAACCCTGCAGGGTTATAAATGTACTCTGGCCAAGCCAGAATGACGAGGGGAAAAAACATGCAGGGCAGTATATTAAAATGATGATTGATTGACTGATTATTCCTTTGAGGTCTCATGAAGAGTAATTCTAAGCCAAACCCCTGTCCATGTATTTGTGAAAAATAAAAACGACTTCTTTGGAAAAATATAAATAGTGTCTCATGTGTTACTTGGAAAGATTTTTGAGGCCATAGGGTTCGAGTTACTTCCTACTATTGATGAGGACCTAGGCCTCGGTGACCTGAGTCATCCTCTTTGTCATGATCACTGTCGGCACATCTCCAAACACCTATCACAGATACCAGCGGTGGAAAGTATTTAAAGTGGTCCTGGGATGAATATTTTTATTGTTGGACTCTACTAGACAAATTTACAAAAGTAGTTTTGCATTATCTCGAGATCTGATTAATCAATTTTTATCTGTCCTAAACACGTTGTTTTATTTCACTTTGCTCTGATTGGCTGTGGTTGTATAACATTGTGTCTATATTTCCATCTACATATGTGTCTCTGGGAAGAAGGGAACGTTTTCCTTTCAAAGATGCCACTAATGGTCTGTTTTAAAGCTTTTCAGAATGCACCTTTCTCACCCTTTTCGGCTGACTATGGCTCGTTGTTCCTTGATTTGACTGGTTAGCCTGTTGTGGGCTTTAAAGGACAGTCCAGTCTTATCTGAGAATTATTTTTAAAGCTCCAGCCCATTTTTCTGTTTCCATGCAAGACTTTCCAGGCATGCTAGCTTACAAAAGCCATGTACTTTAATATCTACCATCTTCTAATACAAAGAAAAATTGTACTTGTAATATTGTACACTGCTACAGTTACCAGTACAGGGTGATTACTTTGTAATCCTGCTGATCTTTTATTGCACAAGTATTTGTTATATTGCACAAAATAAAAATAAAATATTTGTGCCTTTTTGAGTGAGACTCAAGAGACTGAGTCTGGGAGTGCACTGCAGACAACTGTGGGATGCTTTAATTTGACTATTTCCCACTATAGCACCTTCTTGAGTCAGCTGTAACCTTCAGCATTTTGCTGAGCGCGCAGTAGCACGGGATGAATAATGGGCGAGGGTCAGTACTGTACAGCAGCCTTGTTGTACTCTATTAAACTGTATCAGCATACAACAGAAAGGTACAGTAATGGTGCTGGCACATATGTGGTGAATAAAAATGTGTAACTAGTCAAGCAGCACAGCCACATTTCATGAAAATCAGCTGGTTTACAGCAAAGCAGACATGACATCACACAATTTCAGTCATTGGTCAATCAGAAATGATGTCATTGAGCCACTTCCTTATTCTGCAGCGATGAGGGAGTTTTCTGAAATCCAGAAATTTGTGATAAGAAGAAGTTGCTGGATATGTAACTGGATGCTGGCGACACTGAAGTGGTTTCCACGAGGAGCGATTATCATTGCAGGTCAGAACTTTCTAAAAACGATCAGAACTTCAAGATCAGAAAAAGCTGCTAATAACTACATGTGTTAGAAATACATCTTTGAGTTTTCTTTTGACCAACTGGGGACTGGTCCAGGGTTTAGAAGGAATTAATAATTTTGCAGTTGACCCAGAAACAGCACTGGGTGCGGGCCTAGAGGCTGGTTTGGTTTCTGTGTTAACATGTAATGATAATAGCTTAGTGCCACTAAAATCACTTAAGCTTTGGGTTTGCACATCAGCAGAAAATTAAGTTTTTAAGTGTTTCATTTTTTCCATGAGCTAATGGATAATTTTGTAAATCTAGAAGATATTTATTCACGTTTGCATGCAACAATGTGAGCATGTGCTCTTGCACTTCTTTCATCTTCATTTAAAACCCTGATTTAGTTTTAAGGTTAAGGGTTAGAGGTCAGACGGTGAAGCTTGGGCATGTCACTGAGAGTCCTCGTGGGTATAGAAGAACACATGTGACAGGGTCTGAAAAGAAAGCTGCATCTGTTTCCTCTTCTCCACTGTTGCCCAGTTCGTGTGGTTGTATTTTGAAATGGGAAACTATAAAAAAAAAAAACAGGTCTCTAAGTATTCAGTACCTTTGGTTATTTTTTTGAATATAATTCTGTTTGTGTTTCACTTTTTGTTCAATCTTTCTGTGTGTGTGTCTCTCTCCCCCCTCTCCTCCCCCTCTGTTCAGTTAAATTCAAACATCCATCATTGGCACGGCTGTCACTACTATGTTGCCAAAGCAATAAAATACATAACAATCTGGGACTCTGTGTGTATGTGTGTTGGGTGTGTGTACATGTATTTCCCATCAGTCATGGTCATCCTTACCAAACCCTTTCCCAGAATCCACCACTGACTCATTTGAAGTAAACCTCGAGTCAGCTGTTTGACTTAAAGCTTACAGAGGAGACGTCTGTTATTCTGTCTAAATGTGCATGATGTTCGGTATGATCATGACTGGTCACACCTGTGGAGGTGTTTGGATCCTGCAGAACTTGACCGGCTGGTTTTTTTAGCAGTTTTTTTTTGTTTGTTTGTTTTGTGCAGTTCATGTGTTTGTAATAAAATTGAATGCAGGAGCAGCTTAGGTTTCCTTAAATGAGGGGAAAAAAAGTCATGCTTTAATAAAAAATCCTGCCACATGTAAAATGTTTGTGGAATATTTAAAAGAGGTTCTCTGGGGTGAGCATACATGTGATGACGTACAAACGGCCTTGACGACACCTGACAAGGGAAGCAGCTGGCAGCGTCTCTCCGACCAGATATGATTAGTGGTTGTTGCTTAGTTCTTTCAGTGTGTTTACAGAGGGACCACATCAGTGGCACGTGTGGAAAATCCCAAATTATTCCCATGCAAATACCACACGGAGAGCTTCACATGTGATGATGCAGGGATCACAGCAGTGGCAGAGAGCGCTTGAAGCACTTTAATGGGATCCTGAGTTTGTGGTTCGGCATGACAAGCAGAATCAGACGGAACTTGAATTAATGTGCTATTTTATGGTACCTGATAACACGTTTAAGCTGTAAGGAAACATGTCTACAAGGATCCGGATTTGTGATGTAACAGGCGATAGCTCGATGTGATGTGTGATGACAGGAAAAAATGGGAAAGCTGGTTGGAAATCTGCTGTTTGCATCACAAAAATCACAATTACTCAAGTTTTACACAAGTACAGTTTTCCACTTCTGAATCCTAATCTACTTCATTACACATGAAAGAAAATATGATAAACTACGAAATTAGGATGTGATATTTATATGATTTGTATTCGAGCAGGCTCAAAATGCAGTTTAAAAATCACCGTCTATCACCTGAGGACACTTAAGCTTGTTTAATTTTTAATTTTTGCTTCATTTGGTACTTTCTTCCATTTCAATTCAATTTTATGTATATAAAGTACAAAAAAACATTTGGGAGATCCAGGCTCAGGTCAGAGCACCAGGTCAAGACAAAAGGCAAGTGAGAGATTAATAACAACAAATGACTAAATGTAGAGTGGTGTATAAACAAACCCTGGGTCTTTTACAGTGTAACTAAAAGACGGTTCAGGATCCAGCCCTAACTATAAGCTTCATCAAAAAGAAAGTTTTATGCCTAATTAAAAGTAGAAAATCTAAACTGGAAGCTGGTTCCACAGAAGAGGGGCCTGAAAGCTGAAGGCTCTGCCTCCAACAAATAATCTGGAAACCACAAGTAATCCTGCAGTCTGAAAGCAAAGAGCTCTAATGGAGTGATGCAGTACTGTGAGGTCTTTAAGATAAGGCTGGTTGTTCAAGCCTTTATATGTGAGGAGAAGGGTTTTTCAAGTAGAACGGTGCTCTTTCTGTCTTTGACGGAAATCAGGTGTCTCTGTACAAACTGAGCTGTCAGTAGGCTTGATTTACTTTGCTTTCTTGCTAAAAAGGAGTAAATGTATTTATACATTAGTAGTGTCAGCCCTGTCATTGCCATGTGAGCATAAATCAGTAGGGCTATTTTTGTTTTCTTCACTGCTATGTGAGCTACGACAAAACGTCACCCTGCCAAGTCATGCAGGGTAAAGTGTATATTTCAGGTTAAGTTGTAATTAATGTCCATGTGAACCTTAACGTAAGCTAAAATGAAAACTAACTGAAACTAATGCTTCTGTTAATCTGCTTGTAGTAATACTTTGAATGGTCAGCTAGGCTAGAAAAGATGCAGGCAGTTTAAAATAATCAAGGAGCAGCGATAAATTTACTCTTTGCCTATTTTACTGTTAACACCACCTGGATGAAGAACAGTTGGTGCATACTGTTAGTGAGACTGGTTTCAGTGTTGGTCAGGAGTTTGTACTGTATTATGTTTCATTTCTTGGATCTTGCACCAATATGTCATCAATGTGAAAAGCTGCGGGCTTTGACATGTTAACCCAGCAGTCCCTTGCAAAGGTTGGGTATTTTATGCTAATACATTATATTATTATAAAAAGTACTAACTGCACAGGCTGTGAATGAGCTGTACCTTAATTGCGATGTGTGCCCATCTTTACATACTACCTATGTGGGTGTGTGAGAGGTGATTCTTTAATGTGCGTACACACACGTTGGCACCTTCACCGCAGTGTGACGGCCGCAGGTGTCGAGGGCTGGCTTCTCTGCACGATGGAGACAATCAGGTATTCACGCTTCAGCGGCTCTGAAAGACAATAAAACGTAGGTGTCATGCTGTTTCATCCTCACCCAGACACACTTACACACACTGGTAACAATATGCAAAGATTAAGAAAACAAACATGCAAAGATGCATACGCCCAGTAGCGCTCCACAAAGACAAACCACGCACACATTCCCATGTGTGAGCAACAACACTGACAGGACACCTGAATTCCACAGGGTGTTCATTCAATAGCAGGTGTGAGTTAATTTTTTTTTGACTGTGACGTGCAAAACTTTTCTACAGAACATCCAGAAATGACCTGATCAGCTCTCCACAGAGTACCCTCTTTACGAAATAGGGTTATATGCACTGGCGTGCACAGATAGAGACGAGGTGGTGCTGAAGCACTTGCCCTTTTGCCCTCAGTCCAAAAAAGTGCCCTTTTGAAAGACGTGATTTTTTTTTTTTTTTTTTTTTTTTTTAAAGCTGCGCGATTTAAAAAGGTGTGAAAATAATGGCTTGATTTGTGCCCCTTCTTCAAAGACACCCGAACCCTGTCGCTTTTTCACTGTCACCGTGTCACGTGAACACGCTTGCAGTTCATTTGTTGTGAGGCGTGTAGCAGCGGCATGACATAGGACTACTTGGAGTAGGCATAGTAGGCTAACTATAGCGACTGGGAGCCACGGCGGACAACACGGCAGCTCTTTCCCTTCCCAACCAGTCAGGTAACCCATGAATCGAGTGAAATTATTCTGTTTGCCCTCTAAGACCAACCTGCAATTGTTTTGTTGTGAAGTAGCCTGTCAGAAACTGCACATGACAAACTTTGCCAGCTTGCCCCCTCCATCCATCCATATGGATAAACAAAAAAAGGACACATTTAAAATGTAACCTAAACCATTTAGGCAACCCCACTCTCCATCAATTCCGACCTTTTTGCATACACTATTGAAAATATCACGTTATGCTATAGGCTACATGCCGTTAGGCAGAGGGCTCTTTTGAGCCCATTTTTCGTTACAAATTTTAGGATGATCTCACGGAAATCTGTGAATAAATACAAAGTTTTCAAACTGAAGTCAGTGACGGGAAGACATCACACTTTTTAGAGATGGAACTGCAGAAAAACCTAAAACCTTGACATGATTATGAATAATAGAATTATGGACGTTTCTCCGTTTTTGTGGATTAGCCTTTCCATAACTAACGTCAACTACTGTCCTACTTTGGTAAGATTGAAATTAATGTCTTTGACTGTCTTTAGTAGGTGTCTCCTGTGAGAAAGTTAGAACACCGTCCAACTGTCTAAAGATGCAGTCTTTAGCCTAACTGGTTGTTACTGACTCAGCGATGCTCGCAGACATTTACGCACTGTGTTGTGACCTGATTGTGACAGAACAGTGACGTTGTTATTGGTAGTTTGAAGGGTACGGTGTTGGGGGTGGTGCATGTTAAAAGTTTTGAGAAGCACTGGTTAGACATGTTAATTTTTTTTGGTGTAACATATTGGCAACATTAACACATTAATTTGCTAAAGGAAAAATAGGCAGTTCCCAATTGCCTGTGAAAACGACCATTCTGCCCTGTTCTTGTAATGACCACAGTCAGTCTTATTCGTTCTCATACATTTTGGTCTATTTATTTACTAATTTCAGCAAGCATAATGCCTAGGAAAGAGAGGCTGAGAAAGGAGAAAGAAAGGGATCTACAACAGGCAGCCCAGGGAAGCAGTTCTCTGCTCTCCTGGATGAAAGCAAAGGAAAATGAAGATGAAAGGTCAGAGTCAAGGGCAGAGTCAGGTTCTATTTTAATGTTTTAATGTAACCTGCTCCTTGCAGTTAATTCTATTGAAAAATCTTAAAAGCTGTTCACACTTAGTTTTTAATGAACTTAATCAGCAGGCATTGAGCTAACTATTATTTTGTACCTACGAAAGTTATTTCTATGTTACAAGACTTGCAGTATGGGTTATTATTAAAACTATCTGTTTAAGCTTATTATTATGATAAATAATAATACTATTATTATTATTATTGTTCCATTGTAGTCAGTCACAGCAGGGAAGCAGCTCTATGCCATCTACCAGCATAGCAGAAGAGGGAGATATAGAAACAGATGAAGCCGCGACCAATGCAGCAACAGGTTCAGTTAGGCCTACAGACACTGATGTAGTGCTCTCTGAAGACCACAATGAGGAAGATCAGATCGATCACATAATGTCAAAGTTAGCAGCTTTACAATACCCAACAGATCCAACACACATCCATACATTTAAAATAAAGCGCAATGACAGATACGTTTCAATGTGCTGCAATGTGGGCCCATGTCAGCCTGATATACCTTACCCAAAAACTGAGGGGAGATCATTCCAGAAACAGTGGTTTTCTGCTAATGTGTGGCTGGAATACTCACCCACTGCTAATTCAATGCATTGTTTTAGTTGTCGGCTTTTCCTCTCGGATGAAAAATATAAAAGCAGAACAGCCTGGACAACTGATGGCATCAGAAAGTGGAGTACTGCTCTTGAAAAAATCAAACAACACTCCAGCGCAGAGATGCACATGACAAGCATGGTTAGATGGATCAATTCCCAGAAAAAGGCCCTTCAGTCTGCATTTGATGTTTCAGACGTAAAAGGGGTGGAAGTTAGAGAGCGAGAGAGGCAGACAAACAAAGAAATCCTGACAAGATTAATTGACCTAACAGTGTGTCTTGCACGTCAGGGACAAGCATTCCGAGGTCATGATGAGAGTGAGTCCAATGATAACCGTGGCAATTTTCGTGAATTAGTCAATGTATTTTCCCGCTACGATAGTGTGCTGAAAATGCATTTGGAAAAAATTGCCACAGTTAAAGCCACCAAGACAAGGCCCCAGGTGTCACTGCTTTCCAACAGAAGTCAAAATGACATCATTGCAGCACTAGGAACTTACATCAGGAAGGAGATACAACGTGAAATAAAAGAGGCTGAAATGTATTCCATTCTACTTGATGAAACCTCTGATGTTTCACACAAAGAGCAAGTGTCATTTGTTGTGCGATATTTTCATCATATGCAAATAAAGGAGAGATTCATCGAAGTGTGCAATGTTGATACAACTACAGGCCAGGAGCTGGAGAATACAGTGTTCTTGCTTCTGCAAAAGAATGGCCTAGAGATGAAGAACATGTATGGTCAAGGCTATGATGGAGCAGCCAACATGAGTGGCATGTATAAAGGTCTCCAAGCTAGAATCCGTGCACACAATGAGAAGGCCCTCTATGTGCACTGCAAAGCCCATTGCCTCAATTTGGTACTAGTGGAGGCATCAAAGTCCAGCAAGCATTTTGTGACATTTTTCAACTTGGTGGAGAAATTGTATGCCTTTTGCTCAGGCTCCCCAAAGCGTCATGCTGCCTTGGTCAAATTTCAGGAGTCTCTCTTTCCTGGACAACGTGTTATGGAGCTCCAGCAGCTGTCAGATACTCGATGGGCTTGCAGGGAAAAAGCACTGAAGGCACTTCAGAGAAATTTGAAAGCCATTTTGATGCTCCTTGATGACATCAGTGACAGTGACCCACCTAACCTGGCCCAAGGTGATGCTCAGATGTACAGAAATGCCATTAATTTTATGTTCATTCTCTGCATGGAAATCACCACACCAGTATTCGAAGTCACTGCTTTGGCATCAGATTCTCTGCAGGAAGAAGGGTTGGACCATTCCACTGCCTACAAGGTAATTGATGGTGTGCTTCACACATTGCAAACCATGAGGTCTGAGGAGAAATTTGGAGAGATATTTAGATGTGCATCAGAGAAGGCAGAGAGTTTCAACATTCCAGTACCTACCGTGGTGCCTGGTCAAGAGAGAAAGCGGAAAGTTCCAGTGCGTTTCCAACACAGCACCACAGTGTCTCAAGCAGGTGCTCAGTTTGAGTCAGTGGAGGCATATTTCAGGAGTGGTGTATATTTCACCTTTCTGGACATCATGACTGGGGAACTGAACAGGAGGTTCAAAGGGGACAATACTGGAAGCCCAACGGCCAGAATCATTCAGTCCTTCCAGCCCTTAACTGTGCATGCTAACTGGGTAGGCCCACCAAACCCAGAAGCCATTGAAGCTGTCCACATCCTCTGTGAATTCTATGGAGAAGATGAGGACCAGCTCAAAACAGAATTAAAGGTCTTCCACTCCAGCTTTAGTTCAAAAGACCTCAGAGAAATATTTCTGATACTGAGGGAAAACAATGGCCAGCTGATCTTTCCTGCCTTTGTCAAAATGATTCAGATCTACGCAACACTACCAGTGACAACTGCGACAGTTGAAAGATCCTTTTCAAAGCTAAAAATAATCAAAAATAAACTAAGAAGTTTGTGTGGAGAAGAAAGGTTGTCTGATCTCCTCTTGTTGGCCATTGAGAAAGATGTGGAGATCAATTACAACGAGGTCATCAACATCTACAAAGACATGGCACCAAGAAGGATGCTTCTTTAGAGCAGTACACTCCATTTAATGGACACTTGAGAATATGTATGTATATAGTTTAGAGTTGGATACAGATTTTATCTTTTTGTGGTGTGATTTTTGATTTTTAGAGAATGTTTTGAAATAAAAGTCAAATTGCATTTAACCTGTGCGATTTTTTTATTATAAAAAGAAAAGGTTTTCCACATATGCAAAAAGTGCCCTTTTTTCCCCCTGGAGCACTTGCCCCCCAAAATGTCTGTGCACGCCACTGGTTATATGTTAAGGTCATGTAAACAGTTTTCCAGATATTTGGTAAATACATTGATATTTTTAATTTATTTTTAATGTGGCTTTAAGCTAGACCACACCAGCTGACATAGCCATTTAGATTTCTCTAACTGTAAAAGGGTGTTTATTATTGTGGCCTCTTCTTTGTTAGTTCACCTCTGAGACCAGAACAGCAGCTCCGAGTTTCTCAAGTTTCAATTCATAAAACATTTTTAATAATGGTAAACCAAATCATGTCGTTTCAATGTTTAATGAACTGAAAAATAAGCAGGTTTCAGCCATATGAACAATTACTAACAATTAACACTAGTTATTGTAGCCAGTAGGCTGAAAATTATAACTGTATAGTTTATTGATATGACGGTAATAAACTGGGGAAATAGAAGTGTTATCTCTTTACCTTTGGGTATTCAACACTGACATAAACAGTCTAAATAAATAATAGAAATAAATTAAGATCTGAGTCCTAAGTCATGTAATGTTTCTGTTATCCAGTAACGTAACATGGAATGACGTGATAGGTAGAGTTTTAGGTGACATCACATCATTACAGGAAAGCTCAGGAAAGGATGAGCTTTCTTCTACTCATGGGTTTATTTTCTAGTGCTGAATAATTTTTCAATCAGGTGCAGTAAGTAGCCATTTACTTAGTTCACAACTGTTACAAAGAGTAGAGCCCTGCACGTGAAAACATTTCTTTTAACCTGCAGTGCAAACATCAGCACTAAATCATACCGATTTGTCCTTCTTCACAGCAGCCCCTGGCCCTTTTACCCTCCAAACCCCAAACAGTAAAACAGTCTACAACTCCAGATTGAAATATATTACGCTCTTTATTTTCGTATGTGATCATCTAGACAGCAGTAATAAAGGAAAGGGTTTTCCAACATTGCTAAAATTAAGCTTTGGCAGGAATTTTGCTGTTGTTAGTAATTGAAATTGCTGCAGCATGTGCTATTCAGTGACCACAACATGCAGTTTGATTTTATTTTTACCTTTTGGTTTATGTTTTAAACATTCATAGCTTGAAACAAAAACAAAAATTGAACGTAACTGTTATTCACTACAACTCAGTCACACACACATTCATACAAGTGCTTTTTTTTTTTCAATACCTAAGCACTTTGACACTGTCACTTTGTAACAAGTGTCCAGCAGCTCTGAACAGTGACTTCTTCCAGACAGGCCTCAGCTCCGGTCATGTGACTTAAAACTATGTGTTTTCTTTACAATTTCTAGTTCAGAGCAGTTATATAGATGTATTTGAGTAGTATTTCTGGTTGGAATATGTGTTTTTATGGTATTATTTTAATAGTATTGCAATTTAGAATTTGAAAATAGGCTGGGAAGTCTTTCCTTATCTTATTCTCAGGTTGAAAGTTAGGCAATCACTGTTTTCTTACAGGTAGCTCTTATTTACCCCCTCTCCCATGTGACTTGAATGCAGCATTCTTGTGAAGTTACAGCACTGATTGAAGGGGCTTGCTGCAAAATTCTTGAGGGACTCAGATACCCAGAATTCCACAGGCTTGATAGTGATAAAGTTCAGATGGATATTTTTTCAAGAGCGAATGACAGGAGGAGAGGAAGTAAAGAGGAAGGGTGTCATTCATGTATCTGGTGTCAATAGGTCATCATCATTAGGCTCCACCCACACTCATTCTGTGTGTGTTTCACAGCATGTGTTTCCCATCTGGTTCCACCCAGTCCCTCAACACTGACTTAATGCTGACCTATTTTCCCTCATCTTTCTTCTTTCTCTTGTTTTATTGTTTTGTTCTTTCTTTAGCAGCCAGAGCACATCTCTCCCTCTCTCCCTCCTCTCTCGCCGGCTTTCCCTCACGTTATTTCTCTCCCCTACCTCTCATTTCCTATCCTCGTCTTCCCTTGCTTTTCATCAGTGTAACACAACACCTTGACCTCATGCTTTTTCTCCGTTGTGGATTTGTGTTGTGTGTGTGTGTGTGTTTGACAGTGTGATGTCATCGCTCCAACTTTCCCCAGCCAGATACCACAGAGATGCCGTCATCTCCCATCTCTCTCATTTGCTGCCTGTCATTCTGCCTCCTATGTCGCTAAAGATAACCGTCAACCAGTCATTTAACATAATTAAGGGTCTTAAAGTCCCATTTGTTCTACACGAAGGGGGAAATCTCTGAATGGGGGGTGAGGTCACTCCAATGTTGTGCCACTTGTGTCATGACTTACTTTCAATCACGTGCCAGTTTACACACATTTCGGCTCTTTAATTACATGTAGCAATCTGCCTTTGTTTTCCTCTTCTATTAAGATCCTTACACTTGCTGCCAGAAAATTCTTGAAACAAGTGAACTGAATTGGAAACAAGTGGAATTACCTCATTTCCTTGGCAGAGCTGTTTTGATTCGTCCGAAAGACGAAGCAACCATTCAGGACTCAGATCTGATCTAAATTACAGCTCTAAATCATTGAGATTTGTGTTTTTGTAAATTTCCCAACCTTTCCCGTGCCAAACAAGCGGAAAAACATCCAATGGTCCTCAGCAGATTGTTCCAGTGCTTATTGCTGTGATACTTTAGCATACTCTGTGTTGTCTTTTACAAGTTTTGACACTTTATATTACTGTGTTTGTCTAAAATTACAGATGGAATGTGAGAACTTTCAGCAGCTCAGATCTTAAGGCTACATGCACACAATGTCCTGATAGGTGTGTTAGCAAAATGCTTCTGTTACACTCAGACTCCTGAAAACAATTTTTCCCATTGTAAACTTGAAACAAAGACTTTTAGAATTAACACTAGTTCTCAGACTGAGACTGAATCTGCTATCCAAACATCCCCAGTAGAAAACTCATGGATGACATCCTCTCCTTGCCCAAGCTTGCTAGTTAAAGCATGCTAGTCTGGTGAAAACTATTATATTTAAAGCGTTTTCAGGTAATGATTTTATTAAAATAGACGGAGGGTGTTAGGGCGTTCTTATTAATTGCATGTGATGCTGGCTTCAAAAGTGAGTCAGCCCTCGCAGACTCTGATGTTAAAGTGCTGAAATTTATAGCAGAGATAAACATGTTAACAGGCTTGCATGAAAAATGTTTTTCATTCTCTTCGTGAGTTTACTGGGGTGTATTTTTTATGGCTTATAGTTTCTCAATTACTAAGACTTAAAGTTGTGTATTATTAGGAGTGTGACTGCTTGTGGTTATTTCTACCTTTTGGAGCATTTTCAATGCAATTATCTGACCAATAATATGGCTTGCTGCATGTTTAATTGGACTAAGGGCCCATTAAATAAGTCGGCGTTCCAGTTTTGGTCAGTGAAGCTTACTAACTAGGCCAGCGTTTAACATTTGGCATTAGCTGCTAACCTAGCGCTCCACTCTCTCATGGACTTTGGGGTAACTTCCAGCTCTGTCATCGCGTGAGGTTTCAAAATGGGGTTTTATGTTTTTTGATACTTTATTTTAGTTTGTGTGTGTAAAATTAAAGGGAGTGTGCTTGAGGCTTCAAGATGGGACTTCACAAACTACTGAGTGATGTCGCATTATCCATCTTTTCTATACACTTTCTCATATAAACTGCTCCAGCAACCTCAGATAATTAAGATAATTCCTTAATTGTAATCTCCCTTGCAGGTAAGTACTGCCTGCTACCTTAATTTATCAGTTTACCCTTTGGTATAAACATACAAAAGGCCTTTATAAGTTTCTATTAGACATCATGGGACAAGTCAAGTCAAGTCAAGTCAAGTTTATTTATAAAGCACATTTAAAAACAACCAAGGCTGACCAAAGTGCTGTACAATAAAATACAAATATAAAATACAATAAAACACAAATACATAAAACACCTCACTGATAAAACAATAGATTAAAACAATAAGTTAAACCTTACTAAAGGCCAATGAGAAGAGGTGAGTTTTAAGAGCAGTTTTAAAGGTTCCTAGGCTTGTGGAGAATCTGATGTGAGGAGGTAAACTGTTCCACAGTCTGGGTGCAGCCACAGCAAAAGCCCTCTCTCCCCTAGTCTTTAGTCTGTACCTGGGAACATCTAAAAGCATCAGGTCTGCTGACCTCAAAGATCTCCTGGGGCGGTAAATGCTAAGAAGCTCTGCCAGGTAAGGAGGTGCAGTACCGTTAAGAACCTTAAAAACCAGCAGTAAAATTTTAAAATCAATCCTAAAAGCAACTGGGAGCCAGTGGAGAGAGCAGAGGACCGGAGTGATGTGGTCTCTCTTTTTAGAGCCGGTCAGCATGCGAGCAGCAGCGTTCTGCACCAGTTGGAGGCGATGCAGACAGGAACGATCTAAACCAGCATAAACTAACTGGACACTCTGTTCACACAGTACACAGCTATGTTAACACCTTTGTGGTCAGCAGATAACCTCGTAAACACGAGCATCAGTCCAACAGAGTAAAGCATTACCCTTGTTGATTTTTATTCATTGATGTAGCAGAATTGTGCCACGCATGTTTGCCATCTTTTATTGATATATGTGGGCAAATAACGGCCATGCAAATATATTTCTGTGAGCTAACAGTGGGGTGATGTTGGTCTTAATAACCGCCATCGTTAATTTAGAAACACTCACCAGTCCAACCTGATGTCCACACTACATTTGAAGGAGGAGAGGTGTGTTGTGACCCTTCGGGCTTTTCATATCTTTACAACTTCCGAGGCCGGAAGTTGGAACTTACGTGGCGCACTTGAAGGCAGCATCAGTCTTCTCATGTACTCCCTCAGTGTCTGCTGTCTCCCTGAGCGCTATCATTCTTCCCATTCAGCTTCCTGCCCTATAAATATTTGAGTAGCCCCATTAGAGAGTGAGGTAATCTTAACACACACGCTCACGCACACACTCACGGCGGCTGCCATTAAGGCGTAGTAGTGGATAATAGTCTTGTCGGAGTGTTAGACCCCCGAGCTAACGGTCTAATTAAGAGCGAAACAGGTTTAACGAGTTTAGACTGTTCATTAAGCCAGAAACCTGATTAATTAACAGTCGAGGGGGAGAGTTTGCTAACGAGTCGCGTGATTAATTAAAACTACAGACGACAGAAAGTGTAACTTTAAATGGGGAAAAAGGTGAGGGATGATTACTACCAACGGAAGGAGGAGGAAAAGAAGAGGAATGAATAGAAACAGGAGATAGATGATGGAGGAGAGGGAGGGAGTGAAGTATGAAACAGAGAAATAGAGTACGAGGAAGAAATTGAAAGAGTGGGAAAAGGAAAGATGTGAAAATGGAAAAATGAAGAAAGATTAAAAGAGAGCAGAGGAGTGAGAAAGTGAAGGATTGAGAAGGATGAAAAGCTGAGAGAAAGTCTCCCCCCATGGTTCTCTCCAACTTAAAGAGAGAGAGAGAGACGCAAAAGGGAAAGATGGAAACTGTTCCTGCTTTTGTCAACCAGAAATGACTGAAAGTCATTGAGAAAGAGAGAAAGAGGGAGGGTGGCGGAGGTCAAAAGACATCAAGACATTAAAACAAAGAAAGACTGTGGAGAGAAAAACAAAGGCTTAATACAACAGCCTCTCACGCTCTCACTCCTTCTCTTTCTCTTTCATAAATACACACAATCGCACAAATGCAGATTCCTGAATCTCTCCTCTTTGTGTTTGGCCGAGTCGAGTACGAGTCGTGTGACGGCTCCCCTCGCTGGACATCTGAGGTTGAACAATTTGACCTCGAGAGCTAAGGGATCAAAATGTTTAGCACGCTGGAAGAGAAGGAAGAAATACTTCTTTCTCCTTTCAAAATAACGCTCTGATTATTTTGTGTTTTCCTGTTCTTATTCCTCATGACTCAGAAATTGACTAACAACTCAACTTAATTTGTTTGTGGTTTTAATTCTTTTTGAGTTAAGTTCCACACACAGAGGAAAAATAATCTATCGATTTTTTTTCATCCTAGCATTGGAAGAACATGCACACTCCACACAGAAAGACCTCAGTTGGCCGGTTGATTCAAGCCATCTCCACCATCCTTCCTCTAAACTGTATTATTGTATTATTTTTTTAACATTTTTCTGTGTCACTCTTTAGCAGAAAGTCTGTGCCAGTGCAAATAGATGTATAAAGAATAGAGCTTCAGATCAGTGCCAAATCCAATGAGCCAAAAGAACATGAAGCACCTGTCATGGGAAATGTGATGGGACACTCAACAGCTTCAGTACTTCTTGGCATTGCTTCTCCAAGTCTCCTTATTCTTCGGGCTACACCGCTTACAGTAAATCGTGTGCTTCCATCTCACGCTATACCTCTGTCACCTTCGTCTTATTTTCCTCCTGCTTGGCTGCTCCATATTCAGCATCCTTTATCCAACATATCCACTGCCCTTCCTCTGCACATGTCCAAACCATCTCACTCTTGCCTCCCTAACTTTTCCTCCAAAAGACTCAACCTGAGCACTATTCTTTCAATATCTGCCATCCAAGATAGTAGAGCTGGAGTCTGTTCCACAGTGCTTATTGAGACAGGTGATCATATCAAGAACCACAAAATAACATGGATGAAAATCTTGAAATATATATAAAAAAAAAATATTTCAGTTGTTATTTATACACCTGGGTAGCCCATCCAATCATGAGTCCAATCATAGTCTGAGTTGCGTACACTAATAGTGTACTAATGCATTTAAAATCTTCTGAGGTGTTCAAGTAGTCTGATGTGTGGTTCCTGCAAATGTTCTAGTAGTTAATTCACATAATTTTCAGTTGCCTCTTGACCCCTCTCTCTAAGTGTACAGGTCAAATGTTAATGTGTTTCCTATACTGTGTTATAAAGTAATGGCAGGGTTGCGAAACATTAATTTATGGAATCGGCACCAATTACATAAAGGAGTTGTATGTGTGGTTGTAGTACTGTAGTGTTTTGGTGAAGTGAAGCACTGCTGATTCAAATCCTTTGCGGATTGATGCTAACAGCCAAAATTATTAAAAAATAGTAAATGTAGCCACAGTACAGCTACCATGGTCTAATTAATATAATAATTCAAGCGCATTTGCAGTCTGAGCAGTATAACCATCCATCCCCATGCAAAGCTGTGGCTGCTGTGCAAATAAGGCTGAGCAGCGCAGCTGTCCTCACAGCCAGTGGCTGCGTAGCGTCAGGGATCCACATGTTTAACAGAGTAATGAGCAGCAAATGCTTTATGTAGAGCGTCACATCATCGGTCATGCCATTCCCTGAACTGGTGGTGTGTTGAACTGGACTAAAGTGACATATCAGCTGTTCGTATGGCTTAGGGAAGAAATGCAAAGTTTTATGCAAGGCAGTGCAAAGTTTATTGCGAGGTAAACCAAAAGTATTGTAAGAGAACATAAAAGTTATTGCAAGGGAAAGCAAAAGTAGTTGTAGAATGAAAACAGCTTTTTTCCCCAACCTTTTTTTCCAGCAAATTATATGGTTCACCTCGTGTGATTTTGTTAATGTTTTGTAACCCCGCGTTGAGGTTAAAGAGGCTGCGGCGGTAAAGAAATAAGACTGTTGACGGAGGTGGTTGGGTGAAGTGAGGAGGAAGTTGGAAAGAGAGTCGAGAGGAGACTACAAAAGAAAACAGAGAAGGGAGAACAGCGAAAAGATATGAAGAAAAAAAGGGGGGAGAAACAAGAGGGATCAGGGGCGGACTGTGAGCTGTGGAGGAGGAGCAGGTGCTGCTGACAGCAGCTTCATCTGTTCCTTTGGTTTCCTCACCTTCTGTGTGTGCATGTGTGAGACAAGACAGTAGTAAAGACTGCAGGAGAAAACAAGAACTGTGTCAAGCCCATGTGTGGCTGGTATTGATCACGCATGTGGTTTTGCCCTCATGTGTTTACGTAGCATAAAATGGGCATTTACCAATGACGCTATTCCAGGTGACCAAAATCCCAGGAAACTCAAATAAAAGAGTCATAGTGATAATGTGAGTCGTGATGTCAGATGGTGTAATGGTCTTACATGGAAAAAAAAGTGGATCAGTGACACAGTCACTGTTTAAAGAAAAAAAGGGAAAGACAGAAGTAAAACATGCAAAATAAAAAGTTGCTGCCAATTCAGTGTGGAGTCAACGTTTATGAGATCCATATCCCACAGCGTGGCCTACAATGACCTTATAAGCTCCTCAGTGTGAGGGCAAAAGCCAAAAGAAAATCCAAATAGTTTCTCACTGCTGGAAATGAGAGGCACTCCACCATGAGGCACTCCACCCTTTTCAGCCAGAAAAGGGTGGAGTGCCAAGTGGAGGAGTTTAAGTATCTCGGGGTCTTGTTCACGAGTGATGGGAGAAGGGAGCGGAAGATCGAAAGACGGATTGGTGCAGCGGCTGCAGTGATGCGGACGCTGTAGCGGTCTGTTGTGGTGAAGAGAGAGCTGAGCGTAAAAGTGAAGCTCTCAATTTAATCTACCCCCCTACCCTCACCTATGGTCACAAGCTGTGGGTAGTGACCGAAAGAACGAGATCATGAATACAAGCGGCGGAAATGGGCTTCCTCCGAAGGGTGGCTGGCCTCTCCCTTAGAGATGGGGTGAGAAGTTCGGCCATTCGGGAGGGGCTCAGAGTAGAGCCGCTGCTCCTCCACATTGAAAGGAGCCAGTTGAGGTGGTTTGGGCATCTGACAAGGATGCCCCCTGGTTTTCCAGGCATGTCCCACTGGGAGGAGGCTCCGGAGCAGACCCAGGACATGCTGGAGAGATTATATCTCTCGGCTGGCCTGGGAACGCCTTGATGTTCCCCTGGATAAGCTGGAGGAGGTGGCTGGGGAGAGGGAGGTCTGGGCTTCTCTGCTTGGGCTGCTGCCCCGCGACCCGGCCCCAGATAACCGGAAGAAAATGGATGGATGGACTTCTGGAAATATTTGATTAGGTAGAACTTCCTTGGACATAAAGTGCTTACACTAGTCTTTCTTAGTGACAGTCATCTGATTTATTTGTTACATTTTTCTCCTTAATTAATTCTTAATTTGTTTTTTATTGAGGTGAGTGAGCCTTCACCAGATACTTTTGTAATATTTTTTGCTGATAAACCCCAGGAAAAAGCTAAGGATTGCACATTTCACTAAGTGTTAAGCACAAACACTAATAATCAATACCATGTAAAGAGACAGAGTCTGTCTCTGCGTCTGTTTTAAATTTCCCACACTTACTTGTTTATCAGCATCTCAAAACTCATCCATGTGATTGTTCCAAAAATGAGCATATGAGTGTCTCATGATCCTTCAGCACTGTGGTTAAGATGTGGTAGAGTCTAGGCACAGAAGCTACTTGGTTAAATTTAGGGAAGGGTTTAAGTCCTAGTTAAACGAAGCCATGTTTACCGATCAATCGCTGCAGGTTTGTGCTAATTTAAAAGTGAACTACTACTTCTGTTTGTTCCAGTAGCACACATTTTCTTCTTCACATTTTGTATTTCATTTTTTAGAAAATATTTTTTAATGTGAATTGTAAATAAGAGTATATTTATACTGTGTACTATATGAGTTGGAGGTGTTAAATGAAAGACAAATCTGAATAGAAATTTACAGAAAAATAATGCACCACCACCATGGTGGTTGTATCGTCCTGTGGGGAAGGAAACTGATTTAAAAGGATATTTTGGGAACACTTTAGAAAATTTACTAGCACTTTTCATGATGGTCAGGACTAGTTTAGTTAGCCTGCACTAACATACTGGAGTAGCCAAGATGGCTACTCTGTGTTGAGCTCTGCCTCTAAGGACTCTGAGCGAATGGAAACTTCTATCTTTGCAGGCAGGAACAGTAGCAGGAAGCAGGAATCTTTAATCAGTCTGAAGTTTCTGTTTCCTGGAAGCTGAAATTCACCTGACCTCTGCACATGATTCTCTCTCTGTGTCTTTGTTTCATCTGCTGTAAAGCCTTTTGTTCTTTCCGGCTTTATGCGATCTCTCTCCTACATTTCCTCTCCCTGCTTCTTGTCCTCCATCCAATTAACTCAACCCTCTGCTTCTCTTTCTGTCCCTCTGGATGTCTCTTTTTCTCATTCACTTGCTGAAAAAAAAAACGCCACAGCTGAAAGTGTCCGTGTGCGTCTATCGGGTGTGCTGTTTGGACAGTAAACATCCATCTGGTTTCCACAGAGACGGGATGTCAGCGCCCTTCATGCGGGATATTTTTACAACACTTGGGGATTTGTCTACAGTACAGCACTGTACACATACAGTATACTCACCCAGGCATGTATAATGCAGCCGTGTAAATCTAGAAAATCTGATAACTTTCTCACTGATGCTTTGATGTCGATTTATATGATGTGACCAAAGGTATGTAGACGACCCGGTCAGCATAGCAGACTGCATGTCAAAGTTCTGTCTTGTTGTGTCTCGATGAAAGGAAAATCCCAGCAATGGAGTTTCAAGCTCAGGTAGAAAGTAATGATTAAGTGTATACAACACTAAAAGGAAGAGAGGCACATCCAAGCTAAAGCAGGTAGCTGCTACACCCTAAAAAGCCAGTACTGAAATATCTCAAACAGAGTGATGTTTAGAGCACTACTCTTCCTCATCAGACAATCACGTATTAAAAAACACCATCATCAATCATATGGTAGGAGTCATGTGATAGGGTCACAATAGTAAAATTTATGATTGGATTAAAATATTAATCCACATGCAAACATCTCGATATTTCTCCTGCATATTTGTTGAGCCGCTCCTTATTTCTTTGTATTTTGCTTCCAAAGAGCCAGACTTTGTTTTGTTGAGCAACAGTTCTCCAGTCCTGCTTTTTCACTCGTTTTCAGTCCAGTCCTTGTACCTTACCATTTCAAAGGAATGTTTTTTTCTTTGTTTGTTAAGCCACTGACCTATGAATCATTCAACCATAGAAAAGACACCTACCTCGAGGGTTGATCCAGTGTTGTGTTTACACATAGCAGACAACTTTAAATTGTATGTTCACACTTTGTTACTAGCCATCTGTTGCAAAAACACTGAACTGAATGTTGAAAAAAAATCAATGAAAAATCTTAATGATAACACAGTTTGACAGGCATAAAACAATATTTTTTAACAGTATCCGGACACAGGACCTGAGCCATGCATTTGGCTCTCCTGTTGATCCATCTACTGTTCACTGAAGCTTCATCAGGAAGTCTCAGTAGATGGTTGTCAGGAAGCCATTCATAAGGAAAGGAAGCAGGATGAAAAGGGTGAGGTACGCCAAACTACAGAAGAACTGGACTGACAATCACTGGTAACAGGTCTGATGATGTGATGAATGCAATTTAGATATTTTTGGTTAAAATATTTGTCAATATGTATAGAGGGGGTCAAGAGAGAGGTTCAACAGTGGGTTTCTACAGTTGTCTGGAAAACATGGTTGCATTTCTGGCAGTGGTGTTGGGATATGGAAAGTATTTGATTAGCAACACCATTTTTTAGCCTGACAATGATGCCAGACACACTGCCAGTGCAATAAAAGCATGCCTGAATAGACTACTGTTATTATAGTATTATTAACTATTAATCATGGATTGGCCTCCCCAGAACTTGGACCTCAATATCACTGTGGCAGTGTGAGAAAAGGCAGCCAAGGAAAAGTTTTAAATGTCCTTCAAAGAGTGGTCATACCAAATGCAAACACTCACACATACTTTTGCAGAATCTTTTTTTGCCTTTTATGTGTATATTTTATATTGTCAGATGTCTCAATACATCACTGCACCTATTTAACATTTTCCAGAAAAATATAAAGAAATGGGGTTGGCTCAAGACTTTTGCACAGCACCGTATATCATACTATAGCGATAAGTTAAAGTGTCTTTTATGGAACAAAGTGACACCTAAAGTCAGAGACATGTTTTCATCCTATTGTGCAAAAAAAAATGTTGACTCTAAACTGGAAGTTCTCTTACAACACATTTTCCTTCTGGTGCGTCGGAGAGCAACATGTATAGGTTTCTGGCACAGCATCACCTACTTCCTACTTACAAGAGCATTCAGTCTGCAAAGGTTAAAACTCTGAACAATTTTATTATTTCAATTTTTGACCATTGTTGAGGTGCCTGAACACAATAGGAGTACAATTTATTACCATTTTGTCAAACATTTCCTGTGTCCACAATGTAGAGAATAAGATAATTCATCACATGTAGGGAACCCTTAAACAACCACCTTGTGAAAAATATCAGGCAGACTTAAAAAAAGAAGAGCGAGAATACAGAAAAGGTCATGCTGTAATGTCAGTGTTGACCTTCTTGGGAATTACAATGTCATGTTTAGGTGTCCGCATAGTTCTGGCCATTCTCTGTCTTACATGCTGAAAAGTGTGAGGGCAAGAAGGAAGAGAGATGCAAATCAGCAGCAAAAACTGCAGCAGCAAATGTAACAGGAAGAGTTTTACATGCAGGTGTGGCGTGCACACAAACAAACGGATGTGTCTGCTTCTGGCCTGAAAATGCGGTAACATCTAGGAAGAAGTTCATGCATTAATCAGTTGAAATTAGCCAACTGTCCGTCTAGTTTGCTCACCGAGCCATCTGTGCTACTGAGGGTTTTTAATTCTGTAAGATGTTAGTCATACTGGTGAACAGACACACACACACACACACACACACACTCAGACCACACACCTCCTACCTACCTGCTGCTCTGCGGATGTGAAGGGACAGAGATTAGCTCTGTGCGTGGGTGGACAGTCAGCACTAGTGTGTGTGTGTGTGTGTGTGTGTGTGTGTGTGTGTGTGTGTACGTACGTGCGCGCGTGCATGCAAGTAACGGGTGTTGGGGACAGTAGTCATTCAACCACCCGCCCCCATTGTGTCAAGAATAAACTGCAGTGCACTCACACACACCTACAGCATGCACAGCACATACATTTTGCTGCTTATAAATAACCAGCCAGGACAGGATAAGATGCTACAAACAGACTCAGAAATTGCCGGCAGCTATCATCCAAATGTTGGGATACATTCTGGCAGAGTCTGGGTTTTTCTACTCTGTCGGCCAATTTTGCAGCTAACCAACGATCATTTGGTCCTTCTGGAGTTGTATTCTTCTGTAAACATCAAGTTACTGGCAGAGGGGGGAATTGGCCACTTGAGCGACAGTGATGGCTGCTGCTTTCTTGGAATACCTATCATGTTAGAAGCAGTTTTTACTCCCTTTTCGTCGCACTTACATCTTCACAGATCCATCGCGACAATTTCATACGGTGGAATTACGGATTTAAGCTGTAGATTTGTACCCCAACTCTGCCTTTTAATAGGTTTCCTTTTAACAGTAGTTTAAAAGTAGTTTCATATGGAAACACAGCAAGAAACGAAAAACTCACATCGAGCCTTGAAGCCATGATGATTCTCTCACCTTTAAGGTGAAAAGAAAGCGTTGGGAGTGGAGAGAATTTCTCATGTTGATACAGCTGCTGTGTAAAAGATTTATTTTATGCCATGATGTCATTGTGACACATTACTGAAAGTGCTGGAAGCTCGTATCAGAAACACCAGCTATGATTCAGATGATGCTGAGCAGCTCTGGCAGTCAAACAAACACAGCTCGATGTGTTCACGGTTCACTTCGCCTGAGTGTTTTTGGAGGATGCAGAGATCCTTGTGACAAACACCTGAACCGTGTAAATATATAATGTTGGACTGAAGATGCAGGTTTTGCTCCATACCCAACATTTTTTTGACAGAAGTAATGTGCCGTAGCTGCATAAGCAAAGGCCTCTGTAGTGGATGAGTATTTGTCATGTTTAGCGGAACCTATAACTCGATTAAAGATCTACATCAGGCAGATGGGTTACATCCCCAAGATTATGGTTAGGCACAGAGGTGATGAGAGGTTAGGGTTATGGTAGACAGAAGGCTGAAGTGTAAATGCAAAAATCAGTGCATGGCAGAGGAAGTTAGGGTTAGAAAACCAAGTGGTTAGGATTGAGGATTAACCATTCAGATCACCACAAAGCAAAGTGGAAAAGCCATTTGAAGAACAAGGGAATGTATTTAAGTTCGTATTGCAAGTTAAATGGTGTAAATGTGCTTATACTGAAATGTTGAAACAACTGGTATCTTTGATGTTTAGCAGATTAGATCAGTTTTCTGAGTTTCAGCCATTATCATTGGACACTCTCATCCAATGTGTTGCTCAAGCCTAGAGATGTGTCCCCAAGCTAATATTGATATATTATTATCATTACTGTATTGCAATTAGAGCGGGTAGGTTAGTGTTACCTTCAAATCTGTGCCTGGAGCATATGGAATTTTCACGTTTTTGGGATACCCATAAAGAAATCTTATTAGCTACAGAAGATCTTTGGGGTCCAAGTTTGAACGGTGACATCCTCAACTTTCTGAAAGTATGTCTGTTATAGCATTCACCAAACATTCAGCCTAACTCAAACCTTAGCCCTAAGTGGTTCACTGTTGACCCTGGTGGGTGGTAAAAGGTTAAAATGTGCTTGTTTTGTAGCTACAAGATGAACCTCCTGTAATTGGAGGTTGTTAAAATAATCTGTTGCTAAATCACTGGCAACTCACAAGTTTAGGAAATTAACCCCATTCTTTTAAAAATTACATTCTCCAGTAGATAGTCCAAAGATACTTTTGATGCCGCAGAGGCACTGAGATGAATGCATGAAAGGTTAAGATTTACAGTGAATGCCTGAGAAAAAGACTGCGATTATCAAAAAGCACTTACTCTAAGTCTAGGCTGCAATTCTGAGTAATACTAGTCTTCTTTTTGTAGAGTACAACAGTTCTTGCAGGACTGCATGTTCCTTCATTCAAGTACAAGGTGTTGTTTCCATAATATACATATTTTATTGCCCACCACAATGGGCAACTCCCAATGCCCGGAGCCAGAAAAGTAGTTGCGCTGGAATACTCTTTGTCTGCCTTCCTGACATAAATGAGGGTAACAAAAGCCCTGAGTGCATCCCACTTGGTTTCTGAAGTGTGTGACTGAAAGTTTTGGTAATTATCTGCCCTACATAGTAGGAGTTCTATTATTGGTGATGTTGCAAGGTTTGGATTGCAGATTCTGATGTAACACAGTGAAAAATGGCCTCCAGGATGACACTTGGTTCCTGAGAGTAAAACTAACTCAGCATTATAGGTGCTGCTAAAACCTGCCTGCAGGCTTTTTTTAACGAGAGGAGAGCAGAGGAGGGGGGTGAATGAAAAGGAAAAGAAGGCTGAAAGAGGAGAGAGATGCATAAACAAGGCAGCAGAAAATCGAAGGAAGCGTTGAGTTGGGAGAGAAGAGGGGACTGAAAACAACAAGGGGAGGAGAGTGGAGTGGGGAAGAGGGATGCAGATGAAAGACACTTACATAAGTGTGAGCATCATGCCCATATGCGCAAACACACACCAGGAATAGTCTTGAGTCAAACATTTACAGAGTTGTTGTGGGCTGGAAGCTCCCACTCTGGAAGCAGCAGAGCATTGATGCATCTTTTCATTCAAAGACTCACGGATCTCTAAAGGCAAGTTACATAAAACACACCGACTTGTACAACGGCTGCCACTGTGCACGCTGCTAATTCAACATGAATGCATGAAGAAGGGCTCCTACAATAGCTGCTAGTGTGCGGAGGTTCTGCAGTTTGCGTCACAAACATCTCTGCGGGTGCAGCTGCAGGCATCACGGCTAAATATACATCAACCAGGAAAGAGGAGCGATTGTTTTGGTATGGCTTCAGGTCAGCTCGGAGATGATTCAAGTATAAATGAAATTCCAGATCAAGGAGATCAGAGTGTTAGCTACTCTGACACGCTGCCCTGGTCTCCAATAGAGGTCTACAAGGGCGTGAAACTGAAACCTGTTGTGGAGGTATGTAATAACGACAGGAGAGGTCTCAGTGTCTCACTCCAACTTTATTAACTGACTCTCAGAACCTCACATATAGTAAGCGCCAAAATCTCCACCCCAGCACTTCCCTTCAACTTGGGTGTGAGTGGAGCCACCTGGTGGTCCGCCACACATTAAACAAAAACACTGACCCAAATCTGAAACTGGAATTTGAACTCAAAACCGTGAATTGAACCCATCCCTACTTGTACCTACGTTACCGAAGTGAGCCAAAAGTAAATTTGGTTAAACTGGAAAATAGGCTTAAAAATCCTATTAGACTACATCTCATGGAGAAGAACTAAGGCCAAGCTTTTGGTTAAAACGGCTTTAGGATAGCTAATTGTTTGAATGATCCATCTCATTAAACATTTGAACTGTTTAGACTTTAAACAATTAGTCATTAATTTCAACTCTGATTGCATTTCTTCAGATACACTAGTGCTCTTGCTCTTTGGTTACTTGGGTTACATTTTCATTTCCTGCATCTCCTGCAGTAGCTTTGGTGGTTTGTAGTTTGTGTCTTCTTTGTGCATTCTGCGACTCTTAAACCTCGAAACATGCCACAAACTCACACACGATTCAGACCGATAGCAACTGTGCAGAAGTCTTATGTTTTTTGGGTTTTTTGTACTGCTGCAACAGCAGGGTTAAGCATTGCCTCAGTGCTCCCATTTAATTGGGCATGGTGTCCTTTTATATAGAAAGTAAAGTATAGAATAAGTATAAAGTATAAAATTAAACCAAATTCCCCAAAAGTGGAGCAACGTCCCGCTAAATGGGCTGTTAGTATAAATAACTGCATAGATGTATTACTTATTATAATAATGATATTCATCAAATAATTTCCTCCATTGCCCCAAATGGCACCAACACCACAGTCACTGTCAAGAGCTCCAGTTCACAGGGTTTTAGCATAGCAGACAGCGAGCGGCCACAGCTTTCTGCGTAGTCAGTCAAAGTGGCCTTAAGCTAGAACAGAACTTTTTTTTCTTAACATGTTTGATACGCATTTTAACACGGGAGTGTTTCTGTGGCCAGTGTCAGCTACTTGAGGAACTGCAGTTTGGGGCACTTCCACATTGGGTTCATTTTTCAGCCCCAGATGGAGCCTCCTGACTGAGTCAGACTTTTGTCACTTGATGACCATGCAATTTTGTCTTTCAAGCAGAGGCGTTGGTTCAAAAGGAGAAAACAGGATTTGCTGTATTTAAACATCAAAACAATAGAATCAAGTATCAAGCTAATGTGACATACCTATTTTTAATGCTGCTTTGGCCAAGTTTGGACTCACCAAAATCTCACTTTCTGGACTTGTGGTTTAGCAAAAAGAGACGTGCCGTCATCCTCAACAACTTTTTGACTGTGGACTGTGCACTTAAAGCATTTCTCCAGGAGGAGATTTAAAGTGGTTCAGACAAACCGGGTAGCATTGCCCATCTGACGGGTAACTCAGGGGCCAGATGACAACCCTGGATTTCTGTCATGTTCAAGAAATATGGCAGTGCTTCCACCAACCTCCAACACGGTATAATTTCTCTGTGTAACTTTACGCTCCTTATTGGCTGTTGCTGGGTTACAGAAGAACCTTTAACAAACCATGAGAAGATGTCCATCCCTGAAAAAATCTTAACTACCTCTTCCTCTGTCCATCTCGCTTCCTAGTGCATTTTGCAAACTGTTGTGGAAAATGTAATGAAGCTACACACATGCATGCACACGTGCACGCACATACACACATGCATGTGGCTAACTCAGTAATAGTTTCAAGGCTTGCCCAGCAGCCCTGTGGAAAATATGACTGCCTTCTCTTTTCCACTGGCAATTTACACCAACAGGACGCCTGTTTTTCCCCTCCTCACCTCTTCACCCCCCTCCCCTCTGTCTCTTTTGCCCCCCCTCCTCTCTCTCCTCCATCTTTTTCGCCATCTCTCTTTTTTGCTTTCTCTGTTAAATGGAAACATGTTGGTCAAACAGCCACAGCTGTGGAAGAACCGCTGTGTCGGAAAAGAAAACTCTGTAGGTACAGTGCATATACTGTATGTTTGAGCGTGAGCCAGGAGCCTGAACATGGAACACGGAATTCTTTAACAGCCTGAATTGATGCTGTGTCACATTATCTTTCCCATGTTAACCACAGGGTGTGTGTGTGTGTGTGTGTGTGTGTGTGTGTGTGTGTGTGTGTGTGTAAACTCTTGTTACCTCTTCAGAATCACTGTGGCTCAGTAATTGTACACTGCAATATATTGAGCAGCATGAGAACAGAATAAATAAAGAAAAATACTAAACTGAAGAGCTGACAAAATGTAATCATTGCTTAGTAGCTGTTCGGGATCTTTTGATTTAATCACACAATCTAGCCTAACAGACGAAGTTCGCCAAGTTGTCATGAGTACTTCTCATGTAGCTCTGCAGATTCTTGATCCGCTAACGAACTTAATACATCTGATACCTCCAGGACAGTTACTAAATGGGCCATGTGGTTTTGGCTCCCACTGTTTCCAAATTCGAAATGAACATTATTTAACAGAGAAAGTTCCGCCCAAGAAAAAGCCTCCAGGCCTGAAAAATGAAGCCAATTCAAGAAAGAAGTTTCTTGAGGTTGGCTCCAAAAGCAAGTCAGTCCCCATAGACCCCGATGTTAAAATGTTCTGCTTTACGGCAGCAATTAACAGTTTACACCCTGGCATCCAGATATGCAGTTTTGGTCCCAATAGCTAATTTCCCCCTTCAGTTATAACTGAACATGCTAAACTGCATGTAAGGCCCCTTTTTAAATTTCATTAGGGCTCAAAGTTTGGCAGAATTAACTGATTTGACTGACACGCGCTCATATCGGTCAACTCTGCTAGTTCAAGTCACAGAACCGGATCAGTCAGCCGTGTTTGTGGTGGTGCTGGTTTTTTTGGAACATCTTTTATATACAGTCTGTTTCGACTAAAATTTATGATTTTAACAGATGGGTTCAGCATTTGGGGGAAAAATATGGAAAACCAAAATTGCCAATTACCAAACCCCAGTCTTTGCAATGACACACATTTTCATAGCTCCCACTGTGTAAATCAGTGTTTAATTCTAAACAAGAAGCTTGTCCTCACATGTTTATTAATGCACTTTAATAAACTCTGATCGGTGATGCTTTCAGGCTTCTTCTCCCTTTAGGGGTCACCAAAGCAAATCATTTGCCTCCATCTCACTCTCTTCCTTGCATTATTCGCTATATGTTCTTCTTCACTGCATCCACTAATCTTCTCTGTGGTCTTCCTCTTTTCCTCCTGCGTTGTAGCTCTGTATTCAACACCTTTTGTCCACAATTCCTCCTATCCACATGTCCAAACCATTTCAGCCTCGCCTCTCTACCTTTGTCACACACTGCTCAATTTGAGCTGTCCCTCTGATGTACTCATTTCTAATTTTGTCCGTCCTCGTCACTCCCAATAAAAATCTTAACATCTTCAGCTCTGCCACCTCCCGCTCCACCTCCTGTCTTTCTGTTAGTGTTTGCCATGCTTTTGAGCATGCTTTCTTAATAAAACCCAACACTTCCTTAAGGGTTTCACAATTAAAGCTTCCCAGCGAAGGGTGGGGAGTATCCCCAGTAAGCAGCCAGAAACATTTTAATTTGAAACAGATGGTGGATGTTAAGAGCAAACAGAGGTAACGGCAAACAAATGGGACTAAATTAGAAAACAATTTGAGAAGTCAAGTAGATCGGCCTTTGGTTATACAGTAGTAAGAAAATGTAATTTGTGAGAGAAAAGCCAAACTTGATGTCATTTGATTTGACACGGAAGGTTCTTTTCCAGGACTAATATGGTAGTGGTCTCTCTGTGCATGTCTTTCAAAGCTGAAACCACATACACACATGTGGACATTGGACAGCGCTGAAGCAGACCAGAGAGTGACCTCACCGCTCAGGACTTTCAGACTGAAAACATATAATTTCGTGTGTACATATACAACACCATAAAGCAATCATTGATTCACATGTTTCACACTGGCAGGCTCACACACAGTTTTCACATGTATTTACTCCACCAGCGAGCCTGGAAGAAGAATCCGTGTGTAGGAAAACATACAAATACCCTCGTATTGTTTTCCCCTTGGACTTTATGAGCTTGCGGTGCTTTCTTTTCATTTGAGCGCCAGAAATATTTTCTTTAAAAAAACATATTTCCTTCTTCATCATTTAATTTTTGTGTATTTTCTTAAATTTGTAAATTAAACAGCATTTCTATACTGCACTGGCTTTTTAGCTGTTCCTTAACAATTCGATGAAGACAGTTAAGCAGGCTAGAGAAAAGGACAATGACATTCAGCATACTGTCCGGCCAGCTGGAAGCAGGGATCAGATGCTCAGGGGACCCCAACCGCTCCGCCTATCATGTCGCCCAAATTTTGTGTTTCTCATGTCTGTTTTTAAACCCCATTTTTGGTTGAGTTTAGATTCATAAGTCATTCAGCATTTCTACACTGCTGGTACTGTAGACTCGTTACTTAAAGAAGCATAAAGCAAAGTAAGAAAATACTGCATTATGAGTAAATGTCTTGCATTCTTCAGTCTTACTGGTATCAAGACTAAAGAGTAAAGCACGCAGATTCAGCCTTGATGCATCATTATGTGCATCAAGGCCGTAATGATGCATCAATTATGTCAGCAGCGTTTTACTGATGTGACAGGTTGATGTTTTTCTCACTTAATGAGAATTCAAGTTGTCAGAGGATTTGTCCTAACTTCTGACATAAATAATAATAATGATGAGAAAAATCCTCTGTACTTTCTGTAATATTCTTAGAGATCATGTGGGTACATAAAAATGTATGCATCATTTTGTTCATTCCAGTCCTTGTATATCTATATCTATATCTAGCATTAGAAGATAAAGTTAGATTTCTTCTCCGTCACAGAGCAGTGATAAGTTTGGAGTATTTTCCGTTGTGTAACAGAAGCTTTTATAACTGTAATTCAGCAGCAGCAAAACTATAACCTTGGCACACCAAAAACTTCCTCCTCCCACACACACACACACACACACACACACACACACACACACACACACACACGCACGCACACACGCACATACACCCTCATCCTGTCTCTGCAAACCTGCCTGTGCTGCCACCTCCCACACATTTACTCTATTCTGGGCCCACACACACACTTGTACACACATATTTTCAGATTTTTTTTTCTGAGAGAAATATTCAGTAGCATAATGACTTCCTACCTGCTGTAAATCACTGTCTACAAGCCGCCTGCTCAAGTGTGTGTGTGCATGTGCATGCGTGCGTGTTTGTTGTGCATCACAGTTCAAATTGAGTTCATTTGATTCATCTCTCTCACACTCTTTTAGATTTAATTTCAGTCATTTCTGGAGAGCCTCTTCTCTCTGTTTTTCTCTTTCAAATCCAGCAGTGCATCTGCCGACCTGATGATTGACAGCACTAAATTAAAACCAAACACGGCTGCCTCAAACATGAACGGTGGGCAACATGAGTGCTTGGCTGACAAAACAATGATGATAGTTTTGCACTCTGGAGATAAAATAATCAGTTTTCGGTGCTATTATTTTTGTGTCAGAAATGAATCTATGTCTTCATCTGCCTCTGTGGCCAATCATAATACCCCATTCTTAGTCATTTCAAGTCAGTGTTAACCCTAAAAATCTACTTTGTAATGCTAAGTCTCGGTGGAAGTGCGAATTCAGACCAGGAAATGACAAAGGAAATTCTGTTTTGTATCACTTTACATGAAATTACACAGAAACCTTGTTGGTACAGTGACTGTGTTCGTTGATGAGGTGACATGATTGGACAACAGTGAACATGAACAAGTGTTTATCATGCCAATTCTTTATTTAGATAAAATTGCAGCATTTTTTCACCTGTCAAAGCTCCCAAATGTGTTGTATCTGTTGTAATTTGCTGTATGGATGAAGCAACTTGAAAGATTTTACGAAAAATTAAGTATCTGCCAAGTTTTTGGTATTTAGACACAGCCAGTCCACACTGAAAAGTAAGGTCAGTGCAGAAGCGCCTTAATTCAATTTATTTATGCAGCGCCAAATCACTACAACAGTCACCTCAAGGCACTTTATAATATTGTAGACCCTACAATAATGCATACAGAGAAAAACCCAACAATCATATGACCCCTTATGAGCAAGCACTTTGGCGACAGTGGGAAGTAAAAACCCCCTTTTAACAGGAAGAAGCCTCCAGCAAAACCAAGCTCAGGGAGGGGCGACCATCTCCCCTGACCAGTTGGGGGGAGAGAAGGAAGACAGGACAAAAGATATGCTCTTAAATCTTCAATAACCAGCAGGGGGTGACGACTAAGGTTTCAAAAAGAAGACTGTGACGTCAGACCCCAACACACGCACACACACCGTGGGTATAGTGACACACACTTATTTTATTATAGCCGTGGTTTCGGCTTAAGCGCACGGGACACAGACACTCCCGCTCAGTAGTCACTCCGCTCCCTTCCTCGACTGTCACTGATACATAAGAAGAGTCACAATCAGTCACTCGTCCCAAACACCTGTTCAGCTCCGCCTCTGCGCCGCCTCGGGAGCTCACCGTGCCACCCCTCCTCTGCAGCGGGCCAGAGACCACACCCGCGCCACAAAGACTTACTATGCAGAAGTCTTTTGGAAAATGACCTTTCAGCTCTCTCGAGTTTTTTCAAATACATTTATGGCCTCAGTTGTTAATTTTTGGTTCATTTAATTGGTCTCCATCTAGAGTCAAAGGGGTCAGCGCTACGGCTTCCTTGTGATTGTCACTACCATAGTGATCTGTAAATCACAATATAGCCACAACCTAATTTATTTCACTCAAAATGTAACTATAATTTAAATGAACATCATGAAACCAGGGACTGGGGTCACGGGCATTTTCTCATAGGCCTTTATAGTGTCTGACTTTTCAAACAAATGCTGTCCATTAGAAGAATTGCAGGTTTATGTGGTGTATATCTTTCGTATACAGTTTATATATCTGCGGTTGATCTTATAAACTGAATCTCATTGCTGTTTATAACTTTTCTCGCGCTCAATGCGCTTGTACATTTTTATTTGCGACGATGTAAATGCTTGTTTTTTATTGCTTCTTTTATTATTCCATCTGCCTTCTTTTAAAGAATGAGGACCTGCTTTTGGCAGCTTATTGCCCACATTTTGGCGTCAGTCCCTCTGAATCGAACAGCGAGCGCTTCTTTTTCGAGTTACCTGCTTGTGGTGCCACTCAACGTTCTCAAAAGAAGAAATGTTTTGTTAAAGAGGCAGGAAGGTTGAATTTTGCACCCACAAGAGCAGAAAATAGACCAGAATTCGGTGCAGCTGCAGTAAAAGACAGGATGGGTTAGGAAAAAGTCTGAGTGTATTTTACCTGAAAAGCTCTCTGACCACCTACACGTATAACCCAGAGGTGACAGCACCAGCTCAGGCACTCTCTTTTGAGGCTGTCAAAGCTCTTTGGGAAATGTAGAAAGTGAAAAACAGAAATAGAAGTCAAGGAGACATTTTGAAGGGTAGTTGGGATGGAGAAAGTGTTACAGTTCCCTTCCTAAGACCTGGATTTTTCTGTCAGTAGGTAGAGCTGCATGTGTTCCTCTTCTGCTAAACTTCATTTCACTTATTTCATGCTGGGAACATCCTGGTGAAACCACAGACTCCTGCTGTTGGCCTTCACTGGACCAGCTTGAGCTCAAAAGCCCTGCTCAAGGGCACAGTAAGTGTGTAGAAGGAAGGTGATGTTTCTAATTTCCATTAAGACGTAAGCCTTGTGCAAACATCATAATTCACACATGGCTTTTTAATTTTCGACACGGAGTTGTGTAAAACTTTTACCTGGCCTAATGTAAGAAAGCAGGTATTGTAATATAACTGCTGAGAAAGTGAATTTTTTATTTATAAAACTTTTGGCAGGGGGTGAAATTGGCCACAGATTTTATTTGGCCTGGCACAGAGATGTCTTAAAGTGCTTTAAATTTAACTTTGCAGCAACCTGCAGTCAGCGCGCTGCTGTGGTTCACACATACGCCACTTTTGTTTTCACCCAGAAATATAAAAGGATGTTTTCTCTCAGACATAACTCCCTTTCTTCACATTTTGTCCAGATTATACTAATCTTTATGGACTGCACTGCTGTCTTCAATTCTTGTAAAAAATTGATTTAAAATTTAATTTCATCTTTTTTTGACTCATAATTAGCATCAAATTGTGCTTTCTTGGAAATGTCTTTGCAAACGGAAATATTGTGGGGGCATTTCTTTTAGGGTGATATACATTTAGGGAACTAAAAACCCTAAAAGTCCAAAAGAGAGAATTGGAATCGGGTGACAGGTGAGAGTTGTGGGTGATTACACCAATCTGACCTGGGCACTGTGGTCACTGGGGTGGATGGATGGGTCAGCAGGCATTCGTTTCCTGTTTCTGCCTGGTTCAATTATCAGTTGATGACTGTAACACAATGACAGTGATGACTTTTCCTGAATCCAACCACATTATCTCTGAATCTAATTCCAAGAAGAGGTATATTACAGCTCACTGGGCTTGGCGAAGGTAGAGCCCTGTGTTGTCATTCATGCTTGAAGTGTGTCTTTTTTCTTCTTCCAATGAGAATGACAGTCTTAGGATACTGGGCTAGGACACACTGCACAAATCATATTCATTCAGCTTACTTTAGAATGGATTTAAGTAGTAGTAGATGTTGTGGATATTTCAGCCCTTATTGGCACAATTTACATCTACAGATGGTTGAAGGGCAGATAAAACACCTAGTTATTATGCCAGTAAATGAACCAGCTCCTGGTGCACTCTAACAGTACACACACACACACACACACACACAGGCATGGGTGTACACACACTCTCTCAGCAGTCCAACTTATTGTTCCAGTAACTTCTGTGTCCCTCCAGGTAAAACAAAGGTAGAGTTTTATTGGAGGTGTGTGTGGTTTCAGTCCAGTTGGGGCCAAACAGAGCAGAGCCAAAAAACAAACGCACTGCCAGCTGCCCTCAACCGGCCCTTCTCCCTCCAACCCCACCCCACCCCTCTCTCTCTCTTTGGCTGTATAAAGTTGTTAATCACTGAATGGAAACCATTAGTAACATGTTTAAATAATTTACTTAGCCTCTGACCACCCAAAGCACCAGAACACTTCGGCTGCTGCTCAGAAACTCGAACCCAGGCTTTGTGTGTGATCAGTCCATGCATGCATCTATTTGGTATACATATAACTGTGTGTGTGTGTGTGTGTGTGTGTGTGTGTGTTAGTAGAGTAAAGGCATCTGACACCAGCTTGCATGACCCTCTTCCTCACCAGCTACGTTCCATTTGTAAACATACCATTACCTCACCTGAATTGTCTCTGCTGTGGCCTAGTTCCCCAGTTTCTATGCTTGTTACCTTTCTGTAGTGTTTATTTCCTCACCTCTGTCCTGTTGCACTCTCCTTGATTACTCTTGTGAGTACTTATTCTCAAACTCCTAAATCTTTCAATTTAAACCTTAACCTTAAATACCTTCTCTATCCCCCTTTTTTGGCTTGTCATTGTGTGCTCTTTTACTGATGTTTTGCCTTGTCTCCTTTCCTTAGATTTGTTTCCTCACCTTTGTTCTACTTTAGACTCCTCATTTAGTCTTCTTCACTCTTAGCCTTTAACTTCACCTGAGTGCTTTTCGTTTTTGTTTCCTCACCTCTCCTTCATCTTTATTCCCGCAAGCGAGTCCTTAGTCTTTCCACTTTGTCCCGTTCCCATTGCATCCTTGTTCTTTTTCTCCTTTCTTGGTTTCCACATCTCAGCAAGGTCTCGGTTTTCTTGACAAGTGCTTTTCCCCCTCCTTGATGTCCTTGAGCTTTGTCCTCACTCTTTGTGTAACCTTCCTATAATTTGTGCCCTTTCTCCTGCTCTTTTGGTCTTTTTTCCTCTTCTCAAACGGTTTTTCTCTCCTAAACTCTCCTCGTTTACTCTCTACATTATGGGCTTATACCGTCCATCTATATTCTTGGGTGCATGTTCCCTTTTCTTTGTCCTCTTTCTGTTCATTGTGTATTCTTCCCAAAATCCTCCACCTGCCTTTTACATCCTTGTTCCTTCTCTCTCTACCTCTACCTTGGATCCCTTATGATTGTTCACGTCTTTATCTTTTTTTTCCTTTATAAATTCCCCTTTCTTTTCTTAACGAGCATTAATTGTTCCATCTTTTGTGTTCCTGTTCTCTCTCCTGTAAGTTAATACCCATAAGTATCCATTCTCCAACTGGATCCCTACTTTCTTATTTCCTTATGTATTATTGTTCCCTTATCTGAGTCCTCATCAGTGGCTTTGTTCCTTCTTTATCCTATAATCCATACCTGTTTCCTCATTTGTGTCCTGTATGATTGTTCCCTTTCTGTTTCCTTGCACCCTCCCTGCATCTTTGTCATGTGTTCTCCCTCTTTATCCTTTTAGTCTTAATCATAGAGTATCAAATATGGAACGGGGATCTAATTTGTATTCTGCTCGTGTCTTTTTTACAAATATATTATGCAATGAGTGACAGACAGGGCAAGACAAACGCTCGCAAATTTGCTTTCTCTCTGTTTTTTTGTCACAGGAATTCCAACCATTTGAGTTGGTATGCAGCACCCTAGCGGGCCAATTTAAGAATAACTAGCCACATGTACACGCGCGCAAACACACAGACACACGCGCACAGAGCTCTGTCCTCAACTGTTTCTTTCACTGAAAGTAAATGAGAGGCTTATCTACTGCATATCTGAACAAGACACTGTAGGAGAGGGATTACTGGTGAGCGTGCGTGTGGGTGTGTTAGTGATGCATGCATACTCTCATAATGATTCAAGGAGGGAAGGGATTTGTACAAATGTTGATCTATTATCTTGTCGTTTTGGCAACATTATTCCCAACTGTCTTCCCAATAAGTCGGATGAAATCGAGTGAAAGAGAAAGGGAGAGAGAGAGAAAGTGCCTTCAGCCCTCAGGATTGAACAGCCTCCCACACACTTCACAGAGCAGCACACACACACACACACACACACACACACAGCTTTTTGTTCTTACTGCATGGTTAGTGCCCACACAGTGTTCATACCTCCAGGGTTTGGGCATATGTGCGTATGAGTCTACTTGTACATACCTGCAAGCACATGAATTCTCTTGAATCTCTTGTTGCTTAATTTATATCAACATGTTTATTTAATTAGTTTCCATCGAACTTCTATTTTGTAAAGCAGTCTGTCAAGAGGTCTGAGGGCATTCCTGTACAAGGAAACTGGGATATTGAGAAGTAGTTGCAATATCCTTTTGAATTCCTGAGTTTTAAAGGGCAGGTGTGTTGGAAAGATCCCAGCAGGACAAAGCTAGAGGATGGATTCAACAAACTGCTGAAAAGCTGCCAAGTTTCATGTCCAGGGTAAAACTGCCAGTTCAAACAAGGTCTGGGTGAAGGCAACGGTGAGAGGAGTTTCACTTTCAGCTCCTCGTACACTCTATAGACTGCTTGTCATCACTTTTAAACACACTGAGTACCTTTAAGTCTAATTCTTCAGGACGCATAGCTGACACTGAGAAAGGAGACTAATCTAATTCCAGAACCACAAGCTAACCAGGTACCTTAAATCAAGAAGAGCGAAAGTAAGAATCAAAGTGCGACAAGGACAAACTGAACACGGACCATGATCTGAAATTGACTCTAGCCAACAACACCCCCTCATACCTCCTAATAATGACCTTCCCCCTTCATGTTTCCATGTTGCTCTTTGAAAATGTCTCTGAGGATCCAACTATGTTGTTTTAGCTGGATGCACTTATTCATGGCATTGTACAGCGTTATGCCATTTGATGCAGTTCACTTAATCCTTATTTATTCCTTATACCGGGCTTGGGTGCAGCCCTTCAGCTCATCCACTAACATGTTAGCTCCTCTCCTTTTACTATAGCTTCTGATTGGCTGCATTTCACAAACAAAAGATTTGAACAGCAGGTGGGTTTTGTAGATCTTATATAACACAAGCAAAAATATAACAGGTTTCATCAATACATGTGTTAACCTTCATATAGATATTTTAAAGCTCCAAATTCTTTATTATTGAGTAAACACCTGAACACGTTTTCAGTAAATTCGTGGAGGTTTCTGCATTCATACAAACAGCACATGTAGTGTGCTTAAAACTGTCTTTAAGTGTTGTGTTTAATGTTGTGTGAAATGTGTTTTGGTTGGACCCTAACCCTAAGCATTATCATGCTTACTGAAAAGAGGACCATTCAGTTTGCCTACACACAAACGTAAAAACTTAGATCGAGAGTGTTGTTCCAAGTAAAGCATGCCGTGGGTATAAAACACTGCCTAGATCTATTTCCATGTCTATGAAAGCAGAGCTGATCTCTGCTCCTTTATGTTAAGTAACTGTGTTTATTTGGGGCATTTTGATAGATCACTTTTTACAAGTGTTTGAGTGTGTATCACTTCTACTATTTTTACCTCTGAGTGTAGCATCTGAATGTACTTAGTTTTGACCTACCTACAACTTGGGTGTCTCGTCATGCCCTTTGCCAGCCCACACACACACACACACACACGCACGCACAACTGGCACGTATACTTCCCACGCTCATACACACACAAGCAGCGCCAGTAGCTATGTCTCTCCTACGCACAGGAACTGGGGCAGGTTGTGTCGGTGAATGTATGAATAAAGCTTTATGTAAGCCATTCACTACAGGCTCCCACTCACACAGCAGATTGTGACCATTCAAAACTTTCATTACAAAACCAGTCACCTTGCATAAGGTTGAAGGGAAGTTAAGCCAAGTTAACCATGTAAGCTGAAAGGTCATTTTCCCCGCTGGTTTATTTGTGGGGTGTGAGTTGAATTCTGATGGATGTTGACGTGTGCGTGACAGCAGCTACTACAGCTGCAACTGGCAGGTTCATCCATATGAGACCTCCAAATGGCAACAAGAGCTACAGTAGAAGTCAAGTGATTTTTTTTTTCTTTTTTTTATTAGAGATGATTTTTAAGGAAGCCATATGTGGCTTTTTAGGATAGGATTGTGAAACATTCACTGAGTTGAAGTCATCTTGGGTGCTTTTAAAAGATCTCTTCAAAAAGCCACACAAAGTAGTAGAAATTGTGTAAAGGTATATTGCTAGGTCAAAAGAATAATAAAGGACATCAGTATGGTTCCCAATGGGCTTAAGAGGGAACACAGAAACCCTTCAGTCAAAAATGGTCTATCTCCAATATTTAATGATGGTGCAGCTCTGTTCTGTGACCTCCGTGCCCTTCCTTGCTCATACGTGGAAAGCCTAAGGCAGGAAACACCTCTGATAATTACAAACCACATATTTGCATATGAATATTAAAGAATCTGTAGACAAGGGCAACTTTTTTGTAAACCAAAGTGTTCTGCTTTCAGTTAAAGTCCTATTGAATAACCAAAAAGGAAAGACGTGTGGATGGGTCCAGAAAATGAGAGATCACAGTTTTGAAAAGCTGTCTCAAAATCACCAGATATGGTCTGAGGGTGAAATTACCTCGTATTGCTCTTGAAAATGTATGTGCATTTATAAAACATGACCGCAGGATGGAACAGGAAGTCTCAAGCCAATCCAGCTCCTACAAACTATATAATAATAAAAGCTGGCCCGGGAATTTCTTGTCATGTCAGCTTTTATGAATGTTTAAGTAATCAAAGGTTTTCTGGTTACTTTGAACAGGATCTTGGACCATTATCCTCATGTGTAGAGTTATATTCTGTATATTCAGTGACCAAGCTGTTTTGACAGCTAAATCAAACTTTTAATCTCAACTCACTCTGGACTCGTGTTTAACCCAGAACTGACGTTAATCCACTTTCCTCTTTGGCACATCCTCTGCTGCTGTGCACACTGGCACATCCGATGTGTGCTACAGGCATCAAAGGACACATGAGCCATGACTCATTGATACTGGAGTGTTTCAACATAGGGGAATTATGCCATTCACATTACTGGATTCACACTGTGAAAGGTCTTAAAAAAAAGCTGTGCCTTGCCTTGACTATTATTAGTACCATACTTCCCCTGTAGTAATCACCAAGATTGTCTGCCTTTGGCTGCATTTGTGTCAGCTGACCATAATGCTAACCAATCAGCATCACCGGATTATAATGCTAGCTAAACTCAATTGAATCCCCATTGTTGCCCAACTGGAGTTTTCTTCCACATTCTTTCACTCTTAACACCATGGAAAACACGAAGATATGACCCAAGGTTGAGATAATGTTTCTGGTATTTGTTTGTCTGTCTTTCTGAGTGGGCGTAGGGGTTTGGGGAGTACATGTGAAAAACACAAGTTAGCTTAAATTTAACGTTCTTGCTGCTAAGAATAAAACATGTTTTCCTCCGGTGCTATTTATAGGTCTCACGTTGGGCCCCCAGACACAAACGTCACTGAGCCCTGCTTACCAGCACTGAGGCCACAGTGTGGGTGTGTGTGTGTGTTTCTGTCGCAATCAGAGTGTGAGGGAAGTTGTTTAAACTCTGAGATGAGGAAATACAAAGCAAAAATGCAACTTCAGCATGCATGTTTATGTGTGCTCTGTGGCTCTGTGCCCCTTCTGCTGTCAGGTGTTGGTGTGGTTAAGAAACGTTAAACAACGGAAACACACACATATACACTGTCTACTGCAGTTTTGCAGTGCAGTTACAGTGCCTGCAAGCACTCTGTCTACATCTGTGTGTGTCTTCTTTTGTTTCTGCGTATCTGTGAGCATTCTCGTGATTGCTTTTCAACCAAGTGCATACCAAGTTAGATGTAACCCAGAGAGGAAGAAAAGGTGCTAGTGCTGATTGCTGCTCTTCGACTTGGCCTTTTTGGACGCCTACACATATTATGACACTCCGACGTCACTTCCACAGCGCTATTTATAAGCCTTTGTGTCTCTTTAGGAACAGTGTGGGTTTGCTTTTCATCGGTGACTCACTGAGTGGAAGGAGGAGGGAGGAGAAAGGAGTGAAAAAAGGCAACAAGCACAGATGGAATCCAGTGTGAAGAAACTAACTGAGCAATCAATGACATTTATATTCGCACATCAGGCATGTACTTGACAACTTAGTGAGTCGTCTCTGCACAACAAAGTATGTGGTAGCGTGCTGAATTTATCAGCAAAAAATGTCACATCAACACCAATCCGACTTATGTTATAAGGGTGATGTCAGACTAAAGGTTATTTACCATCTGTGTATCTGATTACTGTATTGTTGGATGATTTTTGTACACAACACTAATTAGCCTTTTCTCTCTTTTGCTTTGCTTTAGGTCTTTTGGTGAGAAAACTGAAGGACTTGAAGCTACAGAAAAAGGATCTACAAGCACCCTTCCCTCAAGAAAAGTTAGTAATTGAGTATGTTGTTAAACACAGTTTATTACAATTGTTGACTACAGTATTTGCCTAAAATGTTCTCCATGTGCTTCTTCTTTTCTTTTTCTGTCCCTCTGCAGGTCACTCAAGGTTTCTTCTGCTCTTAGATGAACTGGACAGAAGAACAACAGAGAGCAGCGTTCGTGTTTTTACAAAATGGCAGAAGGAGAGAAACCTCTCTGATGTTATCCACTGAAGCTCCTCTTTCTGCTCCACTTGATAATTCCTGTTTCCAGCTTGACTCTATAATCAGTCTTTCTGAGAAATGGATGGATATTTTATGTTTCTGTGAACTTGTTGGCAGCCAGCAAAGGTTCCGCTATCATGCCTGGTAGTTTCGGGACCTTGTAACCCTCAAAGACCTACCCTTCCCTGCCATCCCCTCTTCTCTCCCTCTTCTAAACCACGGAGAGCTTCAAGAAAATGGAGGCTCGTGAATCACCTGCGACAGGGCAAAAATGTCCAAACAAGGAACTTACAAGGGAGAAGGTACCTCTACAAAGAAAATGGGCGTCAGAGCCTTCTGCAAACACCAAACGAAGCACTTTTGCTGACCTGGAGGCTCCTGGAGGATCAGCACCCCAGCAGAAGTACCCAATCACAGGGAATTCTGGAAAGCTGCTATCTGGACCATCTGCAGTTGGGGCCATAGGAGGCCCGCCATCTCAAGACCCACAAGGCCCCTTTGCTCAGGGGTTCCACAGGGGATATCCTTACCAACTTGGTCAGCCATACCCTCAACATCCTCAATCTGAACGGTTTCTCTCAGGAGCCAAACCACAGCCAGGCCTAGAGCCTCATGCCTGGCCATTTGCTGGCCAGTTGCCCTCGGATGACCTATTCCCAGGACACCCAGGACACACTCACCCACATGGGGCTGGTGCAGGGAGGTTCCCTCGGCACAAATCTCCTAGTTTACCCAGCTCCTTTGGACAGTATTCTCAGTCAGGCCCGGAGCCCGGAGAGGAGGCCTATGGCAAAAAAGAGCAAAAGCCAAAAAAGCCTGGCAAGTACATCTGCCACTACTGTGGTCGAGCGTGCGCCAAGCCCAGTGTCTTGAAGAAGCACATCCGCTCACATACTGGAGAGAGGCCATACCCTTGTGTACCCTGTGGCTTTTCTTTCAAAACCAAGAGCAACCTTTACAAGCATCGCAAGTCCCATGCTCATGCCATCAAAGCTGGACTCGTACCATTTTCAGAGCTAGCTGTGGCCCGTAGTGGGGACATGGACCAGGCATCACCAGTGGGTGAGGCTGAGGTCCATTCAGATGGAGAGCAGAGTACCGACACGGATGAGGAAGGCGTGGAGCCCACCACCATGCTAACAGACAAAGACAGTCCAACCCTGCAGATCTCCTTTGAAGCTGACAAGAATACAGGTTATTTTCTTCTATAAGACACTTAAAAAAAAAAAAATTTCAGTAGAATTTTCCCAAAGAGTCAAAACAGTTTTGGTTCATAGAAACCCCTTCTTAACACGTAGCTAGTTCTTTATATCTATGAACATCTTTTGATGCTTAAAATACTATTTGTTATGGGTATGTTTACAATGATCCAAAATAGAAATGTATTGGTTTACAATAATGCTGTTACGCAGTTCAGCTACAGTGATATAAACTCTGCATGTATTTTGTTTACTGTGAATGGTTGTAATCTGTATCATCTTCATTTTTCCCACTATAAAGGTGGTGCCGAACCAGCATATGCAGATTCACCTGAAGAGCTACCCATTGGATCTATGAAAGTGCCTATTCTTATCGTTCCCAAGCCTGGGGGAGTCCCCTCCACAGGGATGGAGTGCCCCCCCTTTCATGACATAAAAGTGTCACACCACATGTTAGCATCAAAGGCTGGTGGAAGAGCACGTTCCCTGGATGACTCCCCAACCATCAAGCAACGTTTGGCCCTGAGGCTAAGTGACAAAAAAGGACAGGACACTGACCTTGCCATGTCCCAGTCACTTAACCTCCTCAGTCCTCACAGCAAAGGCAGCACAGACTCTGGCTACTTTTCACGCTCTGAGAGCGCAGAGCAGCAGATCAGCCCTCCAAATACCAACGTCAAGACGTACGAGGAGATTATGTTCGGTCGAACTTGGTACTACCGACCAAGCTCCAGGTCAAGACACTCTATAACAGTAGGCATGGCAGGGGCAGACCCCACTAGCTTGACTACCCTGAAGCAACCTGGTGCTATTCTGGAAATAGGGAAGATAGCTGAGGATCATATCTCTTTTAGAGGAGATGTAGGAATCTCAGAAGATCCAAAGCAGTATCCAACTGGGCCATGTCAAAGCAGTACAGGACTTCTAGAGCCTCCATCAGATTCTGGGCATCTTATTAGGAGTAACTCCATGCCAACTTCCACCCCTCCTAACCTCAGTGTTCCCCAAGGGATACGGGGTAGCCAATCCTTTGACAATGTTGTGACAGATGATGTGTTTTACCCGCCAGGCCATCGTAGGCTCACAAGACAGAGTGCATTTGAAAATTCAACCAATGAAGCCCACGTAGGAGAGGCCGAGGGCTTTGGACACTTACCTAAGAATTTAACTTCGTCTCTGGGTATGAAGATTGGTGAACGTGGCCCAGGAGTTCCAGAACATGTTGCCTTTAGTTATGGTACTAAAGTTAGTATGTCAGAAATAGCCACAAGAAAAAGGAGGAAAGAAAAGAGTGTTGGGGATGATGAGGACAGCCCTGGACACTGCGACAGTAGCTGTAGTGGTTCAGTGGAAATGATAGGGGACTATGACTTTAAACAAGGTAGTTTTGATGGGTCCAGAGCCACCCCAACAGGTAAAGGTTCCCTTCATAGTGCACACAGTCAGTCTGACAGCTTTGACACCTGTGCCAGCATGTGCTCTGAGGACATTGCACTATTTACTGACTCTGAGGGCAGAAAAACAGCTGGGAATGTCATATCAGTTATCCAGCACACCAACTCTCTCAGCCGTCCAAATTCCTTCGACAAGTCAGAGTCTTTTGAACAGCCAGCATATCAGCCTTCAGATAAAGCTCCATGTACTCAGTACTCTGAGCAGTCTGACACAGAGATCTTTGAAGATGCTCTAAGTCCTGAATCCACCCTTCTGAGGACAGAGAGCATGGAGCAGCAGCCACAAAGTGACAGTGACTTGGCCTCCCTTTCATCATCATCAGCTGCAGCCTCACCTGGACAGCCTTATCATATCCCACCCAAACTAGTCAGACAACCAAACATCCAGGTTCCTGAAATCAGGGTGACAGAGGAGCCAGACAAGCCTGATAAGGACACAGACGCTCCAATGACCAAGGAGCTGGAGAAGCAGCAGCATGTCGAGGAGTTTCAGTTGCCACAGAGAAGCGACACACTATCCCAAATGCCATCAGAAAAGCTCCCACCCAAGAAGAAGAGGCTCCGCCTAGCAGACATGGAACACTCATCTGGAGAATCAAGCTTTGAATCGACCTGCACCAGCCTTTCTCGTAGTCCCAGTCAAGAGAGTAACTTGTCCCACTCCTCTTCCCTTTCCATGTCATTTGACAGAGATGAAGGTCTCAAGTCTGTCTCACCAACAAAACAGGTACCCCATTTTTTAGTAATTTCAAGTGCATTTACGTCTCTTTTATAGTAAGGTCTTCACTGAGAGGTTTGCATCCTGAACAAAGTGGAAACTTTGTCTCTTTGTTTCTGTAAAGGATGATTCTTCAGTATCTGGTGGTGGACCAAAGCAATCAGAGTTTCTGACTGTGCCAGGCAGTGGTTATTCTAGCCACCACCAGCAGAGGGAAATGAGGAGGTCTTCATCAGAACAGGCACCATGCACGCTGCCTATGGAGTTGCCTGAAATGCGCAGTAAATCCTTTGACTATGGAAGCTTGTCAACCTCAAGACAGGGAGAACTGTACTCCAGTGCTTCTGCAATGAAGGAACGTCGGCGTGGATATCTTGTTAGACAGGTAGCGTATAAACGATTAACTTATATTTAGATGAATTTGGCCGTGTGTCATTTGTATACCTCAGAAAGAGAACACAGAAGTTGTCAGTGACAATGCATGGAATGAAAGAGCTGGAGTAAAGGTGGTTTCAAAGAAGCTTGCAGATACAGAGCAAGAGAGGACTGGCTAAAAAGAACTTAAATAGCTCACCCTTTCTGGGATTGCAAATTGGATGCATAGAATAATGTGAGCTAATGTGAGCTAGTCTTGTGATTAGCTGGGCTACCCAGATTGTAGCTAAGCTTGACTTAATGACCACAGTATGCTTGCTTTGTTATTCAAAACAACCTTGCAACTTCTTCAACTGAACATTTAAAAACTCTGAGCTAGATGGAAGAAGAGGACTAGGAGCTTATTAAGGATGAAGGCACTACAAAATAATTTAGTATTTTAACACCCCCTTCAGCCTCATTCAAAGACATCCTAATGATGCCATGCTATACCGCCATTATCATCTCAATACAATGCAATCACAATGTTATCATGCACTATATTAAGGTTTATATGGTATCCTTAGTCAAGCTAACCAAATATAATTTTATTAAAGCTAAACCACTTTCCTTCCACACTTCTCTGCATTTGGCAGGCTTCACTGAGTGTTTATCCAGAGGCAGTTACCCAGGAGCCAGGGGGCGCAGAAACGTCAATCAAACAGGAGAGTTTGGAGCATGGCGGATGGCCTGGTCCAGCAGGATCCCCTCACAGCAGCAGCGAAGCAGTCAGCAGAACCAAGAGAACTGGGACTGGTGCTGGTAAGCTTTACATTCATCTTAGTATGTTATCTATACATTTTTTTGTCTTATACTTTTTTCATCATACTTTCCCAAACTTTTATTGAAAAATTTCTGGACTCAATAAACTACCCACATCCTACCGTGCATGGATTGCATTCTGCTATTATAGCTTACTTTTGTAAAATGAGTATCCTTTTCAAATGTATGCATTTTATGCACAGATATAGGACCTCACCAACATCAACAGCACCACCAGCATATTCTCCAACAGAGTGTCAGCGAAGACAGCCTTCCAGAGGAACCTCTCTATAGCAGGTCAGACAAAATATACTTACAGAGAAATAACCTAAAATAATAATAGTACAGCCCTGCTTCAAAAACATCTGGGAAACTGTGTAAAATAACGCAATGAGAACAGAACGTAGTAAATTGCATAGAATTTAAAGTTGAAAGTAGTATCATGGATGCTGGCCTTTAAATTTGTGGTGATAAGAAAGCCTGAATACAGAACACACAAGAATTCTAAAAAGAGATTTAAGATTTTGATTGTTTAGACCACAAAATGTTTTTTCTCACATTTCTGTAAAATAAATATTTGAAATGTTATTATTTTGGTTGTAACTTCTCTTAAGAGGCTTTACATTATTTGAAAGTCATTGCATTCCATTTTTATGGTTGTATTTAGGGTCACATTTATTACTGCAAGTACTATGTCAAAAATTGCTGTAGCCTTCAGCAAAATTGATAATGTTTTTGTCCTCTATAGGTCCCAGCAGCATCGCTTGCAGGCCCAAAGCTCGTCATCAGAGGGAGAGCATCCATGTCATGAGGTCATGAGTAAAGATATGATGCAGCAGTACCAGAGTGGCCCTCCTTTCCTTTCTTTCCCACAACCGGGCCTCTTCTGGAATCAGGAGCCTGAACAGACACCAAGACAGCAGCAGACCCAGCAGGCCCAACTGCAACTCCAAAAACTCCACATCAGGTCACCTGGAAATGTACCCGGTCTCCCACTTCACAAACAGCAGCCACTCCACTCCCTGCAACAAGTCCACGATCAACAGCCATATGATGGAAAATCAGAAAATCCGACCTCTCAGATTTACTCTTCTTCTTTTTCAAATCGCAGCTCTCCTCTGTCAGCCTCGCTGTCCACCACCTCCTCCATGCTTCTGCAACAGATCCAACCCATATTTGCTACCCAGAACCTGGGCTCACAGGCCTCATTGCCTGGCTTGCTGGTTCCTGTGCGGATCCAAACCCATGTGCCATCGTTTGGTAGTGTTATGTACACCAGTGTTAGCCAGCTGATAGCTTCTCATGGTAGTGGAGCACAAGGTTTGGGTTCAGCCAGGCCAGGCAGTACTGACAACAGCAACATGTCTCCTCCGGTTGGTGTTGTGAGTGTCACGAAGCCACATGGAGGAGTTGGAGGAGGTTTCAACTTAGCACATTTCCTAGGGCAGACGGATGGTGCAGTGCTGCGGCACCCACTCTGGAAGGGTCCAGATTCACTACCAGAGCAACGTCTAAACACAGGGATCCCCCTATCACTAACATCAGGCACTATATCCACCACAGATGCCTCAGGGTCTGCTATCGGAGGGGGCAAGCGCATGCTCTCTCCTGCCAGCTCACTTGAGCTCTTCATCGAGACTAAGCAACAGAAAAGAGTAAAGGAGGAGAGGATGTATGGACAGATTGTCAAGGAGATGAGTGCTGTGGAGCTTAGTGGAACTGAAGGTGGCAGCAAGCCTGACAAGGGACAAGGAAGAGGTCTGAAGAGCGAAGGCTCCATGGATGATTCTGAAAGGATGTCCTCTTCTCCTCCATTAAGTGACTTCCCAGTTGCTACCAAGATTGCCATTCCTGTCCGTTCCTCTGCCCCCCATCTCTCTGACGTCCCTCGGCCTCAGAGCTTCACCCCCCCGCTCCAGATTGTCACAGACCGTTCTCCAGCTTCAGGTGGCCGCGACTCCCCAGAGGAGCTTGACGTGGACGATTCAGCCCAGGAGCCGAGCTCCAGCCCAGAGTCCATGGTTTCCTCTAACGACGCAGAAGACGCTGACAGCACGAAGCAACCTACTTCAAATAAAATGCCTGTCAGCATGCTGGTTCAGCTCGATCCCAACCAAAGCCCAGGATTACCCGGAGCAGCGGGTCAGACTCTGCTGCTCACAGATGTGGCGGATGTCCAGCAGCTTTTCCAGTTCCCTAGCTTACGCACGATGAGCAGAGTCAGCTGGTGTTTCCTGAACTACACCAAACCCAACAGCACCCAGGCAGCTTTGCGTAGCTCCGTCTACAGTTCATGGTGTGTCAGCTCATACAATCCCAATCCTCTGAACCTGAGTACCAAGGCTTCACTGGCTCTGCTGCGGTCCAAACAGAAGAGGAACACTGATTTGATGTACACAACGGCAGCCATGTCTCCACCCAGCTCTGGAAAACTGGTCTCTTCTGTAGCCTGGAAGCTGCGGTTTGATCAGGTATGTGCTGCAGTCATCAGAATGATAAAAGATTGCCAAGAGAAATATTGAATTATGCACGCATGGACGCAACTACAGAGAAACACAACCGGAAGAATCTTAATCTGCCCTTTATGTTACCTTTTTTTTTTCTTTAGCTGAAGCCAGAGCTGATGCCAGTGGATGTCAGTCATTTTGGGAGGAAGATGAAAGGAGTGGTTTCATGGGATCGTTCAAAGGAGGAGCAGGTGGAGAAGGAGGTCTCAGTCAAACAGCCTGCTGCTGAACCGACACGCATCAAGATCTTCGAAGGCGGGTATGTCTAATAAAAATACACAATTAAAAGGGACAGGGACAGCATCTAAACATGACTTGTCAAACCCCCAGAAAACTACTCTCTCTTTCTTTTGTGTACTTGAAGCCATGCCAGTTGATGTCATTCATGCAGCATCAGCTTGTTGGGAGAAATTGTGGACTAGAAAAGGACAAATCTTTATGTAGGAAGTGTCCTCTTTCTAACAGATAAAGCATGCAGCTAACTAACGTTAGAGCTCAGCTCAGGAAGATGCTCGAATGTTTACATCCTGTCACACTAGGAGGAGCCTCTCATTATCACAGCAATATGTTTGGCTGGTGTAGAGGTACAGAAATAAAATAATTCCTTGGTGAACCTTCTCACTCCAACATGAACAGAAATCATGTACAGGGTAGCAAACATTTAAATATTTGATGTTGGGGTGAACTGCTCCTTTAAAAGCATTTAAATGCTGTTTCTGCTGTGGCATCATAGATCACATAAAGAGATCATTCTGTAGCGTGTTTCGCACTTCCTCAGAGACTAGAGGGATAAAGAAAATTTTAAAAAGCGGATTAAAACTTGTATGGTCAAAATCAGTTTATTTTTCTGTGAATGAAAAGAGCAGATAAAGATAAAACCCTAAAGATATGCAAAATTAAATCGTCAAAGGAAAAGGTCAGGCTTTACTTAAAATGTAAACATATACTAACTAATAACCACTTTTATGATATTATTTGTATTAATGCTTTTCCCTTAGAAACTCAAGAATAAGGCATAAAACTTGCATACAGAAAAGTGATTTGTTACAAGTACGTGATTCAAAATACTGAGCTGCCTTTTGTCTTTTTCTTAATCCTAACAGCTGAGTATTCAATAAAAATGAGCACTGGTGACCTCTGTATGAACTGTAAAGACATCTGCCTCATCATGATTAGTCAGAAAAATCTTCTTAGGTATTAAAAAAAGAAGACTTATCCCTTTACAGCCTATTCTTTGGGCTTAATTTGTGCCTGCGAGAGTCGGGCCAAGAGCCTGAGCCTGGTAAACCCATCACGGGCTAACGACTCAGGCTGCATTGCTGTAATTGGACATCAACTTTCATAATTCTTGCTCTGAGTTTTATAGACTGGTGTGAAGTGGGATTTGTCCCTCGTTAGTTGTGTTTTAAAGCCTTTTTCACGCAGTTTTTCTGACACCAACAACTTCAGTATTTATTTATTTTGTTAGTTGCTGAGAGGAGAAATGCTTTTTTAAAAATCCTATTAGATTACTTCATTTATTCGGCGCAATGTTTTATTTTAGTTTTAACATTTTTACGAGTTTTTTGCCTTTATTCCAAATTATTTATAGATTTTTTTCAAAGTTTATTGTTTGTCTGTGACTTCATGTGCGATTGCAGTTCTAATAAATTACTGCAATGTGCAGCACCTTTCTGAAAGCAGTGCATTTTTGCCAATTTCTGTTTTTAGAGAACAGTTTCAGCATTTTACAACTGCATAAAGTTCGTTTACTCCCACACAACTGAAAAGATTTCCACCATACAGCGATGACAAAACGCAGGACACTTTGGAAATGGAAGTTCAGATTCACCAGAGCTTTAGAAAAGGTTTTTTTTTTTCTGCATGAGATAAGAAAGCTCTTTTAAGCGACTTTGCATCCATCTTTGTGAACACGAGTCAGTTGATGAATAAAAGCAGAAGCCAAAAAAGAAAGAAGCAGAAAATCTTTGGCAGAAGTCATAACTTTAAGTATTATCTTCTGGTTTTGACTCAAAGCAGATGAACTGCTTAATCACATTGTTACAGCAAACGTTGCCCCTCCTTTTAACATAAATATTTAACTGTTTTTAAAACCCTACTTTAGCTTTTTCATCCTTGTGTTCAGTATTTTCCCAAATAAATTTATCAGTTCCCCAAAAAATGAGTGTATGAGGTATTGTTTCAGCACAACAGATGTTGCAGGTGCAAAATTTATCACCAGCTAAACTAACTAAAGTGTATGCCTGGGGTAATCTAACCATGTCAAACTAATGTGTTTTAAAAAATTTAATAAAATATGTCTCCTTCTTAGTCTCAGAGTGTCAGATACTGTTGTTCAGTCAAAGTAGCAGCTCAAAGATACACATACTCGTTGGCAATTGTGCCGTGATGAACCGCATTTAAGGGCTGTCACTCCAAACTAGTCACGTATGAATGGTTGGAAAAGACCTCTGGGGGTCACATGAAAAACACTGGATGATCATCAATTTTCACCATCCAGGGTTATGATAAGAAGAGACAAATCTTAAATCTTAAACCTTTAACCAATATGTGTAGTTTTTGGTGTGTTCTGGCTCAAGACTGTCACGCTCCTTTTATTCTAGTAAGAACTTTGGGCTGTTTCCCCCAGAAAGACATCTGATGACCCTCCCTGTGCTCTTAATGACATGTTTTGACACCTTACTACATATCAATAAACACGTGATTTGACAAGAATTATAATAGGCTCTGGGGTTTTCCAAGGGTAGCCCTGGTAAGCTAACCCTCACTAACCTCTGATGCACACCCTGTCATTTGGTGCAGGAAGCAGACGTGAAATACAAGAGTAAACGCTCAGTTCAGAAAGGAAAAACGAGTTAACCTGAGCAGGCGTCCAAGGGGAAAAGAATAAAAAATGGACGTTTAGCATCCAGTACCATGGCTGCACCAACAATTAAGAATTCTTAGCTTGTGTGTGTGCATGTATGTGAGACACCTCCAGCATCTGATACTGTGAGAGGACTCCATCTTGTCGGGTGCATAAAGTTTTTAATTGTTTTATTTTATATTGTTCTCATGTTGGCGGAATATTTCCAGATAGAGTCACGATAAAGCTGAGTAAAGAGACATATTAAGAATGTTTCAGTACAGCAGATATATTCTCACTATTTACAGGAACCTGTTATGGAGGTAGAATCTATTTACAGAGGATGAAAAGGGGCCCACAGCACCTTGAGGCTCCTAAATAGGTTAATATGGCCACATGAAACTTTTTTGGTTAAAGAAAATGTATCTATAGCACAAAGTATGCAAAGAATCATGAAATCTTTAATCTACTCTGGCTTTAAATCATAAATTGGCTTGCATGTCTGCGCCTATTTGAGAAGGCTGGCATCTTTTGCTGAGCAGTCAAAGTTTATATATTCTATTTATATTCCTGAAAGTTACTCAAATCTAGCGACGAAGCAGAGAAAATGTTTTGTTTATTATTGTGTTGTCATTAAACTCACATCTGGCTTGTTTTCCACATAGAAAACTATGGGATTTTTTTTTTCAAGTGTACATTCAATGGTCAAATAAAGCCTGTACGAGGGAGTTAAAGCTAACCCCTGTAGAGAGAGACATTCCCACAGTGTCATAATGTTTTATAGCCTACAGTAGAGCCAGTAAGACCAAGGTTACCGAATGAAACAGACGGTGCAGACACACACAACATTCAAATATACCCCTTCTCTCTCTCACTTTCTCACACACACACACACACACATATACAGGGAGGGGAGTTATTAAATGCAGCAGACAGTGAAGTAATTCTCTGGTGTCCCCAAAGGACACTTAAGAGGAATAAGTGGATGAAAGCACACAAACAGAGTGCACAGGAAAGACAAACATATGCACACATACACTCACACAAACAGCCACACAAACAGACTATACCTTAAAAAAAAGAAAGAAACCTGAGGTGAAATCTTTCTCTATGACAGAAATCCATTAAGTGCAAATTTTGGCCGAAGAACCAGATCTTTTACTGGCTTTACGTTTCGCCGTCAGTCGAAGGTTTCAGTAGTTTTGAAAGTGAATCTGCTTTTATGATCTTACCGTGTGCCCTGAATAAAATAGAATAAAACGAAATAATCATCATAATTCATTTTTGGTAACTGGACACAGCTGTGCAAACGTCTCGACTCAGACGAGCACTCAGAGGTATTTCCCAGTCCGCGGTGCAGTTGAAAGACAAATTTCCCCTCGCTGCTGCAGATGGATTGTTTGATGTACCTGATATTTGACCTCCTTTAACACATGAGGCCCTGAACTACACATTATCCACTTCTCCAGCCACTGCAGACACAACAGGAAACTATACAATCCTCCAGCAGCTTTTGCTACTCCTCCACAAGGATTTATTCGTTTTTTTCTTTAGTACAAAAAAACTGAACTAAATGCGATGCTTCTGCGGCAGAGCAAAAACAGACAGAATTTACCAGAATTTGACTGGTGGTTGGTGGTAACTTCCCTCCATGACTGACAGACTCAGGCAGACATGCACTGATCCCACTGCCAAGTGTCCGCTCTTTCACTCAAAGCCTCATGTGGGATAGAAAATCACGACTGACAGCGATACTTAAAAAAAAGAAATCTTGTAAAAGAATAAGTGGGACTGGCTGAAGGACTGTGGTTATCTTTTTTTTAGAAAAGATGATGAACAACAAAGCCAGAAGTGGAATGCTCCAGTGGTTCCCGTTTTAGCTTAAAACAAAGAAAGGTTGCATCTGTATGGAGGTTATGACCAGGTCAACAGAATTCACAGGGATAATAAAAGACAGCAGGCTTGTTTTCTGCTTACATTAATCATGGTAATCATCGTGAGACACAAAGTAATCTGTTGCAGCTTACTACAAACACACGATGATCAGCTGTGGCAATAACCCCTGTGGAATACGCCACCAGCTGCTTCACAACGTGCTTCGAAAGCATCCCAGAAGCGGCTCTCCGTTCTCGATTTTTGACAGAAGCTGCGTCAAGATGTGCAGAGCTGATGAGCAGAGACAGGCGTGGCGATGATATTTATTTTCAAAATAAAAGACTTTGTTTATGCCAAATGTGTGACTTGAGATTGTGCAAAAGACAGATGAACAATCAGAGATGCAACATCACAGGCAAACACCTGGTGTATTCCTCAGAGTAAAACTGATAATGCCTGACAATATGTTGGTGCCCCTAAGCTGCCAGAACACCTCTGACCCATCAGATCTGTCACTGGGACCTCTGTGGATTGTGTTTTTCACTGGAATCATTCGAGCGAATGCTCAGATTGTGGGATTGTGGAAGTGGACAGGCCAAATCAGTGCCTTGAGTCATTCCTGAGCATTTTTTGAGGGGTGTGGGTGTATTGTCCTTCTGGTGTCCATCGTGTCACCAGGGGTTATTGGTGGCATGCAGTGGTTGGGTAATGAATGGGACTAACCTCAGCTTTGAGGCAAGCAATTGGAAATGACTGCAAATGGAAATTAAAAATTCCGCGGAGTGACATATGACAAGGTGTAAAATATAGCACTATATGAACCATCCCAGCAGGGGTGATGGGATTTAAACATGAATGAATGGTTACTGCAGCCTCTGAGCCCTATGATGCATCGGAGCAGAGGAAACCTCATTTCAGTCTTATTTAACCAGAGCCTCTGTGTCAGCAAGCATCTGTGTCTCTGACTTTGACCTCTGACCTCTTTGTGGTGAGGACAAAGATTTTTAATAACCATGAATAGAGTGTCCAATGAAGATTGGAATACATGTTTCATATATTTTTTAATATAAAACTGGATTGGTGTCTTCCTCTGTGTGTGTGTGTGTGTGTGTGTGTTAGCATTGTGCTGTATGTGTGTATCCGTTTACTGCTTCGCCAGCCTTTAATTGTCCCGCTGGGAAAAATAAATTGTGATGAAGTGAACTGAATCACAGCCAACCGTAGAGGGCTGTCTGGCAGTTATATTATAGCAGTACATTATTTATCTTTATACTGTATACATAAGCATAAATAACAACTGTGGCAGGACAAAATTATGATATTACAAGCGAAACTCACTTTCATGGCTTCATTGTTAACAATTGTTTCTGCTATTGTGTTAACAAAGTGCCTGTTTTGCAAAAATGTAAAAAACCTAATCGCTGCACTGTTTCTTTCCTCCAGCTATAAATCCAATGAGGACTACGTCTACGTCCGCGGTCGCGGACGAGGGAAATACATCTGCGAAGAGTGTGGCATCCGCTGCAAGAAGCCCAGCATGCTGAAGAAACACATCCGAACGCACACCGACATCCGACCCTACGTCTGCAAGTTCTGCAACTTTGCATTCAAGACGAAAGGTAGGGCTTCTTTTATATTGTGTGTTTTGCAGCATGCTATGAGCAAGCCTGGCTACAGTCACTGTGCAACTGCAACCCTCCTTGCAACCCGCCTCCGCCCTAGGTGCTTTTTCGTATCTGTTGTCGCTGATGTCTGCTCTGATCGGGTTTTGCTTCTTTTGCATTTATACTGGCGAATATAAGTTAGTGGAGAGGAAATGAATCTTCTTTTGACTACAGCGCTACTGACTGAACTATGTTTATCTCTGTATGCAAGTAATGCAGTGACTTATTAAGGCCGGGGTTTGATTTATTTTATAACTGCAGTAACCACTGGATATTGTAGATCTCCATAAATATCTTCTAAACTTTCTCCTTGACCATCACAGTAAACCTTGTAAACATTTTTCCAGGTGTTAGCAGCTTTTTACGGCAGACTTTTAGTAGGAAAACTCTTAAGGCGCAGCACTAAGTGGTTAAATGAATGGATAAAACATGCAGAAAGGCTGTTTTTCTGTAGCTGTGGTCAGCAGGAACCTCCATCATATCAGAGGTTAAAGATGCTGACTACCCGATATGTGATCTTTAATAAAAAGCCATTATCCACGGGATAGATTTTCAAATTCACATGTAAAGCATGCGTATCTTTGGATTCTATACATTCTGCCAACTGAAGCAGAGTCCAGACAGGTTGAGTAATTTTGTTATTAAATTAAATTTGTTATAAATTATATATTATTTGTAAATTGCAATCTTGCGGTCTCACTCTTTCATCCGCTTCTATTTCCATTTCATCCTTTCTTTTACAGTCTTGTGTTGATGCAGCCCAACAAGCTGTGGTTTCCAGTAAGACTAGTCGAAGGGTCATTAAATGGTGTTTGTGCTTGTGTGTGCGCATTTTGCAGGAAACCTGACGAAGCACATGAAGTCTAAGGCTCATATGAAAAAGTGTCTGGAGTTGGGAGTCTCCATGTCTTCCGTTGAGGACACTGAGGCAGACGAAGGAGGTAGGAGACAAACACACTCACGCATTTACACACACACACACACACACTTCTTGAGCTGGACTACATCCTGCTGTCTTATTGAGTGCAGCCTGCAGAGCTCTTGGCTCGGTGTAGCTGTGCAGAGACAATTAGTGTAATGGAAAGCAGAGCTTATCCTGACAGCCAGCATCCATGTCAAACAACCACACCTGACACACAAGCTGACTACAAAAAATATTTTAAAAACACCTCTTATGGCCTTAAAATACTCCAGGAACAATTTAAAGTTACAGCTTAGAAAAAGAAACAAATATTAGCCAGTCAACCTCGGTGACGAGGTTCATGAGGATACGCCAAGAAATACGCCGTGCTATTAATCTGCTGATGTGGAAATAATCTGAAAATTATTACTGGCGAACCTGTCGTAGGCTGATATTGACGAATGAATATGATTTTCCATGAAATATTCATCAGCTGTCTCTCGGGGCTGTGGTCTCGGTTTCCCGTTAATCTCCTGATGACTTGATAATGAAGCTGGAAATTAGTGGGATTATTTTTATAATCTATGGAGTTTTCGCCATTCGCAGTTATTACTTTCAGCTGATCTTTGCTACACTTTGTTCTTTAAACATCCGAATGGACAGCATCTTGGTATCTAGTTTGCTCTTGTAAAGAATGGATCCACTGATTCTCTGTACCTCTCTATAGCCGTTAACTAATTATTTAAGCAACCAAATAAACAACAAATAAAAAATAAAGTATAAAGCATTTATTGTCATACCTGACTGACATACCAGCGAGAGCATCTCTCAACCAATCACTTCAGATTTCTATGAAAAAATGTTTTACGAATAAAAAGCGTAGGTTGTCTTTGCATAATTTTTGTAAAAGCGGATGAACTGAGCCCTTACCATCATATTTAACCAGAATGGGACTGATAGCTGGTGGTAACGCCCCACCATGTAGACCACCAAATTAAATGTAACTATGTTTTGGCGTGCCATTTAATTGGGATATGATCCCACATATACACAGGGGTTTTTTGGGGAAAGGGAGCGCTACAGAAATCCAGTGAGTGAGTCACTGAGACATAAACACTGGTGGTTTGTGAGAAACTGTTGTATATAAGACTAACTGGAAAAGTAGTCCAATGTTAGTGCAACTGATTTCCGCTGAAATAGCTGCTTAAATACGATTTATTAACTACTTCTTCCTTGTGCTGCATATGGGGGAAAAATAAAATGCTGATGGAATTTCTTTATTTTTCTTCTTTTTTTTTTTTTTTTTTTTTAGATCAATTTCATATTTTTCAATCTCTCTCTGGACAGATAAGAAGCTCTGAACAACAAAAACATGCCTCTGTTTCAACTTGGACTCTTTTGAAAGTCACAAAAAGCAAACAAACTTTTTAATTCCCAGAATTAACGTTTTTCAGCCAATCGTCTGGCTGCATTTTAAAGCGTTGGTTACCTGCCAGCAGTAACTTTGCTGCTACTATACAATAAGACCCTGCCAACCTTTGGCTGTAGTCCATCCTGTGGGAAAAACCAAAGTGTTGAGGGTTTAAATAACTTTCTTTTTATTGTGTTTTATTGTTTTGAGCTGGTGGGAATGAGATTTCATTGGTGTTTTGTTTTACACCTAAACTCTGTCACCTATTAATACAAACCATTTCTCTCTCCACTCATTCTTCTGTTCTTCATTGTCCTTTTCGTCTCCTTCTACCTTCTTGTTTTCCCCTCCTGTTCCTTTTACTTTATCCTTTCTTTGTCTTCTTCCTGTTTCTCTCCTTCCTTCTTTCTACTCCTTCTGCTTTCTTTTCTTCTTCCTCTGCCTCCTCTGTATGTTTCTTCCCACTCTTTTTGTTTCTGCTTTTTCTCCCTCATCTCCTGTATACATTATTGTTGTTGTTTCTCGTCCATTTCCCCCTTTTTTCTTCCTCTTCCTGTCCTTTCGTCCTTATCCCTGTGTCTGTATTCTGTCTCTTATCTTTCCTTCCATTCTTCTTCTTCTTGCCTTACTACATCACCTTCAATTATTTTTCCTTATCTCTTTTTCATTCCTGTTTTTCACTCTTCATCTCCTGCTTATAATATTTTTCACATCTTCTTCCACTTGCTGCTTTCTCCTCTTCTTCAAGATGTCGGAGATGAAGGCCAGAGGTCTTCAGAGAAGAATTCCAGAGGCGAGATGGCAGATCACCAGTTTTCAGATGCTGATGACTCAGAGGGTGGTGAAGAAGATGGTGATGAGGTGGATGATGAAGACGACGACGAAGAAGACTATGATGGTGACTCCACCCCAAAGACTCGCTCGCGCTCCACCAGCCCGCAGCCTTATGGCCTGCCCTCCCTTTCTGTCACAGCTATGGCCGCCTCCCAACCTGTTCCTCACTTCTCTTACCATTCAGCGTCCGACCTCCTGGGAAACACCAGCAGGCCGCCTTTGTTTGGCTATTTCACCACCGTGCCGAGTATCCAGATCACACCGCAGGCTCCGCCTACCGACCTGGCCAGGCGGGAGCACAGTCAGTCAGAGTACCAGAGAGGCCAGCAGCGGCCGCAGGGTAGCAGGTTGCTGGTTCCACCCTCCTCCTCCTCCTCCATGGATGAAGACCTTCCCGTCCCCTCCCCAGATCTCTCCTCCCCCTCATCACGACTTTCCTCACCCGGTTTGGACAACTCTGGCTGCCCATCCCCCATTTCCCCATCCTCCTCACCCTCAGCCCGCCGTTACCTCTCCCCACGTCGTGACCTCTCACCCCGCGCAGGACACCTGTCACCCCGGCGGGACATTTCTCCTCTGCGTCACATCTCCCCTAAGAGAGACCTGGGAGCAGCAGGGGGATACAGGCGAGACCTTTCCCCAAGAAGGGGACACCTGTCACTGCTTTCTCCCTTGTCTCGGCCCACGTCACCATCGGGAAGAGATTACAAGCGAGACCTTTCACCACGAGGCCGCCACAGGGGGATGATCCGGCCTGTGTCTCCTCGCAGAGGACTTCACCAACACCTTCACCACCAAAGGTAAGCTCAAATTTTGAATGATTTCAGCCACTTTGTTACTTAATGGTTAATGGTTTTAGCAAGTTCCAGGGCCGAAGAAGAACCTTTTCCATTTAATCCAGTACCCCTAACTGATTCACTTAAATAGCTTAACAGCAAACCTCAGTTCAACTTAAAACTACTCAGTATCATTAACAGATAAACAGATGTACATTTTACACTTGATTAAGGTATAATGTGATATTTGTCCGTATTTGTGACCACCAGCCAGCAGAGCAGGGCGCGGGGCCTGAGGCTGAGTCATCAGACTGGTGCGTTGGGTCAGGGAGAGTTCAGCGCTCTGGGACGTCACACAGCCAGCACAGAAATGGAGACGGTAAGATTTTGTTCATGATTATGCTTCAATGTTTAAATATTTTAGTTCCACACTGACGCTGATTGGTGCATGGGACAGACAATGGTTTAACTTTAAAGAATAACATGGACACATGAGGGAAATTGGCCAGGAAAAGGACATAAGCAGTCTGATAGTTAGACTGTGAGCTTGAACCTAATGCATATTTTGGAAACAGGGTTAAGAATTATATCAGATGAATTCATGAACGAGCATCTCTAGCACATATTTTGAAATTCTGGATCCTTTATTTCACTTATTTATATTACAATAAACGAGATCTCGAGAGTAATACTGCAAGTTTTGATTAAAAATTACCTCTAGGTTATGAACATTGATGTGAGATGTGAAATTCTGAAATGTTGCTGCAAGCCAATTTGCAACCCAAATCCACCTCCTTTTCCTCTCAGTTGTCAACAGTAGTTCTCTACTGTTCTTGTTGCTGCTCATGTCAGAAGATATCGTCTCTCTCTTTTTAACAATAAATGTTCATAACTAGAGGGTTAGCTTGTTTCACAGGTTCTTTGGCTCAGATTTCTCTGTAAGTTTGCTTATGAAAAAGTATCATTTTATTATTAGTCTGGGAGGAAAATTTTGATCAGTTTTGTTCACAGAAATGGACTTCTCCTCACTTTCAGTAAATACATGCTTGTGGTTTTGTTAAAAACATTTGCCTCTCTAAAGTCTACCGTTGAGGTAGAGCTTTTGAGTATGCGGACTGTGGTTTTGATGTGAAAAACCCGAAGCACAACTTAGGAATATAGAAGAAAAGGACAGAAAGAGGGAGCCAAGAAAGAAAGAACCTGACAGAGACGAAGCCGTCTGGCAGACAGAAGAAACATTCAGAGAGGATGAGGGAATAAAGAGCGAGTCAGATAGACTGAGAGGGTTGGAGAGACGGATGATTGAAGATAGGGCTGCTGGGTTTTGGTGGTAATGGGATCTTGGCTGGCTGGTGTGGTTAATAGCGCGGCTGTTTTTCTTCTTAAGAGCCCTACTTCAAACTACAGCTCCTGCTGCTGGTCCCACTTAAACAAAGCGTGAAGCAGAGAGCGACTCTGCTTGGATAACTGACTGCTCTTCAAATAACTGATTAATGCTTTAATAACCATTTTTCATACACAAGAAATCTGAGCGAGCCTTCATTCTTTGGATTTCTTTGTTCTCGTACCAACACCTGTTGTCCAGCACCGTCGCGAATTTCATCAGGGTTCATTCGTTTATTTTATTACATAAGATTTGGATTTCCATTGAAAAACCTCCTGTGTGTGTTTATTGTAAGAAGAATTGTCCAATAATCATGTGTGTTTATGTTGAGGGCATGTGCTGCCTGTCAAAATGTAGAAGAAATTTTCAAGTAAACTCAGCAGTTTGTGATTATATCCAGCAGCACGTTTTCATCTTCATCTTCTCTTTGGCTTCCAGGAGCATCCGGGTTCACCGTCATCAGGGGATCAGGGTAGCCGTGGTAACCAGTCTAGTCCACCCCACCAAGTCCTCTTCAGTCACCTTCCCCTACATTCTCAACTACAGGTATTTTTTCTATTTTTTTTTTTTCTTATAATACAGATTTTGATTGTTTTACAAAAACTGTATGTAAAAGATGGACCTAACCACCATGATGTCAGCCCGTCCTGTTTTAAAGCCTCAGCTTGAACCTTTAGCATTTTTTGTTATACCAAAGCCAGCTGTCACGAGCAAGAGGTGGATAGCAAAGTAGCCACGCATTAATCATACTATGCTTTATTGTTCATTTGATCGCTTACAAAATGAACATCATGTTCTATTAAAGACATGAAACTAGCTACTGAGGCTATAAACTCACCAGGAAAGTATTTCCTGCGGTGAGATGTATGGTAATTTTTTCCTGTTTGCAACCAGAAAAATCGCCCCCTGCTGGAGATTTGAAAGAATGAAAGTTTAAGACATTTTCATGTTTTTATGTCCTTAGTTAAGTAATATTTTATATATTTCATTTATTACTTGACTTAATTTGAGAAAAAAAAGCATATGTTGTAAAAGTGCTCTATTGTTAAATTATTATTCCCATAATTATAAAGCCATTTTATACAAAAAGTTTGTATGTAATAATGCTACTTCTGCTAATTAAGTAGAGTTTTGTTATGTGATAAATAAAGGTTAAAGAGGAAGATAACAATCGATCTAAACAGGTTTTTGTCATTTACAAACAACTTTTCTTCTTCTTTTAAAGATTTTTTTCTCCAAAACTGCAAAAGAGCATAAATGTTACTCACTTCAGAGTAAACAAGGACTGTTTTCAGTGGCATAAGTGCTCCAGTGGAGTATTTGGTTCAGTATAAATGGGATCAGACATTTAACACGTGAGTGAATTAAACGTTTCTCTTTCAGGTGCGTTCGCCTTACCCAATGATCCCCATCGGTGGAATCCAGATTGTACACTCTGTTCCTGCGTCCGTTAACACCCCTCTGGCCCAGCAGGGGGCTTTGCAAGCTGCTCGGATGTCACTGCAGAAGAGCATATCGGAGGACTCCATCACCAGCGAGGCACATTTCACCTCCTTTTCAGAGAGGGGCGGGCATGGAGCAGTAGTGGGAGAAACAGTGAGGGATTCAGTATCACCTCTCCGCTCCTCACAGGAGAAGGAAGGAGGAGGAGGCGTGAGGCAGGAGCAGGAAGAGGGAATCCAGACGTGCACTAAGGCCATTGCCTCCCTCTGCATTGACTCCAAGGAGTTTGCTGAGAGAGGAGGAGGTGGAGGTGGAGGCAGAGTGGATGACAGGAAAGACGGAAGCAGAGCGCCTTCCTCCTCTTCCTCTCCTTCAGCTTTGTCCCCAGACTCCCATCAACACCATTCGCCATCTCCCCACCCATCACCATCTCCTCCTCAAGGTCCTGGTATTCAGCACTTTAGCAGCCTGGAACTCAGGCCTCCCCACTCATCAGTCCCAGCCTCTCCTCACTCGCCCTCTTCTTCCTCCTCATCCCCTTACCCTCCGAGCCCCGGATCTGATAGCCTGCAGCCTCCAATGGCATCCAAACTTCTCAAGATGGAGAGAGACAGAGAGGCAGAAAGCACAAAGAGAAGCAAAGATGTGTCGTAGTGCTGCAGAGGAGGACCAAGGGGAGGAGGAGAAACGATGGATGTCTCCTTTTTTTTGTTTGTTTGTTTTTGGATAATAGGAAGGGATGAAGTGCAACAGGAGAGAGAAAAACTGACTTTTGCACACTTTACACACAATTTCTTCTCCCATTTTCTCTCTCTTACACACATAAAAACAATGCATACAAAGAAAAATAAAAGACTCAAACGGACCTCTTAATGTTCGTGTACAGCATGCCTGTTTTAAACGGGGCCTGCTCTCAGAGACTTTCTTATTTAAAGACTTTAAAGAGCATACACATGTACGGTAACTCCCACCAACGTGAGCCCGACCAAAATCTGCTAAAAACAAAACAAAGGACTCTAGTTAAACGGTACGACGAAGAAAAACAAAAAACCATCGGACAGCTACGTGTGTGCCTTTTCTTTAATCTCTCTATCTCTCTCTCTCTTTTTTTTTGCTTATGTTCTTATAAGCAAACCAAGCAGGAAAGTAAATGTAAATAAAGTACAATACTATCACGTATCAGCTTTGTAATAAATGCAGCCCCCTCCCTCATGCTCCTCCCCCTTTCATCCCTGTTTTTTCTTTCTCTCTCTCTTTTTTTTGGACACCTTAAACTTAAAAGTCTCAACAAGCGATGTGAAGTTATGGATATGACTATTACGTACGGTTGCACTAAAACATATTTTTATATGAGTGAAATTTAAAAAATTGCTTTTTTGTGTACAGCAGCAATCCTATAATACTATTTATTATTATTGTTACCATGTTTCATAAATTGTACATTTTTTCTTAAATGTCGTGGATGCCTTTTTCTATGTAAAGCATGGGTTTTTTGCTATCGCTTACATTAGGGCGAGGATATGCACACTGTAATATGGCTTTTTATGTTAGACCTATTTATATACGTCTAAGTGAGCCCCCTCTACTTGGAGGTATATACACATAGAAAATTTACCAGAATATTTACCCAGCATATTAATACATATAGTATATAGAATCTATCAACCTGTCTGTCTATCTATCTATCTATCATCTATCTATCTATCTATCTGCACTTAACATGTAGAATGACATTCACATTAAGGTTATGGTAGTTTGCTTGTACATTTTCTCTGCTGCTCTTTGCCTGCCCCCTGCTTGTGATTTTTCCTCTTTTTTATCTTAATTTTTGTGGTATTATGTCTTGTTTTTATTTTGATTTTTAGAAGGCACAGATTTGCGCTCAGCATTAAGTGAATGCCTTCTTGCACCTTGGCTTTTTTTTTCTTCTTTTTTTGTGCTTAAATGTTGGTTTTAACTCTGCCCCGCTTCTCTCCATACACCCCCGCACTCCTCCCGCCCAACCGATGCATCCATCTGCAACCAAGATTAACATCAGGCAGAGGCAAAGGTAGCTCCACATTCTTGAATGAATGCCAGATATGTAAACGGGAAAAACATTCCAGTCCATGTAAATACCCAGTCATCTCCCCCTAAACTCACACATACACACATTTTTTGTTATTGATGCACATTTTTTGGGCAATGGCAATCAACCCACTGAAACTCTTACTGAATGGATTTATTTCGAGGGGGACACACATGCAAACACATGCATCAAACTTTCTGACAAACGCACCTTATATTTCTTCTGTGGACGTCCCGGTTTTTCTTTCCTTTTCTTTTGCAGCGAACTTTGAAAGAAGTGGTTAGGGGGAGAACTGCTCTGCGCTCTTAACCCTAAACTGTCTGAGAATATTAAGAATACATACAACAGTTGTGATTTTAAGGCTTTCTGCACTGCTTTTTTGGCCCGCCTATGGTCCCTCTTCATCTCCTGGATATCCCTTTTGTAGCTAAGCAATATTTAGCCAAAACTCTGCCTACCAGCAGGGATTGTATTTGTTGCAAGGCAACAACAGCATACTTAAAAATCCTAAAATCAGGAGAAGAAGGGAGCGGTTGGGACAACAACTCTTTACTCTTGTTGACAGTTTCGGGCCGAGTCGGGCAGGCTGCAATGTGAGTGTGTATCTCTGTATTCTGTACCAGTGTGTATTCGACCAGTATATCCTCTTCTTACGACGTTTTTTCTATTTCGATCCTCTGTTATGTACACTTATCCTGATGACAATGATGTCTTTAAAAACTCTTTCTCTCTTTCGAAGATATCAAAGCACAAGTCATTGTATAGAAATGACAACAATACATAAAAAGGACAAAAAAAAAAGAGGTAAACATACATATAAAAGGGTAACTTTTGTGATGGTGTTCTGTGGAATTAATACAAATATCATGTATGACCCCAGTTGCAACAAGGAATCGCAGTAGAAGTGGAAGGAATGGATTGTTGTTTTCAAATAAATATGAATAGTATAATTTTTTTGTGTGCGTTCAGTTTGTCTTTAACAAAAAATTTTAATAAAATATTTATAAATGTGTCTACTTTGCGAAGTGTTGCTTATAGAAAAATATAGGAGGTAATTATTGCTGGACTTATATTTTCCCTCTTAGCATCTTTTGCCTCTCTTGCCTCTTTTTTTTCACTTGCTCGTTTGGGACCCACTTGCCTTTCCATATGCACACATGGAAAACCCAAGGGCAGGCAGAGGAGCAGCTAATACTCCAAAGAAAGCAGATATCAGATATGTACACAAGCTAATGAGAGTAGGTTGTAAAGCTGCAACCCACAATAGTTTACAACATGTTGTCTTGAAACTGTCATTTAAAGAGGTAGAGCAGGTCACCCACTAATCAGAAGGGTGGTAGTTGGATCCTTCACCCCAAGTTGCTATCTGATAAGGACTGTAAATGTTCAGTAGAAAACACTTACATAGGGGAAAAAGGTAGTGGTTGAGTAGAAAAGCTTCTAGGCATGCTGTACAAAAAGTCAGTGCACACAGTTAAACAATGTACAATCAGCAACCAACCTCGGGAAGTCCTTGAGAATCCTCCAGTGTTTCTTCAAGATCAATATCCCAGTAACAGCTGTCAGTACATGCAAATGTGCACATAAAATAAATCCGCTGTTCATAGTTCCTTTTCTAAATTGCTAACAAATGTATTATAAAAGAACGGTTTAACTTAAGGTTTTAATTAAGGAGGTCATCTGCATGCCATTGTTTTGAAAGATGATAATTTATAAGCGGGCCAGTTTTTCCCTCGGTTTCCCTCCAAACTGTCAGGGTTATATATATGCGGTCGTTAAGTCTGACGTCACTAGCCGTGTCTGGGCCTAAACTCCGCTGCAGGTCCGTATATCAAACGATCACTATGGCATTACTGAGAGTTGAAAAACTGTCTAAAGTCTTTCATCTTTAATAAAATGATCAGCGTTCTGCTCTACCAGGTGTAACAATTAAGTTTAACATCCAGGCATCCATGAAAACGGAATTTATGACATATAACAGCGTTAGAAGTTAGCAGGAAGTTAGCTCGCTAGCTTCTATCGAAATACAATATAGCATGTCCTGACTGCGGGGTTTTGGAAACAAATTAAAACGTACAGCTCTGTTATCACTTCCAACATAAATGAAGACAGAAAACTAAACAGCAGTGACGTTTGTAGGGTTACTGAAGTTTGGCTAGCTGGTATATAATGATGTGCTACGTGACTGCTAGCGACACAGCTATGTTAGCATAATATAAACAAGCTAACTTTTTTCCACTCGATAAAAGTTAACGTGAGTGTTCTCGGTGGTCAGGAACAAATGTAATCGCATGGCAGGATGCTGTAAAAGGACCAAACTTCAGCCAGGAGAACAACTGAGATAATCCATCCACAATACGAGGTTAGTCATTCATATACAGCTGCATGGGCTGGGCTGTAGTTACATCCTAAGGTTTTAAAAACTGAGCTTAAATAAATGATTAGCGGTAATAAAAGCCGAGGGAGGTCAATAGTGATCACTGACTGTTTTAGGAGCTTTTTGAGATTAAATAGAAGAAAATACATAACATTAAACATGTTAACAACACAAAAGCCATATTAAACGCAGACTACTTTAGGCCCGGAAGTAGGATTCGTCACGTCATCACTTAACGACCGGATAGGAGAATCCAGCCTCTTGAGTAGATTTTCCTGCAAGAGTGTAAATGCCCTCCAACACAAGCATGAGCTGCCTGGTTGCTGCTTTGTGTGCTAGGTAGATTGACGAGGGCAGTAGTTGAATTTAGGCCCAGAGTGTTGTCATTTGGTGTAACAGTGAATACCTGCACATGTGAAAAATGACCTTGCAGGCATGTGTCATCGTGCTTTTAACCTACAACATAATAACATCACATAATCTGTTGTCAACCATTTAAGAGATTGTTGACTTTGTATTTGAGCTAGTTTTGGTTTATGATTGTATTAGGATTCCTTATCATTTAGTTGTTGACATATTTATGTCTTTGGTGAAGTATTATGAAACACAAATATGGACATCTGTCACTAAGCTCACCAAGCTGCCATATGGAAAAATCATCATGTTCTTTTCAGGCACCCAGCAAGGGGCGCCATACTGTTTGAGAAAACCACTTACCCACAACTGCTGAGACCCATATGTAATTCCCAACAGTGGTGCTTCTGTCTTGGCTCTGTGCTCTCTCAAACACAGTTGGCAGTGTTGGCAGGTGGGAAGCCTGTGAGGGATCATGTCCTTGTCGCTGCCCTGGTGATTCCTAATGGCTGACAGCAGAGCACGAAGGGTGGATGTGTGGGAAAGGCATGAACATGCTGACAATCCCCTCAGCGGCAGGTGGGGAGAAGCAGCTTGTAAATCCACATGTGTCAGAGCCTCCCCACATCAATGCCGACTGGGAGTCAGCTGTCAGTCGCATTAACTCCTCCCTGCCATTTTCCATCCATCTACCACATGCCTGCTGACTTTCTTTCCCATCCAGTTTCCCACTTTCCTTCCCTGCAGTGATGTCTGGATTTACCAAACCTACTTCCCATTCTCTCAGTATTCCTCAATATATGTACCAGGCCTTTTTTTCTCCCCGTTCATTCAACAAATGTGGTTCATCATTCATATTTAGAATATTCTTGCTATCCTGTAACCTCTACTTAAACTTTCATCATCACATATATGTTGGACTTCTAACTGTATGGTCCTCTTTCCTGTTGCCTCGTGGTGAGCAGTAACGATCATCCTCACTGTGTCTTTTTTTTGTTTCCCTCTCTTCACGCCCAACCAGTCGCGGCAGATGGCCGGCCCTCCCTGAGCCTGGTTCGGCTGGATGTTTCTTCCTGTTGAAAGGAAGTTTTTCTTTCCTACTGTCACAAAGCGCTTGATCATTGGGGCTTGTCTGATTGTTGGGGTTTTCTCTCTGCTATTTTAGAGTCCCTACCTTACAATATGAAGATTTAAAAATAAAATTGAACTGCACTGTGCTCATGTGGTCATCCTAAAACTAGAAACATTTAAAAAACAACAAAAAACAACCCACAGCAAAATACACAGTAAAAGACACACATTGTCCACAGCGTCTTGTGCATTTTCACACTTCGGAGCTGACACTTGGCTGCTTGGCATGTCTTTGAAAATTTGTTCACATTCAGTTTTGTGCTTCCTCTGACTCAGCCGTCAATCAAACACGTCCAATGCCTTTTTCCCTCAAAAGCTTAGAAGCTGAAAATTTATTTCTGACATGTTTCAATTGTTTTTGAGCCCAACAGCAGCAAATAAAAACTTGAATGCAAGAACAATGAATGTTTACATTTTTGATGGATGCTTGTGTTGTGTTGGCGCTGCAAAAAAATAAGAGACCAAAAGAGCATGCCCAGCTGTTGTCAGGATGATGTCTTTCAGCCTCGAAAGCAAACTATTGTTGAAGACGGTTTTAGCCAGCGGTGCTTTATTTCCATCTCATTTCCATTTCATTTGAAGAATGCAAAAAAATAAATAAATAAGGGACACTTTCTAGGAAGTACCCTGTTCAACGTCTTGTCCATGTGTTGCAAACAAAAGAACACAAGATGGTGATTATAATGCACTGTGGAAGGGATTCATTCCCCCAGTGCTTATTAATAGATTATACTTGTAGTAATGCCAAAAGCAGTACTGACAAAGAATAAATAATAATAATAGGTCCGATTTTAATGTCACCAGAAGCAGGGGCACTAATTCAAACTGTCTAACATGAACACTATTGGAAAACAGTCTTTGAACAAGGTCAGCTAATAAGTCTTTGGCACATGCGACTCCAACAGTATTAATATCTTTATTCTGCCTTCACCCTCTTTTCTGTCTCACTCATTTTTCTAATTTTAATACAGTCCCTGTTGTTAGCCATGTCCCACATATGTCTACCTGTCTACATCTCTTTTTTTGTATGTTTTTTTTTTTCTTTTTTGTTGACACAACTGGGTTGGTGTCAACTTACATTTATTCTGTCAGTCTGTCCACATGTCGGTGAGTCCCGTGGCCTTTGATAGAGGATGATCAAGCGAGTTATTTTAGTCATGATTAGCGTTTGGAGGAATCACTTTCATCACTAGTTTGTAGGGTGTGAGCGCGAGTGTAGTTTTCATGGTTCAGCGCTGCGAGCATATGGAAATCTCCCCTGAGACTTCAGCGCGTCGTTGCTTTATAGCATCTGTGTGTGTGTGTGTGTGTGTGTGTGTGACTGCTTTTGTTTCTCTGTTTGTAAGAATGTGTTTTGTTGTTTGCATGCATGTGAATAACAATGTTAAAGCATGAAGACTTCTTTACATTTTGAGCAAGCAAAGTCCAATTAGCCAATGACTGAGTCAGCAGTTACCCAGCTGTAGTTGAGGCTTTAGGACAAGGATGTCAAACTCGTTTCATATCACAGGCCAGATACAGCCCACTTTGATCTTTGAAGTGGCTGGAGTAGTTAAACTCACCTCTCTGCCATTGTAAAGAAGTTTAACTACATACTTAATCCCTTGGATATCTTAATAGAAGAAAAAAAGAAGCACAGTTTCTACACTACACCTCAGTTTTTCTACAAGATAAAGAAATGCTGTCATAGTAAATGAAAGAAATCTGTCAGACTCTTTGGGCCTAAATTATAAGAAATCAATGTGTAAAATTACAGAAAACATACATTCTGGTAGCTCAATGCCCAGACTCACTTGTAATTGCAAAACAAAATTACAAAAAGTTTTTTTTAATTGCAGAATTTTTTTTCCACTGTTGATCCTCTTATTAAAAACTGAAATGTCTATTGTAGACAGTGAAAAAGCAGGAACTTTCCTGTCATTTAAGTATTTAGCCACTGCTTAATTACTTTGGCAAAGTATGAATGGATCAGGGGGACAATAAAGCTGTAAAACCTGCGCTAAAATTTACACTCTGCATTAAATTTTCCAAAGCCGTCCAGTGGGCCAGAGTGGCGTCTTTTCCAGGCCAATTCTGGCCCCTGGGCCTTATGTTTAGCAAGACTGCTTTTGGATAAACACTTTTATCTCACTGGTTTCCACTGCTTTCTGATTGAATCCTAAAATCCGTTTCTGCCCACTGGAGGATGAATATGCAGTCACTTACATTTAAGTGATGTAATGGGGGTGGATACTGTTGACCCGATGTGGTTAACCTTTCAGTGAATTGCTGAGTGGGCACGTGATACGATGCATTTCTTGTTATTGGTCTCCAAAATGAACCATTTGACTTTCAAAGGTGCAGCACTGGAGCAGCTCTCCTGGTAGAGCATGCTCCACATGTACTGTACGATTAAATCCTTACTGCGGTGGCCCGAGTTTAAATCCACCCCACGCCATTTGCTCCGTGCCCCCCTGGTGTTGCCTCACAGCATGAAGGCTTTGGCTTTGGAGGCCGGCGCCTTTCTGTGTGGGTTTCCTCCCACAGTCCAAAGACATGAATGCATGGGTGAATGTGGCTTGTAGTCTAAAGTGCTTTAAGTGATCAGTAATACCAGTGCATTATAAGTGTCAGTCCACTTCTGCTTCTGTGGAAATATATATAGACGGATATGTTGTGTTGGTGTTCGCGTTTGACGATGGAAGAGACAGGCCAAGACTCAACGAAGGGATGGAGGCACAAAATAAACAAACTTAAGATGGAAACTGTAAATTAACGAACCACAGACAGACAGTAGGCTTTGTTGCTTGTACAGTATGAGTTCAGAGTCATATAAGATTGCACAGAATCTGAAAATGGGACAATAATTGTCTTGCTTGGACTGATATTTGAATCGGGCTGCACTTGAATCTGTCACCTCTATGTGAAAAAATGTCAACAATATGGTGGCAGCGGTTGTGGACTGTGTTAAAATCTATGTAGAGGGATCAAACCAAATCAATTTATTTATATAGCACATTTCACAGGATAAAAACCACAAAGTGCTTCACAGTAATATAGAAACAGAAATACATAAAATACATCAATAATCAAACACAGCACAAATCTAATTAAAAGCCAATCTAAATAAATGAGTCTTAAGCTGCTTTTTAAAAGATGATGGAGGGTGAGCATTCCACCGCTCTAAAAGATCTATCTCCTCTGGTCTTAAAACGAGTTCGTGGGACTACCAACAGCCTTTGATTAGATGATTTCAGGCTGCGAGAGGGAGCGTGGAGTTCTAAAAGATCAGAAATGTAGGCAGGGGCATCACAATTCAAAGCTTTAAAAGTCAGTACCAAGATTTTAAAATGAATTCTGAAGTGTACTGGAAGCCAGTGACAGAACGTAACACTGGTGTAATGTGCGCTCTTTTCCGTGTCTTAGTTAAAAGCTTTGCAGCAGCATTCTGGACTAACTGGAGACGGTCAAGACGCCACACCAAAACTAGTTTCATGATGCTGTTGTCAAATACAGGTTATTTGAAAAACATGGCAAAAAGACAGAATTATATGCCTTGTTAATTTCCCACTATTGATATCACTGAAAATAGGTACACATGAAACTCAAAAAAGATTTTAAAAATCAATAATAATCTGTTTTAATCGGTTGATTGACACCTATCAACACCTATGTCACTGAGCTGTTGCTGACAAATTTTGCAATTTCTGGACATGAGAGACTCACTCATTCGTGACTGGCTTGCATGTGGGATTAATAATGCCAACATGACGGAGAGACTACTGCGGGAGAAAAGCTTGATACTTGACACATGCATACAGCTTTGCAGGGCAGTTCTCTCAGGAGATCCACAAAGCCATCTCAGGACAGGTTCATTGCTGTCCAAGGAACAGCTAGCCAGAGACAAAGCAGCACAGTGGACTGCAGGTACTGTGGGAAATCACATGAAAAAACCAAACTCAGATGTCCAGTGTATGGTGAGAAATGCAAAAAATGTGGCAGAAACAATCACTTCACAGCTAAATGTAAAGCATGCTCAGAACACAGGAAAAAGAAACTTGTACACAAGGAGGCAGAATGAGAAAAAAACTCTCTGTGTATCAAAGTAGTGACAGAGAATGTAAATGAAGTGGACACTAAAAGAGTGAATGATTCTCAGCTCTTTGCAAGCATGCTCATGGACAACAATATTATAAAATTCCAGACTGACTGTGGTGCCGCATGCAACATCACTCCAATTAGTTGGCTCAACCCTGACACAAAGTGCTGTCATTATTTTGTCTAGAAGAGGACTAAATACAACAAAAGTGCTAACCAACACCCAAAAGTGAGGTCCCATGACTTTTCTGGCTTTTGGTGTTTTAGGCAGGAGATAAAACCAGAGGAATAACTGACTTGTGGCGAACAAGCAGTCATAGCAGCGCTGCTTCTCTGTCGCTCTTCCTCTCACAGGAAGTGAGCTGGATTTAGACCTCCATAAGAGAGGTTAGTTTTACCCTGCTGATGATCTGCTGTTGCAATAGGAATTCTGCTCAGTACGCAGAACTCCAAGTTCAAGATTTGGTGAATGTGCTTGGGTGATGAGCCATTGGTGCTAAGCTACCATCTATGGGATTATTTCTGAATACCTCTAAGTCTGAATCCTGCCTAGAAGTAATGTTGTCTCTGATAACCGGCACCAGTTCAGAGAGTCACTTGTGACAGCTGAAGGCTGGCCAAACGGTGGTCGCCCGTCTCCAAAGTTGCAGTCATGTTTGTGGAGAAACATGTTAACATTAAACAAAGTGCAGTCATGATTCAGTGTATCTAAAATAATGAAAGCAAAGCTGCAGTTTCACATTTTTTTCTTCCTTGTTGTTGGCAGCAAGGAAGAAAATAAAAATAAAAATGAAAAACCAACATTTTCCTGCTCAGGGGATCACCCGATCTTAAAAATATCTCCTCTGCTGGCTCTGCAGTCACATTTCTTGTCACAAACACGGACTATTATGATTTGTCAGAAAGTACTTAAGAGCCAATTACACCAAACAAGTTGCTGAGCATGTCATTTCCCAACTGGGAGTTATTTTGCAAAGTCACGCTATCGACGCCGCTCTGTCAGAGCCGCAAGCCAACGAACACAGGATAGATCTGTGAGCGCACCCTGGGAAAGCTCTCATTTCTGGTTGTATGTCACCCAAATCGCCTTGTTTACATGCCTTAATGGTTAGCAGCAGACAGCCTGTGGTGGGACGCCCGCGTGTGTGTGTCTGTGAAAGGGAATACCACGTTTAGCTGCAGCATTTTTCCTAGCTGTAATTAACTCTAAAGATAAAGTAGGGTTTTCTCCCGCTGCCAAATTTTAGGAGATTTCTCTGGCTCATGCTGAAAATGTCAGCTTACGGATAAAGCAACACATATAGTATTTAAAACTGAATATGTGGCTATTTTTATCAACGCCGTTTTCACAGCCCAGCCATATTTAACTGTTGTTTGAGTTGGGCATCTTACAGTCATTTTAAAGTCCCCAGGCGGTGATTATTGTAATTGTTCAGCATCTAACAAAACTACGTGAGTAATTAGGTTGCCGGAAGCCTTCTGGTTTCTGTTTGCAGCCCATCACCTATTATCAGTTATTCCTCTTTTTGTATCTTTTAAAAATATACTTATAATCTGACTGTAAACAATGACCAGTGCTTGAAGCATGAATTTGTGGCCCAGATAACCATTAGGGGTGCAACGATACACAAAATTCACGGTTGGGATCGGTTCGATACTTTGGTGTCACGGTTTGATATTTTTTCGATACAGAAAAAAAATGTTCATGCCTTTTTAATTTGTCATTTATTAAAATTATAAATATATATTTTAACTCAAAAGTACAGTTTTTAAATTTAATGTTGCTGAAACAGCAAAGTAATAAAAAAATAAATCTATCTGATCGAGAAATCACTCATCTTTGGAAAAGAGAGTTTACAGAGAAATGGCTCTTTCCAAAATAAAAGCTATACTATACGCTTCTTCTGGGCTATATTCTCAGCAGCATATTAAACATATCAGGTCCCCATAAGGAGAATCATGTGCTAACGGCTGTCTAAATGACTCGGGTAAAGTTTGTAGCATGCGTGCTTGTTTTTGTCTGCTTCCACTTGTCTTTGCACTAGGATGATGTCGGAATAAATGTGCAGTCATATTTGTTGTGTTCTCACTAGTGCTGTCAGCGTTAATCTCGTTGAAATGACGTTAACGCCATAACACGGCAAATCTCAAAACCCAAACCCAGTTAGCCTTCAAACTTTCCTTTTTCATAAATCTCATAGATAAGACTGAATCAGGTGACCCTGAATCATCCTTATCTCATAGATAAGACTGAATCAGGTGACCCTGAATCATCATTTACTTATGCCTCTGTAGGCTCAGGCTGCTGGGGGACTTTCCATGATGCACTAAGAATTTCTTCTCCCCTCACCATTACCTTCCCCTTTCCTGTAGTCGCATTTTGTCCTGTTTGTTTTTAATGGTCACTCAGTACTCTTGTTTTCCACCTTGACTTTCTTCTCACCCCCTAAACCAGATGCAGGAAATGAGTGCCCTCATCTGAGACCTGAGAAAAAAAGTTGTTCCTCCCCACCATCACCAAGTGTTTGTTTATAGGGAATCATGAACCTGTAACTCTAGGAAGCTTTTTTCAGCTTTGTACCTAAGCTGAAAAAAGCTAAGTTTAAACTAACACAAAATGATATAAAGTATCTTTTATTATGTAAGGTATGCTTGGTTTCAGTTTTGTCACTTCATGTTTAATTTGGAAATCACTTTTGACATAACCAAGTTATTCTACTTCCTGCCTCTATTCTGTTTCCCGCCCATTTTTGTGCCACAGCTGTGTATAATCTTTGTATCACCTACCTGAGTGTAGAGATCTTGTGCTATCGTGCAGATAAACCAGTGACTTTGTGTGACTTTCCCCCGAAGCTCAACAAAACCGTTAAAGTGTACAAAGTTAGTCTCCAAAAGTTGATTCTGTTCATCTGGACGTAGCATTTTGTGGGAGAAACATTTCGTCACTCATCCAAGTGACTTCTTCCGTCTCAGCTGACTGCAGGTTTCCCCAATCTTATAAACAGTACATTTGCATAATGACTGAAACCAGCCCACTGAAGGAACAATGGGCTGTGAGGTCAGTTCCTTAATCATAATTATGCAAATTCTCATGACCATTGATCAACAACCACTGACCAAAACCCACTGATCAAAGACCACTTATCAATGGCCATGAGTACCATTCACAGAGAGTTGGGGAATGGCTGCAATCACAGCATTGTAAGATGGCGAAAGATGTACCCTTAGGCCCCCTCCTCGATTCAGAGATGGTCTTTCCCTTTTCACGTAAATGGCCTCCTTGACTCCGCGCTCAAACCAGCATTCCTCCCTGTCCAGGATGTGTACATCCTCATCATTGAAAGAGTGTCCACTGGCCTGTAGGTGTAAATAGACTGCAGAGTCCTGGCCTGACGAGGTAGCTCTTCTGTGTTGTGCCATCCGCTTCGCCAGAGGTTGTTTGGTTTCCCCGATGTATAAATCCTGGCAATCCTCCTGGCACTTAACAGCGTACACTATGTTACTCTGTTTGTGTCGGGGGACCTGATCCTTGGGGTGGACCAATTTTTGGCGCAGCGTGTTCTGGGGTTTAAAAGCCACAGAGACCCGGGGTTTAGAAAAAATGCGTCTCAACTGCTCAGATACTCCTGACACGTACGGGATCACTACAGGTTTTTGCTTGGGCAGCGGTCGTCCTTCTCTCCTGGATCAGCTGGAGCTTTCTTTAGGTGCCTTTCCCGCTTTGACAAAAGTCCAGCTGGGATAACCACATTTACTCAGGGCCTTCTTGATGTGCTGTTCTTCAGCCTCCCTGGCCGCTGTGTCTGTGGGGATGGTGTTCGCTCTGTGTTGTAGCGTCCTGATGACACCCAGTTTGTGCTCCAGTGGATGATGAGAGTCAGACCTTAGATACTGATCCGTATGTGTAGGTTTATGGTACACGTCAGCTTTTAGATGTCCCCCATTACTGATGGAAATCTCACAGTCTAAGAAGGCTAACCTGCCACTTTTCATATCCTCCCTGGTGAATTTGATGTGTCGGTTCAGCGAGTTAATGTGATCCATGAAATGTGGTACGTCCTCAGATTTGATTTTCACCCAGGTGTCATCGACATATCTGAACCAATGGCTTGGTGGTGTTCCAGGGTAGGATAGCAAGGCCCTCTTTTCCACTTCTTCCATGTACAAATTGGCCACGATGGGTGAAACTGGGGAGCCCATGGCACACCCATGTTTCTGCCTGTAGAACTGACCCTTGTATGTGAAGTAGGTGGAATGAAGACACAGTTCCAAAAGCAAACACACTTGGTCAATGCTAAAAGTGGTCCTGTTGCTGAGGTTGGTGTCATCCTGTAATCTCTTACGGACTACCTCCAATGCTTCCGTGACCGGGATGCAAGTGAAGAGAGATGTAACGTCGTACGAGACCATGGTTTCATCTGTCTCCATAATGACATCTCTCACCTTCTCAACAAAATCCAGGATGTTCTGGATGTGGTGTTCAGAGCTGCCCACCAGCGGGCCTAAGGGTACATCTTTCGCCATCTTACAATGCTGTGATTGCAGCCATTCCCCAATTCTCTGTGAATGGTACTCATGGCCATTGATCAGTGGTCTTTGATCAATGGTCTTGAGAATTTGCATAATTATGATTAAGGAACTGACCTCACAGCCCATTGTTCCTTCAGTGGGCTGGTTTCAGTCATTATGCAAATGTACTGTTTATAAGATTGGGGAAACCTGCAGTCAGCTGAGACTGAAGAATTCACTTGGATGAGTGACGAAACGTTTCTCCCACAAAAACGCTATGTCCAGATGAACAGAATCAACTTTTGGAGATTTACTTTCCTGGATGACTGAGAATGCATCAAGATGTACAAAGTTAGCATGACCCATAAGGTCACACTAGTAACAATAATTCGGGTTAACAGAGTGACGTGTCCTGGAATGAACCTTTAGTGTCCTCTCCTGCATTGTAAATACATTCCTATTTCTATATGCACAAAGAAGTGGACACAGATTTTTTCCCACAGTTAAAACTTTTCTTTGACCATCCCATATCCTCCCTCTTATTTATCACCATTAGAAAAAATCACTATGGACCATTCATGGTCCCTGTTAAGTACAAACAACTCCACATGATCCAGCTCCCAAGGTTGTGGAAATAGTTTTAGACCTTAATATGATCTTACAGGTCAACTTCACATGTGAAAACCTGCCCTTATAAAGTTTAAATAGTGATAATACCCCTTTTCATTCCCTGGCTTTTTCACCGTCAGGCTCTGAGAGATTATCAAGTAATTCCAATTTAAATAAATCACACTGACACTTCATCATGTGAGGGTCGATTTTGATTTTGTTGAGTATAAAGTCAGCAGATTACTAACTCGTACATCTCCTATTACTCCCATTTACACTGTTTATTCCTGCATAATACCAATCACAACGTGAATGATTTATGAATTCATCTCTGAGTTTTAACAGGTCGTACTTCTGGGTGTTTGAGCTTTTAAGCAGACTTTATCCTCGGGTTGGCCTTCGCCATCGCTGATGTAATATGTCAAGAGTCTCTGAGGGACGGGCATTTTCATTTTTGTAATGTGTTTGTGCTGAGAGGAAATGGAATTGGAAGTTTAATTTGTCTTTACTGACAAGTGACTGAGAAGTGGCACTGAAGCTGCAGCCACACAAGGCCAAGCTGACGGTGAATAAAGAGTGTGAAGGTGCCGACAACTGTTGTGATTGCTGTGTGGCATTTTGATGAACATGTGTTATGTTTGACCCAAAGAGTTATTATCATAATTATAAATACAATATAAATATGTGTAAAAAGTGGTTATTTTGCAACCATGTCCATCCTGAGGTAATAATTTCTAAACAAGTTTATATTACGATGTTTTGTGGCTTCAGATACAGATGTGGCTGTAATGTACCTGCGAATTACTGCTGAGTAAAAGATTAATAAAATAATTTCACTCACCTAAACAAAAGCACAAACTTCTTGGATTGTCTGTAACACACATCAAGACATACTAGTAGGTATTACTGGTCAGGTAATTCATTAAAAATCCTCTGAGAGGCACCAACCATACAAACACAGTTGAAAAAGTAAAGTTCAGTGACTCTAATTGGTGGACAGTGATTGACAACAGCTGCCATCAAGCATCAGAGTCAAATTGATGGAAATTATCCATAGAGTCACAAACTGCAGACATGCTTTTTAATGTCATTAAATTGGATATTTTAACATAGACATATGTTATCTATCTATCCATCCATCCATTCATCCATCCATCAGCTGTCATAGGGCAAAAGGTCACCAAGCTGCAGGTCAAACACATGGAGACAAACATACATTGACACCTCACCCAATTTACAATCACCAGTTCATCCAATGCGCATGTTTTTGGACTATGCAAAGACTTGGAGATAACCCTTGCAGGCTCAGCAGCGCTGATAATGAATTTTATTGGGTTTTATGGCTATTCATAATGAACAGTCATTGCATCGTCTGCTACTCTGGTAGAAACCACACTGGCTGAATGAGGCTGAATAGAAATACGGGTCAATTAAATCAACAGGTGTTTTCAATGGAAACAGACTCTCTTTGGTTATTGTTTGTTCTACCGAGCAACCGTAACCAAGGAGCATGGAGGAGAGGCGAGACTTGACAAAGGGTAAATCTGGCCCGAGTGTGGTTTTAGCCTGTCCTCGCCTGAGCGATCCAACATACCCGCCTAAAAAATCTGCTCAGATCACATTTTTCCTCCTGCGCAGGAGAAGAAGGAATGAGAATATTTGGAGTTTTATTCCCTGCGGGAGGAGGAAGCATCACATCAAACAGCAAAGTGTGATGTTTCAGCTGATCACTGCCTCGTTTAGTGGGAAACACACATCTCAGCGTGTGTCTCACATACGCGCGCACACACACACACACCCGGAGCCACGGGTGGTCTCTGTGTTTGAATGTGATATGTCTACTTTACAGGTCTGTGTGCATATGTGTATGTGTGTCTTTGATGGTCTGTGTGTGTGTTTGTGTGTCATAGAGGCATCTGTTCATTGGAATAAACAACTTTCCATATTTAGCTGCCAGGAAAAAGAGAGGGAATTAGCAAAAAATCCTTCCCAACTATATATGTGTGTGTGTGTGTGTGTGTGTGTGTGTGTGTGTGTGTGTGTGTGTGTGTGTGTGTGTGTGCGTGTGTGTGTGTGTGTCCAAATGGAAAGAAGTGATAGCTCTTTTTTTCTCTAAGGGAGATGCCAGCATGAAGAATTCTAAAATTAATTCCTTTGTCTTTTAAGTGGAGAGAAGAGGAGGTGAAATTAACCCAGAGAAATACGGGAGAGGAGCCTCGCTGTGCTTCCTAAATAAACTGGACAAGGGAGACGAGAGAGTGGATAGGAGGACAAAAACAGATGCAAATTTACTTATTAGGGCAACTGCTCTTATAAACAAAAACATTTGTTTAAAAAAAAATAGAAGAACAAGGAAATAGCAAACGTGGTCAGATGAGAGGAGAAAAATGATGAGATAAAATGGGCAACCCAACAAAAAGCTTTATCCCATAATCTCCAAAAGCAATTAAAAAAAGATAAAATATATAGAGATGAGAAGATTAGACGAGCTGAAGTAGAAGGAGAAATAGCAAGAAGAAGGGAAGCGAGACAAAGGTTAATGGAAGATTTTAATGTGGTGAGAGAAACAGAGACGGGAGAGAGGACAAAATTGTAGAGGAGACATACATAAGGAGACACAAAAGAGGAGAATGGCACAGAGAGAAGAAGGAGGATAGGAAAGGTGTGGAAAATCCTCCCTCTTTCAACAAGAAAACAAAATTAGGGACCAGAGGACAGAAAGGACACGTGAGAGATAAAATGTGCAGAAATGATACAACTGAAACTTTAATAACTGAAGTTATAAAAGGGAGGGGAGTCGACACTAAAGGAGTTGGGAAATTTGCAAAAGGATGATCGAGAGGGGAGAGGAGAGTGTTATTCTGAACAAGCAGTAAAAGGGAGGGAAGGAAATGATAACTATGCCAGAAGATGATGGGAAAAACTAGACATTTAAACAGATGGGAGAGTTTGAGATGGATAAAAAAAACAAAAGAAGAAGAGAGAGAAACGCATGAGGGGGCCAAAGGAAGATTTAGATGAGGGGGCAGAGGAGTAAATTTCCTATAAAGAGGAAGAGGCGGAAAAGAGGAGAGACGATATGAGATAGGAAGGATGGAACATTTTCATATCTGAGAAAGCAAGCAGAGAAAAGAAAAAAGATAAAACAAAACAAAAACAGGACAGAAAAACAAGCGACAAGAAGAGAAAGAAAGGAGGGAAATTAAGAGTTGCTTGCAGAACCACAGTTACACACTGACCCCTTTTGGCTCACTGAGGTACTGCATGCACACATTTAGCCATTTGGAAGAAATGACAAATGTTGTTTTTCTTCTGTTTCCTGGAAGTCAATCAAGAAACCTAGACCTCATAAAACACCCTGAGTCACAGGGATACTGGGATTTATTTAATGAAAAAAAGGGGGGGAGAGAGAGAGAGTAACATTATTCCATCAAAAGGACCAAATCTTGTTCACTTTCAAACCGAGCCAAGGACTTCCAGGTAGCAGCTGGCATCTGCCTGCCTGAAAAACTGCTGACTGTCTTGTTTTTCCCTCCCAGCTCTGAGTTGAATTACATAAAAAACAGGTGCCGTTAGTGAATCAGCGTATCTGTAATCGGTGAATCTGTTCCATTTGTGGGTGAGTATCTAACCAGTGCCAGATATGGATGCAGATAAGTTGTTTGTTGGCTGTTTACTGGAACCATCTTCTCGTTTGTGGTGCAAGTTAGAGGCCGGAGCAGAGCCGCAGAGCGACCCCCTCTGTGGACATTATGCCTGTTACTTATCTGCGTCTCTTTGATTAAAAACTGCTTTTTACGAGACCAAAGCGCTTTGGTTAAACAGCGGTTATGCATGTGGTTTAATTTGCTGACCGAAGGACCTTGTCAGCTTTGAACTATTCTGCAAGATATAGTTACTGCACACTCGAGCGTGAAGGGCAATACCACATTACTGCAGGCCATTCTCAAAATAAGGTTGCAGTAGATGACAAACTGATGCTCAGCGCTGCACTTGAAAAGTAAAACGGTGTAAAAAAAATCGAAATAAATGCAAAGGAAATTCAGTATTTTGCCAGGAAAATAAATAAGAGCAAAAATGCGGACATATTATTGCCTTTGAAATAAAACGCTTTCCTCTTTTCCTCTTCTCTTCGTTTCCCTCTGTTTTCTCCTTCCTCATGTCTCCTGTTTGTTTAGCCCTCTCTCAGGTGTAGGTGTTTACACTGGGCATAGCAGATCATGCTAAATCACCTGGCACACTTGAAGCTCATCTTCACACTAAGCTTGGAGCGTTTAAACCACAACTCTTCTCTCCGTTCTCCACCAGCTCATGCAACATTTCATGCAGTCATCTCCTCATCAGTGTGCCCACAACCTTGTTAAACCCTCCAAAGCCCAACCATCAGAGCCATGTGCCTCACCAGCTACTGTGCAAATCCCCCTCGTAGAAAGCAACTCTGCAACTCAGTTTATAATAAACCTCAGGGTCCAGCTTATATATTCTTAACAGTTAACCTACGCTCTACATTTGGTGCTCTTCGTGGAAGACGAGATTGCTAATCAACGTGGAAATCTAGTCAAACAAAAACTACTTTAGCTTTACTTTTCTTGTTTGTCTGGGTTGTTTTTTGTTGTTGTTTTTTTCAATTTTATTTCAATTTTGGCCACCATAAAACCACAAATATATACCAGAATTTAGAGCATTAAGCTTGAGTAGCATCCATCCATCCATTTATTGTTGCTTATCTGGGTTTAGATCACAGTCTAAGGAGAGATGCCCGGACCTCCTGCACCTAGATCAACTCCTGCAGCTCAACCCGAGGGACACCGAGGTTTTCTCAGGCCAGCTGAGAGGCATAATTTCTCAGCATGCCCTGAGTCTGCCCCTGGGCCTCCTCTCAGTAAGATGTACCTGAAATATCTCACCTGTGAGGTGTTCTAGTCTAATCTGAAACATTAATGAAAATACACAAAACAGATTTTAAAAAACAAATCTTATCTCCATCAGCAACAGGACGGATCAGGAGCTGAAGTCAACCAAGGCAGAGAGGGAGACCTGAAGATGGAGGGTTGACAGACGGTACCAGCAGACCTGCACGTCTCATTAGTCTTCATCATCGGGGGTTTGTGTAGGTTTGTGCAGATGGTGCAGGAATGCTTGAATGTTTGCTTTTATGGATTTTTGTAGTTACCACAAAAAAGTCAAAGTGAAATTCCAGATAAAGGTCCAGCTGTCTGTGTTGTCGGTTTCAGTTAGTGGAATCTAAAAACTTAAGCAATGTAATAACTTGACTGTTGTAACGATACTACAACATGATTAGGTAAAAAGTAGCATGTCTTCAGCTCCTCAATTCATATTTAGCAGGCAAAGTGAAAAAATGAATAAAATAATTAAGTTAATTAATACTGTGAAATCATTTTGACAACTTGGCTCACCGATGCACTGAATGTGACGACCTGTAGAAATGAACATTTTAAAATAGAAAAAGAAAAAGAAAGAAGAAAGAAAGTCAGAGTGAAACTGGCTGAAAGTGCAGCTTGTAAATTTAGCACTACTTTGCAGCCAAACTGTAAATGTCAGATGTTGAAATTCAGCTTTTTTTGGTGCCACTAAAAAGGTTTCGGCACTCAGGAATAAAATATAAGGATAACAGTTTATTTATAGGATTTAAAATAAACGGCTTTCTTTACAGCCACTGAATTTTGAACTTTCACAAATATATTAACAGTTTCATTGTGATTGTGATTTTCTATTGACGTCCATTTCTAGAGTTTTTCCACCCTTTATGTTCAGATTTTTTTAACCTTGTTTTTCTTTATTCTTTGTGAGTTTAAATTGTTTTGTTGATTTCACGTGAAATGGTTTAAACCTCTCGATCTGTGAAAACTACAAGTCATTGAAGTGATTGAACCAAAATATCTCTGCACAACAATCACACACATTACCTGGATCTGAGTTTTTTGTTTACGGGACAAATGACGAAGTCTGTTTTCTGATCCAGAGAGTCTCTTGGGATCCTCTCCATCTGGGTGTCCTCCAAGTGCCCATGTTGGCAGCTTTTAGACATCCAGGCTGTTCTTCACAGCCGATGTAGATGGTTCCAGTCCCAAGTCTCTTCCAAATGCACCCTTCATCCTCTCAAAGGTCCTGCTTTATTTAAAGCTGTAAGTAGCATATGGCTTCTGATCTAATCATCATATAACAGACGTTCCTATTTTTGCCTGTGCTTTTTGTTTCTTCATCAGCAGTGAAAATACAGAGATATCACTCCATTTTGTTACTGCATAGTCTTATAAATGTCTCTTTTCATAAAGTAGCTTGTATTTATGTAAACATAATATATAAGGTTGCAGTGTTATTGTGTCACTTGCTGATTTGTTACATTTACATATGAAAACTACTTGGATATATTTAGTAAAAAAATGATTTGGGGTTTAAAGATGCACTTTCTCATAACTCTGTATGTAAAAAACTACATTCATGGTTAGCCAGTTTAAATAAGACACCAACAGTTAGTACACCTTGCATGTACAGGATCTCACAAACACCCCAGCTTTCATAAAGTGGCAGTGATTAGCACTCTGGGAATGAGGAGAGACTGGACTTACTTTCACACAGGCTTCACTCCACTTTATTGTGCGGTGACCCTGAGACGTCTCAGGACAGATTTGAGGGCGGGTTCTACTTTTGCATCATTTTTTTGTTTGCTTAAGTTGCATTGAGTTTGACCTCTCAGGTCCACCACATATTTGGACAGAAAAGATGATAGAAAAGTTGAGTGGAAAAAAATAAGAACAGATTCTTGAAAGGGGGTCTTCGATCTTGCCCGCTGTCCTGTTTTCAGCTTGAGAGATTAAGAAAACACCGGGAGCACCACTCTGATTTTCAGACGTTTACCGAGCATATCGTGAGCAAACAAGTTCCTCAAACAAATTACAAGTGAAACATTCTTCAGGGCTGCTTGTCAGTCAACTTCCTCTTTCTGATGTAAAATTAGCCCCTGCAAAATTGGATTGTTTTGGTCTCCCAACTGTCTCCCAGCTAAATCACTGCCTCATTTTCTATAAACACTCTTCTTTTTCATTTTAACAGAGCTCCTGGCCCTAATAGACAAACTTTATTAAATGTCTAATTGCATCTGTAGCACAAATGTGTTTACCGCTGGTCAACCTTAGGTAGGACTAATCTATCAATTCTTGATAAAGTAAGAGTTATTTGCAACTTACAGTCATGGCTACTGTAAGAACGGCATCATCAATTGTGATTACATTTTAGGCTTTAAATAAGTTGCTGTCACGCATTGTGCAATAAGGAAAAGGGAATTTAAAGCAAAAACTGAATATTTAATTCAGCCGAATGTGTTTTCCAGAGTGGATGTATGTCTGTGATTTATTATCCCGACTATAACTACAGCCCTCTGATCCTCCTCTGTGCCAGACAGGCAGAGCATGTGCAGACTGCACCTTCACCTAGGTGACATTACCCACACTGCAGGCTGTGTCAGCTCCAGCTGACTTGTGGGTAGAGCCTCAACTGCTGTAATACAGCTGTTTGTGTGTGTGCATGTATGTGTGTCTGTGTGTGTGGGGCGGTAGATCTGAAAAATTTATTATCGAAGATTCAGGGGAAAGACGGCATCAATTTCAATTACACATGTACGCATAAATGATAAAAATAGCCTGTTTATGATTCAACAAACCCTCTTCCTTCTTAGAGACATCAGCTGAATTGATAGTTCTCCTCTGTGTGTTTGTGTGTTTGTGTGTGTGTGCCCTGCAGAAGAGTTATTGCACTCATCAATATTATGAAGGAACAAAGCCAATAAATTCACACGCACACAAGTATGGAGCACAAAACAACACACGTACGGGAACATCCTGCATCTACACACTTACCTGCACGTTTTTACCTTGAAACTGTCCGGTGTTATACCGAGAGCCAAGGCTCCCAGAGAGACTGTGACAGGAGTGATAACTCTGCCAAGACCCGATTCTGTGTGTGTGTGTGTGTGTGTGTGTGTGTGTGTGTGTGTGTGTGTGTGTGTGTGTGTGTGTGTGTGTGTTGGATTTTTGGGATATTGTTCAGTTTTTTTTTTTCATTTCTAAGTTTTCCCTTTTCTCTGCATCATGTTCAGTTTTCTGGTGTCTTTTCTGATTGCTGGTTTTCTCATACTTCTTCTTTTACTTTTTGCTTCCTCCCTGTCTGATTATCTTCTCCTGTGTGCACTGGTGTCTTATCCCCAATCAGTCCACAGTGTTTGTACTCCTGTGTTCCCCTTGGTCTTTAATTATGCTCCCTTGTTGTGCAGCCCTGTTTTTCCTTCATTTTCTTCCTGGCTCCTTGTTTGTGTGTGAATTGTTTTTCAGTCATTTTTTTCTTCCTCTTGTTGTACATTTGAGTCTCCTACAAGTCCCGTGAGTTTTTCCTGTGTGTCTCTTTAGCGAGGACAGAAAAATTGGATCATGTGATTTACATTTTGGATTTATTGTCAACAGACAGCAAAGTCAAAAAGTTTATTACTACAAAATACAACAATGTTGAATGAAAATATGTCCGTTTGAGATGAAGCCCACGGATATCAAAGAATGAATTGTTTTGCTTTAATGATTGCACTGACACTGGAATGAATATTTGGGCCATATGTGGCCCACCCCTGCAGTTTTCTGTGAGCCATATTTGGCCTTGACTACATTGATGACTTACACGGCCCAGATGTCAGGTGTGCAGAGACCATTCTTACTGTAAGATCACATTTGGCTCACATATTTGCCGGTTCCATAACTGAGAAAATCTGAAGGCGTTATTGTAGCTAAGAAATGGTTTTATTGAAAATAAACTTCTCTAAAATTCCAACAATCGTTTACACCATGAGATCTTTATGTAAAATAATGTTCATCGCTGTTATTTAATAATATGTGACATTGTTTTTTTGGTTTGTTTTGGGGGATTTTATGCTGTTGTTTTTACATGATCTTCTTCACTCTGGTATATATTTGTCATTTTACTGAAATTGGTTTCAGAGCTTACGCCAATAAAAGGATTGAGAAAACAGAGTGACGTTTGAAGCAGGCAAATTATTTGCTGTCTGCTTGTAGTGTTTGGAAAATGGAAAACAGCAAACACACACACAGAGTTGGGTTTCGAGAACAAATAATAAACCATGAACTTAATAAACTGTGGCTTGAGCATTAAAAAAAACATGAACATAAAATGTTTTATTCCACATACAGTAATTTGAGGGATGATTGGGACGTTATCTGTAAGCTTAAAGATGATGGCATTTCAAAAGTTAAAAATGAAACCGGTTGGTAGTTTTATTTTGTGTGTTTGTTTTTTTTTTATAATAATCTTTTTACAAAATGGGAAAATATGATGATTTTGCAGCACTAACCGAACTGGAAAAAAGGAAAGACAAATGTTTGGGAGGAAAGCTGGTGGCATTTATAATACGAGTGACGCACAAGGTGTACTCCTTTCCCTCTGTCTTTGTGTGTGTCTGTGTGTGCATGTGTGTGTTATTCATAGTCCTGATTGGCGTCATCAGCTCTGAGCAACCCACTGCTGCTTCAGAAAGTCACGCTGCGATGCAACATGTCAACCAGCAGCAAGCATCATGGCTCTCACCCAAATACACACCGAGCTGAGCCAGTGTGTATGTGTCAGCCTATCTTTGTGAGGTCCAAGTTTAAGTTTCAGACCACGGGACTGAGGATGTTTATACATTGTAAGGAGATTTTTGTTGGTTCTAATTTTATGAAAGAAATTCAAAAGTCTGCTTAAGGGAAGATGTTAGCGAATGCAATGTGTCACTGAGGTTCCTTATAAAGATGGAAAACTGTGCGTTTGTACATATGTGTGTGGAAGACAACTAATTGAATTTGTGAATAAAAGTGTTGTTCTACAAATCTGTCGGAATAATTAAGATAACAATCTAAAACCATATGGTTAGATATGACTTTTTTAACATGCAGTCTCCTGAGATATTTAAATATGTTTCTCATATTCCCATCACCTCTTTGTCATGGTCCTGGGTCGTTAGACGCAGCATTTTGTGTTTAATATTGGTGGCATCTTATGTTTCGGGTTAATTTTTGTCTTCTTTGTTCCTAGGGTTTTGGTTCTTGTGTTTAGTGTTTTACTATTCCTACATGTGCTCTCCCCTTGTGCTCTGTTCATGTCCCTGAGTTTGTGTTGTTAAACAGTCTGTGAATTTCCTGTTTTACTTTGAAGGTCTGTGTCTCGTCATGCCCATTAGTTTCAGCTGTGTCCTTCCCTGTGTATCATTTCCTGATTACTATGTGTGTATTTATATTGTGTGTCTGCCTCTGCTCATCGTCGCTCCGTCTATGTAACTTGGTGAATATCCGCGTCTCTCTGCTCTCCATTCTCCGCTCTTCATCCCCTGTGTCACCTCCATAGGTTTTTCCCTGAGTGTTATTCCGTGAGTTATGGTTTCGGGTTTTGTTTGTCATTCGTTTCCCCAGTTTGGGTTATATGTTTCGTTCTGTCCTTGCTTTTGTTATTTTCACCTTCTACAATAAAGCTCCCTTGCATCAAAGCAGGTGCCTGCATTTTGGGTCCTTCTTCACTACACCACACAACTGCTGCCACAGCCGTGACACTCTTAGCTTTATTCTGTTTAACATCAAACTTACCGACTTTCAAATCTCTGACTTTAAAACCTTAGCTAGGTGCCCAGGGAAACACTCAAATGGGTTTTGCTTGCTGTAGTCCCTTGTCCCATCTATCCTCTGAGATCTAACTCACCACAGAGTTGCAGTGAGTTCCATAAGTACTTGGACAATAATGCAATTTTATCATTTTCATACAATTGTTATGATGTTTTTGTCTCATTTGTCTTTTGTAGTGTCACTTCCATTAATTTCTATTCATGCATGGCTTCCAAGCATTCCTGTTAAACACCATTGTTTTTTGCATGTAAGCACATGTACACTGGTTGCATACACTTAATGTTTCACTCTGCATAGTCAAAGACCTATACAGTGACACAAATATAGCCCAGTTAACTGTTTTACCTCCACTTCTTTCTGATTTCTATACTGACTTGCACACAACATTGTTGCTTTTGTGTTAACTTAGTAGATCTCATGTGTGGACTCTTACATATCAACATATTATTTACCTTGAGCCTGTTTGCTATGTTTGGGGGCTCGTCCAGGATTGTTCAAACCATATGTTAAGATGTTGAACTGTTAAATTGAGTTTAATGGTTTTTGTTTGTTTAACCCTTTCAGACATAGCGGTCACTACAATGGGCAGCTATTCAAAGGCTGTTTTCTTGTATACGTGTCAGTGTTGATGCTATACTTGCACATAAACCACTACATTGGACACTAATGTGTCACTCCATACCCTGCCACCCACTGGTCATTTAATGTTATTATAGTTGTATGACGTGTTTCATTGCAATCATTGTTATTTAACCCTGTCATGCATGAATTATGACAACCTCAATCAGAATTTTTATTTAGTATTTTTATTATTTTAATGCCTAACGATGAATAAAAATACTTAAAGGGTTAAGTACAAGTGAAGTGTTTTGGTTGACGGGAGATAACAGCAGCATCAGGTCCTATTTTATCTACAAACCCAGTTATTTTACAATTTAACACACGATAATCCAAAGAGAATTTTTTTATTTTTATATTGAATCCAATACTCAGAGACTGCTGTACTATCTTATACATAGCCATTATATTTTGCTGCATATTTTAAGTTTGATTGGCATTCCTTTTATTGTTTTCTGTCGTAACCTCTTTTCAGAGTTTTTAGTGGCACAAAATTGTTTTCAGTATTCATGTAAACTCCTATTTGTTTGCATCTTTTACGAGAATTTGAATACTTCAAACGAATAGAAACCAATGAATTCCCTTTTCATTTATCATTATTCCTCATCATTATTATCATTTGCTTGCCTTATTTTTGCTGTTGTTGGGTTTTTTTGCACTAAACAAGCAAACTTCTGTGCCAAGTCTAAAGTCTTATTCACACATTCACAACATAACATAATAACACTACATTCACAAAAGGGGAAAACAGCACAGTAGGAAAAAAGTCATTTAAAAGTTATTAGTGTAAAAAAAAAACAAAAAAAACATTGGTTATATCATCTCTCCTCCCTTGTCCTAGAACAACTCCTATAAAGGTTAAACTGGTCATGCCAAAACCAATAGGAAACCACCTGTCTCCATGTTACATGCAGATTGGCTATTTTCCCTGAACTGAGTGCCAGAAATCCCAGAGCCAAGTGTGTCTCAACATGTTTTCAGTGTGTCCTCTGATGCTTGGAAGCATGGCTGCAGGAACTCCCAGTGTCACCAACACAAATACAGAAAGAAGACACTGTAACTGCTACAAGTACATTTTTATATAGTCTGGGGATATTTAATGACTAAAAATAATAATAATTGGGAGAAAAATATTTTTGTTGGTTATTGTCCAATGCTTGATAGTGTTATTTTAACCCATTCACTAAGTGCTTTCTGTTTGGTTAGTAAAGAAGATTTACTGGAAAGATCCCAGAACAAAGTCTGTCAGTGCTCAAAGTCCAAAAACAAAATAGTCTTGATACTCTGATGTTTTAGGGCTTCAGCCCATTAGTCATATGATAAGGTCTTTCAGCAACTTGTAAAACTGTAGGATCTTTAGTCTACACTAAGCTCCTAAAATGCTGTATCCTAATTTAACTTAACTTTTTTTTGGGGACCACTGATCATAACAATTCAGGGTCACAGAGGCTAGGCTTTGCTAGCACAGTGGCATGGTGGTGCAGTGGTTAGCACACAGCCTTACAGTAAAAAGGTCCTGTGTTCTGTGCCTGTATGTTCTCCCTGTCCTCCACATTCCTCCCACAGTGCAAAGACGTGTGGGGTTAATTAGTGATTCTAAACTGAGAAAATAGATGTGTTTCTTCTATATTTGTATAGATGAAGCTACCCGACAGTCTATAAGTGATTCAAACCATCTCCAGCTGCAACAGTTTTGCTGAACTCTGGTCTTCATTAATTAATATTTACATGTTTATTAATAATTACGAGCAAATAATACAATGTACATGATACCTACGTAACGAATAGTTTATGCTGGATCTTATCTTATACAGATAAAATAAATGAAATTAAAAGCTATTACATGCTTACATTTGACCTTGGAACGGTTTTGTTGATCATGATGCAGTGATGATGTCTGTCCACTGGGTGGTGGTGTTGTAAAGGGATCAGATGGTTGTAAAAAAAAGAAACGAGCTGGTATCATTAACTCCAGAGCAACTGTTCATATTTGAAGCCGAGTTTTCAGGGTATTCAAAATCATAACTGAGTCAGACGGTGTTCAGGGAAAACAATCATCTTACAACTGCTGCATATTTTATCAAAAACTAGATTTGCTCACAGCTTACACAGAGACATGGTGAACATGGACTTGAATGTACAGAGTAAAACCAGCTCAAGAGGAGATTGGTCCATCAGGCCAAGCCACATACTCTGCTTATTTTAACACATTTTCTCACAGCAGATTTTAGTCTGTGCTTTCCATCATAAAAAGTATAAATAATAATAAATAATAAAGCTAATTCTACTGTAAAATGTAATAGTCTATAAATAAATTCCTTATTACTGGCTGTGTGTAAGCATAATCTTATGCTGCACATACATTTCTCAGAAGCTTTTATTTTGTCATCAGTCTGTGTCGTTATCTGCCACTTGTACAGAATCGTAACACATTCTGGGTTTCGGAGCCAGTGTCTCCGTGTTTCCAGTTTTTGATTTTAAATTTCTCTTCAATATTCTGTGTTTGATTTGAACCTGTTTTGAGTTTTGCTTAGATTATGTGTTTGTTCATATTCTGTATTCATAGTTATCATTTTTAGTCATTCAAGGTTTTCCTGTCCTATGCTCCCTGTGTCTACTCTGCGTTTCTGTTAGGTGTCCCATGTATAGTTGGTGGTTGTTTTATCTTTTGTCTGTGTCTTCGTCTCAGTGTTTGTGTCCTGTCTTATTGTGATAGCCTCTGCTCCTGTGTGCATTGTGTTCAGGTTTTTGGCTCATGTGTTTTCTGTTTTGGATAACTTTCGAACCCTGTTTTCTTCAGCCACCTGGACATAAAGGTTCATTTTTGTTCATTTAAACCTGCCTTGGAGTCTCCATTTTAGGACCAAATTCTCCATAAACATGACACACTCTGAACACAGTAGGTCCAGAAGGAAGCCAAGGTTTCCTTTCCTGGTGGTGGAGGTTCTTTCAGTCCTGTTGAATAGCTTAAAACAACAATATTATAATACTGGAATCAGATGCATTCATAGCTTTTTTTCCCACTTATTCATCACTTAATATCTGATATTTCACATCTAAACAGATGTGAAGAACAGATTTGCTGGATGAAAGAAATGTGAGCTTGGATTCAGATCAACTTTGTGTATTGTAATTTATTTCTTTGCAATAAGTAGTCAGTGCATTCTCCTCTAGATTGGTTTACCATACGTAAGAAGATCGGATGAATAAATGTGGGTGTCCCGTTGTATAAGGCAGGACTTGGAGCTGTGCAATCAAACAGAGATTTAGTTACAACACCAGGTGAGTTATATACATATATAAAGTGATAAGGGAATGAGGGCTCCAGGGATGCCAATGAGAAGAAGGTAAAGAGTAAAACCTATTTAGTATGAGAGACTATATAGAAGGATTTAATGCCAGCTTTAGGTCCACATACACTGCAACTGTTACTGCACTCCTGACACCTATAAATCATTATCATTCAGGTCCAGGTCTCTGAGGAAAGAAGACTGGGAGCTCACAACCTTTCTCTGACAGGTTACAATCACCTAGCCTGAAGATAATGAGAATACTTTCTCATCAGTGACGTTTTGTTTCACTTCCAGTTTATAAAAATATCACGTCTTACGCGTGTACTTGATTATGGACATATCTTGTAGAATCACTCTTTACAAGACATCCTAAATACTGATGCATTTAAAAAAAAAACAACAAAAAACAAAAACACACATACACACTACACTTCCCAAACTGCGCCACACCTCTTCTCTCACTTAAATATTCTAACTATAACATAAAATCCAATAACTACATGAGTGTGTCGGGCATATATGATGGCTTCATTGACCGGCATGGTTGTTTCAACATAGAGCTTTGCAGACAGTTGTTGTTAAGTTGCACTTGCAGTTGTGTACTGACACATAAAAAAGTTAAAAATTACATGTATGTGCTAACTTTCTAAACACTTTGTTACATTTATGATAAAGTAGATAAAACACATTTACGTCGGCCTTGGCTCATAGTTCTTGTCTTTAAATGAACTTTGTCTGTGTGTGTTTCAGGTCCTGCACTCTCAAAGACTGAATGAACCAGCATTGCAGCCATGGGTCACTGTGAGCATCACGGGGAAGGTTGAAGCCGCCCACTGCACCTGTAAGGCCGGAGTCGCAGAGACCTGCAGCCATGTCGCTGCTCTTCTGTTTAATGTAGAAGCAACAGTGTTGATCTGTGGCACAAGGACTGTTACAGATGAACCTGCATACTGGGTTTTGCTGGGTAATATGACCAAGATACAGCCAGAGGTTGGCCATAAGATAGACTTCTCCTCTTCAGCTGCCCAAAAAAAGGCTCTTGATCAAAACATAAACAGACCATACGTATTGACAGGTAAAAGGAGCCGTCCTCAAAAAAGAAAAATCCCACCTGCTACTTTGGAGGAGTTGTCACTGCTATTGGATACTTTGCTGGAACACAGTAAAGCTGTGGGTTGTGGGAATGACCCATAATGTTTTATCTCGGGGTCTAGATTTATGCCTGCAGTGCACTGCCATGTAAATAATTTGCATTTACTGAATATGTACTGACTGAGTCCCACTGTTCAAAAGTTGAATAAAGAAACAAACTAATTTTTGCCTCTTTTTTTTTATTTATTTTTTTATTAAAACCACTTTATAGAACATCACATCTGTTACAATGATGATGTCATTTATAGTTTACAAATGACAAAATGTTTACACAAAATCATGAGTGTTTACATGATATCACCCACTACTAACATTACTTTATTTACTGTATCTTTTGGAAAAAATACAGCAATTTTAACAGCACAAGACTTAAGAATATTTAACAGGAGCAGGTTTCATTCTTCCCTGGTTTTATTATCACACTGTTCACCAAACGCAGCAAACCTTCACCATCTTATCCAGGAGGGTCACCTCTTCACCCTGACATGGAAGAAGTAATCTGATTGGCATGGTGGTATGTTTGAAGCAGGTCCCTTGTGTAGCGCTGGAACCCAGTCACGATGTTTCATCCATTTCATAGGCTGGTTTGCTGCAATAATGCCAAATAATTAGCAACTCTATAAATAGAAGGTAGTTCTGCAAAATCACTCAGTAGGATGTTTGTTCTAATTTGCTATGAGCTCAGAGCGCATCGAAAATAAAACTAATAGGCTATAAAGAGCGATATGAACATATTTAGAACTTACCGGAATGAAAATGTCTGGAGCACCAACAGATATTTGGAGATGGAAGAGAACTGGAGCTCGTCTCACAGCTGCTATCCAGGCTAGACGCCTTCGTTTGCTAACATCGATACACGAGCTGCCTCATGTTGCTTCCAGGTTGGGAAAGAATGAAAAGATAAACAATTTTCAAGCTTATTCTCTTGCCGGTCGTGTGATCGAACATTGCAGCCGACCACACAGCAAATACGAACCATGGCTGTTGTGTGTGCCTTCGCTCCCTTTTCACTTGCGCTAGACCCCCAAAATGGCGGATCGGGCCAAAATCCTTTCCACGCCCACCCCCGTGACATCACGCTCCAAAGCCCTATCAAGGCCCGTTTCAAACATGAAAGGCAAGAGAATCCGGCCATGACGTCAGAAATTCTGACAGCCTGTTCTTTGTGGGCGTTACCTATTTTCAATCAGCCAATAGGGAGCGTTGCTGTGGGCGGGGTTAGTTTCAAAGATGAAAGGCAAGAGAATCCGGCCGTGACATCACAGTCAACTCAAATCCTTAAAAGCAGTTGAAACCGCACACTGGACAAGCACGTTTCTTACTTACAGTCACGAGCGACTCGCTGGATGAACTTTTGTTCTGCTTCTCTCAATCTTATCTCAATATCTGTTTTTAGCTTTGTTAGCTTTGTTTCAAATGTCAGAAATGAGCATCCAAAAAGCAAAAGCAGAATTTGTGTGCACTGTGCCAAAAAGTGCACTGGACAACCTTATTCAGGACCAGTATGAGATCCAAGCTGGAGAAGTCACTGATGAATCAGTGTCATGCAAAGTGAAAATGAGCAGCACCACCAATGAAAAAGGGGATCAGACTTGTGTTTTCATCTCAGGCCAGGAAAATACCATCACCTTTGACCTTGAGATGAACCGTCTGAAACAGCAGCTTCAGCAGAGGGACAGCAAAATCCTGATCCTCAAACAGGAGAAGGAAAGTCTGTCTGCTGAGCTCGCACAGCTTCAGAAACATGAGGCCTCTCTGGAAGAAACTCTGTGGAATGAGAAAACACACAGAGAGAATCTGGAGCAGGAGAAGAAAGTCCTGGAGGAAGAAAATAAGAAAGTCCTGGAAGAGCAGAAAGTGGTGACGGACACAAAAGAAATGCAGAAAAAAACGGACGAGCAGACTAAAGAATTAGCGGAGGCAAAGACAGAGACAGTAGAAACGGTAACCCCAGAGAGATACATCCTCCAGACGTACCTGAGCGCAGATGAGCTCAACCAAATACAGGAGACAAAGGCTGAAATATCACCACGGGAGAAAGCACTGAAAATGGAGGATAAGTTGTGTGTGAACAGACTGATCCAGTTGGTGGTTTCACAGGCCATAGAAAAAGTCTCCTCTAAATACAAGCTCTTCACAGAGCGCCTCACTCCTGACTGCATCAGCGATCGCCTCATTCAGAAAATCTGGCCTGAAATTGAAACAATGAAACATTTGGATCTGTCCCCAAAACGGCTGAAAAATCTTGACAGGGCCATTCTCAAGGATCTTTGCATAGCACACAACTGCAAGGAAAAGTATTTGATTTTTAATCTGAGGGAACAGCTCGATAACTTTACTGTCCCAACCTTCACCAAACACCTCCTTGCATTACCAAGAAGAGTACTCAGTGTCTCTAAAAACAGGCAAGAGTACAAGGAAGTGGTGAAAACTGTCATTGAAGATGTGGTAATGCACACTATGAACCAAAGAAATAAGTCAGCAGATCCAGATATAGTTGAGTTTACTATACAGAGGCTTAACGGTAAGATGTGGAACAAAATTGTGTCCAAAAACTACAAAATGTCCTTGGAGAACATTGAACAACTCAGCCTGACAATATACACTGAACTCCAAGAAACGTGGCCTCCTTCAATACTGAGGTCAAGCAACTCATTGGTTGACAAACTAATCATGGCAACCTTCAAAAAACATGCCAAACTGAGGAGACCAAACATCATCTTTAGGGTTTTCTCATGTGCACGCTAAAATTGAACTGACACGTGCATGTAATTATGTGACAAAACTCTTAAATTGGCTTAAAATATTCATTTCGATTGGGCATCTAAATGAACTTTTCAAACCACAGTGGTTAAAAAGAAACACTCTTCTCCCAACTTCCTTCCCTCATCACCAACTGGCCGAGGCAGATGGCCACCCCATCCCAGAGCCTGGGTCTGCCGGAGGTTTCTCTCTTTTAAAAGTGAGTTTTTCCTTCCCACTGTCGCCAAAGTGCTTGCTCTAGGGGGTTGGAGTTTTTCTGCATTATTGTAGGGTCTTGACCTTACAATATAAAGCACCATGAGGGAAGTGTTGTTGGGGTTTGGTGCTGTTTCTTACATCAAAATGTCCAATTACAACAGGACATTTGGAGTTCAGAAACAGCGCCAAACCAAGAAAAACAAAATAAAATAAAAAATTTAAAATAAAAAAACTTTGAATTTGTGCTTTGTTTTATTTGCTGTAAATTTGCTAAGAATGTCATAAGATTAGAATTGTGTGTCTCAATATCATGTATCATAGCATCACCCTGTAGTTCAATTTGAAGTGGATGTCATAGTAATGTCTTTCTGTATGTGTGTATAAACCGGTGCTGAAAAAACACCGGAGACACTCAAAGTATAACCGGTGTTTGAGGTTAGCTGGTTACATTTGTTTAGATATTCTACTTTCCGTGTTCCAGATCCCCAGAATTGATATTTTCATTGAATGGTCTTTTCTGCCTGTCTGTGTGCCATGCAGTTTTCAAGATTAAAGACCTTGACAAAGAAAAAAAAAAGCTCCCCACTCCTGGAAATGCATCTAGCCTTCATAACAATATTATTTAAACACAAGAATTAACCATAAGGCCTTTGATGAGGTGTTTCAGAAAAGAGAATTGAGTAAGTGTAACCAGAGAGAAGAAAAGGTCAGGGGTCACAAAATTCACATATTTAAATCGTTTCAGCTGCAGGTGAAAGAAATGAGCCATCTCCTCAGGTTTATACAAGTTCATTTTTATTCATTACAGCATCTTGGAGGTGTGTTTCTAAATGAAAGTTCAAACCAAGATGAAAATATTCATATATCAGGACATAAACACTGATACAAACTCAAAATACAAAGAGGTAAAATATTTTACAGGAAACGTTCGTCAGTAAATAACTGTCATGTGTATTACAAGGCCTCCAGAATCTCTGCACTCATCTGCAGAACGGAGGCTCAGCAGCTCAATTCCCCCCAAAGTCTTTCATACAAAAGTGAATCTCCAAACATCTGGGTTAAACTGTCCTCATCCACATCAGTTACACGAAACGTGGTGCCAAATGATCCATAAATAAAGTCCCCATCATGCCAGGACTCAGCTGATGACGTTCAGCTGAATATCATTTAGCTGACAATTCATTTCTGGATCTTTCCAGTCAAAACCGTTTTCAGAAACATTTTGCAGTTTCTGTTAATGCTTTCAAATTCCTTGTGCTGAACCCTGAAATCAGACGATATCTTCTGGAGATCAGCTGGTAGCTACGTGCTCTGTGTGGGACTCTGTGGGACTCTGTGGAATCGAGGTCTCTGCAACAGCAACAACAGCACCATGACCATGAATTCAGACTACAAACATCAGCGGAGTTACATTTAGTTAAACTGGTCATGCCAAAACCAATAGGAAACCACCTGTCTCCATGTTACATGCAGATTGGCTATTTTCCCTGAACTGAGTGCCAGAAATCCCAGAGCCAAGTGTGTCTCAACATGTTTTCAGTGCGTCCTCTGATGCTTGGAAGCATGGCTGCAGGAACTCCCAGTGTCACCAACACAAATACAGAAAGAAGACACTGTAACTGCTACAAGTACATTTTTATATAGTCTGGGGATATTTAATGACTAAAAATAATAATAATTGGGAGAAAAATATTTTTGTTGGTTATTGTCCAATGCTTGATAGTGTTATTTTAACCCATTCACTAAGTGCTTTCTGTTTGGTTAGTAAAGAAGATTTACTGGAAAGATCCCAGAACAAAGTCTGTCAGTGCTCAAAGTCCAAAAACAAAATAGTCTTGATACTCTGATGTTTTAGGGCTTCAGCCCATTAGTCATATGATAAGGTCTTTCAGCAACTTGTAAAACTGTAGGATCTTTAGTCTACACTAAGCTCCTAAAATGCTGTATCCTAATTTAACTTAACTTTTTTTTGGGGACCACTGATCATAACAATTCAGGGTCACAGAGGCTAGGCTTTGCTAGCACAGTGGCATGGTGGTGCAGTGGTTAGCACACAGCCTTACAGTAAAAAGGTCCTGTGTTCTGTGCCTGTATGTTCTCCCTGTCCTCCACATTCCTCCCACAGTGCAAAGACGTGTGGGGTTAATTAGTGATTCTAAACTGAGAAAATAGATGTGTTTCTTCTATATTTGTATAGATGAAGCTACCCGACAGTCTATAAGTGATTCAAACCATCTCCAGCTGCAACAGTTTTGCTGAACTCTGGTCTTCATTAATTAATATTTACATGTTTATTAATAATTACGAGCAAATAATACAATGTACATGATACCTACGTAACGAATAGTTTATGCTGGATCTTATCTTATACAGATAAAATAAATGAAATTAAAAGCTATTACATGCTTACATTTGACCTTGGAACGGTTTTGTTGATCATGATGCAGTGATGATGTCTGTCCACTGGGTGGTGGTGTTGTAAAGGGATCAGATGGTTGTAAAAAAAAGAAACGAGCTGGTATCATTAACTCCAGAGCAACTGTTCATATTTGAAGCCGAGTTTTCAGGGTATTCAAAATCATAACTGAGTCAGACGGTGTTCAGGGCAAACAATCATCTTACAACTGCTGCATATTTTATCAAAAACTAGATTTGCTCACAGCTTACACAGAGACACGGTGAACATGGACTTGAATGTACAGAGTAAAACCAGCTCAAGAGGAGATTGGTCCATCAGGCCAAGCCACATACTCTGCTTATTTTAACACATTTTCTCACAGCAGATTTTAGTCTGTGCTTTCCATCATAAAAAGTATAAATAATAATAAATAATAAAGCTAATTCTACTGTAAAATGTAATAGTCTATAAATAAATTCCTTATTACTGGCTGTGTGTAAGCATAATCTTATGCTGCACATACATTTCTCAGAAGCTTTTATTTTGTCATCAGTCTGTGTCGTTATCTGCCACTTGTACAGAATCGTAACACATTCTGGGTTTCGGAGCCAGTGTCTCCGTGTTTCCAGTTTTTGATTTTAAATTTCTCTTCAATATTCTGTGTTTGATTTGAACCTGTTTTGAGTTTTGCTTAGATTATGTGTTTGTTCATATTCTGTATTCATAGTTATCATTTTTAGTCATTCAAGGTTTTCCTGTCCTATGCTCCCTGTGTCTACTCTGCGTTTCTGTTAGGTGTCCCATGTATAGTTGGTGGTTGTTTTATCTTTTGTCTGTGTCTTCGTCTCAGTGTTTGTGTCCTGTCTTATTGTGATAGCCTCTGCTCCTGTGTGCATTGTGTTCAGGTTTTTGGCTCATGTGTTTTCTGTTTTGGATAACTTTCGAACCCTGTTTTCTTCAGCCACCTGGACATAAAGGTTCATTTTTGTTCATTTAAACCTGCCTTGGAGTCTCCATTTTAGGACCAAATTCTCCATAAACATGACACACTCTGAACACAGTAGGTCCAGAAGGAAGCCAAGGTTTCCTTTCCTGGTGGTGGAGGTTCTTTCAGTCCTGTTGAATAGCTTAAAACAACAATATTATAATACTGGAATCAGATGCATTCATAGCTTTTTTTCCCACTTATTCATCACTTAATATCTGATATTTCACATCTAAACAGATGTGAAGAACAGATTTGCTGGATGAAAGAAATGTGAGCTTGGATTCAGATCAACTTTGTGTATTGTAATTTATTTCTTTGCAATAAGTAGTCAGTGCATTCTCCTCTAGATTGGTTTACCATACGTAAGAAGATCGGATGAATAAATGTGGGTGTCCCGTTGTATAAGGCAGGACTTGGAGCTGTGCAGTCAAACAGAGATTTAGTTACAACACCAGGTGAGTTATATACATATATAAAGTGATAAGGGAATGAGGGCTCCAGGGATGCCAATGAGAAGAAGGTAAAGAGTAAAACCTATTTAGTATGAGAGACTATATAGAAGGATTTAATGCCAGCTTTAGGTCCGCATACACTGCAACTGTTACTGCACTCCTGACACCTATAAATCATTATCATTCAGGTCCAGGTCTCTGAGGAAAGAAGACTTGGAGCTCACAACCTTTCTCTGACAGGTTACAATCACCTAGCCTGAAGATAATGAGAATACTTTCTCATCAGTGACGTTTTGTTTCACTTCCAGTTTATAAAAATATCACGTCTTACGCGTGTACTTGATTATGGACATATCTTGTAGAATCACTCTTTACAAGACATCCTAAATACTGATGCATTAAAAAAAGAAAAAAACAAAAAAAAAAACACACATACACACTACACTTCCCAAACTGCGCCACACCTCTTCTCTCACTTAAATATTCTAACTATAACATAAAATCCAATAACTACATGAGTGTGTCGGGCATATATGATGGCTTCATTGACCGGCATGGTTGTTTCAACATAGAGCTTTGCAGACAGTTGTTGTTAAGTTGCACTTGCAGTTGTGTACTGACACATAAAAAAATTAAAAATTACATGTATGTGCTAACTTTCTAAACACTTTGTTACATTTATGATAAAGTAGATAAAACACATTTACGTCGGCCTTGGCTCATAGTTCTTGTCTTTAAATGAACTTTGTCTGTGTGTGTTTCAGGTCCTGCACTCTCAAAGACTGAATGAACCAGCATTGCAGCCATGGGTCACTGTGAGCATCACGGGGAAGGTTGAAGCCGCCCACTGCACCTGTAAGGCCGGAGTCGCAGAGACCTGCAGCCATGTCGCTGCTCTTCTGTTTAATGTAGAAGCAACAGTGTTGATCTGTGGCACAAGGACTGTTACAGATGAACCTGCATACTGGGTTTTGCTGGGTAATATGACCAAGATACAGCCAGAGGTTGGCCATAAGATAGACTTCTCCTCTTCAGCTGCCCAAAAAAAGGCTCTTGATCAAAACATAAACAGACCATACGTATTGACAGGTAAAAGGAGCCGTCCTCAAAAAAGAAAAATCCCACCTGCTACTTTGGAGGAGTTGTCACTGCTATTGGATACTTTGCTGGAACACAGTAAAGCTGTGGGTTGTGGGAATGACCCATAATGTTTTATCTCGGGGTCTAGATTTATGCCTGCAGTGCACTGCCATGTAAATAATTTGCATTTACTGAATATGTACTGACTGAGTCCCACTGTTCAAAAGTTGAATAAAGAAACAAACTAATTTTTGCCTCTTTTTTTTATTTTTATTTTTTATTAAAACCACTTTATAGAACATCACATCTGTTACAATGATGATGTCATTTCTAGTTTACAAATGACAAAATGTTTACACAAAATCATGAGTGTTTACATGATATCACCCACTACTAACATTACTTTATTTACTGTATCTTTTGGAAAAAATACAGCAATTTTAACAGCACAAGACTTAAGAATATTTAACAGGAGCAGGTTTCATTCTTCCCTGGTTTTATTATCACACTGTTCACCAAACGCAGCAAACCTTCACCATCTTATCCAGGAGGGTCACCTCTTCACCCTGACATGGAAGAAGTAATCTGATTGGCATGGTGGTATGTTTGAAGCAGGTCCCTTGTGTAGCGCTGGAACCCAGTCACGATGTTTCATCCATTTCATAGGCTGGTTTGCTGCAATAATGCCAAATAATTAGCAACTCTATGAATAGAAGGTAGTTCTGCAAAATCACTCAGTAGGATGTTTGTTCTAATTTGCTATGAGCTCAGAGCGCATCGCAAATAAAACTAATAGGCTATAAAGAGCGATATGAACATATTTAGAACTTACCGGAATGAAAATGTCTGGAGCACCAACAGATATTTGGAGATGGAAGAGAACTGGAGCTCGTCTCACAGCTGCTATCCAGGCTAGACGCCTTCGTTTGCTAACATCGATACACGAGCTGCCTCATGTTGCTTCCAGGTTGGGAAAGAATGAAAAGATAAACAATTTTCAAGCTTATTCTCTTGCCGGTCGTGTGATCGAACATTGCAGCCGACCACACAGCAAATACGAACCATGGCTGTTGTGTGTGCCTTCGCTCCCTTTTCACTTGCGCTAGACCCCCAAAATGGCGGATCGGGCCAAAATCCTTTCCACGCCCACCCCCGTGACATCACGCTCCAAAGCCCTATCAAGGCCCGTTTCAAACATGAAAGGCAAGAGAATCGGGCCATGACGTCAGAAATTCTGACAGCCTGTTCTTTGTGGGCGTTACCTATTTTCAATCAGCCAATAGGGAGCGTTGCTGTGGGCGGGGTTAGTTTCAAAGATGAAAGGCAAGAGAATCAGGCCGTGACATCACAGTCAACTCAAATCCTTAATAGCAGTTGAAACCGCACACTGGACAAGCACGTTTCTTACTTACAGTCACGAGCGACTCGCTGGATGAACTTTTGTTCTGCTTCTCTCAGTCTTATCTCAATATCTGTTTTTAGCTTTGTTAGCTTTGTTTCAAATGTCAGAAATGAGCATCCAAAAAGCAAAAGCAGAATTTGTGTGCACTGTGCCAAAAAGTGCACTGGACAACCTTATTCAGGACCAGTATGAGATCCAAGCTGGAGAAGTCACTGATGAATCGGTGTCATGCAAAGTGAAAATGAGCAGCACCACCAATGAAAAAGGGGATCAGACTTGTTGTGTTTTCATCTCAGGCCAGGAAAATACCATCACCTTTGACCTTGAGATGAACCGTCTGAAACAGCAGCTTCAGCAGAGGGACAGCAAAATCCTGATCCTCAAACAGGAGAAGGAAAGTCTGTCTGCTGAGCTCGCACAGCTTCAGAAACATGAGGCCTCTCTGGAAGAAACTCTGTGGAATGAGAAAACACACAGAGAGAATCTGGAGCAGGAGAAGAAAGTCCTGGAGGAAGAAAATAAGAAAGTCCTGGAAGAGCAGAAAGTGGTGACGGACACAAAAGAAATGCAGAAAAAAACGGACGAGCAGACAAAAGAATTAGCGGAGGCAAAGACAGAGACAGTAGAAACGGTAACCCCAGAGAGATACATCCTCCAGACGTACCTGAGCGCAGATGAGCTCAACCAAATACAGGAGACAAAGGCTGAAATATCACCACGGGAGAAAGCACTGAAAATGGAGGATAAGTTGTGTGTGAACAGACTGATCCAGTTGGTGGTTTCACAGGCCATAGAAAAAGTCTCCTCTAAATACAAGCTCTTCACAGAGCGCCTCACTCCTGACTGCATCAGCGATCGCCTCATTCAGAAAATCTGGCCTGAAATTGAAACAATGAAACATTTGGATCTGTCCCCAAAACGGCTGAAAAATCTTGACAGGGCCATTCTCAAGGATCTTTGCATAGCACACAACTGCAAGGAAAAGTATTTGATTTTTAATCTGAGGGAACAGCTCGATAACTTTACTGTCCCAACCTTCACCAAACACCTCCTTGCATTACCAAGAAGAGTACTCAGTGTCTCTAAAAACAGGCAAGAGTACAAGGAAGTGGTGAAAACTGTCATTGAAGATGTGGTAATGCACACTATGAACCAAAGAAATAAGTCAGCAGATCCAGATATAGTTGAGTTTACTATACAGAGGCTTAACGGTAAGATGTGGAACAAAATTGTGTCCAAAAACTACAAAATGTCCTTGGAGAACATTGAACAACTCAGCCTGACAATATACACTGAACTCCAAGAAACGTGGCCTCCTTCAATACTGAGGTCAAGCAACTCATTGGTTGACAAACTAATCATGGCAACCTTCAAAAAACATGCCAAACTGAGGAGACCAAACATCATCTTTAGGGTTTTCTCATGTGCACGCTAAAATTGAACTGACACGTGCATGTAATTATGTGACAAAACTCTTAAATTGGCTTAAAATATTCATTTCGATTGGGCATCTAAATGAACTTTTCAAACCACAGTGGTTAAAAAGAAACACTCTTCTCCCAACTTCCTTCCCTCATCACCAACTGGCCGAGGCAGATGGCCACCCCATCCCAGAGCCTGGGTCTGCCGGAGGTTTCTCTCTTTTAAAAGTGAGTTTTTCCTTCCCACTGTCGCCAAAGTGCTTGCTCTAGGGGGTTGGAGTTTTTCTGCATTATTGTAGGGTCTTGACCTTACAATATAAAGCACCATGAGGGAAGTGTTGTTGGGGTTTGGTGCTGTTTCTTACATCAAAATGTCCAATTACAACAGGACATTTGGAGTTCAGAAACAGCGCCAAACCAAGAAAAACAAAATAAAATAAAAAATTTAAAATAAAAAAACTTTGAATTTGTGCTTTGTTTTATTTGCTGTAAATTTGCTAAGAATGTCATAAGATTAGAATTGTGTGTCTCAATATCATGTATCATAGCATCACCCTGTAGTTCAATTTGAAGTGGATGTCATAGTAATGTCTTTCTGTATGTGTGTATAAACCGGTGCTGAAAAAACACCGGAGACACTCAAAGTATAACCGGTGTTTGAGGTTAGCTGGTTACATTTGTTTAGATATTCTACTTTCCGTGTTCCAGATCCCCAGAATTGATATTTTCATTGAATGGTCTTTTCTGCCTGTCTGTGTGCCATGCAGTTTTCAAGATTAAAGACCTTGACAAAGAAAAAAAAAAGCTCCCCACTCCTGGAAATGCATCTAGCCTTCATAACAATATTATTTAAACACAAGAATTAACCATAAGGCCTTTGATGAGGTGTTTCAGACAAGAGAATTGAGTAAGTGTAACCAGAGAGAAGAAAAGGTCAGGGGTCACAAAATTCACATATTTAAATCGTTTCAGCTGCAGGTGAAAGAAATGAGCCATCTCCTCAGGTTTATACAAGTTCATTTTTATTCATTACAGCATCTTGGAGGTGTGTTTCTAAATGAAAGTTCAAACCAAGATGAAAATATTCATATATCAGGACATAAACACTGATACAAACTCAAAATACAAAGAGGTAAAATATTTTACAGGAAACGTTCGTCAGTAAATAACTGTCATGTGTATTACAAGGCCTCCAGAATCTCTGCACTCATCTGCAGAACGGAGGCTCAGCAGCTCAATTCCCCCCAAAGTCTTTCATACAAAAATGAATCTCCAAACATCTGGGTTAAACTGTCCTCATCCACATCAGTTACACGAAACGTGGTGCCAAATGATCCATAAATAAAGTCCCCATCATGCCAGGACTCAGCTGATGACGTTCAGCTGAATATCATTTAGCTGACAATTCATTTCTGGATCTTTCCAGTCAAAACCGTTTTCAGAAACGTTTTGCAGTTTCTGTTAATGCTTTCAAATTCCTTGTGCTGAACCCTGAAATCAGACGATATCTTCTGGAGATCAGCTGGTAGCTACGTGCTCTGTGTGGGACTCTGTGGGACTCTGTGGAATCGAGGTCTCTGCAACAGCAACAACAGCACCATGACCATGAATTCAGACTACAAACATCAGCGGAGTTACATTTAGTGTTTATGCTCACCCATAAAAGAAACTGCAGAACCCAAGTGCAAAAACATACTCGAGGTCATTTAGAGAGTTTTATTACATAATCAAGCTTTCTGAGCGCACTGAGATCTGATCATGTTTATTGTTCCTGGCCCACTGCATTCACTGAAATGTTATTCAATCTAGTGCAGAGGCTCATGAGGAGGAAAGGGCTTTCCTGATGCATCCTCCATCAGAGGGGTATACTACGAAGCAAGTTTAACATATCCAAGCTTTGTTTATGTTAGCTGCTTTGACAAAAGCTAAAACCTCAGTCAAAGATTTCATGCATCACAACGGTGGTTGTCGACATTCCGGTGACTCAGGCTTTCTGCTTTAGGACAACTTCGATGCATCACTTCATTCTTGAGAGGAAAATGGATCAACAGAGAGCCGCCTGCTTCTGTCAGACACATTTGTGATGTCATAATTGAATAGATTTACTACTGAGTGCTCCCATTTATTGTTGTAACAGATCAGCTGCACATTGGAGCTCTGAAACTTTAATGATGGACAGAAAGGCTTAACTTTAGTAATGCCAGTAAAGTACAGCTCAACAGGCTGCATGTCTAAATGGCACTTAAGGCATACTGAAAGTAAAAGTGGCGTGACTGGCTGACTTTAAATGGAAATGGAACATAACTTGATCCAGACAGGTTTATGTAATCGGCATAAGTTACCATGGTGATCTAGCTAGTAAAAGAGCCAATAATGTGACCCTAAAAGCTCTGACTTTAGGCTCAACATGCCTCACTAACCCACTGATCTCTCTTTAAAGTACACTCCACAGCTAAATATGTAGGTATAAAAACTAGTGACATAATAAACCCACTGGCAATGATCCTGATGGTCATCTGCACTGAGCTCATTTATACACGGTGTGTAGCTCAACGCTAAACAGTCTCAATATCAACCTGAACCAGTTCAGTTACTGAAACCTCAGGTTTTATCACCCTGTGTTACTCTGTTTTTTCCTTTTACCTCTGTGCAGTGTGGTCGTCTTTATCCGGCTTTCCTCCAGTGTCACAAAGCAGCCGCTCATCTCTTCTGTCACAGCTTCACCTGCCCCAATATCGCAAGTCATCATCATGATGGGACCTTTCCCCCCCTTCAAGTGGACCTGGATGCTGTCCTGCACCAACACACATGCATGAATGTACCCTGAGTTTCAGCGTATGTTTAGAAAAATTTATCATCAGGTTTTGAAAAACAACAAAAACAATGATTACTTTACACACTATTTTAATCATGCTACATTTATTGGAGTTGAACTCAGATAAAAGAGACCAGATCATGCTGAAAATGAACTTTATCCTAGTCTGTGATATTTTAGTATTTTTATGTTGTTTTACCTCTGTCGGTGCAGGAACCTCCAGTTTGGTTTCCTCTGGAGCTTTGACGACGATCACCGTCTGCTCCTGGAAAGCTTTGAGCCGGCTGATGTCCTCATGGGTCACGTAGGCCAATGTGCAGGAGGACAGTTAAAGAAAACTATCTTCTATTCACTTAACAGTGATTAAAGGGTGGTTTTAGACCTCACGGTTTCTTTTCATGCCAATGACGAAAGTGACATTTTAATCTTTATAGAGTGTCAGGAGTGATGCTCTCAGATGTGCAGCTAGAGTAAATGATTGACAGATTTTCTGTTCTCTCATCTAACCTGCAGTAACTAATGTAATGGCCACAAGGGGGCAGTGGAAGCACAAATATGGAATTATAATAAGAATACAATTATAATTGAATAAAATAATACAATTATAATTGTATTCTTAAAATCTCGAAGGCAAACTCTGCAAACCAGGGGCTGTTCCTGTATCAGCAGGTGTGACACCAAGTAGCATTTAATTAAACTGCAGGTTTTTTCATGCATGAAGAGAGGACGTTTTGGTGCTCAGAGGTTTTACAGAAAGCCAGAGGAGTCTCAGCTCTCTTGGAGTTTTGTTTACTCAAGCATAACATACTTTTCTTTTTAAATAAAGAACATTTACATTAATTTCCATTCAAATTGGCAAAAACAAACTTCTTACTTTTACTGTAAATGGCCTAGTCATGCAAATTGACTTGTTTTTAGGCTCATTCTGAGAAAGGAAAACTTTGACGTGGTTAAATCATGGTTTACATTCAGGAGCATTGTTTTCATTACTTCTGTTCAAACTGTCCTGAGTCCCTGATAGAAATGCAGAAGGATATAGAGCGTTCTGCCACTCGTCAGTCATGTCAAACAGCTGCTGGGCGCAGCTTTTGATGAGGCTGTCAAGTGTGTCCTCGACCAGCTTCAGGTTCTCCAGCTCTCTCTGGAACTTCTGCCTGCTCTTTAGCAGAAAGCTGGAGATTGGACAGCTTCCTCTGGACAGACAACAAGTTCACTGTTACACTGTGTTACACAGACAGCGCACAGGACGTTAAGTTTAATTAAAAAAACAAAAACTAAACATAACATCTTTAAGCAACCTCTTTCTACTGATAGAAACCCAAGAGATGTCCGTGGAGACCCACAAAGAGACCAAAAAATTTATTTTGTCAGCGTTTAACATTAAACACACAAAGTATTCAGAACTCAACAGTAAGAAATTAACTTTTGCTCACTCACATCCACTTAACCTTATTGGCCGTCTGCTTCTCAATGACGTTGAAGCCCTCCAGGACGTTGGTGATGTCATAAACTCGTCGCCTGCGGGTCTGCAGGCTTTTCGTCACCTCCCGGAGGTCGATCGTGCCATCGGGCGACATCAGCAGAAGCTCCAGGAAGCGCACTGTCAAAACTCCCAGAGACACATCTGAAACCAACATGACACTCAGAGGCGGAACAAGGGGATAAAAACATTTTAAGTCTACATCTTTCTATGTTATCCACTAAAAGATGTTGCAAACACAGCACAGGTTAGGACTACACACCACGTGGCTGTTAAAGTCCCAATCCGTGAGTCTCCAGTTGGCTGGCTGAACATTTACTCGATCTTGTCCACTACTTCTCTGTATTTCAAATCTAACCTAACCCTAATAAAAAATCTGAATAAATAATAAATATCAAAGAAGGATGCACCTTGTCGGGTGGATATCCTGGTCTGTATCATCTCTTTTAAATGACTGAGGATTTCCCTGAAAAGAAAGATAAAAAATGAACTAAATTCACTTATCATTTATCGTTAAAATGTTTGAAAAGATAAGAAAAGGCAGTGGAATTACAACTTGTCCGCCATTTGTAAAATGTAGCAAGAAAGCAAAAAAAAAAAAAAAAAAAGCATTTTGGGTTGTTTTGTTTTGTTTTTTTACCTTTTTGTTCCTAAATTCGTCTTGGCATCTGGTTCCTCAAGTTCAAAAAGTGAAAACAAAGCAGATCAAAGTCAGAATGATTTCATGTCCACCAAAAAGTGATAAAACACCAACTTATTCACACCAAAACATAAGAATCAACCCAAAAAGAAACGATCAGTTACAAGCTGATTGTTTAAATACATGTTTTCAAACACTGTGGTTAATAAATTAAACAATATTGTAACTGCTTATACACTCAGTTATGTCTTCAACGTAAAATATATATTCAGTAAGTCACTAGTTTGGAACTGACAAGTAAACAAAATCAAAACAAAAAAGTTTTTAACTTAAAAAAAATGCATCAACGTGACATCCCTTTATCCCCCCACTCAACTAAGGTCATAATCTGGTCAAAAATGACTCCAAAGTTCCTCACAGTGGTACTGGAGGCCAAATACATTCTAGTACTCTCACTCCCAAATCACAGGTCATCGAGGCCTTTATGTATTTAACAAAACTGGCAAACTTGGCACTTACAGACCGACGCTGTATGACTCTATACAGGGAACAGCAACCAGCTGTGAACTGGACCTTACTTTACATCACACAAAGAAATGTAGAGATAGACATTTTCTTACCTGCTTATGTGGAGTAGGTCTTTGTGCAAAAGGTATAACAGGAACATTAACGTCCTCCTCCTCTTCCTCCTCCTCCTCACCCCCTCCTCCTCCAGCAGCCCACTGATCCTCCTCCTCGGATGACTCGGCCCCCCATTGACTGAGCAGACCCAGGGCTCCGTCCAGGCAGGGGGGCATTATGGGAATGGCGTCGCTGCTGACGCCCTCATCCGAGATGTCCTCTGGCAAGAAGTGGTCTTCACAGATTAGATGCTGCTCTACAGAGTCCTGCTTCTCCGTCTCCCTCAGCGCTGCAAGCCACACCTGAACACAGTTACACAGTTAGTCTTTATTGATCTCTAGTTTGACTGGCTGGGTTTTTACTCCATCACAGATATTGTGATACAGGGCCAAATTGGTAACCTGGTAGTTATTTGTGATTAAAACTGCATTTATCTGGTAGAAATAAAAAGAAAACAATATTTACTCGTCTACTGGCCAAACTAGCTTTAAATAGCGTAAACAGCACAGCTGATTCCATGTTTTGGAAATGGGTTCCTGTTCACTCCAGCTGTGTAGTAAATGAGCTAACACATGTCATCAGGGTTATTTAAACAGCAGCTGTTTAACTGGCATCATGTTAGCGTCATGTTAGCCGGTAGAATCAGATATAACAGATGCTAACGATCGCTATTCAAACATGTAGCTTGTAAATATGTTGTAACTCTCAAAGTTTTTTGACCCTACCTGGACACGCGCAGGGTCCTGGGGGAAGTTGAAGAACCTCTTCTTGGGTCTGTTGAAGAGCCCCCGGCTAACATTAACCATGCGGTTCGGACACCCAGAGACGACACACTTCACCATGGTAATCGTCTCTTCACCGCCCAGCCTCAACACACCGAGCGGGCAAAGCGCACATCCGCAGCCCGTTTGTAACCGTTAGCACACGGGGAATAAAAACCCGCCACAGCACGACTGGTTTGTTTGTGTCGTCTTCCACGCCGGAAATGGACATGTTTTCACCCGGAAGTACAACAACGTAGGCCAACGATTGCGATAATGCATGTGCGCCCTCTACCGAACTTATGGTTTTAGATTTATTTATGTATTTAATTTCTTTTTAAAGCTTTATTCACATATCACAGTTTGATATTTACAATGTTTGTACAGCAAAAATTATGTCCAATTGTATTTAGACAAGCAGACATTGAACTTCAGCAGGCTGGTTTGAAACTTCATAAAAAAGTGACTTATGTGACTTTGAAAGTGGCATTGTTGTTGTTGCTAGACAGGCAATATGCAGATTTCTCAAACTGCTCAGTTTGCTCACACAACAATCTCTAAGGGATGGGGTCTCAAAGGGAGACAAGGCAGCCTACAGAGAGGAAATCCTGAAGTTGGCAGCATGGTGTTCAGAGAACAACCTGGCACTGAACAACAAGAAAACCAAAGAGGTCACTGTCGCCTTCAGGAGGCACAGCACAGACTTAGCCCCCTTATACATCAACGGGGAGTGTGTGTTCATATGTATATAGTGCTGCAGAAACTGTGCACCTCACCCTCCTTTCTTCTCCCACATGTTCGCACTGAGTAGGAGATGCTCTGTATCTCATTGTACATCTGTATAGTGACAATAAAGGCATTCTATTCTATTTTATACTAAACAGCAATTCTGCCTTGTTGCTGGGGCAGCACCATCTCTGCTGTGGATAGAAAGTGACTGAACAGGCGAATCCATGGGGCCAGCTCTGTTCTAGGATGCCCTCTGGACCCAGTGGAGGTGGTGAGTGACCGGAGAATGGAGGCTAAGCTGTCATCCCTGTTGGACAACATCTCCCACCCCCCCATGCAGGAGATGGTATTTTATTTTATTGTATACAGCATCTTGTTGTGTTTTATATAGTATGTTATTCTATTTGATCTTATTCTGTTCCTTGTTTTTCTTAATTTTTGCTGCTTGTAACTTTGTACTGTCCACTTTCTGCCGTGACCTAACAAATTTCCCACATGTAATAAAGGTTTATCTTATCTTATCTTATCTTGATGCCAGAGGAGAACAGCCAGACTGCTTTGAGCTTGTAGGAAAGCATCAGAAGCTCAAATAATAAGTACTTACAACCAAGGTATGCAGAAGACCATGTTCAACCTTGAAGGAGATGGACTACAGCAGGAGAAGACCACACCAAGTACCACTCCTTTCAGCTAATTACAAGAAACTGAGGCTAGAATTCACACAGGCTCACCAAACTGGAGAATCACAAGACTGGGAGAACATTAGCAGGTCTGATGAGAGTCAATTTCTGCTGACATTCAGAAGGTAGGGTCAACAACATGAAAGCTTGGCTCTATTCTGCCCTCTATCAGTGGTTCAGGATAGTGTTATTGGTGTGATGGCATGGGGGACATTTTCTTCCAAACTTTGGGCCCCTAAGTGTCGCTTGAGTATCCTTTAAATGTTACAGCTTACCTGAGTATCTTTGCTGACCATGTTCATTCCTGTATGAACAGTGTACCCATCTCTGATGGCAACTTCCAGCAGGGTAATACACCATGTCAGAAAGTTGGTTTCGAACTGGTTAATTGATCATGGCAATGAGTTTGCTGCAAAAAAATGTGCGATGCTATCACGTCAATATGGACAAAAATCACAGAGGATTGTTTTCAGCACCCTGTTGAAACTGTGCCATGAAGAACTAAGGCAGCTCTCAAGACAAAAGGGATCCAACCTGGTACTAGTAAGGTATTGGTAACCTGAAGAAAATCACTGGTTCAGATCAAACACTTACGTGCTTGTAGGTGCCACCAGTAGTAGATAGTAAGATCCTGACCAGCTGCAGAAGCTGTGTATGCTATCCCATTTCTGTTAAGTCCATCAATAAACTACCTAGGACTCAGAGTTAGGGATTGGGTCGATTTAATGTCCACCCCTCCTTACAGAATTTTTGCCCACCTAAACCAAATAAAATTTAAAATATGCTTATCTAGAATGTGGCTAAAACAAAAATCCAGCCTTAACTCTAATGAGTTTCATCAGTACCCAGGTAGATATCCCTGAACTACTTTAGGTACTGAAACTAGCCAGTGCATCCTGGGAAGGCTTGCTTTACTGGAGATGGTCTCAGACTCAAACTACCATTTGTCAAGGTCACACAGATCCTTACATTTTCCTTTTTCCTACATTATAGTGGTTTTAATGGTTTGGCAAATTGGTGTATATTCTATTTTTCAGTCACAAAGGTAACTGGGCAACTGGATCTCTTTTCATTGGTGTATAAATAATAAAAATCACTAAATGTCTGCCGACTGCACACTATTAACGTAACTAACTGTCAGCTTTAAAAATGACAAACAAAGTGAAGGTTATAATCAGTGTTGCAACACAAGATTTATTCAGAGCAAGAGATGCCAACACCAGCATGATAAAAATTGTACAAACTTCACAAGTCAAATTAAAATATCACATAGCAACTCATGACCTTAAACATACAGCAAAAATATCAACAGAAACCCATGCCATGTGGTAAGAAAACTGCTGTCGAAAGTTTTGCAAGTAACAGAGAAAAAGGGGTAAAAGGAGAGAAAATGAATGTTGTATAAAAACCCCTTATCTGTGCACTGCTGAAAAGAAACGATCATCTTCATAAATTGATGATTTCACAAATATTCATATGGATTTTCTTTTGCATTCTAGCGTGTCACATGTTAGTGTTGAGATTCTCTATGTAAATAGTTACAGTTTAGCTTTTACATCTGTTATTACAATATCTAGTCTATCGACTGTCTTTAAATGGCAGAATTGTGCTTTTACTCCCATTTCCTTTGTTATCAGTAAGAATAACTGACTAAATAAAAAATACAAGCTGTCAGTCTATCTAACGCAGAAGTTTACTGGCAGGAAGCTGCAGACGCCAAGTTCTGGACGAAGATGTAAAAGTCAGGGAATGAGACTTTGCAGTAAATGTCCAAAGAAGTCTTAAAAGAAAACTCCCCCCTTTGCAGTTTGTTTCTCCCTTGTGTGGAAAAAAAAATACATAAAAAAATGTATTTTAGTATGATGAGACATACTTTGTAATTATGTATTATTTAGAAACAATCCAATAAATTGCTTTCCTTTAAAACATTAAATTGAACTTTTATGCTTGTATAAGTGAGGAAAATTTCACCCTTTCATCACTTTAACTGTCTAACTGCTATTACTAAGCTGTATAGTGCAAGTTCCAAAATTTGTCTTTATCCATGTATTACAATTTCAAACAAATATATTTTAAAAATATACTCAAACATTTCCACCCTAGATTCTCACGAGGCTCCTGGATCATATACAGTGATACTATTCATGTCTTAATTTGGTCCAGAGTGGCTTTACAGTAATATATCAGTCAGCGTATGCAGAGAAGCCCATCAGATGTGCAAATGTTTAAACATTTTGCATTGCATAAACACAGTTTCCCATCATATTATCTGTTTCTATAAAGAATTAGGTTTGATTTATACTTGTTGTTAGTGTTATTAGTGGGTAACCTAAAGTTACACTCGGTTGAATTAATCTTCTGGAAACATTGGGGGTTGTAATCGGCTTACAACATATAATCACGTTTTTATGTACACACAGAAAACATATGTGACTTTTTCAACTCCTTTTGGAACCACGCACCCTCCTTCCATTCTAACCAACACTGTTACATCCCAAGTAACCCAAACATGAGCCCAGGTCTCAGGAGGTTAAGTCCTCCAGGAGTCATCTTACAATGTCTATGCAGAAAATAAAAGGGCACTACAGTTTTCCACTCTGTTGACACCATATTTTGGAAAAGATGGCAGACATATTAAAAAAATGATTATTGTCTTATTATCCAGTGCAAACACGTTTTAGAATGTGTCTGCATACCAAAGAAGAGATCCTGAACTGTGATGTTTCAGACAAAAGTTTGACTGTGAAGATGTTTTCTTCTGCTAAATCTTGGACTGTGAAATAATGGAGACTGGGGAGAGACCACAGGGGGAGTTTTCCCTTAATTAAATCAACTCAGTGAAATTTGCTTCAAGTTGCTTTCCAACAGGCATCTCCAGCGCAAAGTCTTATCAAAGTCAGTTTCCACAAACTCGCTGTACAGTTTTTGCTTCATTTACCACGTGATAATACTTTAACATACTCCAATAAAGTGCATGCATGATCGACGGTGTTGAGAAAACATGTTCCATCAGTACTGTGATTTCAGACCGAATGTCATCAGTAAGGCCGATTCAGATCAAATACTCAGTCGGTAAATTCAGTGCACAGACGTCACGACTGCTGGCTCTAGTTTTCATTCATCTTTTTCAATTACAAAGACTTAAAAAAGAAAAAAAGAAAAGCGGTGCTTGGTCATCACGTCGTCTGGCATCATGTCTCATTGTGGCTCAGACAACAAGATGCATGACTGGAAAGACGTTTTCTACAGAACGAGTGCAATATACAATGAAGGATGGGAACTTTGACCCTGTTAGTCCAGCGGAGCCGTCAGCCTCGAGAAAGAAAAGTCATATCTACAGATCCGTTTGCCTGCTAAGTGCCTCTTAACGGGCAATAAAAACATCAAAACATGGAAACAAAGGTGTCCCTGTGCAAAGTCGAACATGACAGAACCAAAGTCCTCTCACCCGTGTCAAATTCCTAAAACATGATTGTAGTAAAAGGTTTATACAAAACGCAATACATTTATAGTTAGTAAAAAGATCTATCAGCTCTTTTCTAGTTTTATTCATAAGAAATTGCATATACCCAAACAACTTTTTTTCATATAGATTGCATCCCATATCTAAACAAACGCTTTAATATTATCATACCAATATTGCTGACACGTTGTTCTATTAGCTAGTCGAGGTTGATGATTTCAAATAAATTCACAATGGCAGATTGTCTCCTATATTTTCTGCAGCCATTGGTCTTTCCACTGGCACTCCCTCCCACGAACAAAGAAAAAGCGGGCCGCGGAACAGGACAGCTTTGAAACGGAACAACTCCGAAGGGGATGATGGGATTTTGCACCAGAAAGTTTCCGTGTCGTGATGTTTGAAATCTTCTTGCTCATAGCATCGCTTCTTCTCATAATTGCTAAAGATTTACATTAGTGTCCGCTTCCAGACATTAAGAGGAAAACAAAAAACAAAAAGAATTAATGAGCAACTTCCAAGCTCGTGAGAAGCTTTTCAGAAGTGGTTGCTCTTCATGTTCCAGTCGCCGCTCTGCTCCCTGTTAAACCCGTGACGCCCAGTTTGTATTTTTTTTTTCTGATGTATGAAAAAAATCGCATTAAAATAAAAAATGATTCAAGCTTACAATAAATAAATACATACATATACACTAGAATGTGCATACATTAGCAGCTATAAACAGTACATCACATTATATTAGGTCATATGAAAATGTACAAAACGTGAATGTTCATTTAAAACCTTTTTTTTCAAAGCAAGGCAACAACAATCAACATAATAAAAAAAGAGATACCCATGGAGTTGAGAGCATTACCGCAGAAGAAATTAAAGAACTAATGATAGATTACAGCAGCAAAAAACAACCCACTCCGTGCTTTTTCCACTTTTTTTCCCCCATTTGTTGCTTTTGCTTTGCATTTGTTGTTCCGGCCTCAGTCAAAGTTAAACCTGGATGCCCTGCACGGCCTGTTTGATGTTCTCCAGCAGCGCCTTGTTCTCCGGGCTCTGGTACTGGTCCTGGTGGGTGTACATGTCTGTCAGTGTACTCACATAAGTGTCAAAGTTCTGTTCATTCATTGGTTCCTGTGAGGGGAAAGAAACCCATGTAGACACAATCAGGTGGGATAAAGGTGGCGGTTTATTTTCACTCAGACACTGGGGGGAGTTTGGAAGACAGGCGGGCGGCAGGGGGAGGAAGGGACACCATTGGGAAAGCATGGCTTCACTAAAATACTCCCTTTCTAAAAAGTAAATGTACGATATTTGATGTAATATCAGCCGATTATCTACGAAATGCAACTCCAAACCATGCAAAAACCAGGTGAGAGATGGTTAGCTGGTGGGTATATGAAAGGTTAATGTTTAGCACATGGAGACAAAATTGTGATGATAAAAACTAATGGGATGCTAATGAGCAGATGGGAAAGACATAACTGGAAAGTCATGTTTGCCAACTGGGAGTTTTGGTGGTTCAAGTACTTCTCTGAGAGAGTGCAGCTTTGGCTTCAGGAATTTTGGTGGGTTATTTGATGATTGCCCACCTTAAATGTCACATTATGTTATAGTGTCACTATAGTCTTTGAGGTCTTCACTGACCTCCATTTAATACTTGGCATTTATAGGTTTTAAGGGACACTAATACAAATGACTATTTTGGTGCCTGAGCCAGTTGCCCTGCATTTAACTGCACTGCTGTCATTGCATCCTGCTAACTTCACACTGACTCAGCCAATCAAAGAATTTGAGTCCAGAGCCTCAAAAAGCCAATGATCCGTCTTTAATTGGCACATAAAAGTCAAATATCCACATCTCAAGTTAAATGATTCACACACTTTCATTGTTATTAGCCTCTTTAATGGTCATGATTGGTCATAATACCCCCATTAGATGCCCTCCTGTACTAAGAGGAGACAGGAAGGCTGTTATCATCCATTCTAATCACTGATCATTGTAATCCTTAAATGAAGCGATCAACTGAGCCCACTAAGAGGTCTTTCTATTGTTCATTTAAAGGGCTTTAAATGGACAATAAAAAGATTTCAGTTATGTATGCTCTTTAATTAATAAGTCAATTTAGATCTTAGACAACCTACCTTTAATACTAGTATGCCAGAAGACTGTTATCACCCACTGTAATCAGTAGGATAAAAAAAAAAAACCAGTGACATGCCCACCGTTAAATGAGGTGATAATAGACTACTGAGCTTACTAGTTGATGGAAGAGGCTGCCTGCGGGCAAATCTATGGGACTGACAGGAGTCGTTTAATGGACTGAAAACAGTTAAACGATGTGTGTGAATCTGGTTTCAGTGTATGTGCCCACCGAATAATACTCATTTTAGCTTTTCAGTGCTGGTGCAATAGCAAAGCAGATAATGCTGTTCGACTATAGACACCATAAAAAGCAGGACTGAAAGAAAGAAGCGTAAACCAACTTTCTTTTTACTGGCCACCAGGGGGCGATACCTATGTTTACATACATACTTCAGTTCATAAAGTAGTCAAGGGGATTTTACCTCTCTAAGTACTTTCCTGATGAGTTTATAGGTTTAGTTTATAGGTAAGCGAAAAAAACAAAAAACATTACGTCATTAAGGCGCAGAATTGCAGTTAATGTCACGTTATCTAATGATCTATCTATGTAATGATTTCAGCATTTCAGTGCAGTCAGAAAAAACAAAGCAGGAGAATTTCTCACACTCTCTGCTGGGGCTAAATTGGATTTAAAGATAGATTTAGCTTCTCAATATATTTTTTGTCATAAAGAGGAAAAGCGGTTATCTACAGTTGATGTCACTATCAACATGGCTGAGTTGAAAGCTGCAGGATAAATGGATAGCTAGGATGTGCCTATGCCACAGTGAGCTACAGGAATTATAGGAAGGGGGGATGACAGTGCAGAAGAGAAGGATAATTGGATAAAGGATAAATGGATCTCTTACTCTGGGAGGCATCTGTAAACAGCAGTTATGCTTTACTGGGGCCTCTTTCTGTGGCAGCGGTCTCTACAGGAGAGGGTGTACAGAGAAGTCTATTAGCCCGCTAGACACACAGCGGCGGTCACAAAGCTTCATAAGCTACACCGAGGAGTGAAAAAAACATAATGTCCACCTTAACAAGTCTTTTCGCCCTGCAGCTCTGTTCAGACTGCAGCAAGCTTCCAGTTTCTGAATAATTTTAAAGTCAGAACGAACTGAAAGAGGTATAAAATGCCAAAAATAAAGAGACAACTGAGAGAACAAACTGTTACACTGCGAGCTAAAATAGAATCAAAGATTTTAAGTCCTGCAGTGTGAACAGAACTTTGGATTCAGTTCAGTATTTTTCTGGTAATGAGATCGCGTCTTTCTGGGAATTCCTTGTTAAGGCGAATATTTTTCTTACAGTGTGATATGAAGCATTCCCGCCCATTAAAGGAAGAAGGAAAGGAAGCAGAGAGTCCAGTTATCAAGCAACTCCTGTTTTTACTGCTTTAAGAGATTATCCAATTAGCCCCAGTCTTCTTCCGACACTGAGACAACATGACGTTAAAACAGCCATGAGCAACTTCACTGAAAGTCAACCAAAAACAAAAAAGCAACAACAAAAGAAAGAAAACAACGGGCCGTTTCTTTATGTGAAAATCTGTGAGGCGTTTCAAAGCACAGGAGAAGCACAGCATGAACTGCTGGGAGGAAAAAAAAGAAGAAGAAGGTGGAGAACAGAAAGAAGCAGATGAAGAAAAACCTGAGTGTTGCTAAGGGGGGAAGAAGCTGGAGAAGGCTTTTTAAAAATCCCTGGGTCGAAATCATGAACAGCTGGCCTCAGATCTACATTTCATTTACAACACGTGAAACAGAAAAGCCTCCAACAAAAACTCAAAACACAATCATAACATTTTCTAAGTGGCATTACACAAACTGTAACAGATATAATAGGTCATGTCAGACAAAGAACATAGAAATAAATACATAGATTTGCATTTCAGTCCATTTTGAAGTTTAAAAAAAAACACTCATTGGATAATGCATGCTGGTTTATGCATGCTGGTTTTAGGCTTTACTACACTCTCACTGCTCTAAAAACTCAGCTTCAGACAGTTGTTTTTTCTAGTCTTGGGTCTGCATGATGTCGGATAGTGGAGATATCCCAAATATGGTCATCTCAGGCACAGAAGCCCCACCCACCTGGTCTTAAAACCTTCTGTTTATAAGGGGAATTTTTTTTAACTGTGACACATTCAAAGTAAAGTCCAAGAACAAAAATAAGATCCACTTTAAACTGCTAAGAAAGCTAACACTGCTATAAAACTGCTGTATATTTGTTCTGAGATGTAATTATTTATATTTGTCTTTATATTTAAAGCATGTTGTATACTGATGTTAAACATACAAGATTTTCAAACCAGTAAATTCAAATTTTTAAATATTTAACTGACATTTATAAGTCTCTAGATATTTAAATTACACGTTAAGGAAGCTTATATTTGTGGTAAAAGAATACTTGTCACATTATTAGTCATCCTAGGTTTACTTCATGCCACAGATGATTTTTTTTTCTTACCATGTGTGGAAGCTGGATGTTAGCTAGGCTGTTGATGAGCGACTGGCTGAGATTAGCCAGCTCGTGCAGCAGGGAGTCGTTCTGCTGCTCGATCACCTTGTTCTCCTCCTCGATGGACTTCAGGTTGGTCTCCATAGTGGTTATCTACCGGATGAGGAAATAAATTAGTAGGAGACCTTTGAAAGCTTTTGTATTAATAGTGACATTAGCAAAATGGCTGGGAAGAGTGCAAACAATCAACCAACATTAACTTCAGACAATTTTAGGAGAACTGAGTCAGCATATTGCCCACAGATGTCCTCTCTCCCATGTAGCACACAGCACTTGCATTTGCACTACTGGAGCTGGTTTAGGGAGCCTCCGTGAAAACCCACGATGCCCACCTGCTATTGGTAAATGCACTGACTGACTATTAGCTGAAAGATCACACGGATTGTTGTACTCAAAGATGGCAGATTAAACACTGTGTCCGACCCATTGCATTGGACACATGCACATCTGTCAGGTAAAGTAGGAAAGTCTTGCAGATGAAGGAAGATGCAGATGTTATGTCCGTGCAGGTTCTCAGTCATCCAAGTCACATAACATCTGCATCTTCCTTCATCTTAGGATTTTAAAATGGACCAAGAGGCTTCTTCAATTCTAAACATTTTTTAGAACTAACATTGATCTTCAACAAACTTAAAGAAGTTCTCTTCAACCTCTTAAAAAGCACGTGAAACCAAGCAAGATGGCTGCTGAGGGCAGGATTTTCTTATGAAAGTATTTTTTATGAATGCCAAAAGTTCCTCTAACCCTTTCAGATTAAAAGTCTGAGTGCAGTTAAGGTGCAAGATTTATTCTTTGCAAAAATTATTAGAAGAAAAAGAAAACACAAGAAAACATTCATGAACTTAAAAAAACAGCATCATTTTCAAATAATCAAATAATTTAAATATCGAGGAGAAATTTTTTTGTCAAATAATGTGACAAAAACATTTCTACTGGAAATAGCAGCTTACTGGGAAACCTTTATGTCTGTCTATTACAGGACAGTCTAGTTTCTTACCCAACTAGTGTCTTACGTATTTATTTGTATTTATGTTACATTAACAAACAGAGACCATCTTACTTGTGTCCTCAGTTTTATCATGTCTGACTCCACTTGACTGTTGGACTCATTCAGATCTTTGATTTCTTCATCCAGCTGTTTGATTTCTTCATCGTTCTCGATACCTGAAACAAAAAAACCCAAAAAGATCCATCTCTCCTGACTTAACGGTCAAAGCAGCATTACCGCATTTTATCACATGTAAAATGTCTAATATAAGGAAATTCTTTTTTTTCACTCTTTCAGATATATAATAATTCACTTAGGTTAAAGCTTCTTCTGTTTCTTGAGCTCTGACCTTTGCTTGCTCTTTGTTTGATTGTCAACATTTCCACGCCACTCATCCTGGCTTTCTTCATGGCTGAGGTGGCGCGGGGACAACCGGAGAGACTGGAAAAAAAAAAATAAACCAAATGTTTCTCCAAGTTAAAAAATGTATCTTATTTTCGCATAGATAACGTCATACAAATTCCTGCCTGACCAAAAGCCAACAGCATGTACAGCAGGAGGAGAGGACCTGAATATTGGCCATTATTTACCCCCAAATTGTATAAATTGTATAAAAAAAGTTGGAACTGATGACAAACTTTGTTTAAAGTTAGAAAGATCTTACCTCCGGTGGGTCAGGAAGCTCCCACTGACGTGCCCTGAGCCATCACAGCCCGGGGTCGGGCAGGTCATGCCATCTGTCTTGCCAGATTTCCAGACAAACTGCGAGCCATTGACGTAGCTGTCCTTTTGCCTCTTTGCCGCAAGGGGGCAGCCTGATGCGCTGCGATGAGAAGCGTACTTCCCTGTCACATGACCCTGACCATCACAACCCGGCACTGGACACCTGAGAAACAAGTATAAAGGTCTCAGTTTGCTTTTCAAAAAAAAATTAAAACACTCCACAGTTCTAACCTGAAGTGAAGTCTTGTCACCTCCAAAAAGCTTTAGTTTAAGAAAAGACTAACGCAGCCAGCCGCGCTAACCATCATCAGCTCTTTGATCAGCTGGACAGAAACACTTTGCTTTAGAAACTGTCCACAGCACTCCATAGGACTCTTGATGAATGGGGGAGGACATTGAGTCACGACTCACTTCCTCATCTACAATCCTCCCCCACCCTTCCAAGGCCTCAAGGCCACAGCAGCGTAACGATGAGCAGGACAAACGCCTATCACCTCCTCAGCTTCCAGACACTCAGCTCTGCCTCCTGCATCCCAAAACGCCCTTCGCTGTGACATTTGGGCTGATTAGAATGAGCCGAGCGTCCACAGGCCGCTCCCCAGCCGAGCTCAGGTTAAGCTTAATTATAATTCTACTGTTAATGATGATGGTGGATGGAACAGAGGCGGCAGCGGCAGCTGGCTACAGACTGACACAAGCTGAACTTTAGATTATTCACAAGGTCGTATTGGCTTAGCATTATGGCTCGGCTTTAACACAAATGTCAAAGGCTCACTAGCGCTAACCTTTATTGGACTTGGTCTGCTGGGAGCCGGAGGTGGAGTGCAGCACTGACCGCGGCTCCCCGCTTTTGCAATATTCTTTGCAAAAGTTAGAAAGGTCAGTCTACATAGGCAGCATTTTAAGAGAGGGATGATGGATAAACCTGTCATTAACAAAGTGCTTTGACCTTGATGCAAAAAAAATGCATAATAATAGGACCTGGAATGTGCTTTTAAGAGGCAACGAAACAAGCCAGTCCTTCCTCCTTGCTGATGATTTGAAAAGTCTAACTGATGCACCTTCTCTCTTTTCTCTAGAAAAGTTGTCAAAAGATGAGAATCCTGTTCTACCTGTTTAAAATACACGGCAACAGTTTAACCTGTTATTTTAATTCTTCATATATCCATTAGCATGTGCAGCAATCCTCCACAACACCTCCAAAGTCCCCAGATTCCAATCCCACTGACCTCACCAACAAACCTGCACAACCCAAAGAATGCCCCCCTCAGATTTGACATCACTAAATGTTTTGTTCTCTCTGATTGATTGTATTTTTTGGCAAGGTGTTGTTTCAAAGATTTATTCTCTTAAAATCCAATATCTGCCTTAAAATAATTATTTTACATTTAAGAGAGGAACATAAAGATGCTGATGAGCATGAATAAAACCAACAGCAACAAAAAAACTTTTAAGAGAAACTAGAATTTGCTTTTCTAAAGCGCTGTTATTGTTCTATAAGCTTTAATATAGTGGTAGGATCTAAAAAACAGGACACCTAAGCCCTGTATTTGTGGACCTTACATAAAATCTATGAGCAACATCTCAGTTACTGGTCTGAAATCTGTTTGTTTTTTTTACTTGTTCTTTGCTTTGTCTCAGACAGTTTAACAACACCAGGGAAGAAGCTGATAAAATATGGCAAAAACTGTCTCATACATCATAGGAAAATATTTAAGAAGTGCATTCACTTTAAATGAATGCACAACCTTGAATCTAGACAGATATTTAAATGTCTCAATGACAGAGCTTTGGTAATTTTTTGAGTGGCACTGTCTTTGCCCCTCATTTTGCTTGGGTTTACTTTTAATCTTAGACCTGACACTTTCCAATATTGTCAATATTAAGGCTGTGACATATCTCCAAAATATCTCCTTACTTGATTGGCTCCTGATCGTCTTTGTCCTCTTTGCTGTGGAGGATTTTTATGCCACTTTTCTTGGCTCGTGGACAACCGGACAGACTGCAGAACAGAAAATTACTTAAAACATGTGCGTTCAGTTAAGCATGGTTTACTGTTGCTGTTTGTTTGTCTGTGATTTCATGCACGCAGTTGTATATTATACTCTTTACGAATGTACCTCCTGTGGGAGGCATAGTTTCCAGTGATGTGTCCAGATCCATCACAGCCGGGCGTTGGACACCTGAGGAGTAAATACAAGATCAAACACCTGTATTATCACATAATGGTTCCTGTGTCGAAAAAAAAATGAAAGACTACATCCACAAAAATGTTTTCTTTTTCCGTGAATGTCTGACATCAGACAGTCACAGTTCTCACAAATCAATTACAGTAACACATTAGAGTGGTACCCAAAGCATCATAGACAGGAAGAAATGGTTTTAGGAAAACCGATGACGGATGAACCAGAGAAGAGCGGGCTCTAAATCCAACCATAGAAAAAGTTACACACTTTTAAATGAAAGGACACTGAATGGACAGCAGTTGATATTTTTAACATTCTTTCCTTCCCACACTTTCCACTCTGCTGAGAACAACACACCAGTGATACACTGATCCTGTTGACTCACTTGAGTTCTTGTGAGTTAGTGGTCATCATCCCGCGGATGTTCTTGTCGGCCAGCTGACAGCTTGACAACCTGCAGGAGGAGAAGAGCCACTATTACTTTAACACCACCGACAGTTTTACAAACATGCGCTCATCCCAGGGCCACACATAATGTGGTTTTCTCCGACGATGGCTGTGTCTCACTGTTACACACAAGAGTTATTTTTCTTTTCTTTTTAGCAACAGTGCCTTGTTGGACTGGCTGCAGGAACATTGGCCACTGTGACATAAAGATCCTGTTTTACAGACATATGGCAAGCACCTAGGTGGTGCTGGTGAAACTCATCACCAGCATTGTGGCAGCACTGTGCTACTCGTGCCAGGTGTCGTTAACATTTGTCATCTTTTGTATTTTGTGTCTGTCCTGCTTATTGTTTGTGGGTTCCTCTGGTTGCTCCACTAAATCTAGGGTCTCTTCCTGTTAAAGGGCAATTCTTCCTCACTACTGTTGCCAATCAGTCACTTACAGGGGATTGCCTGACTGATGAGCTTCTCACTATACTGTAAGGCCTTTACTTGGAAAAATGAACTCAATAAGCCAAAGGCTTACTAGCCAGGATACCAAGATTTGTGCTTCCTTTAGAAATTTGAGTTTTACAGTTTGTTTGATTTCTAAGTCATTAGTTGGATTTAAGTTCAACTATTTGGTTACAAAAACAGCACACAAAAGCACAAGAAAAAGGACTTGGATCTGACAAACACCTTCCTTCCCAAAGACCTTCTGCTAAAGACGTTTGATTACTTGATTATTTGATTTGATGACTCTTCTCACTGTTGAGGTCTGGGAAGCGCTTCCGCTCCCTTAAGGCCAAAACAGAGAGAATGAGGAGGAGCTTCTTCCCCCAGGCTATTCGGGCCCTGAACCAGGTGTAGGACTGGACTCTCCCACATACATTACATCACTATAAGACTGGACTCTCACACACATCACATCACCACACGCACTCTGGTTTTTCTTTATGCACACGTCCTATAATTTATAATCTTTATAATCTCTTTCTGCAATTTGCACATTTTTTACTGTAAATTTCTAAGTAAATTTGTAAATTTTTGTAGTAACCTGTAAATTGTAAATACTGTAAAACCACTGTCATTCAATGGTCGGGCATTGCACAGCTACAAGCATTTCACCCCCATGTCATACTGTGTATGGTTGTGTGTGTGTGTGACAAATAAAATTTGAATTTGAATTTGATTACAAGGAACAAGAAGAAAGTGCATCATTTGTTTGGAAAACAATAGCCTTACTTACAGTCAGTGAACAAAACAGTGGAGCTAACATACACTTCATAGATAGAAGTCCTCTTTCTTGACGGTGTTATGTTAACTGATGGCTGATGATTTTTTTTTTGATGATGAAGTAACTGGTTTAGGAAAAAGATCGGGATTTGGGACAAAACACTATTCTTCACACCAAACATGACGAGTCAGGAGTAACAGCCAAATTGTGTCCCAAATTCTGAATGAAAGTAATCTGATTACATGTAGTTTTATACTATGGGTTAAGCTGTTCAGCCTCTTGAAGATGCCAATGTTCACATTTTGGACGGGAAGCCAGATGGTTTGAAAGCAGGGTAAAAGAGACCATCCATGTCCACTGTGATTGTCCATCACTGAACAGAGGAGGTGGCTTACGACACCAACTGTGGAGTCTTAAGATCCTTTCCCAGGTGTCAGGTGACCTCTATAGGTCACATGGTAGAATGATGTTAGGTCTCAAAGTAGTTTCACCCTAAACCCTGGTGGTAATGACCCATGCCGTTTTTCACACCTTGGCTCATCTGCTCACACAGATGATTAATTATGGGTCAACAACCACCTCTAAAGGGACAATCCCCACTATGGTTTACATACCTGTGACTCTTAACTTAAAGAAGTCCAGTCGCTTCCGTCCAAGCTCCTTAGACTCTGATGACAAAGAATCTTTTTTTTTGAGTGTACCATGTTTCCACATTTTACAATCCAAAGTGTGGAAATACTAAAATCCCTACGAGAATTCATTTTTTTTCTTTAAAATTTTTGAATTGAAAGAAACTTGAAGTTGCTGAAACAGGTCAAATAACATCTAAGCAGAAGTAAAATGTAAACTTTGCAGTGCAGAAGTGATGAGCCTCTGTAGGGAACGATTAGGCTAAACACGCAAAGCAGAGATTTTCTCTGTCCTCACATGAATCCTGCTTCACTCATGCAAAAAATTCACAGCCTGAAGTCTTACTTATTTTGTTTGTTGGTTGTTATGCAGTCTTCAAAGTAATTAACCAGATCAATTAAGGGAAACTGCTCTGGGATGATTTTGATGTCTGACCCTCCTCCAACTCAGACGCCTGCCTCATAGTCAAGAGTTTCAGATTTTATTTGCTTACACGAGCGCCCGTGACACAAGCTGATGAAAGTAAAAACAATTTGGCCAGTTGCCCAAACCCCAAAGAAAAGGCTCGATCAGGACACATGCTATGCATAGCAAAGAAGCAAGCTCCTCCACAGTTACTTGTTTATATCACACACATCTCCTGATATGTGTGCGCTGTGAAGTGTCTGCACTTATTGAGCTACAGTGAGGGGAAAAGCAATATATCAATAAAAAATGATGAGAACTATTTTTTTTCTTTTGGCCTGTGAATTCCTGTCATTAATAATCCTGAGCTGTTAGCCTTTGTCTTATTGGCTCTTCAGCAGCTGGCGACAGAAAATGGTGCGAACGCCTGTGTCACATCTGATGAAGCCTCTCAACGAGATCAGAAACACCATGGAGACTAAAACGCGCACTAATGTGCCGATCTCCGTTTCTAAATTTACAAGGTTGCTAATTAGTTTCGTTCCCGCTTCAAACTCGTACTGTTTGTCTTTGCTATCTGCTGATGTTTCAGGGTTATGTCTATATTTATGTACTTTTGTAAGACTGCTGCACCATCAATTTAATGAGACAGGAAAGTGAAGTGACATATAGCGCATAGTGAACTTCAGCTGCCTTTGACTGAGGGTTTCTCGCCGTCCTTTGACCTGAGAGTTTTTGGCTCAGAGGCTGCTGGGTAACAGCGTGCAGCAGTCGGATTAGAGGTACCACTTACGTGATGAGCTCCTTCTTGCTCTCCTTGCAGGGCAGGTATTTGTGGTGTTTGGGGCTGGGCATGGTCACCTCGGCCGGGTAGTGCTGCTCGTCCAGCAGCTCCTGGAAGGGATCCAGCTCGTCGCTCTGGTGTAAGGACGAGAAATAAGCCGACTACAGCGCGTCACTAAAAGCTCTTCGTTTACAAATTTACACAAAGTTCACAACACATTCCCATTTCAAACACAGGAGACAACAAGGTTATGTGAAAACAGCATTATCAGGTAATGTTAGGTTTTCCTTAGTCAAAGATAATGTTATCCTCAGTGAAACAGTCGTTAGATTTCCTGTAACATTAATTAGACATTCCTCATGTCTGAACACACCGCTATGATATAGTAAATTAATTTGTGTTCCATAACAACTTTAAGAAGTAATTTAAATAAATTAAAAAGTCAGAATTATAAGAACACTTTAATTTACTGAAATAAAAAATAACTACAGATGCAAACAAAAAGGGTAATATGTAAAGAAACAACATTAAAAAAATCAGACATTAAGTTTGTGAATTTAATGTCAGAATGTATAAATCTTCTATGTCATCTCACAGAATATGTGCTATTGTCATTCATATAAGTTTCCTGCCGTAAGTAAGAATATTACCCTCCACTGTAGTTTAGCTGATTTTAACCCACAACAGGGCTTCATCTCATATTATGTAAATCAATATATCACAAAGTGAAAACATTTTAGGCGTTATCCAAAATGTTACAATCTGAAAGTTTTAAAGGCTAACTTATAAAAATGTGCAGATTACAACATGTACAAATGTTGTGTGTTATTAATATAAAACAGTTAAAACCAGGATTAGGAGAGAAAAAAATGACTAGAAACCATTCTCACATTAGTTACACACAACACATTTATCTCAAAAATTCAGAAGAAAACTATGGAGTGTTTCCTTACATTAAGTTTAAAAAAATATTCTATAATCCTCAGGAATGTATTTGGTATATAGATCTTTGCTTATAAATCTAAAAAAGTGCATTATAATGAGTGTTTTAGAAAACATTTGGCCTTTTTTTAGAACCTCATAAACCTGAATCAGCGTAGTGTGTCAGTGGCCAGAGAGCTACCGAGCATAAGCTCTAAAAACATACATATAGGCTGTTTACACATAAACAGCCTAAATGTACCTACAGGTTTGTTATATAGCTGTGCTTTATGTATATGTATATTATGTTTTTTTCTCTGTGTGGTGGAACACTTTTAAACATATTGATATAGATTTAATTTTAAATAAACAAATTATAAACATACCAGGGAATTATTGTGGACATAAATCGAGTGCTTTGGCATTTATGTGTGTACGAATAACTAATAAGAAGAGCCTGATTTATAGCATTTAAGGCCCTTTTTAATGTAGCTGTATTAGTCATATCGATTTAGTGTCCCTGAAGTTCTGGTCATAAGAAGCAGATCTGTACGGGTTGCCAGATGATTTCCAGGTAAATGTGTTCCCAGCACAGGTGTCAGAGGCGTGTCTCTGCTTGTTAACCAGGTCGAGCTTCTTTCTGCAGCAGTTTGTGAACAAAAAGCTTTTGTGGCTCTAAGAACACTGCAGTCTGCTCTGCAGTCCACACATCACACCTCCTCAGTCGGGAGCAGAAATCGTTGTGGACTGTCTGGAGAAAATCCCATCAGACGCCTCGCTCTGGGCTCCGGCCTCCTCTGCAATGTCGTGCTTCATTAACAAACGCAATTACTCTCCTGATTAAAACCTTTCACTCCAGCGCTCTAAATCCAACGAGGCAAATGTAGCAATTTGCTGCATGGGTTGCTCTGTGTGATATCAGATCTGTGAGGATTTAAAGCGTGCCAATGATCTATCGTGTTTTACTTATGTATTAGTGCTGTAATTCAGTATTTTAATGCACCGTGTGTGAGCTCCTGAAGCGTTCATTTAGTCTGAACCATGCAGTGCTGCTTCTGGCCACATGGGAGCGCACTGAGCCTTCCGGAGAGCCTGTCTGCATCCACCCTATCAGCCAGGGTTATTTATCAAACTGCACAGAGAAATTTGAACTTGCATGAGATAAAAATGGAAATTCTTGACTTTTACTCCCCAGAAACTTTAGATTAAAACCCATTTATCAAACTTATTTTGTCTCTGTTCACTTAGATCTTAGATTAGTGTTGCAGTGCACCGACAACGTGGATGGACTGTAACGGCTGTGAATAGCTGTAACCCTATTTATGCTTGTATTGTATCACAACTTTTTGTTCTAAAAGACTAAAGCCGATTGATCCTTTTGTTCCATGCCACATTGTAAGACTTTCTCTGATCTATCGCATCTCCGCAGCACGAACGACTTCCCTTTTATGTGTGTAATATAAAGTTAATTTCACAGTAGTGTATTAAAGACTGGTAACACAATAACAACAATCTTCATAAATGGAAAGTGGATAATTAATTCAACTTTACAGGTTTTTACAGCCAACAAAAAAATCCAATGCAGTAGCAGAATAAGTGAAAAGTGGCACTGCGTGAGCCTGAAATTATCTTATAAGGATTACCTGTTATGTAAAGGGGTGAAAGAAGAAGTAAAAGTCATATTCCTATTGAAGTCATATTTTACTCCATATTTGATACAAATTTTTATTAGATACTGATATATTTAATATATCTAATATTATAGATATTAGATTATATATTAGATGCTGACTTGCTTAGAATAGTCAGATCTTGTTTTTTATTTACTTGTTTTTTAGGAGACCACACCAAGGAGCTGGATAAAAAAAAGAAGAAGTATATTTTCAAAATAAAAGACCCAGTTTCTGCAGACCAAGCAGTAACCTCCAGAGCTGAAAAACGAAGCCAGTGCAGAGGCACCAAAACTGCAGTTCCTGTAATGGCCACTTGAGGCTGACTCCGAAAGTGTATCATTCCCCAGACTCTCATGTTAATATCTCCAACTTTACAGCAGAAATAAGTATCTAGCACTGATATGGAGGGGCCATATCAGTGCTTTAAAAAAAAAAACTTCATTCATCCAACTGTATAACGGAGTTAGGGGCGTCGCCATCTTCAGTGACAGGTGCTCTGACACAGCTGCCAGGCCATTACTCAGATCAATAAATTGGACTTCTCTGCCATGTTTAACAACAAAGTCAATTTTGTTTCTATATAACATTTTAAAAAGGAGTTTTATTTTGAAAGTTTAACTTATTCTTTATCCCATTCTTGTGTCTGACTTTCTGTCCTCCTCATCTGCTCTTCGCATGTCAAAGATTCACCAAAATAGACACATTATTATAAGAACAGCAACACAAACTAAACAACATTTGATGCCCCGAGAAATACGAATAAAACTTTTATCACCAAAAATAGTATCTAAAAAAACTGATGCATTGTGCAATATCTACTTTGAAAAAAAAACGAAATAATTACTTATTAATGTTTTATTAACGATTACAGTTTATATGTGATGATGGTTACTATAAAGTGTTATTTAAAGGCTTAAAAAAAGACACAGCTCGACTTTAAAGTTTAAATTACTTGTGCTTTGGCAGAATAACATCACTGGGGTAACTCAGCAGCTAACAGCAATAAAGCTCTGTTTCTTTGTTTTCACTCATACACTTCGCTGTAAGTCTCTTGTGTGAGATGTGTGATGGCGTTTCTTCTTTTATATGATTTTGCAATCTCTCTCTTCAGCGGTCTTTCTTTATTATTCTTTTGTTGAACTGTGTCTGTTTGGTGGCTCCAGGGTGAGGGGTAAACAGCAGAAACTGAGCGCCGATGTACAATTTTGGCAAGCACCATCGTTCTGTGCTATTTCAATGCCTTGGGTTGGTGAAGAAGTGCATGCAAACATAATAAACCCTTCCAAACTCACAAAATTTCCTCTTGCGTATGTAAAGTGATGCAAAAATTATGCGTAACAATCGGCAACCAGAAGTACGCCCTCGCAAAAAATAAGCCCAGAACTTCTCTATGGCCCTTTCTGCTTTGCACCGCAGAATAAGGATTCCCTTCTAACAGCTTATAAACTATGATCATCTTCTAATCTATGCATGAACACATAATATAAACTCTGGGTTCCTTAAATCTCTCAATTTCATGCTTGAAATTATCCTTACTTTGCACGATTAGGGGCCTAAATAAATCTTAAATCAAGTGCTTAAAACCCTTAATCATAACTGTAAGGGCAGAGAGTGCAGCAAGAGCAACATTTAGAGCTTTAGCGTGGCCTAAAAAATATTTAACTTCCACCTCTTCAGGTTACTTATTCAAAGCACTTGTCACCTTAATCCTAAAATGAAAAATTCAAGGTGTCTCTGCCTCCATATCATTAAATATTTTAAGTTTTAATCAAGCATACTGTAGTACAGAAATTACTCTCTACATTAGTTTGTGTCAGTGTAAATATTAATCTGCTCCCTGCTGCGTTTCTATATAAACTACTTAAAGTGGTGCAGAACCTCCTGTAAGAACGAGTCCTGCAAGCTGTGTAATAATCTGCCGCAACACAAACTCTAGTCTTCTTTGCTGCATTTAAATCAGTAGATTTTAAATATGTAGTGTAGATGCTGCTAATGTGATCAGTGATTCTGAAAAGTATTTTGCAGAACTTCAGATAACAGTTATTTTGAAAGCCAGCAAATTCCTCATAACTGGTTTATAATTTCCGATGAAGGCTCTTTGAACGAAGTATATCAGTTGGTACAAATAAATCTAATTGTTTATTTCCTACAAGTCACATAATTTCAAATGAGTTGCTTCAGTAATTTGGTCTGTAAGTCAGTGCACAGCAGGTCAGCTCAACATCTACAACAAGCTAACAAAGTTTTAACAAAGGCTGAATTTTTTACTTGAGTTTATTAAAGTTAACCTATAAATCTGTTCCTTATTTTCTGTCATATACATACTGCCACAGTGTTGAATGCCCATTTTACACATGGCCAAAAAATGATGATGATGAAATGATGATGTCAGTGTATGTGTAAGTAGTCCCTTTGAGCTGAAAGCTCAGGATTTCGACTGCTCTAAACACCCAGTTTCAAATGTTTTTTTCTACTCTTGGCTCTGTATGATGTCATTGGGAGGGGTTATCCTTATATGGGCATCTAATGGCAAAGGCACACTAGTAAACCTCCTTGTGATTGTAAGTATTTTTTTGCCACAGCTACTACAGAGCCTCAGGGTGTTGCACACTCAACCTCTAGGTGACCACTTTCAACTGCAAGCAGATGTCACAGATGCAGTATCGTTTAATCACCATACTACACTACGTCACTATTTGTAGAGGAATATCTGAATTTGCATCCACCCATCGATTTTATTCCACTATTCCACCGCAGCGAAGGCTAAAGGAAGGAGCTAAAAACGCTTTTTTTCATAGAGGCTATGAAAAAAAGCTAGAAAAAGGTTGTAAGGCTCATTTTGATCTGTGACTTATGCAAAGCAACTCTAAAAAGTAAAATAATAAAAAGCATCAAGTTGTAAAAGGGCATCATAGTCTATTTAACGATATCAGTGAATCGGGAGACCTCTTGTGAGGAAACACTAACAGAAAATAAACTCAACAGTGTCAGGACTTTTTAATCGCCCTATAATAAAAAGTCAGTATTTATAGGAAACTTTCAAATAACTACAAAAACACACCTTCCACCAAGGCCCATGACCTATTTTAATGAAATATGTTTACACGTGCTTTGTCAGTGCTCTTCTTTTCAACCAAGTTTCATGAAATTTCACTTAGTAGATTTTGAAAAACCTTGCAGGCAGACAAACAGCACCAAAAACACACATTCGAACAGCACTGCAAATAAAACATTTTAAATTGAACGCATGCCCCCAAAAAAAAAATAAAATAAAATTTCTGGAAACATCGTCATAACAGAAATGTATTCTAACTATGAACATTTAGGTGTTAATGTGCTTTTATATTATATTTATATTATATTGTGTTGTATTAAATACTGTATTTTATATTATAGTAGCTTTATAATATGTGCAAACTGTGATTTCTGAGGTTTTGTTCATAACATCCAAATGATAAGTTCTAGAAGTAAAAGTATCATGTCAGAGTTGTTTGTATGTATAATTAATGTATTCATTAACTATATAAGCTGTAATAACAGGATGTTGTATTTAACCTCATAATGCTCATTCTAAGCTCTGTAAGTGTTGCACAGTGTAGACCTTCCCGTTACCTCTTTGTGGTCCTGCTCGTCTCCCAGACGTTTGATCTTGTTGCAGTCGACGGGCAGGTCCCAGCAGTCGGTGTCGCTCAGCTGGTAGCAGCGGCTGCTGAGCAGAGCCTGCCGCTGGGGAGACATCGGCTGCAGCGGGGTTAACACCGTCCCGCTGCCCTCGGGGCCACCTGGCTGACCAGCCACATCCACCGCCCCGCTGTCATCCAGATCGCCAACTGGACTCTGAAGAGCAAAGGAATCTGAATACTGGTGAGGTATTCAGAGGGCTTATTTTTGTTATGTGATTATTGTTGCCTTTTTTCAAAAAGCTTATTTTATCATTTCTAACAAGTTCTCAGGAGGTTACAGGCTAGTATACACATAGTCTCGGTCACAGAGGTTTTAAATGTTTTCAGTCTTCAGGTCATTCAAAAAGCTGCTGCCAAACCAGAAGACCTGTGCATATCCTTCTCCATACTAAACTCCTGCTCTGCTGGCATCCAGTTACATTTCCTAGACTTGCAGGTGATGCTTAAATGTGATGCTACTTTTCTACTACTTTTGATTTGTTTCTTTTTTGCACCTTTACTTTTACTATCACTGCACTCTAACTGTTATCTTACTATATGCTAGCCTAAATGATTTTATTCTATTTGTATCAACAGTAATGCCCATAATTATTCGTACTCCTGTGAAATCTTTTACATGAAAGCTCAGGGGTGAAATTTTGCCTTTATTCAGTTTATTGTAGTTGTGATAGAATGTTCCAGATGCATGTTGATTTTACACAATGGGCATAACAATACAAATACTAATACTTATAATAATTTGTACATGCTGTCCAAAATGATTCATACTCTTCACCTGCCTCAATATTAGGATTATTGTTTCTTTACAGTGTAGGTATTTTAGGTATTTTCAGCAATGTTAGGCAAGAAATCCATGTCGATTTCTAGAAAAGTCCAGAAGCCGAGAAGCTGAGGGGAGCTGGTAAAAATGCTGCCAGTTCATGGTCAGCACTAGAATGTGCTATGAGTAAGAACTAAGTGAGGAGCTCCGGTCACGTATTTTGATTGTTGTCAAGGATGCCATGGACTACAAAGCCATATCCAAATGATTCCAGGTCCCTGTACCCACAGAGCATCATTAACAAGAACAAGATATTCCACACAGTCAAGAACCTGAAGAGACATCGTAGAAAGCCCAACGTTACACGCCATCTGGGAAGAAGTGTGTTATGGGAGGCCAGCAGTAACCCACACATCACAACTAAGACTATTCTACAAAATCTGAGCAACACCAGAACACAGATTTCAAGAAGATACAGCAGCAAACACTATCCAAGGGGGCTTTTCATGGACAGTGACCACTCCTCCAACACAGGCACACACAAGCTCATCTAGTTTCTGTAGCTCTGTGACAGAGCTACGATTTTGGTTGTCAGTGTTATGGTCAGATGGGAACTCTTCAGCCACAGAGATGCGGCTTTTGTTTGGTGAAAGAAATGTGAAGCATTCACCCAGAAAACACAGTCTCACTGGTCAAACACTGAGGCGGAAATATCACGGTCTGCGGTCACTTTTCCACATATGGACCCAGATGAACCTTTTAAAAGCTGAAGGAATCATTAAAATCATTCATCCAGCATTCTTGGGCAGCATGGACCATCTAACCAGATTACAGTCCAAAAACATATGGCTTAATTAGTAAAGGAACAATTTGCGGACAACAATCTAAATATTTTGGAGTGGCCAAGCCAGCGCACCGACCTGAACCCGGTTAGAATTTCTGGAGAGAACTAAAGACCAAGATCATGGCAAAGAAACCCTCAAACCTTGAGGACCTGGAGAAGTTCACCAAAATCATTGTGGAGACGTGTAGAAATATATTCAACTGCGTAAAGTACTTGGAGGCTGTAGCTACAAATAAAGGCATTTATACCACTGGCTACAGAGAAAGAGTATGAATAATTCTGGAGATGAGATTTTTTTGGGAAATCAGTCAAATATAATCATACAAATAGTTAAAAATATTGATTTGAATGTTCTTCTTATAGCCTTATATCACCTTTTTTATAGAATGGTGAAAGAATAAATTTGATGTGTCAATAATATATCTTAAAGCCCAAAAGTCCGACACGGGTATGAAGAATTTTAGGCAAAATTACATTTAGATATGTCTTCTTAATGCTCCTCTCTGAGTTGCGCTCTCTAGACAAAGCTGCCTTGTCTTATTTTTCCCCACTCCTGCCATTGTTTAGGGATGTGATGTAATAAGGCAGGCATCCCATTTTTACTTGCACCGCCTCAGATTACCTGTGTCAGCAGGTCCTGGGGTTTCCCTCCCAGAGCGTGCGGGAGCTCCCGGCACCGTGTCGACAAGTTAAGGATGGCCGTGGCCGCCATGTGGGCCGCCTCCATGTCGTGGGTGTAGTCAAAGCTACTCTTACTGCAGGTGCTGCTGGCGCTGCTTCCACCTCCACCGCCTCCCCCTCCTCCTCCACCTCCTCCTCCTCCACAGCTCAGGCTGCTGCTGCTGCTGGGAGCGTAGCTGCTGGTCGTACTGCTGGCCGGGCTGGACGTCTTACAGTAGCGCTTAGCTGCAGGGGTGCACACAAGTATGGCTGATTTGTTAGGCTGATGCTGGCTTTTGGCCAAGCTGTTCAGCAGATGGGTTTTTTGCACGGGGTTTAAAATTGCAGAGAGATCCTCTAGCTTTTAAGAATATGCAATAAAAAAGACAGACTGGTGAGGGGAAAGAGCGAGAGAAACAGATTGAAATTTAAGGCTTTCTAGGATTAAGTGGGGAAACAATGAATTGACCAGAACAAGAATCCACTCCAAACTAAAATTCAAACAAGCTCAGTGCTTGAGATTGTTGAAGTTGTTCAACTTTTTTGGTCACTTTGCCAAAATCAGAGCTCGTAAATCAAGATAACATATCTTAAGACTGTTCCTGCCTCAGCACTGAATTGAAAATGCTTTGGACTGGATGTCTACATCTGATTTTTATTTGGAACAAATTCTAAGAACTGCAGCATTTCCTTCTTTGTGAGCAACATTTGCTAAAAAAAAATATAATACAATGCCCAGCTGTCCAAGAAAATAACTGACCTTTTTTTTTTTAAAGTAACTACTTACAATATTTGTATCTTCAGTACGTAAAAATGGACCCACAGGAACAATAAGCAAAGTATTTAGAGGCCATTTTTGGTCTGTTTAAAGGATTTGCTGCCAGCTAGAAAACATATATGAACACCAGCCTTATGCATTAAATAGGGAGACATAGAGTCATTCAACATAAGACAGACAAACAGATGTTTGGGCAAAGCCAGAGAAAGACGCTGCGTGGTAGTGAATCCGGCCTCGGCAGGCTGGAACGATGCTGATGGAGGGAAGAATGGTGGAAAGGAGGGAGGCAGGGAGGGAGTCGTGACAGAGGGGAGCTCAGACACCTCGTCTAAAAATCTCCCTCCTGCCTGCTTCTCACTAATGGCTCCCAGCCAAAGAAACAGGGCTCGCCTCCATTATCTCTCCTGTTTCACAATCCCTCCATCTGTACCTCCTCCCTCCCTCCATCCCTCCATCCTCTGCTCAGAGGAGGCAGGCTCTTAGCTTGGCATTTCCATAACTCTGCTCCAACCATGTGGAGAGGCCGAAAACATCAGTGTTTTTAGCTCTATAACAAAGAGAAGACAAGCAGCACAGAGCATGTGTCGTTGTGCACGTTATAATGCTTTTAACATCGGATACAAAATGTTCTCCTCAGAACAGGAAAATGAATAGTAATCCCTAAGAGTGGGATCATCTGGAAGGTTTCTTTTTCCTTTCAAACAAACAAAAAAAGGAATCACAATAAGCCTGACCATGGTTTTTATGGTGATTTTGAATTTACCTATAATAAAATTTTTAGACACATGGATCCATCATTAACTCAAATAAATATCTCCAATATTCTTCAAAAGGTAAGAAGAACGTCAGACCCCGTACAAAAAAAAGACGCAAATCACCAATCAAAACATACGATAAATTGTTGTCACATGATCTAAATGTGGGACCTATGATTTGCAATTGTGTATGTTAATTCTTCTCACCGTCGTATCCCTTCGGGGAGGTGTCTCGCCCGTGGTGGTGGGACTTGGTCGTCAGACCTCTCTTTCCGTAGCTGCCGTGTTGGGCATCATAGCCGCCATAGTCATAGCTGGTCTTGGAGTATTTCTCCAGCTCCTTCGCCAAGTTGGATCGTGGCGTGCTGGTGGGAACATTGTTTTTGTAGCCATACTCAGGAATCTCCAGCTGCTTCACAAAACACATTGGTCTGAAAGGCAGCCAGAGGGTAAATAAGGCTGGGATCGAACTTCACTGCACCATTTAGCATCCCTAATTCGGATTAAAAAGTGGATTTTTTTTTTATATTTGTTTCGTGTTTTCAAAGAACTAATAACAGTCTGTGTTATTTACCTTTACGCCAAAAAATTGGCTGCACCATTCAGCATCCCTAAAAAACTTGTTCGAATGGTAATTAGTGGAAGAAGATGGTGAGTTTCTGTTTTGTGGAAGAATATTTAAGCCCAGCTTTTTATTTAGGTGCTAACTGACATCCTTTCAGCTTTCAGTACATTCTGTTTAAGAAAGGCAACATATATTCCCAGATTGCCTTACAACTCAGAAATATACCAGGAAATTGTTAAACCATTTTGCATCATCATGCATGAAAACAATGAAGGTTTTCTTTGTTATGGAATATTTTGCAAGTCTCAAGCTTAAAGACACTATTAAGCTTGCCCCGATCATTTAAGGTGGTGCGAGATGCTCTCCATCAAAATAAGTGCAAACTTTTAGTGTAGATTTAATATGTAGAGATAAATGAAATCACAAAATACACTAAATCAAGCTGCCATAGATTTGATTTAAGAGTGTTACAACAACTAATAAAATTTTTTGTTTGTGTTTGCTAATTATTCACAGGATAGTTTTTGATTCCGGAATTCCCAGCATATCTGAACTAGTCGCACATGTGGTTGAATGTACTAGTGACTGCACCTATATATAATGAGGATTACTAGTTGTTTTGCATCCCCAGTTTGTTATGTTTGATATGATCTGGAGCTGTATGTGTGGGAATTTCATTGCACCATTCAACATCCCAGATATAAAAAACCCCAAAGGAAAAACAACTGCTTCCATAACATACCATATTCAGAGTTCAGTGAGCAATTCGGCATCCCTTGCTAACCTATCAGAATTCAAAATATGCTGCTTTACTGTACTGAAGTGGGCGGTACCTGAGGACACGGTCTGACGCCTGATTGGTCTTACTGCCGCTGTCAGTTGAGTGAGTCTTCTCGTGGACCTTCGCCATCTTCTCTGCAGCAGCGATGGGACAGCCGGACAGACTGAAGGATTAGGGAGGGGGAGACAGCACACGGCCTGGTTACACACTGTACCAACACACGCACACACACATGCAGCATCTGGCTCTCAATGAAGAGCGGTTCAGCTGTCAGTACCAGCAGTTCAAAATGAATTATGGATTTAAAAATGGCCTACTTTGTGTTGACTTTATGACTTGCTTCCAGATGACAAACTGGTTTATCAGTTCACTTTTCTAAACAGGTATTGCTTAAATTTACAGACAGACATGTTTGTGACTCCTGCTTCTGTACATCACTCAAACTGCAAAATCCTAGGCTGAAAATGAAGCCAGTGCAAAACTGATATTCAGCTAATGTCCACCTGAGGCTGGCTCAAAAAGTTAGTCACTAGTCCACTCCCACATCAATGTACAGCTATGAAAGCAGAATGTTTACAGCTTCATATAAGAACAGGCCTCTTGCCTGTGGTTGTGCTGTTGGTACCTTTTAAATAAGTTGTAGTTTGGAAATGGCAAGAAAATAAATTTTCCTGTTTTATTGGGATGTTATTTAGCACTAGCTATGTCCGGGTATCTTTGTCTATGCATTCTTTGATGTCCTCGCTCCAAAAACATCAACATAGTGATGCCCAAAACAATAATGTGAGGCTAGTAAAAGTGGAGACTAGAAACTAAGTGAGGGTATGTAAATGACCAGGTGACAGCATTTTGTATCTCTTTATTGTCCTCCCATTTCACATATTTGCAAAACTGACTAAACAACTAATCATCAAAGATGATTAGCTGACAGAACAGCAGCACAGATTTGGCATATTTTTCCTTCACACATCACCGGCAAAACCTCTAACCGCTAACCATTTTAATGGAGATAGACAGAATATCAAAAATACAGAAAAAAACATTCATAAAAGTTATGAATTGATTTGCATGCAAAGCTCCAAACCGAGCGTAACTGATGATTTTTCTTTTATCAACCAATTCAGACTCCCTCGCAGCCTTAATGACATGTTCCAAAACGGGCCTTTGTCTTTATTTCGTTGGTCACTCTATGTCAGGCTCTTTAAAGTTTAAGATAAGATAAGATAAGATAACCTTTATTAGTCCCACACGTGGGAAATTTGTTTCGTTACAGTGTTTGTATCTGGATCTGGATCTACTCCTGTGACTCTTTATACAGCAACTGAATACTTGGTTGAATAAGTGACTAAATTAATAGTTCTTAGCGGATGCCTCTTTACTAACAACACACACACACACAGAGTTATTTGGGAGAGTTTGGTTATCTGTCCCACAAGACACTTCCACTTAACAAAACTGTCACTTCCCACCAACTCCCAGTGATAAGTGTTAAAAGGTAACACCTTTTTTAAAAACACTTCTCCGTTTTTAATCATTAAATTTGTTTTTCTTCCGTAACCAAGTGTAACCTCACAGGAAGCAGAAACACAAATCTAATCCTGCTCATCGGCCGCTGCAGTGATTGACTGATTGTGTGATAGATTAGATTACATTCATTAAGCAGCTGCTTTTGGTCTTCTGGGGAAAATAATTAAATGTCATCAACAATCATAAGTGAATTTCTTTAAAAACAAATTAAAATTGCAATAAACAGAAGAAAATTTTTGATGTCGGACGGAAAATTCCATCCTGTGTACTTCTGAGATGTACCAGTCATTAAAATGTGTGACTTGCTGACCCTCATGTGGCGCAAACAGGGCTAAAGGAGAAGCTGATTGGTTGGGGATGTGGCTTCTCCCTCCTGCCACTTTGGGCTTTTCCTAATTGCTTCATACCCACAGAGGCTATGAAACATCGTTAGTACACACACACACACACACTCGTTTTAAAGCATGGCAGGGCTACTGTGTGAGTAGTGTGTGACAGATCAGCACGGCAGTGCCCGCTACTGCTGCTGCTATGAAGGCGTTTCCATGGTGACTGCCAGACATGAAAGCTGGTGGCTAACAGTAGCTAAGCTAGCTAGCTAGTGCTTTGTTTCCTTTCCCAGTGGAGCTGTGCTACATAACACACCCTGCAGCCATGTCTGAGTGTGTATGTGTGTGTGTGAGTGTATTCTGTCTGCCAGCACACGTGTGCTGCTGTCTGTGAGCTAATTTGTAAGTGTCTGACTGTGTGTGTGTGTGTGTGTCAGGCTGTGTGCGAATGAAACAGCGTGTCATCTAAAGCTCTACGTATGTGTGAGCAAATCACTTTACATAATTCAAAAGTATGTATCTGTGTGTGTGTGTGCGTGTGCATGTGTGTGTGTGCATATGTGTGCTGCCTGCACTTCATGCTCTGCTCTGCCTGTTAAACAGCTGAACTGCTGATGTGATGCAGGTTCTCCTTCTCCAGTCCCTTCTCCACAATTCCACCTAAACCAGAATACATTACAACATTGTGCATGCTGTTGAAAGAAAATGTGACTTTTTTTGTGCCAGAGTTGAGTTAAAACCAAAACTGTTTTTGCAAACTGTTCTTGTTTAGAGGAAAACTCCCACAGTGGCAGGTAAAACACAGAAACACTAATTATGATTTCACATTCTACGATGATTTTGAGCACTTATTTATATTTCTGCAGTTTTAAGGACAAAGTAATAACCAACCAGAAGCATCCAGAAATGAGAACTGAAACCACGTCAAAAAGCTGCAGTTCCCCTAATGGCCACTTGAGGCTGCCCCCCAAAATTATTTCAATCCCCACAACCTCCCATGTTAAAATGTCCATGTTTACAGCCAGCTACAAAAACTGGGTTTGTTCTTTCTAGCAGTTTTCTCCCTTTAAATCAACTCTACAAAGTTCGAATCTTTTAATGTTTTTTTTTTACACTTAAAGTTTTGTCTTATTCTGGTTGTTTCTGCTCTGAGCGACAGGTAAGGACTCGCTCAACTGGACCTCATGATGATGCTTGTGCTATTAGTGCTTTCTGAAGCATTTATAACACATGACAAACAATATAACCCACTAACAATTAAATAATAAGAAACACTTCAAAAAGTTTGTAAGAGACGTTCTTTAATTTTAATAGTCTGCAACTGAAGATATCTGTGTCTCCAGCCTTTGGATGCACCTGATCAAGTCTGGAGTAATACTGAAAACTGAACTCCTGGTCAACAATATCATCATCATCATCATCATCATCATCATCATAACAGTAACCAAATGTAATCAAATGTAAATTCTGCTTTACTAAATTTCCTGCATTATATTAAAATAAATAAAAAAAATATTAAATTCTATATTCAGGTTTCTAAAATGGGCAAAAAAACCCTAAGCCAGGAATTTGCTATACTTATAAATACAATGTATTATAGCCCTTTGCTTTCTGACTGTAGCATCAAGACCAAGAATGTGCTCATTTCGTTATTTTGATTTGTAATTCATTCATTTTTATGTGTTTCATTTACCTTTTTCTACATTTTGGGCATACATTTTGCAAACAGAGTTAATAATCCGTTTAGGAGGTGTAAAGTACTGAAGTACTTATGTACTTTCTTCCATTCTTTATAAATAAAGTTGTTAATATTAAAGTCTAGAAGAAGAATTATAAGGACTCTGAGGACCAAGCTAGCAAATAACACAGTCTCAGTTCAATTTTGTTTATATAGCACCAAACAGTCAACAACAGCCATCCAACAGCTTGAAAGAGTCAGTAAAGCCCCAGATTAGCACTTTATAAACAAGTGGGTGATGTCACAGGAGCTCTGTCCTTCTTTTATATACAGTCTACAAGTGAAATTGAGCAGCAGTTTTTAATGCTGGACTTTTAACACATTTTTATTTTTCAAAACCTGAAATACTTATTTATAACTTGAGTTTCACTTGCACTCAGGCATTTAGGACTTTGATACTTCCATCTATCTGTTAGCTACATCTTCTTACCCTGTAGTGAGTTGTGTGGGTGGTGGAGCCAAACTCAGCTTATACTAGGAGAGGGGTGGGGTGACCCAGTCAATCAGAGAGCTATTTTTAATAACCACACAGACAACCAATCAGACTCACATTCACGCCTAGGGGTGTTTTAGAGTTACCAGTCATCATAACTTCCAAGTTTTTGGACTATGTGAACCACACAGAGGGAACACTGAAGTTTACTTACTTAGATTATGTTATCTATACTTTTTTCCTTCATACTGAGAAGTAAAGTTGCACATACTTGTGTTTTTATTCATTTATATACTTACTTTTTATAAGCAACGAACACTTCTGCAGAGGCAATTTAGTGTTGTGACTATTATTTAACTTATGCTGTTGTTAGACTTTGATTCTTCGTTTCCAGTATTTCTGTTAGGGTTTAGCTAACAGCAGGGGTCCATGACCAAACCCCCTGTAGCGATTAATGATGCCCAGTCTGTGGACTTGTTCAGAAATGCTGGTCAAATGCTGATAAAACCAATGTTTCTATAAGTGTGTGGTGTATGGGGCACAGTAATGTAATGTAAAAATTTATGTTTTTAACTTTCCACAGAATTAAGGCCATTCATATCATACCATTAACTATAAGTTACCAGTTCCTACTTAATTCTTCGTAAATGCTTCTTACATATTGCACACTAACAAATGATAATAATAAACAAAAATAAAAATAAGTAATACTTCATGTTATGAGTTTGCAGAATCCTTTCAGCCAAAGCAAACATATCAGAGTTTATGGTGTACAGGACCTAAGCATCAGCAAGTAGTTTGACTGGAGATGTGCTCCTGAAACCACACACACACTGACGATATCTGTACGATGGAGGTGTGGATCAGCTGATAGCGGCCCGGCGAAAGGCCACTCACTCACCTGCGATGCGAGTTCCTGTTGCTATTGACATGACCCCGTCCAGAGCAGCCAGGAGTAGGGCACTTTAAAACATTTTCATACATGGCAAGGACTTTGACAGAGAGGAAAAGGTGAGAAAGACAGCCAGGGTTAGGAGCAGACAGGAGAGTTAACGGGTGTTCAGCTCGACGGTTAGGCATGCACAGATTACAGCTGCACGACTGATGCGACAGTGGGCAAGAATTTCACAAAACGGGCATGAACGCTAAGACAAAGTGCGTCAACAGCAGGAAGTCGCCAGTTCTCCTCTTTGTTTCCCTTGTAGCCACCTCAGATTCAGCTGTGCTTCATGTTTTGCATCGGTTTAAGAAACATGCCTCCTCATGGGGCTTATTTTGTCACAAAAATCATTAAAGATTGAGGTAAATGTGCTATGTTTTTTGCCTTTTTCCCCACGAACTTTCCTCTAAACTGCTCTCCGTTTGTAGTTATGATTGCCCCAAGTATTCCCTTCCTACTGAGGAAACACAGCTCTCATTTGCCTTTTGATCACTGCGGTCATGTCATGAAATTTCATGAGATGAGACTGTACTGGATGCAGTAGTTTGTCATGCACTGTTAAGGATGGCTGATGACTCCGCAGGAGGAAGAGGAATGTGTCTGGTAATAAATGAAGGTTTAAAATTCTGTTTCAGATCGTTTTTTTCAAATATGTATAATCTTCATATACAGTTTAAGTTTCTAGATATTGAAAAGCCCAGCAAGCTTTTACCTGTATGTCTGAATATCTTTCTGTATTCTCCATGCAGGTATTTCTTTTTGTCATTTTTACCTTATTGCATACAGAAGATAAGCTCTATGTAAAATAGGATGTGAAGTCTCATTTGGAAGGCTGAATGTTTTTGCTGCCAATACATTTTTCTTTTTGTTTTATATACCAGACTGACTTACAACTCGAAAAATAGGCAGGATGATGAAGCGGGGCATGGTTTACAGAAGGGCTCACTTGTGATTGACAGATAAAATACGGTCCTCTCTCACCATGCCTGGTCTCAAAACAACACGATGCTAAAAGCCAAAATGTTCAGCGCAAGGCTTCTGAACAGAGGACAAGAGACTGCTTGGCAACCACCTGGCAACCACCGTTCGCTAGGGACAAATGAGTATTCTGATTGGCTCAGTCGCTGTCAGTGGTTCCTGCTAGTCACTGTGAAATTGACTGCTGAGACCCAGTCATGCAGGCCTCGAAAATGTGTATTCCCCTATGACGAGTGGCTGGTCAAGATAGCTGGATGTTGCTGGGTGAATATTATTATTATATATTATATATTATTCATTTTTCTTTCCTTAGAGGTATATGGTGCCATACTGAAAACCTCCTTCTGATTGCTAATTTATCTGCAAGCCTTCCCCAACTAATCGCTAAATGTTGGGAAATTGTAAAAAAAACAAAAAAAAACAAACTGTGATTAAAACTGGAAACAGAGAAAATTCACCTTCAGAGTAAAAGTTGCACATTGTGAAATGTGTTGATTTCAGCAGTAAGACATGAAATGGTCTTTGTCTCCAGTTTGCATCACACATTTTTGAGTTTCAGTTTCAGTTTTGAGTGTTTGCAGACTTGGCATCTTTCATTCAAACTGTGGGTGAATGTGGTACTCTGCAAATAGCCAAAGCAAGAAGGTTTTTGGTGCAGCACCTTCTTTGCATCCTTTTCACTTTGCTACAGCCAGCAAACTCCAGCATCCACTTCCCAAAAAGCTTTGGGAATATCTTTTTTTTCCTCATAGTGACCGTTAGGTACTAGAGGGTCACTGACCGGTCTCTGGGCATGCATGACTGATGACTAACAAACTGCTGATGTCTTATCGATCTTTTATACAGTCTGTGTTCAATTGTTCCACCAGGGTGAATGAAGCTTCATCTAAACTAATGTAATGTTTTACCTGTGAGTTCAGTGAGCATGCTTCAAGCAGGCTTAGATGGTTGGAAGTAATTTCATGTAGGTCTTTTTTTGAGGTTTTTTAGTCAGCAGGTTGATCAAACTGATTCTTCATGCTGTTCACGTTACAACAGCGACACAGAAATCAAAACAAGACTTCAGGCAGACGCGATGAGGAGAATGAAAAGAAAGTAAAGCAGTTCACAAAATTGAACCAAAAAAAGAAAGATAATACTATTTCTGGTGCCACAGTAAACATGAGTATGAACAGAAGCAGCTTTGTGTCCACAACAGCACTGCATTATGTTTGCTTTAGATAATTAAGATACTTTAGTAGAGACTTTCTAACAGACAGAAGTGAAATTACATTTATATATATATATATATATATATATATATATATATATATATATATGTATGTATGTATAAAACATTTAAAGCACAGTTGGTTTTGAAACTCAAAAACCTTGATAATGTTTGGCAGCAATCAAGGTCTACCTTCTCGGTTGACCAAACATATGTTAAACAAGCTCAGTCGCGCATGATGATTAGACAAGACGTTCACAACTTCTCGTGATCATAACAAAGTTAAAACCAGATTATCTAACACGTCCAACACAACAGAACACAAATGCAGACTCATGCAGGACAGATGCATGATGGTGAACAGCCAACACTGCCAGCACCGTCCGACTTTAACTGCGATACAATCCATCTAACAAGTCATTTGAAGTCAGCATTTATTCCTTAAATCTCCTCAAATTGGAAGTAAAACTAAACAAAAACAGTTCTGACCAGTAAATTATTTCCATTTGGTCCCAAAGACATGGGATTTTGTTTTTCTAAGATATTAAGGGGCAAATTTTGGGGGTAGATGTCTGATGTGAAATGTTTTTGTTGCTCTCAGTCTTATATAACTCTCAGAGGCAGAAATGATCTGACTGCATGAGTAAAACCTCAAAGTGCGCAGCTAAATAAACACGATTCAGCTCAATCGTTAATGTAACACAACAGCAAAAAGAGGTTTGTGACACTGAAGTGCAGCTCCCTTTATTGCCAACTTTGTAGTCACATCAAGCATCAAACAAACTAGAACTCATTATTCATGTTGTATTACAAATATGTGGCAGTGAATAGCAGACGCAGAGAATCTTTTTACTTCTTTTTAACTAAATTTAAGAATTAGACTCATTATTGGATTTCTTTCTTTCCATGTTGGCTTTTCAGACTTTTTGTCACCATTTCTTTTCATTACAAGTTATTATGGGATAACCGTTGGTCACTATTGACACCTCAGTGGTTTATTTTAGACTAGAAAAATATTGTAACTACATCTTAACACAGAAACATGACAAATTACAGATTTATGTAGTGCTTACATGTGGTTATTTATACATTTATACACATTAATTTATAAATACTACAGAATATTTATTCATTAATAACTGTGTTTATTATTCTCGAGAACCTTTTTCTGCAAATAGCTTGTGTTTAGTGAATCTTATTGTCTACGGTTACCGTCAGCAACCCTGGGAGTTGCTGACCTCTCCTGTCATCATGTATGTAGTTCATCCTCTTATGAGCCAAAGTGTGACTAATATCATCAGATTAATTACTTGGGACTCCATTGTATGTTAAGACACCTCTCTGGGAAACGGTGAGATGTCTTTGTGAAGTTGAAAAGAAGTCCAACTGCCTTAAAGTCCAGCTTTAAGACCACTGTGGCCTGGATGATGAGCATCTACACAGACATTTGAGGCTATGTCGATATTTCAGTGCTTCTGATGTAGCCAAGAATGTTTTGATCAGTGATTTGATCATTTTTCAGGATTTTCAGGAAAACCTTCTTTTTATAGAGCAGAACATTAAAAACGTACTGCATAAGTACCTTTTATTATTCAGGCCACGGTTTGGAGATTCAGCAAACGTGTCCTTGTCATCTGATGTTTTACTCAACCAATAAGGTGATTCCTGCCTCCAGAGCGCTTTGAGAAATGTCTGCACATATAAAACCACCACCCCCACCAAAAGACTGAAATACCGCTCTGGGTGAAATGACTTGTCAGAGTGCTACTGAGTTTGTGTTGTCAATGCAGCACAACATGCAAGCAGAGGGACCTACTCTCAGGTGGGACACGATCTTTGTGGGGACACCCAGAAAGGCTGCGGTGATGCGGGTACAGCCCCGTCACATGACCGGTTCCGTCACAGCCTGGAGTCGGACACTTGCTCTCCTTCTTCTCTCCCCTGGAAGAGTCTGTGAAGACAAGGGGCAGCGGAAATTAGACGGAGGTGGAGTTGAGTCAACAGGTAATCGGCGTCCAAGTGTCGGAGCAGTTTTTGGCCATGAAAGGACTGAACACGGACCGTATATGGCTCATGGATTTGGCCAGTAGCCTGGTTCTTAAAAACCACCCACAACTCAGATTTGTTTAGCAAGGCAAACACTGTAGGTGTGATATTGGATCCACTGATGGCTGCTTCATTTGGTTCAAGAAACAATTGATCAATCAGAGCTTATCATGCCGAATTAAGCATCATCCTCCTACATAGATAACTCATTACCTCAGCTAGCAAGCACGGATGAGATTCACTTGGGTGTGCATGCTGCAAATCACTGACTAAGTCGGGACAAACAGAACAAAATAGGCCCCCTCCCAACAAGAAACCACAATATCAGGCTGAATAGGTGAAGCTGTCCTTGCACAGATGCAGACATCATAATAAAAGCCTTCCTTTGGACTAATAACAGCTTCTTATGGGTTAACAAAGACTCTCTCTGTGCTAATGAAACAGTCTGAAGCCCATCTGAGTCTGTAGTGAGGATGATAACCGTACAGTGCCGACTCCCTACCAGTGGTAGTGGGGTTGTATATGAGTGGATTTGGAGAAATAGGCCGCAGATAGCGTCCCACAGATGAGATTTGCTCTTCTAACGGGCCGTGCAGATTGCCATTACTCATGCCTGACAAGCTGGCCGTCTGATGTTCCCACACCGGCCTATTTTAACAACATAAGCTGCTGTCAGTGGAAAACCATGCATCTGCAAAATAAAAAAAACCCAAATTGTGTATAGCCCTGAATGCAGAAAATGAGTGCCCATTACCTCGTCTGCAGCCATGTGCAACATTTCTGAAATAACACAGCCAGATTTTAACCAAGCCCAGAGGTCAGAAAACTCATTCAGTCCAGCAGTGTCCGTAAAAATGCTCAAATCAGGGAGGAAAAGACATTAAAGTTACTTTTATGTATTATTTTTTTCCTGCTGCAGCACTAATAGCCCCTGGCTGCTGCTGTACTGAGGGTTTCAATAAGTCAGACAGACAAGATAAACTCCCTCTCTGCTGACCCGGGGTCAACATTTTTGAGTTAAATATGGCTATGGTTAAATGGTTAAAGGTGATGGGAAACTGGCAGAATTTAAAGAGAAGCATGATTATTTGACAACTTTGTGAATATAGTAATAGGTTAGAAGAAGCATGAATGCAAGAAATATCTATTTCTTAGACAGGAGCCACAAAGTGCTTACATACATACACGGCATATAAGCTTACTGTAGAACAAAGAGCAAAACAGCAGTTTTACAAAAGTAAAAGAGGAAACATGGAAGTAAAACCACTACATAATGAATCCTGTTCATTACCATCACATATAACCTTTACTGCTGAATTAAAGGCACATTTCTTTTAGGAAGTTTATTTTGATCAGATGCAGCGTGATCGTGTCGAGCTACAGAGGACTGACTGAACTAAATTCGTTTCTCAGTGTCCAGGCTTTTGTGGTAAAAATAGTCCTGGCATGAAAAACCAGGTGCAGGACCGTATGAATGAAGGAACGTTTCCAATTTAAACGTGTTACACAACATCTTACGCTGGAAGTCGAAACAGCAATGACGCCTAAAAGATCCTTAAGTTGGCTCCAAACTACTTAACAGATCTGACACATGGAACATGGAAAATCGACATATGCTACAGTATAGTTTTCCAAGTTTGCCGAGTGCAGATCAATAATTACACAGACAGGGTCAGTGTGTGGGTTTTTCCTTGCCTACCTTTAGGGTAGTACGCCCTCTTCAACCCATCCTGCTGCATCCTGGACCTGCGCTCCTCTGCAGCGCTACTCAGCCTTGGGCTGTGCTCGCCGTGGCCGCGATGATGATGGTGGTGGTGATCCCGACGGGGCATCGCGTGCTCCGAGGCCATCCGGTCCCTCATGACCTTTGCCCTCTCCGATTCCAGTGCGATGGCCTTCTCCAGCAGCGACAGGTTTCCCTTGGCCATGTCGAAGGTCTCGTCCGAGCGGTCGGAGGCCACAGATGTGGTGTCCTCGTCGCCCTCCTGGCTGCAGCTGGTCGGGTAGCCTCGGGACGCCGGGCTCAGCTGCTCCTCCAGCTTCATTAAGTTCACCATGTCGGAGTAGCTGCGCTCCAGAGACCGGGGCTCGTCTTGTGCACCCTGCTGGCAGCTGTCATACCTGAATGTTTGAAGTCAAGATGCGAATATGTGGAAAGGTTATCAAAAAGATGTTTTATATCTCCTAACTTGTTCAACTAAATCAACTTGAATGAAGGGTCACAATTTTGCCAATTCAGCTGTATCCTACAAAAAAGTTTATTACAGTTTTGATTTTATTAAAAAAAACTTTCTAAAATAATTTAGGAACTGTTGTTGTTGGAGCTACCTTGAAGTTTAAGAAGCAAAGCTACCTATACAATGTATGCTCAACAGTCAAAGTAAAAAATGTTATCAAATATTAAAAAGGATAAAGTTATGTTTTAAAAGGAGTCAAAAGTAGATCCCACAACCTTACAAATGAAACCTGTAATTGAATGTTTAATAATTATAAAAATGTAATATTTAATAAGTTTGTGAAAGTACATTTTTACATTTAAAAAGGAGGACTAATATAAAGATAAATCAAAGGTCTTCTGACCGTGCCCACAAAAAACTGATTAAGGTGTCCGACCTCCCCTTCAAGGCTGTCTCTTTGTGCACCTCTGGACCATGCAGAGCATTATATTCAGAACGATCCCCTGCAGATGCGCGTTTGATACTTCACTGTCTGACTTCTGTATCACCTTGAGTTTTATTTTGCGGATCATCATTATAAATGAGAGCCGGTGTGAGCTATAGCTCAGAATGCAAACAGCGATTTTCATTTTTCAGTATAGCATAGTCTGAAATATTCGAGGAGTAGTGCTTTAGTTTGCTTTATCCTACACACCCAAAACCCAAGCTACCCACAAGCTCCCTGTGGTTTGTCCTTTGCATCAAAATGGAATTAAACTTAAAAGTTTGCATTTAGAGTCAGTGGAGGACAACCAGCATGGCAGCTGCAAGGGCAAAGAATTAAAGGAATACAGGAAGAGATCCAGAAATGCACAGGAAGACAGCCTTCAAGGGTGAGACAGGCCAAACTGAAAACATAACATTTTTTCCACTGCACTGTTTATGCAAATCCCCACACTTCATGCATTACTGATAGTAAATGGTTAATAAACTGGTTCTTTTATGGCGTTTTTCTACTGTGAGCACTCAGAGCACTTTATGCAACTTGCCTCATTAACCCATTCATGGAAGCACTTTTATCTATGCTTTCTTTGCTAGCGATATCTCTGTCCCGCCATTCATGAACAGAAACACGTAACAGAAGGACTACAAGTTTTAGTTTGCCGTATGGAAGAAGAGAGCCCTCTACCCTTTCCATGCGTGCATGCTTGCATAAGAACTACTGCGTTACTGCTGTATTGTTTAAGTACCATCTATGTAATTTTGAAAAGCTACCTACTATGTTTTTCCTTGTTTACTTGTAGATGCTCATGTTAATAATGAGGTCAACATATTTCAAAGGCAGGCAGAGGTGATGTGCATATTATTTTAATCTTAAAATCATATCTGTGAACTCTTAAGAGATTATCTACCTGTTCAGGTGGTGCACCCCCTGGTGGTCTGCTGGAATTTGGAGTTGGTGGTGGAGAACGTGGTGGACAGGACGATCAGACGGTTGAGTCTCACTCAGCTTCCGGGCCAGATCAAAGCACTGATTCCTCAGACACTCTAGGCTACTGAGACACACCTCCTCCTCGCTCTCCTCAGTCTGACCCCTGACTCCCATGCCAGGCCGCCCGTTTGTATGGCTGCCGTCATTTACCATGGTGTCTTCGGGGTAGCCGTCTTCAGGCAGCATGGCGCCGTGACCCTGCGCCAGAAGCTTCAGGGAGTCCACCGTCTCCCTGACCACGTCGCTGTCCAAGTCCACGCTCAGCTCACCCTTCCTCTCGCCCTGCTCGCTGCCGTCATCCTCTTCATCATCGTCGTCTTCCCCGGCGCTGTTGGAGGAGTTGCTGTTCATCTCGGACTCGGTCATGGCCTGATAGGCAGCATCCTCGGCGATCTTCCCAAGGTTGAGAAGTGACTTGGCAACCAGCTCGTCGTAGTTCTCGTACTCCTCTCCGGTCCCGTTACCGGCGCTGATGATACAGCTGTTGTTGTTGTTGTCGTCCTTCTGAATTGGAATGAGCTTTGATTGTCCACCGGGTTTGTAGTGGTTCTCTGCAATCAGGAAAGCAAGAAACAAATCCCTTTGTTTTGATACTGTTCAGGAATCTCACAACGCAGCCAAGAAAAGTTTCCCGCAATAACCCACGCTATACGCAACATAAACAGCAGGTAATTTGTGAAAAATGTGAGGGAAAGTGATTTGTTTTTCAGGTAACACAACTATCAGTCCATTTATAGAATCAAAATCCTGCAGATGAAGTGGAAATGAAACCCTTATCCTCTAATCATGTCAGCAGTGCTGATGAACTCTTTTTTTTCCCCTGTTATATTCTCGCCTGTATTATCTTCATCCCTCCCAATTATGATCCACTGTTTACTCACAAAAAACATACAACCCAGAGCGGTGCGCGGCAGTGTCGCTCTCTCCGATAAGCCTCGCTGTTGATTTTGGGGACAGAGGCGGCGAATGAGAGCAGAGAAATTGAAAAGGGAGGCGTGTGAGGTGCTCCGATTCAGGAGCCATAAATATCCTCAGGAGGAGAAACCGAGGCAGAGCACATGTGACACGTCCGCCGAGACGAGGAGGCAAACGAGGAGGGGAGGGAGGGAGTTAATAACTCAGCAGAGCTCCTCTCCCATTTATTCGTGAGGCACTGTCAGAAGCGATTGAGGACACGGGGGGTGTTTGGGGGGAGAGGAGGAAGCGAGGTGGGAGGGAGAGCGCAGAGCATCTGGTCTACCAAACCCTCCTCAGCAGCACTCATCACTTAGTCCTCTCCTTCTGCAAACCGCATGCAAAAGTGGACATCAGCGCGACACAGAACAAGACCTGAATATCTGCGACATTGCTGCGTTTATCCATCTGTTAATTCGACAGCTTTTTGGCATCTTTACGTGTTGTAGGTTGGAAAAGTTCCACGAATCTGCACAAACACGGTGGCCCCGTCACGGATCGAGCTGCAGTGCTTGCAGAATATCTGGCACACAACACTGAAGGCATGTCCCGGCCAGAAGCACCGGTTTCATGAAAAGTGCAACAACAACAAATGTTTACAGCATTTGTTTAGCAAGCCCATGTGTTCTTTCAGTTGCTTTGTTCTAAGCTTAGTTATAATATTGAGCCTGTCTTTTCCTTCCATGTGCTCTCTGTGTTTTTCTACCTTTTTTTTAACCTACTTCCTGTTTTATTTTAAAGGTTCTCCTTGTTTGCTTTCTCCTTTGTTCCTTCTCCTATAATCATTATAATCTTGACTTCACCTGTGTCTTACTGTCTTTCACTCCCCGGTATGTGTCTTTAGTCTGCAGCTTGTGAGTCTTTGTCTACTCGACATCTGGATCAGTTCTTGCAGTTTTTGATTAATACAAAAAGTTGCTCTTCTCCAAACTGCAAATTTTATTCTTTTTTTCTTTTAATTTCTTTTATCTGCATTGTCTCGTTTTGCTTGTTTTACCCCAAGGCCTTTTGTATTCTATGTAAAGCAATTTGAATTTCCCTGTTGTTGAAATGTGCTATACTGATAAACCATACATCAGCAGTGGTTCAGTTATTCACTACAGTACTTTTTCATTTAACCACCTGCCACTCCACCTTGATTTTCAGTTCACTTTATGAATTTAACTGCCAGCATGACACTGTTGTACATTCCTTTTTTTTTAAATGACTCAAGTGTTGATTATTCTCCAACCCTATTTCCAAAGGTGTAAGGACGAAGTGTTAAAATAAAGAGAGAAAGTCGTGATTTGAAAATCATTTAAGTCCTATATTTAATTGAAAAGAGCACAAGGACAACCCATCAGCTGTTGAATGTGAAAAATTTCACAGCGTTTTTACAAATATAACTCATTTTGTCATTTTGAAACAGGCAATGTGTTTTATAGAGGTTGGAACAAAGGACTGGAAAAGCTGTGTAATACTAAAAAACAAATGGTGGTGCATTGCATAACTAAGTGGGAAGATGTCAGTATCATTATTAGATATACAAAGAGCCCAATTAAAAAAAAAAATTTTAATTCACATCACGGTTGTGGGTTTTGGACGCAGGATTTTTGAGTTTGGGATTTTGAATTCTTTTTGTGTTTTTATGATCAGTTTGGTTCTTGACTTTCATGTATTTTTGAATTTTTATTTGTATTTGAGTTTAACTATTCCTCAAGGTTTGATTTCTCTTTTTTACTAGTCTCGACAGTTTCCTAGGTGTTATTTATAATTTGTGGATTTTGTAAGTTTTCTGTGTGTTAGGTGTTTGTGTTAGTTATAGACTTTCTCCTTGAGTATTCTTCTCTCCTCCTCTGTGTCTTCCCACTTCCCTGATTACCCTTAGAGTATATATAGACCTGTCTACACTCTGTTGGTTGTCTGTTTGTTCCGTGATCTAGTCTTTGTCCACATTTGCTATTCATGGATTTAAGCCTGTGGACTTTTGTGGACTTTCAACCTAAAAAAAGTTCACTTTTAGTTATTTTGTCTGTGTCCTGTATTGTGTCCTGTACTATTACCTGAAATTTTAACAAATTCTCTAGAATTTTGGGAATTTTATCACATAATGTACTCAAGGCTGTTAAAAGATTCAGAGGATCAAAAATCACTGTGTGGCAATGCTGTAGTTTTTGAATGGCCGTGACCTTCAGACCATTTGGCAGTTAGGCAGTCTCGACCTGTCACTAGATGGAAACATTTGGCAGATTGTGAAATGAAAAACACAACAATGAAGGCCTCAAACTGATGAACAGCTGAAGTCATACATTGGGCTACGTGGCTGCTGAAACAATAAACTCTTCTTCCTGATTGGAGCTCCAGATCCTGAAAAGCAACTCGTTTAATCTGCACGAACCAAAGCAAAACTATGACGTGGCTCGTGTCCTTCATCTGTTTCTCATCCAAGCAACTAAAGTAACAAACCGCACACTCACCCTGCTGACGACGCTGCTCCTCCTCTTCCTCTTCTTCCTCGTCTTCCTCTCCCTCATCATCTTGCTCCTCCTCGTCATAGCCGTCTTCCTCCTCTTCCTCATCCATCCCGTCTTCCTCTTCCTCCACCTGCTCACCCTCCATTGCTGTATCTGTTCTCTCCACCTCTATCTCCTCTTCTTCCTCTTCCTCCTCCTCTTCTTCTCCCTGCTCCTCGTTGTCCTCCGAGAACTCGTCTTCCACCTCGCCATCTTCTTCTTCTTCTTCTTCATCTCCTTCCCTCTCCCCTTCATCCTCCTCCTCGTCCTCTTCAACTACCTCCCCTTGCTCCTTCCCCTCCTGCCCCACCTCCATGGCTTCGTTCCCATAGCTGCCATAGCTGCCAGCATCCTCCTCCAACTCACCCGGGCAGGAGGTGAGGAAGGGCCTCCTCTTGGCAGCCGGTTCCAGCGGTTGTTTTTCCAGAGCCTTCCTCTTCTTGGCCAGCGGGCAGCCGTAGATGCTGAGGTGGGACAGAGGGCACACACATGATCAGTATCCATCTTTGCTCTCCTATTTACTCTTTGATCGTTTGCCCTTTTGCTGCAAACTGCAACAGATTCAGAGGATAAATAAGTTTAAAAACAGCCAAATCTGACAAACACATTTGATCCTGCTGAGCCAGAACACATACCGGCACTTAGCCATAATCAGCTCAGTTTGGGCAGAGAGAGCGCTTGTATTTGGCCTCTCATACCGATGAAGCAGGTAAACTTCCAAATTTACCATGAAATATGAATCCAGAAGAGTAATACCGATCATACTGTAAATGAAGGGGACGGGATGCAGGAGGCAGGTGTGTTATTTATAATTAATACCACCTGATTTCCTCTTAGAGAAATTTAAGAGTAATTCTTAATGTTCTTTTTGTTTGTGCCTCTTGCCTTTTTGTCAGAAGCGTTTGTTTTACAAGTATGACCTCTGTCTGACTTAAAGACAGTTTAACTGTGCACATAAGATGTTTACAAGTATAACAGGCAAAACCCAACTATATTTATGTGCTTCCTCAAAATCAAAAGCTTTTGACCATATTAATTATTGTAAATTATTGACTAAGTTACAAGAGCACGGGCTCATATCTGGAAAGGATGTTAAATATTACTGGTATCCACATCAAACTCTGTAAGTCCAGGGTGGCAGGAGTAAAAAGCAGGGTTTGAAAAGGTGGGACCTTGTTCTGTTCAGTTGGTATGATAAACTTTCTAAAACATTAAAGGAGCAGAACACTGAATGTATGAATGCAGGGAGCATTATTAATCATATGATGCATGCTGATCATTTGTCTCCTTATAGTGGCAGCTGCAGCAGCTGCTCAAGTTGTGGATGTCGACGTGTGATACTGAGTTCAAATCTAAGCGTCCCGTAATATTGATCGCTTTGACCACATTGTTCCCTCATTCTGTTTCAATATCAAGTTTTAAATGTGGTAACTAAAGTCAGATATTAAAGTCACATCATCAGGAATGTTCTGTTATATATGTGTAGCATATAGCTTGATGCACAAGCTTCAAAGATGGGCAAGTGCAACTCAGATACCTGTGATGAGTAATGTTCCTACCTTTCACACTGTGCTGAGAAACTTTAGGTATAAATTTATGTCTCAATTAATTCCTTTTTATAATGTGCTTCTAAACACAACAGAGACATTCCTCTAGCATCTCAAAAAACAGGAACCACTGCTTACTTGTGCTGTTGTTACTGATGATTGCTGTTTTGTCTTTTGGATTGAAATTGATTATACGTAGGGCTGGGCTATATCATACCGTTCACGGTAATACCGGTGTAATTTTGGGCAACGATAGGAAATGAAATATCGCGATACGATATGGGTAAAACGCGCATGTGCAGTGCCTTTGTTTACATACACACATGGCGGCGACGCAGAATGAGAAGGGCGAAAGCGGATCGTTGAATGAAACGGATGAACCAGAATTGGTTTGTAAAAAAGCTGCAACTTCAGTGGTGTGGAACTGGTTTAGCTTTCGTCCGTCAGATACACAACAAAGCACTATTTGTGGTAGCGCATGCTAGCGGGCCGTCGTTATTACCGTGTTGTTTGGAAAATACGGCACACTTAAAAATCAATCCTTTGATTTTTCTGAAAATCGACAGTGCCCCTTATAATCCCGTGTGCCTTATGTATGAATTCTGGTTGTGTTTACTGACCTCAAAACGATTTTATGTGGTACATGGCACTCGAAAATCTGTTTCAGTACGACTTTGCTAACCGTAGGCAGGAGCCTGGCGGAGTGATACGTACTGCGCTTCAACATAATATTACCGTATTGTGTGTGTATAACCTCTTTTTAAGTTTTGTGGATATTATCAGTGTTCGGTAAGTTACTTTAAATTAGTAACTTAGTTACATTACTAGTTACTTCTATCAAAAGTAACTCAGTTACTTCAAGTTACTCGTTACTTTCAGAGTAACTAGTTATTAGGGAAAGTAACTGTGGTTTTACTCAGAATTCTCTTGTTAATTTGTTGCTTCCGTAACTGGATACCCAGCAAGATTGCCAGTCTTCTAGCTTGCTTACTTGCCACAACTGCACTGTGCCACCTACCAATAGAAAGGAAAAAATAATGTGCACATTTCCATGAGAGAAATCCCACACCTGATTCTATCCTAGCCTGCTTTTTACATCCAACACAAAAACTGCAGTCGTGGTGCTTTCGATTGTACTCAGAACTCGGAAAATCTGCCTTCTGAATAGGAAGATGTAGGTAACACCAGACTGCAGATGAGCTGCATACAGAGCTGGACTGGGACAAAAAAATCAGCCCGGGCATTTTGACTAGAGACCGGCCCACCATTATAGGAAAAATCATAAAGCCTTTGAATGAAAATAAACACTGTTGTGACAGTGATGTACACTGTTCTGATGGTATATATGTATCAATCTATCAATTGTTTGTTGTAAGACTCAGATAATTATTTTTTAAAAGTGAGACATTTTAAATGAGAATAAGAAAGTATTTCCTTGTGCCCCCCTTTCCCTTTTAATGCCCTACCTGGACCCCTGGCAACACTTTGCTAGACCCGCCCCTGCACAGTTACCAGCTGTCAGCTACTTAGAAAAGGATCCTGGTGTTATTTGTCTCTCAGAAACAGTTCATAACTTCCCTTCAACTCATTCACGTTAACTAAAAGGTAAACCTGTTTCTCCATCACAGCTCTGATGATTCAGTAAGGACATCTCCTGGTTTCATCTTCATGTTTCCCTCTCATCACATAACCAAACCGATATCATGACCAGCAGCTTTACAGCTGTGGCTCCAGCAAACATCAGCTGATACTAGAAATTAATATTAAATAAATTCTAACAACAGCTGATCAAACGTGTTGCTGTTGTTTACCGCGACATCCGCTGGTTTCCTCTTTCTGGCGCAAAGTGGGCGATAAACAAACAAGAGAGAAAAGTCAATCAGCTGATCATTGATCAGTTTCATGATTGAAGTAGCAACAGGAGAGAGAGAGGGTGAGAGGATGAGAGAAGAAGAGGCAGCTGTGCAGCGTAAACATAGAATAACTCCAGCTTTGTGTCTTTTTCATTGTAGCTGAAGTCCGGGACAAACTGTTCCTTTTCAGCTCAACACGAAACGCGTAATATTTTCTCTGAATACCAGACGATTCCGTTTTTTACGGGACGGTTGGCAACTCTAATAATTAACCTATGAACAAAATAAAGTTCAACATCAGTAACATAGCACCACCCAGCTGTATAGAAACTCCGTCATGCTAGCTAGCACACAGTACGAAAAAGTCAGCATAACGAAAATAAACTCCACCTAAACTTGGTTCATATCTGACCCAGATGGACTGCAGGTTATAACTTCTTACCTGAAGTTCAGTTCACCTGACACTCTCGGACCAGCGGCCGCTTCGGGTCTCTCCTCTTGCCTCCCTTTTCCTTCATCCACCTGCTGGCTTCCACCACTTGCTAATGTTATTGAATCTGTGGAAGCTCCGCGATAGCCACCACACGAAGTAACGAATAACGAGCCTATCTAAATCCCAGTAACGAGTAACGCGTTCCCGGTTTTGGCATAATAACTAGTTACCGTGCTCGTTACCACAATAATAACGTAGTTACTGTAACGCGTTACTTAATAACGCGTTAGTCCCAACACTGGATATTATACATGGTTATGCTGAGGATATGTCGGCCAATTTCCACTGGAAATGCCTTTTGGTTAAACTGTCAGCAAGGAATTTGCACTGTTACGTTGTTATATAACTTTAATGCACATAAAAAACAGCTGCTTGTTTAAGTGAAAATACATTGATAGGGTTTTTTGCACTAATAAAGTTGTGGAGTTGTAAAGTATTTTGTCTAGTGTCAATTATATCGTCAGTTATATCGCAAATTTTCAAATGTATATCATGATAAATATTTTTGGTCATATCGCCCTGCTCTAATTATACATCTACTGTAAAGTTTCGTCCACTTTATGCGTCTTGCATTTGGATCCTTCCTCCTCTCTCTGAAATCTGTGATGGAGGCTTTTCACACATTTCTGCTCCCGTGAGATAACATATGACTGAATGAATGAGTTCTTTGTGTTTTGGCCTTGAAGAGTTGCTGTCTGCAATAGCACACACCTCCTTCATTCCCTTCCTAACAATACACTGCGTTGCTTTTTTGTTGTGAACCTCTCCACAGACAAATTATACATGCATGTACAGTAGGCATGAACACATCCGCACAGTATTTAGGAAAAGCTATTATCACAAAAGTTATTATACTGTCGATAACAAGTGAGCGCAAACAAAAACATTCAAAAAAAGTAGAAAACAATTTTAATAAAATGTTTAGTGTTTGTTAGTAAGGTGAACAGCACAAGGAGTCTTCAGATGAATGTTTTAACACACTGAGCAACATACCAACATTTATGTAATAGAAACTGCTCCATATTTATTATCCATATTTATTTATTACATTTCCTACTGGAAATGTAATAAATCTAAAATAAATAAATAAATAAATATAAGAAGTCAAGAGAAATCTATCTTGGAAAAATGTTAAACTGTAATACCTCGTGCCTCTATACATCTTTGAACTGAACAAATGAAATGTTCAGTTCAGACTGAGAATTATTGACCGGAACTCATTGTCAGAAGAATATTTAGCCTTGGCCTGCTTGGATAAGTCTAGTCTACTCTCACAGAACACAGATGAACAGCATCTTGACTTTTTAATCATGTAAGTATCAGACTACTTACTTACTCTGTGTAGGCACCAGTGCAACATTTATTTAGTCATGCATTTATGGAATTAAAGCATGAAAAAAGAAAGAAAACAATACCAATGACACATTTAAGCAAAGCAAAGTCTTGCTTTGCATTCAGCAACTAAAAAATAATATTATAATGCTTTTTTGGACAAGTTTATTTGAGCAAAAAGCTCTATACTGCGTTCCAAGACCTTTTCAAAGGATATAGTATTAAAATATATATATAAATATATGCTGTTAAAAACGTATTGCCATCTCACTCATTTTACCAAATCTTCCCCACATGTCACATTACAGTGTGAAGTCAGATTTGCCCTGAAAACTGTTTCTTTTTAGCTCAAACAAGCAGAGAAACCAAGAGTGTGATGTGTGCAGACATTGTGAGGGTCATGAGTGTGAATGGCTTTGTGTGCACCAAGTTCAAAGGTCAAAGAGCTGTGACTCCCACTGCTGTGTGCTCATGTGTTAAGACACTGCAGTGGATTTCCACTCGCTCTCGCTGAGGCCCAGAATCTGCTGCGAGAAAAAAAAAACCCAAACAAAGCTTATTCAAGCGGGGCCTCAATTACGCAAATCCCATAATAGTCATTAACTGTTGGGAAAATTCTGCTTTAATTGCTCCAAAACAGTGAGCACAATTATACACGGCTTTAATGTGGATTTTAGGAAATCAATTAGTCCATTTCCATATGAAAGAGCTTATTTTATGTTTGGAGGGCGAGATGGAGGAGGTGGCTGTGTCTTTCTGACAAAAACCGCTGCGTGTTTTTTGCACAAACCTGCACAAAAGACTTTCTTCTTTTAATTTCACCGGCTCAACAACAATGTAGGAAAGTGCCTATTGGCGTTGGTCTATATTACTGAACTCACTGCTAAATCATTGCCCATGAAGAAACCATCCCAGGAATTTTCTGAGATCATTCTGAAACCTTCCTAAAGCAGTAAAGTGCAAGCAGCTCATTAAGAGAGTTTCTTAACCTAGAAAGAACACGTCTGTAGTGTTCCTGTGATCCCTCTGCATTTTCCGAAGGGATGATTTGAAGCCTAGAATTTAGGTTTTGTTGCTACCGAAGCCAAAAAATCCCAGTTTGAGAAATGAGGGATCATGCGTGGGTGATGCAAACAAGCAGCAACTGCTACAACAACAAAAATCTACCCCTCCTTAAGCATATTTATCTCCCTAATGATAAAAATAACAACAATAAATGTGACATTTCATATCTTCTTCCTCTACTTGGCGGTTCCCTTTAGAGTTCACCACAGACCCCTAAAGAAAGCGGCAACCCAGCCACAGTGGGCAACAAGCCGCTTCCCAAGCCGGGATAAATGGTGAGGGTCAGGTAGGGAAGGGCAGCTGGGCAACATGCGAATCACAAAGAAAGAATCAAAGAATAATGCTAAATATGTGTAACATTTATTATATTCAGGCAAAGTATCTAAAACAGTTTTTAATTTTTAACCTTTCTTGATTGAAATGGTTCAAAACCCAGGTGCTAGGCTTTTCACTGTACTGTCAAAAAATAGGTATAGTAAAAGTCCATTTTTGGCCCTACAGATACAAACACACAAACTCTGTAGGGCTAAATATTGGCCCTCAAGTTACTATATGAACCTTTTTTTGAGGGCCAAGTAACTAAATATGTACTCTATGTAGTAAAAGGTACATAGATCCTAGATTTTAGAGTGATGCATTTAAAGACATGGATGAACAAATTATAAGTTATATAAGTTTAATTCTATTTTAGTCTTGTACATTGGCAGCAAGGTGCAGAATTGAGATCTTTTTCAGCAAATAGGCTTCAGGTTCAGCTCGTTCCGTTCTTCTTCTTGTTTCCCCCTACAGTCAAATGACATGCATGTTAGGGTAAGTGGCGACAGTAAGACTAAAAAATTGCAGCACAAATGCCAATTTTAAGTGTGTGAATAATAAAAATAATAATAATACTAATAATAATAATAATGGGTACACCCCTACCACCGCCAAGAATGTCAAATTTTTAAGTTTTTGGTTTTTTTTAATATCATTTTTTGTACCATAATATTAAGGTTGTACAAAATCTGTCACCACAGGTACACAACAAGGGTACAAATAAGTACTTATGAGAAGTCATACAATAAGTTTTTTATTTTTTTAGAGTTTAGAAAAGACAACACATACATTTTTTTTTTTAGCTGAACTACATAGGCTGGCAGTGAAATACACTAATGGTTTTAAAATGTTATGAAACTGTATTATAAACTATTTTTTAAAATGCTGCTTTATGCTTTAAATGGATAAGTAACACAGTGATGATATTACAGATGTACTGACTATACGTTCTGCTTCCAGGTCTCTTAGGTCATCCTCCCACCAACATTTCTCAGTCCTCATCTCTCCAAAGTGGCCATGCTTTCTCTGTGCTTGCCCCCAGGCTCTGCAATAGTCTGCATACAGTCCACATAAAGTCCAGTCCAGGTGTTAAAAATGCTAAATTAGGTCTTAAAAGCCATCTATTTTTACTTAGTTCATGTTACTCTGTTAAGTTAAGTAGCTCAGTAGGTAAAGCGGTTGCCCCATGATCGGAAGGTCAGGGGTTCGAATCCCCTGAACGGCTACCCTGAGGTACCCTTGAGCAAGGTACCATCCCCACACACTGCTCCCCAGGCGCTGCACTGGTGGCTGCCCACTGCTTCACTGAGTGAATGGGTTAAATGCAGAGAAGAATTTCCCCACGGGGATCAATAAAAAGTGTACATTAAGTTACTGGACTCTACTTACATTTAGTAAGTTACACTGTTAAAAAACAAAAAACAAAAAAACAAATGCTTGTAATTTTCTTCTAACAAAGGTTTTCCTAAATGGTACAATTAAATGTGTGGTTAAAATGTATAGAAGAATAGATAAATAAATGAAATACTGTAAATTTCTTTATCTTAAAACAGTTCACTGAACTGTAGTTTTAAAGATTTCTTTTACTTTACACTTAGTTACATATAACGATTCTTTTTTTTTCTTTTTGCTTTGAAATGCACATAAACTACTGTTCAGAAAAGAAAAGAAAGAAACTTACCGGGACATATTTGTACCGATTTTGTTTTATAGTGCATTCCTTTATTTACGCTATTTGCCACCATGTTTTTGTGGCTTTTACATTTTGTGGTTGTCATGTTTCTCTTGTTGTTTCTTTCAAAGTCTTTAGCACTAGCTATTCGGTGCTGTCACTATCTATTCTGTATGCTACTTTTGTATAATCAGCTGGAAAGCATTTTGGGTTAACTCCTGCTGTTTTGCAAAACAGCTACACAAATAAAAGTGACTTTGTTTGACTACATATATTTTGTTTCTCAAGCAGGAGTAAGTAGCTTCCTATTATCTTATAATCTGAAGACCAAGAAGTAAATCTGTTATGCTAAAAGAAACATTCAGAAGTGACCAAATGAGTGTACAAAATTGCTGAAAATAGACCTGAGGGACATCAATCATCTGATTAAAGCAGATAAAATCCATAAATGGTGTAGTGACACACATTTGTAGCTTGCAAAACTCTTAGCACATTGTAGTGCATCTGTCTGCTACACTTCCTAACTGAATGAAAATACGAGGCCAAGAGTCAGTCAGACAGTTTTTGAAGGAATCAGCCTCATTAGGCGATAATGAGCTCATTTTATCACAAGCAGTCTATTAAAAAATGGGTTTGTTTACTTCTTTGCTTTTCTGTCTCTTTTCATCTGGCAACATGAATAAAGACATTTGAAACAGTCCCACATGCAAACACTGTTTTCTACCAAATTAAGTCAGAGTCATGCTAGTTCTGAAACATCTCATCAGTGGTATGCTTATTAGCATTAACACAACAGATGCAGTCTGTCTCTGCTGGCACAGGTTTCTGATGCACTGACCTCAGACCAGTGTACATAACCTTAACCCGATGCTCTCCAATCTGCGGTCTGTTTATATGAGCTGCCAGAACGGTCTGAAACTCAAACTCTGACGATGGAAAAACAAAACAGGCAGCTGAATCTGAATCTCCTGCTGTAGCTTCAGCCAATTTTTGCTCTCAAAAAGCTGACAAAGAGGGAAAATCTGTAGAGGTAGGTGTGTACCGTGAGCCTGTCCTTAAAAGCACCATGAAAATGCCAAATCCAATCTTTCTGAAAGTACACAAGAACATGACCTGTCCCTTTTTCCTTTTGTTACATTCAGGGAAACTTTGAATAAATGTTTCAACAATATATGTTTTAAAGCATCCTCTGCCGTAACTGATGTTCAACAGTGAAGCCTGAGCTTGACTTTGTATTGGCCATATTCAATAGATCACTGTATTACAGGTTTCCTTGAACCCACTTATATCCCTTAATGTCTTATGTTTAGCAATTGTTTCTCACAAATTCTCTACCCCCTTGTTTTATCCATTAGAATTTGTAGGTAACTTTTAGAACAACCTGGGAATAATGAATTACAGTAGTCCAGCCTAGAATTAATAAATCCATGAACTTATTTTTCAAAGTTACCCAGATAAATGATGTTTCTAATTTCAGAGATATTGTGGAAATGCAACAAAGCAGTCTTACATATATGTTTAATATGTGTATTGAAGGACATACCTGGTCAAAAACGACACCAAGGCTCCTCACAGTTTTACTGAAGGTAATGTTATCCAGAGCAAGCATCTTGTTAGACATCATATTTCTAAGATTTTTAGGACCGAGTACAATAACCTCAGTTTTATCTGAATTTAGAAGCAGGAAATTAAGGGTCATCCAGGTCTTTATGTCTTTAAGTCATTCCTGCAGTTTAACTAATTGGTGTGTGTTATCTGGCTTCATGGATAGATAGAGTTGGGTGTCATCTGCAAAGCAATGAAAATGTATACTGTTATAATGCTATTATCTAAGGGAAGCATGTACAATGTAAACAGAACTGGTCCTAGCACTGAACCCTGTGGAATGCCATAACTAACCTTAGTGTCTGAAGAGGACTCTCCATTTACATGAATAAAATGGAGTCTATTGGATAGATATGATGCAAACCACTAAACCACTAATAAAGCATGCTCTAATCACTGTAATAAAATATTATTGTCAACAGCATAAAACACTGAACTCAGGGCTTTTAGGACTGTTCATGAAATGTGATGAATTCTGAATCAACTGCCATCAGTTGGCTGTTGTATGACTGCTGATTTTTTTAGATAGATGTCTGTAGATTGCTCTACAATTAAATAAGATGCCTGAGTCATGTGACAGCTTTTCAAGTAATGGTTTAATTACCATCATTTTAAAAGTTAATATAGCTTAATATACAGATGAATCTATGTCTAGTCTGCAAGAAATTATGTATAAAATTGCATCATTATATTTCATTATATATAATCACTGATTTGGGAAATAAAAGGCATCTATTATTTTATTCTTTATTTACTAAATGCTTTGCATAAATATTTCAACAACATTGGATTTTTTTAAAACCTCAGATTTGAGTGTAGAAGGAGAACAGAGCGAGCACAGTGATTAAAAGCTGCTCATTCACTACAAACCACTGCAGTGAATATTCCTTCAAGATGACACGCGCACACATGCAAACACGCTTCTCCTCAAATGATCCCTTCGTCTTTTACCTTATAGGCTGTCAGGCTGCCAACTTTCCTTCCTGCCTGTGCATGTGTGCAAGTGTGACCTCGGCCACCTTGCTGTCTCCCTCCAATTAAAATTCCAGTGGTAATTAAAGCAGATCAGAAACGAGGGAACACTGCAGACAAGGGCGAGAGACTACGCATGGTAATTACGGGGAGGAAAAGAGAGCGAGAGAGAGAGAGAGAGAGGGAACAAGAGAGGGTGGGTTTACACACTACATTTTTTCTTCATTCTAAACTGGTGTGCTGCAGTCTTGAAGCATTATGATTGAATACATACTGTGGGCTGAATCACTTAATAATTTATTGGTTATCTATATGAGGATCTGGATCTCGGTGCAGTTTAGAATATCCAACATCAGATATTGTTTTTATGAAATGAAGAATGCAACGCAACAGCGAACTCTACACAGTGTTGCATGACAGCTTATCCATTACTGTGTCTAAGTGGACACTCTGTGTGTTTTGTGGACAGCCAGAGTCCATTACTGCCTCTGTGACACAAACTGCAGTCCATTTTTGTGGCTATGAGGACAAGTGGAGGTGCCTAACAAAGACACCCACATATTTATCATCATTTCTATGAGGACTTCTGAAGATTATCAATTGTTTACAGGGCATTATTTTTCTGTATGGAAAGGAACAGTGTATTCTGGTCTCTTAAAGTTACACCTGATATTCCTTTTTGTCTCAGTGTCTTTTTAATGGCCAGCAGGTGGCGATTTGCAAATAGAGGTAACATTGTGTAGCAGTCTGTGAGAAAAAATTGATAGTTTGCTCTTGATTATGTATTTAATTAAACACCTTTCTGAGGAGTTTATGTCTCAATATCTAGTTTAATGTCTTATTAAATTCCTCATGTTATTCACTGTCTAAGTTTCTGCCCTATTTAAAGTCAAATAGACATTAAAGCAGGGTTCGCTTCAGGATTTAACTCTCATGCCATCGAGTTGCTATAGCAAATGAACATGCAGTGTCTTTTTCAAAGCAGTAAAATAAAATGCCAATGGCCAAAAAGCTCAGAATGGGAAGACTCAAACAAAAGCTGGAGTGCTTTATATTGTCTGTGAGTGACAACTAGCAGTTGTCTTTAAGCACACCTTGAATTTACACATTTTTATATCTACATCACGATACCTGAAATGCCTGTCTCTATGAAGCCATTGGGAAGGTTTTTTTCCTTAATGTCAAATTTTTGTCCATTTTCCTCAAAGTGGACTTTCAAGAGTCCTTAAGGTTACATACAAGTCGACTACTGTCAATGACTAGATGGCTGAAAATTCAAAATATTTTCCATTATTCGATTTAGAGAGTATTCTCATTCAGCTCTTAAACCTCTAATCCACCAAAGTAATGCAGGTACACAGTCTTGAAATGGATTCATGCAAAACTGGCCAATAAAACGCTGAATCTGTCAAAATCAATTCATCGATAAATAACAGATGGATCCAACAAGATTCTGCTTGCCATAATTTTCTTCAAACTAAACCTGCTGGTTCTCAAGGCACCAAGGGAGAACTGGGCTCCAACCAGCATTGACACCAAGTGTTGGTGTGAAACAAGTACAAGAGTCACTTTTTTTTCACTGAGGACACCTGTGAGGGATTTACTGTCTCTACATGAACACGCTGACTTACCAAAGTAACAAAGAGAGTCAGTTTATTTCAGTTTACCCTGCAGTCAGTCTATCTGAGCTTAAAGCATCAGCATTAGCTTCAGTTTAATCGTACATATTAACACCTGTCAGCAAAATCAGAAATCATTATAACATGACTGCGGTTCATTTATTATTAAACATTGCTAAGGTGAAACTAACATTTATATATTTTCCCCATTAAGAGGATAAATTATTGTTTATTAAAATCAGCTTTCCATTTGCTATTACTTATGTTAATAAACCGGCAGCTGTGTGATAATTATATCCAAGCATGTGTGGCTCGGTGGGATTAGTGCCCTCAGCTCTGGTGCCAGAGGTGACAGAGGAGATCTATAAGAGACTGGGTGGTGACAGTGATACAAGGAGTTGGTGGGGGGGGGAGGTGGTGTGGGCGACACAATGTTCACATCGTATACTAGCAGTTGCCATGGGAGACAGGCTGCATCCCTCCTGGTCCTCATACTGCAGCATCCGCACAGTGCTGTCGCCATGGTGACATCCTCCAGAGAGAAAGCGAGAGAGGTAAAGAGAGAGAGAAAGAGAGGTAGGGGAAGGAGGGAGAATCAGAAGCATGGAGAAAGGGAGAGAGACAGTGACTCTGAACCTGACTGTCTCCTCCTCAAACTCATTCAGCAGCACTGAAAGCACTAACTGCGTCTCTGCCTCAAGGAGTTATTGATCCCAGCAGAACAATAGGGAGAAATAGGGAGAAATTGTGAATGGATCCTCAAAGCAGGAGGTTGGGTTTGGGGAATAAGACGAGACAAAGGGATAAAGCTTACTGCCAACAAATCCAATATAAACACACAAAATCTTCCACATGGGAAACTCAAACTGCACATAAACAGCACACTAATGTAACACATTGTGCTATGTAGTATTCTCTACAGTGATATACACTCCAGGGTTTCTCATGCACACTGTACTTGGACAGGTTGCTTAGGGTTTTTTTGTTTTTGTCAGCCACCAAAGTAAAATTTGCAATTCATTTGTATTTTTATCTGTTATGACGACTGAAGGATTGGTGGACAATACCATTATTCTTATTTTGAAATTCAGTCCCTCATGAATCAGCAACCTGTCTTGCACAAGAACGCCGCTCACTTTTTCACATTCAATGTAATTCGGCTGTCCCAAGTCCCATTTTATGCCCACCATCTTGAACTGCAGCTGGAAACAGCAGCCCTTGTTCTTTTGAGATGCGCTGTGAGCTGGAGGTCCACTCAAACCAAAACCTGAAGCAGCTGGAGAGCTGCTGCCACTGCTTTGTAACTAAGCAAGGCTGCAGAGCAGAACAAGGACTGCCATCGTCTGCTGCAGTCCAGCACTGTACTGGAGTCTGTCCATGAGATAAGAAAATTATATATAATATTATTGACTGATTTAAATAATAAAATGTTGGTTCTTTTCTTATTGCTACTGCCATAAAAAATCCAATCTAATTGTCTTGACAGAACACAGTAGACTGTATACAAAGATGGCCAAATCCTCTGGATCTGCAAAGTCAAGACAATATAGCAGTACCACAAGCTGCAGTTTTTCCAGTGGCCAACAGGGGGTGAGGTTTCTGGTTCCAAATAAAAGGCAGACCTTTGGTAAATGAAGCTTATGCTCACATGGTTTAAGGTTTCAGTAAAAAGAAAATGATGACAATGGGAATATTATCTCATTTTCTAACTAAAAAGACGGTTGTTTTGTACATTGCAATCCCATTTAGAGTCAAATTAACAATAAAGCATAAAACATGACTGCCACTTCTGCCCCGACTTCACTTTTCAGACCCAGAAACTACATGCAGCCTTTATTTGCAGCGCATGTCACACACTCAGGATCATTACAAAAAAGAGTGCAATGTTATTGAACAGTCTTTAATTACATAGAGAAAAAAACAGTGAAATAAAATAAATAAATAAATAAATAAATATTTTCCCTTTCACTGAACTACCTGAATCACTGTGCTGAACTACCAGCAAGCAACAACAAAACAGAGTTAATCTAGTTTAAATGTATCGACATCGCAACTCCTTAAGCCTGAATAAACACTTTTGGAGTAACAGTAAAACCAGAGTAATGAAAAAGGATGTAAGGGCAATACTACAGCAAATCCCATCTTTGTCGTCTCACCAACACGAAACCGTTAATAAACAGGTGTGCGTTTCCTATATTGACACTCTTTTCCCCCCCGTTTGACTCTTTCTTCGCCCAACACTGAAATTCCCGAGCTTCCTCTGTGCCCTTCGCTGCGCCATCCGTCTGCCCTGCCAGCGATTCACCATCATGCCCTCCTCATTATCTCTTTGTTACCACAGGCTTTATCGAAATGCTGTCCTTAGCTGTGCACCCTCTGCATGCCGCCCTCCCCCACGCACACACAGACCAACCACCTACACTTAAAAAAGATATTTTATCCTTATTTTGGACATACTCCAATGAAATCCAAGTGCTTGGATTTCATAATAAATTTCTCTCTCTCTATATATAATATGTATAATCTCTATATATACATTTATTATGAATACACACACACACACACACACATATATATATATTCTCATATTCAGATTTCAAATAGATCTTTGAGGGAAAACCTCTGTGATCCATGTCTACTTCAGTGGAGATACAGCAGACTTGCTTTGATATATATTTCACCTGGTTTTTATAATTCATACGTGTTCTACCAGGATCTGTGCAGAAAAAGTTTGGTGGTTTCATGTTGTTTCACTTCTATGTTTGTGCATACATAAATTCCTCAGGTTTGTTTTTTGTCTTTTTTTTGCAAGAAAAAAAGTTTTTAATGCTTTTTTTAAATTTTAGAGCTCCTCTAATTATGTTGGTAATTCACTATTTCCAGAGGTGATAGAGATCTGAGGCACAAACCATCTGTCCTACAGCCCGAGTGATGTGACCTGAGGACTTCGCAGCGCCACACTCCACCAGATTGGGTTTTTTTTTTTCTATCTGCAGCCTCGTGACAGAGGGACAAATTTACTGAGATGAAGGCTGTGACCTGCCGATCGAGGAGGTCTGAAACCGTGACATGAGCCCATTTAATGTTGGTAGGATTCGTTTTCTCAGCTGCTGAGTGAGACGTTTGAAGCCTGTGAGCCACCGCCAAGAAAAGTCTGCAACTTTTTTGTTATTCTTTTTCACTTTTCTCTCCATTTTATCTGTTTAAATCCTGTATTGTCATATTTCACAATATACACAATTTGTATCCATTATTTTACTTAAGTACATGAATACAGAAAGAAAGAAGGGGGAACGGCATAGAAACAGAAAGATACAAAGAAGGCAGCAACCATGTCTTACAACTTCAAACATCGCCAATAAAAATCCATCCCAAAGATCTGCTGAGGTTTTCAATACCATTATGATCTCTTGCCAAGATGTTTTTTTAATATAATATCATTTCTAATGTAGCTTCTATGTTTGAGGAGGAAGTGTCTTTCCTTAGTCATAGGGTCAACAATTCCAACTGATCGAGAAAGTGGCCAAGATTGACGGGAATGTATAAATATTCCTGCTTTGGATTTCGAGCATATGTCGCTGGACATCAAGTGTAAGCAAGCCCAATCTTGTCTGATCTCAGATGGGAGACCATTGGGAAATACCAGGAGCTATAAGGTTGGGGGAAGCTAGAGCAGGTCAGCTACTAATCAGAAAATTGGTGGTTCAATCCCTGGCAAGATACTAAACCCCAAGTTTCCCCCCATGTGTGTGAATGAGGCATGTTGTATCCAAGTGCTCAAGTAGAGCAGAACAGCATCATATAAAAACTAGTCCATTCACTATGAAGTTTAGAGGGAGAAAAAATAAAATGTAATACATAGTTACAATGTATCTACGTTCCTTTTGCCAAATGATCGTCGGATTATTAAACGCATCATTTTTAAATTGGTTGAATATTTTATAAAACACAGCTGCCTAATGCACCATCTCAGGAGAATCCAAAAAATTCCCTCACTGGGTTCTTGTCCATGATAAATTGGCCTTTGGTAATACAGTCTGTCAGTGGTAGATATGTCCAAAAATTCTCTGTCTTCGCCAAGCCATATTTCTGAAACATGTCAGTGAAAGACAGGATCACTCCATCCAAATGAAGGTCTGTTAATTTGAGCTATTGTTTCCAATCAATTTTACCCTGATCGTTACGGCAGGATTGTGCCATAGCGGCGCACAAGACTGCAATGCCACAGCCCACACATCTGTATGTGTACATTTACCCAAATGGCTCCAGAATGAGCCAGTACTGTCCATTAGTAACTGGGTCATGTGATAGACCATGCAAAAATCTTCAATTGTGATCTAGCTTAAGATTTCCAGTGACATTTTAAAAGAATCCTGAACAGGAAGAATTCTGAATGCTAATGATGGCGGGTGTGACACAACCTAAGAGTCAATCAACACCCAAAATAGAAAACATTCACGTGTAATGAACCTCTTTACTTTTGCACCTCAGATGATTAGAATATACTGATAATTTGTCCAACACAAAAAGAAAAATCCACAGTTTTGTTTAAGAAACTTACTCTTTGTCAATCTAAAAAATTACCTTGAGTTTTATGTGGACCAAAAACAACTTCTTGATGAGCTTTACTGGCAAAAGCAAGCAGTCAAAAAGTTGTCAAAAAAATTACCATTAGATGTTCCCTTCTTGGTCTCTCAGCTGCTGCTAAATTGATCTTAGTTTCTTAGTAAACTAGTGCATTTACGATTTCACTTTAAGCTCCTGTTGATGGCTCACTAGTAAGCCTCTTCTCTCAGCTACATGACCTTGTAATACCATATAACTCGGTATGTCGTTTACAATTCACAGGCTGAGGTGTTTTATCTGTCTCAGCGGTCTTTGAAGTCGAGGCTCTGGGGCTCTGAAACGGAGGAAACCAGCTGGTGGTGTCATTAACATCTTCTAAACCCCTATTTAAAATGGACTGTTGAAAATTTATGCAAGTATTTCCCTGACTATATTCATTTTTTCCCACTTTATTTCAGGTCATATCCTTCTTTAAATTGTCTTTTAGCTTACAACTGTTCATGTCATCAGTTTAATTTTATTTGAATACTCAGTTTAAAGGACCTTGTAACAGATTTTTTTTTATTTGATGTCCAGTGCTTAAATAAAGATGATTAGTTCCACAAGTGTCGGCAGGACCGAGCCGATGACGTATGCTGATTAGGACGATATCCCAATCTTTCATATATACAGGACATATTTTAGAGCTCCTTCAGACCTCAGCTGCACTGACTTCATTTAAAGCAGCTTCATATCTCAGGCACAAGGAAAATAAAGACCAGCGCCAGCTCAAAGATACTGACATGACAATATATTACAACACCTAACATTATTCTAAGAGTATCTAAGAGCGTCATTTACACTGTAGAAAATATGTCGAACATCTCATACCTGCGGTGTCTGGCGTACTTCCCGCTGACATGACCGCTGCCATCACAGCCGGGGGTGGGACAGCTGAGAAGGAAACACACATGGTCAGAAAGAAACAAGCAGCACATCATCTGTCCTTCAGCAAGTCTGTATTTTATTTTTCCTGTACCGCACGCAGACCATCTCAATCCAGCACGCAAAATATAATGATATCTGAGGTTCATCCAGGGCTGCACGTTCAGCCTATTTATATCTATCATTCATGCCCTGCTGCAGTTTTTTATAGCTTGTATAGCTTCTTAAGACTTTCGCTTACATGTGTTTTTCTGACTTTTTACATTCTCCAAGTATTTCTGTTCTCCTTGTGTACAAACTGTTATGCATTTTTTAACAGTTAAGTATGCTTTTTTGCATCTATGACATGCATCGAGAGAAAATATCCTCATAAAGGTTACAATACAGTCAGATTAATGCAAGTTAAATAGATGCTTATAAGTATGTTATTACCTGTTACCACTACACTTACAAGGGTTTTAATCTGAAAGAGTAACTTCTGTACACAAAGCAGTCTCTAATGGCCATGAAATTTGTTCAGTATAAAGGTACAGTGAGTTACTTTTTGAGGTTATTTAATAGAACAAATATTGTACACATAAATATACACTGATTAGTGTGTAAGTGTGTCTTCCAATAAACTGAAGCACTCTCATAAACTCAGAATTAATACATTAAAAACACATAGGTGTGGGCACCGCTTTGTGGAAGCTGCCATGTTGTTCCACCATCTTGAATACAGTGGACGAGTTAGACCGCATTTTGTGTATGTGGCTAAAGACACATATGCAGTATGGAAAACATGTAGGAGAGGAGAAATCACAGGTGTTTTACCTGTGGTGGAGGCAAAATTTAAATTCTTGTCTGCACCTTCAGACCCAAGATATGAAGGATCATAGCTAAGTTTTATCATTTGAGAATGGTTCCTCTACAACAAAGAAGTGAAAAAATAAAGGAAAGCGACAACCCGACCAGCGCTGGGAAAAAATTACATTAAATACAGAGAGAGAAAGATTTTAACCCTTTAAGACCTACCATAGAACCCAGAGCTCATCTTTAAATTTTTACATGCTGTAGTGCCATTTTTGGGAGTACTTCAAGTTGCTATACATCAATACAACCATTATATCCCAAATTTATTCAAGTCCATAGTACCTACATGATTGGCAAAAAAGTGCAATAAACTAAAAAAAAAATCATTTTGGGTTTTTTTTTTACACATATTTCTAGTTAGAGAAATTTTAGAGAGATATCCCTCAAAACTGTAAATGCCAAAAAGTTGCACAGGAAATTTATTTTGAGTATCTTCATAGTTTTATTTTTGAGATACACCAATTTTTATATACTGCAGGAAAAACAAAAACGAAAAAAATATATTATAATGCAAACTTGCAAAAAACACAGGCATAAACTCAAACATGAATTTTAAAAACACCAGCATAACTTCGTAAATGCCCCATAGGAAAAAGAAATACATTTTTAACAAAATTACGTCACTGCCGGTTATCATGCTTGCTCTGCAGTGGCCACCACCACAGCTAAGATTTTACACTTGAATTTCGAGGGATAGGAAGCCAGAATTCAGTTGAATGAAATCTGCAATATACTGACATCTAGTGGTGAGATTTCCAACACTCCACCTTTAAAATTATTCAGCTTTGTGTTGCCACCAGTTACTTTGTCCAAGTCAAGATGATCCTCTGGGAAAAAAAAATGCTGCATAATCCTGTTTATACCATCATCTCTGAACTCCACAGGGGGTGGCTTCTTAGAATAGCAGGATTTATTTTTAAAATTATTTGAGATTGTACAGCAATATCCCATTTTTCATGTGTTGGGGCTCTAGTTCTAAAAAGTAAATGCTGCAGGAGAGAGAGTAACTTTGAAAAAAGCAGCCCAACTGGGAAGAAATGTGAATTACCACAAAGTCACAATTTATACAGATTTAAAGTGAATAACGTGGACATTAGCACAGAGAAAAGGTAAAAATGGAAAACTACTCACAACCGTGTGAAGCTGGTGTAAACTCAGCATTAGTAACATCCCACATTTGTCCACATTTAGCTTGTTGTGATCTGGACTGTCTTATCTGTGATTTATTTTTTTTTTCACCATTGGACTCCATTGTAGTTCCTCTAAATTCAAGGCCACTGCTTTTCATTGGATTATTCTTACAGTCGGCAATCAGACAGACAACAGCGCTTCAACTCAGCCTCCTCATTCATTTCTAATCCACAGGGGCACCAATACAAAAGGCTTCAGCCAAAAATGCAAGGATAACAGGTTTTTTTTTTTCCTTCAGCACAATATGATGACCTTTTCCAGCAAAACTGTGCAGTGCTGGCCAATCAAATACAAGCAATTGTACATAAAAGCATAATTCACTTACTAGGCCCCGAAAAACTGACTGAAATACTGACGACAAACAAATGTTTAAATGTTATTATCACCTTACATCCTGCTCATCAAAGAGGTTAAATTTTTTATTTAGCACCAAATCACAATAACGGTTACCTCAAGGCGTTTTATACTGTAAGATAAGGACCGTACAATAATACAGAGAAAACCCCAACAACTAGAGGACAGTAACAGGAAGAAACTGGCAGAGCCAGGCTCAGGGAGAAGAAGCCACCTGCCGCAACCAGTTGTGGTTGAGGCCAGAGATAATAATAACTGATAATTAAATGCAGATTGGTGTATAAACATATAGTGACTGAAAAAGAAACAGTGCATCATGGGAATCCCCCACAGCCTAGGCCTATTGCAGCATACTTGAACTAAGGGAGAATTCAGGGTCACCTGATCTAGCCCTAACTGCTTTATCAAAAAGTAAAGTTTTAAGCCCAATCTTAAAAGTAGAGATAGTGTCTGTCTCCCAAGAGAGGTTACAACAAAAGATTTGGAAACTGAAATTTCACTAGCAGATCAAAAATCAGTTTATGCTCATTGCTTGCACGGATTAATAAATTTTAACTGGTTATCGCAAACAAGTGTAACTTCTACCCAATATCATAAAGACATATTTATGAACTTATAACAGTTGTACTGAGATGCTTCACAGAAAGATTCTGGAAAGATTTCAGCATGGCATATGAGAAAATTATCTCAAAGGAAATTCCACTAGAACCAAAGCTGTTTCTACAGAGCTATTTCTACCGAGTTTCTACCTCAGTTGTTTAAGAACCCAAAAGATAAAAGATAATCTTTTTGGAAAAGTAACTCATAGATCTAATCATGTGGAGTGGGCTTTTTGTTTTCTCAGTGTGGATTTTTTTGGGGGGGTTATGTCCTGAATAGATTGTTATTTGGTTTCGATATTTTTTCCATTGTAACGGCAGAAAATAAGGAAAACCATAATAGGTCTATTTTGAAATTTCATGCTTAGGGACCCACAGCACCTAATGGTCTGTTGTGATACAGAAAAACTTCACAGACTCAGACCTGTCTGCCGAAAAACGAGCTTATTTAGAAGGTCCCACCAGAAGGATCCATCCATCCTCTTAACAACTAACGCAGTTCACACCAACAAAATTTTGAATCACCAGTTAACTTAACACACGCGTCTTTGGAGTGTGGTAGAAAACCAGAGTAGCTGGTGAGAATCCACAGGCACAGAGAAACATGCAAACTCCGTGCAGCCAGCGTGATGGATTCAGACCCTGTTACTGTGATGCAACAGTGCTAACCACTGGACCACTCCTCCCACTGAAAGGAAAGAAAGTGCCCTATCTAAATTAACAGTATCACTTTCAGTTTCATCTTCTTGTAACCACTGCCAGTATGGCTGCTGTCTTTGTTTTATTGCTTCATGGATATCCCGTTCAGACCGCAGGCACGCATGCACCTGCGATTTCAGTATGGACCTCATGTGCAGTGTGCAGGAAATTTTGTGAGACTTGGCTCCGTGCAACATTGTCCTCTTTGCCAAAATGAAATTCAAATTTAAGGGATCCAGCGGACATGACAGAAACGCGAGTGTTTGGGTCAGAGAGCAGCCTTTGACAGAGCGATGTAAAGTTGTTAGTCATGCTGGAAGCAAAGCAGCGCAGCAAGAGGAGATGATGTTTTTGTCCCAGGGATTTAGCTTGTTTGTCTTCTCATTACATGAAAAAACCCACACACAAGCATGCACTGTTTGCAGATTACTTTGCACGTGCATCTCTACTTGTTCCCTTTATGATTATCAGTCTTCCCTTGCAGCATCATAAAACCCCGTGAAGCACTGGCTGTTGGACAAAACCTTAAAAATCACATCTGTGATCCAATTTTGATTTCCTGGATTATGTTTTGCATCTTTCTTTTTTTTTTATCAGCATTTGTTCTGGTTCATTAAGACAGATGTGGAACATTTTCATCTGTCAGCCACAGCTTTAACAGTTCTTATCTCTTTATGTATTTATTAATTAATTAATTTTTTTATTTCTGCATCACAGCTGTAGATTTCTCCCGAGCTCTGAGTCACGCTTTCAAACCTCTTTGCAGTGAAGACACGCAGACCGTGCAGCCAAATCACGCTGCCTGCCTTCAGGGACTCCACACCCAGCACGACCTCTGACCCCGCACTGCAGAGCTCCACCCACCCTTCCACCCACCCAACATCACCTGATCTATATGCTTTGTAACCTCGGGCTAAAATGAGAGCTGCTCGAAAATAGAGGTGAGGCTCACGAGCGCAGGGAGGCAGAGGAGGTGGAGAACAGAGGGGAGGAGGTTAAAGAGGAGGAAGAAGAGTAGGACTGCAGGTAGGTAAATGAGAGGAATTGGAACAAGGAGTGGAAGTAAAAGAGAGGGAAAATGAGAAGTAGGAAGACAAAAAGAGAGTGACGGAGAGGTGAAGAAGAAGGAAAAAACAGCCAAATGGAGGAGGAATGGAAGGAGAAAGAGGAGAGGAGGAGAAGGAGATGGTTTGTTCAAGGTGAGGCAGCTCATCAACCGGTGTGGGAGCTGAGACTGATAGCACTGCATTATTGATCCCACCACAGCTTTGTGTGTGTGTGTGTGGTTAGAGCCAAACACACACGGTAAAACTTTTTTTTTTTACAATGCATCAGTGCGACCTTAACCTTAACGAGCCCGAGTTTGAAATTACAAAATGTTGTTTCTCTTTTGCGGTGAGATATTTCCACTTGTTTCCACAGCAGCTGAATATGCCTTTGACTTCAGCATTATTCTCCCGATCACAGTGTAATAATCAGTCTTACTGATGTCAGCACAGTGACATACAGTACTATTGAAATCAGTTTCAAGTCGCTCTCATCTGAAGAGCATTTTTAGATTCATTGTGAGATTGAAAGGCTTGCAGTGTGCTAACCCTCCCTGAGTTAAAGTTTAGACACAGTCATGTGACGCGATACAATGGCTTTCTTTAAATCTGCACCCTCTGATCTTCTGTTTCTCTGATTATTGTTTGCAATTATTCAAATCCACTGATTGAAGTTGATTGAAAACGACTGATTACCAACAGCAGGGCTGCTTTAATAAAGAAAGAAGTATCCCATTCCCACTCCTATCATCTATCAGTATGTCTCAGATAGGTGGACACACAAACAGAAAAATGTTCACCCAATCTGTTTTTTTTCCACCAAACATCCAGTCATGCATTATAATATCAAATAAAGGGGACCCATTATACTAGCTCCATACTTTTTTTGGAGTATGCATGATTCATATTTCAAAACTATTCTTCTTTATCTTGTAGTTGTACTTTACGTATCCTGTCCGTTCAGTCAGCTCATCTCCTCAATCCAATTCATCCTTCTTCTGTTTGGCCGGCTCTTCTCAAGGGAGCTGCTCGTCCACAGAGCTCCCGGCACACAGTATTTGTGCTGATGTTAAAGGCAGAGGAGGTTCAGAGCTCTGCAGTTGTTCAGTCAGCAGAGCATTCTGTGCAGGTTGGCACTCCCCAATCCTGCCACTTTGCAGCTGAGTTGCCACAGCACTTCCACTTGCTAATAACATCAAAATCAGTTGATCATGAAACATCGAGGTGGTGTCCTGTTAAAGCACCACGCTCGACTACAACGACACATTCTTTCACAAGTTGTTTAAGGCAGACTGTGGCTGGGTTCTTGATTTTATACCTGTGTGGCAATGCGGCTGAAAACACCGGAATAAGAGGTGTGACATTGCCTATTTAAACTTCAGTTAAGCTTCATCATTCTAAGATTAGAATGGGAGCGTGATCTGAGTTAATGCAGAAAAAGCTAACAAAGCTAATAAATTTGCATAAGAAACTGATCTGACACATCAGGTCAGGGTCATGTGACTTGATGCACCCTTTGTCCTCTTCCCCAAAGGAAATCCAAATCACATCGTGGAAGCACATGTTCTTGGCTCAGAAATGGACTGCAAAAGGAGACAACCTTGAAGGGGATAACAGCTAGATTACAATCAGGTATGATTTTTGCTTTCTTCCTTTTGTTTTCTGCAGCCAGAAACACATCAGGCACACCGGGATTTAGACGAGAGTTTGTCCCCACAGTGTGCTCATCAAATGTTGACATTTCCTGGGTACAAGCTGAAATTGCAGCCCAATGGTTACACCAGAAGAGAGTTCAAGGGGGCCACCAAAACACCATCCGCAGGGAACTGTAAATGTCCACCATTAGCTGTACTCATTAGTCATCCCAGAAATTACTGCAGCTAAAGTTAAAATTCATCGCTGTGGTGCAGCATTAGCTGCAGCTCTGATTCCCACTGAGCTGACAGATGTGATGTATTTATTTAGCAATTTAAATTAAGTCATGGTAGAATTTTCATTTCACTCCCCCCCCACCCCCACCCCCCACCCCCCTCAAATCTGCTGCATCACACCGCAATGACAAATTTATTTGTACATGTTTATCCCCGAAGATTAGTCAGATTAGTCAACGACTGTGATGAAAAAATAAAACTGACGAACACATTTAAGCGATTGGTCATGATGTTCTTATAATATTTTGCAGTATTTACTCTGTGAATCATTTCCACGATTTACTGCTGACTTTGCCCTGTCCGTGTCTGGCCCTCACCAGCACCCATCAGATTTAAATTCCGGGTGAATCACGCCGAGTTTTCTGCTCCTTCGCTCCGGGCTCACGCGGCACAGGCAGGACATGTTGTTTACAGTAAAGCGCTGACCTGGATCAAACTGGGTTCGACCATAATCTGCTGCACACACCAATATTTGTCAGTTTTACTAAATGAGATTAAGTGAAGCAGAAACCTGCCCTTCTCGCACACACACATTTACACACACACACACACACACACACACACACACAGGTAGCAGTGGTATTCAGCAGTCACTGTCAGGAGCTGCTGCTGATTCTCTCTAGTCAGTCATCAAAATTTAATGAATTACTGGCTGCATTTAATTTAAATTAGCTGTTCGTGTAATACACAGCGTTGGACAAATTAACACGCGACCGACTGTATTTATTTATCGCCTTCGAGCTCAGCTCAGGCTCAAAAATCTGATGTACTGCATCAGGCCGATTCCTGTATTTCACAGGCTGGACCCCAGCAGCAGACGTGGTGGGCCTGAGAATAAGAACTGCGAGATGATGGATAGAAATGACATATAACTGATTATACAGGAAAAGTCTCTCAGTAATATTTTCTTTGATGAATGCTAGCTGCTGCCTCAATACAAAACCAAAATGCAATAAAAAAAGAAGAAAAAAAAGAGCAGTACAGTGATGGATGCACGAGATCAGCAGAGGTTTACCTACCTGAATAACTCCTGTGTTACTGCTTCCACGGCGGCTGCAGACAGGGACACAACAACAAAGATTAATGTTAATGCTTTCAACAGTCACGAGCTAACAATAATAAACACATCCACTGTAATTGTGCTTCAGATGATCCCACTGTAGTTAGCATGAAGTGGAGACAGAAATACAACCTGTAAAATATGTTAAAATTTCCCCATTTACTAACTGGACATCACTAGAAAGGTATCTTCTAATTTTACTGTTGTAGACAAACTTACTTTCCTTTTTATAATACAACAGGTCACCGAGGATTATAAGAGAAATAATAGCCCACGCTAAAAATGATATATAAACCTAATCCTGCGTGCAGAGGTTAACAGGTTGGGTCCTGCTTTCAGGCATCATTGTGCTTTTCTACCTTAACTGAGCCCTTAGAGATCTTTCTAAGGTACAAGCCACATTGACCCACTTACACACACACACGCATGCATTCATACATCTCTTTATTATATGTCCTTTATCATGCACACAATCACACTGCAATGGATGCATCACAGGCAATTTGGAGTTCAATATGTTGCACAGGGACACTTTGACATGGAGACTTTTCACAAGGAAAAGATGTTGAAAGATTTGTTACATTCAAATTTGTGTGAATAAAAGTTTTGGGACAGGAGCAGCTAACATATTAGATGTCTAAATTGGCTTTTTCCTAAAACACAGTGATTCATTCAGCGGTCTTGAGCCACGCTGGCAAAAAAAACCCAAAAACATTTGTAAAACCTGACAGGCAGATGGACAGACACATACCTCTGACTCCTTTGGATCGCGTTCGATGGCGTTTTTCAACTGCATTCACCTCCATCTGCAGAGGGAAAACGAGTTAGCTTCCTGAAACTGCAGTGGCAGAAGTAGTTGTGTTCATATTTCCGTGAGGCACTGTGCCACCTCTGCTTTAAGCTGTCCTTGGAGACACGAGGACTTTAATTCCCATTTGCAGCATTCACATCAGCATCAAAGTCATTAATTACAAGCGGGAAAGCCAAGTTTCCAAAAGCTCCGACAGATACTGTTTAGACTAAATAGTGCAAACAAAAAGCTAATGTGGATATGTTAAAGTAACATTTAATTTATATAGACAGTTCTGCAGTAAAACAGCTGAATGCGTGATTTATAGTTCTGCATTAAACCCACCATAAAGGCTACGGCGTCACTCTATACCCCAGCCTAAACTGTAGCCTGGCCTGCACCCCAAGAATCCTAATAGGTCTGTCTGTGCAAACACATTAAGGTATATTAACTACCACAAAGACCAAACCTCCTGAAAGAAAATGTAATAGTGCAGCGGAGTGAGCATCTGCTGAACATTTAGACTCAATCAGCCCTGATTTCTTCTCTCCTTCCTGTGTTTCAGCTGTTGTTCAGCTTAGTTTTTCTTGTGATTGCAGAAGAACCCAAACACACCAGTGCACAAGTTTGCAAATAATGATATCACCAACTACAGCAAGGATTTAATGCATTAATCTATCTTAAGATTTCGGTTTAGGTTCTTTGTTCTCATGTGGCTGATATAAAACCACTTAAACCACCACTTGGAAACCACTCTGAACAACTCTTTATATGGACTACTGAAGCCATTACAACCATACACACCCTGTAGACACACTAATCAGTCAGTCTTTAACCTGCTAGCTCTGGAGCTCCCTGTTTCCTGCTGAATACTAGGTGAGAGAAAGCCCATCTGATCTGACTCTCTTGAAATTGTCCAGAGTTTGTGCACAAAAAAGGGTTTAATTGCAGAGATTATCATCAGATTGCTGCTGGAATTAGAATTTTTGAGGTTTTATTCCCAGGATCAGAACAAATCAACTATAAAAATCCATACTTTGAGCCAAAAAGAATAGAAACACCAGTTAGTTGTGACGATACCTGGCTGTAGCTCAGTGTGGCACCTCTGTATCTGCTGTTGGTCCTGTAGCTTTAGACTTCAAATTCAAATCTCAGACACCATCTTCCAGAGTCATGATCTGCAAAAAAACAAAAAACACAACACTTTCTCAGTTCTGCTGCCAGACTTTTGTTGTCTGCAGCTGTTTGCTCTGAGGTAGTTTCCTTTAGCGAGACACTGTGTGTGGAAAGGTGGCGAACTTCATTGTCTCTGTGAAATGTATAATTATGAAGCCTAATGACATTTCACGACTCAAGAGACTGGTGCCAAACACCGTCTAAACATTTCACTGATATTTTCAAATGTGAGATTTAATTCATCCAGTCAATTAGGTGTTTCTCAAGAGAGGTCCTTGAAAGTCACTGCTAAACACATTTCAGAAACCCGTAGCATGACCTGCAAATTATGGATAATAAGGCCATCTACACAGAAATCTTACCCCTGGAAGGATAACGCGCTTCAAAGACATACCTGTCTGAATTATCAGCATAAAAGAAGTGCATCTCCCTGCACATTTGATTAAAAAAGGTGCAAGTCTATGTAAAGGCATAAAAAACTATGACTCCTAAGGAGCATCTGAGCACAAGCAGCATTTTAGTCAGCAAGTAACAAAAACCCAAAACTCCCCCACGCCTCGACATCGATCACCTTTAAAAGAGGGTCAGAGCCTCCCCGTTTTTAACGCAGAAGAAAAGCACTTTGTAACTGCGCACGAAAGGTCTTCTCCTAATGACTTTGCACAAGTCGGCGTCGGTGTCTGCAGGCAGACATTTGTGTTCCTGAAACAGTCGTGGTATTTATGTGTTTTCGAGGCTTGAATTCCTTCCCATCAACACATTTCTCATCAGGCCGCGTCGACATCTGTTGAGTTTTGCACATGTAAAACTGAGATTTTGCAGGGCTCAAAACTCGACGTTTCGGAGGCAAGAGGCAAGAATAATTAGATCGATCACACCAGAGATCACGTTTCAAGTCCTACACTGAACCACAGATTTATTTTTTTATTTTTACACTTTCACAGTAAATATATTCTGTTAGGGTTTGAAAGTAAAACCAAATTTGGTCACTGTTTTGATTTGTTATTCCTTCTCATGTTTCTTATGTTTATATACTTTGTCTCCCTCGGTTTTGAACATGTGGTACTTTTGCTTGCCTCCCTTGTTTCTACTTCCTGTTTCACACTGAAAAAAATATTCTTGAAGCAAAAACATTTTTAGTAAAATGTAACTGATATATATATATATATATATAATTATTATAGTTTTATTGAAATAATGGGATAATGGGATTCCCATGATGCATTTAGTATTTCTTCTTCAGTCACTATGTGTTAATAGACCTCTCTGCACTGAATCATACTTGTTATTAATCTCTAACATCTCTTTACCAGGTTTCTTCCTGTTAAAAGGGAGTTTTTCCTCCTCACTGTCGCCAAAGTGCTTGCTCATAGGGGGTCATATGATTGTTGGGTTTTTCTCTGTATGTATTATTGCAGAGTCTACCTTAGATTATAAAGCACCTTGAGGTGACTGTTGTTGTGATTTGGCACTGAATAAATAAAATTGAATTGCAATTATTAATTATTAAGAAAAATATGCTTGTTATTACCTATCGAGTAGATTTCATCTGGCCAGAATCCATTAAATTGAACCCTTTACGCCTTTATGTAACAAAACTACTACCTCTCCTCATTACAGGGAGTGCAGAATTATTAGGCAAATGAGTATTTTGTCCACATCATCCTCTTCATGCATGTTGTCTTACTCCAAGCTGTATAAGCTCGAAAGCCTACTACCAATTAAACATATTAGGTGATGTGCATCTCTGTAATGAGAAGGGGTGTGGTCTAATGACATCAACACCCTATATCAGGTGTGCATAATTATTAGGCAACGTCCTTTCCTTTGGCAAAATGGGTCAAAAGAAGGACTTGACAGGCTCAGAAAAGTCAAAAATAGTGAGATATCTTGCAGAGGGATGCAGCAGTCTCAAAATTGCAAAGCTTCTGAAGCGTGATCATCGAACAATCAAGCGTTTCATTCAAAATAGTCAACAGGGTCGCAAGAAGCGTGTGGAAAAACCAAGGCGCAAAATAACTGCCCATGAACTGAGAAAAGTCAAGCGTGCAGCCGCCAAGATGCCACTTGCCACCAGTTTGGCCATATTTCAGAGCTGCAACATCACTGGAGTGCCCAAAAGCACAAGGTGTGCAATACTCAGAGACATGGCCAAGGTAAGAAAGGCTGAAAGACGACCACCACTGAACAAGACACACAAGCTGAAACGTCAAGACTGGGCCAAGAAATATCTCAAGACTGGTTTTTCTAAGGTTTTATGGACTGATGAAATGAGAGTGAGTCTTGATGGGCCAGATGGATGGGCCCGTGGCTGGATTGGTAAAGGGCAGAGAGCTCCAGTCCGACTCAGACGCCAGCAAGGTGGAGGTGGAGTACTGGTTTGGGCTGGTATCATCAAAGATGAGCTTGTGGGGCCTTTTCGGGTTGAGGATGGAGTCAAGCTCAACTCCCAGTCCTACTGCCAGTTTCTGGAAGACACCTTCTTCAAGCAGTGGTACAGGAAGAAGTCTGCATCCTTCAAGAAAAACATGATTTTCATGCAGGACAATGCTCCATCACACGCGTCCAAGTACTCCACAGCGTGGCTGGCAAGAAAGGGGATAAAAGAAGAAAAACTAATGACATGGCCTCCTTGTTCACCTGATCTGAACCCCATTGAGAACCTGTGGTCCATCATCAAATGTGAGATTTACAAGGAGGGAAAACAGTACACCTCTCTGAACAGTGTCTGGGAGGCTGTGGTTGCTGCTGCACGCAATGTTGATGGTGAACAGATCAAAACACTGACAGAATCCATGGATGGCAGGCTTTTGAGTGTCCTTGCAAAGAAAGGTGGCTATATTGGTCGCTGATTTGTTTTTGTTTTGTTTTTGAATGTCAGAAATGTATATTTGTGAATGTGGAGATGTTATATTGGTTTCACTGGTAAAAATAAATAATTGAAATGGGTATATATTTGTTTTTTGTTAAGTTGCCTAATATTTATGCACAGTAATAGTCACCTGCACACACAGATATCCCCCTAAAATAGCTAAAACTAAAAACAAACTAAAAACTACTTCCAAAAACATTCAGCTTTGATATTAATGAGTTTTTTGGGTTCATTGAGAACATGGTTGTTGTTCAATAATAAAATTATTCCTCAAAAATACAACTTGCCTAATAATTCTGCACTCCCTGTAGTTTCATCTTCATGTGCATCATCGCAGGTCAAGGATTGCACTGGAATATTGTTAAATATAGTTAAATATCAGAATAGCTTCATTTTAGGTCAGGTTCTTTGCCATAAACCTTTTAATGATCTTATTTTGTTGTGAGGAACATCACAGAGAAGACCCATGGATGTAGTGAAGGAGGACATACAGGGTGTGACAGGGTGAGATGAAGGCTGATGGTCTGCTCTGGAGATCCTCAAAGGGAGCAGCCAAAGGAAGAAATCTCTTATATGATGTACTGCATTTTTAAATAGGTAGTAGAAAGCTGAGTGCATGCCATCAACACTAACTTGTCCACTGTGTTGTTGTTGTTGAGGGCCACTTAGATGCCAGAGAAAGTATAGTGTGACTATAGCACACAGTATGATAAATGAAACTGGGAGTGATTTAGGGCAATGTTTAAGATTCTCATAATGTGCTTCTTCTGTGAAATATGATGCAATGTTAAAAAACCATTAATGCAGCGCTGAGATCAGTAAAATCCCAACCGAACCAACGCACTGCATCTATTTGACATTTTAAGCAACGCAAAAACCACATCTTGCAATGAAATGAGCCCCCCAAAAATCTCCACAGCATCTTGCTGCGAGCATTTCAATGCAAAGAGCAACATAAGACGGAGCGAAACAAGAGTGAAACAACAGTTTGATCATGAAGACGTGAACACAGCAGCTCCGAGTGCGTCTCTCCTCGGCTGCAGTGCAGCTCAGGGGGGTTTGCAGCCTTAATATAAATGTAAATTCTGAACAGCCTCGCCTGAACTCTCAACCAGCTCCCATTATGTTTCCACAGCATACCGAGGCTGGGTGCATCTAAGGCCGCCACTTCACTGAGGGTGCTCCAACGCGCCCTACATCAAACACAGTCTTCCCTCCCTCTGCTGTGAAGAGCTGAGCCGAAAAAAAAATTCCTCCACCTCCCTGGAAACTATACGACTGAGTGGGCTGCACGCTTAATGTGCGCGCAGTAATGTGAGTTTGAGCGCGTGCAGAGAGTGCGCTAACCTCACTACTGTGTCTTTATGACTGTGCATTTCTATAGGCTGCATCCTCTTTGTGGTTCTCTTTGTCTTTCTGAGGACCGCGCTCAGGTTTTGGACACGGGGACTTTCAGGACTGCGAGGACATTTCTGGAAAGCGAGGAGATTTGTGGAGAGGTATATTCGTAGACGGAATGAAGGGGGAAATAACAAGTAGTTTTGGAAAGTGAGGAAAACTGGGACAAAATAACAATAATGTGAAATAGAATAATAAGAGGAAGGGGAAGTCAGAAACTTTTTTTGGAAAAGGAAAACATTATTGAAAAGGGAGGACATCTGGAATTGTTAAACAGCAAGTCGTTATAACGAGAAGAGTGAAAGAAATACTGTAAAGAGAGGAATTAAAGACATTTTGGCACTGACATGAATGAAAGACATTAAGTGGAAAGTGTGAGCTTTTTTAGAAACTAAGGACATGCTAAACTATGATGAGACTTTAAAATATGTGAGGAAAGTTGTAATATTTTTGTATTTTTAATGTTTTGGTAAATAAGAAAAAAATGAGACAAAATGTCAAATTTTGGGAAACTGATTTTAACATTTTATTATTTTTGTTTTCTTTTTCTGTTTCTTAAGGGGAAGGACATTATTATGAGTCAAGGATAATGAAAATGTTGTTGGAAAGAGGACTTATTGAAATAAGAGAAGCCTTCTGTTGAGTGAGGACAAGGACAAGAAGAAAAATACTTCTGAAAACAAGGAATTGAGGAGATTTTGTGGAAACCGATTTTTAATTCTGAAAAAATCAGAACAATTTAAAAACATTTCAGAAAAGGAAGGAAAGAAGAACGTTTTAAGTTAACTTATTATAACTTATTCTTATTTCTGAAAAGTGAGAGCATTTCTACAAATTAGGGAGATTTTGAGTAGAGTCAGAACAGACTGTTTTTGGAAAGAAAACAGATTTTGGTGAACAGCATTTTTAAAAATTTATTTGAATTGTGATTTTTTTTTTAGTTATAATTTATCCGATTTTTGGAGAGAAGAAATAATATTAAAGGACTTACTGGGAAAATGGGGAAATTCTGATATCAATATTATCCATTAATCTTATGCTATGTGAAAAAGGATATTTTCATATAGCATTATTTTTGGTGAAGACATTAGAATTATGGAGAAAGAAAGGCTGTTACAGACGTTTGCGAGTGAGGAAAACATTTTCAAAAAGAAGGGCATATTTGAAATCATTAGAAATTTATTTTTTGAGAGCTATGACATAAATAGGAACATTTACAATAACACCAACTTGGAAAATTAAATTAGAAAATGAGGAACTTCCCGCATTTTCTTAGAAACTTCTGAAAGTCACACGGCATTTGAAAGGACGCAGCTGGAAGGAAAAGTGTGTTGTTTTCATAGGATACACTGTAGGTTTGCAAATGTATATTATTTTAAAATTGCAGCCTTTTTGGAACATCAAGTTTCATAATTTCAATATTTTGTGGTTTTAATAATGTTATTAGCTATAAAATGCATAATGTTTATGAAACCCCTGAAAGAAGAGCATACAAACATATGTGTTTGGTTGTCTAATAATAAGCAATATTAAGCTATGGAGTAGTAATTACCGTGTAATAATACAGTGTGCCTCTTAGATGTCCATTAATTTTGCTATGAAAGACCAACCTAAATTAGTAAAGTGAAAAATGGAAAGAAATAGAAGCTCTCAGCCAGCGAGTGTATGTGTCACTGTGTCCTATATGGCTGGATTGGCGCTGTGTGAAGAGGAGCTTCCTGCTGCTTAGTATTCAGTCCAGCACTCTGCCTGTCTGGTACAATATGATGCAGAGCTCCCCTATACTGAGGAACACACTTCAATATAAAGCGTGTACCCTCACACACACACACAGTCTTCCAAATGCACACAAATTCATTCGAGTTTCACGCACTTTTGGGTTACAGCAGAAATGTACATTACGTACCGGTGTTCTCATTTTTGTTGCACTATTTTTTTTTCCTGAAAACAATCTAAAGGTGCCACATTAAAAAGAAATGGTGGCTGCAGATTGCCCTGTAGGTCAATGCCATTGCAGCACTTAGTAACTATATCTGTGACGGGCTTATTTTTTTAGCAAAACTGTGCCAAAGTTCAATACAATGTAAGAACATCATGAAGGAGGCGGAGCAAGCACCATCAAATCATTTACTTTCTATATCAAGACACCATGGGGTGCAATGTCATAGACATTAGAAAGGAGAGGCATGGCACTTAGAGATGGCCTGCCCCCCCAACGAGCCAATCAAAAACTGATCCTTGAAACACATGAACCAGTCACGTTGTGGCATTCATGCATGCACACAAAAGAGATTCATGAGGGTTGTATGCATGCTAACCGTGTACTGCAGGAAACATGTGGCTTACTGTATCCATAACATGAACTGCATTTGTTCAGCACCCTGGTGGGAGGAGCCAGAGACCCCTGATCATGTGCAGAGCCTGGATTGACCTGTTAATGAGACTGTGAAGTTACCTGTATCAGCTGATGTTTTTGTACAATAACAAGAGTGGGCTGAAAACTGACGAGTTTTACATGCCTGGCGTATGACTGAAAATCAATCAGTACCACAAAAAAGTGCTTTAAAATTGAAGTTGGGACAACCTTTGAAGCCAAATGTTTGAAGTCCAGGGTTCTACTCCAAGCTGAGGGATTTTTGATACAAGTAATGGAAAAGTCCTGCTGTAATGACACTTACTTCAACCTAGAGTGTATAAAGTAATTCCCAGCAATTAAAGAAAACGACAGAACAACCCGAAGACAAGGAATTCAATGTCAAAGGAGGGGCTTAACTTTTCGATCTATGTTTCAGTCATCCGCTACGGTCATGAGCTCTGAGTAGTGACTGAAAGAAAGATCAGAAAGTAAAAGCAACTGAAATTATTTTCCTCCACGGGGTGGCTGGACTCACACAGCGAGGAGCTACAGAAAGGAGCCAATTTACGTGTTTCAGGATGCCTCCTAGGTGGCTTCCATTGGAGGATTTCCAGACCCAATCAACTGGTAGGAGACTCCAGAACCGACCCCGAACACGCTGGAGAGATGATTTATCGCATCTGGCCTGGAAATGCCGCCCACATCACCCAGGAGGAGCTGGAAGATATTGCCAGGAAGATGGACGTGTGGACTAATTTGCTTAGTCTGCTGCCACTTTGACCCGACTGCAGATAAGCAGCTGAAAATGGATGAATGGACAGACGGACAGGAAATCACTCAACAACCCGAGGACCCACTTTCATACCTAAAAATGATTGTAAATCATTTGTCATCGCTCCCTAAAATTGCTCCAGTTTCAGGCTGGAGCAGAGAATCTGCTGCACACATCCAAACACTCACAGGCAAATGTTTGTGAGTCCAAACAAGCTCACACACACACACGCACACACAGATCAGGCAGCCAGGTGAGGTGTGTGTTTGTGCCAGAGCCAGACAGCAGCTCTGTGTTTTATTACAGCAGAGAACTTTAACAAACCCAACAAACAGAAACACCTGGTGTGTGATGTGATGCTGCAGTGCACAAACCAAACAGCACAAATGAACAGAGAGAGAGGTGCAGTGCTGCCTCGTGTTTGTCTTCATATCATTGCAGAATTCTTTTATTATTCTAGATGTAAACTGCTTTTATTGGTGACCTATAAAATATTATTTATGTGAGCCGTGCGAATCTAGAGCCGATGGCAGCTGCTTGACCACTTAAGGTCTTGCCAAAATATCAGTGGAGCTGTTTGATGGATTGGCATGAAATTTCTGCAGAATGTCTTAATTAACCGTTCTATCTTTTTCATATTTTAAAGCCTGATTGAGCAGCCATACAGTTGTAGTCCACAGCAAGACAGTCCTCAGCAATTAAAAGCATATTAACCATGCATAGGCATAAAAAATAATGGCCAGTGTCTCTCAGAGTCAGTCCCAGAAGTTGTCTAACAACAATAATAATAAAGTACCATAAAGCCAGTGTTCACATTAGTTTCTTAACTCATTGTAACAATCTTTTTATTTCTGTGTCTAAACCTGTGATAATCAGGAAATCCGCCAAAACGAGTTCACTTGTGAGACCAGCCCTATTTTTAATTTCTTCAAACATCAGCGAGTGAAATCAAAAGAAAAAAAGTGACTGAAAAATAAAACCACGAGACGTGAACCAAGTTGTCGAAGGTGAAGAACTTGCAACCGACTCCACCGCCACACTTCAAGCCTCCTAATGAGGATTTTGTAGCTTGTTAAAAGAGGCCGTCGTGTCCCTGCATTGAGTTTCCAGTTCATCAAGGCACAGATGCCAAAACTTCTGCTTATCTAAAGGGCGTCCAGGCATTGGAATGGGCTGTATTTGCAGTCCGTATTATTCCTGTGGCATCAGATAGTGCTATTTGTCCAAGCTGCTCTCTGTGGCTCATGGATGCATAAGCTATCCTTTACCATCTGTACCCTGATGCAACGGTTATCAGCAGGCAATGCGTTAGGACGCTAACGTCAAAGAACATCTTGTGCATAAGCAGATTACATTATGTATAGCTATTTCACTCCATGCTATTTCTATTATTTTAAGATTTATTTTGAGGAATTTTGTCTTGATTTTGACACAGACAGTGGAGAGGAATAAAGGAAAGATAGCAAGAAGCCAACTGGAGATCCACTGCTCTCGTTTGCATCGTAACCACCTGCTCATTCACCTGAACCATTGTATTTTCTGAAAGTTCATATTAACACAGTAAAGGTGTGTCTACAAAAGATGACCACATTTACTCAACCTCTGCACTCACAGCCTGCTGGAGATAAATATTTTCGTGCTATTAGGACTGACAGCTGATACGAAGGACAGAGCAGACCACTCTGTTACACTGGTGCACAAACAGTACTGCAGTACAGTTTGTGGTGTAAACAGACACTATTAAAAAAAAAAGCTGCAGCATTTAAGCCTGGTGTGAAGGCCTCGACTCCTCGTTCATCACCTCCCTCATTCCATTCTGGTTTCCATGGAGACTGGACTGATCGGGTGATTAGCCACGTCAATTAACCTCTGACCAATCACAGAGAGAGGCTGAGAAGCAGCAGCTCATTGTGAACTGCAGGTTCAGTCACAGCAGAATCCAAAAGCTCAAACGGCGAAATACAACAAACAAAAAACGATCTTCTCGAGTCGATCGAGAAGCCTTCGGCGCCGCGTGACAGGCAAATATCACAGCGTAAAATCACTCTGCTGCAAGGTGAGGTTGAGCTGTTGAGATATTTAAGTAAAAGTATGAGAGGCTAATCAGGAGAATTGTGTTTAAAAGAAGTAAAAATACTGTGAGAGTCATTTTCCGCTGCTGCTGTTCACAGTGGAGTCATTTTAATGACTTTTTACAGGACTGAAGCTCATTATTATTTTCATAATTTCCGAGCTACTTTTTTTCAGTAAAATCACTTCTATAATTCGCAAAATATGAACAAAAGCCTGTTACGCTTGCTCTTGGTAACTGCAGCTCGGAAATAAATGCAGTTTTCTGCCTCGGCGTAATTTTTTCCATAAATGTACGGATACATGAGCCCACTTCACACATGGGCTTGCCAAAGACCTGACTCTCCTGCAGGGTGTGCTGGCCATAATTAACCCTGCTGCACTCCATGTGCCCTCCTGTAAATGTGGGAATCTGAAGTGCCATGTTTCATATCCGCAGACCTGGACACAAACACCCTGCCGGCCTCCTCCTTCTTCCAGTTAGATGACCAGGTCTGAGGTGTCACGTCAGCACTTCAGAGGAGATAAAACTCCTCCTCAGCCCTTGGAACAGCTTCTGTCAAACATTATTCACTTCATAACTGTGAAGATTCACACACGGACACAGTTTTAAAAGCTGAATTTGACCTCAAATGATCCCATACAGCAGTGGTTGTCAATCACTGACATGCAGGTATGTGTCTGTTTCTGTTAGACAACTGAAAAACTGATAAAAGAGATACAGCAGAAGGTCGTAAAATGCCAAAAGGCTAAAGGCCAACATTAATTCATGGGTGTCAGTGAGTCAACAGATCACTATATTATAATCCCGCTTTCATCTCACAAAGAAACTCGCAGCACTCTTATGTAAGTCAGCATCTTAACATGCTATGAATTCTTAACAGGATGACTGTGAGCAACAAGTCGTGCTTCTCGGATTTTTTTTCCCAGTAACATGAGCTCGATTTCTTTCAGGTTTGTGTTGAGGAGGAGGCTTGAAAGATGCAGAAAAAAACTCCACAGGGTAATGTACCGAACGTGAAGGATTTGGCTCGATGGACATTCAGGATCTTCATTTTCAAATAACTTTATCTTGAGGTTTAGTCTTCTCTAAAGCTTACTGAGGGATATGGAAGAATTAAGGAAGGCTCTTACTTCCTGCTAAGGCACAGCACAAAGTTTTGATCCCTGATAATAAACTTCCAACTTTACTGAAACAAAACTACTTCCAAACCCAGTCCAGCAGTGTCAGTCTGAATCATTACTCTATGCTGTGTTTTCCAGTAACAAAGTACACACTTTGAGTGTGCTTGTTTTTGGCTCTTAATAACAAGATAAGTGTGAGTGTAAAGAACATGTACAGTAACTTGTGCTTCTTACAATGAACACTCCAGAACATAAACAGGAAGCAAAGCTAAACGTTCATTTTGATGCCCCAAAAAGTTGATTCTGTTCATCTGGAATGTTTTCAGTGGGAGAAACAAGTCGTCACTCATCCAAGGGACTTCTTCACCTACGTCCAGATGAACAGAATGAACTTTTTGGGATTTCCTTACCTGGATGATTGAGCATGCATCAAGTCAATTTTGATGAACACAAATTTGGATGTTAGAGCAGGAACTGCTCTCCAAGAGATGCAAGACGGGAGTTCTGTCCGCAGTAAGGTGGATTTGAAAGTCTGGCTCTATTCTGAAACTTCCAGTTCTTACGTGTTCAGACAAGAAAACACAAAAAAGTGAGGAAGGCACGAGCAAGACCAAAAAATAAGACAGAGCAGTCATCAGTGACCATAGATATGACACTGAATAAGTCAAATAAAATGGAGGAGTTGAGGTGGGCTGCAAAGAGGCTTGCAGCGACAGAAGCAAATCTATGAAGGCTAAACCAGCTTAAATAAAGTCCCCTATATGGATCAAATAATGACACTACATTACTCTCTGCAATGTAGTGTAATTACTTTATCCAAAAAGTATCAAAGACTGGCACTGACCACAAGAGCCTGGAGAGCAATGATGCAAACTTGCTTGCATGTTAGCTGCCTGAGTACGGTGACTGACTGACCAAACTTCTAAAAATAAAAATTGTTTATATGTGAAAATGAATTTTATTGTGACATCTACTCTTATTGTAGTTCAATAAAACTACACTATAGGTTGCAATGCACTGATGAGCTAAGTATCTGCGGCAATGTCCCGATCTATCAAATTCAGTTTCATGCTGTTCTGTGTTTTTACTGCAGCACCTTTAAAGCACTGCAGCGATTTCTACTGAGAGAAATCATTGAGGAGCCTAACAGCAAAGTGGCAGCAGTTTGGAGGCGTTTCAGCTGTGCTACACCAACAGCTTCTCTTTGTATGTCTGCAATTTTTTGTGCTTAAACACAAACTGTGATTAAGTAAGTCAACACGACTGAAGAGCTCCAATGACTGCAACCATTTTAGTCTTTGTTTGGTAGGATAGCGGAGACAAGACCGGGAAAGCTGGAAGAAAGACATTCAGTAAATGTTATCCAAGCAGACTTGGACCCAGGCATTCACATTAGCCTTACCGCATATGGTACGGGTCGCCTATTTAACCCGTTGGTTAAATAGGCGACCCATACCGTAAACTGGTGCCACGTTCTTGGAAAACGGTTGTTGTACTTCTGGTAAAATAACCTTGCCCTAAACGTCAGAGAAAGATTCCCAGTCTCTTCCACAGAGTGAGGAATTTGGCTTATTGATCAAACACTGGTATTGGATCGGGTATTTCCATAAAGTTAATTACAATGTAACTCAGTGTCAAATTATAGTGTTTCTTTGTTTGTTTGTTTTACTTAGGAGGAGCTGGACAAAGTTGGGGCAGTGGATCCTTAAAAAAAAGTTTCTGTTAACTGGCATAAATTAAAAAAGATAAAGAAGAAAAAACTGTTTGGGATGATGCCTTTCAACAAAACAAACATGAGGAGGTTTTGGTGCTTCTGTTTATTGAGGCTGTGATGTCTACATGACTGGTATTTGACAACTGGCTTGTCTGACAAACACTATGCAAATTATATAAAGACTAAAACTTTTACAAACCGAAGTGAAACTAAACATTTGTTAGAACAGAAAGCACTCAAATGAAACAACCATCCACAAAAACTAAACAGAAGACAAAAGGTTTAAAGTAAATAAAAATTAAAAATGAATAAAAGTAAGGAAATCTTATCCAACCTTCAGCAGGTTTACTGGAGCAAAAACAACACTTTGCTTCTAAAAGCAAGAAACCGACGTGTTAGATACCAGCTCACAGCTCACGTGGCCAAATCTCAATCGAATTGTCATTTTTCATCATGTAGACACAGATTTGGCCGCTAACGACTCCTCCACCTCCCATGATTCACCTCTGTGGCAAAGAGCAGCGGGGCGGGGCTGAGTGACTGACAGGATGATGAGTGGATGCGGTCAATGTGTGAAGCTTTAATGATCTGTAACAAGCAGACAAAGCCGGTCGTGAGTGGCTACAGAGATCCACAATCATTACTCCTGCTTGAATTTGTGTGTGTGTGTGTGTGTGTGTGTGTGCTTGCGTGTGTGTGTGTGTGCGTGTGTGTGTGTGTGTGTGGTTAGAGCCAAACACACATGGTAAAACTTTTTTTTTTTACAATGCATCAGTGCGACCTTAACCTTAACGAGGAAGGAACAGGAACAGAAAACATCCAACCGAATCTGAGGTGACTCTCTGAATCATTTTTACCTTTTTTATGAAAGGAAGCCTAACAATTAAGATATTTGAGTTTTTCACCCAGACAGACTCCAGCTGTGAGATAAGATTACAGATGTTTCAGGGGTCAGAGGTCATAAAAGATGGAAAAAATATTACTAAGTTTTCCGGTAATCAACGCTCTGAGTCAGACTCCACAGAAACCAGCTGTCGGTCTGCTAACATGAATGATTTTACACACACACACACACACACACACACACACACACACACACACACACACACTCTTCATAGAGAACAGAATCTACCCACACTGAATCACTGAAAATGTGTGTGTCCTTATCCAGAGAGTGTGTGTGCGTCTGTGATTTTTACACTATGAGTCATTCGAGGCTCCACAATAGACTGTGATGAAGCCTTCTGCATCGTGTCTGTGTGTGAGTGTGTGTGTGTGTGTGTGTGTGTGTGACCTCCATTGATCAGAGTGAGGTAATCAGATTGATGGCAGTCTTGGCAGCAGCTTAGATTTAATAAACCGCAGGCAGACAGACAGACAGGCAGACAGACGGACAGACATGCAGGCGGGCAGTTCAGATGAGGTTGTGTCGGTCTGACTTGACAGTGTGACATCACAGAGAAAGACTGTCAGATGTTCAGATGTTACGTAAACCTGCAAATGTCGGTGTCGTGCCAATGTCTCGTATGGTGCTCGTCTTCCTGAGCTGGAATTTTCTGAAAACCACAAACGATGTCAGTTATAATTCCAGCACAGACCCAGTGTGTTCAAATCACAGAGCATCACGTAATGTTTCCTCTGCCTTTGTTAGACACAAGGCGTCTTCTGGTGTTGGTGCACCAACTGGGAATATTGGCCATGGAGAGATACAACCGTTTTTGGATAGCTCGAAGTGTTAGGTTCACCAGCCAGGAGGCTTTAGTTTGTATTTATTCATGTTTGGTTTTACCACTAGCTGATTCTTATATTCCCACTTTCTCTTGCTGGTTGTGTTTAGGGCAGTCAAAGGAGCTTGCAAAGAAAAGCGTCTGGACTTCTTTAAGTTACTTGAAGACGTTTCACCTCTCATCCGAGAAGCTTCTTCACTGCCCTTTGTTTAGGGCAGTGTTTCTCAAAGTTGATATGCCAATTTAGAGATCCGCCACATGAATGAAGGCTGCAGAGGTAAAATGGCGATGGCAGTGTTGTTATTTGAGCCACTGATAGAACAATAAAAGCAATTTGGTTGCTCCTTGTAACATATCTTTGGGGTTGATGGTGTTTTAGGCTGGCTAAAGTCATTTTTGTACTCGTTTACAGTTCATACACCATTACTGAAATGGCACTGCATGTGTATGTGTTAAGAATCGAATGTGTAGTCTTTCATGATGGCTATAAGGCAAGAAGTGAAATTTGAAGAAAAGAGCTCATTTTGTTTGTGCTGCTATGTCCTACATTATGAAGGAAAAGCCATTTTGGCCCACTTAAAATGACATCGAGCGCTGCCCCTGGACCACCTCATGTGTTTCCTCATTTGTTGAGCTGTCTGCAGACATGACGACCGACATTCTGATATGTGATGTTCTTTATAACCAGGGAACAGTTTGCTATAACATTTGCCCTGTTGAGATTTAATTTCAGCTTCTCCTCCAGTCTTCATCAGCTCTGTGGGTGCAGAGTTTTTTGAACCCCAGAGATCCAAATGGTGCTGCCATCTATCACATTTTCACAAGGCAACGTGACTTCATGTCTGTCTCTGACAGCTGAATGCTGCACAGTCGCTACTAGAAAGCTACTGTCGGCTGCTCCTTACCGAAAGGAGTTGCCACAGTTGGTAGCTCTGAGGATGCTTTCCCTGACCCCACCCCAATAGGAATTTAAGTCTCTGGGTGGAATTGTACCAGCGCCAAAGCCGAAAGATCATGGTTTGGGTTATAACACACCTTGTAATCCTTCACACTGAAAAACTGCAGGTTGACTGCACCATCTTACTAATACCATAACCAACAGCATACCAGCTGCTATACAACAGCATTATTTTACACCCCCAGAATGAGAACGGTCTGACTGCTGACCCACAGCGTCCACTGCAAGAATTCTGCAGTTTTAGTTTTAAATCAAATCTCATTTAAGTTCTTTTTTGTTTTGTTTTTTAGTTCTGGTATTAGTTATAGTTTTTATTATATAATGGGTGGATTTAAGAACTGCTCAATGATATAGCGATACAACAATGCCTGCTAATTATTACTAAGTGACAGACTAATTAAATACCAGCATTTCACTTGCAACAGCTACAACTACAATTACCTGCACAGCAGTTCACTTACTTAAATTAGTGGAAGTGAGGCCCATACATCAATAAGCTACAGCATCCACGCCCTAAATTAAGCCTAAACACACATGAATGAATTCAGGTGTTTCAGCTGTTAAGAATGGGGAACTAGGAGGAGCTCCAAACTGTTTTTGTCTATTTCGGCTTTAAAGTTGGACATTTAGATGTCAGGAAGACTGACAAACTGTTGGAGGAAGCTTCAATTGGCCATTAGAGGAATTGCAGTTTTTGGTACTTCCACACAGGAAGTTTCTCCTTGGTTGTCATAACTACCAAAAATTAGTTTGTGACAGCATTATGCTTTGTTTCTTAAATGACTGGGCTCTTTCGTGTCTGGGTAACCAGTATAGCTTTGGTTTGTTAGGTGAAATGTTCCAAACTTTCTCATGTTGCAAACTATCGTTTAAAACTTCTTTTGGCTGCTCCCTTATTCACGAGGGGATCCCACAGCAGATGGACCCACATATTTGATTTGGCAGATTTTTACCGAAACAACCCTCCCAGGCATTTTTGTCTCCTCCAAGACTTGAACCCGAGATCACTCATGTGTCAGATGAATGTGTAAACCACTACATTGTAAATTGTAGTTTGCAAAAATCAAAATTCCTCCAACTTCCCCACCTTACTGCTGTAAATCTGCATTCAACCACTGATTTGCAAGTCTGTTGCGTAGTAAAAGCTTAGTATAACAAATGTGAATGGCAGCCTGATGTTCAAAGTGACATCCTCATCCCGGCTGTAAAGAAACTGAGCTGAACTTTCCCAAATGCTGCAAATTGAAACACAACAGCTCGTTGAGCACGGAGAGCAGCAGCAGGAATGATTTTATCTGTGATGTGAAGAGACCCACAGGTGCGAATGGAGAATTTATCTGTGACCAGCAGTCTGCTATGACTGGTCAAGTGTAAGCTGAACCTGTGTTTAATATCCTCTGTCACACACAGGTGGTGCTGGGCTGCGGAGATGAGGCAGGTTTATTTTCCTCTGCAGTTATGAACGATCGCCGGGCTCTGGCCTGTCTCTGACTCAGACTCTGCAGAGAGCCGACAGAAAATAAAGGAGTTTTTCTTTCATTACTTCTCAACTGAGTTCACCTGGTGTCTTTGTTTACACAGCAAAACAGCCAGGAGAGAAATCTCCTACGGTTCATGCAGAGCCACAACACCCGGTCTGACAGGAAGATTATATTTCGTCAGGTCTCTTCTCATTCTTCATCGCAGCAGAGAAGAAGACCGTTTACGCAAAACCACATGCTGAGATCAACGACAAGCGTGATCCTAAACCTTTTCACAGAAAATTTCCCATCTGTCCGGGTTGGAGCACGAGTTTGACATCACTGAACTAAAGTCCACTTCATTCCCTCCGACAACAGCTATACGACAAACAACAGAGACGTGGTCAAAGATCAAAGCTCGCTCAGCCAAGAACACTGTGATCACCCAGTAATGATGACAAAAGGTGAAAATACAGACATCTATAAATGTCTAAATACAGACATAGACATACTGTCTTAGGATGAAAAAGTAAATAAAGTTTTGGGCCTTTCACCCTACACAACCTCACGCTCTAAATTAGCAGGTAGGACAGCAGCAAGTTTTAGAAAACTATTGACTTTCAGCATCTGCAACAACACTTAAAGCACTCTTCAAACACAAATTTAAAAAAAAAATGCATTAAAAAAGGCTACAAAATCATCTAAAAACGAAGACATTTTTCACAAAAATCTAATGACGCATAATTCATAAGTAGGTGGAGTTTCCCTGACATGAGACATAAACAGTTGTACCATCACAGACTGTCTTGAATAGTGTGCCGACTTGCTGTTGGTGGGTTTTATAACCTAAATCAACTTAAGGTCGGTTAGTGGAGAAAAACCACTTGATGCGGTGGACCTTCTACAGGAACGGATGCTAACGCAGCAAATGATTCACTTAAAAGCACAATATAAACTTTAACCAACACCTATTTCAATACTTTGCAGAGCGCATTCACATGAAATTCATAAAATCTTTCGTCATGTATCGAAGCATCTGAGAGTCTCTCTTTTTTAATACACGTTTAGGGAATAGAGCCACTGGAAACTGGACAAAAATCCTCACGCCTGATCGAGACAACAGTCTCGACACTTTGCTATCCATGCAAAACTATGAACTTCTGCTTTAAATGGAACCAAACAAACACAAAGAATAAAGTATATTTTATATATAAAGGATATCTATGCAAACACTCATCCTACGCTGAGACGGCCTGCCTTTGACCTCTAAAGTTCTCTTTTATATTCACTGGTGGACACCTCAGACAGTTTAAAGAAATCCTGCATTAAATCGGAACTCATTCATGGAAAAGCTTGAATGTTGTCCCTGACTCTGACTATACTGTACATCCAGACAGCGGCCCACCTGTCCAGTTTCAAGGGTCAAGTGTACCTGAAGCCAGGGTCTAAATCCATTTCCAGTGAGATTGATTTAACCCCCAAAATGATTCCCCAGTAGTTACAACAACACTGAGCAGTACTTTTTAAGACGCTGCTGCAGGAAAGATTTCTAGTTTCTTTAGCTTTTCACCCCCAATATAAGATCCATATAAGAATAAAGAAAACTACAGAAGAAGAACGAACAAACATAATCTGTTAAATGAAATTCCATTATGTTAGTGCATGGTTTTTGTAGAATATTATATTTATCTAATTGAGTAAAGGCTTTAATGTTTCTTTACTTTCTTCACCTCGCATCCTTTCCTCATCACTGACTTGCTCTCCTGTTCCTTTGTCACCTGCTCATTTCCTGATTGAATTCGCCTGTCACACCTTATTTGAGGGCAGCACTCACTTTTTTCACCTTCCCACCATCGACGGTTCCAATTTAGCAGACAGTGTGCATCTTTCTCACATTTCTCATCGTGGCTGAAATTAATTTTAAGTCAGATAATAAACCTTTGTTCACTGGATAATAATCTAATAGCTTATTAATTAAATGCATTCTTATCGGATGCTCATGACGGCAACAAAACCTTCTTATGAACTTCCTAATTAACAACCTGCCTTTGTACCCTGGACTGGGGGTATTTATTTGCACTCTCAGGGTTGGTTCCTTACAGAGGCCGGTGTTGAACCTCTGGTAAGAACTCTGCACGTTAATGTGACGGCACAGAAACAGACCCTTTAAAAAAGGAAAAATTGGGCTCAGGGGCTTTTACAGGTTTATTTTTTATTATTCATTCGTACATGTGGAAATGACATTTGTGAGGCACTTTTCTATCCTTGCTCACCTCACAACTCTTTATCTTTTAAACATCTTTGGCCAATTGAGAATCACAAAGACCTCCAGAAGATTCAAAGTCCAGGACCTTCTTGTGTGCAAACCTCTGCTGCTGATATGCAAGACGAAAAAGAAGGAAGCTTGTAATATATATTGATTTTAATGAAACAATAAAGTTAATATTTTATATCATAATATTTCTTTTTTCTATTTTTTACCAAACAGCTGCACAAATATTATTGCTTGAGAACTTCTATGTGCCTTTTGAGGACCTTAAGAAGAAACACATGGTTACTTTGGGGCCCAGTAATTGGTCCTTGGGGAAACATAAACGTGTACTGCACCTGTCGGGAATGCACTGATTGTGTTAGCGCCTTTAACAGCAATTTTATTCACCCAGTTTTTTTGGAAAACTTTCAGCTGCACCCCTGTTCTTTGTTATTTGTAGTTTGTAGCAGATGATAATCAGGAAGCTCAGGAGGTTTTATACCAATGAAAACTGGGTTTGCTGTCCAGATTTGATGTGTCAGCAGGCTAATTTGCTTTATCTTCCTGTGGATTTGACCCTTGTGTGGAAATGCACTGAAGGAACCTTAATTCTGGGAAAGTTCCTGAAACTTTAGGTGAAGAAAAAAAGAGTTAATATCTGAGTAAAGACACGAGTCATAAATGTTAAAGATGCCCTGATTTTGCTTCAGAGCTTCCAATCCCCCCAAAATTTCCCCCTGCAGGGAAATCAGGTGGTTCTTATTCAAGAGTTTCAGTGATGTAATTTCCCACGGCTGTACTAACCCTTTTTTAAAATTAAGCAACTTTAATTTGCACACTGGGTTCGAAATAAATATGTACAATAAACTCAGCATAGGCGCCTGCACAGCTAGCAGACTGAAGATAAGCCAGGGCAGATTTTCCTATATAATCCACTGATGGTTGGGTTGGATGATGAAGTCTAAAAGTAATCCAGGTTTCATGTGAAGCTGTCGCATAATCTAAATTAGTCAATTTTAGCATGTATTTTATGTTACTGTATGACGTTTTTTGCATTCTTGCCTGCTGTTAAAAGTTAACAACGAAAATGCAGCATTAAGTTACTTTAAGTGTTAAAAATGTAACTACTTTTTTATTTTTACTGTAGAAGTCAATAATCTCTTAAGGATTTAAGCAATTTACCTTAATTTTATGGAGATTCTTCCCATGCAGGGAAAAGCAGATTGTTCAAACATGTCAAATTGAAAATAGAGATGTTAAAGGTTCCAAAAGGTCAACGCAGACTTCACTTCAGCTCTGCATAAATCATTACAGGAAAATTACAGGATCACTTGGTAACCCAGTAGGAATAAACAGCATTACATACAGTGGTCTCAGCCCAGATTATCATATCCTACAGAGGTATCCTATACACTCACCATACAGAACAATACAGGCTTCATGGCACCCAGTAGGAACATTACATAAATATTACAGGGATGTTACGGAGCCCCGGGTCTGCTCACTCACACCTCTAAGCAATAAAAGTGAAATCATAAACGAGCACGATAATGAGCATAAACATAATCAAAGAGGTAGCATAAGGTCACCACAGGCTGAGCGGCTCAAACAGCTCACTGTGGCGCTGCGATGGGAATATCACAGGAATATTAAAGTCAGTACAACGCGTGACAAAAGGCACAGTGAGGCAAAGCGCCACGGCACCATAGAAACAACGCACAACATGACAAACATGTGCAAAATATCATGGGAACAACAGAAGCATGACTGACTCACTACAGGGAGATTACAGAGGTGCCACAGTCAGACAATGTCCCCGCGAAGGCGCACGGAGAGCGGCACAGACACACTCCACAGCCTCGCGCTCTTACGGGAATAATAAGAGGACTGTCAACACAACTGAGCTGTGAAACAACGCGAGCGTGACACTATAGGAAAATTACAGCAGTGTGCTCAACGTAACCGGAGCCGCAGAAAGAGCGAGAATGAGAGAAACCTCAGAGAAGGAAAACATACTGAAATGGCGAAGATGGAGACTCCTCTATCTCTTCTTCCTCCTCTCCTCTTCCTCTCAGGTCTGAAAGTCTGCAGCCTTCTTCCCTCGCTCTCACTCTCTCTCTTTCTCTCTAAAGGTCTCTCTACCACTGTCTCTCTCTTTTGTCGCTGTGATATCTGGCCATGCCTTCACAGGAGGGGGAGGAGGGGGTGGAAGAGGAGGAGGGCGAGGAGGAGAAGGGGGGGCCAGACAGACAGAGAGGAGGGAGAAGAGGATGATGATGTTGATGAAGATGGTGGAGGGAGAATCAGACACTGCAGCAGAGAGCGAAGAAGAAGAAGACGGCGCCTTTACCTCTCTCTCTCTCTCTCTCTCTCTCACCTTCTTCCTGATCCTCTTTTCTTTATTTCTCGAGGACGCGCACGCAAGCCCAGCGACGCTCCCGATGATGTGTGCACGCACGCGTGCAGGCTCCAAGGATAGCGATGCATTCACCACCACCGCTCCACCTCCTCATCCCTCCTTCTCACTCGCTTTTTTTCTGAATTAATTTCAAGCCTGTAGACTCTGAGAGCGTGTGTGTGTTGTTTTTGCACCCTGCAGACACACACGCACACACACACAGACAGACAAAAGTCTCTCCATAGGCGTTGAAATGTGTCAGTGTGTAATTCCCTTTGTTCAGCTCTGTGTGAACAAAGAGGTTAGACTGTCTTCATTAGTAGTAGCTGGAGTAGGCCACTACTCACACTGCAGTTTTATTTTGAGAGTAAAATGTTCATTAACACAACTTTTCGGGTGTCACATTGTGAACGTGTCCTTTTCTCATTCTCCAGGTTTTATTTGGTACAGATGTGTTGCAGCTTTTCCAGAGGATGAGCGCTCAGACTGTCCAGTGGAACTGCTTCCCTGGTGCATCAAAGAGGCAAAAAGACAAGCATCGCTCGACAAGTGTCATTTTAGAGGATGGCTGCTAAAATAAATGACCTATAACTCATCTGAAGTAGATGCTGTGGGATGTCGGCTCTTTGTTTTGCCTCTACTTGCCTTGCAGTTGCAAGACTCTGTGGTTGTTGCCAGTGATGGGAATAATGGCGTTACAAGTAACGCCGTTACTAACAGCGTTACTTTTTTCAGTAATGAGTAATCTAACTAATTACTATTTCTATCGTTACAACGCCGTTACCGTTACTAAGAAGAAAATGCGGCGCGGTCGCGTTACTATTTTTCAACAAACAGACGGTTGAAGCTGTGTTCAGCTTACTGCTCCTTATATCAGTTGCAGGGAAGTAGCTGTAAGTAATCTGGGCGCTACAGCTTTAAGCAGCTGCGCGCGCTCCCGCGGACGGCAATCACTTTCTGGCCGACGATCACTTTTTGCACAACACCTGGAGCTAAGGGGGCAAAACAATCGCATGAGTGCTGCTGTTTGACTGAGGAAGAATAAAGTAGTCGTGATAAGCCAATCACATGACCACTTCAAGATGACAAAGCAACAAGGTGATATATACCAGTTTTTAAATTGTGTTGATAGGCCACGTAAAACCAGAGTCATGATAAACGATATATAAGCGGCGTTTTTTCCTCAATAGTTTCTTCATGTTTAACGTCTAAGGACAGCGCTAGCAAGCACTCCGTGCTTATGACCAAAAAACCCCAAAACAAAACAAAAAAAACAGCCTTTTGGTCTTGGTGGAAAAATGCACCATGCCGACCAATCAAAAACTATATGGCAACATGACATTTGGTTGTTTAGGAAGAGGGGCAAGTTTTAGGAGTGACGGTGAGAGAGAGAGGGAGGGAGAGAGAGAGAAAGACAGCAGAAACACAGAGAGAGCGAGTTTTGAGATGTGAGAGATTTGTGACATTTAACGTTTTTGGAGTGTGTAGTTAATGTGTTGTCTTTTGTAGTTAGTGTGTAGTGTTGTGGATAGTTTTGTGTTGTGTGTCAGAACAATGAGGTGACTGCTGTCTCAGGAGTGATACACCTGCTGCTGTCAGACCTGCAGGTATCAGGCTGTGATGTTCTCCTTTATAGTGGACAGAAATATTTGAAGTGGCACAAATAATTTGTGTGGCATCTTTTTGAATGCAGAACAGCTGATTGTTCTGTAAACAGTTTGAAATTATTATTTAAAAAAAGGGGTAAAAGGTAAATGGCTGCAAATAACTTTGTTGTTTGCAAAACTTTAAAAAATTGACAATTTATATTTGCATTTAAAGTTATGAAATGTGATTCAATAAACATGTTTGTGGTTGTTACAGTACAAAATATAACTTTTTCTACTCGGATTTTGTTTGTTGTCTGATTTTAGATCAATTGTGTTAATACAGTATGTCAAAATGAAAACATAACTGTAAATTCAGACACGCAAGGTTGTGCTGAAAACAATGATACCAAACAAGGCAAATTAAATAGTTTTTAAAGGTGAAATGTAGAGGAAACATTAAAAGTAGTGAAAACTGAAGAAGCTTCTCGGATGAGAGGTGAAACGTCTTCAAGTAACTTAAAGAAGTCCAGACGCTTTTCTTTGCAAGCTCCTTTGACTACGATGACCTGGATGACTGAGAACCTTCACAGACATAGTGAAAAATATGCAATTATACCCTGGACCACAGAGGGTTTTTTTTAAAGTAACACAATAGTTGCTTTTCAAGTAATTAATTACTTTTAGAATATTGTAACTCAGTTACTAACTCAGTTACTTTTTTGAAGAAGTAACTAGTAACTGTAATTAATTACTTTTTCAAAGTAACTTGCCCAACACTGGTTGTTGCATGGGCTTAATTCCTTAGTCGCCAATTATCCACACCTGACATGGCATGCTGGGTTGGCTTGGGAGGGGCACCTCTTTTTACAGCTGTTGCTCATCATGGTTCTGCTGAAGATGTCTAGTGATGTACATTTTTTAAGGCTCTCTATATATATACATTTATAATTGAGAAGAGTATAAATGCATTTATGTAAGCACCAAGTTGAGCAGGCTTGCATTAAAACTTGTATATGTGGTTTCTGGATATTCTACAGTGCAGGGGAATTATGCTTGCTGGAAAATAAGTGGGAAATAACAAGACACAAATCTGCTGACAGGAGGATTTAATATTTAACGTATTTTCTTCTGTATTTTGGCAACAGTTTGTAAAATATTCATGATTTTTATTTTATTAAAATGTGTTTCTGGACACAATTTTCATCAGATTGGTCTCATATGTCAAAAAAACCCAAAAACAAACAAAGTGTCCATGTACACACTGATATGCACATTTTTCTTTTTTGAAAGGCAGTCAGGGCCACATTTGGAGGCTGAAGGGGGCATTTCACTGCCAGCACCAGAGTACCAGTTTGAATCCTACATGCATCCTCTACTTACCTGCATGATTTCAAATGCATTAAACCTCTTATCTTATAAAAATTACTGGACTCAAATAAAATGACTGACAACTCATTTTCATCCCATCTGAGAAGTAAAAGTAGAAACAAACGTACTGCAAACACAAAATTTACATCCTATGGAAACAGATTTCATTCTAACTCATCCTTTGAATGCATCTGGGCTGATATGAAGGGTGGGGGTGGATTGCAACAGCCTCTCTAAACTCTAGTTTTAAGGATATTTGGATGAATCATTCATTACACTAAAAGTTCGGAAAATACATTCATGTTTGGTATGAACATTTAGCTTAATTGTTCATTTCTCCTTTCCTTAGTTGTTTCATAGGTTTGAATTTATAGATTAAACATTTGGATTAGGATTAGGAATTAGCACTAGATGTTTCTGTAAAACTGCAATCTCTGTAAAAGGAACAAAAGGATATTATTTATTTATTATTGGTAAAATAATCAATGCTGTATTTGTGAAAACTAAAATCAGCTTTAGATGAACTACAGCCAGCTTTGGAGCAATGCGCTTCCTGGGCAGTGGAATAACAGGAATTAGGAATAATCAGGTTTGGTAATGCTCACTGTGGCCAGTGTGAGTCACATGATGAACGATGGAAATTGTAATGCTGTTTGGGCACTGGGCTATGCTGAAATTGTTGCACAGCCCTGTGCTACCTTGTGGCAGAAGAGTGAAACAGTAGCAGAATATTGAAAACAGTAGCAGAATTAGAGCTTATAAACCTTAAATGCCCCCATTAGACTCCATTAGCTCAGAGCTGCATGGTAGAATTTGAACATGACTTTTTTATGAAGTTTAAGGTCTAAGGAGCTTGGAAAGAATGAAGTTTAAGACACCAAAAACATCTTGTTGATCTCTCCTTGAGCTGTCAGTCATTTCAGTTTGCTTTCCTCGCCTCCACAGACATCACGAGGAGGGAGAAGCTTGCTCAGTGCTAGAAACTACTAGACACTTGGGCGATTCCCTGGAAGCAGTACCACACCAATCCACCTTTGTTCTTTAGTTTTAAATTCTCTCTTTAGTTTATCCTCATCTTTTCATTCCCCCACCCATTTAAAGTTCCCCCCTTCCCTCCCATTTTTTAAACTTTCACTTCAATCCATCGCCACGCTGTCTTTTCCCCACCTTTCCCCTGATCCATCGCTTTGTCTTTTAACTGAATCATTGTATTTCTCTCCATCGCTGCGTGTCCTCCTGCACATCTCTGTTATCCCTTCTTCTTCCCTCTCTCGTCTCTCTGCTCTGACAGCAGACCAGAGTGAACTGAGGACAGAGATGGAGGGAGAGAGGCTGGAAGAGAGAGCTTGGTTTGAACAGGCTGACCTAGTTAGATTCTCCTTTCAATAAAACATTGAGCCTGAGAAAAGAAACACACAGGTCTCTCTCTCCCTCACTCTCTCTCTCTCTCTCTCTCTCTCTCTCTCTCTCTCTTTCTCTCTCTGCTTCCTCAGCTCTCTCTACCTTGACTTCTTTTGGAGAGTTCAGTTTTGGATTCAAGGTTTAGTTCTGGAAACTTGAGAAACAGTTCCTGCGATGCTTGTTAAAGATGTCAGTTTGACTAAATATTAAAACTTACAGTGGCCTTGAAATTTCCAAGAGCTGCAATTTATGAGAGAACACAAAGTAAAACCAGTGGCAAACCAGAAAGAAAAACATCTTTTCACCTGCGTGGCATTTACTAAAAATCCTGCACAGAGGAGAAAATAAGAGAGCTGTTTCCAGGGGAAACTAGGGAGTGCCTGGACTGGGATACGGCTGTTGTTGCTATGGTTTGTGACTTATGAAGTTACTGGAGCCGACAGTTTATGTTGCTGCAGAGTTTCAGTGTTTGCAGGACTTGTTTTGTTGTATCGGTCAGTTATTACTGCAGAAATCTGCTATTTCCCAATTTTTTACTTCTCGACCGGCTCTCCACATATGGGCACTTACAGGCCAGCTGCCCTACATCATAACCTCCATGTCCCCCCAGTACTGCCTCCTCTTCTCTCCATTTGCTGCCAAATTCTAATTGGTAGAGAAGCAGTTTAAGTGTATATTTTATGATTTTTATTGCTACAATGATGGATGCTGATATTAAACATGTCAGAGATTAAGTGTGTACAAATAATTCCTATGAGCCAGAAGCAGTTTTCTTTTCTTTAATTAGATCTGTGTGATGTCAGTGAGAGCTAATATGTTATTATAATATGTGAGCATTGAAGCCCAACCCACCTCCTAATCAAACCTTCTGTTTATCAGAGGGAGCCAATCACAAGAAAGCTGGCTTAAAGCATCTTTTCAAGCCCCAATTCAAATGCCACACCCTACTCACCACAATTTGTAATCAGTGGGTAGTTCGGTTTAGTTTTCCTCCATATCTTTCCTCTGAGCATCCACATCCCTATGGCCCACCCAGCAGTTGAGAGCTACTGGCTAAAAGAAGAGGAGATAAATCCCTTGAGTCAGACATAAGATCAACTGCCCAGCCCCAGTATTATGAACATAATCGTTCATTTAGATTGGGAATTATGCGAAACTACTATGTTATTAGAAATAAGCTTAAGGAAAATGGATCAATGTTGTTAAAGCCAAAACCTGAAAACCACCTACTGAATATTGTGTTAGGGTTAGGTGCTCCCTCTGGGCCGTTGGAGAATGGGTACAGTACATCTAAGGGTGTCATGTGCTGATGGCATGAGGATGTTGCCAAAAGCTTCTATGAGTCATGGAGATGGATAGACATGTTCTGGTGTATTCCAAGTGGATGGATGTTTGATTAGATTAGGATCAGGGGAGCTTGGAGCCTGGGTCAAAGTCATTGGGTCTCTGTAATATTCCAGCATGGGGCCCGCAGGCTGTGATTAGTAAGAACCTCTGCACTGACATTCACTGTAACATCAGATGATCAATTTCTGCAACTTCCATGGCTTTAATGTTGGGGTCGATAATCTGCTATTTCCATCTATCCATCCATCCAAACTTTTCAAAGTTAGCTATCTTCAGGGAGTTCTGGGTCTATCTGGGGTGGTCTCTTTTCAATTGGGCTTTTCCTGAAAGCTTTCCAAAGAAGGCACTGAAGAGGAACCCCAATCAGAAACTACAACCACCTCAGCTGGATGCAAAGGAGCAGCATCTTTACCCCAATATCAGAGAGTCTCTAAACTCAGCCACCCCACAGAGGAAACTCATTGACCTCATTCTTCCACCCTGAGCTCACGATGAGATGAGGGTTAGAACATAGCTCCTCTGGTAAATTTTAGGATTCACTTCCCGACCCATCACAACAGTCCAGTGCAACACACACATTACTGTAGTTCAAGATCCAGCGATACTCGAACTCTGCTTTGGGCAGTAATCTGGAATGTCATATAACCTCTGATAAAAGTTAGAAAATCAACAAAGAGTGGCTGCCAGAAATGTCTTTTTACACATGTGAGGTAAGGTACATAGAGGCACAGGAAGATAGCCCACTGTGAGTGAAAGCAGCAGCCAGCAGAAAAAAATGGTTTTTTTTCTCCTGTTGCAGATTTATCCTAATCAGAGAGCAGGTGGAGTCCTTAATGTTGGCTTGTTGTAGATGATGAGGTTCACATTTGTTAATCTGTGTGATCTATGAGACTTTATCCTTTAAATTAGACTAGAACATTTATAGTGCCTTAATTATTTAGTCATGTAATTTAAATCTAAGCTGTTGTGTCACTGATTCGAACTAATGCAGCTGCTTTTATGAAAGTCTGTTTAATGCTGCTACTGCTGCGGTTCATAATCAGAACAATTCTGAAATTTGCATAAGGTTAGCTTTAACTTTTCTATTTGTAATGAGTTTTGTATTTTATAATCTGTAACGTTTCTTGACATCTCTCATATATTATGGAGGTCAGGTTTCCATTTAGTTCAAAACTTTAGCTGCAAAAAGCATCAGGGCAGCGCTTCTGCTTGAGCAGTTCATCGAGAGAGCACAGCGTCTCTCTGCAGAGCAGCACATTCAGCTCCTTTATTTCAAATCTTTACATAAAAAAGAAACACGGGGCCACATGAAAAGACATATGAAAGGCTTTCAAAGACTGATATTAAATTATTGTAAAAGTGGAGAAAAACTAAAAGTGGTGTAAGTGGTGTCTCAAAACCTTCTCCACATTGCCAGGAAAAATAGTTTGGGCTCTTTTATGACCCAGCGATGTATCATCTGCTCCTGTAAAATCCTCAAATCAGCTTAGATCCTCATAAGCGTGATTGACCTTCTTTTCTTTCTGCAAAGTTTTCTTAAAAGAGAAAAGTTCCCTTTGTTTTTCTATGTAGTCCCAATGCATCACCAACAGCATCAGCGGAAACTGAGTCGCGCCAGGTGCTCTACCTCGGCTTCTTAAATGATATTTCTGAATTATTCCAACATTACCATTGATACACAATGCCATTGTTAAGGTTATCATCAAATATTGTTAGACGTCTTCCAGAGAACATCATCCTGCTTTTAAAAAAAATCACCTTGGGAACAAAATAAAAACCTGCTGTTCCAAACTTTAATCAAACACAGATGGTAATGTTTTCAGAAAATGTTTAAACAAAAGTTTTCCAGCTCTGCTTCATGTATTCTGAGGTTATCCATCGATCTTACCTTCCTTAGCATCGTGTTTATCTCTGAAAATTTCTGCTGTTTCAGTTGTTGCTGTGGGTCCAAGTCTGTAAATGCATTTAAACTCTGGGCTCTGAGGGTAGGTTATGACTATTAGATGAAATATTCTGCTGTTGATGACTTAGGCGATGACATCATTCCTCCAACAACTTGCTGGCCACTTTATTAGATGCACCTTGATAGCAGTGGGTTGGACCCCCTTAGATCTGATTGAATTCTTCTTGCTTCAGATTCAACAAGGTGATAGAAACGTTCCTGAGAGACTTTGCTCCATGCTGACATGAGAGCATCACACAGTTGCTGCAGATGTGTCTCATTCCACCACATCCCAAAGCTGCTCTATTGGACTGAGATGTGACGACTGTGGAGGCCATTTGAATACAGTGAAGTCATTTTCATATTCAAGAAGCCAATTTGAGATGATGTGAGATTTGTGAAATGGAGCATTATCGTGTTCAGAGTAGCCATCGGAAAACTGGTAGACACAGCCACATAATGATGGATGTGGTCAGCAACAAAACTCAGGTAGGCTGTCTCATTTGAACAATGCTGCCAAGAGAATACCACCATGTTGAAGCGGTCTGGCCATTCTCCTTTAACCTCTGACATCAATAGGGCCAGAGGACTGCCGCTCATTTGATATTTTCCATCTTTCAGAGATGATTGTGTGAGAAAATCCCAGGAGATCTAGAATTCTGAAATACTCAGACCTATCTCGGCCACATTCACAGTTTTCGTCTCGTTCTTCCTCATTCTTATTGAACTTCAGCAGGTCGTCTTGACCATGTCTACATGTCCAAGTGAGCTGAGTTGCTGACTAGCTGATTAAATAAGTGCATTAACAAGCAGCTAAACATTTGAACAGTGTACCTAATAAAGTGACCATTGACTGAATTTTGGAGAGAGGAAACAGCTCTCACAAAGACATCCCAACAATATTTGTTAACAGTGCAGACAGTTGTCCTGAGTTATTTGCTCAAATGTGCTTAAAAATTTGGGCAAACAACTGACAATGAGAAAGGGGTCTTTGTTTTATGCACAAGTAACAAACTGTGAAGGATTTCACACATTGTTTAGAGAGTTGAGACAAAGCAGCCGAGAGAAACTGAAAGTCTTCATTAAGATGTCTGAAAAAATAAAGCACGAAAAATGAAGGAAAGGCTGCAAAAATCCAGCAGGAAAACAAAAAAGCTGCTTGACCATCGACTCCTCCAGTGCATTTTCACAATGAAATATGCAAGAATGAAGCCATCCAAAAAAGTTACCTAACAGGGGTTTAATTCACTCAACCTGAGGAACTTCTCCACCAAAAAACTTTTCCATTTACAAATTCTGGATTTAATTCAACATATTGACTAAACCTTGGGATTTTCTTCATTTAAGTGCTGAAACCCCAAAAAGTTTCCCTTGAAGTCCTTTTTCCAAGTTCCTCTCTTTCTCTAATAGTCTCAAGAATGACCTCGATGCCAGCTGCTTTCACATAATCAGGGTTATGTAACATAATGTCTGGCTGTGAAATATTCCTCATTATGAACACTTACAGAATATTTATGTTCCCTCTAACCTTCATGCCCACAGACAAGCTTTTACTGGTCTGCACATTTTTAATTTAAAAAAAGAAAGTTGTGTTTTGTTGACTTTAGGCAAAGAAAAAACAACTTGAAATAAGCAGAGCCTCGAAAATATTTCTGCTTAAAAAAAAATCAGTGTAAATACAACAGAGTGAGTGAGGGACCCATTTTTTATATTGCTTTTTTTTATTGATTTTTGCATTTATTTGACTACCAACTGTTATTTTTATACCGGCTCTTAAAGTGAATTCTGGAAGATTTCAGCCCCCTTTCTCTTTTCACAAACTTTATTATGTTGTTGAAGGAGAAAAATAAATGCTATCTAGAATGAAACACTCTCCAAATTGTCAAGACCCTGGACTTTATCTAAAAGATGGACATATCGTCTGGTTCTATAAAGCGAACCAATGTAGAGGTAGCAGAAATAGGCATGATGATTTCTAATGGTCAGCAGGGGGCGATTCCTCTGATTGTCCAGTTTTCTAAAAGTCCATGGGAAAATAATACTTCTGTTCCCTTGACTTATGACCTCAGTAACAACTTTCCTGATGAGTTTATGATCCCAATTGCTAGCTGCAAGCCTCACTGACAGCATCGCAGCTTTAATTATGTAAATAATTAATAAAAAGACAACTTTCAGAGTTAAAATGATCCGATTTTTATCTCATGAGTGCCTCAGCTACAAATGGGAGACCAAACAACAGGTTTTCAGGAGATGATTCCACAATTTCTGAACCCAAATGCAGCACACCGGGTGCTAGTGCACCTCAAATTCAAGTCTCCAAGGTCTACTGTAATGTACTAATGCACCAAAACATTTCTTGCTCACCATCCACCATGCAGTCAGAATAATTGTCTAAAGGCACTTTCACACCTATAATCCGTTTACTCTGGTCCAAATCAGCTGACGAGTTTGTGAACCTGTTGTTTTTATTCCTCTGGTTTGTTTTCTTTACTCACAGAACAAAATCCAGGTGAATTCAAACCACGTGAGAATGTTCAGTCCACTAATTGTCCAGGTGTGTCTGAACTGAGATCAACAAGTAAATGCAGGAAGAAGTGTCTGTGTTCTGGATTATTGGAGAACATTAAGAATTCAGTTAATTTCACAGCTAGCTGTTAGCGCATTAGTTCACCTTTGCACATCAATGAATATGTGGCTACGGGAAGGTGTTTAGCTCAAACTTGAAACGTACACCTGGTAGTTGGGTCGGTCTGATCACGTTCACACCATACACATACACCAGGCATGTAAAACTCATTTTAGGTCATGGCCCACATGCAGCCCACTTTGAACTTAAGTGGGCCGGACCAGTGAAACTGGTCTTTATCAGTAGGGAAAGCTTCAAAAGTTTAAATATCGTTAAAAGTCCAAAATCTATGTCGTCCTTTACATTTTCCAAAGCTCTGCAGTGAGATTGGAGTCTTTGCATAGCTAATTTTGGTCCCCAGGCCTTTTGTTTGACACTTCTTTCACAAACAAACCACAGTGGAGTTCATTTGGAGCTGGACTTAGACCACCCCAAAGTCTCCGAGTTTAGTTGTTTTGGTCCAATTGCGAAACAAACGAAGTGCACCAGCCCTAAACACCCTAAATATAGCAACTCTGGTGGAAACAGTTCCCAGGTGCATGAGAAGGTGACACTTCAAGGGGCAAATGTCCTGTGACATTATGATAGGCTTCGATCATGTGCTCGAGCAATGTACTGGTGTAAATATAAAACAAACACTCCCTTCACCCCACCAGTAAGGAATATACTTTTTTCTCACATGTCCATCACTCTTACTCTCGTCTGGATTATTTTTTGGTCAGCAGCTCACTGCTGAGCGACATTTCAGACACTGAGATTCACCCTATAGCTGTCAGTGATCATGGTCCTGTATCTTTAACACTAATGCACAAGAATAATACTACGCCAAGAAAAAACTGGAGATTTAATATATCACTACTTGAAGATGAAGACTTTATTAAATATTTTAAAAAAGAGTGGACTTCATATTTAGACTATAATGACACTCCCGAAACATCAGCTTCTGTTCTATGGGAAGCAGGGAAAGCTGTGATGAGAGGTAAAATAATTTCTTTCTCATCACATAAAAAGAAAAAAGAAAACAAAAATATTCAGGAATTAGAAAAAAACATCAAATCACTAGAAGAAGCCTACGCGTCCCACCAAGATCAGGAAACATTGAACAAAATACGCAAAACAAAACTAGAATTAAATGAGATAATTGATAAAAAAACAAAATTCTTAGTACAAAGACTACGCTTACAAAATTATGAACATGGTAATAAATCCGGTCAATTTCTAGCAAACCAGCTAAAAATAAATAAAGAAAAAACAACTATATGTGCTGTTCAAGATTCATCTGGGAACACAATATATGAACCGATACAAATAAACAACATTTTCAGGGATTTCTATAAAACGTTGTATTCACCACAAATAAACCCATCTAAAAAAGAAATTGATCAGTTTTTGGACAACATAACTCTTCCAAAATTATTAGACACTCAAGCAATGGCACTGGATTCACCACTGACATCAGGTGAACTCCAGGAAGCCCTGATTAGTATGCCCAATAATAAGGCTCCAGGTCCAGACGGCTTTCCTGCAGAATTCTACAAAGAATTCTGGTCGATTCTAGCACCAGTTTTCTACAGAACGTTGTTGGAAATCAAAGAAAAGGGCAGACTTCCATCAAATATGAATTCTGCAAACATTAATCTCCTGCTAAAACCAGGCAAAGACCCTGTATATCCCTCAAGCTATCGTCCAATATCCCTTATAAATGTAGACCTTAAAATAATCTGCAAAGCTCTCTCAAAGAGACTGGAGAAAATAACCCCCCTCTTAATTCATCCTGACCAAACTGGTTTCATAAAAGGTAGGCACTCATCAACAAATACACGTAGATTACTTAATTTGATAGACTACTCATACAGTAAAAACCTAGAAACTACAATATTCTCTTTAGATGCAGAAAAAGCATTTGACAGAGTTAACTGGAAATTTCTATTTGCAACTTTACACAAATTTGGTTTTGGATCCTCTTTCATAAACTGGTTAAAAATATTATATAATTCCCCAACAGCTTGTGTCAGAACAAATGACCAGACATCCTCCAGCTTCTGTCTCTTGAGGGGCACCAGGCAGGGATGCCCACTCTCCCCTTCACTGTTTGCAATTTTTATTGAACCACTAGCAGCAGCAATTAGACAGAATTCAGTAATTAAGGGCATAAAATGCAAGAACGTGGAACATAAAATCAGCCTTTATGCGGATGATGTGTTACTCTTTCTCCAAAATTCACAAACCAATATCTCTGGGGTGATTGAATTGATAAACTCTTTTGCAAGAATATCAGATTACTCAATTAACTGGTCAAAATCTACAGTCCTACCGATTAATTGCTCCCTCCATAATTCCTCTTCTACACCACTGCAATCGGGAAATATAAAATATTTAGGTATTAATGTTTCTCCCAAGCTTGCAGATCTAACTAAATTAAACCATATCCCACTTTTAAAGAAGGTAGAAGGTGATCTGGCTAGGTGGAAATGTCTACCCATATCACTCATGGGAAGGGTTGCCGCTATAAAAATGATGGTCTTACCAAAAATAAATTATTTATTCTCAATGATCCCAACTAAACCGCCACAAGATTGGTTCAGATCTCTAGATTCATGTATGTCCAAATTCCTTTGGAAAAATAAACCCCCACGTATAAGCTTAAAAACACTACAAAAGACCAAGGATAAAGGAGGATTAGAACTACCTAACTTTCAGCACTACTTCTTAGCCAACAGGCTTCAGTTTATCTCAGGATGGCTAAAACATACCCTCTTAGATGAACCTTGGCTAGATGTAGAACAAGCACTTTGCAATAATCTAGAGATTTCAGATCTACCATTTATCAGCTCAAACATCCAACGACATGAATGCTTCAAAAGCGTCAACATCAGCTCTTCTCTGACAGCATGGTGGGAGTTTCTAAAATTGACGGAGTCTTCATTAATCCCATGCAAACGTACACCTATCTGGAACAACCCTGACATATTACAAAACAATAATATGATAAACTTTTCAGATTGGAGTGGTAAAGGAATCAAATATTTAGAACATATACTAGAAGGAACAGAATTTATTTCATTTGACGAACTAGTTACACAATATGGGATCAACAAGAAAAGATTTTTAGAATATCAACAAATTAAATCCATAGTAAAAAAGAAATTTAAACCGGGTCAAGTTGAACTACAAACACCACCAAGTGTGGTTCAATTTCTTACTCTTAAAACCCCAAAATTACTATCCAAAATATACAGAATGTTTTCTAAAACAGATGAATCAATATCACTTCCTATTGCAAAATGGGAAGCGGATTTATCAGTTAACTTAGACCAAAACTTCTGGTCTCAGACTTGCTTAAAAACCTTTCATCTAATCAGAAATCCCAGTCTTCAATTAATTCAATACAAAATATTACATAGAGTGCACTATACAGGTCATCGGATGTTCAAGATGGGCTTTACGTCTACCAACAACTGCTCACACTGCCAAACCAATTCACCGGACAATTATATCCACGCTCTTTGGTTCTGTCCACCAGTTCAGAAGTTTTGGCGCGAGATATGTGAAGACTTATCAAAGTGTCTGAAATGTAACATTCCAACTTCCCCCTTAGTGTGTTTGTTGGGCAGCTTAGATAAGGTCACTTCAGAAAAGAATATAGCCCATATGGTTTTCACTGCCCTATGCATAGCCAAGAAAACAGTCCTCATGAACTGGAAAAATAAAAATAATTTTAATTCTAACCAATATAGAAATTATCTATTAGACTACATTAGTCTTGATACAGCCTCTGCCACCACATCAGATCAATTGCTCTGGGCTCCTTTGATCAGCTCCATCACCTAGTGGGGGTGGGGGGTCATAGTTTGGTCCCGCCTTCACTGTTGTGATTGGTGTGGGGGTAGGGACAGGCTTAGGGCGTCGGGGGGTTCCCCGGAGGCATCTTTCTTGGGGGGCTCAACCCGGGGTAGCGGTCATGTCCAATTAGGGGCTCTGTTGGCTCTCAGGTGACGGTTTCCTCGTGGCTGCGTGCAGCGGGGCTAGGGGAGGGTCTGTGCTGACGGATGTGGGTTACTGACCTGGTAGCCTGGCTGCCCCTGGGTGGGTCCGGGATGGGCGTGAGGTTCTGGGGGCGCTCCGTCTCTGGGCTGGGGCCCTGGCCGGGCCTCGGGGGCTTGGGTCCTGGTTGGTGTGTTGCCGGGGTTGTGGGCGGGTGGGTGCATGGGGGCCCGGCCCTGGCGCAGGGTGCCGCCGGTGCGTCGAGCCACCTGGGGGGCTCTTCAACTGGTGAGGGAGGTTGTCACATCTTGCAGGAGCTTTCCTCTCTTCGGGAACTCTCTCTGCAGGAGGGGGAGATACAGGAGAGGTGGAGGAAGATCTCAGCCTGGGCGTCTATTGTCTTATGTAGTCTGGAAGATGAGTGGATGGTGGGGTGGGTGCAGTTTTCTCTGTGGTGGGGTTGGGTGGACTGTCCCGGGCTCTGTGGGGCCGGGCAGCGCTGCTGCACTGGGCCCCGGTCTGGATGGGCCTGGGCCCCCTTTCCCTGGCGGGTCGCGGAGTATGGTGGTGCCTACTGGGGTCAGCGGGGGAGCTGGCCCCAGGGAGGGGTCACTTGCCCCTCCCTTCCTTCCCTCCCCATCTCCAGCTGCCTCCCTCTTCCCGCTCCACCACAACCACCCACACATGCAGGGCCTTGGAGTAGGGGTGTGTCACCAGGGTGCAGAGGAGGCTACCCCCCCCCCCCCCCCCTCTGTCCCCTTCTGGCTGCCTCTGCCTCAATTTTATCCCACAACTTAGACATTCACATTACTCACACTCTCATTACACATACATATAGGATCTTGGGGGTGGGCACGCTACACGGATTCCAAAAGACCATCAGGGTGTACACCTCACCCCTGGCGTCGTTGCCCACCTCTCAATTTTAAATACACGTAGACATTGAGGGCTAGCAGGAGGGACTATGCGCTTACCTGCTGCTTTCTGGCAGGTAGCTCCATGCCCTCCTGGGTTTTAAATGCACCTTAGAACACACATGCATCAACACTACAATGAGCGGGTGGAGGGAGGTTTGGAGTCTTCTCTCACCCCCGTTGTCTGCGGCCTGCTGGAGCGGGGGGGCTAGAAGGAGGAGTTGGCCGTACGACTGCGGTCTGGAGTGTGGGGCCTCCCTGCTGCTGCGGAGTCGGGGCGGTCTGCCTCTCCCCACCGCAGGGAAAAGGGTTACACCACCTGGGTCTGGGTGCAGTTCCCCCCTCCAGGGGCAGGGGTACCTAGACCCGGTTCGTAGAGTACGCTTGGGGAGTGTGATCGTGTGTACAGCGTCTCTTTATGTTTGTCTCCACGTTGGTTGAGTGTGGAGTAAGTGCATATGAGAGCATGAGGGTGGGAATGGATGTTTGTATCTGTGTGTGCCTGTATGTCTGTGTCTATATGTCAGGTTGGGTATCAGACGCCACCTCTCTGGGGACATCTCAGGCCCTCCAAGGTTTGGAGGCCTATCTCCCCCCACCACTTCCCCTGCCAGTGGCAGACGCCCTTAGACATCGGTGCATTGGTGGTTCTTTGTGTCCGAGGGTGGGCGTCCAGGTACACACCGGCTCACTCCTTGGTGGCTGCTTGTCGGGGCCTGGAGCCTGGGGCTCGCTCGGGCCACTTCGGGGGTGGGGTGCCCTCGGCCTCTCAGCCTGGGGCTCGGTCACTCAGGCACAGCTGGCTGCCGGCGGAGCTCACGGGTGCATCACTGCAACCCCCCCTGGCTTCTGCTCCGCGGCTGCTGGGTGAGCCCTCATCTGGGACTCTCCTCAGCTCTTTCTGGGACAGTGGCGCGGCTGCCCCTCTGTTGGTCTTCCTTGGTCTCTTGTGTTCTGGGGGCCTCTGGATGTCTGGAGTTTTGATCTCCTCCATACCTGCTTCATGCCCTGGAGGACGGGGCAGTGGCTCCCCACACCCTCTAGCAGATCATTACATGAAGGAACCTTTTAAAAAAACAAGCGCGTCCATGCTCACAGGTGGACACACGGGTGCTCACACACACAAACTACACCCTTTTTGGCTCCTACCTCAAAGCACACTGTGTTCTGTTGATCTTATGTGCTGCACAATAATGTTTAATATTTAGTATTTACTGTCATATTCCCATATATCATTGTGATGTTGTTTATTCTATTACTCTTGTTCTCTTCTGCTTGTTTTCTTTTTTCTTTCTCAACAGGTGATCCAGGTGATCGATAGATGCATTTTTTTTTTCTGCCCATTCTGTTGGTTTTTGTTTTTTGCCCTTGTCCCTCTTCTCAGCTGTTTCTCTTTCCCTCTTTCTTTCTCCCCTTCTTTCCCCCAGTCAAGTCTGTCCCGTATTCAGCAAGTGAAAATAAAATAAACAATAAAAGGTGAATCAAATGGACCATTACGGCAAGGCTGGGATGGTCAATTTGGTAAAGTAAATCCGTTGGGCATCTTTCTTTGCCTTTAGACAATAATTCTGATGGCAAAAGAGCCAAACGGGACAGGCAAAAAGAAAAAGAAAAAAAAAAAAAAAAAAAAAGTAAATATAAAACATTTCAGGTTTTTATTTGTAATACTTTCACTTGATCTTTGTGAATTGTAAATGAAGTCTCTAACACAAACACAAAGTGCAAAAAGTTAAGGTGTCTGAATACTGTCTGAATCGATAATATGAAAATTTACAGTAAAACAGAAGAAGGTGACCTTGTCCTCTGGTATCAGCTGTAGCGCACTTTCTCTTCATATAACTCTGACAATAAAAGCAGGCAGGATTATTACTCTGATAGATCACACAAACTTGAGCAAGTTTCAGACCTCTGCAGATGGGTTTGTCTGAAAGCACACACACACACCTTCACACACACTCACACACACACACAGATCCATCATCCTCACACTGATCTAAGCTGGTTAATCAGATTTCTGTCGTTCCTACCTGTTTGGATCTGTACCAAGACACACGCTGTCGACTCCTCTGGATGAATTCAGGCACACACTCCCTCCCTCCTCTCCCTCTCTATAGGTCTGCAGTGTGTAGGTGTGCAGCAGTGTGTAATAGGTTTTTCAGTGCAGCTCTGCAGCCTGAAGCCTCCACTGGGCTCAGTGGGAGAAAGTCAATTACAGCAGGGCTGAGCCTGGCCTGCGGGGGGGCGTATGGGAGGAAGATAAGAACATAAAGATGGCTGCCGACGAGCGCTCCCCCAGCTGCACGCATGGGCGGCGAGCGCTGCACTTTGCCCTGCTGCATCTTTCCAGACACAGAGCCAGAAAGCTGCAGCACAACCTCTGAGGAAGGCAGGAGAGGAAGTGAGGTGACTCTTAAACTTTAATATTTCACATCCATATGGTTACACGAGTCATTTATTGATTAGCTGTATCGATCCATACGCCCAATCATTAATTTTGTGCCTTGTAAAATTGCACTTTATTCACAGAGTTTTAATAATATATAGTGATTCACTGCATCTTGATGCTTGTTTCCTAAGTTTTGTTTATCATTTGCATCAGTAATGATAACTTCACTATTGAAATCAAGGTGACATTGCTACAACGGAAACAGCCTGCTCAATATGCATCCTGCTCAAGTCAAAGTACAAAAGTATCATCTAAAAAATACAATATTAAAAGTATAAGCATTCATTCTGCAGCTGAGAAACTGTCACCGATTTGTGACATGCATCACTTTTTACTGCTTAAGTTTAGACTATCTGCAAATGCATTCCCCTGCAGCATGTCAGAATATAAATCGGAGGTGTTTTCAGGTCGTTAACGGGTAAGAAAAAAAGGAAACATTTTCATTTTTTGCAAGTCTCTCTTATCCCAGGCATATCTCTTTGTGAAATACTATTAATTATTCATCTTTTCAAACAGTTATAGAAATGAAACCATGTGAGAATTTTAGCAGGGAAATGTTTCTGTGATTAAACTGCTAACCACTCAAATAGAGCTGAAACATGACCAGAAGCCCCAAATACTCACTAAAATGAACAGAATCAGCTTAACTGGTCCAAACAGCACTGGGTGGATGTGCTTGAAATCAACAACAGGAGCATAAAGGACACAGGCAAGGAAAAGCAAAGAAACTATCAAAAATAAAACTGGAAGTTTAAATACGGAAGACAACATAGAAAACAGAAAAACATGAATGTAGAAACAAAACAAACCATTTTAATGAAATCAGAACAGAAACCAGAACTCAACAAATACCATAAAAGAACCTGGGACAGCGGCATTGTTCTCAACACAGTTCTCCTAATGTGGCCTTTGGCAGGTTTTTGTTGTTGCTCACTTTTGAGATCAGTGATAATAAAGGGGGGTAACTCCTGCGTTACAATGTGAGGAGAATGGGCTTCTGACCAAACGTCACCATCTGACGAGCTGCGAGTGAGAATGTGTTGACTGTACCGCCTGCTGGAGAGGAGGAGTTGAAAAAGGCTGCGTGCAAGCAGGGTGTGAGAGATCTGTGAAAATATTCCCTACCTGCTTCCTGTTTCCTGAAGAGTGGAAGCCCTGGATGTTGGAAAGAGAAGCACCAGATTCTATTGATTCATTTATTTATTTTTTTACTGTTCACCACAGTGTGTTCCTGTTTTTATATATATATATATATATATATTTGTGGCTTCTCCCCAGCAGACTAGGATAGATGTCCACATTCACTAACAAATCATATCTAGATTTGAAGAAAATACATTCTACGATGTGTCTTTTGAGGATGGATTTGTGCAGTTATGCACAAAGGTTTTTAGTATTGTAATATTATAATATTAATTTATTGTGATGTAATATTTCACTGTGTATTTAAGATATAACTTACTTACTTACTGGTGTATAAATACTGTTGAAATAAAAGCTGTCCAGTCAGCTATATCTAGATCTTTTAACCTGCATATTTCCAATGCAGTGCATATCTTGGGTATAAAGAGTTCTACAGACACATTCAGGATTAAACAACTGTTAAGTCTTTGAAGGTTAATTTAAAAGAAGGTGGACAATCAGTTATTTAACTGTGGTCTGACAAAACCAGAAGCTGAACTCTATGTGAAAATTAATAAATAAATCCTCATTCTGACTGCAGCCCACCTCCTGCAACTCGGAGGCTTTGTTGTTTGTTGCCATGTTTGTTCGGAGCAACCAAAGCTTCTGCTGCAGCCAGAAATGATGCTCTGAGAGCAGTGAACCAAAACGGTAAAGCTGAGGGCCCCGGCAGCCAAACAGCGCGCTGAAAGTCACCGTAAAGCTGCAGATTCAGATGATAATCCTCTGAAGGCTCTCGCTATTGCTGATTTCATATCAGTTTCATGTTAGCATTTGATAAACTGTTATCAGGAAAATGCTGAGGTATAATTAGATATATTGGACACTGCCAATGTGTCTATATCAGGTGAAGGTCTCCACGGTGATATATACAACGTGTGTGTGTGTGTGTGTGTACATCTGAAAGCCTAAAGCTCTCGCTGCACAGGATTAGTAGTCTTGTGAGAGAGCGCCGAGCTCATGGGCGCGTTCTCTCTCTGTCTCTGCAGAAGCTAATAAGCTCCACTGGTTTTCCTCCTGCAGTGAACTGATTACAGCATTATACCTCATATACCCCCCATTCAGCTCCCATTACACCAATGTACCCTCAAATAAAGCCCAACACACTTTATACCTAAATATAACCCACCGCATACCCACCAGAGGGTTAATCATGTTTGTTCCTGCGATTTAAAGCACCACATTACACCCCTGTGTCTCACTATAGACACTCCCGCATCTTATAGCTGAACACATTTTATTTTCTTAATACTCAAAGGGTAACTCTTGATACTGTGTAGGTTTTAAAATTAACATGTAGGCAAATTCTGTTTGTTTGTTTTTTTTAAATCTATCAGAGCTTCAAAAATACATCAGTGAAAACACAATAGATTTTATTTATATTCAGTTCATCAAATACTCAATAGTGAATCAAATGTGGATTAATCCACTCCTGAAAATAGTCCTTAAAATAAATTTATCTGTGTCGAATTTGAATAAAAGGGACCTATTCTTTCTTTATTTAATGCCACACATGCATATATATGTTCACACTGTTACATTGGCGAATGCACATCTCAAGCAAGTTTCAAATAATGAGGTCAGTTTATCCACAAGTAATCTCTGTAAGCCAGAAGTTCAGACTTCAGGCTGCTTTAAATGCTCAGTTTGAGTCTTTTTTTTTTTTACTCTTGGCTTGTATGATGTCAGTAAGAGAGGATAAAGAAGCATACCAATAGAATGACATCATCTGCATAAACACGGAATGATAATCTGAAGTTCCCAAAAAATGGACAGCCTCCCCGCCCCCAGTAAGCCCCCAGTAAGCCATGAGATCATGTTCATGAACATCAGAAACATGATCGGAGACAAGGGGTGATCATGACAAACTCCAAGACCCACTCAAAACACGCTTGACTTTGTGCAAAGGACACAGACTCAGCGCTCACTTTAGTTATACAAAGACCTGGTGGCCTATAACAACAGACCTACAACCTCGTACTTTCAGAGTGTACCCCACATGTGCCCTACCAGATCTGTTTGTTACTAGAACTCGATGAACAACTCCTAAGAGCCCTCCAGAAGCTTTGGTCCAGCAGTCAGGTACACCAGTGGAGTTTTCAGTGCTTTAGGAATTCCACCTGTTATCATCGACCTTTTCAGCCACAGCACAAAAGAACTTCTGTATCCAGTATCCATCAGATATTGCTCAAAGTTTCGTAAACACTGCTTTTTTTATTGTCTTAATTCCCTTTCTCCTTGTTCCCGGTGTTTCCCTGCTGAAGTCCCCAGTGGATTCCCTCCAGTTAGTGCACTGAATCCGTGTCCTTTTTTCTCTGTGGAAACTTTGGAAATCACTCACCAGGACTAACTACTCTCCTTTTCCCTCGGTGAACTCCCCTGAGACCTGGAAAGCTCACCTTTGATCTCCTTTTGCCTCTTCCATTGTTAAATGATTCCTTGTGTTTAAATAAAGAGTGTGAGACTTAATCCGTCATCTTTATTGGATTTGCATTTGAGTTTATTTGTAACAATCGGCTTAATCAGCCTAGACGATCCTGAAGGAGGGCTTTGAACCTGAAAACAGTCAGGTTTAGTTTGGGATAAAGAGCATGAAGTGCATCACACATGAAGGCTCGTCGTACTTATATAGAAGTGCAATCATACTTGTGTTTGTTTGGGGTGAGTACCAGGCTTTGGTGTCCTTTGTTCCCGCATCCCCAAAAGGTGAGAGCAAACAGGTGATACACCCCACAATGTCAGCAAAACCAGTGCAAACACCCCAAACTTCTGTCTTTCAAACAACAAGCCACGAGTAAAGAAACATCTGAACTGCATGACTACCTCCTCTGCCACATCCAACTCTTTCCTCTCCTTCTTGCCCCTCGTCTCCTGTCATCTCTTCTTCCTCCTTTCTACTTTTCACCTCTCTTGCCGCCCCCTCTTTCTTCGTCTTCTGCTCCTACTCCAGACAGAAAGTTTCACCTGTGGTTCCTGAGCTCTCTCAGCCCCTCTCCTGCACGCACATCTCCTCCTAACACCTCCTCAAAGAGCTTACCACCTCCTCCATAACACATACACACACATACGGATCCATATTTGAATTCAGTTATCTAACGTTATTGAGGTCTGTCATGTTGCGGTGGGATGTACGTTCAATGTTCGGATAGGGAGGTCTGGGAATTGCGAGCATGTGTGTGCATGTGTGTGTAAATTATTCATCACCCCTTGAAATGCAAACGACAGCCGAGGCGAGGGAGCCGCCACGCTATGTAGGTCATTTCCTATCTTGCGCGGCCTCTGTGCTGGAGGAGAGAGAGAAAGAGGGATTGAAGCGAAGCAGCCGGGTGATGAATCGCCAATCAGAGAAGCACGAAAATCACCCCTGACAGGAGGTGGAGGTATCGATGGAGATGAAGTCCTCTTCACTGGTTTTTCTCAGAGACGCAAATATCAGTGTGAATAAGAAATTACAGATTTACTTACTTTAAAAAAGACTTGTCAAAGAATAATAATAATAAGCTCATGGGAGTGTGTTTTTGAGGCGTTTATAGAGAATGTAGCCACAGAAACGTTTATTAGAAAGTGGATATTTTATCATGGAGACAGGTCATGTTATGTTATATTTTTTAGTCATGTTTTGCCATCGTGGCTCAAAGAGTAACGGAAGGTTGCCGGTTCGAGCCCCGGCTCAGACAGTTTCGGTCGTTGTGTCCTTGGGCAAGACACTTCACCTATCTCCTACTGGTGATGGCCAGAGGGGCCAATGGCGCGATATGGCAGCCTCGCAACTGTAGCTGCCTCCACCAGTGTGTGAATGTGAGAGTGAATGAATAGTGGAATTGTAAAGTGCTTTGAGGGCCCCGAAAAGCGCTATATAAATGCAATTCATTATTATTATCATTATGTTTTCAGTTTTATATTCCTGTTTTTGATTCATTCTTTGCTTTCTGTTTTAATTGTATTCCTTATTCTAACCTCCACAGTGTTTTCCAGTCAGGATTCCACTGTCGCCGTGTTTCAGTATATGACGTTTGAGTTGTTTCCTGTTTTGACGGTTACGTTTTGCTTGTGTTCTTTGTATGAAATCCTGTCTGTATGATTACCTGTATGACTTTCACCTGTGCTTACCCAGTTAATCGAACCCACCTTTTGAGTTTTCTTTATGGACTTTATGTCTTTTGTTTTCCTTCATCTGCATTTCTGCCCTTTAGGCACAGAGAGGACCCAGATAATGTTTCAGTTACTTGACTGTTTGATTTTGGAGAGGAAAAAATTAAATATTTCTCATGAACTTTTCCTACACATTCAAGGATGTTCTACGGGGACGAACCCATCCAAAAACAAACAAAGAAAAAAAACAAGAAGAAAAACTAGAGGGATGTTGAAATGTTGGACATGTTTTATTTTAATCAATATAAAACTGAAGTTTAAACGATACAGCACCATTTTGCATGATGCACAACACAAGAAAATCTATTAATTTATAATGTCTTTATTGATTGAACAGAATCAATGCACAATATGTTTTTCTGTTGTTTCCAGTTTGCTTATTCTCAATTCTTTTGCTGAGATAAAAAAATAAAAGGAGAGCTTGTCTGGACACAAACACACTGTTGCTAGTTGACTTATATCTAATATTCGTGCAATTAATTCCACAACAGCCTGATGTGCAATTATAGAAGCTATTATAGTATAGGTTAGGAAAAGTTTATGTCCCTGCAGTGTTCCTCCCCAGCCAAATTCCTGCTCTAATAACCACTTGGGTGTGAAGCTGGGTTTTTGTTTATATCACAAGACTTGGGCACTGCTTTAAGGGCCTCAAGCTGAATCTTTAAACATCGGTGTCTTGGTGTTTCTAAATTAAACATGACTGATGAGGAGTGGATCTGAACCTGAAATCATACCCTACGCATTATCTGCATTTTTTTTTTTTTGTTATCTCACATAATTTGTTAAATGATAATCACTTTGTATAAAGTGACACTTCTTTTCCATTCATTTCTGTACAACTGGACATCCTTTGGGGGCCACAGGAAATGCCCCCTGCTGGCCATTAGAAAGAATTTAGTTTTAAGGCACTTCTGAGTTTCCTTTCATTTACATAAGCAAACGCTTAAAGAATTTTATGGAGAAGACTTTTTAGCTTTGGTCTCTTACCCCCCCCCCCCCCCCCCCCCCCAAAAAAAGCCACTTTCATCTGATTGGCTAACTACTCGAAGGCTGTTGAGTGATTATAACCTATAATAAATGGACTAGAGATAAAACTGATCAAATGAAGCTCAAGCAAACCTGTACAAGATCTCTGCCTGCACTGCTGAGTGTTTGAGCTCTTTACATCACTTAAGCATTTGCCCCGCTGTTAGACTCAATTCTGTCATCATCACTGTGGTCCAACAATTTTCTTGCCACCTTCTGCAAGCCAATCAACCTGTGTTCCCAGTGATTTAAACCTCATTGTTCTTCTGTCATTCTGCATCTGACCTCCTCCCCATCTCCACCTCATTCTGCGCACTCTGGTCAGGGAGCCTCATTCAAGACTCCAACTGCTTCATCTCCATCACCACCAAAGTCTAGACTCCAGGGGGCATTTCAAACCGAAAAAACAACTGGTGAAGTTCAAACACCAGAAGAAGAGAGAGACACTAAGGGGACCCGTGGGAGCTGCGAGTGGTTAGTCCAGACGAGTCGATTCAGTTAATCCACTAGAATTGTCCTTTGCTGCAAAAGGAACTGAAACACAGTGCTCACTTGGATCTTGGGAGGAATTATGCAGAGAGGTGTCTGTCCACTGGGTTGTTCCTTGGAGAGGAGGAGGTCAATGGAGGCTGAGCAGGCAGACGGGGAAGCAGGATTTCGGTGGAAGCTGACCAGCTCAATGGAAACAGGCTGGTTCAGGAGTGGAGGAAAGCACTTCTTCAGCCAGCAGGGAGGCACTAGAAACAAAGAAACAGTACGGTACGTTCACAAAGGAGTTACAAAAGAGCCTGATTACCACACTTAGGAGGCCGATGAACTGGCAGAGACTCGGTGCAGGAGCTGGTCCTTTCATACAGTTGCTGATGAGGTTGATGGAGCACAGGTAGCACGGCTGAAGAACAGTTATAGCAGCTAAGACATCTTTTACATTGGATGTAACAGAGTTTAGTACTCTATAAGTTACTGTGAGTGGCACAGTGTGCAGCATTTAGCACTGTCGCCTCCCAGCAGGAAGATTCCTGCTGTGAATCCAGTCTGGGGCCTTTCCGTGTGGAGTTTCCGTGTTCTCCCTGTGCCTGCTTCTGTTTCCTCTGCGCTTTTTCCCACAGTCCAAAGACATGCATGTTAGGTTAACTGATGAGTCTGAACTGATTGTGGATGTGAGGTGGATAAAGAGCTTGAAGTGTACATAACAACATCCTGTATGGATCTGACTCGTAGTCTAAACGTCTTGAGTCACCAGAACATTACACAGGAGCAGAGGAAGGACGTCACAAGCTCGGTGATGGATTTCTGAACAGCTGGACACCATCCAGGACTTCCCAACACATGCATCATCATTAACGGCGGCTTCTTTCGCAATAAAACAGATCGACTAAAACCGTGACCTCCCTTTCTTTCACTCCCTCCGTCTGCCTCTCCTGGAACACGGAGAATTTTCATTCATCTCCCTAGCAGGGGGGCACGTCTGTTGTCTCCGTGGAAACAGGCAGCCATTTTGGATTCTCACAGGGAAGCTGATGGCGTAAATGCGGCTGCCATCAATCAAACTGTGGTTCCCTGTGGCGACAGGGCTTCTGATATGAGCTGTGACACACATACAGAGTACAGTGTGTGTGTGCGTGTGTGTGTGTGTGTGTGTGTGTGTGTGTGTGTGTGTGTGTGTGTGTGTGTGTGTGTGTGTGTGTGTGTGTGTGTGTGTGTGTGTTTAAACCGTGGGCTTGAATGCAAAGAAATACATGTTCTTCATGACTCTTATCTTAAGTATACACAAAATAAATGCTATTTTTTTTTATTGTGGTTGGTTTTTAAATATATCAAAACATTTCTAAACATAATTGAGAACATTAGCTGATGACAAACCTGCTTTTTACCATCAAACCACAATTTCAAAAATCTTTAAACATGTATGACATTCCCACTAATTTCAGAGAAAAACTGGTGGCTGGTGGTTTTGGCTTTAAGGCACATTGATTGTTGAGTCCAGCAGCAGGAGGTGTTTACAGAAAACAAGCTCTGATTAACCTGCTGCACACTGTCTGCTCAGCACCAAGCAGCAGACACAGTCAGAGACTAGCTGGCGAAGCAGCCAGTTCTCGTGCCATTTCATTCAACTACGACAAAAATGTCATCTTTTTGTTTGTGTACAACGAGTTATTCTTTATTTTTCTTGTGGCATAACTGAAGTGACTTTCATGCCTGCACCACACGCACAGCCTGGCAGCTTCATTAGGTAAACCTGTTCATCTTTACTGGGCAATCACAAGTCAGTCCATTAGGGTATGTAGACACGGTCAAAATGACCTGCTGAAGATCAAACCTTGCATCAGAATTGGGAAGAGAGGTGATTTTTCAGACTTTGAACGTGGCGTGGTGTTATTGGTCTGAGTATTTTAAAAACTGCAGGATTTTCCCAAACAACCGACTTTAGGATGCTGGGTGCCGCTCCTGTCAGCTACGAACAGACAGCTGAGGCTACTCAGACTCTGAATCTCGATTTCTGCTGCGACACTCAGACGGTAGACTCAGAAATTTGGCATTAATAGCGTAAAAGCATGGATCCATCCTGCCTTGTATCAACTGTTCAGGCTGGTGTAATGGTGTGGGGGATATTTTTTTGGCATACTTTGGGCCTTTTAGTACCAACTGAGCATCATTTCAGTGCCGCAGCCTACCTGAGTATTGTTGCTGACCTTGTCCATCTACTTATGACCACAGTGAGCCCATCTTGTGCTTCCAGCAGCATGTCACAGAACTCAGATCATCTCAAACTGGTTTCCTGAACATGACAATGAGTTCAGTGCAGCAACTGTATGATGCTATCATGTCAATATGGATCAAAATCTCTGAGAAATGTTTCCAGCACTTTGCTGAATCCATGTCAGGAAGAATTAAAGCAACTCTGAAACCAAAGGGGGTACTAGCAAGCTGTACCTAATAAAGCGGATGGCCAAGCGTATTTCCCTATCATCTTTTCTTCAGCCTAACAAAGCAGGTGCCCAAATCTATCAAACCAGCGTGAAAACTAAATTAAACAGTGAGTTAAAAAATAGTTTAATTGTAAAGATGAAACATTAAGATAAATGTGTGCATGGCTCATGATCTCTGGTTTGGATGAAATTAGCAGTTCATACATCCAAACTCGTGCTCTTGGTGGCCGATGGGTAAAAGATCAAGATTTGGTTTAAAGTTTACCCCAACAGCATTAACCCTGCATATTTAAAAATGTAGCTAGCTCAGTGTGTTCACATGCGATGCCATGTTATATGGTTAGGAGTGAGCGCTGTCTCACTCTTGCCTTAACCCAGCACGTCCAGATACTAAAGGACAGCTTGTGCAACTCTGTAACACATGAGAGAGCAGAGAGCTTTACAGCTCTTCTGCAGCCAAGTAGAAATAAAACATTTATTGATACAGCTTTAATTTTCCTCTTATGGATTTTAATGCCAGTTAGTCTTTGCATTTTTAGATTGCGGTTGGTTTCAATCTCCCATCACCTATTAGCACTGAAATTAGCATGAAATGTGCATGTGGATAGTTTTCTACCCTAGGGGTTTGAATCTTAATGATTTGTGTAACCCTCTGACCTTTGCTCTTACACCACTTCAGGGCAAATATTGCACCTGTATTGAAGAAATGTCAAAAATCTACAGTAATTGTGGACAAAATTAGCATAAAATTTACTGACAGCATTTAACCTCCCCAGAGGATCACCCTTCAACCTTTCTTCTGGTAACTCCCCGGGGACACACTTCACATTTTTTCTAAGAATAGCTCTCTGTCAGTCTTTCTGTGTTGTAATTTGGGAGTGCGGTTTGTCTCTCTGCAGGGTTTTTTCTCTCTCTAAGACTTCTGCATAAAGAATGAGGAGAAGCTTTGGAGCTGAATTAAGAAACACAAATCCAGAGAGAGCAGCTGAGTCTGCAGGAGGCTGATTAACATTTAATACAAGTGAGAGACAGACAGAGTGAGACAGCGCTGTCCATGTTACTGAAGGAATTCATTCAAGCTGCCAGAAATGAATGGAAACATCACAACACTGAGGAGCCTTGTGATTTCTGGATAAAACAGTAATGAATAAATGAATGCTGATCATTAAATAAAAAATTTAACATCATTGTACGTAAATGTAAACAAGGCCAGGATGTGCAGCTTTGGTAGAACGGTTAACATTCACTGCACTGACCGTCCACCAGCTTTCAACAGGAAGTAGAGGACAACGGTGACTACATTTGTTCTGAGTGAGCTTTATAAAGTCTGAAAGAATTACACACAATACCATGGCAGTTTGTGAAATAGTTGCGAAAATACACCTACTTATATACACAAAAAACAATCACATGCTGAAGTATAATGAAGGCAGGAGGGGGAGCAGCGGAATAAGTTATAAAAATGTTTGCCCAAAAGATTAGGCAGACGTTTGATTTCACTCGCTGTTCAATTCCGACTCTGTCACACTGGATCAGACCGCGGTCTCGGACGCTCTCCGGACCACATCTGGCCCTTTTATTCTCCCCAAGGAGCTCAGTGGGAAATCAGAATTCAAACACAAATCAGTGTGGAGTTTGTCCCATTTCAGACACCAAACAGTCTTTAATAAATCAGACAATGGCTTAGTGCTTTTTTGTAAACTTCTTCGAAACTACAATACAACTTTGTACCTTTTATTTTTGAAGGTGGCTGCATTTCTTTCCCTCACATTCTGTTCTGGTCAGTAGCAGTAAGTAGCCGAGGGGGTTGTTAATCAGTTTTTCCCTCATCTTTTCTGACTGTTTTTTTCACTAGTTTTGCATTTGGTTAGCGTCAGGGTCACTACTGGTAGCATGAGGTGATAGCTGGACCCTACAGAGGTTAAATAAGTAGCCCAGCTCCTCCACGATGGCACATCAATACGTGTCATTGCCAGAAGTATAATTTTAATTTCCATCAAATGATCCTTTCATTCCTAACATTGCTGAATCCATATCAGTATACATTTGGAGGATGACTTTTTTCCCCATTGAGATCTGATGTGTTTTCAATGTGTTCCTTTTAGAGCAGTGTATTTACTTGCTTAAGTTAAAGGTAAAGCTGTGTGCTTAGTTTGTTTGAATGCCATTCTGAGACTAAACATGCAAAGGAATACAAGAACTTGACTGATGCAGGCCGCGTGTAGACGTCTGAACCTTTTCCAGGAGAGCTGCAAAAGCAACAAGGACTTTTGACTCAGCTTTACACACTCAGGGATGAAGCAGTCATGACCAGCTTGGCGATTTCCCACAAAATCACAAAAACCAGTAAATCATTCTCTGATGGGAAGTTATCAAAGAGTGTTTGGCGGACTGTGCCCCACTGATATGCCCTGAGAAAAAAATATTTGAGAACTGTGTCCCTTTCCTGGCGAACCGTAACAAGACAGATCAAGGACATTGCAGGAAATCTGGAGCTTGAGCTGAAAAACCAACTCGGACTGGATAAAGTGGTATAAAGAATGTGGGACCTGAGAGCAGGAATTAGAGAGTTCTGTGAGAAGAAAGGCATCCCAGGGCTCTCAGATGTCGAATGGAAGGGAGATCCTGCTGTTGATGCGACTGTCCTTCACATTTCTATGTCAGAAACTGAACCTGACTTTAATACACTTGTTCAAGCCCAAAACCAACCAGATTTTTCTCACTGAATGAACTGAAAAACTAAAGATTAAGCAATTAAACCACAAGCCAAATAGCAATAGCATATTGTTTGTAAGTTAAAAGTCTTTAAGTTAAAACATTCATTCAGTTTGTTCACTACTGTTTTTGGGAATGTTGATCAAATAGTGATAAATTGTTGGTGTTACTATGCCCTTTTCACATTTTCACTGCCCAAATATAACATCTATTCTCACTAGAGGCACTTTATCCTGAGGTAAAGTGAATATTGAGCAGAGTAGAGTTCATTTTATTGGTGCTGGGTCCCCATACTCATACAGCCCCTTTGGAAAATTTATTGCCCACTCCTGCACTGGAGGAGGTCCAACTCTTCCTATACAATGGCAACCTCAACCTCTGGATGACCCCTTTCAATCAGATGATTCCACGGGTCACCTGGTGAGAGGAAACCGGCCTCCAAACAGTTATGGTCCAACTCTGACTGTCTGCAGTCACTCTCAGACAGTTTGGCAAAGTCTGCGATCTAATTTATAAGCGTAGACTTTTGATTTCCACTGATGCACTGATGAACGCAAACAATCACAATGCATTCTTTTGGAAACATTGATATCAAAATGTGTTATTAGCTGCAGGTTGTGTTCTCACTACTCCTCCAAAAATGACTCTCTAGCATCCTCTGGCCACTGGTGAAAAATGTGCATTCTCTAAGCAGTTGGAAAGTGATTGCTAGCTTATACCAAGGCAAACTGGTACCACAGTGGTATACGGTGCTTCATAGAAAACCTCCATGTGATTACTGGTCACTAGAAGACTGGTGCGGTTACCCATAGTTTTAAAGGAAGACTTTTGTGTAAATACTTGTGAACTACTCGCTAAGCATGTGTGAAACAATGAAGAAGGTCATTTATGCTGTTTGAAACATGTAGGATTCAGCAGTAACGCACAACTTTTACTTTGAAGGCAGACAGTGTCCATTTCCAATTTGCATCACACTAAGTTTCACTACTGCTTGGTGGTTAGTTAGCGAGTGTTTGCAGAACACATCTTTGATGCAAACTACAGGCAACCCCATCAATCTTCCAGTGACCAAAGCAATCACAAATTGGTTTTTGGTGCAGCGATCTGTTTTCAACCGATTTCACTCAGCAACAACCAAAAACCTCCAGCAGCCTCTCATCAGCTGGTTAGGGAATACTCATTTTTCCCTAGTCCTGCTTCAGTCAGTCAGCACGGACTGAAAGCCCCCTTAACTGTTAGAACAATAATGACGTGACGTAAGTAATCTAAATTCACCAACAGTATTTACATGAATTATCACTTTCTTTTGAGGATTTTCTGAAACTTCTATCAGAATTTAATTTGCATGGAAACTTCAGTGTATAACTTTTCTTGTTGCCCTGGGTTCTGGCTCTCAGGCAATCTGCAGGCTGCCCTGCCTCATTTTATGGATGCTTATAGCCATATTCTCCCGAGCACCCTGGATTATTTAAAGAGCTTGTCTGGGCTGTGTGAAGCCTGAGAAACAGACTCCACTCAAGTTTTTGTTTTTAAGATAAAAAGAATTCTGACTAAAAGTGATTTATTTTCACTTACTCTTCTCCAAAGACATGAAGTGCAGGGGACATACCTTTTTATAGTCATGACTACACTAAATTACAATAATTTATTAGCTGGGTTTCTGCAGTGATTTACACAGCAGTTGTAACTGGATCTGAAACCAAACTCACAGCCTTGCTTGATGTTTTCTTAATGCCTTTCATTTCAGTCCCTATAAAGGATTTCAACAAAGCACAAAATCAAAGCAACACACAAAAAATCCAAACAAACAGACTCTGAAGCATCTATAAATGTCTGTTTTCTTTGTTAACACATAAAAATTCCTGCACAGTCTGCAGATGATTTCTACATATGCTGAGGTCTCCGTCAGTGGAAATATGCAAAGCAGAAAAAGAATAATTTAGAAATATTTGGCTCACTTCCTCACCCCCATAAATATCAGCAAGGGCTGTGAGTCAAAATAAGATCAGCATTTCCATCTGCTGTAATTTATATTTGGTGGCATGGCTGTGCTCTGAGACCTCCTCGACGTTCCACATGTGTACATGGAAAGCTAGACATGAGGAGATTAACAGCAAGACTCCAGCACAGGGACAGATCAGCCATCAGGGACAACAGATATGGCACTGAGTGAGAAACGGCATGATAAGGAGGAGCTTCATTCACATCACACACACATTACAGTTACAGACTACACTCCTGAGTCACACGTTTTTCAGTTATTTGCATAACAGAAACATTTCATTGCTTTAAACAATTGATTTTCACTTTTTACTCTGTTAGAACTTCAGTTTCTCTCAAGAGAAAACCCAAGAGTAGCCCACAGACCGGTTGCTTGTCTCAGTAGCCGCTGATGGTGGAAAACAGCTGCAGCATGTGGACAACACTCTGTAGGGTCTTTGTAGGACCAACGCACAACTATGATTTTTTCTGACGAAAACAAGATGATAACTGCGAAAATATTCTGAAGAGATGAGACCCAATCAGAACTTATTAACTTGTGTAGAAAGGCGAGACGAGTACCAAGAAGAAGTAATCTCCTGTGTAGTAAGAGTGATCCACCACTGGAAATCTAACTTCCACGCTCCCTGTTTTTCATGAAACCCGACAAAATGCTGGCGTTTTGGAGGAAGAGAACAGCACACATATGGACACATTTTGCATTTGATGTCAACAAAAATGAGATGCTTTGTAAATAGTGTGACTAAAACTAAAAAATGTCGATGCCTAAATTATGATGTTTTAGTCAAAAGACTATGACTATAAATGAAAGTCTGCTGTCAAAAGTAAGACTGCCATGCGTTGTACTCAAAGAGTCGACTTTGGGCAGGCTGAAGCAGCTTTAAAAGCACATCTTATTTGGGATTTGCCAACTGGATGAGTAAAAGAGCAACCTCAGGAAATTACTCTGTGATCAATTAGTCGAAATCAAACTCAAAACAGAGTGTAACTTCAAAAGAAGACTGTTTATTTATTGTTATGTCTCACTGGTGGAGTCTGAAACCCCCATATTTCACCTTTTGCATTTTAACGGCACTTTCAGATGGAGAAGAAGCTAAAATTCACACAGCGCCGGAGATATTTTCCCTCTTATTCAATTACAATACGCCTACGAAATAATAATTCTTCATATGACTGCATATGACTGGGAAGATCTGGTCCCCCTCAAGCAAGTTATGTGAAACACTTGATGCCGAGTGGAGAAATGAGCCAAAAATCAGTTAATTTATGCAGAAATATGCAGGCCTGTGGCAGACACCACAGGCCTTTACGGAAGCAGACGAAGAGCCGCTCTGCATTGTTGCTGGTTGTGTTTGGTTAAATTAAGACCACATTTCCCATCAGCCCTGTCTTTCCTCCAATAATCTTGCCTCCAACTAAAAAGTCTGATTGCAAAATTCCTGCTGCCAGCTGAGCTGTGTGGATGAAGATGTTTTCCGTTGAGGCAGGCAGGATGTGTGCTTGGGATTCAGGCTGTCTGCCTTTTTGCTGCCGGCTGTCTCACTGGATCTCAGCCTGCTGCAGACCTGAGCAGCATTTTAACAGCCACCAGGCAGCTTGCAGTACCCGCACAGTCCCACTTCTAACCCATGCAGAGCTGAGAGCAGAGCTGGAGAGTAATAACATACATCCAAACAGGTGACTTGTCATTTGTCGCTGCAGAGAGTTGTATATTTAAAGAAATACTTACCTTCCGGCTGATTTGTGCCCTCCTCCTCACCCACTGTATGCACAAGATGGACAAAGCCACAGGCACCTCACCCATGAGTCTTTCTGCTATCACCCTCTTTTTGTCTTAACCTAGGCATCAAAAGGGCAGAGCAGAGTTGAATGACAAGTCGAGGGACACTCTGTGCAGTGGCAGTCCATCGATTATAAGATAGGCCTGCCCTTAAAAATACTCTACATTATCCTGCTTTTTTACTCTAATTGGGATCATGTTTTACAAATGAGTGTCATGCTTTACTCAAAAAGACTTGAGACTATTGATTGAGACCATAAACCAATAGCTAAAGTGTTTCCTGAAGTCACAGACTAAGGATACAAAAGATTGATTTTCTGGTAGATTTCAATACAAATCACATTTGTTTTTACAAACCATGGAGTCGCCCTCTGCTGGCCATTAAAAAAATAACATTTCAGGCTCTTCTGCTTTAGCATTAAAGCAATTTTGCAGTGGAGAGACAATGCAGAGTACACAAGAGGCTAATAGAAAAATCTAAAAACAATCCAAATATTTAATCAAAGCTGGGCCAGTGGAAACAAACACAGACAGCAGACAGTGCTTCAAATCCGCTTCAAAGCTACAAATTCTAACACATTTTCAACCCAGCAGCACAGAAGAGCTGTGCAGTCACAAAAGTATAAAGATTACTGTCACCAAGTCAGTATCTGACCAAATATGAACTATGGTCACAGTATCCCCTTTTGTCACTGAGTCATGGAAGAATTTCTGCAGAATGTCCAGAAAAGTCTTTTTGCTGAACATTTGGATGTCACGGTAAAAGCAACCTTTCACTTTTTTTGGATATAAATGTCATCACCTCATCATTTTATCTGATATTATAGAAGAGAGACATGGTACTTGGATTATCGGGGAGGAAAAAAGCTTTTTAAAACATCATGTTTGGAGGGGTCAAAGTCGGCTAATTCTTTCTAAGGAGGTTGTTTTATCAGATATGACTTGTTATTCCATGCATGCAGTTTTGTGCAGAGGAGGCATGGTGGGTATATCGGACAAAGGATGTTGAAGACTGAAGAGCACCTGGGCAGGAGGAGAAGAGGGAGACCACAGAGAAGATTCATGCAGAGGTTGGTGTAAAAGAAGAGGATGCTGGTGACTGGGTGAGACGGAGGCAGATGATCTGCTGTGGCGACCCCTGACAAGGGAGCACCTGAAAGAGGAAGATTCCAGACATGCAGTTTTAATGTCCTGGTGACTATTGAGATGAAAGTTAACTTATTCTTCAAAATAAGAACTTCCTAGACACATGATCACTGGAAAACCACGCAGGGCCATTTCTAAGTGACCACGTATTTACTCTTTTTTCTGATTTCCTCACCTGCCTGTACTTTTCTTTACTTTGTCTCCACTCTCTTCAACCACTCTATTTTTCCACCTGGTTTTCTTCTCAGTTTTATCCACCTCGTCCTCCCAAAGTTCCTCTCCCCCCTCCTTCTACTCTCTTTGTTTCTGTCTATCGTTGCCGTATGTTTCCTCAAATCTCTCCCCATTCCCTCGCTGTCATCTCCTTCCTTTCCCACTTCTTTTTTTTCCTCGCTCCTCGCCCTCGACAGCTTTTTTTCCCCCAATTCTAATCTCTTTTTTTTGTTCCATCTCATCCGTCCTCTCTTTCGTCTCCCTCCTCCTGTTTCCCGCATTTTGAAACATCAGCGCTCACAGCGGGCTGTCAAACCACCCGCAGATTCTACCCACAATTCACCTCTTCTCATAATGAGGACGCTGGGCGCTTACGGTGCCGAGTTCAAACGCTGAAAGCAGCAATTAGAAGAAGTTTATGAGTCAGTTTTGGTGAGGAGGTGAAAGTGGGAGTTTGGTGCTTGATGCTGGAGACAGCTGAGTGTTTTCCTCTGATGTAAAAACCTTTTCGAGTCTTTTTCATGATAATTCTGATCTTGTGTTTCTGTTTCAGCGTTTGGTCGCCTCAGAGCCTCCTGAGAGTCACAGTGGGGAATTTTCCACTGGACTATTTTTATGTTCCTCCACAATTACTGTTCCCTTTCCCCTAATAAGTCCTGTAACCAAACAGTGACATCGTTTGTTTGTTCCTGCCCTCTGAAACAACTGGTGCGAGCCAGAAACACAAATTTTGACCAGCACACTGGAGTTTGAGCCACATCGTGGATTTTTAAGTTTCACTTCCACTCACTGTTTGGTCTGAAGGCCACCAGATGGCAATAGTTGAGGTTTTAAAAAGGCTTCTGGTCCTGTAGAAGTTTATGGGAAAACAGCTTTCTGATATGACCTCTGTAGACATTTACCTGTTTATGGGCTCAGTCCCTCATTCTGGATCCTATTATATATAAAAGTCATGTATTCAAAATTAAATCTGTTTTGTAACACTTGGTTATGCTGTGGTTCGAGATGGAGGTTATCCTTCGTATCTTATTCAGTTAATGAGAATCTCATGACATCGTCACATCCATTTTTTAGAAACCAATATGATGATGATGCTGAAAACACTCATCCTGAGGCTTCAAAGCTGTTTCCATCTTCTCATCCTCAAGTGGCCACTAGAGGAACTGGCACCTTGATTTTGGTGTACATAAAGGTCTTATACCATCATATACATCTACATATACTTTACTGTGCATAAAGGTCTATAGCAGGCGCCGGAAACTCCAGGCCATAAGGGCTGGTGTCCTGGAGGTTTTAGATATCACCATGGGTCAAATGATTAGTTCATTACCAGACCTCACGAGAACTTCAAGACATGTTGAGGAGGTAATTTAGCCATTTAAATCAGCTGTGTTGGATCTAAAGCCTGCAGGACACGATCTTTGTGGCCTGGAGTTCCTCCACCCCTGTTCCATAGAAACACTGATAAGTAAATAAATAATATGACCGTAATGACACTGCTTTGCAGTTTGGCAGTTAAATTCTACTTTTTAAAAGGCGCCATGTAAAAAAAAAACATGCATAATTATATATATATTACCGCTGTACAAGTAAAATAATTAATTAATGCATAAATATAGAGTTTAAAATGTTTAATATAGTGACACTATCAAAAGAGGAAAAGGAAAATTTATTACAAATATTAAAGTAACTATAATTTTACTTAGGTGAATTTACTTCACCTGGTCACTACAGATCACAGACAAACACTTTATTTTAGTCATGAAGGTCGGGGAGCATTGTTTTTAATTTGACTTTACTGGTGTCAGAGTAAAACGTCATTGTCAGCAAGCTAATTGTTGGCGTTGCTTTAACTTTGCTGTTGCTCACGCCTGACTCGGAAAGTCCACAGAGATTTACGTTTGCCAAACACCAAACTCTTGTCACTGTTTGAATGTTGACAACAGCTGCCCACACACTGTGCACACACAGCCTGGCGGAGCACGTCTTTACTGCACGGTAAGTAATGCAGAGGTAGATTCATCTATCATGTTAAGAATTCACAGGTGACATTAAAAAGCAACACAGATTATCATATGCCAGCCCACAGCTGGAAGCATCTGTTCACACATAAAGAATACTATAGACAAGACTGTTTCCAGCTATCCTGCCTCAGATAATGAATGTGTACACACACACACACACACACACACACACACACAGATGAACACTGATGCAGCCTGACAGACAAACAGATGCAGACTCACTCTCTCTCCTCTAGAGCTCCATCTGTGTAATGACATCTCACGCTTGGTTAGGACTCTGCTGCATAATTGGAGCCTTGGCAGCTGATGGATGGCACTGCAGCACCTCCACCCTGACGACCTTGGCCTCACCTCAGCCGTGCTGAGGCCTGCATGGGCCTGAAAACGACCTGTACTTTCCTCCTTTATACAGACTAAAAACAAGCAGCCACTTCCAGCAGCGTCTCACGGCAGACGTTTAGACGTGCTGCAGTAAGAAAGGCACGAGTATTAACAATGACTGCTCAGTTCATATACTGTGCTGAGAAATCCAGTACAAACATGTAACTCCTCCATGCAGAGCTAACTTAAACATGAATATATGCTTTTAAGAAGATGAAGAGCCACAGCCTTGAACAGAGAAGGCTGTTCACGCCAGTTAAACTGCTTCTGTTGGAGCAAATAAAAACAGGGTAAAAGATGGATGTAGCTTCCACATTTGAAAAGAGACGCCTCTGCCTTTTTTTTCCCGTCTGCTTTCAGGTCATATTGAGCATTAACTCAGTTTCATAAATGTTGGTCATTCTCAGATTCAGAGGATGATTATCCATGGTGTGCTCTTTGGTTTCAAAACACCAAAGTGAACATCGCCAAGCTCGAGGCTTCATAGCTTCATACATCATGACATCACAGTCACTATGTCCATTTATACCAGCTATGATTTGGAGGCAGAATTAAGCAGTTTTTAAATAAAGTTAGAGTTTATTGTGTTGCTATCAGCCAAGCTAAGCCGATGAGGTTGTGTTATTTGGGCTGTAAAACATGCCACCATCAGGGGGAGCAGTCGGCGTTCACATTACACAGGTGTCGTTAGCTTGAGCAGAGGCTAACAGTTTTTTAGCTGTTTGTTGTTTCTGTCAAATAAATGCACTCATTACAGGAAAATAGATACATTTAATGTGTCACTGCACAAAATTCAGCACTTATGTTACAGTTACAATAATGCTGTTACAGCAGGTCTTTAGTTATCTGCAGGAAGGGCAGCAGAACGTTTCCTTTTTTCTTCCCTTGCACAGGTGGAGGAAAATGGTAAAAGAGAATCACCGAGGTGAACACTTTGAAGTCTCTTGTGGCTGGTTTTGATCTTTGCTTTGTGTTGTCAGTGTATTGTTCGTGCTTAAAAACTAAAAGAGAGATTGTTTCTGTCCTCGGGGATTTGTGTTTGGGTTTTATAGTTGACTGGCAATTATGTGACAATGCATTTCAGGTCATTTTACAGAGTAACACAGACGTCATACAACGGATTGCGTAACAAATTACTTTTTCTAGCAAGTGATTAAGTAACGTATTGTAAAAAAGGACTTTTCTTGATTAAGGACAAACTATTAATTTGTGCTCACATCTAAATGAGCTTCCTGCAATAAATGCTTTAGCTTTTTTTTTTTTTTTTAAAGAAAACTGGATAACAAGGGGTCATACTAAAGCCAAATCAGCGAGATTATAAGCTTAGCTAAATTTTCATCATGTACAACAAAAGGTGAAAGTAAAGAGTGCAAAGAAAAAGATGTTTGAGGGTGTAATGGGACTGAACTAACAGACCACTAGCTTAAATTAGCTCTTAGAGGTGTTCAGCATGTGATCTTATGTTGCTGAATAAAACCATCACCAGCATCATTGAGCAAAGAGCCACAGAAACAGTCAAATATTGTAATTTTCCCATGGAGACTGGCTGCAAGTTAAATCAATTTAGCATGTTATACATTATATCATGTATTTATACTCAGATTCTACCAAATCCACATCAGCGCACACACTAACATGGCTAAGCACACACAATATGCTGAAATGCTCCGGCCGGCTGGTTTAGTCACACAGGCCTGGCAGCCCTGCAAGCGCACAGTGTGCTGAACATACACTGGAGTGTGTTTGGAAATTAGGATTGCATGATGTCCGGTGTATAGTGTGCAATTTTTGTATGTCCAAGGTAAAAGATGACCAGCGTGAAAGAATAGCGGTGATGTGTTTGGTCGCAGCTCTGAAACAGCAGTCTCGTGCTGCACAGTGATAGAGTTTCAAAGATGGCTCTTGAAATGACCTAATGGCGTCTAAAAGTCTAAAAAGGTGAGAAGATCACAGTTTGATGGTTGCCAAAAGTTAAGTCATGCCACTGTGTGGGGAAACAAAAAGAAAAGAATTAAATCCAGAGATGAAAGTAAACTGTGCAAAACCAAATCTGGAGGATTCCAGCAAAGACGAAAATCCAGTTGAGTCCTTCAGGAGTTATCCTGACTGTGCTCTGGAGGACATAGCATAAACATAAACAAGAGAGGAACTGAATCAGTGGGCATTATTATCACTGATTACCTGCCAAAGTTTATGTTGCATATGTTTTTTGAAGTTTTACAGTCTGGAGCCTGAAGTTTGACACTGAACCAGCAGTTCAGCACATTAAATACAAATCAGTCATCATTAATTTCATTATTTACACCAGTGCGTTTCCTACTTTGACCTGTTAAAATGTCCAATTGTAAGATCTCATAATCAGAAGAGTTAGGAAAGTTCTGGTAGAGATATTATCATGGCCAGGTCATGGCAACCTAATGATGTTAATGGTGTTGATTGATTGTGAGGCTCTGATAGTGTTCATGTGTGCAGGCAAGAATGATGAGTCTGTTAAGGGACCCTCGAGTGAGTAGGGAACAAGTGCTGTCTTTTGCTGGACCTCGGCCACAAGCACACAGCCTGATCATTATTAGAGAGTGGAGAAGTTGTAGTACCCTCAGAGATGACTTGCAGTATTCACTGAATCGTTTACAAGCAGTTTTGTTGGTGCATGTAAAAGATATTAAAAAGAGCATTTTGTCCTTATTCACTTCTTGAGGGATTTCTTTATATTAAAGTGGAGTTTCCGTCTCTTCATACTGTCTGATTTCTTTATTCAGACTGTGGTTCTCAGCTACATGCATATTATTTCATTTTGAGGGATGTGAAACCTTAAAAAACACACAAATGTACAGCCGATTGATTGAAACCGCTGGCAGGTGAAGCGATTAACACTGACCATCTCATTACAATACATGGTTTTGCTGGTCAGCCTCGGATCCTGGCTTTCATGTGCATGTAAGACCTTCATGGCAACAGCACATCCAGATGGCAGCAGCCTCCCTCAGTGGTGCAATACCTCCTCCAAAACTGCAGAAAAAACTCGCGAACATTGAGAGAAACACGATGATTTATCTGCATTACTGTGGGATCTTTACCACAGCTCCAATATAAAGCATGCAAAGCACCTTGATGCAACGGATTACATTAATTCAAATATAAAACATCCATAAGAAATTAGTATTTTAGGTTTGGTTACTGTGTTTTACACAATTTTGTTTGTGTTCTCTGAAATGTTTTTTCCAAAACTTGTTTTTTTCTTTTTGTTCTGCTTTTTTAAAACCTCGAGGTCATCATAATGCGCTCATTATTTTTTTATCTACACAAAATAACCCATTCATCCATCTTCTTAACAAATTTTTCAGGTCAGGGTACCAGTCTGACACACACACAGAGATGTTCACATTCGCACCTGCTGAACAGGCAAAAGAGAGTCAACCACCACTCACCTGTGCCGCAGATCAATACAAAATAAAGATTTCCTTTAATTGCTATAATTGTATTGCATTAGAAAAATGCAGAAGAGGACACTTACAGGTAAATTAGAGTCTGATATTTACTGTAACTTTACTCTCTATATTTTTTCCTGGAATAACACAGACTGTAATACACTCACCAAACAAATAATCACTTATGACAAATTTACCTCTGTGGATCTGAAAAACCACAGATACCCTTCTGGAAACTTCCCGTCGTTTGCAGGCAAATCCCATGAATAGTCAATAAGTTCAATGTATTTCCATAATGAGTTTTACTTTCGTGGCAGAATCTGGGTTCTTCTTCTTTTCTTTTTTTTAATCAGAGTGGGCGTCATAATTTTGAAATGCTTGAAATCTCATTTTGGAGTGAAACTTTACAAACGCCGAGATGGCTGCAGGGGCGCTGAGCCTGCCAAACTTTCCACGAGGGCACAGATTGATTCATACGTTTCTGTCCACGATGCAAATCAGCAGGGAGACGAGATAATGAAGCCCCGGATGACAGGAACCTGCCAAACTGCAAATAGCTGATCCACTGATTGGTGGGTATGAAGGAAAAATTGATCAGACAGAGAGTCCAACTGAGGCCGTCGGTGCGTTCAGTGACCTGGCTGACCAACAGATTCATCCATCCGAGCGTTAAAAGCAGAGAAATGCAGTCTTTGTATCCTTTGTTGCCAGGAAATACCATCAGATGGTCATATGGCCACAACGACTAAAGGGTCAGACTACATTTATTTACATACTATGCTTCAAATTTGTGAGCCCAGAGTTGGAATTAAGCTGATGTCAGCATGACTGATTGACATCAGCACAACGGAACAAATTGAGATTTTATTTTTAAAGATAAATGTGTTAGCTTCTTAATGAGCTGAGAGCTGGCGGGGTTTTGACCTCGAGTATTTTCTGATTTCATTGATTAGCACAAATTTACCCAGAGAGGAAAATCTGAGCAGCTGCCTCTTTGCTTGATTTGTTAAAGCGAAAAAAGAAATAAAAAATCAGATCCCGATGGGAGCAAATTATTTAACAAATCAGAGAGAGATTTTGGCCAATGCCTTCCTCTTAGGAAACCAGAAGAGTCAATAAAAACCACAAAAATCTTTAAGAAACGTAGACCACAAGATTTGAATTATAGGGATCAGGACATGCGGTGGGTCTGAACCCCCAGTGAAGTAGTGAAAACCTCCCTTTTAAGGGGAAAATATATATTGTATGTATATATGGTATGTGGGGGTGGTATGTTATCACTGACGGTAACAAAAACAGACACACGGAGCTCAGTTAAACTCGAGAACTATTCCCCAGTCACCTCAAAATTACCCTGGATTGGATTTTCTTCCTGTGGAGGGAGCTGGACACAGGCAACTGTCATGGAAACAGATGCCACTTCACATCTCACCATCTTTGATTGTGACTCCTTCTGTGCCCTGATCGCCGATGACACCGTGCTGAGCTACACTTCTGCCTCATGTCTGATGAAAAAGGAAGCGCCAGTGACTGGAGAGATGGGGAAGAAATCATTTCAGAGCAGGAGCCTGGCTCATGAGCTCAGCCGTGATCAGACCCGGAACCAATGATATGACCCCAGATATTTCTGACAATACCTCAGAGGATGACAGCAGCTACACCTGACATGAGCTCAGACTTACCACGGCTTCACTAACTCAGATATGAGGCTCTGGCATGCTTTCATCCTGCGGTTTGCTTACTGTTTGGACCTATGAACCAACTGCTCTTGGATGTTCCTGGGTCCATCCTTAATTTTTCATAGAAGAGCTGCCCAGACACTCAGTGATTTTCAAAACACTTCCAAAAACGTATTTAGTCTTGATGGCATTCGTTTCTAGATTAGCAGAATATAATAGAAAATTATCATTTAAATGTATGTTCTATTGTGTGTTTTACTGCATTTCTATTGTTGATTTAGTGATTTTATAGCATGAGTAAAATTTGGTCAGCTGAGGTTATTTTAAATGTGCTATAGAAATAAACTTTGACTTGACTCAGTCTTTAAGTGCTCAGGCTGACGCACCAAGATCGACTTACCTTCCAGAACACAAACCCTGCATGCTGAAAACGACGAGTTGGGACTGCCAGCCCCGTCTCACTAATGTCATAAACCAGTTTGTAAATGAGCCACAGCATAATGTGCATATCTCCCATTCACTGTCTGTGCATCCAGGCATGCGTTGGATTCTAGAAAAGAGCGGGAGGTACGGCAGCTCGTGCATTCTGGGATATTTGGCTGCACCAAGTCCACTGATGCATGCTCAATAAAACGGGAGGAGCGAGAACACATCTGGGAATTTTGAGCATACTTTAAATTGGAACAGTACTTGGTCTGCGGCTGATGACGTATCACAAGTCCACGAGATCGCAAGTACACATAAGTACACATATTGAGACACGGCCAGTTGTTTGCACAGTGGTAGCAGAGGGAGAGCACATACTGCGACACGCCCGTTAAGTATCCAATGCTAAGCAGCAGCACAGATGCTCACATATGAAAATACCCCAGTGTTTATGGACTCAAACATTTAGACATGACTTAAGGATAAACTTTGCAGTTATTGGTCCTGCACTAATGTCCATTTTTCGTAGCTCTGCAGCTACATGGAGGGAAGGATTATGGGAATTCAGCGAGCACAGAGTCCAAAAAGCCAACAGCATGTAGCTCTGCGTTGGTAGACTGCTGACTGGTTAAAAGGTTTACTTGAACAGGGAAGAAGAACCACATCGGCGCTCTCCACGAAGAGGAAAAGGTGCTAAATAAAAGATCAAAAAACCTTGCATGAGGAGCACAGACAGCTGCTGCAGTAGAGTTTCACTTGTTTCCAACACTGTGTTTCATTTCAGTGGAAAGAAGTTAGCTGCGCCCTGCTTGTGGCCGAAGGACCAGCAACAGGACGAAAATGGACACGAGCAGCCCACATTGCCAGTTATTATAAATATTCTCAACACTGCCCCTGCTGACAGAGTAGAGCTATAACATTTAGATGTGTGTGTGCAAAGCTCTGAGTAGCACCATGTGAGACACTTTAGCTCTAACCTCTAAGCAACTTTGGTGCAGCCTCGTCAACCTGCACACGACCGAAAGCAGGACCTTAACTCCGAAGCCTCAAACTTCGTGAGACTTTACTTGGAATGGAGCGACTCGGCTAACGCAGCGGCATAGACCGGGTTGATTTCCTGTCAAGTGGCTGAACGCCTGCGTGAAGTTTTCTTTTCTCCCCGTCAGCACTGCGAGCACTTCAGCGAACATCCCCCGCTCAGTGTCAGACGGTCTGCGGTGTCAGAGAGTTCTGCAACCCCAGCAGAACATTGTGGTTTATTTTAGAGCAGATGATCTAAAAATTGACAAAACCTCCAGCTGAAGTGTGAGCAGGATGTTTCTAATGTCTGGTTAGTTAAGTTTCTTTGCAGTTTGTTTGGTCTTCCTCCCCTCCAGCAGGGCAGCGGCGGAACGATGCCAGAGCTCATTCTGCTAAAGAGGCATGTATGTGTTGAGGAGGAGTGCTAACGAGTCTCAGCCAACGAGGAGGTGAAGCTGCTGCGGGGTGACCTTTGACCCTCAGAGGCACTCTCTTTCAGACTGGGCTGCCTCTGGCGGGGTCGCGGTGCCCCACGCTTGCCGGAAGGCAGCGGTCGAGGTCAGAGCGAGAAATCCAGAGCCTCCGTCCTTTTTCCAACATCGACACCGACCAATCGAAAGGCTGCAGGAGAATGGAGGAGGAGGAGGAGGAAGGACAAATGAGTCTAATTCCTCTTTCTCCGTGTTGGAGAAACAAAGCTTTTCTCAGTGTGTGCAGAAGTTTTTGGCCTACAAGATGTTTCCATTTATTATCCAATAATATCAGGGATGCGTCTGATTGGCTCTGAATTCCTTCTGAAGCAGCTGCAGATGAGGAACTAACTTCAGCCACGAGAAGAACAACAAGTCCTGCAGCAGAAGGTTTAGGCCTCATGGAGAAGAAGACATTCAGATGGGTTTTCCAAAATGTTCAAAACAACAATTCTGCCAACTGCAACCAAGTGTCATTTTGAACCCTGTGAGGTCACAAACCCAAGCCCATGTCTTAAAGAAAATGAAACAGGACTCATTTGGAAAGAATTTCATTATTTTTTGAGGTGTGTCAGTTAAAATGTCAATTTTTTGCCCACTGATTCCTAATATTTGGAAGCACAATTTAAATAAATAATAAATTCCATGTTCTGATTGCAAAGGGTTATCACGAGAACATCCCATATGCTGGACCGTGTTCCAGCTCCAATGCTGTCACCTCCTCAAGACAATGTTTGTCATTCCACCAGGAATATTTTAAGCATCTGATTCACTGAGCTTCACTTAAAATATAGCCGTGTCTATTTTTTAGGCTTGTCGGGCTGCACAGACCAGATGAGGAGGTCAGGAAGAGAATGCTCAGAAAGAAGATAACAATAAGCTATTTGAACAACTTTAGCAATTGCACAGAGAAGCTGGTCAATTTTCAAAATAAAAGACTGGGTGCATGGCTAAATCCTTCGATTCGGAGGTGCTTCTTTTGTGATTCAAACCACTGTGGAGCTCTGGGTTTACTTGCAGGGTTAGCGGTCATCATCGATGTCAAGAGTTTAAAGGGTGCTTACGCCAAATATCGAAAGGACTAGATCAATTTAAGGGGCACAAGTGAACAACTTTTCACTATGGTAACAACATAGTAGTTTTAGTTTAATCTCATTCTGTGAGCTTGTATGAAGAGTTAACCTATCAGCAGTGATGCATACAACAACGCGGCATATTAAAGAGACTGCACGCTGGAATGGAAATACTGAAAACTGAAATTTCAGCAGGTGCAGCCTCAGATTAGCACTTTATAATTGGTTAATATGACCATATGTAACTCCTGCCAAGTTAAGTAATAAAAATATAAAAAGACCTATGTACTAAAGTCACAGTCAAACATTTGTAATTGACTGGATAATATGCGGCTTGACTTCCTGTCTTCGTTGATCTGATTTCCTGATTGTTTCTACCTGTGTCAGGTTTCTCTCCTTTGATTTTCTCCCCTGCCCTTGTTAGCTTCAATTGTGTCCAATCGCCTTTCTCATTTTTCTAATTTGTGGCTCCTCTGCTCCGTTTTCCTGCTTATGACACGTAAATCAGTCTCAGTGCGTCTCAATTGTTAAAAAGCATTTGGAGGACGGAGGAGATATAATCAGGGAGGCACAAGTGTATCCTCAGAGGGGGAGGTCACCTTTAAGTATATAAATATGCCACAGCACGGCTGGAAAATACAGGAGAAGGACTCTTTAAGCAGCACACGTTTAGTTAAATCACTGTTTTATTTGGGAATATAAAATATCCTATAGGCACAGGTAACATTAATTACCTCCATGCACTACCTGGACTTTTATAAAATAAACACTTGGAATTGACCACATCTTGAAGAAAAAGGCATCTTAACCAAAAGGAAACTACTGAATACCCCAACTTACAGTAAATGAGGACTAAGATTTTATTTCTTTGTTATAACATTTATGTTATCTGTGTTTTGTTTTTCTCATCTGATTTGGATTGAATCTGATTCATTTTGGTTAATTCTAGGATATTGAAGACTCCTCCTATTGGTGGAGTTTTCCTGGTGGAATTTTCCGCTCTCACCTAAATGGAAGTTTCCTACTGGTAGAGCACCAACTGGAAAATAGTCGGTGTGTTCATGGAGTCCGTTTTCCCCCGGGTGTGTGTGTCTAAACGAGTCAGAGTTTTAGGTTGAGTATAATGATGCCATGAGCTTAAGGAAAAAAAGAGAGTGCCTTGGAGATTTTTGATTATTTAGCTTATATTTGTCCCTTCCAAAAAGCTGTTGCTCCATCTGAGACAAAGATTTAGTTGGGCTACTTAGCTGGTTTAAAATGAGGCTCTGAAAGAAGGATGCCTCATTAAGTTAAATGCCTGTTGCTTTGACTCCTCTGCTCCTCTCTGGTGGACTACAGGAAGGCTAAGATGTGAGGAGATTAACTGAGAATGTACATTTTAAGCAATAAAGGGAGACAGTGCTGCCCTTCCTCCTTGTCAGCTGTTCTACAGATGTCTTCCTTTCATTATTTATGCTCCTATTTAGGATTCCTGTTTCTTTTACAATAACGGCTCAATTGTTTTGAAAGGTGATGCCCGTCTCTGCAGTGTCAAAGTCTTTAAAGATAAATACTGTTTTATACATGTTTGTAATCAGGTTCATGTGTTTTTGTGCTTGTGAGCTTTATAAGTGGCCTTTAATGTTGTTTATTATGCTTCTATCAATGATGTTCTTTTGTCTTCTTCATCTTTGCTTTTCTTTTACCCTTTATAAATGCCACCAACCTGCAGATTAAACTGAGCCTGCATGACTATGCGTTCAATTTAATTAACGTGTGTCCTTTTTTAAATAAAATAAACTTGTTAATGCACCGTGTCCCTTTCAGTCTCTGGGAGGTTTCGTGTTTGCCCTCAGCAGTATGTCAGAGTTTCCTCTGAGGGGAATTTACCTGCTGCTAATGTAGTGAAGGTGTTTTTCACAATAAAACTTTATTTTAGAAAACTAACATAAATGTACATCTTCAGTCCAGGAAACAAGGATTACTCTGATAAGCTGCCCATAAGGAGAGTTAATATTGTATAATGTGATAATGATTACTGGTTTGTCAGACTGGGAGTAGACATCTCCCAGTTTAATTTTGTGACAGAGCAACAGGATTTTCAGGATTCAGACGCTGATCTCAAACACCTTCGTTCTCATTTCAGTTTCACTGTAATAAACTTTACTTACATGTGATTTGAAAACAATATTCCCCAAGCACTGGCGTGTTTGGGACGACGTTCATCAAAATGTGTCAATCAGCTCGCGAGGAGATCCTTAAATAAACCCCAAATCCTCAGGAGCCCTTTGTCTGTGTTCGAATGATGACCTGGAGCACCTCCTGCTGGAGGCCTGCGGGGATTACAACGAGACAGAATAAACTAAAAACATCGTCCAAGTTTCTCATCAACATGTCTTCATCTCCTTAACCTTTTTGAGCTCACCTGATTTCCTCAACTTCTTAGACTCAAGAACTGTCTTCTCACTTCTTGCTACTTCACAGGAAACAACAGGTGAAACTTAAAATCTTTATTCAGACCCAAAACAAATCAAAATTTACATTCAACACAAAAAAAGAAAAAGGATGAGCGTGCAGACTCTCTGCAACCTTCAAGCTTCGGTACAGTCACAACTGACACAAACCTCTCAAAGGTTTGTTTCAAAGCTAAAGAACCAAAAAAAGAGCATTAAACAGTCCTGCGGCAGATTTCTTTAAAGGTGCTCGTCTTTTTCTTTGTGCTCTGGTTGCAGAGGCTTCGCCGCTCCTTCTCTCGACAGCCTGTCGGCCTCCTCGTTGCCTCTGTAGCCGGCGTGACCTGGAATGTGCATCTGGAGGAGGACCAGAAAGGCACACAAGTATAAAAACATGAAAACAACAACTAATAATCAATCACTTGGACGCTTACTGAGCATTAAACAAATGATTGGATATGGCTGTACTATGCAGCACTAAGACTGTTTAGTACTGCGGCCTGTAATGCAGTCACAGTAGATTATTGCTGCTAAATCATGGGGTGCTCATCACAGGTTGCATTTAAATCATTAAGACCTGCAAATGACCAGAAGATTTTTCATTACATCCTGATACGTACAACCTTCAAACAGGCTGTTTTTACCATTACCGGTTCATCCATCAGATAAGGCATTAACAATACTGCTGATGCTTTTCTCTGACTGTTACTTTTAAATTGAACCTGTCACACCGTTTCCAGATCAGACTACCTTTCTGTTTGGTAGAGCACATCAAAACAATCCACCAGAAGTGAAGAGAACAATGTAATAATGAGCTCATCATTTTAAGTTAAATTTTCCAAGCAGAAAATGCTGAATTTCTCTGGCTTCACCTTCAAAAAATCTGAATATTCACCTTTTTTGGGCCTAATTTGGACTGAGGGGGTTTAATTCTTCCCTCACGATAATCTGAACCCTTTCGTAATATCTTTCTGGCATTCACGATTTATTTGTGGACCCTTATTTTAACGTATATTTTACATTTTTAAGCATTCGAATAATTGAATCAGAAATTAAGTGACAATCAACCTTGTGTCAGCCTGACTTTGTACAATTAAAATAAAAATCCAGATGATCCAGCAGCAAGAGGAATAAAATTACTTTTTTTTTTTTAACCAAAGAACAGAAAGGTGACGCAGTGCAGGAACCTTTTACACATTTGTGAGACCAGTCTGAATAAAATGTTGTTGTTTATTCAACATTCATGCAAATTAGCACATTTAATTAGTACTAATGAAAGAAACATTAGCATATTTTAGTATCAAATGTGTACTTGTCGAACACTTAGTCTTATTAACAAACCAGGGAGTTTCTACCATTTAAAATTTTTATCATTCAGAGCTGATTAAAAGAATAAAAATTTACGATATTTTTCTGAATTATGAATCTAACGTGCAAACAAAATGAAACAGGAACGCTGAACCTGTCTTCAGGTTCAGCGTTCCTACATATTATTTGGATATGTAACACTTCATCTGCTTATCAAAAGCATAAGATTTCAGAAAACAAAAAACAAAACATAATCATCTTAATCCAAGTAATCCACTGAAACTGTCCCTTTGATATATACAGTTTTAGCCTCTGAGGAAAGCTGTTCGGCTGCTTGCTCTGTCTGACTGTACTGAGCCTTCGGTGCCCCCATGTGGCCATTTTTCAGGCCATGGACAGATTTATCACCTCCCCAGCAGGGGGCGGTTGACTGCAAAAAGACTCCTGCGGTAAATGTAAAAACATTGTTTACTTCTGACCTGCATGAATCTAAAGACCCCGTCCGCAAAGAAACACTGATACTTACCCAGACCACCTCCACCTGTCCATTCAGCCTGTCCAGTTTCACAAAGTCGTCTTTGTTGGTAACCTGACCTCCAGATTTCAACCTCCAGCCGTTCAGCTTCCAGTTTTTCACCCAGCTGGTCACACCTGCATGAAGGAAAAAGAAAAGAAAAACCTTTACCCATTCAGTGGGAAATTCAAAAGCTGAAATCTGAGTGGTAATGCAACATGACTGCAGCATGACTCGAGTTTGTGACTCACCGTTTATCGTAAACTTGCTGTCGGTGTATAAAACGAGCTTCTTGATGTTATTCTGTTTGGCCTGTTGCAGCGCTCTGCAGGCCGCCTGGTGCAGCGAGAGCAGAGACGACAGTTAGTTATGCTTTAAAGCTTGTAGAGAAAAATCAAAGCATAAAATAACAAACAGGCATTTACAGGCCTGCATCTTGCTATTCTTTCCAATAAATAGGTACATTTACATATCTGCTCCCTCAGGAAACTTTTCAGAAGGTGAGTTTAAAACCTTCATTCTCGTGGTGCCATTTTTAGTTTTGCTCCAACTATGACCATCAGGTGGCGCTTCTTTGTATTTGCTGTAGCATTTAATAAGCCTCTTTACATGCAGGCCCTCAGTAATTTAAACTGGTTAAAATTGCCTCAGCCTCTCCTCTCTTTAACCCTAGCACACTAATGTGCAGTTTTATAACACTATCACTAATGTCAGGTAGATTTTACCCGACACCCAAGAAACAGACTTCCCATTAAAATATATTAAAGCACAACAATAAGTGGCAAATTGAAGTGCTCTTCTTTTATTTCTCTCTACACAACATCTCACAAAAGGAAAGACGTGTCATGGTGGTCCCTTTAAAAAGATTCTAAAGCGACAGAATGAAAATCACCCCGTGTTAGTGTTAAAAATTTAAAAAGTACTGTTTAAGTGCAGCCCTGCAGAGTTAACACTGAGCATTAAACTGGACTTTTAAGACAGAAACTCTCATGCTGAGATGTAAATCTTACTTGTATCTCTGCGCGCTGGTTGGTCTGCCTCCCCTGCAGCCTCTCTGCAACATTTCTACAAAGCCAGAGGCAACAAATGTGAGAAACCAATGCATCCATTTATACAATTAAGACTTTCACTATGGAGGTTTAGACTGAGCAGATTTTAGGAACTGTTTAAAACGTGCTTGTTGTAGCACGTGCACATATTCTCACAGCGGGTTGTTGCATCCCCAGTAGACCCCGATGCCGGCCCGTGCTCCGCTCTGTCCGTTTCTTGAGCAGCAGCCATCGGTGTAAACGACCACAGCGTCACCTGTACGGAGAACGCAGAACAGTTCAGACTGGAGTTCAAGTTTTATTGCTTCCATTTTCTACATTTTACATTTAAATATTTCTGTATGTAGTAAATAACATGATTTTGTCCCCATAACATGTTGAATGGAGTTAAGCTCTAATATTAAATTTTGCACATCTCACCCATGTACGTGAATCCGTCCGAGCTCTCTGATGACGAGTTTTGTGATGTCGAGCTTTCTGATGGCTTAACTCGTTTGGGCTGGTGCCCCACCTCCTCCTCCGAGTGACATCTCTTTTTGCCAAGAGGGATGTACTCGAGCGGCTCCGGGCCTCGTTTAGGAAGCAGAGTGACATCAGACTCCACGCTCTGAGTTACTGAAAGCCACAAACACAAGAAGTTCATCAAGAACAGTGTGCAGCAAGTACCTGATTCTCCACTTAAAATCACCTGTGAGCTTTGTGTGAATCCAGACCTGTATGCTGTATTACCACCTCAAACAGACACAGTGGCTGGGTTAAGCCTCTACTGCACAGCGTTGCCCTGAGGCAACAAACCACATTTTCATGCCTCACACAAATAAATGTATATAAAAAAAATACTTGCATGTGCATGAATATGTTTGATTGTTTGTTCTACTTTTTAATTACAGGACATGGATGTAAAAACCTTTTATGGAAGGAAACCAAGGGGATGTGCACTTTCTATCCTCAGAAAGTGAGGACAGTGAGCTTTCAGGGAGTGACAGTGAAGTAGAGGAGTGGATCCCTGAATCAGGTTTGAGGGACACTTAGGAGCTCAGGGGTCAGTTGGTAAAGTAACTGTGTGTGTGTGTGTGTGTGTATTAGTTACTGTTGTGGGAACACAAATTTGTTTACACACTCATATTGTGAGGTCTAGCCTACTTTATGGGGACAAATTGCAAGGTAAATCATTCAATTTTAGGGTGAAGGCTTGAGTCGGGGTTAGAGTTAGGTTCAGGCAGGGACTTCTGATGGGTAGGGTCAGGGTAAGTCCCCAGGAAATGAATGCAAGTTAATGTAATATCCCCAAAAGTGATGGAAACACAACGTGTCTGTGTGTGTGTCTGTGTGTGTGTGTGTGTGTGTGTGTGTGTGTGTGTGTGTCTCTGCACATGGGGTTAGGGTCAAATGTTGGATGTATTTTGGTGTTTTATTGTTCTGTGAAATGTTTACATTGTTTTTTTGTTGTTGTTTATTTATTTATTCATCCTGGTTGTACTAATAAAACTTATTATAGAATAACTTGTTGTTTGACTATCCTTATCGCACAGTGTTGCCTTGAAACAACAAACCAATATCTGTTTTTGGTTTTTTTGGGTTTTTTTTTTTTTTTTTTTTGGGGGGGGGGGGCAGGGTGTCAAATTTTATGATTGATATATTATAAGGGACCCTAAAGCTCCCCCAAAATAGGGATAAATATTTTTTCCCCAAAAAATAAAAAGTCATGCAGTAGAGGGTTTTAACATATTCTTGGATTACAAACTGACGGCCGTTTCCATACCAAGATGCTCCGAGTTCAGCCTCAATCCCAGCTCCAATCAATTATAGTTTCTCGAGTGTGTATTTGAAGAGTATAAAATTAGAAAATATTCACCTTTCTTCACGTCTGGAACTGCAGAAGGCTCGATCCCTCTGACGAATGCCCAGGCATCTCGCTCTGAGGCAAACTTCTTAAAGGAGGCAGAAGGAAATTTGTCCACTTGGCTCTTACACTCGTCCCTAAATGACAAAAAAAAATAAAAAGTAAAAAAATCAGGAGAATAAAAATCTTGAGATGTCTTCATTCTTTCCTCCGGACACTTTAATGATACACCTTTTCAACTGCAACTCAATCCGTTCAGGCACATAGACATGGTCAAGATGACCCACTGAAGTTCAAACTGAGCCACTGGAATGAGGAAGAAAGAATTTAAGTGACACTGAACATGGCAGTGATTGTTGGTGGCAGACACACTGGCCTGAATATTTCAGAAACTACTGATTTCTGAATTTCCAGCATTCAAAATGGTCTGAAATGAGAGAAAATATCTAGGGCAGACTCCAATCCGGCCCAGTGGGCAGCTTTGGAGGATGACTTTAACTGTGTTTTAATTTTTGACTGTTTCCTATCATTTACGGTACATTAAACTAATTAAGTAACAGAAAAACAATAACAAAAATGTTCCCTTCTTGTAACAATAGGTCCAAAGTTTCTTTTCTCAAAGATTAAATGTGTAGTTAAACTTCTATGCACTAAAAGAAGGTGGAGTTTCACTGGTCTGGTCCTGGCGTGTTGTTTATTTTATTTGTATTTATTTGTAATATAGACAAACCAAAGACATACTACATTATGTAAGAATAAATCAATTTTAGGCCCTCCTACTCACAAATGAGCCACATTAATGGCGGAAATACATTTAACTGTTTGAAGGCTAACCACCTGAAAAACGGAGAAAACGAAGCCGTGTATGTTATGCTTCCATGCCGAATTAATGTGTGGGATGTACTGACAGGTAAAATTTTATATGATCTTAAACCCGGTGGGTTGTTTTACTGTAGCTCAAGGAGAAAAATAAATCTTCGTGCATCTGAACGGAAGCTGGCATCCACTCACTCTCACTGAAAGAACATGCACTTTGAATAGCCAATAACATTGATTTTCTTAAAAACAAATGTGCAGGCATTGAGGTGTGTCCAGTCTCACCATGAAGTGTAGACTCCCGTTTTGTGTCCTTTCCTAACTGCGTAGAAAAACTTCCCTTTCGCCATGTCGTCAGCAGCGCTACAAAAGGTCCTGCATGCAACTCTGAAAAGACCAGTCAGCCTAAACATCACTGTCTGCCAACACACTGCAGCGGAACGAAGGTGGCTAGCATCGTGATATTAACTCGGACACATTCAAATGTCAATAGATTTGAGTAGTGAAGGCGTGGTTAAAAGACAGACATAGACATAAAACCTTGAAATATGGACCAAATTAGCAGCCAGGTGTACAGATGTCCGGGAAAGCTAAACCCGAAAAAGCCCAAAAAAGTATTCCTTATATATTTAACACCAGTCTAATAAGTCTTGCAGTCATCTTAGTTTCTTTATTAGCCGTATATCCCTATCTGAAAATGTTGCAGTAAACAAAATCGAACAAAAATCAGTCTAAAAGCACTGCAATAAACTGCCTGCAGTTTCCCCGACTGTTTTCTACTACACTCACGCGATAGTTCTTATCACTTCAAGCGTTTCTACAATTCTCGCGATAGAAAAAAAGGTCGCTCCCGATTGGATTAATCCAACTCTCGCGATGTTCCGGCCTCTTCCTTGGCCGTCGTTGACAGAGGTTAGTCGTGCCATTTTACTCTGGACTGGCTTTTCTGTTTTAAAATGTACTTTAAATGTGTATAATGGCAAGGTTTACACACAGTAAGGCAAGTGAAGCCTGTGATAGCTTAGATTATGTGATTTGCAGTATCGGATGGCTCATCTTAATGTCTAAATAAGACATAGTAGAGGGGCTCTGCTCAATGAGTTCGGCAAGCGAGTAGCGGCTAGCAACAGGCCGTGCATGTGTTCAGTTAGCCGTCACAAAACCGAAGGGAAAAGAGCTTAAGTTAATTTTCAGGGTCGGATGTTCAGCTCTTTTAATTGTGACTCAAGTAGTTAATATGTATGTGCCGTTTTATGCCCATTGGGCTGTTATATCAATCTCCTGTGCTATTGTGGGCTAGCCCGGTTAGCTCAGAGGTGTTACGCCTGGAGGTTAGCGGTGCTCTGGGCTTTCAATAAAGGGTGGCTATTAAATATGTTCGGATGCCGGTGGGTCTAACCTAAATGTTTTTATTTCTCCGTGCAGAGACAAAGGCCATGTTCAGTACCAGCGCCAAAATAGTTAAGCCTAATGGCGAGAAGCCAGACGAGTTTGAGTCTGGGATCTCTCAGGTAAGAAAGTCTAACGGCATCACAGATCCATGTATTATTGAAGCTTCAGTCCAGCTGAATGAGTAACTGTGGGGGCCGTTGGGGAGAAAACGGTAAAGGGCATCATGAATTAATGTGGTGTAAGAGATCTATATGATTTATTGGTCAGCCATTACATAACTGCGCTATCTGTTAATATGAGGCCAATTTTACGTCAGATTACATATAATAAAAAAGGTACTGTTTTTTTTTTCCAAGTTTTCAAAGTGTACAGGGGTTCATGTACAGTATCAGAACTCTTGTCTCTAAGTGACTATTTAAACAAGAATTGTACTGTTGGAGGAATGTAAGGCTGTGTGTGATTGAGTCTTTAATATGATTTAATTATGACTGACATTAAAGTCTCAGCTGCTGGTTCTTCTCAATCCTGTAAGGCTGAGTGTTTCATTAGGACAGCCCTGTTTGGTGGTTTTGTCCACTTATTGGTTGGTGGACTGATGAGGTGATGCGGCCTTAAAATTATATCATATTTCAGCCGCTCTTTGTTGAAGTGTCTGGTGAACAAAGTACCAGCAGCACCAGCATTGCAGTGCAATAGTGGTGATACATTATAAGTTCAGTAAGCAAAAAAAGTAACCCAGGTCATGTTTTCGCTTTCAAAAGAAGAAAAGGCAAGTAAAATAATGCACCTGTGAGTTTAGACATAGTTCTGTTCCACATCATCTGACAGAAAGCTGTACCCCTGGCTTAACTGATTAGTTTAACAATAACTGAAGTGATGTTGTAACCCTGCTCACCAGGCGGCTGTGGTATTTCTCATCTAGTGTTCCCTAAAGCTTACCTGGTTGCTCTCATGGCGATCAGTCAGCTGTCTCAGATTCTAACTCTGCTGTCTTGGACAGCAGCTGGTGATGGAAGTCTTTCTCCTTGCTGTGGAGAGATCCTGTAAGTTGAAAGGTGATGTAATCCTGAACCTTCAGCAGCTGAAGCTCACTGAGGCTCAAGAGCATAACCGTCACCAGTTGGAGTCCAAGAGTTGTTAGTCTGTCTTCAGGATGAAGAACCTACTGGTGCAGCAGCTGATTTGTGTATTTTAAAAAGGGATGGTTTTGTTTCTTTTAATGACCACATGGAAAATCTGCCATCGGTGGGATTGGGCTCTCCTTTAGAGAGAAGCAGAAATATGAAGCTAATAGAAAACGTTTGAGCTAGTCAGAGGTAGGATGAGTGATGTGGTTGTGCTTGCTTTACTCATTTGACTGGTCTTTCCATAGGCTCTGCTCGAGCTGGAGATGAACTCTGACCTGAAGGCTCAGCTGAGAGAACTGAACATCACTGCAGCAAAGGTGAGAGTTCACACAAACCTGTGTGCATGAGCTTCATGTCATTGAATTATTTACATAACTGATACATAGATTTTGTTTTAACAAGCCTGTTGATGTGTTTGCTGCTTTTCACTGATTTAAAATCAAGCTTTAATTGATCTTTATGATAAGTTTTAAATCTAATCCGACGTGGACATCCAGAGAGTTGCTCTCCTGGCTCTGTCCTGGTGGCGTATAGGAGCGTAGCTCTGAGCTGAGACGTACAGTCCTGTTCCACAATGTCGGACAGAAAGCTCTGTCCCCGGCTGCCGGCTGGTGAGGATGAGCGTCCTGCATATTCCTACATCTTCCCAGAGTCTTTTGGGGCCATTACTGGGGAGCTAAACCATGCAGTGCACACTTTTTGATACGTACTGGTGTTATAAGTCATCGTGTTTTACTAAAATTCTTTCGTACTAACCTAGAGCTCAATGCATGTTCCTCCGAGTTTTAACAGCCACAGATTTAGGAAACATTAAGACAATTTCCTTCAAGGATCCAAAGCTGGGATTTGGGCACCTCGTGGAGAGCTCCTGCCCTGCCCAGGTGGCGTCACATCACACTTCAGAGCCCCTGTGCTCTTAAATGACTGCTGCTTTATTCTTTTCAGGAAATCGAGGTTGGTGGAAACAGGAAAGCCATCATCATCTTCGTTCCTGTCCCTCAGCTGAAGTCCTTCCAGAAGATTCAGGTGCGCCTGGTGAGGGAGCTGGAGAAGAAGTTCAGTGGAAAGCACGTGGTCTTCATTGCACAGGTGAGGATACCATCGCTGTGACTGTCAGTTTGATGACTTGCGTAATATTTCTGGATATCAAGTTTTGCTTTCAAGCTGGATGCCTGGAAAACATTATTTAAAATGCATAACCCTGTTAAGAACAGGCGTGAGCTCAGGTATGTGTCCATGTGTTGCGGTGATTCTTTTATCCGACATGGACATCCAGAGAGTTGCTCTCCTGGCTCTGTCCTGGTGGCGTATGGGAGCGTAGCTCTGAGCTGAGACGTACAGTCCCGTTCCACAATGTCGGACAGAAAGCTCTGTCCCCGGCTGCCGGCCGGTGAGGACGAGCGTCCTGCATATTCCTACATCTTCCCAGAGTCCTTTGGGGCCATTACTGGGGAGCTAAACCATGCAGTGCACATCTTTTCAAATCAGGGTTCAACTTATAGGCTGATAATGAAATAAAACCCCTTTATGTAAGCAAGAATGTCAGCCTGAACCTGATTGTTACCTTCATGCTGCTCTGTAGTTGCTTTTGTTTGCCCAATTCCTCGTTGGAGATTAATTGAACAATTTCTGACTTTCAGAGGAGAATTCTGCCCAAACCCACCAGGAAAAGCCGCACGAAGAATAAGCAGAAGCGTCCCAGGAGGTGAGTGCAGAGAGTTGGCTTTAAAATCTGATCTCACAGATTTCTGCGGCTGACTCGCAAGAGTGGGTCAATGTGTTAAAGTGGATCTGGAGTCTTTAATGTTAGACACTTTCCAGCTCTGACATTGATTCAAGTGAAAGAATGGAGGGAAGATGGTGCAGTGATGAGCATTTCCACTAATACTCTTGAACCTTTTTTTTTTTTTTTTTTGTAGCGCTCATACAAAAACACTATAATGAACTTTAGCTGGCAACATTTACACTGTGGTTAGTTTACTTTCATTTTTCTGAACTTCAGTGTTCTCTGGGTTTGTAAAGTGTTCGATCTTCTGTCACCTTCTCAGACCCCTTTTATCAGTCCAGCGTCGGGTAGCCTGGTGGTGGTTACATGCGATCTACCACCACCTTGTGGAGGTACTGTTGCAATGCATGCTACCAGATGCATGTGATGAAAATTAATAGTTCTTGTGATATTCATTTTCATCACATGACGTTAATGCATCTGCAGTGCTCTCTTTAAGCTTTAGAAATTGCTTTGCGTATAAATGATTTTTGAAAAATTTATGTTAATACTGTGTTGAAGCGTCTTTTTTGAGGTAACACCCTTAAGATTTATTTCTCTGTCCTTCAAAATAAAAGAGATTGTGAGGATAACTGTAAACTTAAATCTACAAATGTGTTTCTAAAAAACGGGAGAAAGGTTTATTAACTGGAGAGAATGATGCTATAAACCCGTTTTTAAATCTAATCCGACGTGGACATCCAGAGAGTTGCTCTCCTGGCTCTGTCCTGGTGGCGTATGGGAGCGTAGCTCTGAGCTGAGACGTACAGTCCCGTTCCACAACGTTGGAGAGAAAGCTCTGTCCCCGGCTGCTGGCCGGTGAGGACGAGCGTCCTGCATATTCCTACATCTTCCCAGAGTCCTTTGGGGCCATTACTGGGGAGCTAAACCATGCAGTGCACAGACTGATCATTAATAGAAACCAAAGATGGTGTGACTGAATGTTTTTATTTTCTTTGAAGAGTCCTGGTTTGTGCTGAAAGTTGGATGTTTGAAAGGGCGCTGCAGGTGCTTTGGAAGGAAAACTTTACTGATGTGATTATTGGTCCCCGGTTTATCCGAGCTAAATCTTTCAACCGTTTGTTAAAACACAGTAATCCGTAGTTCAGCTCGGACCAGGCTGACTAAAACTCTCAGTAAGATTTATTTAGAGGAAGTGAAACTCATTAGGGTACTATAGCGGTGCCCGTTGCTTCTGTAAGTCATGGTCTGCCACCCCTCCAGTCTGCTTGAGGTGGCGGCTGTCTAGGCTGGCATCCTGTTCATCGGCCTGTGGTTGTCGTGCAGTGGAGGCAGGCCTGCAGGGACCCATGGCTGCCCTTGAGAGACAAGCTTTGTAATCAACACCCAGCCTCAGGTGTTGACCCTCAGGGCCTCACTCCCAAGATTATTGTTGTAACATAAAACTGTTATCGGGAAAAATGTTTTACTTTAATGAAATAAAATAAAAACCAGACTTGAGGAGGAAGAAATGTCTTATGTTAGTATTGCTCGAAGTTATTAACACGAGCAGGATGTCAGCATGATTAAGTGTTTCTGCCCACGATAAATACCCCACCAGGGTAGAGAAGTAATAAAAGCTCAAGTAGAACCTAAAGCTTCCAACCAATGAGAACCAAACTGAACTGAAGCACGGAAACTCACTGTGGACACACACTTAAACTAAACTGAGTTGGAAATGAAGCATTAATGACCTTTTTTCTTTCCCCCCAATTCTACAGCCGCACTCTGACCGCGGTCCATGACGCCATCTTGGAGGACCTGGTGTTCCCCAGTGAGATCGTGGGTAAGAGGATCAGAGTGAAACTGGACAGCAGCAGGCTCATCAAGGTCCACCTGGACAAGGCTCAGCAGAACAACGTCGAACACAAAGTGAGTTTTAAAGCAGCGGAGGCGTCTGCATGTTCAGGAAACAAGAATAACGATGATTTCAAGTGTCAGTCTTTAACGTATTAATCAGCGGAAGGATTGTTTGGTGTGGAAAAAGTCACCTTGTCACACCAAACACCTCCCAAAAACGGGATTTAGTACAAGGATAAGACAGAGCACGTGTCCATCGGTTAAATTTCTGGAGATGTTTTAAGTCTGAAACCTTTTTGTTCCGACGTGGACATCCAGAGAGTTGCTCTCCTGGCTCTGTCCTGGTGGCGTATGGGAGCGTAGCTCTGAGCTGAGACGTACAGTCCCATTCCACAACGTTGGAGAGAAAGCTCTGTCCCCGGCTGCTGGCCGGTGAGGACGAGCGTCCTGCATATTCCTACATCTTCCCAGAGTCCTTTGGGGCCATTACTGGGGAGCTAAACCATGCAGTGCACAGACTGATCATAAACAGAAATTGAGTTTATGCCTACTTCAGTTTGTTTGTGTCTGTTCAAGAATCCAAAATCCAAGGGTTGTATTAAGTACAACATACTGGCATAAAAAATAGACCTGTTTAAATCCTTCAGCTGCAGACAGGAGTTTGTCCTGCAGCCTTAGTTGTTGTTGTTTTTTTTTTTATATCATGTAAAGAAAAAGTGGTGATGGTAAATAAGAGGTGGGTGTTAAGTTAAACTAACGTTGATTTTATTCTTTCCTGATTCAGGTGGAGACCTTCTCTGGTGTCTACAAGAAGCTCACAGGCAAAGACGTCGTGTTTGAATTCCCAGAATTCCAGCTGTAAATGCAGATGACAAAATAAAATTTGTTTACTGTCACTACGGTTGCAGGTTGTGGTCTTTGATTTCCTTCTCAGAGGGCACGTTGGAGACCAACGGAGCACTATTAAGCTTTTCAAACGATATATGTCAATTATTAATAACCTGTCAGTATGTGGGAGCAAAATCTTCAGCCCTGTTGAAAATCCATGCAAGCAGGATTTTATTTTGATTGGAACACTTCGCGAAAGCTCAAATCATACCGTTACTGGAAAGAAGGGTGGGTGGCTGACCGAAGACAGTGAATGTAGTGGTACAGTCCAGGTACACAGATCGGAGCCCAGATTTAAATGCTAGCCTGTCCGGCAGGGGGAACGGGCGAAAACGTAAATTCTGCATCATCTGGCTGCATTTCAGTAATACTGGAGACTGCAAAGAGTTTAAGAATAATGACACCTGTTTTTATGTTGAGCCATTTTTCATTGTGGAGGACAGAAGATTTCAAACTTGTCCAGGTCTTACACTTTGAGTTCTCCCAAGTAGTAAATGACTAAAACTAAGTTTTTTTTATGAAAACTAAATACAAATAGCTTCTTTGAATTACATTTACAGTTTAGTTTGTATATAGTTTTATATTCAAAAGTGTATTTGAATGGCAGACATGTCTGCATGTTTACAGAGCATTGGCTCAATGTCTAAATGAGTCGTTCAGGCCTGAATGTGCACTTGAAGCCATTTACAATGAACCTATTTGATCTGCTGCTCACCACAAGAAATTTTGGACTTTTGTATTTTCAGTTTTACAGCTTTTCCCTCATGGCCGTTCATACTGTAAAGTAATTAAATGACAGAATTTTTGTTTTATCACTAAATTTAAACGAAAAGCAAAACGTGTGGACAATGAGCTTTCAGAACTTTTTCTGTAATTTTATGCATTTATTTTGTGTCATTATAGTCCAAAGATTTCACGCTTTGTCACAGCAGCTTTTTTTCTGCTATCATGAAATGCCACCTTACTGTTTAAAAGGAAAACTTTTTTTTTTTTTAATGAAAAGAACTGATACACATCATACACACACTTTATAAATACTGATGTTGCCCCTGCGTGCATTTTACCTGTGGCCCTCAATCATAAACAGGATTCCAACATTGGTTGTTTTTAATCTGATGACATCTAGAGGCCAAACCTAGGAGTTTTAATAACGTGTGTTGTTGGAGCCTCAACCTCCTAACACTAGTTTGTTGAAATCACTTTTTCAAACTTGAAATCTGAATGTGGAGAAATGTCAGTACTGGGTTCCTACAGTGTGCCGTAAAACAATGACTCAACAAAATGAGAAACTTCAAATGTTTTACTGCAAATGTACAGTAAATACAGCATTTCTAGAGTTTCTAGATGTATTGGAGTCAGAAGACTGAATACAACATGTTCTTATTGTGTTATTTCATTCCGCTCAGAGACAAACAAAACACACCTATGATAAAGTATCCTATACCTGGATGTAAAAACAAACGCAAACTGAATTATTAAATCAAGGCATCAGCTTGATGATGAGCAGATTCAAACTGAGCATTCGACCGCAGCCCCAGCTTTAATGGGATTTTTGTGTTGGATGATAAAAATGTGAGACATCCCCAAGACGACACTGCAGTGAACGAGTTCAGAGGTAGAAAACAAGCTGCCGTAAAATCATTGCTTCAGACTTGTTCACACAACAAAAGTATCAACAAATATAAACAGATCCCACCTCTTCTTTCACTGAAAATTCATTTAAATCTTTGCAAACGTCAATATTTGCTTTTACTTTGAGTAAACTTTAACACTGCTCATAACTGGAAGCGACACCTGGCATGAACTCGGCTCCTGAATCCAGATTAGTTGTAATATTTTATTTACAACAATAAGTTAAGGCATAGAAGGTTCGACTCCTGCCTGCTCCGGTCTGCATGTCAAGGAGGCCTTGGGCAAGATCCTGAACGCCGAGTTGCTCCCGCATCCATCAGTGTTAATGTTAGATAGAAAGCACTTAGACATAGAAAAAGGTGGTTGTGGATATGTGTGAACGTGTTGAATAAAGCGCTTTGAGTGCTCAGGAAGAGTAGATAAAAAAGCATTGAATAAGAACCAGCCCATATACCGAGTTAATGTCTACCAGATTTTTTAAATTTAAACATGAAAAGTATTTGTTGGGCGGTGGAAGGAATACTTCGAAGACCTCCTTGATCCCACTGACACGTCTTCCGAGGAGGAAGCAGGGTCTGGGAATGATGGGGATGACCCGCCAATTTCCGGGGGCGAGGTCACTGAGGCAGTTAAACAACTCCTTGGTGGCAGAGCCCCTGGTGTGGATGAGGTCCGCCCTGAGTTCCTGAAGGCTCTGGACATTGTAGGGCTGTCCTGGTTGACACGTCTCTACAATGTTGCGTGGAGATCAGGGGCAGTACTACTGGACTGGCAGACTGGGGTGGTGGTCCCCATCTTTAAGAAGGGGGACCGGAGGGTGTGTTCCAACTACAGGGGGATCACACTCCTCAGCCTCCCTGGGAAAGTCTATGCCAGGGTGCTGGAAAGGAGAGTTCGTCTGCTAGTCGAACCTCAGATACAGGAGGAACAATGCGGTTTTTGTCCCAGTCACGGAACACTGGACCAGCTCTTTATCCTCTCAAGGATACTTGAGGGTGCATGGGAGTTTGCCCAACCAGTCTACATGTGTTTTTTGGACTTGGAGAAGGCATTCGACTGTATCCCTCGGGGTGTCCTGTGGGAGGTGCTGCGGGAGTATGGGGTGTCTGGCCCATTGCTATGGGCCATTCGATCCCTGTACAACCGTTGCAAGAGCTTGGTTCGCATTGCCGGCAATAAGTCGGACTCGTTCCTGGGCGGATGATGCCTATATGGAAAAGAAATAGAAAAAACTTATAAAAGACTTGCATAAGATGTGGCCTACTTCATATAGTGAATCATATAAGGCTTATATGATTTACTCACTTTCACTTTCAGATATTGTTTTAGTAAGTATCCAAAACATACAAGTTTCATTTATATAATTTTTCAAGGGATCTTATATCTGTTTTCACTCTTGTATGCTTTTCATACAAGTTTCACACAAGACAGATACAAACTTTATAAGATTTATATATATCTTTTCCATATGGGTGGGCTCCGCCAGGGCTGCCCTTTGTCACCGATTCTGTTCATAATTTTTATGGACAGGATTTCAAGGCGCAGCCATGTGGCGGAGGGCTTTCACTTCGATGGCCTCAGAATCTCATCTCTGCTTTTTGCGGATGATGTGGTTCTGTTGGCTTCATCGAGTGATGGCCTCCAGCTCGCACTGGAACGGTTCGAAGCCGAGTGTGAAGCAGCGGGAATGATGATCAGTACCTCCAAATCTGAGGCCATGGTTCTCAGCCGGAAAAGGGTGGAGTGCCCACTCCGGGTCGGGGATGAGTTCCTGCCCCAAGTGGAGGGGTTCAAGTATCTCGGGGTCTTGTTCGTGAGTGATGGGAGAAGGGTGAGAAGTTCAGCCATCCAGGAGGGGCTCAGAGTAGAGCTGCTGCTCCTCCACATCGAAAGGAGCCAGCTGAGGTGGTTCGGGCATCTGACAAGGATGCCTCCTGGGCGCCTCCTGGGTGAGGTGTTCCGGGCATGTCCCACCGGGAGGAGGCCCCGGGGCAGACCCAGGACACGCTGGAGAGATTATATCTCTCGGCTGACCTGGGAACGCCTTGGTGTTCCCCCGGATAAGCTGGAGGAGGTGGCTGGGGAGAGGGAGGTCTGGGCTTCTCTGCTTAGGCTGCTGCCCCCGCGACCCGGCCCCGGATAAAGCGGAAGAAGATGGATGGATGGAAGTATTTGTGAAGCAGTGACTCAACATGTCAATTTTTTTCCAATTTCAAAGAATCCTTCCAAAAGTTGCTGAATCCAACACTTCAGTCACTTCTAAGCTGGAATGAGCCCCACTTCACATAAAACCATCATGCAGATCCATCATTTCCTTTGGAATATTCCTGCTAAAGAAACAAACTGAAAAAAGTCACACAAGCTACTTGGTGGAGGTCATCTCTTTTTAAATAAAATAAACAGAAATTATATAGAAAAAAATACATCCACAAAAATAAAGCAAATCGCCAAAAAAAAAAAAACATTAATCAAATACAAATTAAAGTTTTGGCTTGAAATTAAAAACAGTGTTTCCTAAGCTTTAAAGACCTACAAACATTCCAATCTGCTGCGTGAAAAGAAGTGAGGTGAAAAGCGTTTAAAAGTTAACCTCGAGTAAACTTGTAGCATCGTTATTCAATCCAGAGTAGGAACCAACTTCCTCTCATCACAGGATGATGGTGGGGTTTAGACATTTTTGTCTTTCAGTGTCTTTCAGACTTCATAACGTTACTGTACAGCAGTGTTGGGCAGCTCTAAAATCTCAGACACTATCCCGTCTGGGCTTGTGGCACCCTCTGCTTCCTGGTTGTGCTGAAGGATATCTTGCAGCAGGATGGTGTTGGAGAGTCTCCACTCCCTGTACATGAGCGCTGTGAGATTTGGTTCATTCAGGATCTTCTCCAAAGCCAGCAGCTCGGACTCTTTAGCCTGAAAAACACGAGTGTTAGAAACATGCAGTGATCCTCCATCAGGCATCAGCTCATGGAGGAATCCAAACAGGGTGTAGATTACGCTAATGTTTAGTGTAGGGTGTCCCCAAAAGCGGGTCAGTTCCCATTAACTCCCTTGTTAAAATGTCCAGTTTTACAGAAGAAAAGACCTGCTACAAGAAAACAGCTCAGGTCTGGAGCGATAGTTTGGAGATATTATTATTAATAAAGTCAGAGGCAGTCACAGAAGCAGTCTCCTTAAATAAAAATCTAGGGATTTATTAGATAGTCAGTCTGCATGTCAACATCGATTGACCCTGTATTATGCAGGACAGCTAGCATTAGCTGATAGCTTAGCAATTCAACATTGCAGTTGGCCATTGATCAAAGACCACTGATCAATGGCCATGAGTACCATTAATTATTGATCACCAACCAAACTAAATTAACAATAAAGGTTCTTGAACACCCTCTGCACCACTTACCACACATGTAGCCGAACACTAACATCTGTTACAGCTCTGCTGCTTCAAGGACAGGTGCAGACAATCCTTACCACCATGATACCTGGATTCATTTTCAAGAATAGCTCCTTACTGTATCATATTCGTATGTGTATTTCTATGTAATTGACTGGTGATACACAGTAATTTTGTCCAAATTTTGGGATAAATAAAGAATTTATTGTTTGATATTATCTAAGTATGTGGTTTAGCTTCTTATATTAAACTGGCTGTAAACATGATAATTTCGACTGTAAAATTGGACACTTTAACACGTCTTTTGGGATTGACTCACTTTTGGAGCCAGGCTGAAGCAGCCATTAGAGGAATCAACACGCTGTTTGGATTCCTCCATCAGCTGATGAATGATGGCCCTTTGACATTTCAGCCCCAGGGTCTGCTGCTTGATAACAGCACGTGTAACTGAGTACCCTAACCCTTTCATTTTTTTTGGCATTTAGTTAAAGACAAAAGTTCAGACTCACCTTTAATGTGCTTTTGAGTATCCTGACCAGGTGAACCTTTTCGTTGACTTTTTCATTCTTACATCGCCGGATAAATGAGGCCCTGAAGTCCCTCTGAAATGTCTGTCCAGTTGGATTGACGCTGGCTGCTTTCAGATGGTTGTAGAGGCTCTCCATCTCATCTGGCGTTTTTTCTGGAAACAGGAAAAAAATCAGTAAGGTTAAGTAGCAGGAGACGACATGATAACCACGTGTAGCTGCAGGTGTTTACCCTGGACTGTTTCCTCCTCTTTTTCCTCTCTAACATGAATTAGAGGAGGAGTCTGTGTTCCGCTGGTTTCGTCCTGCTTGGGGAGGTCCAGCCAGGACAGACGACCGCTGCCCTCAGAAACTGGTCTTTGTCTTCGGTTTTTGCTCAAAGAGCTTCCAGCCGAGCTGGTTCTACTTCTGCTTTCAGTGATTATTGATGAGACGGTGGGGAGTGAGGTGCAGGATAAAGACTCCCAGGGTGGCTGAAGACGGTTTCCCTGTGAAAAGGGCAGAAAGTGTTTCAGAATATGTGTTTTCAGTCATTTTAAATTTAAGATTAACCCTTGATTAACCCCTATCCCAGTGAGAGATACAACCTGGACAAGTTGTCAGTCTGTCACAGGACTAACACAGAGGGAAAAAACAGTTCACATTCACAGGCATGCTAGAACAACCAATCAACCTGACCCCATACACGTCTTTGGAATATGGTAGGAAACTGGAAAAAACCCCTCAGAAATCAGGAGAACATACCTATCAAATGTTTAAACTGAGCAAGTGTACCATTGTAAATAAAAATATGATATTTCTTTTTATCTCTTTTTGAATCTTCTTTTCAAATGTTTTGGCAGGAAAACATGTCAAAATAGTCTGATAGAGGACTCTAGCTGCTCAGCAACTCTGGATCTTCCTTGTTGTATTTTTGGTTTCATGATGCTCATGAGTTTCGTTGACCTACTAATGATCATGTGCCAAGGTATGAAAAAGGATGTGGGTCTTTATCAGGACATGTGTGCGCCATGACCTCCCCAGTGTTACCCATTCTAGCCAACCTTTGTATGGAGGAAGTGGAAGTGGCTAGGTGGAACAGGAAAGGAACAGTACCTAGCCTCTGGTACAGATACGTGGATGACACCAATTGTTCACGTGAATCATTGTTCAGGTCAACTCAGTGATATAACAAAGGATAATAATAATTTGCTGTTTCTCGACTGTGCTGTGCACATTGAGGAGAATGGAAACCTCAACACTGAAGTTTACCGGAGGCCCACGCACACAGACCATTAACTAATCCTATGCTGACACTACCATCTGGAAGAAACTTAGAGTAATCAGGACCCTCCAACAGCGGGCAGAAACTGTTCCCTCTAAGGCATCAGGGAAACAAAAGGAGCACACAAATGTAAAGGTTATGCCAGCTTTCATCAAATCAGCAAAGATGTACAGTAAAGACTTAAAGAAACTCAAAGAAGTCGCTTTTCTTGCCAAGATCCTGAGATTATCTGAAATCAGTGTGCTGGAATAATTAAGTGAAGTTCGACCTGGGATTCTGTGAGGGTTGGAGTAATTATTAAAGGAAGAGAATTACAATGAATGCAAGGTTGGAAAAGAAGGACTTGTTTTGGTTCTTAGAACGGTAGAGCCAATCATGTATCATTAACTGCTGCCATTGTTAACTTTGACTTAATTGGGCTGCTCCAACTTTATGAATAGGAAATCCAAATTGAGGGGGAATTCCAGATGAAGATCTGAATCTGGAACAAGGCCTAGGAGCTGGGTACTCAGCTTTTAGTGCCCCAATACACCCACCAGCACAGGTTGCTTCAAATACTGATGGTGATATAGCCACAGCTACGTACCATTTAAACCAGCATTTACAGCGTGCGTACCCACCACAGTATCTTTCTGAACAAGGTATTTCAGAAACTGGTGTTACCAACTATGGTTTCAAATCGATCAATCAAAATCAATACAACAGCCTGAACAAACTTTGCCAGAGTTTTCCTCAGTGGTCATTTGTGGTACTGCAGCTAAAAATGCTGCAGCCCAAAGACCATTTGTTCCCACATGTATTACCCCATCTACGGTATGGCTAGTGCCTATTTTACTTTCACATTAAGCTCTTTTCTATGGACTTCATACATTTACTTACATTTTGGGTGGCCACTGAATCCAGCTGAGAGTCAAGAGAAGAAAACGACAAGTCTTCTTCATCCTGATCACTCCCCTCACTGTAGCGCTCTGCACACACATGCATAAATAGAGACAATGTAAAGAAAGCAGCAAAGCAGAAAATAAATAGATGATGTGTGAAGGAAACTAGATCAACAGATCAGTGAAAGAGATAACATGAGACAAGAAATGGGAAGACACATGTGAAGATGTGATGAAAATCAGAGTGAAAGAATGATTTAAAGAAAAAACGAAAAAGAAAGAAAAACTGAGAAAGGGTAAGGGAAAGGGTAAATGGGAAAAAAGGAATGAAAACTGGAAAGGAAGATGTAGCAATGGGAAAGGGAGAGGAAGTGTTTCAAGGAAAAAATATATGAAAAAGGGAAAAATACCACCTTCCTTTCAAAGAAAGGAAGGTGGGCGAAAGGGACAGGAATGAGCAAAGAAATTTTAGAAAACCAAATTTGTGAAGATGGAAAGGAAAGCTGGGATAATCAAAGAAAAGAAGAGGGTGCAGTGTGTGACATGTTAGTTGTAAGAGAGATACATTAGTGGGAAGTAACTGTGGTCAGAAGTTTACAGACACTCATCGTGAGTATGTCATGGTATTTTTTGGCATTAATGATTTCTCTGCACAGTTCTTTATCCACAGGGGAAGGATTGCACAGCACACATCTCTAATGACTCTGAAAAAACAGGACTTTTGAGCTTTTGAGTGTATCCACATATTTTCATTAGGGCTGACGTCAGGGCTTTGGGAAGGCCATTCTAAAAGCTTAATGTTAATTTGATTTAATCAGTTTTAATGTATTTGGGATCATTGTCCCACAGGAGAACCCAAATGTGTCAGTTTCAACAAGTTTCAAATGTAGAGTTGAGGCAATGTTGAAGAATTTGCAGGTAGTCCTTCTTTACTTTTTGTGGTTGACAGGGGTCAGCATGGGCACCCTGACTGGTCTGTAACTATGCAGACCATGTGTGTTCTGACACCTTTCTATCAGAACCAGCATAAACTTTTTCAGGAATTTAAGCTACAACGTCTTGTTTGCTGGATTGGCCACACAGGCCAGCCTTTGCTGCCTACGTGCATCATTTAGCCTTGGCCCCCCGTGACCCTGTCACTGGTCCACCACCGTTCCCTCCTTGGAACCCTTTTGACAGAAACTGACCCCTGCAGACTAGAAGCACCACACAAGAGCTGCAGGTTTGTAGATGCTCTGTCCCAGACGTCTGGCTATGACAGTTTGGCCCGTGTTGTTCAAATCTTTATGTTTGCCAGTTTCTGAGAACAAAATGTTCACCCGTATGTGCCTCACCCACTAACAGTTGCCACCATGATGATCAGTGTTATGCATGTCACCTGTCAGTGGTCATAATGTTACGTTTGATTTAAAGAGTTCAAAAACATTATTAAAAGCCCGGAGTTACCCTGACAGTCATGCTCATGAGTGTGTGGAAACTTCAGACTGCAGCTGTGTTACCATCATCATTTTGGTAGATTCTTATTTTTAATCCTCTCACCTTCACTGTTGATTGCCTCATCTAGTTCAGCTGCTTCTGTCAGTTTACTGATCCACCTGGACACACACACACACTGCATTAAACTCTACAAATGACACACAACATGCAACATACTACACGGTGTACTGCAATGACTCAATAAAAAGAAAGATGACATTAAAAGGATGGGAAGAGGAAATGACTGTACTTTCTGACACAGAATAGTGATACTTATTAGTTCAGAGCAAAGTTTCTCAGCCATCACTGGCTGAAGTGCAAATGTCACTAACTCGAGGCTTCACTCTTTTCTATAAGACTGAGGCACTAAAGTCAGGGGAGGACATTCTGAGACAAGCATGTCTGCAAAATCTCAACAGTTCCTGCCTTATGTGGATCAGTTTGAAAAGTTATAATGACATTTTCTGCTGGTATAAACCCTCGAAGTGGGCCTAAGATGCTGATTTCCAGCATGACATGCATTACCAGACTGAACTGACCCCCTTTAAGCTAACCTCTGATTGGCTGCTCCATGTGTAAGGTTTAAACAGTAGATGGGAGGGGTATCTCTATCCAAATCTCTATAACATCATTCAGCACCAAGTGTATAAAAACTGTCAAAAGTCATATTTTATAGAAGAATTCATTCTTGTAACTGTATGCGGTCAAAGACAGGAAATAAAGAGAAGCAGAATCGGTCAACTTTTTAAAGATTACATATGATAAAATAATAAAAATGGGTTAAAAGTACTCACTTATTCATTTCTATGTAGCTCTCAGCACCAATAGTAATAGTCACTACATTAGGATGACTGGCTGTTATGACACTGAAACACAACACAGAGCAAAGTAATGATAAATTCAATGTGCTATATAAAGCAGTTGGTGAAGATGTGGAAAACAAATGCCTTGCAGCGGATCTCTCACCACTGAGACATTTTTTTAAGATGCTTTAGCAACAGAGGGTGCACAAACAACTGAGTAAGTCTTGTGGTTTAAGAGGGGAAAATTAAAAAAAAAAAAAACACATCATACTATTTCTTCCTGGTTTTGGCCTGTTCGATGGTAAAGCCTGACAGGTTGATGAATCCATCAGCTTTCTCAGCCTGCAGAGAGGAGCAAAAAGAGCTCAGAAAACCTGATGAGAAACACTTTAATGCAGTGAAGTCTGCAGAAAACAACGTGTCTGTATCTCAGGTTCCTGTGTGATCTCAGCAAAGTGTCAGTGGTCAGAGCCAGAGGATGCACATCGCTGTGGACTGTGCTCTGTCTGTCTGTTTGGTTGCAGTTTGACCTACTTTGTGTCTTAGTGTGGTTTGACTATATGCTTATTTAAATTTACAGCTTCACAGAGATAAAGGGATTTACATATGATTCTTAACATATAAGAAATGTTTCTATTTAAACCCATTTATATGGAATATTAATGTACTTGTATCAAAGTAGAAACTTAAAACATTTCAAAACCACGTAATTTAGTTATTTATTTTTCTAAAAGATGTCATGTGTGTCACACACAGGCAGCACTTCCTCTAAGGCTCACTTCAACAGTGAGTCAGGCCCCACAGACTCCCATGTTAAAACCTGCTTCAACAACAGTTTGGACTTCAACTGCAAAGGTTATTTTCATGCATAACTCACCCACTTAAAATCTATTTAGAGCTCCCCTCCACCTTTTAAAGCCATTAAACTAGATATCTTAGGCATGTTCGTGGCTTTTGGAGCAACTTTCATGCAATTGTCTGACACATCATATCCGAAAGTTTCACGAGGTCACTGTGTGTACAGGTAAACATCGTGAGCTTCAGCACTCAGATATTTAGGTCTACTTTTTATCTCTGCGTGATGTCACAGAGTTAGGTACCCATAATATGGTCAACTCAGACACCAAAAGCCCCACCCAACTTCTATTTAAACCTTTTTAGAGGGGCAACCAATCAGAATCAAGCTAGCTTCAAGGTAGGGTGGGTAGCTCAAATAAGGATAGAGGATCAAATGAGGAGTATAAGATAAAGAAGGATTATTTTGAACTATGAATCATGCAAAGCTACTCTAATAGAGTCCAAGATTAAGAATACAGTGCACATTCATGTTTTGAAAAGGCTCCGCAAACCAGGAACAGATTTTCTGATGCTAATCGCACATGTCAGACCTGAATTCTACTGCACGTTGTTTGAGCTGTAGGGCTTAACTGTGAGATAACTGTGGCTCACCATCTCGTCACTGTACCAGTACAGAGAGCTCCTCTGCAGGACAAACCAGTATCTCTTCCATCTGCTTCCCAGGAAGCTACGGCTCTCCTTCTTCCGGTGCAGCCAGCCCTGACAGTCCACCGCTCCCAGGTCTTTGACCGAAACCCGACGCCGACTCATGGCTGCAGACTCTGCAGGAGAAGGAGGAAGGCAGGTTACAGGTTCAGATCTTCAGATCAGAGGGAGGAGCCAACCAACAATGATGCTCCTTAGGGGCCTCACATGTACTCAGACAACTCAACAATTATTTTTAATAATTTCAGAGCTGCTTGCTTTATTGGATTTATTGAGTTATTTCTTCAGCTATAAGACCTGAGACACTTTAATGTACAATATTTAACTTATTCACCTGTATTTATTTTTACCTCTGTTGTTTTAAAATGTTGACCTTTATTTTATTGTATATCCATTTTTATTTATTCAGCTCCTTATTAAATTATACATTTATCTTTTTAGACAGATTTTTGTCTGTTCTTTTTGCAGTTTATCTTCCTGTATTTCCATTTTTAATTTACTTTTAACATTGTTTTATTGATTGAAACTTATTTTAGTTTTACTTAACAAGCAGTTAAGTAAATTTGTATATTTTTGTCACGTTTGTCAAATGCCCCACGCTGCCTGGCTGCCTGCAGCTGTGAGCAGCAGGCTGAAACCCACAGAGCCTCGGTGCAGTGGTCATCCTATCTTCAGCCACTTTTGGTTTCCTGATTTGGTATTTATGAGTTTTCAAACAGACTCCTGATCTTCTCTGTAGACCCCAGCGTGTCCTAAAAATACAAAAGCCTGGGTAGTGCAAATGTTTTTAAATCATGCTGTCCTAATTCCACTGTTTACCGGTTTATCTGCACACTCTGATGTTCCGTTTTGGCACTAATTTTAGAATAAACAACATCATTGAGCTGCTTTTCTGTCTCTTTTGATCAACTCATACAGATGAGACTGTTTCATTCTTTCTTTGTTGAGTCTGCCCTTTCATTTTCTATAAAAACAAGTTTCAGGAAGTCTTGACAGATAATTTGTGGTATTCTAATAACAATAGAGAACAAGCAAGGCACTCTGTCATAAGATAAAACTTTTTTTTTTTTTTTACTTTTGCATGTTGATAGTTTTCTGCCAGACTGCTTGAAGAATCATCTCAAAACATAATTGTACCTGTAGACACAATGCTTGAGCTGTTATGCTTGCAAGGGTTTGGGCTTTGTTGTTGGACTTCTTCCCACCCCACTGAAGAGCATCTGTCACAAAAGCCATCAGAGCAACGTTTTCTTCCTTTTTTGTTTTTGGAAACTTTCATTTTTTTATTTGTTGGTTTCAAAACAAACTAGAAAAAAAGTCGACCTGTGCAATGCGATCAGAGGTGCCACCATGATAACCTTCAGCATATCTGAAATTTGGACCATCTCAAAGGTGCAGAGTGCCATTGTGGACCCTTACCATCCTTGGGGTTTGCTTGTTTAACCCCCTCAAAGGTGGCACTAATAGAGTCATTTTTCTGTGTTTTTCTGACCCTTTTTAGTATATTTATACTGACAGAGTGGGGTATTTAGTGTGTTTCGTATGCAGCATTATCTGCATGGCAAGTTTCCCAACTGGGACATTTTACTCTGTAACATCTGTGATATAATCTTAACTCTCACATTACTAATATTAATGCTCTGCAGTTCTATCAGCACAGAAAGTTAACACCCAAAGTCAACTTACCAAAGAAATGCACGACTCATACGCTTATGTGGTTACAATAGAGAACGAAAAAACATATGAACCAAACAAAAATAGGAACTAATGCTGCTCTCTTCTCACATGAGCCAAACTTCACTACATATATATATATCATAGTAATCTGACAATACATATAATATTGGCCATATTATATTTACATTACCACAGTGAGATGACTTTAGTCTCATGAACAACATTAGCTAATTGTTATTTACTAACTAATATTGAAATGACTGTTCAGTACAGGAATGGAGCCCAACAATCATGTTTTACAGTCCTGTGGTCTCAGCCTCAGATACTCAACTAATCAAAGTGATGTCATGACAAAAATGAATGACCAACAAAACATTTTTTTCTCCTTCATTTATGTCACACAAAGCTGTATGAAACGTTTCTCGCGGTTAGTATCATGGTTGCTAGGCAACCTGAACAGCACGACGAAGGCTAGACCGTCCCATTTCACAAGCCTCTCACTTCCGCGCTGCTCGTACTTATAGTACGCACCGTACGTAGTGTGCGTACTTCAAGCGTGCAGACCCTGAATTGGGACACAGCCACAGCCAGGCTACAGAGGAAGTGACAGGTATGTGAGACAGGTAAGTGAGGAGAGCTATGCTGGAGTAATAAAGGCATGAAGACCATGAACGTGAGCATTAAATAGTTTTTTTTTTCTTGAATAGGGTAACCATATATTCAATGTAAAATGAAAAACAAACAAACAAACAAACAAAAACAACAAGTCCCAGGTAATCCACCCACACTAATCCCAAACCTTGATTCTGGACAGATATGCATGACGGGTATTTACACACCAGTTTTACAAGCATTAAAAGCTCACTTCAAGTAAACCTACTAAAGGAATACATGACTCATGAACTTATGTGGTTATGAAAGAGAACAGATGAGTATATGTACCAAACAAAAATAGGAACAAAAATAGGAACTTAAGCTGCTCTTTTACCATAACTAAACTTAACTCAACAGTTGCTTCAAATAACACATCTAAACAAAATGTTAAGCCTGACCCAAGAAAGCCATTCTACCTAATTTAGCATTTAGCAACGACAAGGAAAGGTGGTTTTCAACAATGACCCAAACACTAATGTGGTGTGAATATCCGGGATGAGCCCCCATTCATCTTAAATGTGCGCACGGTATGTGGCAAGAAGCTTTGCTTAAGTAGAAAATTAGGTATTTACCCAAAACTAGCAAAACACAAACAGCAAAGAAGACTGCTGCCAGACAGGATGGAAGAGAGACCTGCAGCAGCTGACAACATTCTCATGTCAGCTGTCTGATGTCAGATACACTCACACAAACAGAAAGGAAGAGGAAATGAAGTTATGTATTCATTTATATCACAGTGTGGAAGTTGGTTTCATGAATATTAACACATTCACACAAATAGGATAGGGCAGGGAGGGGCATCACAGTCCTGCACTGTTCTGTATAAGTTATTGGGGAAACTTCAGGTTTAACCTTTCACTTCTAACGGGGGTGGTAATTCATGCGTCATAGTAATATGCAGAAGTCTCCATGTACTGTCCAGTCACTTCTGTGTAAATTATGTAAATTCAGTTGTTAGTGTGCAGGTAGTAGGAGAGTCTGTAGGTTTTAGAGACAGTCTGATGTCTTTCCTTAATTAGCAAGCATAATTTACAGGAAACACTGATTTTCTGTGTGCGTGTGTGTGTTTCCTGTAAGATTACAAAGATTGTTTGTGTTAAGCATGCCTTAAATCATGGTTGCTACAGCAAGACATTTTATAATTGCTGACCTTGCAAGTAGGCTAAGAGGACTTCCTGGTCCGAGTTCTGTTTTGATATTTAAACTTCACTTGTCCTCAGCCTGTACACTGCGTTTCATCTCTGTGAAGATAAGGCAAAGATATCCTGGACACGCTGATCATGAATATGTTGATACCAAAGTTGAGTATACAACATCTCTGTGGGCGTCATGTTCCACTGTTTAGTAGGTGGTATACATGTGTGCTATATGCTCAGGCTGCTGGGGGACTTCCCATGATGCACTGTGCACTTCTTTTCCACTCCCCATGCATTTATAGCTAAACATGTATTAATATTTACATTGAATTGTTTATCCTGTTTTTTGGTCTTTTTTCCCATCGCTTTGCAACCAGTCACAGCATGGCCGCCCATTCGTGAGCCTGATTCTGTTGGAGGTTTCTTCTTCCCCACCATCACCAAGTGCTTACCTTACTTTACCTTACAATATAAAGCACCTCAAGGCAACAGTTTCATGGGGTGCTGTATAAATGCAACTGCACTGAATCACAAGTTTCTGGTAGGAAAATGTATGAACGCATACCTGTAAAGATCACGTGGTGTAATTGTGAGGTCCAAAACAGCTAAAAAATAATATATGATATCATGAAATTTGATTTCTTTGTCTGTTTTTTAACACTTTACCTTGCACTTTACAGGTTTACAGTATTAGAGATATTGCATGATGCTGCATATTTCATCTGTTAGCGGTTGCTTTTTTTGTTTTTCCTGTGTACTCTAAAACCAGTTTACCTCGGTCACCAAAAAAAAAAAAACCCTCTACAGACTCACCGCTAATTGTATGAGACTGGGCAGATGTTTGTGGTCTCATTAGTCTTAACTTTACATGTCTCTCTCTTGCTAAGGTTTCTGTACACACGCCAAAAGACTGAAGCAAGAAACTTTGCCGAAACAAGCGCCCTTACCTGCAGTCTGGATGTCCGGCAGTGTAATGCGTTTCCTGCAGACAGACGCGCAGCACAGGAGGAACTGAAGTGTGCTCCGCTTGTGAGAAGTTATGTTAACACATCAGCAGACCACAAAGTCACAAAATCACACTCACGCTCTACATAAACGCACCACTCAGACTCCACAGCGTCCTTCCTGTTTCGGTGCTCTTCGTGATCTTTATGCCCTCGTCTGTTTCTCAGAAACTTCCCGTTTGCTCTGTAGAAAATAAAACTTATTTTCAGCAAATTAAGCAAATTTCTGCAGTGCTGTTTAGTTACAGTGGAGACATCCGTCTTCAGTATCTCACACCATTTTCCTCTTACAGTCAAATCAAAGAGACACATGTCATTGACATTCAGCCTTCTTGTAGCAGAAAATAAAACTTCAAGGCCGCCTTATTGCCAACTATAGTGGGGTGAAATGTGTTCATGCACCAGTCTGCATATTTTAGCTCTAAACATTTGTTTCAATTCAATTCAATTCAATTCAATTCAATTCAATTTTATTTATATAGCGCCAAATCACAACAAAAGTCGCCTCAAGGCGCTTCATAGATACAGAGAAAAACCCAACAATCATATGACCCCCTATGAGCAAGCACTTTGGCGACAGTGGGAAGGAAAAACTCCCTTTTAACAGGAAGAAACCTCCGGCAGAACCAGGCTCAGGGAGGGGCGGCCATCTGCTGCGACCGGTTGGGGTGAGAGAAGGAAGACAGGATAAAAGACATGCTGTGGAAGAGAGACAGAGGTTAATAACAGATATGATTCAATGCAGAGAGGTCTATTAATACATAGTGAGTGAGAAAGGTGACTGGAAAGGAAAAACTCAATGCATCTTGGGAATCCCCCGGCAGCCTACGTCTATTGCAGCATAACTAAGGGAGGATTCAGGGTCACCTGGTCCAGCCCTAACTATATGCTTTAGCAAAAAGGAAAGTTTTAAGCCTAATCTTAAAAGTAGAGATAGTTTCTGTCTCCCGAATCCAAACTGGAAGCTGGTTCCACAGAAGAGGGGCCTGAAAACTGAAGGCTCTGCCTCCCATTCTACTTTTAAATACTCTAGGAACAACAAGTAGGCCTGCAGAGCGAGAGCGAAGTGCTCTAATAGGGTGATATGGTACTACAAGGTCATTAAGATAAGATGGGGCCTGATTATTTAAGACCTTGTATGTGAGGAGCAGGATTTTGAATTCAATTCTGGATTTAACAGGAAGCCAATGAAGGGAAGCCAAAACAGGAGAAATATGCTCTCTCCTTCTAGTCCCTGTCAGTACTCTTGCTGCAGCATTTTGGATTAGCTGAAGGCTTTTCAGTGAGTTTTTTGGACATCCTAATAATAATGAATTACAGTAGTCCAGCCTGGAAGTAATAAATGCATGAACTAGTTTTTCAGCGTCACTCTGAGACAGGATATTTCTAATTTTAGAGATGTTGCGCAAATGGAAGAAAGCAGTCTTACATATTTGTTTAATATGTGCGTTGAAGGACATGTCCTGGTCAAAAATGACTCCAAGGTTCCTCACAGCGTTACTGGAGGCCAAGGTAATGCCATCCAGAGTAAGAATCTGGTTAGATACCATATTTATAAGATTTTCAGGGCCGAGTATAATAACCTCAGTTTTATCTGAATTAAGAAGCAGAAAGTTAGCGGCCATCCAGGTCTTTATGTCTTTAAGACATTCCTGCAGTTTAACTAATTGGTGTGTGTTATCTGGCTTCATGGACAGATAGAGCTGGGTGTCATCTGCATAGCAGTGAAAATGTATGCTATGTCTTCTAATGATGCTGCCTAAGGGAAGCATGTATAATGTAAACAGAATTGGTCCTAGCACTGAACCCTGTGGAACTCCATAATTAACCTCAGTGTGTGAAGAGGACTCTCCATTTACATGCACAAATTGGAGTCTATTAGATAGATATGATACAAACCACTGCAGTGCAGTACCTGTAATACCTACAGCATGTTCTAATCGCTCTAATAGGATATTATGGTCGACAGTATCGAACGCTGCACTGAGGTCTAGCAGGACAAGCACAGAGATGAGTCCACTGTCAGAGGCCATAAGAAGATCATTTGTAACCTTCACTAAAGCTGTTTCTGTGCTGTGATGAGCTCTGAAACCTGACTGAAACTCTTCAAATAAACCATTCCTCTGCAGATGATCTGTTAGCTGTTTGACAACTACTCTTTCAAGGATTTTTGATATGAAAGGAAGGTTGGAGATTGGCCTATAATTAGCTAAGACTGCTGGGTCTAGAGATGGCTTTTTGAGTAAAGGTTTAACCACAGCCAGCTTGAAGGCCTGTGGTACATAGCCGACCATTAGAGATAGGTTGATCATATTTAAGATCGAAGAATTAATCAATGGCAGGACTTCTTTGAGCAGTTTTGTAGGAATGGGGTCTAAAAGACACGTTGATGGTTTGGAGGAAGTAATTATTGAAGTTAACTCAGAAAGATCAATTGGAGAAAAAGAGTCTAACTTAACATCAATGGTACTAAGAGTAGCTGTAGATAATATTACATCTGTGGGATGATTACTGGTAATTTTTTCTCTAATGATAAAAATTTATTTGTGAAGAAGTTCATGAAGTCATTACTAGTTAACGTTAAAGGGATGGTTGGCTCAACAGAGCTCTGACTCTTTGTCAGCCTGGCTACAGTGCTGAAGAGAAACCTGGGGTTGTTCTTATGTTTGCTACAAATTTCCTGAGCATCCACTCAAATATTTTAGAAGAAAATGTGGACTATTCTAAAGATACACCTGAGTCTGTCTATTACACAGCTGCAGAGCTGAATAAGAGTTCAATAGTAGGTTCAAACTGCAGTTCACCACAGGGTCCACGTGATGGAGCTGTTAGTCTTTGAAAGCTTCGTATGTGCCCTTTAAGATTATTACCTGAGGGATTAGCTCATTTAGAACCAGATAATGAACAGCTTACACTTTGCTTCATTGACACTGATCTTGTAACACAGCAAAGCCCGATTCAAACAACAGAATTCACTAATTATTTATTAAAAAAACCCACCAGAAAAGCTAAAGTTTGATTTAGCATTTAAACAGATTAAAGTGGACCTGTTATTGCCTTTTCTTGTTTTCTGTCATATATCTACTCTTAAAAGTTAATATTAAAAACGGGCAAAATAAATAAATCAGTGAATGTGCAAGTATTTTCTGTGAGCTCAGATGGGTGTCAGACAGTTTTTTTCTTGAGTTAGTGGGAGGAGATATTCCTAACATGGTCATCTCAGTTCGTCTTATGAAGGTTTATCTGCAGCTATAACACAACTCCAAAAAACTACAACATTGTGTTAAATGTAAATAAAAAACAAAATGCAATGATTTTCAAATCTCATGAGCCAATATTTTGTTCCCAGTGGAACATAAAAATCTATCAAATATTTAAATAATATCCTGTTAGCCCTGTGAGAGACTGGCAACTGTCCAGAGTATGCCCCGCCTCTCGCTCACTGGTAGCTGGAATAGGCTCCAGCCTCCCCCCGGTGACCCTGATAAGGATAACCAGAAGAGAGTGGACAGATGTAAACAAATACATTATCATATTCCATGAAAACTACGAGCTGCAAAAAAGATGCATCTTTAATTTCAGAATAAGGTTCCTCAATGAAAAACTGACTGACTCATAATCTACACTACATGGTATCATGAAAAGATTCAGAGAATCTGGAGAAATTTCTGTGTGCAAAGAACAAGGATGAAAGTAACTATTGGATGCCAGTGACCTTCATGTCCTCAGGCATCACTGCATTAAAAAAATACAAATCTGTCATGGAAATTGGTGCATGGGCTCAGGAACGCTTGCAGAAATGCAGGTTAACCCTGTAACAGCAGGGGTATCATAACTGATACGTGAGGTTTTGGGAGTTTATGAAACTTCTATATCATCAATATTACACAGAATCTACGACAGGGCATAAACAGCATGGGTTAAATGGTTTTGTCATTTGTTAGTATTTAAATTATCTGCAGTCACCAAATTAAAATGCTTTTTCTAAAATATATATTCAAATGTTTTATCTCATATGACTGTCAGGTACTAATAGAATATCAGTGCTCCTCACATTTCTGAGAACCAAGGACCCTACTGAACCTCTGTACTCAAATTCCTTTATGTTTTTGTAGCTTAATACTGTAGCTTAATCATTATAATCCAGCTGCTATTTTAACATAAAAAAAAATTATAAGCTTTGCTATAACTACCAAAAAATAAAAATATTGAACGCAAAGTTTCAAAATAAATTGCACTTTATTTTTCCAAAGCATTACAGAGGCAACAAAACACAGAGCTCTGAATAGGGACTGTTTGTGCTTAATCAGACAGAGCAAAATCAGATTATGATGCATGAAGTTTGACAAAAGGACAACTTTACAAACCACCTTCACTTTAGATCAACAAGAAACAAGTGAACTTCAACACTTCAACTTCGCTGAACAGCTCAAATTCAAATTTTATTTGTCACACACACACACACACACACACACACACACACACAACCATACACAGTATGACATGGGGGTGAAATGCTTGTAGCTGTACAATGCCTGACCATTAAATGACAGAAAAAAAGTTTTACAATATTTACAATTTACAGGTCACTACAAAATTTACAAATTAACTTAGGAATTTACAGTAAAGAATGTGCAAATAGCAGAAGAGATTATAAAGATTATAAATTATAGGAATTATAGGATTATAGAAAATGTGTGGTGGTGCGTGTGGTGATGTGATGTGTGAGAGTCCAGTCTTATAGTGACGTGTGTGGGAGAGTCCAGTCCTACACCTGGTTCAGGGCCCGAATAGCCTGGGGGAAGAAGCTCCTCCTCATTCTCTCTGTTTTGGCCTTAAGGGAGCGGAAGCGCTTCCCAGACCTCAACAGTGAGAAGAGTCCATTGTTGGGATGGGTGTAGATGGACAGCAGCAGCAGCTGTTGCCAAAAGTGGTCATTAGAGGAAAATAAATAAACGTATACCCCTTATTCACTTCAGCTGATTTAAAAGGGATCAGTTCCGCCCATTTCCACTTCCAGGTTTTCATTTTTCAACACTGGGCCTTCCTGCACCTCCTCATCCTCCCTCTGAAACAAGGCATTTTAAACTCCTCCGCCTTTATGGCTACTATACATTTAGATCAATTCTGCAACACCCCACTTCAAACACAGCATCACAGTTGGCACCTCACATGCTCTACAACTTATTTATATATTTATAGAACTAAGCATGAAAAAAAAAAAAATCCTATTAATTTTTCTGCAAAAATAAAGGACAGTGTCAAACTTCTATTTTTCTCTACAAAACTCATTTACTTCACTCAACTACGCCCTACATTTTTTACTTATGTCATGGACTCTGGGTTTTGTGCCTGAGCTTTTACTTTGTATTGATATTTGGACTCTTTTTTATAGTTTTGGTTCATTTCTAGTCAAGTTTGGATTCTGACGTTATGGTGTTGGTTGAGTTTTGTAATCTTTGTAATCTTTATGCATCAGATTTTTTTCTGGATTTTCTGGGTTCTTAGTTTTTGTTATGTGTTTGTGATTCAATTTGGAGTTTATATTTAATTCACTGAGTTTCAGTTTATGGTGGCGGGTGTGGTTCTGAGCCTAACATGACCATGTTCGTGTTATCACCTCTCAGTATACATAATATAAACATCGACAATTGGAACAGGAGACTTGGAAGAAAAGGAAAAGAGAAGCGGGTCCTCTTTAATCGTGGCTCAAGAGTTGGGAGTTCGCCTTGTAATCGGAAGGTTGCCGGTTCGAGCCCCGGCTTGGACAGTCTCGGTCGTTGTGTCCTTGGGCGAGACACTTCACCTGTTGCCTACTGGTGGTGGTCAGAGGGCCCGGTGGTGCCAGTGTCCGGCAGCCTCGCCTCTGTCAGTGCGCCCCAGGGTGGCTGTGGCTACAATGTAGCTTGCCATCACCAGTGTGTGAATGGGTGGATGACTGGATGTGTAAAGCGCTTTGGGCTCTTTAGGGACTAGTAAAGCGCTATACAAATACAGGCCATTTACCAAAAAAAGTAAAGCTGTAACACAAACTCCCTCCACAAGCATTCACAATGAAGCAACTTTGTTTTCTATTGTGTGTTCATTTAAACTTTATTTTTTTTAAAAAAAGTAACGAGATTTATGTTCACTTTTAAAAATTACACATTATAGATTTGAATCTATCTACACAAACACATTTAAAAAATTTTCTATACACGCTGAGAATCTTTTATAATGCTTGCATAAGGTTTCGTTTGTATAAAAGCAAATAATGTGAATTAGAAAAACGCTTTAGAAAAGTTAAGACTTAACAAAAAACAAAAAAAACAACAACATTTAAGTCCACAGTTCTTGAATATCAGTGGATCCAGAAAGGTTCCCTGAGGGATGCCCTCAGGAAATTTTTCATTATAGAAACCTTAAACCTGCAAAGAATTTCTTAAGAGAATACACATTTTCTTGAGTCCATTAATAAAAAGAAAAACAAATATTTGAGATGAGAAAGTGATCATTTTCTTCTTTTTTTTCTTTTTTTCTTTTTTTTTTTTTTTTTTTTTAAGTACACCTGAAATTTCTGGCAGCTTCCTGCAGACAAATCTGCCAAATGACAAAGATAATTAAATCTTATATTAGATACTTTAAATGTATTTAAATCCATTAAATCTGTTATCAAAGTTAATTCTAAATCTATTTTAGGGGTGTAAAATAGATTTGACTGAAACCACAATTAGCTACAGTGGCCTGATCACTCGATCATGACTGGATCGTGAGATGAAATGAATCACGCTAAATGTGCTATGCTTCCAGTTCATTTATTACCTCAATGTTTAAACATCACAGCTTCCACAGTACGACAAGTTGGAACCACAATGCAATACTGGGAATGTTTCTATCCCGATTTCAGTTTCGGATTCAGAATTGTTCCACCCCATAATATATTTACCAAGTCTACTCTGTGTCAGGGTTCAAGTTTTTCTCTTTACTTTGTGTTTTTAGCACAAAGAATAAATCACAAAGTGTTTACATTCTGAGTTATTACAAAATGATGCAGCATATTTTCAGGTAGAGTAGCTTTAGAACTGCTTTCTGAAATCATAATCCTTGTACTAAAACAATGGTTAATCATTTCACTGTTTTTATTTGGTGTTAAAAAGAAATGTGCATTTTCTCTTCTTTTTAACACTTTCATGTCCCTGATAACGTTAGAAATGTATACAAATCTTAAGTTCTTTGAAAAAAGAACAAAAGATAAAAACATTTTTAGAAACCATTTTATGCAAACAAACCAAAATATCTAAAGAGGCACTAATGGCTCCTTAACTACAAATGGTGTTTTTACTAGAAAAATACTTCAGCAATCCTAAACGCTAAGGCTCTGATAATCCACTGATAAGTTTTGAAAATGTAAAAAATAAAAAATAAAACAAGAAGTCTACTGAAAACAAAAACCAGCTTCATCTTCAGCAGATTCAGCATGCTATAATCTATCATTTCAGATTTCTTTAATGAGATCAAAGCCCCAAAATAGAAGTTTTGCCTTAAATCTGGATGGTCAACATGTGAAACCTTTATTTTCAATGTTAAAAAAAAGAAGCAATGCTGAGAAATGTTTTAAATCAGCACTAAACAGATCAAAAACCAGATCTACAGGGAGTGCAGAATTATTAGGCAAATGAGTATTTTGTCCACTTCATCCTCTTCATGCATGTTGTCTTACTCCAAGCTGTATAGGCTCGAAAGCCTACTACCAATTAAGCATATTAGGTGATGTGCATCGCTGTAATGAGAAGGGGTGTGGTCTAATGACATCAACACCCTATATCAGGTGTGCATAATTATTAGGCAACGTCCTTTCCTTTGGCAAAATGGGTCAAAAGAAGGACTTGACAGGCTCAGAAAAGTCAAAAATAGTGAGATATCTTGCAGAGGGATGCAGCAGTCTCAAAATTGCAAAGCTTCTGAAGCGTCATCATCGAACAATCAAGCGTTTCATTCAAAATAGTCAACAGGGTCGCAAGAAGAGTGTGGAAAAACCAAGGCGCAAAATAACTGCCCATGAACTGAGAAAAGTCAAGTGTGCAGCTGCCAAGATGCCACTTGCCACCAGTTTGGCCATATTTCAGAGCTGCAACATCACTGGAGTGCCCAAAAGCACAAGGTGTGCAATACTCAGAGACATGGCCAAGGTAAGAAAGGCTGAAAGACGACCACCACTGAACAAGACACACAAGCTGAAACGTCAAGACTGGGCCAAGAAATATCTCAAGACTGATTTTTCTAAGGTTTTATGGACTGATGAAATGAGAGTGAGTCTTGATGGGCCAGATGGATGGGCCCGTGGCTGGATTGGTAAAGGGCAGAGAGCTCCAGTCCGACTCAGACGCCAGCAAGGTGGAGGTGGAGTACTGGTTTGGGCTGGTATCATCAAAGATGAGCTTGTGGGGCCTTTTCGGGTTGAGGATGGAGTCAAGCTCAACTCCCAGTCCTACTGCCAGTTTCTGGAAGACACCTTCTTCAAGCAGTGGTACAGGAAGAAGTCTGCATCCTTCAAGAAAAACATGATTTTCATGCAGGACAATGCTCCATCACACGCGTCCAAGTACTCCACAGCGTGGCTGGCAAGAAAGGGTATAAAAGAAGAAAAACTAATGACATGGCCACCTTGTTCACCTGATCTGAACCCCATTGAGAACCTGTGGTCCATCATCAAATGTGAGATTTACAAGGAGGGAAAACAGTACACCTCTCTGAACAGTGTCTGGGAGGCTGTGGTTGCTGCTGCACGCAATGTTGATGGTGAACAGATCAAAACACTGACAGAATCCATGGATGGCAGGCTTTTGAGTGTCCTTGCAAAGAAAGGTGGCTATATTGGTCGCTGATTTGTTTTTGTTTTGTTTTTGAATGTCAGAAATGTATATTTGTGAATGTGGAGATGTTATATTGGTTTCACTGGTAAAAATAAATAATTGAAATGGGTGTATATTTGTTTTTTGTTAAGTTGCCTAATAATTATGCACAGTAATAGTCACCTGCACACACAGATATCCCCCTAAAATAGCTAAAACTAAAAACAAACTAAAAACTACTTCCAAAAACATTCAGCTTTGCTATTAATGAGTTTTTTGGGTTCATTGAGAACATGGTTGTTGTTCAATAATAAAATTATTCCTCAAAAATACAACTTGCCTAATAATTCTGCACTCCCTGTATTTATTTCCATCATAATTTCATTCTTGGACTCTAGTAGTGTCCATTTCCATGACTGGCAGTTCAAAAGAATCCTTATTTATGTGATCCTGAGCCTTACTGCTGAATTAATTCATCCTCCTAAAACAAGCCTTTTAAGCTCCTCCCCCTTTAAAGCCTGCCTCTTTTCAAATTCAGTGGGTAGAATATGTAGAAGAACCACAAGTCAAAGCATCCAAATCAACCCACAAATTGGCCATTTTTAATTATGAGCAAACACTGTTTAAACAGTAAATATGACATGAAATTAATAAAAGGTCCTCTTTAAATATAACAGTTAAGCTGTATTTAAAATCAGTATATGATATATGATATGAGCGGCTAAATTATCTTCTCCTAAAAGCTTGAAGGGGTTATTATTGTACACTGTGACAGAAAATAAAATCTTCCACATTAGAATCACAGCTTCAACTTTGACATAAACTAATTGCAAGATGGAAACTCACTTCTGTTGGTCAACTCAGAGTAACATTTGAGCTATTTTCATTGTTAGCTGTTGCCACCCAAAGTATTACAATAAAAAAAAATCCAAAGAAAAAGAAGATTAAAATGAAAACAAAAAAACACTTTAGTTTGTAGCCATATTGCCCAGTTTCTGTAGTAAGAGTCACCCTAGCAGCTTAGGAGCTTTTGCATAATATTTCATTAGTAAAAAAGGCACCAAATATTCATGACCTAGAAACTGGGTAAAAAAAACTTGAAGAGCTCCGAGATGGTTCCCTGAGGAACGCCTTCAAAATATTTTTTTATATTTGAAGTTTCTGTCATGAAGCATTTTTTAAATAATCTTTAGAAAACCCTTTCCTCCTTACATGTGAAACATTCAATATAGGTAGGTGAGGAAGATCAGGTTATAAAATTCAAACTTTAAAAGGGACAGTTCACCACAAATTCAAATCTCTATATTTGACCTCTCGCATGTAGTCCTCTGTATCCGTCTACAGACTGCTTTGGTTTGAGTTGTCCAAGTGAGATTTTTTTGTGCTGTTAAAAGTGCCAAAAACTACAGCAGAGAAGTCTATTTCCAGAAATCCTGACATAGTTATTCCAAAAGCAGTTCTGAGAAATAACAATTTTCTCTTTACCAAACTACACAACTCTTTCCTCACTCTGCAATAAACAGGCTCCATCTACCTGTGATGAAGGTGAACAACAGAATCAAACATTAATTGAATCACCTTGGCTGAGCTGCATTTAGCTTGCTGCGCTCTTCGTTTAGCTGTCAGGTGTAAACAGTGGTAGGAAAACAGTTCCATGACGAGGTTTGCAGAGGTCTTTTTAGAGTAACTGGGCCACAACACAGGTGACATTTAGATCTGTAACATAGACCAGAAGGCAAAAAAAAAAAAAAAAAATATATATATATATATATATATATATATATATATATATATATATATATATCAGGTTCATTAAGTGGAAAGCACTATGCATTTTCCGGATTAGTTTTTTCCTTGCTGTGGTGCTAGATTTTGAGATGAATTCCTCACCATCTTAACATGTTCGGTTAACTCCAACAGTCCACGATCTGCTGTTTTTATCCAGAACTATAAAATGATGTACTGCATTGCCTTTTATCAGGACCGTGAAACTTAAATGGATATTTAAAAGCAGAATATTAAAAACTCTTCCAGAAACCAGGTGAGAATAATTGTCTCATCTAATAAAATTCAAACTGAGCTTTTCCTCCTCAGTGGCTGAGCAGTTTGAGTCGAGCCAGCCAGCCGCCGAGCAGCGACGTGGACTGTTTGTTTACACCCTTAGTGGGAGAGACAGCGGCAGAAGTGGAGGCAGAAGCCTTTTTGGACCCCACTTCCTGGTAAGGTATGGTGGCTGTGTTGTGCAGGTTGGCGTTAATGTAGCACTGGCTGCCCCTGATATGGTCGACGCCACGTACAGATGGGTGACCTCGGTACGGCAGAGGGAAACACGGCTCCTCCTCCGTGATAGTGCTAATGCCCTCATTACTCCGATACATGTGCAGGACGTCCTTACCTGTTAGAAGACAACGGGTTAATTATTTAATTATTCGCCTTGTTTCATTTTAGCTGTGAGACCTTTAAATGACGGCTTTCATGTTCCTAATTACGACAACCTTGTACCGAAGAAGAAATGAGGTAGTCCTACATACTGGATTTACATGTGAGTGAAAAGACATAATAAGCAAGTCCTCCTCCCTAAACGAGCTTCTATCCTTCCATCCTCCCTGTTGAATCGTACAAAACAGCTAAAAGTAACAGTTGACTTGTTAAGTTGCAGGTCAAAGCAAGTCTTTTTAAAGAAACAGTTGAGATAAATCTGGACATAACTGACGTTCCTGTTTCAATTGTTCATTTAAAAGAAAAAGAAAAATGCAAACAAAGCAAAAAAAAAAAAAGAAAGAATATTTTTAGAAATAAATTAGACGCAGAACTTCTAAGGATGACTCCACTTTAAACCTCACAGGTTCATGCAGCAGTGTGTAAACTTCACTCTTTTGTCGGCCTCATGTTTGCCGTCAGTGGAAAACAGTCCACCTCTTCACGTGTCTTTATTTAACCGTTCATTAACTGCCTCTTATCTTGGACAAACTGCCAACGCGCACCGTGCTCGTCAAGGTGAAGTGCTCTAACGCTCAGACTGAGCCGAGTATGAAATGAGTCGCGCAGATGCAGTGGCAGCTTTTGGGGTTAATGATTAACCAGGTAAAAATTCAAAGCACGCAGCCCATCCCTGCTACAGTCTGTCCTTGCCTTTTAATGAGTCGGACAGATGGCTATTACTGATAACTGTCAGATTACTGGCGCTCACTGCGTCTGGTCCAGCTGGACAGGTGGGACTTACCTTTCCTTCCCTGAGTACTGGGCCTGGAGAGCCGGTCAGACACGCCTGAAAATGCCTCCACAGGCATGGAGATGGGTCTGGGTTTACCTGCGAAGAGTCCAGAAAGAGCAAAACATCAGCTCCATCTCAGAGACACTACTCCTCTACTTCCAACTCAGGCTGACACTTAGCCAGATATTAGAGCACAAACCAATATAGCCCATAAACAGCTAGCTGCAGTCAGTCTAACAGAAATGTTTTTGGGGGGTTTTTCTTTTCAGGAGAATCAGGCTGGGAAAAATTCTCATTAAAATGAAAAATCTGCTGTTTTCTAAATCAATGATTCATCTTTAAATCCCCAAAGAACCACTCCTGGCTTAAGGTGTCCTTGATTACTATGACCCAATAAAGCTTCAAAAAATAATACAATGCATTCAGGTTGCTTTGTGGTGACTCCAGAGACAAAGGTGGCACTATATCCCAGTGTTTCCAACCAAAACCAGAACAAAATGGCTCCAAACTCAGCAGGGAGGAATTACTGTTCATGAAATCAAGCCTTCAAGTCAACAGAAGCTCTTTGAAGATACACAGTCTTATTAGTAGAAACTCTTTGTTTGGTTTGATGGGGCTCGATTGGGCCAGACACATGACATCATCTGATCTGCTATTCTCTCACGTGAAATCACAGGGACTGAACTACAGAACTGGCAGGTTAACCTCCTAGGACATGGTGTCCACATATGTGGACATTACATTTTAGTCTAGTCTCTTATACTGCCACTGTTCTATTGAAATTTAAAACGATTGTCCTCTTATGTGGATCTCATTTTTCTCAGAAACAAAAATCAGGTAAAAAAAAAAAAAAAAAACTCTAGGGAACTCTTCATCAGGAAATTAAAAACGCATGCCATGAAAGAGTTTGGGTCTTAGGAGGTTAAAGGATTGTGAGGTTAAAGTGAGCCTCTGACAAAAGTTCAGGGCTGCTGTGCATGTGTGAGAACAGTCTATGCATCAAGCAAAAAAACAAACAAACAACCAACAACTAAAAAAAAACAGTTGATTGTGGTTTTATGTGCTTTCACTTCCTGTGGTACTGTAAGTGTTGTATAACTCATCATAACCCACATGTTTTTCCCCTCATTGTGATGCTTTTTTTTGTCTTTGTGCTGTGATGACTGGCTGCTGGCTGTCGCTTCATATTTTGACCCTTGGGTGTGGAATCACTCGGCCTATAAACTTAGTCTGGATATAAAACACTGGGACAAGACTAAACTTTTTCCTTCTTATTCAAAGTATAGTTTGAGCTTTGTTTTCATTGTTAGATTAAGCTCTAGAGCAGTGGTGGGCAACTCAAGGCCTTGAGGGCTGGTGTCCTGCAGGTTTTAGATGTGTCCTTGATCCAACACAGCTTATTCAAATGGCTAAATTACCTCTACAACATGTCTTGTAGTTCTCTGGAGGCCTGGTAATTAACTAATCATTTGATTCAGGTGTGTTTACCCAGGGTGAGATCTAAAACCTGCAGGACACCGGCCCTCGAGGCCTGGAGTTGCCCACCCCTGCTCTAGAGTAAGGTTAAGATCAACACGAGCCTTTGTGTCCTTACAGCGTGAGGAGGAGCGCTGCCTGAGGCGAACTGGGATAGGATGGCTGGATTCAGGTGGAGGGACGACAGACGTCCGGTTTTCCTCTGCTACAGTGTAGCGTCGCTGCCGCACGTCTGCATCCAGATGCGAGTTTGGAGACTTGGGACGCATTTTCACAGCTGCAAACACGTTTGTGTTCCCATCTCTGCCACAAGGAGCAGGAAACTCAGCATTACAGGCATAAACAAGAAGAAAAAAAAAAGATGATTGTGAAATCCCGAAGCTTGAGTGAGGTACTTACAGCGGGACATATGGCGCTTCTGGGGGAGGAGGGATATACAAATCCAAGATGGTCGTCTTCCCTCTCTTTCCAGGAGCGTCTGAGGTTTCTGACTGTCGTGATTTATAGAGACTTGGCGCTCCCTGAGAGGTCTAATAAAGAAAAAAGACAAATTTAAGCCCTTTAATAAAGGAAACAAAAGAATCACATGTAACTAACACGTTTGGTTTGTCTCTTCTAATCTGTGTTTTTGGTTGCTTCTGCGTCTCAGCACACAGCAGACGATGACTTTGTGAACTGCGTTTATCGTCAAACAAAAGCGAAAATCGTTCCAGCTCAGAGGAGAAAGAGCAGAGGAGGCTTTTCTGTTTCCTTCCTCACTTTCAAGTTCTCACAAACACAGGAACTTCATTCAGCTCGTTTTCTGTTTCACCTGCACTTTGAAAAACACGTCTAAAGGATGTTTCGATGCAGCCACTTTTAACCATGCCAGACTTAATCCAGTCTGGCAATACTGTGAATGTTCCTAATTGTGAAAAATCCAATGAAAGAGTGGTTTCATTACCACATTTACACACACACACACACACACACACACACACTTCCCTTAAAAGGGCTCATTTCATCGTTAAGTTCATTTCATTGATTGTACTTATTTGTATTTTTGTATTTCCTTCTGATATCTGTACCTGAGCTGATGTGACGCAAAAATTTCCCCGTTGTGGGATCAATAAAGTCTTATCTTATCTTATTCAGTCAACCTCAGGTTTGCTGCAGTATACCTGATGTTTTTGAAGCAAATCTGATGAATCAGTTTTGAAATATGTAAAGACAGAGTAAGATGCTTCAATATAACTGCCAACATATAAACGCCTAGGAGTGTTTAAATAAGGAGCAAGACATTTTTCTAAAGCCCTTTGATCAAACAAAAAACAGCATCATAAACACAAAGTGTTTCAGATCTTTAAGTTTAACCCTAAAACTCATGTACAACTAAAACTAGCAAAAGTTTACTTTTTTCCTTATTTAAACAGAAAATTTATTCACTCAGTGTTTAAATTAATTAAAAACAAAGAAAAAAAGAAAACAGACAAAGTTGTTTCATAAACAAGCAAACAGCTGACGTCCTGCTGCAGTTTCTCACTTTCTTGCTCTTCCATTAACCCACATAAAACACGGACGTTTAAAACACAGCAATGCAGTTTTTGGGACAACTTGTTTGTCATGTCAACTCAGTTTATGCCATTTTATCTCCCGTTTTCTGACATGACCTTAATTCCCCAACACTGACAGATGAGTTCAGCTGGGTGGGTGTGGCTCCAGTGGTGGAGCGCTTGTCTCACAAAATAAGAATAAGAGGTTCCATTAGTGACCCCGGTCTTTGCTACTTGATTCAGTCATCTGTTTTTAACACCAAACTGACTGAGCTAACTTATTCTTAACTTATTATTACTCATTCTAATAGTTTCAGGCTTGTCATTGTTCCCACTTCACAAAACAAAAGATAAATGAATGTAAGTGCAGGTGGTGTAACCTTTGAAGTGAATGGTGGGAGTGACGATGAGATAAGAGATCTCAGATCTGTTTTGAAAGACTGAGATTAGAGCCTGAGCTCATCAGCTGAGCTACCCAGCGCCTTTCTGGATTCCTATCTCCCCTAAACACACACATCCTGGACCCCTGTCAGCACAAAACCCCTGAAGGTGGTTTGGTGAATGCAGGCTTGTCACATTGTGAACTAAAGTGTGAGTCAGCCACCACAGATCTGACATCAACGCAGAGTTTTTCCTATCTTCCTTCTTTTCAGGAAAAGGGAAGAAGGGCTCCATTGTTTCACCCGCTCACCTCAGAGGAGCTGCAGACTGAGCGGCTGCTGTGTTTTCTGCTCGAATCAAAACCTCAAAGCTACGACAAAGACTGAAAACCGCCACGAGCAGCTTGATTTACTTACCGACACAGTCTGCTTCACTTTCATACAGTGACGTCTGTCACAACACTACAGCTGCTGCAGGTTCAGGACCTGCGTCAACTATGTCTCACCTTGAAAATTCTGCAGAAAGAATCCATTATCCTTCCACATTTACCGTTATTAACCAAAACTTTGTGCACTCGTGCTTTTTCTTTCTTTCCCCCCCACAGGAAAAAACTTCGACTTCTCTAAAATCAAAAACACAATCACTCCCAAATGTCCAGTTTGAACCAGGAAAAAGAACCTCTCCTCACTTCTTTTTCAGGGCCAGTAGATGAATCTGAAGGCCAAAGTGTCAATAAAGTTATGTAGAGCTATTTCAAACTATGTTTCTTAATGCCATTATTTGTATTGACAACATATAAACATGTAAGAAATGATATGGTGATTCTAAATATCACGTTATGTTGAGCTCTTCTTCAAGGTCAAATGTTCAGAAAATGTTGTATCTTTAAAATTTGCCCTTTACAAGCTTATTGTTTAATTTTAGAGGTTTACAAGAACATGTTTGCATGTTTTAATATTAGAAGAACAAAAAAAAAATCTTAACAAGGATTTTATCAGACAACTTCTTTGTTTTACAGTGAAGAGAAGCGCGTTAACAAGTAAAGGCTGGATTATAATCAGTCAGTTTTATTGGGTGAATTTGTGTCACTGTTTCAATCCTGACGACAAAAACAGGAAAGTGAATCATAAAAGCTTCATTGTGAAATTTGATGTTTTAAAATTCTGTTGATGTGCATCAGGAAAGCAAGAGATAAGCAAACAGGTTTGAGTATGTGTTACGCCAAACACTGATTTATCTGTTGATGGGGAAATAAAATCTTCAGTTTCTCAGTGACTGAGTTCACAAAAATGTCTGTGTGTAAGAAAAAACCAGGTAATGTAGCGAATTTGAGATTTCAGGATATACAGACTACCTGCTCAATTCTGCTGCGAAGTTTTTCGCTGATGAAAATTCTCCTTTCGTCCATACAAGCACACAAATAAACGCTCCTGAGCCGGGGGCTGTTAGGACTGTTAATCTGCATTTCAGATTCATTTTGGGAAGTCCGAATACTGAGCTCATGTTACAGCGAAAAAGAGAAGCGAGAATACATTAGAAAACAAAAGACCCCAGATCATGTTCAAGCGTTGCATTTTACACAGAACTTTAGGCCTGAATTCCTCATTTTTATTGTGCAGTCATTGTGTTTTTGGTTTCATCAAACTATGTGGAACTTGTGGATAAAAAAGGTAGAAAAACTGCAACGCAAGTACTTGTTCATTTCTACTCCAGCTTGGGATTTCCCACATCATTTGACCTCTCCACGACAGGAGAACAATCTGCCACCACAGAGGGCCTCCATCAGGAAGGATGAAAAGGAGGAGACAGTCCCTGGAGTTAGTCGTTTATTTTGCTGAGAAGCACTTCAGCACAATATAAGCGGCGGCTCACCTGCACAAGCGGCGGCCTCCAGCGCAGGTTTTTCAGTGGAGCCGGTGCGAAGCTGGCAGAAGGTCCAGAGGGCCTCTTCTTCAGCATCAAGACAACCCCTCCAGACTCCGCCCTCAACTTCCCCACCAGGTGCTTTAGCTGCCAGCCCACCTGGACCAACCAGAGCAAAAGTCAGAGAATTGCAGCCTCTAGAAAGCGCTAGCATGAGGAAAGACCTTAAACTTCACGACCCTGAACGTCAGCGTTTAATGAAGCAATTCATGTACCGTTAGCTGTGAACTGTCATGAAACCTGCGGAAACAGATCCACCTCTTATACTTGGCCTTGGTTTAGTACTGTCTGAAACAAGCTGTTTATTGGCTTACAGTCAGTTTCACGTAATTCACATCACATTTACACTTACATGATAATAAATATTTTATTAACATCAATGCATTTGCATTTTCATGATTGTAAAATCTATAAATCTCACTAATAATTATTTGGAGTACATACATCTAATAAATATTGTGATCGTTATACAACTAATACCTGAGAATCCTCAGGTACTTGACACTACAGTCAAGTGTTGAAGCTACGTCCTGCCTCACAGACGTGTGTGGGATCTCTCCATCTAAGAAAATGACTAAGGCCATTTCCCAAAATGATGAGAAACTTGTGGCTATTCGACTCACCACTGTCTGTTTGTTGACCTGAATGACTTCATCTCCAGCGTGAATCCTCTGGGTTTTATCTGCCGGAGACTGAACAGCACACAAAGAGAAGCGCAGAGTTTAACAGACTAACATTTCATTGACTGCATGTTTCCATGATCTCTGGTAGTGATGAAGACTTTCAGGAGAGATTTTTTAAGTCTATAAATGGCACACGAGTGGCGAAGAAGACCCAGAGGCTCACTCACGTTCTCTGTTGTTCCCGTGATGACGTGAAGCCCGTCGTAGGTGGATTTGATGTAAATCCCCTGAAAGATAAAACAGAACTTAAACATGGATCTTCTGCATAAATACACCTCCCACAGTTCCTCTGTAATTCCTCGCTGCAGCGATGGCGGTGGGGTTTTCCTTTCTGGACCTACATCTGTTTCTGTTTTTGATTCAACGCTGGCTGTGGTTCATGGCGTAGCACTAAAATACCTGTTAATGATTCTGAGGGGAAGTGGGATCATATTGTGGGTTTTTCTTTTTACAGCAGTCAGTACTTATCGGACAGCGGCGTCCCGCTGACATAGCCCAACAGGGAAATGATCATTTCTGTCCCATTTGTGTATTTTCTTTTTTTATTCTATGCCCTTTAAAAAAAAAAAATCCTCACCAGTCCCTCCCCAGGCTTGACATTGGTGATGTGAACCTCCTCCAAACAGGACATTTCCCTTTTTACGGGGTCAGAAGTCGCTTGGACAGTTTTCTCACAGATGCTGTTGAGTGCTCGGGACTGAAAAACAAGAAAATATATACAAATAGGTTCAGCTTGTCCAATGGATGGATACATGCAAGTGTTCACCCAGTTATCAGGCAACAAGTGTATTACAGTGTGTTATTACACTGCTCACTCTTCTGTCCCATACTGCAACCCCAAAAATTATTTCAAAAGATATAAGTCTGATTCAGATTTTATACACTTTTATAAAACTGGAAGCCTTTTTGAAACCACAGGTGTCACCCACCTGGTAGTTATTAAAAAAATGCCAGGGAAAACATTGTTATTTTGTATAATTAGCGGTTTATAATTATGCATATACGTGGGTTACATTGATTTTGTATAGGTGTCGTTCATTATGTAGGTGCATATCTATGTAGGTTTGTGATATATACACCTGGGCCTTTCCATCCTCAAAATGGGCCCGAGGTGGTGACTATGCACCAGACTGGTTTGTGTAAATATGAGTTAAAGTCTGTGTTGCCTTATTTAACACCAGTTTTTCATATTGCTGTTGTTGGTTAAACCCTACCCTGCTGTAGAAAAAAAAAAAACATGTGCACATGTAAGAATAAATGTGCTGGTTTGGATTTCACAATTGAAAGACTTGACAATAATTATCTTGTTTCCATGATCTAATCGAGAAAATTATTGGTTACCATTTTTTAAGTGGCGTTTCTGATCCTTGAACTGCAAGTACCGTTTTGACCATATGCAACAATGTCTAATTATATAAATAATAAATAATACATTTCTGACGGCTAACCTTCTGGAATCAAACTCTACACACCAGCTTGTACACTGCTTGAGTTTCACGGTTACATTTTAAATGACATCAACTGCATATTTGATTTTATGACTTGTCTTTTAAGGTTACATTTTGTGTTTTATAGCTTGTGTAATATCGTTGGACTGAAAACGAAACAAGGTACTTTTTGTCATGTGTTGTCTCTTGAATAAAGAATAAAACATGATTCAAGACAGAAAGCCATTGGCAGCATGGTGGTCTTAGCTTACATCTCTCATGATGACTATAAAGTGCTCTAAATTTAGTCTGAAATGCTGAATTGCCTCCTGCACCAAATCTGCCTGATCCAAACCTCTGACCTTTCAGTGGAAAAGGGAAAGAAAACAACAGATGCAACAGGAGTTGGAAAAGCATCAAATAAAAGCTCCAAATACGGACGTGGGGAAGGTGCTTGGTTTTGTTGTACGGGAGAAGAGCTTGACGCCTCTGCAGAACGAGAACAGCCTCATATTATGATCACAAATGACCAGACACCCAGGCTTGGAGCGCAGCACCGAGCCCGAGCTCATGGGAAGCAGAGAGCTGACCAGGAAAACACAAACCAGCAGGAAATTACAAGTAAACCAGGAAAACATGCTCCTCTGGGGATATAGCTGGTCAGCTTCCTGCTGTTTGTTTTTTTCAAATATGGTGACTTTATTGCTCCCCTTACAAAAACAAAGTAAATTTTCTTCATAAATATTTATCCCATAAAGTACTGGAAATATTACTAAAAAAAAATAATGCAAAACCAATGTTATACTTCAGCAGTTTTTAGGACTAAATCTTTAGTTCATGAAAGACACTTTTATTCACATTATATTCGCCCATCTGTCTCCATGAGGATTAAAACAGTGTCTACATAAAACATCAGGTCCATTTCCAGCCACGTTCTGTTTACTGTAAGCTGAAGCTTTTCTGTCCACTTGTCACTATAAGCCAAGTTTGCCCAAGTTAATGTCTTATAGATGTGACGAGTAGACTCAAAGAGCTTTTCCTGTGTAAGAAAACTCTGATTACTTCAAATATCCTCTGACCACATGAATTTAAACAATATGCATGTTTAAAATGAACATCCACTGCTGTAACAGCCCACAGCTGACAAGGAGCTGGCCTTCTTTAAGGTGACTGAGCTACTGTATAAAAAGAGGTCACATGACAAACTGGCTATGAGAAGGAAAGTGACTGAACTTCATCCAAGTGTGAATCCTGAAACAACAGGAAGTCTTATCTAAGACAGGAAGTGGATGTGCCTGAGCCGAATAAAAAAAAAAAAACCTGCAGCTTTCACACACACACACACACACACACACACACACACACACACACACACACACTCTATTATGTTCGAACAGAGGAAAGAAAAGCAAAAGCAGCACTCACCACTTCCAGAATCTTTTCCTCCATCTCATAAACTGTGCAGTCCTGGAATTACAGACATAAACACATAGACTAAGAGATCTCACAAACATCTGTCCAACATCTGTTTTATTATCATCACTGTGAGAGAAAACAAAAAACAAAAAAAATATCAGAGAAACAAGGCAGCCCCTGCCTTTGGTTTTTTATTTTATTTTATGCTTTTATTTTGAAGTCGTGTATGACACAAAAACAACTGATAAGAGTTGGGAAATTACCCATGCTGGTAAGGAAAACAGAGTCACATGATTAAACTATGTGACCCAATTTAGTATTGCTTCAAAAGCAAATACTGTTCACACTAAATTGAATTAGGTGTCAGGATGGACGAGAAGTTCATGAACACAGATCTGAAGTCTGGATGTCCTTGGTAATATTTCAGGTTAGAAGACTGAATTTGTAAAATCTGATATCAAACAAAATCTTCATACAATGTCATTCAGTGATGGCAATCAATCAATGCTTCACCCTCCTCTTCTTTAACTCCTATTCTTTCTGTTTTCTGATCAATCTTCTAATATTGTAATTTTTTAATCATTTGCTAAATAAGACTTTTTCCACACAACATTCTGGTGCCAAACAACTACAGCTGTGTTTTGTATGGGGTCTCGCCTTGACAGTCATTCCTTTACAATTAGTTATGGAAGAGAATTAAAAGTCATGACAACAGTAAATGTATTTTTATGTTGCTCTGTATTTGGAAAGAACTTTCAGGCTAATATCATGTTACCGTACAGCAGACAGAATATTTTCATCTTGATGGTTAAAGAAGTTTTTGTTTCAGAAAACAGATGCAGTGGAGCATTTGCACATCTGGGGAAAATGAGAACTTGCTCATATCAAATTTGGCAGGTTTTCTATTCAGAAGCCAGAACTGTGAGTGTGGCAAACAGACACGGGAAAGGAGAAAGGGAATCAGTGGCAAAACAAATATTTGAGAAATGACAGCCTACAGGAGAGTGAAACCAGGAGGCAGGGATGGTGAACGCCTCCCAGAGACACCGAGAGGATTCCTGCTGCGGTCGGAGAAATAACAGTTCCCCATAAACACGCTGACAGGATGATTGCATGACAGCGCAGCAGGGCGACGCCTCAGAAAGCTCTGCAGACACATGCAGGGAGGTGGCACGTTGCAGAAAACATCCAAGTGCACGGCCACTTCAGAATACTTCAATAAATGAAGAGAAATCAGCTTATTGCAAAATGTGAAGCTCTGAAACAAACTTCTGCCGTCCCTAAAGGAAATTATAAAGTTCCAAACGAATGAAACATCTGGCTGATTTGCAGCTGAAGTATTCTGCTGTTGCATAAAACGTGTCTGTACGCCTCAGCTGCATTAATATGCATCATGTTTGAACTTCTCACACAATTAGTTCCCTCATATTTCGTCGTGTGACAGCACGACTGCCTCAGGTAGACTCTGCAACGATGTAAAGGGTTACATACAATTCATCACTGATTCATGACTTTATGCTTGGTTGCACAAGACTTTGTATAGAATAGATCCTTAAGCTGTGGATTTAGCATTGACAGAGCTGAGAAAACCTGATTCCTTTCACTTTTCTTTATGGGATAACTGACAGCTGAGAAGAAGGAGATGTGAAACAAACTGTTCTGTGACGCTAATTCCCCTCCTCGTGGTAACTGTACAGTGAGTATTAGTTTATGCTTGTGTATAATTAGGGGCCTGTCACTTTAAATGACAGGTGAAAAGCGCGTGAGTGGTTGTAGCCAGTCTCCGTTTGTTAGGCTTCACCTCAGGTAAACTTCCCAACTATGTTTTTGCTGTCAGTGCGTTTAGAGCATTTTAATGCAACTTTCTGACAAATATTATTCCTCTGTGTGGTAAAGACATTGAAATTAAGAGAAATTCGCAGGTTTTATACTCAAGCCAGCTAGCATTAGCTGATAACTTAGCAATCCACTACCTCAACCAAATGGTCACTTCTGGCTCCAATAAAGTGGACTACCAAAATGTGAAAACTGAGGCTTCAAACTGTGTTCAAAACCTGACATCAGGGGTATGTCCATCTTTGAAATACAGTCTATAGCTTACTCTGTCCCTTAATGAGTGTAAAACTGCTTAGATGACATATTCTTTGGGCAGCAGCATTTTAGGATGGTGCATGAATATACATCTTCACAGAATTGGGATGCTTCTTAATTATAAATGTAAAACTTTTAAAATGTATTCAGGACACAAACTTGACATTTCCCACTCTCCATGAACTGGTTTTGTTGCAGTTCCACATCTTGTGCTTTCATTTACATTTTAGTAATAATCTCAAAGTTTCTAAAGTATGAAACATGTAAGGATCTCAGCTATCGGAAGGAGATATGCCATCAAAATGACTTTTTTCATGTATACAGTAGTTATCTGGAGCTTCTTCATGATCATCACCACCAACAACAACAACAACAGATCCAGAAAATAAACATTTTAGTTCATGACCTCCTTCCTCTCTGTGATGTGTCTTTATGACAAGCTGCTGCACACAGAGAACATCAGAGATCTGTTTCTCTTTTAAGGTCTCATGTGGAGATTGTATTTCCCAGAGTGGATCTGTTAATTACTCAGGAAAGCACAGAAACACTGAAGAAAACACAGAGCGGCGTCTGAGCGTCACTGACCTTCTGGACGGTGGAGGTGAGCTCCAAACACAGCTGGATGATCTTGCCTTTGGTTGAGGTGAAGTCATTGGCACTCGACAGAGGAGTCCTAGCAAGAAGAGAGAAACTAAAATTATAGAATCATGTCAGTGCTGGCAGACAACAGGGCAACGTTTTAAAAAGGATTCAAAATACGAGCAGGGCCGCGGACTATTCGGTCTTTATTTATACACTACCTCTGATCTTTTACTGCTTCACACTGATCGACTGACCAGCCAATGGTAAGCAAGTGAAAAACAGTGAAACAAAACAGCATGCAATGATGAACACTTTAAAATAAATTTTAAAAAAGGACAGAACATCAAAGAAATTAATGAAAATTTGACTTTCTGTAAGTTTTCATTAACTTCAGATCATAATACCTGTTCCAACCCAAACATATCGAGTATGAAAACATTTTGGATGAGATAACTGGATGCAGACTGAATAAAAAGTGGCCCCAGGTGTTTCTTGGTGAGCGAGCTGACACACTTCAGATGTCAGGTGCATTATGGGGCATCCATGTTTGTTTCCAGCTGCTGCAGCCAAGCTGGAATGTGTTTCAAGCTGATACAAGCTGCAAAAAGCTGAAGGAGTCAAAGCGGCGATGCAGTAAACTGGAGCAGCGCTGCGAGGAAACACGATACTAAAATAATCAGAACGGAGGGGAGAGTACAACCGCTATCTTAGAAGGAACAAAGTTGTGCACTGAGCTGCACGTTATTAGTGAACTTCTGACTGACACGTTAATAAAAACAAATGCCATGTTAGTGAAAGTGTTGTGTGAGTAATTATGCAAGTACAGCTAAATTTACAAATCCAAAAGAAAGCCTGGATGAAAACATCAACTATGACATCATGGTATCCAGTTTTATTTTTATGCTTTTTACGAGATCGCGGTTGTTTTAATGAGCAAATAATGTTTCATTTTTAACACCAGGATACTCTGAATGCCGTCGTGGTTACCTGTCCAGCCAGGCCAGCAGATTCTTGGCGGTGCCGATCACTTCGACCACGGCGGTGAGGAATTCATTGGTGGGCTGATTGGAATTTTTGCTGTGGTAGGCGGGGTTCTTCCTGCGCTGCGTCACGGCGCTGCTCAGGTTGTGGTGCGCTGTTCTCATCTTCCCCACCAAAGTCTTCAGGTTGTCCGACTCCACGCCATAGTTCTGTTAAAGAAAGATGAAAGATTCAGTGAAACAAACCTGCTTCTTACTCAGTTATTAAACATAAAGACTACGCTTCCCATCAGCACTGTCACTATTTCCTGGCTCACTAACCTTAGCACAAGTATGCCGCCACAGGAAACTCTGAAAGAGGCACTGCGGAAATGTTACACTGCACAAAGCTGCAGTTTGAGGAGTCCACATTGTGTTTTGCACCTCAAAGTACTTTTTGTTTGAGAACACACAACAATGTTCAGGAATGATTGGAGGGAATTTAGAGATTCCCACGACCCTTGACCACAAACACACCCTGTCTCCCTAATGAAAACACACACACAAAAACCCCACACACATTCCTGCAAACCAGTCGGCATAGCGATTATGCGACTAAAAAAAAAAAAAAAAAAAAAAAAAAAAAAAAAAAAAATTCCCCACCACATCAACTTCAAACTAAATGACTCACAATGAAATGACTCATCAATGCCACGTGTTTAATTAATCAGTTTAATGAATCTGATACCTTTTTGTTTATTTTTATGAATAAGTGCAGATGTGTTACGTTTATGTGTTATTACATCTGCAGGTCTGAACACGACCTTTGATTCGCTTTGTCGCCTGCAGCGATTCAGATGTTTGAGGCGTCATGACGCTCAAAGACAAACAAAACATCTGGAGCCAAAAATCGACGTTCCACCTTGACTGAACGCAGAAAACACATCCTTCATAACACAACATGACACCTGACCTCATGTTTCAGGCAGAACTTTCAAATCGTGTTAGAAAGGATGTGATCCCTAGGTGTCAATCAGAAAAGAGCTCAGGATGATGCCGGGCTGTGATGGAGTGAAATAAGGAGCATAACTATCAGAAGGTTTTTAGGAGGTTCAAGTATTTTAAAACTTTCAGAAAATGACGGCACTGAAGTGAAAGATCTCTAGAAGTATTACAGATCAATCATTGTCTTGTCATAGCGTTTGTATGCACAAAAAACAAAATTTATAAGGTCATCAAAAACAGAGAAAGTACCCAATCTGCACATTTGAACAAACTGAACCAACAAATTTTCATCATCTCACTTAAATAGAAACTTCTCTGGCAGCAGATTAATTGTGTCAGCTCCACTTTGTTCATATGGAGAGGCAAAACTGCCAAAAATCATAAAGAAGAGAGAGAACAACTATCTCACACAATCTGCACACAACATAATTTATAAAATGCAACATAAACCACAAATCTTGGCAACATCTGGATAAATTAATATGCCAAACACATTAAAATCTATAGAAAATGTTTAATGTAACTGTCAGTATAAAACAATGCTCTTTTCCTCTTTTCTTCCACATTATTATCCCCAGAGCATCATCTCTGTAACTTCACAGACATCTCTGTAATTTCTTTTTACATTTCTAATTTACGTCTGTTGTGGAACAGAGACGGCTGCCTCCAGTCAATCAGGAGACCTGAGCTGAAACAAAAACATCTTTTTCCCTCAACAGCGGTGAACCCAACTGCAGGCCTCCCTGATCATTGAGTGCATCATGATTGTTACACAAAATCTGGGTCATTAAGAGCCTGTGGCTGCCTAATGTCACTCCAATTATCAGAATAAGTCTGTGGTATGTACTGAGGGTTAAAGTCGGGAGAGAAAAGGCCTCTCTTGTTCTGTTAAATGAGCCTCAGTTGAAAACCGATCATGTGACAAGACGCTGGAACAAAACTCTTCCTCTACATGCTGAAAACTGTTTGAATGTGTGTGTGTGTGTGTGTCAGGGGAAGGGGGGGGGGGGGGGGGTCTCTGACAGGTGGGAGGGTCACATCTGTTTCCTGCTCCACCCCAAAATGCAGCAAACTCTGCCTCATGCTGCAAAAAATACCCACAACACATCATTTGACCTCGCTTGAATGCTGCAGGAAAACGCTCCCTGAAACTTTGGAGCTGTGTGTGCTCTGATCGCAGCATTGATTGGTTAGTTTCAGTGTGATGTCATAACTGTATTTTTCCAGAAGTAAGCGAACGCATTTCAGGAAATGACACGTCGCTTGTCCCCGTCACATGGCTGAGGGAGGATGTGGGATACAGACTAAAGCTCTGAAATACGCTCCTGTCAGTGTCAGGTTGTTCAGCCTTACCTGGGGTCAGGAATCTAATAAAGATCAGCTAATTGCAAACACAAATACAGTATGAGGAGGGTTCTGACTAGCACTCTTTAAGTTGCATTTCGTTATGACATTCCTAAAGACTGAATCATATGACAGACAAAGCTGTTATAAACCAGAAGCAAATAAATTGTCATTTATTTGGGCAAATCCCCCACTGTACTAACGATTCCACTGATTCGGTAAAGGACTAAATGTTACAATCCCGGACAATGCATTGCTTTTAATGTACAAAATCTTGAGGGATGGCTGTTATGAGGAAAAGCCATACATATAAAAATATATATAAAAAATACTTTTCCCTGAAATGTTGGGAGTTTTAGGAATCTTATCTTCAGCCAATGAAGTATTCTGTATTTTAATGCTTTTCACATTTAAACAAACATTGAAAAGTTCAGTTACAAACAGATGTCTGCGTGTAAATGTCATATTATCAGACAGCAGTCAGACAATCTGAACAACTATACTGGAGAAAAGTTGATATGGTGGACACAGTAATTTGTAGTTAGTGCGGTTGATAAGTGTCTGTTGTGGTCACTTGTTCTTTTATTGTCACCATTTGTTGGCGGGTACAGCAGAGTGTCAGTCTCCATTTAAAAAAAGCCACTGAATCCTATTCAGGCCAGTCACAACATTAAACCTCAGCACAGCCTGTAAATCCCCCTTTTCACCACCACACAGACATTAGAGCCCATAAACAGCTGACTGAGGGGCTCTGTGTGTGCTTCAAAACTTTAAACGGGTCACACCAAAGTCTGCAGCCACCACACAGCTATTATGAAGCCTCAATGTTAGTTTTTCAGGGTCAGGTGATTCGCACATACAGTCTGCCTTTTGCAAACCAGCCTACCTGCTAGTTAACTCCACCTTTGTGTCTGGATATGGTTAACCAGCCTAAGCTGGAGTGACTTTCAGGATAATTTAATTTCAACATCACTACTACCCTTTCTGTTTTCCTTCCAATATTAACTCTATGATAGATGAAGTTTCCTCTTATGACGTTCTCCATGCTGAGTCACCGGATCATTTACTCTTCTGTCGTCTCTTTGTTTCAATGTCCACGTGTCATCGGCTCAAGTCACTGATTATTTCATTCATTACTGATTTTCATGCATAACTGACGTGCTTTTAAACAAAGATTTCTGCTCCTGTTCGACACCTTCTGGGCATTAAAAACATATCACACAGCTCTGTGTTTCACAGCGAAACAATTGTTTTAGAAATCATATAAATGTTTGCCGTTGATTTGTTTGAGTGAAAACAGGAATACAGAACTTTTTAGCCATGACTGACTAAACCAAAACTCAGTTCCACTAAAGGGCACAACAGGAGAATCACAACACAAACTACTGCTCAACTTTCATTCATTTGTGGCATTCAACCTAAAAAACCGAAGAGAAACTCTGTAGTTTCCTAGAAAATCCCTCTCTTGCTCAGTTTTCAGACTTTCTGAGAAAAACTGTCCAAATATATCAGATCAGTAGGATTCTGATCACAGCACTGGTCTTATGATTGTTATGATGAACACGGAGCTGTTTTAATGCCCCCTCAGGCAGCGTGTAATGTGCATGGTGGTAGCTGTGGTGCTGTTTTTAAATACAATTGAAACTTTTATTTAAAAGAAACAAATCTTTGCTCTAGAAACTTTTACACAAGGTTTAAAGCACTGCCATCAGTGATGGACAGAAAAGGATCATCTTCTGCTCTGCTGCTGAACTTATAAGCATCAGCCAATCAGTCTAAGCAAAGATTCCCAAACCTCCCTCCTTCCTGGACTCTCCAGACTTTCCAAGGCATTTCCAGTTCTGAGTCTCCCCTGGAGTGGACTCCCAGGACAAGCCAGAAAAACATGACAAGTGGCCAAAAATGGATGGAAGCTCAAACTGTGAAGCTCAAATTGAGATATCCCCTTTACTAACTGCTAACTCAGTTAACTCCGGTGCATGCATTCGCCTACAAAATTTTTATGGTTTGTAACACAAAGCAGGTGTTTGTGTGGTCCAGACACCATCTCAGCAGAGTCTCACACAGAGAGAAGCTTTGGCAGTTTCTCATCAGCATCATTAGAAATTGTTTGATTGAACAAGAATTGGAGCTCAACACTGCTAAAGACATATCTCAAAGGACTTGAAACAGGTATATTTAACATGCTGACTCACGAGTGATGACAGCAGACACTGAAATCCACAGTTATATAGTAGAGGAACATTTCTAAACAGGAACGTTATCAGAAGTAAAAAGAGAATGTGGGATTTTCTGATTTCTAACTGACCAGAGCGCAGAGCAGATCCACGGCCTCCAGGATCAGCTCCTGGTGTCCAACCCTCGCCACGCCCAGAGACAGCAGCTCCTGGTGGGACATCCTGAGCAGCTTCTCCCCATCCACCTGCAGCTGTTGGAAGGATGGGATGTACTGCTGCAGGCTGTCATCCAGACCTGAGAGAGACAAAGACAATGAAGCACATTTAATATTCACAGAACAGGTTATTGATGAAATTCACCATTTTAATTCAGCAAAACTCAGGTTTGAAATTTATTTGAGTAAACTGACAAATTCATCAGGGATGCAATAAAATCAGTGTTTTATAACAGAAGTGCTTTTGATCGCTCACATTCCAAGGTTGTATATCATGGATCACCAATCAGCCTGGAGTTCTTAAGGCACACACACATGCAAGTAAACCAGAGCATGACTTCAGCATCTGAGTTTCAGTGAAAGTCATCTCTCAATGATCCATTCAGGTCTTACAGCAAACACAGCTGCTGAGTCAACATCGCTTATTGACTCAGTCACTGTGACAGCCAACAGCCTGGCAGCGTCCTGCCAGTTCACCAAACCACACCTTTTCTTAAATCCATCACCTCCGTCAACCAACCAACCAGCAATCCATTTTCGTCACCTAATAACAGACCAAGAAACACATTCCTGTATAAAGGAATATGTTTCTTTCAATAACTTACTGTCTGTTTGTTAGTCCTAGACTTTCTTTCAAGTATAATGTTTTTCTGATTTTATTTATCTAACTTTACCTGAGTAGCTAAAGATAGCTAGGACAATTTTAATTAGCCCCATTTAGTTTTTTAAAATCTCAGTCTCTCTGTTACAGTCGCCTCATTTTGTTGTTTCTTACAATCTCAACACTTCCTGTATATTTCAAATTGAAAGTCCTATAGCACTTGTAATTGTACAGAAACCCTTCACATCTTAATGAGGCTTTTATTGTGAAACATTTGCAGGAACAACACTCAAACTAATTTGATTTGAAGAAATACATTTGACAATTTAAGCAGTAGTTATTAATGCATGACTTACTCTATCACAGGGGTGTCAAACTCAAATACACAGTGGGCCAAAATTCAAAACTGGAACAAAGTCGCGGGCTAACATTAATATTTATTGGAAAAAAAAATCTTCCTCTAGATATAAGAATTAATCTTTTCTTATGGACTCAAACAAGTTTTGCTGAAAAACTGAAAACGGAACAAGCAAAGCTTAATACTAAACAATATATAAATTAGCTGTATAATACCAGTAGGCCAGCTCTAATAGTAATTTGGTATGGCAAACTCTGGCCCGCGGGCCAAATTTGGCCTGCGGGCCAGAGTTTGACACCTATGCTCTATCACAACAGAGAATATGCGAGAAGAGACCTTTACTGTGAAAGGAGGGAACAGGATGAGACCTTTTCCCCCCACGTGTGTAGAACAAATTGAATTTCTGGCATGAATCAATCCTTGACAGCCAACTCAACCACATGCGTGCATGTGAGCATCGTTGGGGAGCTCACGTGTATTGAACTCGTAGCACTAATCCTCTGTACCATCATCACAAATCTATGGCTACTGTCACTTAAAATGCCAGAAATACTCAAATCATCAAACCATAAAGGGTTGGTTCATTTAACATTTAATAGCTCTGCCAGTAGTGGTTAATGAGCAGGTTTGCATGCTTAATGACATCTTTCTCCGGTGGCCCGGTATGGTCATACTGGGCCATACCGGGCCACCAGCACCCCACTTTCAGCCCCGTGACCTCATGAGACCTCAAGGGAGATGGCGCCCGTTTCAGCGGCGCCACTTTGCACCCAACATTCACCTCTGACCTCTGTGAATGAGTTCAAAGAGTTCTCTTAGCTGGATCAATAAAATGAGCAATCACGCACCAGTTACTGTCTGACACACATGAGCACAGAAAATGTTTGCTGCAGGGTTTTTGGATGTGTTTGGTTGGGAAGAATATGAAAAACTCAATAATGGGAAAATATTAAGCATACGTGCACACATTGTACGCTAAAGAGAAGAACTGTCTACAGCAATTTAACAGTTCAACAGCCTCTACAACTCTCTGTTCTGCCAGCGTGAAATCCTCCATCTCAAAGTTCACTCCACAGCATTGTTTTTGTTCAAAACATTTCAACAAGTTCTTTTTCTTGATTTAAGTTCAGACTTTAATGACCCACAGGAATCCTGCATCATACTAAAAATAAATGTTAGAGTTTTAGCACACAAGCTTTCAACAAATGGCAGATGATGATGATGTTATGCAGAAGCCGAGCAGCAACTGGCCAACAAAATGTCTGGGAGGGTGAGAAGAAAACAACTGCCCCAGCATGTGGTCATTAAAGAAGCTGCGACTCCTGTTTGTGTTCGGGACGACAGATGGCCCACGCTTTCTCTCTGACAGCAGGGAGGAACATTCCTCTTAACTAACTGCTGACGGGACACCTCCGAGTTCAGCAGCCTCTGACACAGAGTTGCACCGAGAATACAGAGCGTGTTTGTTTGCTTACTGTTAGTACAACGGTAAGATTCGATTTATTTTGGCCTTTATTATAAAGGCCAGAATAAAGACTCACAGGATTTCAGCAAAGTTTGAGGGGGTGAAATTGTCTGGGAAGGACTCCAAATCAGGCCCCAGCAGGAGGACACGGGTCATCTGCTCATCCCCCAACAGGGTAAAATTTAGACCATCTGGGGGAGGGATGGGCAGCACTTCAGGACATTCTCAGAGGGCCAGACTTTAAACAACTGATTTAAACATGCATTGTCTTTTGATCCCCTTCCTATCATTTTGAAAGTTAAGCACTTAGTACTGAGCCTTCCTCATAGAGTGATCTGGTCACCACTCTCATCCTGCAGAATGACAGACTCCAACTCCAGCTTCTTGGACTGCACCCAGCAGTCCTACATCTGATTTGAAGATCTGCTTCCAGAACTTGCTGCAGGTGGAAAACTGGTTATGGAGAGCTGAACGAGTCACAAACAGCAGCTTCAGATTGTGGATGGGATGAGAAAGTCACTGAAAGACAGTGATACTGATACTGCTCCTTTATTGTCACAAAATATATTTAGTTTAATTTGAGGTGGTATATAGCAATGGATCAGTTCATGATAAACAAGAACAAGTTTGAGATCCCTCCATTAAAGCATGTAAATTAAACTTTAATTAAAAACTCTCCATTTATCAAACTAAAAGAAAACGAGATACTACTGTGAAAGCCTTGAACTCCTATATCGGAGATCTTCACACATTCATTTTGGTTTCTGCTCCAGTTCAGTTGCTCCTGAAAGTTTCTCAATACACCCAAATGGAAACTGTGACCATACTCCCAAACCTTCCTCAGGTAAATATCCACAATTCCTGCTCCTTCTAGGTTGTAGCGCATCTCCACTCTTCAAACTAAACTCCCTCTGCTGTTGGTCAGAGCTGGACAGCAGTTTGCAGTCAGCAGGAATGTGTTGGTGACAGCCTGGATCACATTACTGTCACCCGAGGAGGCCGATAATCTCTCAGCTGCACAGCAGGGTCGGCTAAACGTCACACGGGAGCCAAATCGCCCGCTAATGAAAGCATGATAACAAAAGACTGAGTCTCCCTGCAAAGCAGAGACAACTACCATCATAACATGAGCAAACATGAGTTTCTGCTAAGCTTCTACACTTGATTCTTCCTGTGATGCAGAAACATCCTGCTCAGATGGGAAACGTTCGATAGATTCAGGTCTGAAAACCAATGGCTTAGACAGTTTGCTCAAATTATGGGAGATTAACAAGTTAAATAAAGTAGATAAAAGAATAAAAACTCAAGTCCAACATTCAGGTCTGGATCCAATGTTCCAGCAATACATAAAACATCATTAATTTCTGTAGCTTCTGAGTCATTTTTATCATTCCTCATCTCGATGATTGCTCTGTCGGGTTTGGCGCTCGGCCCAAACTCTCAGAAAGCCGTTTCAAACCTGACAGGCGCCGAGGATCGAGCCGGATTACCACACTGTAACACTGCTGAGAGCCTTGTGTTGGCGGTTTAGTTGTTTGGTTTGTGAGATGCTTCTCAAGCAGCACGAATAATTAAACACAGCAGATGGTAGCTGTGTGAACCTTTTCTGTCCATAGCACCACAAGAAACACTTACTTTAGGAAGAGCTGGAGAGAAACCCTCGTTTATTCAGTAAATATGGTCTGAAACAGTAGGGTTATCTCTTGGGATAAAACTGAACCACAGAGGTCCATTCAGATCATCTCTTACGGAGTACGAAATATTGGAGAAAAATGCTTGTGTCTATGTAAAGAGATTTGGTTGACATCTTGGTTGTCCCCTTTGGTACAAAATGTTTGATAATTATTGCTTTAACATGATCGGCTGCATAGGTGGGGAAAAAAGCAACTGTATCTGCACTTATGTTTTTAGTTCATCTAATTTGTACAGACTTGTAATGTGAATGTTTCACAGTGTACTCAGAGCTCAGGTTCAGACTGATGAAATATTCATAGCCTGTTTCAGAGGATTGATTTCCAAACAGGTGAGAGGAAGGAGGAGGGACAACAACGCTGGGAGCAGATCAGCTGCTTCATTCACCGACATTTACAGACAAACTGCCAGTGACTCACAGTTCCAAGCCCATCCGAGGCCATGGAACACCTTTTCAAAAGACATGAAGAAACAGTGCACGTATCGAAGGGCATTTCCTTGATGCCCATCGATACGTCCAGTGTCAGCTAGAGCTGTGTCACATCATATCGTCTGAGATAATGCCGGTATTCATTTTTAAATGATATAAAATATCATATTGTGGTATGATTGCTATAGCAACTCCATGAGCTTGTGTTCCCTAGCGCACACAACAATAAAAAGAGCCCAGGCATGTCTGAGAGGAAGCCTCCAGTAATCGTTTAATGCTGCAGAATCGACTGCAGAACATCCCAGGAAGAGAATATTTTCAAGGTCAAGTTATTTTAGTCATTGTAAAACTAAACTGTGAAGCCAGTTATGATGTACTTAACATTTCGAGGGAAAATACTGTCTACGCTACTTTTGTGCTTACCCATGCAGTCTTATTTCACCTTTTTCATCAGAAAAAGATAAGACATAAATACTGCATACAATGAACACAGTTTTACTGAATGTTTAGTATTTTTGTCTGTATCATCAGAAATGCTGTTATTGCAAGTGTTCTTTAAATATACTGTCAACAAAAGAAAACTGTCTTTAACTTTCAAATTTTAACCTCTGATTTTAAACTTACCTGCTCCGAGTTCACTGCCATCACAGCACAGTTAAAATGAGAGAGAACCATCTCAGTATTTCCGTTGAAACTTTCGTGTTTGTTGACAGAATAAATTCGGCTTGACATGAAAGGCCATTAGAGAGCTAAGTGCACAGACACTCTGAACTCTGACATGATTCCTGAATTCCTTCATTCACTTTGTTTAGTGTATTTTGCTCTTTTGATGACCATATGTTCAGAAAGTTTGATATAATTTACTATTGAGAAATTCACTGACGAATCACCATTTTCTACAATAACTTTTGAACATTTAATGAAGCCATACAAAGGTTTACATACTGGGATAAGCTTTTCTTTGGTACTGCTGAGTCTTAGAAAACTTGGTCCATTGTACATTTGTACTGGCCCTTGGTAGAAGGAAGAAAAAAAATTGCATTTTCATTAAGTTATACCATTTAGTATGTTTATATCATCCATCCATCCATCCATCCAGAAACACTGTCACTGGCCCATATCAGCTGGACTGTTTGTTGATGTACTCTTTCTCAACAACATAAGTCTAGTCCCAGCATTTTAAAATGTGTGTTTGTTCTGTTTAATGAGTTCCACTTTTTTTCTCTTATAATGATAATAAAATATTATAATAATTGTGAGAAAAAACTAGAACAGTTTTAAATCGACCTGCTCTGATGCCCGTGTGTTTCTAAAGGCCCCATTTTCCAAAGTTTAATTTAGTTACAGATGTAAGAAAAGCTTGCTTCTCCATCTTTGACCGGTCTCATGTTTGCAGACGACTGTGGACCTCAGCCTGTCTGTCTCTCAGCTGCTGCTGGGAAACTGTGTGCCAACAGGAAGCAGCAGCTCAGGGTGGGAAAGTTTTAATTGTTACCGTAATGACAAAGCTACACGGTAGCCTCAAACCCATGAAAACTAGGAGGTTAATATTTGATGGGTCATTATAGGGCTGGGCGATATATCAAAAATTTATCGTTACCGAAATTTATGACTCTCATCGACGTCATTTTGCCCATGTCGGTAAATTCGGTATTTAAAAAAAAAGAAGAAAAGGCATGTGCAGGTTGGCGATGTTCATGTCCCTTTAAGACACTGTGCTACGTTACAGACTTGACGGGGTGGAGTCACATGACTCTACTACCTGTAACAAGACGAGACACGGGTGAACAAATGGAGGACGATTTAAATGTTGAAGCAGCAGCGACGGAGGTAGAGCTGGTGGAGGAGGAAGAGGAGACACTTGTTAACAAAAAAAATGCATCATCAATCGTTTGGCAACATTTTGGATTCAACAAGGATGATATTGATCAAAAAATTGTTAAATGTAAACTCTGCAAAAAGACTGTTGCGTCAAGTCAAAGTAACACAACCAACCTCTTCCACCACCTGCAGCACAACCATGTGATTCAATTCGAAGACATAAAAAAAAGCTCAAAGCGAGAAGAGATTAGGAGGACCAGCAAAAACGTCTTCCTCCACCAGGCAGCGGTCAATAACCGAAGCATTTGCTAGTACTCAACTATATGAGCGAACTTCAACAAGATGGCAAGAAATCACAAATGCTATAGGCTACCACATAGCAAAAGACATGGCTCCTATTGCTACAGTGGAACGCAACGGGTTCAGACACTTCATGAAAATAATTGACAAGAGATACGAACTCCCATCACGAAAATATTTTTCAAAAACTATCATTCCCAGCATGTACAGCACAGAGAGGGAAAAGGTTGCTGCTGAATTGAGATACGTAAAGTTGCAAAAAAGTATCTTTGCATCCCAGCCACCAGCTCCCCATCCGAGCGGGTTTTCAGTTCTGGAGGAAACATTGTGACATGCCTCAGATCCTGCCTGAAACCTGACATGGTCAATATGCTTGTGTTTCTTAGAAAGAACCTGGAGTAAACACTACTCAGGTAAACATCTACAACAGTAGTTTGATTGAACCGCTCAGGATACCAAGTCTGCTGCTGTCCCTTTTTGAAGTGCCCTGTTCAAGCCCTGCCTAATTTTAACTATCAGTGTTCTATTGAAGTTTTTTGCAAACAGCACTATTTAATGTTTTTGTTTAAGAGTTTATAGTTTTCACTAGTCACATGGCAGTGCTTAGTATTTATTATAGTTTTTTCTGTGTTCAATTGACATTTGTGTTTGTGACATTATTTGTTTACAAGTTATAGTACCTCAAGGCCTTAGCAGAGATAGGCCTTTGTCCATGATGGCATTACATTTGCACAATCATTGTTTACTTTGTGAATAGCCAATGTGAAACATATTTATTATTAAACTATTTTGTTTACAAGGGATACACATTTTTTAGAGAGCATGGTTACATATTGTATCCTACACTTTTTATTTTGTTCAGTTAATAAATCTTAACCACTAAAAGTACTTACTACTATTGTCTTCATTTATTTTCAGTGACATTTTACAGTCCTTTAAAGTGGTAATAATATAATTGCAATGAATAGGTCTAGGGGGAATAATATTATCAAAATAACTGGAGGAACTATGCTGCCTGCCACAGCCCCATCAAATGAAAAAAAAAAAAAAAAAAAATTGTTTTTTTGGCACTTGGGGTGGTTATCGTCCATTTATCGTTATCGAGGTTAACTGCTCAATTTATCGTGATATTGATTTTAGGCCATATCGCCCAGCCCTAGGTCATTACTTCATGTGTCTTAATCAATTTTATCTGTTATCAATCAAAAGATGGCAGCAGTGCTAAGGGCTTGGTGACTAATTTTGCTCTCCAAGATTATGAAAACAAAATAATCCAACAAACTTTGACTATCCTTGCCACCCTCTCCACCCACAGACGGATGCGAGATAAGCTATACAGCCACAGAGCATTCACTAATTTGTGTCAAACTCTGAGCAACCCCGCTTCATTCATCCCCATTTATACGTTTTCCTTTTATGTTAAAAGAACAAGATTTCAACTTCAAGAACATCCCTGTAAAAGACATGTTAAGTTTAACAGAAGGGTAAGACAGCCATGTTTTTAAGGTCCCCCCCCCCCACAACTTTGTGGAGGCCATTTTGGATTGGCAGACGGCTACATTTATGAAGAAACTGTTTAAACAGTTCAGTGTGAAAGACTTCTGACCTCAACCCCCCTCCACAGCATCCTGACATCTGACAGGAGGTGTCTGCTTCCACAGCTCTCCAAAACCCGATGACGCAATGTTCACACCTACTTCACACCAGGCCTGACCAGCCATGCAGGGGTGAAAACACTGTGCTTCACCTTCTACATCCATTTTTCCCTTCTTTGAGGAAATAACACACTCATTATTAATCAAACTCACAAATAAACATTTTTATGGCTGAAGCAACCTTTAGCAGCCAGATTCCTGAAAAAAAAAAAAGCCTTAACAAGCACAGACTGTAATTTGTTCACGAGTAATGTTTAGATGTGTTCAGATTTTTGGATGTATTATCACATCAATTCTCCTACAGTATCAATATGTGTATCATTAAATATATTTTTAAAAAGGTTCTTTCTTGCTGTACTTCCTTAGCTGCAGTGCAGATTGAGTATGAATAAAGTGACTGTGGATAAAATAACAACTGTGGGTGTTTACAGAGGTAGTAGTAGTAGTATACTACTACTACTACTACTACTACTACTACTACTAGCAGCTTGGCCAGCTTGTCTTGTAAGACTGGTTGTTGCTATGACAACAGAAAAGATGCTCCACACAGAATTCTCAAGCATGGCTAGCAAGCGTTAAAGCAGTGCCTACGTGTGGATCGTACGTAGCTGCATAGCGTTGTAAATAAGCACGGTTAGACAGAACACAGCCTCAGTCCCATGATGCCGTGACTGAGTAAACAAGTGGCTTTATGCAAACCAGTCAGCCGTAGCACAAAATGCACGTTAACCTGCAGGAAAAGAAAGCTGTTGTGCTGCTAACATCAGGTAAACTTGGTAGCACCGAGCGGCCATAGTGCCAAATATTCAGTGACATTTCAAATCAATGAAATGTTAATGAAAGAAAAATAATAATAAAGGGTCTTAAATACACAAGCAGGATTTATATGGCCAATGATTAACATCCTCTGTCAGACTTGACTCAATTTTGACTGTTAAGGAGTATTTATAAGACTTGGTCATTATAAAGTTGGTTATTCTAGCCATCTCAAGCACGGGAGAGAATATCAAAAAAGCTGCAGGTTAAACTCCAGCTGCTCATCAACAGTCGAGTTAATCATTTATCAAAAAGATGAAAACAAACAAAACGAGGAGCGCCATGATACCTCCCACCTTTAAAGAAAACACGCTGAAGCGAAAACCTAAAGACATCCATTATTTTATTCAAGCAGAAATGAAAAGAACTGTTGCTTGGTAAAATTTTGCATTTTTAATATAATACTAAAGATCTATTTGGGAATTTGGGTTGTTGAATTATTATTACTGGAATGTTTAATACAACAAACTCCATTAAAATCCATTTAAACTACTAAAACAAGTTTAAATATCTACTTATAGATGCAGTTTATACCCTTTCAAAACTTTGTGTATTGAGCATTTGTCTCTGTTGAGGTCTTAAATGGAACAAATAACATGTTGAATTTGTTAAATGTGTAGATCTAACAGTAGTTTTCAGGTCTTACAGTTTGCATTTTTAATATACATGTAAAAACAACCTACTGGGCAGTTAAACGTGAAAATACCCTCAGCCCTTATTTTTTTTTAAACCATTGTCTCAGGGCGGGCCAATTTTACAAGCAGTCTTTAAATAATCCTAACTCTGTTATAATTTGTCCTAGAGGCAAAATTCAAACAGTTTCAGAAAGACGAGAATAAAGGTTTTAAGAGTGTCACTGCTACCAAAAACTCCACTGTGTCTAGATTTTAGTATGCACTCTACCATTCTGGGCTAGAGCGAAAACTGAAATGATTCCTGAAAGAGGAGAATTACTTTGTAATTTTGCAGTCAAAAATCACAAATCCAGTTGGCTTGTGTGATACTCGGGTGATAAAGGTCAGATATCTCCTCAGAAACTTTCTGTACTGAAGGTTTATCCCTGTCGAGGTCTCAGTCACCTCTTCATTACAACAAATGACACGTGTTGAGTTGTTGAAGCACAAAGATGGAGTCCGGACCCGACACTCCCCAACTGGGCGAAACAAAAGGAATCTTTACACCACCACCCAAAAACAACAGGACGAGGGTGGAGGGCTGCAAGGAAAAGTGGTAAAAGAGCAATGAGGCTATTCATAGCTTGACTAGGCCTCTGTCAAACCCTGCCCTATATCTCACACACACATATACACACACATCCTGACCATTCATCTGAGGGGTGTGAGGCAGCCTTCTGTCGAACAAACACCATTCAAGAGGAAAAAGGATTTCCTTGAGCACCGTGTAGATCTGTCCTCAAAAACTAAACAAATGGGAACTGTGGGAGTTGACTGAGTGAAAAGCAGAGCAGACCTACTGTATCACAGTGATTTATATCAAACTTTAATATTTATCTTATTATTTACAAGTAGTGGTGTAAAGTTATTGTGTTTTAACAGTAACCATTCAGGAGTATGAGGCATAGTTATGTTATATTTAGCACTTATTTCAATCACATCCGGAAAAAGTCTACACTTGACCCCACCCTAGACTCTTTAACTTTAGTATTTTTATTATATTTAATGAAATCATTACCTTTATACATGTATACTTTTACTTCATAGAACACACACATTGGTCAAAAGCTTCAGAAGTCCCAGAAATAACCACATAAAAAATTTAGGGTTAAAACTCACTTCTGTGCACCGATTCTGAAAAATAAGGAATCACACCTACAAGGCGAGCCTGGTATCAAAGGTGAAATGCATAAAAAGGAGACATTTCATATACGATAAATTGTTTTGACCATCCAACTACTCCACATGGAAAACGCACTTCGAAGTTTTCGAATTAGTCAACTGACCCTGACATGAGGTGGAAAACTTGAGACCTCTCATAATAGAGCAAAATTCATCTCAAAACACTTAAAAACATAATGTGTTCACGGGTGAATTTCTAAAGGGCTGCTGTCAGTGGTGTAGCACTGTTTTTGAACCAATCAGACAAATGATCAATAATTCAGCTTAATTAGTGAGAGAGAGATATCAGCTAAACAGCTGAATTGAAGTAAAAGTAAGTAAAGTTTACAGGGGTCAGTTTCTGGTTTTGCAGCCTGTCTAGTAAACAGTACGCTGCATGATCGGTGTATTTGGATATCTGGACCTGCTGATATAGCTAACGTGACTCGAGACACTCTCTCTACTGAGCGACCCAAAAGTTGCTCACAGATGGAAAAAAAGCAGGAAGAGGGCCTCGATGGAGATATTCCGGCTGCTTCCTGTGATTCACCGCTCTTCCCTGGGTGAACTCAACTTCACTGATAAGAAACTAAGAGAAAAAAAAGAAACATCCACCAGCTGGTTCAGTCTTTGATCACAATCACACTCCTCGACAATCAGCACTTCTCATTTAAATCCATCTGGTTAGAGCTGGTGCAATTACCAGGGTAACATTTATTCATGACTGAACAGCACTCCCTGAAAACATCCAATAACACCACAAACTACAACTAAGGCTACGTCCACACTAGCTCGGATAGATTTGAAAATGGCGTTTTCAACTGAAAACGCTCTGCGTCCACACTAGCGTTTTCAGTCGTTTTCACAGAGTCGTGCATCCACACTGAAACGGATGAAAACGCTTACGTTCCAGTCCTGCGCAAAAGCGAGTGAGAATTAAAGAATTTGAAGAAAAGCTATCTGGAGCATGTACAGGCTGATATTCATCTTTTTTAGAGCTGTCAAAACTGAGAGCAATCAAAGCAACCGCTGTATAATGCACTCCGCTACCTTTGTTTATTTGGTCACATGACTGCATCACATGACTAAAATACGTCATCGTTTTAGAAAGTCTGCATTTTCGTGTGTCCAAACTGCGACGGGACAGCTGTGTTTTGAAATGTATGCGTTTTCGAGAGCATTTTCAAAACGCTGCGTTTTTCCTTGAGGAAAGCGCCGTCTCAGTGTGGACGGGAGGTCAAAACGGAGAGAAAACGATGCGTTTTCAAACGAAAACGCATTAGTGTGGACGTAGCCTAAGAATGAAAAGAGTTATCAATATCTCTGGCTACGTGAATCATCAATCACTTGTTGATAGCAGAACAATCAGTTTTCTTTTTTGCTCATTTAAGACTAAACTGGCTGATTGATTAAAGTAAGATAAATTTAAGATTTAATGATACTCTGAAGAAAATTGTGACGAACTGTTGAATAAACGAGATAAATTCTCAGGCAGGACACTCAAACTTCGAACACCCGATCCTAAAAGTAATTTCTAAAGGTTACTGATGCTGTTTTGCTGTCGTTCTTTCTTTCTTTCTTTATTCTCCCCATGAATTTCGGTTGATATGATAAATCATCATAGGTTGTAACCCAACATGTCCTTCTCAATATCCACAACAAGCTACTTCATGCAAGTAGATTTATCAAATCAGCTTCAACGGAAGTGTGAGAAAAACACTGTACCCAAAACACAAAGTGCCTTGAAGTGCTGGTTTCTGCTAGCAGCATGGATGGTATGAGCATCCAGTTCAACACATTTTGAAACTTCAACTGCTAAGTCAGGGAAAAAGGAAAGAACAAAAAAAATAAAATAAAAATCAGAGACCCTTACTTTGAATGTCTAAGATGTTCACATCTTAGACAGATTAGATTTTTACACTGACCATATGATGGAAAGCCAGACACAAGCAGAGCAGACGCAGCAGATTAAAGATTTCATTTTGTCCATGAAGTGCATCTTTGATAAGAATTTTGCCCCCAGCTGAGACTGTCTTATGCTCTTTGCGCGGGACTACACTGATTAAAGGTCGTCGTCCCCACTAAACAAACATGATGACATGGATGTCGCGTCCTCCTTATCGAAAACAAAAGTTTCGGTTATTTCGTCTTACTGGATGAGACGTTGTTTATTTGGATTCATTCCAGCTGAGTTTAAACAGTGAAAACCTGCCAAACTTCACTCGTGTGAGTCTGGATACACAAGAAGACGATCGTTTTCTTTTAATTTGATGATGTGTTGAAAGTCAGTGACAGGCTCCTCAAAAACACTTTGGACTGGATTACGTTACAGAAGCTCATTTTCAGCCATGTAATCCTGTATTTATTTCACATGCCATTTGATAAATGGCCATCCTAATAAAGTACCTGTCAATCCAAAATCCATTTATTTGTGATTAAAGCTGTTTACTTATGTCACAAATCACAATCTTGCAGACGTTGCAAAAACTGAAGTTAACTTTTAAAATTGATTAAACTGTGAGTGAACTAGACCTACCACAGCTTAGTGAGCAACCTGCCAAATTCAGAGTCTGTGGGAAACTGAACTACAGTCTGTCTTTGTCTGCTTCTGTTTCAACTTGTTCCTCAATCTGTAGCTTTGTTTCTGTGTAAAACAAATCAGGGGTGGATACAAGAAGCTAAAAAGACACTGCGTTGCATTTAAGCTTGAAGAATTGGTTTGGGTTTCGAGAGCCTCCCTGCTGCTCGCTGTGTGAGAGACTGAAGCGCCACCACAAACCTCAACAGCAACCTCCTCACTGTTCTTTGGTTTATAAGTCCAGTAACGAGGATTCACTCAACCAGTCTGTTTGATTTACAGGTGCGCTCATAACTGACAGGCAGGTAGCCATTCAAACTGCCTGACATATTGTTAGGACAGGTATGCTGTTCTTTGACTTACATCATTAATACAATATTGGGGAAAATTACCAAAATCCTCATTTAGGTTCAAATAAAAATCTTTATTTGGTCGTGAAGTAGAAATGATCAATTTATTTCAAGTTTTTTCCAGGCATTAACCATATCATGATGTACAATACTGGATCATTATGCACTTCTGAATCTTTATTTAGACACATGCTGTTTGCACAAACAGAAGCTCAGGTAAACACAACAAAGCTTGTGGAACAAACCTGCAGTGTCCCTGGTCTTCTGCCACATAATCCCCTTCATTTGTTTTTGATTAAGTTCATTCCCTGGCCCGTTACACTTCAGCTTTAAATGCTGTGTCAGTGCCTCTGTTACTAACGTAGCTCAACATCAGCAGTCCAGAAACAAGATATAAATTAATCCACATATGAATTAATATCTCAGGTCACATGACTGAAGCGTCCACTCAAATAACTTGATATTCAGAAACAGTGACCTTCACTGAAAGTCAAATTATCACCAGCTTTTCTAAACAGGCACCAGCACAGTAAGGTAACACACTGATCACCTTAATTAGTAAACACTCCATAGAGCCCCTTTAATGTCTCATTTTTAATGTTCTTGATTATTTTATAATATTATTATTCTGATAGACTGTTTAAGTTTAGCGTTCAACTAAAGCATTGGTTTCTCAATGATCATTGGCCAACACTGGTCTGTCTGTTCCTGTACCAACTACCAATAATTATGCTCTTTGGAAGTCATGTGACCCATTTAAAACAACTCTCTTTAAACTGAATCCAAAAATACAACAAAGAAGTTTCCCCGAGTCACCAAAGACATGTGGTGGTGAAAATGATCAATGCAATCTGACCAGATTGCAGATAACAGATGTTTCCAGCTGCTGCTCATGGCCCACACTTTTAAAGTCTGATTAAAATGGGTTTCACGAGTGACAGCTGTAATCTAGATGGTTTTTGGGGGTTTCGTTTTTTTTTAAAGAGCCGCCAGGAAGCTCTTTGTTAGATAAAATTCCTCAAACTGAAACCACAGTGATGCTGATTTCTGGCAGCTTTCTGCTGATCGACATTTTTAGAGATAAAATTGTTTATTTTGGCCAAAAAGCATCGAGAGGAAGAGGAGGGTCAAAGAGTCAAAGTCCATGTTAACAATCTGATTTTACAGACTCTGCATTTCCAACCAGTCGGATTTAAAACTTGAAACTAAAAACTGTTCAAGTCAGTGAGTTTGTTACAACCAGTTTTACAGCCCAAACAGGGAAATCTTATCAGTTACATACATTCATAAAGACGTCATTACTTTTGTCAAAGAAGTTTGGCTGCTTGTAAAATAACCGGCTGGAAACTACTTTGACAATAAAACTCACAGTAACTTTACAGAGTCCAAAACAAAAACATGAAGTGATCCAAAATTGTGTTTTTGGATTACAAACTAAATGACGGTATTTGGGGTTGTTAGTTGAACAAAAAACAAACAAAGAACGCTTCTGTGAAGCATGTTTGACTCCTGTCAAAAAAAAATCTACACAAATGTTATCATTTTGATTTTTTTAATTAACTGGTAATTCTCCTCAATTCCACGAAAACACCAACAGAAGTCTTCTTTAATCATAAAAATGTTCTTGAAACTCAAATATATTCAATTTAGCAACAAAGGAGGCAAAGAAAAGAAGGAAATGATCATGTGTGAGAAGCAAGGACACAAGACAATGTTTAGCATTTTAGCTTGAAAAATTATTTAGTTTAAAGTTACTGAGTTAAACACTCAACTAACTATACAATGGGAAGTATATCTTGGGGGCCAAAATCAGGATATAAGTGTATATAATACTGACTTGTGTTTCCATTTCCAAACCCATCAGGCACTATTGGTGCCTGGTTAAAGCATGCTAGCAGTAATGTTTAACAGAATAATGGAGTTTTTGTTCAAGAACAAGCAATAAAAATATTGATTCCACCCATTCCCCGTGAAGAAAAAACAAGGCATGAAGTTCAAAGGGAGCAGGAAGGAAAAAAAAATAAACGTCAATTTTTACAGGAAGAAACTTCCAGCAGCCATCTGCTGCGACCAGTTGGGGGCGAGGGGATCAATACCATATGCTGAAATCAAGGACCAATACTGACTTAAAAAAGAGAAGAAGTGATTTAAGAAACAAACAACGCTGTAACTGCATTAAATACGTTAGCTTGCTGTTACCCATTCCCTATGTAGTTTCCTCCAGTCTACTTGTTCATTGGCTTTTATTTCCCGCGCACCTCTCCATAAAGAGGTCATTGACCTCATATTTAGAGTGTGCCAACCGTCTAACCAGCCTGTCGTCATGTGTAACTACACCTGTCGGGAGTAGGGAGGTATGTGGATCTGTCTGAACATGTTCAGTTAATTCCCTGAGACGTATGTTTACCAGTGAGTGACAGCTGTTTGATCAGCCTGCACAGAAACATGGGGTAGACTCTTATTGTACCCTCACTGTATTTATTGTAAGCATTTATTTATAGGTCACACATTTCTTCAGTTAGATCAGGGGAACATGGTGTTGGAGGACTGCTCACATTTACATGAGACTAAACACTGATGAGCTAAGAGCTTTAAGGCTGTACTCACAGTACTCTCGTCCTTGCAAGGTTCACCAAGTTTTACAAGATTTTAATGTTGATTTAAATAGAAGAGAAAAGCATGAAAGCAATGGTTTGATTATAAGATGAAACAGAAGCATTTCAGATGAAATATATGAAAACACAGCCTATAAATCTACTACCCAACATTTAATAACTAGAAATATTCCTAATGGTTAAAGATGGATAAAAATTGTGTCTTTAAGCCCGATTTTTTTTTCTAAATGTGCCTGACCTCCACTACGAGCTGGTGGGCCACACTTACATTCCAACCTGTAGCAGGTGGAGAACTGCTGACGCTACGCTGAGCTCAATGCTGCAGAGACGAGCAGCAACTACCATGAAAACTGCTGAACAAGATTGAGTTGGAGTGCAATCTCCAGAGTAGAACAAGAACTATAATCACCATCTGTGGTCCAAGATGTTGGAGATGGCGTCTGTGACCACTGACCACTCAAGCAAGATACTCGAGACAGTGGACTGACATCAAGGACTGCCATAACAGCAATCCAAGCAGGCTCCTCGTCGGGAAACACGAGAAGGGAAGGACCCTTTAACCTGCTTAGCAACAGCTCAACTTTCAAATTAAGGACAAGTTGTTTGTCCACTACTAAACTGTCTGTCTGAGACAACATGATCAATAAATAAATGAGACCTGATGACACAATTCTTACCCACCTTTAACCATTAGGAACATTTCTAGCTATGGAAAGTTAGGTAATAGATTTTTTTATTTTACAGGAGGATGGGGGTTCACGGTAATACCGGTATAATGTTGGACAACGATAGGAAAATGAAATATCGCGATAGAATATGGGTAAAACGCGCATGCGCAGTGGCTTTGTTTTCATATGCACATGGCGGAAAAAGCATGGCGGCGAAAGCAGATTGTTGATTGAAACGGATGAATCAGAATTGGTTTGTAGAAATGCTGCAACTTCAGTGGCGTGGAACTGGTTTAGCTTTCATCCGTCAGATACACAACAAAGCACTATTTTTGGTAGAGCATGCTAGCGGGCCGTCGTTATTACCGTGTTTTTTTGGAAAATACGGCACACTTAAAATCAATCCTTTGATTTTTCTGAAAAAATCAAAGGATCCCAAAGGCAATGAAATCCTGTGGGAAACACTGATAAAAAACTGGATGTGCCCCCTGGTGGCCACTGAAACGGATCCATGTTTAAGAGACTTCCTCAATGGCTTGACTTTTTAGGCTTAGTCTTTTTTTCTATACAGTCTATGTAAAAAGACAGCAAAACTAAGAGCAGAGGAATAAGAAACCAGAGTGACCGAAAAAAATGGCTTGAGTTGGAGATCAGGTGGAGAAATTCATTGGAAACCTGCTTGTGATTTTACAGTCAAGATGGCTGAACGTACTTTCCATGAAAAGAACCTCTAGCTTGGATCGCACGAGTTGAGCAAAGATACATAACACACACCCCGACTGCCTACAGCCAGCAGCAGCAATCCACTCTGTCAATACTACAGCAGGATCAGAGCCAACAACACATCTCATTTCTAAGCTTCTGTTTGCCACTTTACCAACTCATGTCTTTTTAACTTTGGAAAATAAAGGAAAATTATCCTGATAACCACTTTAACAATTAAGTAAACAACTCCATTATTTTCTAAGAAAACAAAACAAAACACTTTGAAGCCTTTCAAATGTAAAATCTGAGGTTTTTCACTGTCATTTGCAATCAAACCATGGGACTGACGCTCACGTGTCTGTCATTCATTTTCACGCAGAACAAAGTCACATAGTCAGATGTGGTTTAATAGCACCTCCAGCATCACGTTGACCTTTTCACTCGGCACATGACAGGAGGCCCACCACTTTACTGCATTTAGCTCTGCACTGTCTTTACTGCTAAATGGCCAGTGCACTGGTATGTATGCATGTGAATGACTGTATGTGTGCATACTGAGGCAAAGCTAGGCTGAATGGTTTTCTCTCAGCAGTGTAATAAACGCATACAAACACAGGCCGAGATCCTCCACAATGACCCAGGGAGGTAAAATTACAAATCTTCTTCTTCTTCTTATTATTATTATTAAAAATAAAAACATAGGACAATTTTACAGAGATTTGATATTTGTTTAAAGAGTTTGATATGAATGTCATTACACCTTGGTAAGTAAGTATTTTTTTCACTTATGGTATGAATATGAAGAGATTCTGGCAGGAAAATGTCCTGCGTTGTTTTTTTTTGTTTTGTTTTTAAATAAATAGTTTTTCAGAGTAGGATTGGAATACAGGAAAATGCACAGTAAGGCAACAGAGGCTCACTGACTTGGCTAATTATCCCTGTCTGCTTAGTTTACCTCAGATATCAGACTATTAATACATTAATAACTCTCAGGTTATCAAACTTATCAACTTCAGAGGGGTTAAAAGGTCAAAAATAAAATTTAAATAGTTTCCCTGAACTTGTTCCTAAATTTTCCTATAATGGGTCATTTTACACAGGAATTTTCTGTTTTTTCCAGGAAAGCTGCATACTTGCCTTTTAAAACCATGGAGATAAACCGCTTTTCAATAAAGTACTTTATGCATTTATGATGAAAATTGAATAATAAAATAAAATTAATAATAAAACCAATAAAATGATAGTCATCTGCTAAGAGTCACGTCCTGGTAGGTTAAAACAGGTCTTTATTACATCTGAGCGTCGTTTTATGGCAGATGTGCTAACTGGTCATGCCTGTTTATTGCTTAACAACACTGTTAGTGATGAATATGAATACTTGGCTCAGTGAATGTGGGAGTGCAAATCCCACAGTCAGTAAACAACACTGTAACCACCACAGAGAGTTTCCTTATCAGACAGTCTGTCAGCCAACAATGTTCAAGTCAAATTAACCTGCACTATACTGGGGATTTAAGGGATTTTTTTTGTTGTTTTAATCTGTGTTTAGACTGCGTTCATTTTTCAGTCAGATTCTTAAATACAAACTAAAATTATATTGCAAAACAACAATAATCAAGTTTTCAAGTATATTCTCAAGTAGAATTTCTGCATTCTTACTTATTTAAATGTGCTTTAGAAATGCTTTTCACATAATAAATGTTTCTTATTGCCAGTGTTTATGTGACGAGTAACTAAATTAAATAATTAAAATGTTAGACCTTCCTGAGAATCTTAGGTACCTCTAACAAAAAATGTGGAATGACTTCCTTTTTCAAGGACTTGGAACAGACTTTCCATTCATATCTAAAAGGATTTAACGTTAACATTAACACTGAGCAACAACAGCCAATGTTTGCTTAGAAATGTAGCCCACTAAATAGTAACTTCAAACAACAACATGAACTCCACAAAAAGAGAAAAAAAACTGATTTGGCTTCACACTGGCTTTTAAAAGTTGCAATGTTAGTGAACAAGAAAGAGAATAAGTTAATATCAAAAAGCCATCGTCTACATCAACCGTGCATTTTCTTTATATGGGGTGTTTAGTTTTTTGGTATCAAATAAAACCCCAGCCATGTAGCCATGTAGTAAAATAACAATGTGAGCGGATATGGTTGGCTTCTATATCCAATCTCAGGGGCTTACATGGTAACCACAGCCTAAATCCAAATATCCAATCATCTGTCAATTCAGAACTATTTTAGCACCATGTCTCTCTCTCTTATAGTCTCTGAACATCACCAGATTTACGCAGCATAGGCAAGTTATTTCTATCCAGCCAACTATATATTACTTTCTAACACTGTTCCCCACTGCCGGGGATAATGCTAGCTCCCTTAGTAAATGAGGGTGTTGTTAAGAACACCTTTGTGGCTGTACTTAGACAACGTTTAATACTACAAAATGATTATTTTCATAAATATAAACAAAATGTAATTAGGAATACATTAATATACAATCCACTATCATCTACATATTGGCAAATCTACAAACATGAGAGCCATGCATTATAAACTATTCAACCATGTAGCTAGGTTTACCTGGCAATATTTTTGCTTTTTTAAAGGTAACATATACTTTTACCAGCTCATGGTGTAAAAATCAAGTTTTCTTTTCCATTTTTGTTATTTAAGGGTACTTTGCAAACAGGACTGCAAGCTTCCAGTAGTAGAGGTCTACTACATCATACACAACACAAACAGAAGTAAAACATATCAATAAAAGGAAGAAATAGTAGAAAAACTATTATTAGATTATAGTAAAATATTCAAACAATTTCAGATATTTTAAGAAAAATAATATTTACCTGTTGTATGTGAATTTAGCTCTGACTAAATATATACATGCTGTAAACTCCTTGAATCTAAAAGCAAACATTCCTCCAAGACACAAGCTTCCCAATTAGCCATAAACTAGAAACGTCTTTAAAAATATTAATTTTTAAAAAGAAAAAAAAAAATCACATAAAAGTAGTAGATTTTACTGTTTGCAGTTTATGGGACCGACACTGATCCATAAAGATCAAGAAAACTCCTGCATGACAAGTAGGTTAAGGCCGGGAAAAGCAGAACTTTACAGTTAGCCATTAACTCTCCTCTCTGCCCCCCAAAGAACCGCTAATTCCCTCCGAAAAGTGCCCCCACCCCACTACCACTCCCACCCACTGGATGTAGTTAGTTCCTACTCTTCAGCAGCCTTACCTCTCATCCACTCTACCACTTGTTGCGGGTTCCACTTGCTCACAGCTTCCATTTTTCTCCAAAGCGCTGGGAGCACCAGGGTTTAATTTAACTCCAGAACCAGCGAGACGAATCCGTTAATGGCACATGATTTTATCACAGAAAAGAACACAAGAGGTCCGTTACAGGACAGAGACACACGGTGAAACAACGACCCAACGGTCCGCCACTCACTGACGGACTGCCTGCCTGCTGCTCTGTGGTGACTGGTTAGCAGCGCGTGGAGCAGGTGTCAGGTTACCATTGCTTTGACCACGCCTCGTTATTCCTTTACCTCCAATCGCATGAGTGTATGCGAGGCTGTTGTTAACTTTTGTGGGGAAAGGGGGAGTGTGGTATGGAATGCCATTTATGTCGACATTAAACGATCAGAATATATATATATATATATATATATATATATATATATATATATATATATATATATATATAGATGTGAACGTTTTTGAATACTCAAAGGTTAAACGACAGCATTTGAAAGAAACTAATTTTTTATTCTTTTATTTCTTGTGTTTATTTGTTTTTCTTTTCTGTTTAAATACATATATCAAATGTACAATTAAGCAACAAAGCAACAACATGATTACAAAAAGCTGATAAAAAATTAAAATAATCAAGCTTTATTGTAATGTGTACAGTACTTAACAAATTTATTAGACCACCACCCAGTGTTATGTATATGCCACAGCTGCCCTAAATATTAGCCATTTCCAATTTATATTTTTAATGTTCTGTACTGCCTAATCCACCACAAACACGTTCCTATATTATAATGCTTCACTCTAATTTTTGCTGTTATACTTGAATTTTCAAATTGCTCGTGAAGCGCATCATTATTATTATTTTTATTAAGATGCTACATTCCACTTAGTTACTTGCGTTCTTGAATACAAAATTAGTTTTAGTGGATTAATTTTATGCTTAATTATTTTCTGACTTCTCAGAGTATAAAAACTTAAATTCTGTTTATTTTCCATCTAAATAACAATATAGTTTTTAGTGTTAAACATATTTTTGTACAGATTTCTAAATTATTTGTTTCTTGTTTTTATGGCAGGTGGTCTAAAAAAATAGTTAAACATATATTAGCAGTTCTTAGCACCCTATCAGGGGCTTCATTTTCATCAATACAAAACAGAGATTAACAGGAAAAAAAGAGACTAATCGTATTTGCTGGTTTTGTCAACTTCCTTTTTTAATCCCAGTTTTCACCTTCACTGAAAGTGTCCCAAGCATATTCCAAAATATAATTATGCCCTTTTATTCCTTTAAATGTCATTTTATAGAACTCAGATTTACATTTCGAATTTTCTGTGCAGTTTTTTAAAAAGTGCTTTCCCCATCATAACATAACATAATCATAGTCACATTTTTCAGGTCATACTTTAGGAAAATGTTTACAAATGTCAAATTCAGGCATTTCTTCTTTATATGAATGTTTATGGGATGAGAAAATAAGTAAGAAAGCAAATACTTAGGTAGGTATAACTTCTGTCTTTATTGGATTAGGGTCATTTGCTTGTAAATGCAGCTGCTCAGTATCAGTAAGGAACTTAGATAGTGTGTGCCACTGTACTTTACGTTTATTATTATTAGTGTAAATCATGTACATCACTGTTCTCTACGCTGCTGCTGCTAAATGTCCGTCTCTGTATGTTTGCCATTGGTTTGTTTTTATATTAAATGTCACCATGGACGACTTCCCTGTTATCTGTGTACATGTACTGTACACATGTGTAATAACCATAATCAGTGTGGCCTTCACTTTCTCAATATATTATTATTAGTGTTCCCAGCATTTACAGACACAACTCAGAAAACAAGCTTTTGAAAACGCTGCCCCCATTTCCCGGAATAATCCCAGAAGAACCTGAAGTTATTAGCTTTTTAAGGATCGTGAAAATGTTTCTCTTTGTCAATGCTACTCTCTCAATCTCCATGAGACTTTTACTTTCATAAAAGTGTATATAGAGAGCATTCATCATATAAAATGAGAGTTTTGAGGTGTTTCAAACCAAGAATGTAGTTGATTAATCTTTAAATGGAGCCTATTTGAAGATTCGCAGCAGCATTTTCAGAGGTGTGAGGTTTAGTCACTGCATAGCTCGGAAGCTCTGAAGATGAGTAGACTGTCATCCTAAACAAAGACATTTATCATGAATAAGATTTTGTTTCTAAGATTTTACATTTCTATGTTTCCTCCCATCATCCAGGATATCAGTGTTCATCCCATGTAAGTATTAGAAATATGCCCATTTTTGTTGTGATATAAGAGTATGTATGTTGTTTGCAACCCATAAATGTTTATAACCAAAACAACAATGTGTAAAAGTCCAGATTGGTAAAGGACTGTGAGACCTTTATGTCCTTCATAAAGAGGACGGACACAGAAAATGAAATATGGGGAAAGAACTTTGTTTGTTTAGGAAACTCAAACAATATTTGTCTTGCATTCCACACCATTACACCTTTTCATCTTTTAAAATAATGTGGGTGTTGCCTTTGACTGTGTTTTATCGGGTCATGTGTCTCTGGTAATATTCAGTCCACATGAGTTGTGCATGCATTTACTGGAAGTGTTTTCCTACCGAGACCTCTTCTCAGCCTCATATGAAACAAAGCCTCTGCACGGCTGATTATCACATTAAAAATGTTTCTTCTGGCCTGTAATCAGATCTTTGATCTTCTGAGCTCCACAGCAGCTCTGTCATGTGTGCTGGGTGTTGGCTTGTTAGGACTTTTTTTCTGCTGATGTTTCCCATGGGAAGAAGAGCTCAGCAGACTCTGCTCACATGGGTGAGAAGTCTAAACCGTAACGATCGAGGAGACAGATGTGAAATGAAAGTAGAAAACTGGAAAGAAACGAGGGTTGCTTATCAAGATGTACGACCACAGTGCTTTAAGAACCCTGAGTTAATATCAATGGGTGGACTGCGCAGGAGGAAACATGGTGGGGGGAAGTTTAACCTTCAGGGGACCTTATTTTAGGACAAAGTTACACTGTGAAAGGTTTATTGCAAATGTGTTTATAATATTATTGCAAATGTGTTTATAATATTATTGCTGTATTCATTTACAATATTTCACAGGAATTTGCACTACCATTAAGATAATTTCATTTACATTATTATTATTATCATATTATTTTTTATTAAAGTTTACTGTAAACTGGTTTACTGCTGGACTAATGTAGTTTACTGTTTACAGTAATACACAGTACAACAAACAAATTAAGCATCAGGAAAAAATATTGGTACTGCACTGTTGAGTGAAACATTGGTGTTGGTATCTGGGTTTGCATCACTAGAACAAATATGTTGTGAAGATATTTTCTGACTTCTTCGTGAATAAACATAAGGCAGTTTTTTAGAGAACACTGCCCTCTTTTGGCAGAAATTAGACATGACTTTGACTCTGCGTGGAAACAAACTGCTTTTACTTCATGAGCCACGTGCAGCCCAGTCTGATCTCGAGTATCAGACAGTAAAAATGTCCCATAATAGCCTATTTTTATTTTTTTTTTAAAGTCAGTAAGTCACTTACTTATTGTAAGTGTGAAAAAGTACTTTTTGAAAAAGACCCCCTCAGAATCAGAACACCACACTGAGGGAACCTCAAAGTAATCCACCAGGGACCAAAAACTTCAACAATAACTCAGTAGCACAATGAAGCTAATGGGCAGCATCACGAGGATAATAAAAGACATCAGCACAGGAAGACAGAATCCTCGAATCCAGACACTTACATTTAAAACAGCTGATTTTGCACTTCACTTCTAATTTCACTCTTTTAAAGAAAGCTGTCATCACAAAAGCGCTATATAAACGCAATCCATTATTATTATTAAGAGGTATATTTAACTGATAAACTGTACATTGTTACATACACTGTTAAGGAAAAGATTAAGAGAAAATAGAAAGGCCAAAAATGTTAACTTCACAATAAAATGAGTACTTTCGATCATCAAGTTGAGAGAAAATTAAAACTCATTAATTACATGTAATAATTAAAATCGTTCTTTTTACATTAAAATACATAACAATAATAAAGCATTGTAATGGAGGCCTGGTGAGGGAAAAACGGCTAGCATTTAAGAAATTAAATTAAGAAAGCAACATTTCACTTGGTCTTTAAAATGATCTTTGACCCTTGGTTTACATTGTGTTCCTGTCTGCAAGCTGTTTTCCTCTCATCTGTAGGATCCCTGTTACACGGGGACTCAACCGTAGTAACCGAGCCTCTGTGTTTACCCTGAGCCAGCTGCAGAGCTGCAGATAAAGCTGCAGCTGAGACTGGAATGATGTATATTAATATGCACACGGTGTTTCAGGAAGAGACCTGCCAATGCTGCTGTATTTTCAGGCAGACAGCAGCTGTGTAACTTTTCATTAGAACATAGTCAAGTCATAAATCTGGGCATTGTTCCCGGCAGGAATAACAAATATTTACATTATCTTTATTCATTGCCTTGTTAATATTCATTCAGTTTGTATGTCGGTGTGGTCATTTATTTGTTTTTACTGTATAAAGAACCAATGACGTAATGTACTGTTTTTATTAAAGACATATACTTTAAAAAAATATTTTAAAGTTGTTTTTGGAGAAGTTTTACGAGACACGTCGTTTAATGCGCTGTTTTCGACAGCGGATGGCGCCACAGAGCCACCTGTTGAAATTCAACAGAAAGCACTGAAGCTGCCTCTGAGATTGTCTATGACGATGAGTCACTCTGTGTTCTAGTAGAGGAAATACTAGACGCTTAGAAGTGTTCCTGGGTTCTTTATATATTTATATATGTTCTTTATATATACAAACTGTATATACTTTCTAGATAAAGACTTTTTTGAGGGGGTCTTTGGAAGGCTTATAAATAAAATTGACCTCTCTGTCTCCCAGAGGTCTGGCAGCGTGAGGGTTCAGACTCTCATAGGACCAGAGGACGAAGACCTCTGATAAATCTGATGGAGCCACTCTTTCAGTCTGGGGGTTACATCTCCTAATGCTCCTGTCACAGTAAAACCACTTTAGTCTTTACTTTCCACATCTGGTCCAGCTGGTCTTAAACCCCTGGAACTTTCTCAGTTTACTGTCAGCTGGGATTGCTGCAGTTATTTCTACACTGGACTGGTTGGTTAGTCATCACCTGCTTGTCTGTGTGGAGCTGTTAACCACCCTCAGAGGTGTCTCTTAGCAGGACATGGGACTTGCAATATATGTTCTTGTATGCTGCCCTAGTTTTAATGTTACATCGGCGAAGTGGAAGGTCAGGTGTTCCAATCCTGATCAAGGCATCCCTTTAGTAGAACAGGACTCCTGTAACAGTGTGGTGCATGGGGCACAAAACTAAAATCGCTGTCTCTTAGCACATGATGTGAATGCTGTCTATTTTTAAATATATAAAAAGTGAATTTATGACACAGTGACATTTCTCAAATATAGACATTATGATATCAGCCCAATAAAGATTGTCATTTGATTGATAGGGTTTGTCTCCATTATTGTAGGGTCTTTACTGTATGATATAAAGCACCTTGAGGTGACTGTTATTGTGATTTGGCGCAGTTATTGTGATAAAACTAAATTGAATTACATTTTAAATGAGTTGTTTTTCTTTTTAGATAAATGCTATTTTACTTTGAAATGTGACTTATTGTCTCAAGTACTCTGCATTTAAAAGAAAATCACAAGTGATTTATCTCTGTTATGTTAATATTATTTATTAACTAAATTTCTCAAATGTAAAAAGTAGAAATGTTTGTAAAGCAGCATCTTTTCCAAAGTTTGTGCTGAAATCCGGTAATTGCTGTTAGATATTTGTTTTACTGTTTACGTTAATGGACATTAATATCAAAATAAAAAAACTGAAGCAAAGCAGCTCATTTACATCTGTGTGTTTCACATAAAACTATGTAATATATAAAATACCCGCACAAACAGACAGACAAAAGACAATGCTTAAAGTTCAAAGTGGTTTGAAAAAGAGTTTGAGCCTTTTCTGATGCTTCAGCTGTTCAGTCTTTGCTTACTTCTCATGAATCTTCACTTTTAATCTTTGTGCTGCAACCGAAGCCATGAGTGCCTGAAATCTCCGACAGGGCCTGATTATGGAGCCTCCATAAAGAGCGGGGCTGCAGAGTCTCCAGCTGTCCGGTCCCTGAATTTCCCTCAGAGTGTGACCTCCTCCTGCCGGTGAGAGCTGCACTTTTTTTTTTGCCGCTGAGTGTTTCGCAGCTGATAATCATCAGATCCGCATGAAGCTGGAGCTGTTCAGTCGGACTGCGACTTCCCGGGAGAGTTTAGAGAGGAAAGAGTCAAAAACAAAAGGCCAAAGGTCCTTCTGGCTGCTTTTAACTGTCGCTTTCAGTCCCATCGGGACCTGCTGTGGAGGACTCACCGGGTTTGTGTTCCTTAACTCGGCCTTTTTGCGGTCCGAGCTGCCGCTGGATGGGACGCACATTTTCTGCTCGCTTGTGCTGCGATGGAAGCGGAGAAACCACCGGGCTCTCCGAGGTACTTATGATGCCTTTAACTTCTGTTTTTCATTCGTGTGAATGCTGTGAAAAGCAAACAACCTGTTGGCAAAGTTCAGTCTTGGTGCAGGTTCAGTTAATTCAGAGTTATTTTATCATCTCATAAGTGAGCGAAAATCCAGATGTAGCCAACTACAGTTTACAGAGAGATCAAAAGGAAACGGCTCGTATTCATGTGCACGAGCTAGAAGTCGACTGTAATAAATGTTTTAAGTTAAAATCAGACATTTTACACAATCATAAAGCGACAGTTTAATATGAGAATTTTATTTCAAGTTAAACATAACAAAAACAATATCTTTCATGTCAACAATCAATATTGCACCGCTTAACTTATTCAAACCAGGACTTTAGTTTTGGCTTCAAATGAAAACTGTCTGTAAATAATGTGATAATCTGACTCTGATGTTCCTGCAGTATAACTGTTCAAAATGCAGAATTTATTCATAGAAAGTTTCTGCGTAACAATGTCTGAGATAGATGGCAAACAGCAGATGAGCAGTATGGGTCCCTTTTATGGTTTGCCAGCTTGCCACCGGCAGCCACAGTTTCTGACTTTAGCACCTGTTTCAGACGTTATTATGCAATTAAATTCTATAAATAAACTCTGCTTCAGAAGTCAAAGTGTCGAGATGATGAAGTCGACTTTTTGAAGTCAACTCGATGGGCATGTGGAAGCTGTCAGACCCCAAAGGCGTCCGGTAATGCTCATCTGCTGTTTAGTCTCTGTTTCATTCATATTGTTATGCAGTGATTGCAATGCTCATGTCCAACTCTGCTTTTTAATATTGGAGCTTTATTAGAATACATGTACATGAATAAGGGTTCAAAATAATCTTTATATGCTCCTGTCTCTTTAAGGCCAGCCTTCTCTTTAAAGCAACTTTTTTTGATTGGACAGCTTCTGGAAACCTACAGAGGGGCAGCAACAGGCCTCAGTGAGCTTTGTTGCTTGTAGAGACATAACAGAGAGCCATATATTTGGGGGGGGGGAGAAGAAGTCCTTAAGCATGCAGTGCAAAAAAAAAAAAAAGGAAAATTTTTATATTAATAATATTATTCAAATGAGATAAAATAAGATGAAGAGTATCTCTCCCTTCAGGTTTATACTCCTTAAAGCGGCTCGCTAGCACCTGAGCACTGAATATGTGAAGCCTCTGTTGGAGTTGTGCTGCTTATTTTTATTATTTCTGTAAGCGAATCAATACAATATTTTATTTTAGGGGCTAAATATGCTCAAAACTTCACCAAAAAGTTTGCACACATGTCAGAAGTGGATAAAACCTTTGTATTTTATGGGTTTTAAATATGAGAGGTGCAAAATGGTCCCATAGGGCCCCCTGCAAAATTTCAATGCAGTTGCCCGGCTGTTTTGCTTTGCATGCATGTATGGCATTTAATACACGCGTCTTAAGCTGTATGGAAAATCCTCTTTGAGCCATGCCTTATACCCAACAAGAAGTCCACCACTTTTCAAGGTGTATCACAAACTCAACTCAGAGAGGCATCAGCGTGATCTTTGGCCAGTCTAATCGAAACACACTTCTTCAAAGTTTTGAAGTTCTGTGTTAAACTGAGTATATATCTTCTAGTCTGTCTCAAACTTCACATGCTAGACAACTCAGTTATTGATCCAGCTGCGGGGACGCCTGCATTACAGTAATGAGTCACAGTCACAGTGCCACCTACTGGCAACAGTAAATCAGCATCATGTGATCCCTCGTACAACGTTCAGTGTACGTTATGTTTGCGCCGTGTGTTTTTTAAAAAAAAAAAAAATCGTGTGCAGCAGTATGATGTGTCCTTTGTGGGTGTTGTATAATGCAGCGTCATGGACACAGGAAGTGACATGTTTATGCAACACCCAAGAAGATTCCAGGCTTTAAAACATCGAAATGGGACCTGTGCTTTGTTTATCTGTGACCTCCGTAAACACTTTCTTGATGAGTTTTTGGGCTCAGCCACTAATTTCAGGTCATATTTAATAAAATTGCTGAAGTTCATTTTGTAAATTACGATCGTTATTAGAGTCAAGAAGGAGGATTATCCAGGATGTGCTCATTGGCCAATGACCTGTAAACTCACGCATCACTAGACGCGCTTTTCATGCCCAAATTCTCAGCAAGGAGGCTTCTCTTCTTCCATCTTTTCTTTACAGTCAAGTGGCCTTCATGCTGAGGGACCAGTTGTCACTGCCTGCATCTTTAATAACAAACATGTTTACGAAAAAATTTAAAGGTACAACAGAACAGGCTTTTGTGACGGCTACAAGCGATCGGAAGTTTTACAAATTTGCCTTTAACCTTGACATAAACAATTAAAATCATTTACATTTTCATTTAACTAATGACTTATTGAAAATTAGCTGTGCATAACACACCTGCACAATTTTCTACTTGCGTATTTATGGTCATTTATTTTTTATTTTCACATGTATTTAAGCTCAATATGTTAACATAAGATTTCACAATATTTAGACATTCATATTTTGATATTGATGTTAAGAACTGTTCTGCAGTTGTTCTGATGGCGCCACATGAAAGGACCAGCTTTCGAGCGTATATTGTTGTGACGTTTCCTTTCATCTTTCCCAGTGTGCACTGTGACCTTTAGCATAGGTAAAGATGTAAAAGTGTGCCCCCTCTGTGGCATTACACAAACATTTTAAGATGGAATAGCTCAGTTAATCATTACATCATCAAGTTACTGATTGCGCTTTAACCTCTTGAGTATAAACATTTTTATTTAGCTTCTCGAGTAAGGATTTCAGTGCCACCAAAGTTGACGTCCATTTATGTGCAAGTTTCTTACAGATTTTAAAGTTTGAGAGATTTTATTTTTTCCTGACTGATTCAGCTTTCCTCTGTCTTTTATTTCTAGCAGATGTTTTGAGTGAAAGCAGCAGAGACGGGGAAGATCTGCAGCATTTCATCGTTGTTTTCTTGCTCCCGATCAGCAGTCTGATCCAGCAGGTCAGAGGATTTATTGAGGATTTAACCACGTTATAAAACCCTTTAAAGGTGATCTACCCGAGAGCTCAGGCTTTTACTTCAGTCTATTTTTCTTCTGGTTGGCCTCGGAGATGCTCTGCAGTGAGAGGAAGCTTTATTCGCAGGATTTCAGTGCTGAAAAATTGGGACAAATGATTGGACGCACGATGCTCTGCTGACCGTTTTTCTTCTTTTTTCAATTTTGGATGTTCACTTTCGAGGTCGTTCTCCCACCACCACGTCACAGATAGCAGACAATGTCTACCGAGAACAGCCCGCCGCCCCTGCCAGCTTCTCCAAGGTCGTTCCATGCCCTACCTCATCACCCGGCCCCGCCCACCCCATCACCTTCCCCCAGCCCGCCGGCCACCATCTGCAGCCGGCTTTCCAACGGCAGCCAGTCGGCGCCCAGCCCCACGAACTCACGGGGCTCGTTCCACGGCATCTCCTTCCTGCTTCAGATCGGACTCACGAGGGAGGCGGTCACCCTCGACCCTGGAGATGTGTCGCTGTCCTCCGTTAGGGAGCTCGTCTGCTCCATCGTGGATCAGAAGGTAAAACCAAAGGGTTTTTTTGGGGGGTTTTTTCTGTACACTTTCCTTTTTTTCCTCTCTTTTTTTTTTTTTAAATCCACAACCTTAAAGCAGAAGTTTGGAGAATTTAACTGGTACATCTCACCTTCAGGATTCAGAAAAGTTCCCACATCCACCCATTTAGTTGTATAGAAATGAGGCTCAGCACCTTAGCATCCCTTTGTCCTCCTCACCCCACCTTCAGAGGCTCAGTGCCACACAACTTTCTTTTTACCTTTCATTTAAACTTATTGGTCAAAGGTCGGAGTTCAGACACCGGTTGACCATAGGCTGCAGGGCTGAACGCAGCGACACAGGTTTGATTCTGAGCCGAGGCTCTTTGGTGACTGTCTAAACCCACTCTGTTAGTTGTCTAATAAACAGTCCTAAAAAAATTTTTTTTTAAACTTCGGGGTGTGTATGTGCACATAAATATGCATGATTCGATTCCTTGGATCAAAGTAAGGCTCAAGCATGCCGATGCGGCTTTCCACCCCGGTGCAGAACCCGCTCGTTGCTGAGGAAGCCACAGAAGGGAGAGTTTCCAAACCAGCAGGATGTCGGTCTGTTTGCTGTACCTCTTTTCCTGATTACCTTAAGAGCTTTAAGGAGAGGGTGCTATTTGGAGGAAGTCGTAACAATTATAATCTGTGCTGACCAACAACAATCCCAGCGACTGAGAAAACACAACCCCGGCACGTCTACGTGAATGGAAAACTGATCTGAAGAAAGTGTTTTCCTCCTTTGGTCAGCCTACAGGAGGAAAACCCACAACGTGTCATTCAGTCTTTCTGATTCATAGCATCAACTTCTCCTCCTTTTTTTTTCTTTTTTTTTTTCCCCCTTCGCTGCCCTGCTGGATTCTTCTTTTCTAATCGTCGTGTGTCGAGCCTGTCACATTCTGCACTTCAACAAATCTGAACTTTGGCCGCGATGTCTGCGAGAGCTCGTGAGCTGCAAGCATTTGATTGCATTTGTGGAGGAAGGAGTGTTAAATGTTCTCCTCTGCAGTGATGAGCTAATAACGATTAGTCCGCTGCCTCTCCAGTGACTCTGTCAATCTCTGCGTGATCTGCAGCTCCATCATCTTGGTAGTCGTCACTGAGCTTGGAGGCACATGAACTGCTCCTTACCTGTTTCTTGTTAGAATGGCCGTCCAGCTCACAGGGGATTTCCCAAACACACTGTGTTACTGTGAGTAGGTACATTCCAAGACAGTCGATTAGAGCCTGTCTAAAGAAGCGGCTTAATAATATGAAGGACCATCAAAACAAATGAGAACCGAAGTACCAGGATGAGATTTTTATAAGGTAGTTTGCAAACCAGGCGGGATTTGTGCTTGTTTAGAGACTGTTGCAAACCCCCACAGGCAAGAAATGAATCCTATGTGGACACAAATAATTATCAGGTGTGTGGACTTGTGCACAAAGCCCGATGTTAATGGTCTGATGCCAAAAAAACCCTTAAGTGGGTCCTTGCGTGCTTGCAGACGGTGATATACAAATATATTAGAGTCCATCATATAGCGACCAGGGCAGGCATCATTCTGTCAGGCACGTCTAAAAATAAAACCAAAAAAAATTGACGAAATGTGTCGCCAAATATAAGCAAAGTGGGCAGGCCGACACTGTTAGACGCACTCGGGGAAGCATTCAACTTTGTGTCAGAGCTTCTTCGGAAAGCTTCTAGCTTCCGCTCTGAGCCTCACCTTATCTCTCACCATCTACTGGTTTTCTGGTTTTTACCACTGCTGAACGTACCACCTGCGTTTACACCACTCAGTGCATTTCCCAGCAAGCTACAACACGCACTCACAGACACACATACCCAAATGAACACACACAGTTTGCAGCAAGTTTGCAAGGCATGATGGGTTGGAGATTAAAACCTAGTGATGCTCTCATTTTTAACTTCTTTCTGCAGACGCGTTTCCAGCACTGGCTGGGTTGTGCGAGCACATCCAGTCTGTTAGGCAGTGTTTGTTTGCAGCTTGTCACTGGCTGAGCTCACACCCTCAGCAGAGGAAAAGTCTTTTTCACAGGGAATGTCACTTCCTGGTTGGCATTGCTGTGTCAGCGGCTGCACTTCCTGTTTTACAGTCGTGTGTTTGGGGTCGGAGGAGCAACAGGGTGGTCAAAGTGACAGAAAGTGATAAAACAGCCAGCTGATAGGCTGTGTATCTATTGTTATTGCGCATAATGGCAACCGAAAGAGTGTTTTGGTTTGGGGGGTTTTTTTTGGGGGGGGGGGGGGGGGGGGTTTGTGCACATTATTTGGCCTAAATGCCAAAAAATGTGCACAAAAAACACTGATACGTGCGTACATCCAGGTCTCACCACTTCTGTGATATGAAGACACGGCTGTTGTGAGGAAGTTGATTTCCAATTTTTAACATGAAAATGAAGTGATGGGGGCTTCGACTCTCATGCATGCTCACAGTTTAGCTGACAAAATCAAAATCATGTTTGAATATTTGTTTAAAAAGCTCCACACGGGTGAAAAAAAAAAAATCTTTAAAATCTCTTCATTTCTCACTGTCAGGTCTAAGCATTGAGATTTTTAAGATGCTTTCTTTTAATAAAAATTGAAAACAATCAAGTTTTATTTGTATAGCATAACAGAATCAAATAATAAATCAAGAAAGAAATATAAGGAAAAAATTCTTTAACAGTTTAAGTGTCTGGGTGTCATCCTTGATCGTACTCTATCCTTCCATTCTCGTATCCTTTATAAGCCTGAGCTGGTCCAGAACTCAGCTGCCCACGTTATGGGTATAACCCACCTCGACTCGCCACATCATTCCTGTTCTGCAACAGCTTCACTGGCTCCCAATTAAACAGATTTCTCCTACGGACATTCAACCTCACCATCTCTGTCGGACCTTCTTCATGTTCCCACTTCTTCTTGCAGTCTTAGATCTTCTTCCTCCCTCCACCTGACTGTTCCCTCTGCCAGTCTGTTCTGGGGCCAGACCATGAAGGGCTTTAAAAGTAAAGCAAAATCTTAAAATAAATTACAAAAGTTCTGAGCCGCCAGTGTAGTCATTAAAACTGGTGTAATATGTTTACGTTTCTCAGTTTTTGTAATAGTGTTTGCACTTTAATGCTTTATGACTGATACTCTTTGGAAAGTCATTACAATAATCTAAACAAAAGGAAAAAAACCTGTCACTAAACCTGAGTGTTGAACGGATTCTCGCGGTATTCTTAAGGTGGTCGTAGCAGGTCTTTGTTTGTCAAAGGTGAGATTAGAATCAAATATTTGTTGACAGCTTTACAGCCTACTACAGTGATTTTCAAACACGCAGACATGTGTATTTATACCATCACTACTTCTGAAGTTTTCAGATAAAGCCACATTTGATAGCTTGTTTCCAGTATCTGCCAATATGTATCATCACACCTACAGCGTTAGTTTTCTGTGGTTTCCCCCACACATAAAAGCATTTTTTTTCATCCCCTCGCTAAGAATCACACCTGTTTAAAGTCTGCTAATGTAGTAAATATGCATGTAATTTGTTGGTGCAGACATTTGCACAGAATTCAAGGGCAAAACTGGATTTACTGGCCTGCTGCAATCAGTGAGCATATGTAGGCAGATATCAGCCGACAAACTGCAAACAAAACATGAGGTCTAGGTGTCACAACTGAGAAAAAGAAATTGTGACATGTGCAACAGGAAAAGAAGAAGTGAAAACGGGGAAATAAAGTGACTGCAGAGGATTTTTCCAGCTCTTGCAGAATCTTCCCCTCTTCCCTGCCACCTGGGAATCTCTGTGCATCTGCATTTAAAAAAAAAAAAAAAAAAAATCATAGAAATGCATGTAGAGACTGACCTGCTTGCCCACTCCTGGCTCCAGGATGATGATGATAATAATAATTAATAATAATAAATTAAAAAAATATTGCAACTACCAAAATGTTTTATTTGCTAAAACTACAGTATAATTTATAGTGTCATTTCTTTCTTTGGCTGATTGAAAACCCAAAGTAGATGTTCCAGCAGGAACGCTTAAAGAGGTGAAGAGGTGGAAACTGGTCTTGTTTGATTTGTGCCGAAAATGACTCGATCGCTGGAATTTCTCAACCTTTTTTCCTCCTTTTGCATCCACATCAAGAAGCTGAGAGCTCCGTCTGTGGGCGGGTGGATGCATCTGCTCTGATTTACTGTAGTCCTGCCGCGTATGTAGGAGGCCAGAGGAGTTGTGGCAAAGTATAGGGAAGTTCCCCTCCTCTGCAGGTTGCCTTGCTACACCCTCATCCCATGCCACACACACACACACAGTCCCATCCTGGATTGTGAAACACTGAAACCGCAGTATTTTTAATCATCACTGGGCAGACGATAAGCAGCGATAAGATCGCAGAGAATTTTTCTCCTGCAGCTTTCAAAACTTTACGGAGCTTTGCAGCCTCCTGGTTTTGGTCTTGCAGCATTTTTAGTCGATGTGTTGCATCAGCAGCAAGCAAAGGAGCAGCAGCAGCATGTGTGGAGTTGTAGGAGACATGTATTGTGACTTTCAGTCTTATAATCTGTCACTTTTTCAGAATTGCAAAGAGTCTCCTCCTTTACTGTGAGTGCAATAAGGAACAAGCAGGCCGGGCACAGAGGTACTGAAGGGTTAACCAGTTCATCTCTGAAAAAGGCAGCATTAGAGGCTTGTTTTGCTTTTAATTAACTGAATTTACGATCTTTTAGAAAGAACCTTTTTCAGTCACCATAAGTAAGTTCACCTGTAGTGTTCTGCAAGGTTCGATTTTAGGTCCTCTTTTATTTTCTGATTTTCTACACAGATGGAGTTTTCCTTGAGACTTGGTGATCCTAAAAACCCAGCCTCTGTTTCAAACTTAGTGCCTCAAAGTCACAGTAACCTGTCACAATCAGAACTTTTGTGTCAGAAACTCAGGAGTTTGATTTGGTTGAGCTCTCAGCTTTGAACCAACAACATTAATTGATTAAAAAAAAAAATCCAGACCTGCTTCCTCTACATTTGAATAATCTTGAGAATAACACCAATGCATACCTGGGGAAAGTCATCTATACATTTATCTCTCAGGGCTTGACTCATTGTAACTGACTCCTCTGTGGTGTGAACGAAAAGTCACTCTCGCCTCCAGCTGGTGCAAAAAGCAACACTTTTTGCACTGTTTTTCTGCTCTTTACTGATATCTTTTAAAGTACATCTGGCTGTGGAGCTACAGAGTAGAAATATCAGCCTCATTCGAGCAATCGCTCACCTTAGACCTCATGTGGGGTCCTGCTGTCTGCTCCTAAGTCTGGAGCATACTGTTTGCCGTTAGCATTACTGTTAACAGTAATTAGAGGAATTTTCCTTTAAAGACAAATTGGCCATTAATACAAAATGCACAGAAAATACTTGATCTCTATTTTCTTCATTATTTGTGACCACTGTGAAAGTTGCATGCATTTCTATGGATCAGGAATGAGGAAACTCCTTTAAACCTCCCCTTTTAAACACATTTTTATTGACTCGCTTTAGGTGATGTCTTCTTACTGTCTGGTTATCTTTTAGTTGTCTTGCTTACTGCCTGCCTCAAATCTTCAAATCTCCTGAATAGTTTTTTTTCCTTTTAAATTTTGTGCAACTCTAATGTTTAGCTCTTTGTAAATCTTCCCTTTGAATGTCCTTCTGTTGCGTAACTGTCAAAGCGTTTTGCAAATTCTATTAAATTGTAGATGATTATATGGCTAATAATTTTGAGTGTCTTGACGGGTCTGGGAGAAGTACAAACATGAAGGGAACTGATAGATGGCTAGATCATTTGTGGCATTGTTAGTGGTTGTGTTTGTATGTTTTGACAGTTTTACGCTGTTGAAACCTGTTGCTGTCTCTGTTTACCTCATCCCCACCAAGCTCTGCTAGCATTTTAAGGGGCTGCTCAGAACGGCCTCCCCCTGATTAGGTGCTTTTCTTCTAACCTGAAAAGACCCTGCATCTGGCCCTACAGGGGCATTTTCAAACCTGCCCACCAGTTCCTGCACTGGAAAGCACCGCATTAACGTACTTAATCCCAGCACTAACAGCCCTTCATCACTCAGCACATCCTAGAGCAATTTATGAAGCTTAAAACTTTTAAAACGAGCAGTTTTAGTGGGGTGAATAAAAATAACACTGTCTGTATTTCAAAAGATGCCCGCCAACAAAGGGTTTTGGATAATGTGATATTTACACAGTTACAGTTTGAACTTCACTAACCTGGATTATGAGCTCTTAATGTTTCTCAGGTTGTTGTGATCACATCTAAATCTTGCATTTGAATGTTAGAAAACCTGAAAAAGTCATGTTAGCTTATTTGACAGTGACCAGTGGTTCAGGTGTTAAATTTCTTCCTCAGCAACAATAACCAGCATTACAAAACTATGTGCTTGCTTTTAATAAAGGATATCCTTTAAAGCAGTGTCTCTCTTTGCTGTGTCCTCTACTCTGCTGGTTTCCATGGCTGCCAAGGCCAGGTGGTGCTTCAGGTGGAGACGTGAATGTTAGTAGCACAGGTATGTGAGAGTGGGAGTCAGTGTTATGGTGCTTTTAAATGCTTGTAACTCTTGTAGTTGTTGTAAATCTTCAGGTGTGCAGCTCATGTCACCCCAAACACAGAATATACATGTTGTTTACACCAAAGGCAAACGGTGATTAGGATATGCCTTTAGCTTTTTGTCACTAGTAACCGCTCAGTTCGGCTCGACTTGACTCAACTCAGTTTTTAGGGTTTTCCACTAGTTGGTAGTACCTGGTACCAGGTAACTTTTTTTTTTTAAGTACCTACTTGGCTGGGCGTCCAAGAGATCTGTGGACACTGAAAAATGTGATGCATGCCACCAATTGGCTAGTCAGTGGCGTCACTCGATGATTCACGAAAATTAAAAGCACCACTTTTGAAATCCAGAAACAAAGGAAATGGCTCCACACAAACTAACACGGTTGTCCCCGAGTCAGACCAAAAGCCACTGATCGAGCAGCAGGTATATCATCGCCTCAACGAACATCCTTCCTTGTTGTGGTGCTCGTGTTGCAAACAAATGACATCACTGGACTTTCGGCTGTGTTGCTATAACGACCCCACGCTTATTATGTGCTACTCTATTCTAACGGAAAACAACCAAAACCGAGTCGCATCCTGTTAAGTTTAATAGGTACAAGTGGAAAAGGGCTAGTAGACTAGCCACCGTATCACCAGTTGTAACCGCTAGCTATCTGCATGGCTTCACCTTTTGACGACTCTGCTATGTTTGTTTGTGTTTGGTTCTTGTTAGATAATTCTATTAAAAATGCTCTGACTTTTAATATGGTTAAAACTGTGCTTAAGTTTTAATGAGTAAAATTCTTGTATGTCAGCAGACTGTTTGTTGCAAATGAATATTGGCTGATAACTCAGCAGTCCACCCTCTGGTCCAGATGTGGTCACTTCTGGCTATAAAAACCAACATGGTGGTTCCCAAAATGCTGATTATGGGTCTTCAAAATGTAGAATCCAAAAGTCTCCGGTACAAACTGTGCAGATGGTCTGTGTTTGCCGAAAAAGAAATGGGGTAAAATATTGACTTTACTCTTATATTTCAAGGTTTTACGGTTTTTAAAGTGAAATAAAAGCCATTTAAAGCACCGTGACAGGTTCCGTCATATATCTGTGTAATAAATCAGCTAATTGTAGGTCCAGAGGTCTGCACTCTCGCCTCAAAGCAAGAAGGTTGTGGGTTTAAACCTGATTCATAGTTGGCTGAAGGTGGAGGTACATAAAGCAGTGGGTGGGCATGAAGTGTGGAAATGAATAATATGAAATAATTTCTTAGCTGCCTTTTTATTTAAAAAAAAAAAAAAAAAAAAGTCTACCTTTTCCCCTTAAAATACACAATTATCACCAGAAGTTCAAGACTAGTATAAAGGTGTAAGAATAAATTAAAATAATAATAATTTAAAGAACCCTATAAGGTACCTTTATTTTCTGTGTGCCTGTTTCCACAATCCTCAGATGATTTGAGCGTTGAGTAAGGATTTGGGTTATGGAAGTAGTGCTTGTGGGTTATGGTTAGGGTGTCTCCGGGAAATGAATGTAAGTGGATGTAATGTGTCTCTGAAATGACCCGGCTGCTGTCTTTGTGTCAGATTTATAGAGCTTCACGTGTGTCTGGTTCTGCTTTTATATGAATCTCAATCTCATTGCGGGGCTGAGTGCATCTGCACATATGCTTCATTTCCACCGGCATGGATGTTAAAATGCACAAAGGATTTAAATCGCCTAAATCAATAAATGACTCGATGTCAGTTAAAAATTAATGCAGTTAAGTGCACAAAAATAATCTAACATCATTTTATGATTTAATATTTATCAATTAATTTCTCTTTATATTGACTTTATCATTTATTCTTCTCATTTGTTTTGTTCATTCATATTTTTTCCTCCCTATTTTTTTTTGTTTACATCATTTGTTTCCATTTGTTTTAATTTATCTACATACATTTTACATCTTTTTTTAAAAAAATAAAAATAAAAAAAAAATCCCTGTTCTCTTCCAATTCAGTATGCAGATGAGGTGGCTATTACAGGGTAAATAAACTAACAAGCAAACCCATAAGCAACGCATTTAAGGAGGAACTGGATTAGAAATGAGTGCATCAGCGGGACAGCTTGGAGACAAAGCTAAAGAGGAAAGGGTGAGATGGTATGGAGGTGGGATATATTGGACACAGGATGATGAAGATTGAGGTGCCAGACAAGAGGAAAAGAGGAAGAGATAAGTGGAGATTCATAAATTACATAATTTTCTTAGGGATTAATAAAGGAATCTGATTCTGATGTAGTGAAGGAGGAGATGCAGAGGGTTGTTGTACCAGAGGAGGATATAGGAGGCAGATGTTGGCGACCCCTAAAGGGAACGTCTGAAAAGAAAACAACATAATGAAATGATTTATTTGTCTTTTTATTTGGTTTGGATTTTGGCAGTTTTGGCTCTCTGTAGGAGCTCCACGGACACACACATCCATTTTAATATTAAAAACCTTTTTGATAGATATTAGATGAGAAGAGCAGCCAAAGATCATGCTCAGGCTAATATCCTACAGCAACAAGATAAATGTCTTTACCCAAAACTGTTTTATTTTTTTGTTTTTGTGTTTTTTAGGGGATCACATGATTCTACAGGGTCAGACAAATTTAAATTTCCAAGGTTTTTTTTTGTTTGTTTGTTTTGTTTTTGTTTTTTTAAATAAGGTAAAAAAGAAGATTATGGGCCCTACTACAGAACCCTGTGGAACTCCATAGTTCCAGGTATGTTTCAAGTGCATAAGAATAGATGGCTTATGTACATAAATTATTTACATAAACAAAATCAATCAGTTCTCCATATGCAGTTCATACAGATAGCGTAACCGGGTTACTACATAGTCCAAAAAATAATATAATTATAAACAGCAATCATAAGGCTACACTAGGGTGGTTTAAAAAATCCAGAAGTTAAATCAATTAAAGATTAAATGTAAAATGAAATCAACTGTAAAAAAAAAATGAAAACTGGCTTAAAATTTATAAAATAAGAAAAATAACCTATTTTAATGTGGTTTAAAGTTTGGAATGTGCCAACCTTGATTATGATGCCAGGCAGCATGGAGCATATATGGTAAACGTGTGTTCACCAGTCTTGGAGAGCAGCAAGTAACCAGCCTGATCCAGATGACCTGAGCAGGGTCGCAGCGTACGAGCACGTCTGAGACCACGCAGGGTCTCAAAACCACGAATTACAAGTTTGACTTCTCAGTTTTACAGGAAGCCTGTGCAATGACCTCACTACAGGTGATCAGTGGTCACACTTCTTTTGAACTAAACCAAACTCAACAGTGTTTAGTATGACTCACACGATGTAGTTCCTTTTATCCCAGTAATGTTTTCCAGTCTCAGTAATAAACTGCAGAGAAACGGGTCCATTGTTTGAGCCTGTGAGAAGCTCATTAATGACTTTCGCCTGGGCTCTTTCTCCGCTGATACACTCTTCAAATAAGCCTTTATGTTTCATTTCCAGGTTTTTCCAGGATTTTATAAATTCTTAGAAATAAGCAAGGTACAGATGACTTAATAAGAAGTTTAAATGTAGCCAATGTGGACCAAGGCTTAGCATATAAATTAAATAAAATAAGGATTATTTTGAATAGAGAATAAAGCAAAGCCACTATACTAGAGTACAAAAAAAACTGAAGCCAGGAATGAGTAGTTCGACTTGAATTAAATTAAAATATTATTATTATTATTATTATTATTATTATTATTATTATTATTATTATTATTATTATATTTTTTATTTATTTATTTATTTATTTTAAATGTTAGTGATTAAAAATGCTATTAAAGGAGTAAAGTGTTCAGTTTTAACATTTTAAATGTGGATGTGAGGAGGTGTAATCCTGTCACTTACTTCCTTTTATGTAAGATGTTGAATTAAAACATTAACAGCAACGCTTTTTTTAACTTTTGAAAATCCCAGCTTAGCCTTTCGAGCTCCATTTGTCGTCTCATTAGTCAAGAAAATCCCTTGAAAAGCACAAAGTTTCCAGCTTGAACTCTGATCCCGATCATCACACAGCTGCTGTCTGAAACTAAAAGTTTGTTATAAAATCTTTTATTTATCCTGTTGAGTGTCTCTTTAGATTTTGTGTCCTGGGATGCTTTAACTTCTCCGAACTGTCGAGTATTTTGTGTGAGCCCTAAACCCCCACGCTCAGTTTTCTTAATATGACTTTAGGCCTCGTGTTTTTGATATTAATTTAATTATTTAATATATAGTTATAGTTGGTATACAATCTTATAGTTTTTGTTTTATAGTTTGTTTGTAGATGTAATGAAAAGGTTTGAGTTTCAAAGCTAATGAAAGAAAGAATGTTAATAAGAATGTTGTTTGTTGATTGTCATTAAATTTTTGTTAAATTTTGTGTTTTTTAGTCCGTTATAACCGTTTCTGCACTGTGGTTAATCGATTACTGGTTGATCTATGCTCCTGTGCTCAGTTATGACCACGAGGCGACCGAAAGCATGAGATCCAGAATATGAGCAGTGGAGATGGGCCTCCTCCAAAGGTTGAGCCACACACAAGGGGACTAGGTTGGAGCTGCTGCTCCTCAATATCAAAAGTGCCAGTTTAGGTCGTTCAGCCATTTGACCAGAATGGCTCTTAGGTGGCTCCTACGTGTCTACTGAGAAGAGTTCCCAGGGCAGCCACAGGGCATGTTAGAGAGTTGGCGTCCCTCGGCTGGCTTGGGAAAGCTTTGGTTTCCCCTGGAAGAGCTTGAGGAGGTGAACGGGGAGACCCGGACCTGGATAAGTGGCCATTGTTTATGATGGGACAGTTTAGAGTTGCATTGGGCAGCATTTTTTTTTTCCCTCAGAGGGCCAGATTGGCTTAGATACAGTAAGTGAAGAGCCAGATATTAACCAGCTAACATTAAACTTTAAGTGCTGTAATTTATTAAAATCCATTAATGACAGATTTCTTGAAATTAAGCTGGGATACTTCGAAGTGTGATCAATGCGAAAAACCTAAATGCTTCCTACATTTGTTTATTAATTGAAATGCACACCTGCATCAGTAAATACAGACCATGTACATAGATGCAAATTATGTTTTATCATTGCAACGGGCTTACTCTTATTTTGAAAGTTTTGGCCTAGCAACTACCTTTATCTCTGTAAAAGTTCCCCAAACAGTTGGTTAGGGGTTCCAGTAGCGCAGAGAACGCTGCACTAAAAATGTCCTTATGAGTGTTTTGGCTTACAGCAGATCATCTTGATCAACTCTTCTGCGAGCAGCAGTGAAACTTGGACAAAGTGCAAACAGGAAATGGAGAGCATTCACCTTAGCTGCTGCAAAAGGTGCAGCTTTTACTTTGAAGGTGAACGTCAGTACAAAGAAATGTATCACTGGGCTTATCTTACATTTATGTGGTATTATTACATTTTTATTTAACAAGGAAGAGAACCTCAAGAATTTAATTGACTCATTTGTATGATTTGCGACTCATTGCTTCCTGTGACAACATGCAGTATACACGTTTTGTTGTGTGCTTTCCTGGCCCAATTGGGCTGGGCCCAATTAGCCCCTCTGGTGAGCTGCACTTCTGCTCCAGCTACTGCTAAACTAAGTAATAGTACTGAGTGAGAGGAATGTTTGAGGTCGATGATTGAGAGGTGAATGTTTGCTTTTGGAGTTTGAGCGTCACCTTTAACCCCTCACATCGATCTCACACTTGCCATTTTCCTACCTGTTTTATGTAATTAGTATAGATAAGAGCAGAGCTGCCACCACTTTGCATGGACTGAGTCAAGTAAGACCCTTCTCTCTGACTACAGTTTGGCGAGGTGAGCTGTACGCTGGCCCGAGGAAAACGACGAATGTCTGTGAGAAAAACGGCACATGTTCCAGTCTCATTCCCTGATCCAGATGTGCTAGACGAAATGTCTGCACAAGGGTTTCAAAATCATTTTATATTAAAACATATGTTTGCAAAGTGTTGAAAGAAGCATTTACACTGGAGGACAGTAGTAAAATCTGTAATAAATGTGTGAGGAGAATTGTTTTGCCTGTAAATGTGTAGTCAGATCTGTTAATGTATTCTCAGCTCTCTGTATGAGCTCATTTACCTGCCAGAAGCTTGTCCGTGTCCAGCAGGAAGTTTTTATACATAACAGGCTTTTGCCTGCAATTGAAATAAAAGAAGTTGGGTAATTTTTCTCTTGAATTGAGTCTTGCAGGAAGTGCAGTGAACACACCTGCCTGTGTGGCAGATGATCAGCAGTAATGGCGTCTAATTATGGCGCTGGTATTCAACTGCTAAATGTCAGCACATGAGTGACCTGGTTACTGACCTCATTCACCTGCTTCCATTGTACCTGCCACTGTGATAAGAGCCGGGAAGTGGGTTTGTTTCCGTCTGGGCGATGTCGTGTGGTCAGAAAAAGGAAATTGGTTTGCGTTTAATGTTTACTTAGCTCTGCGCAACCATGTCGAATCTAATCGGGATATCTGCAGCTCATTTACATCCAATTTGTCAGGTGAGATGACATCATGTGCAAGGATCACCTTGTCTGTGTCTGCTGCTCTCAAAAAGGGGGCTTTATGTCCAGTTTTTAATGTCAAATGACCAAAGTTAGTATGAGAGGTCCTGGAACGGTGTCTGTGTTAGTGGGCTCGCTGGTAGGCAGATGTCTTCCTGTGCTTGACAACATGATCTCTGAGGTCACCGTAAGTGGGGAAACTTGCCGCTTCCTTAAAGTCCTGGCCATTAAAAGTGATGACTGAAAAACCACAGTGAAAGAAGAAGTTAAAAAAAATGTTGTAATATTAAACGTATTGTACTTGTGCCTCAAGTACAGAGGGCGAGTCATGCGAGAGATGTTAGACTGTGTGTATCAGAAAACTGCTAAAAATGATACTGTTAATGTTCAGAATGTACCCAGACTGGCTTTGATTAGTTACTAAAGAATAAAATGCAGTATATTAGTTTATTTAATTCATGAGCTGGGTGCTTGAGGTGGTTTAAGTGGCTTTGAATGGTTGTTGGTATCAGACGGGCTGGTCTGAGATTTCAGAAACCGTAGATCTGCTGGGACTTTCCCAAACAATAAACTCTGAGTTTACAGAGAGTGATATTAAAAAGAGAAAATTCCCAGTGAGTGACAGAAGCCAGGCTGTTTAAGGTCAGAAGGCAACAATAACTCAAAGTACCACTCGTTACAATCAAGGTCTGCAGAAGAAGAACGTTTCAGACTCTGGAGCAGATGGCTATAGCATCAGAAGACCACACCATGTTCCACTCCTGCTTTGGCACACTTTGGATATTTTGGGACCAAATGAGAATCGTGTAAACCCCACAGCCTACCTGAGTATTGCTGCTGACCACATCCATCCTTGTATGACCGCAGCGCGCCCATCTTCTGATAACACATCATGTCACAAAGCTCAAACCGTCTCAAACTCATTTCCCTAACATGACAATGACTTCTCTGTACTCAAACGGCCTCCACAGTCAGCAGATCCCAGTCAAACAGAGCACCTTTGAGATGTGATGGAACTGGAGATTCACATCAGGGATGTGCGGCCAGCAAATTTGAACCTACAATCTCTAAAGGAATGTTTCCAGCACCCTGAATCTCTGCCACGGAGAATTAAGGCGATCCTAGTATCATGTAACTAATATAATGGCTACTGTTGTGGAGTAGCTGTAACGGGTACATTTTTACAGCAGATTCGTGAGCTGAAGATTACAGTGGGGGATGTTACTTTGAACATTTTCGGTCTCCTGCTGTATTATTCACCCACAGAGGGTTATTATTTATCAAACATTCCTGTTTCTCATGGTATAAAAGGAAGACTTCAATACGAAAAGTATTGCAAACACAGACCAATTTCTACCATGACCCATTGGTCTTCTGTGGTTTATCTGATGATGTTTTGGTCAGATCTGAAATGAGACGCAGAGCAGAATCTGCTGGTCCTTTTGCCTTTTGTGTTCTTTCTCTGTGGTTTTTCAGCAGATGTGTTTTTGATTTTGCCGTTTCTTTTCAGATCGGGTCACACTATCGGCTGTTTCCATTTATCTTTAAGAGATTGTAAAATCTGGAGTTTCTGCTGCAGTTGTGAACTTTTATCAGTAAAAAGTCGCAGCTCTGAAAGGCGTCAGCTCGTTTGTGAAATCTCAGCGCTGGGCGGCTTTGAGTTGGTGTCGAAACTTCTTTTTTTTTTTTTTCTTTTTTTCTTTTAACTGTGGTCATATTGCTCCTGAATGAATGCAAAGGAAGCGCTGAGGTCAGTTTAACACACGCGGAGGTATCTGAGCAGGGAGGATGTTTTTGTAGTGTGTGTTTGTGTGCATGTTCCTCATGTTGTAATGAATCTGACACACACAAAGTGAGTCTCTGTAACACATTTTGTGAGATTTTCGTGCTTTAAAGTTAGTCTCCAGTGACTGTGCTGCAATGTCCTCTAAACTGCAGGAAAGCAAGTGGATGTGTTGTGGTCTGACTTTAGGCATCTTTGGAAAATGACTGTGGAAACCAGTTTGTTGATGGTTCTTGCCTTGGACTTTTTTCATCTATCTTTTTAAACTAGTAAATAGCGCCCTAGTAAATTTGTAAATCCAGTAAATTTATACAAAGTTAGGGAACTTAGGCGTAGTTACAGCAAGTGGTTGGTGCCATGCCCGACTGCGATAGGCCGTCAAAGATCGCTTGGTTTGACCAATGTGCATGCCTCCCCGGTTAGGCCAAACATAGCCTGGCTTACCTCTTCAAGCAAGCATTAGTGCGATCGCTGTCCTACACTTCTTCGACAGATGGCTGGCTCTGCAGAAATCACTAATTAGTAAATATGTGAGAGGACAGTGTGCCACTTCTTCCTCAATTAATCTGCAAAATGCAAAATCACGAAACCTGTGCTTTGCAAGCGTGCATTTGAAAAGCACCTGTCTGTGCGTCAAACAGAAAGTGAGTGCAAAAGAGAGCAGAGAGACTCAGACTGGATTATAAGTTATGGTCAGGCACAGTACGAGGCAGCGGTGCCTGATGTGAGCACACCCTGAGCGGATTCAGCTGGTTCTTCCCAGTTCCTTCCTCACAGCGACGAACCCAACAATCCCTCCATTTTCTTTACTGTTAATTAAACAATCGGATGGGGCTGGAAGATCAGGAACCTTCTTGCTGTGAGCTGATAGTGCTGACCGCCACCCCGCAGCTTATTAATTTAACACTGGTGTTGGATCAGGACTGTCGGCAGTACTATAGCAGAGGTGGTGAAGTTGGATCGGTGCATCGTTGGCAGCCAGGATCAGATTATCAGATTTAGTTCAGCTCTCTGGAAACTTTGAGTTCAACATGGTGTACATCTGTGAGGAGAGTCTTACCTGACTCAGAGTCTGTGTGACGATCTGCTCTGCTCCCATCAGATACTAATTACATAAGACAGGTAGGAAAATCCCAAGTGTGGGTTCGATGTGACGGGTTAAAGGGTTCAAACTCCAAAAGCAAACATTCACCTCTCAATCATTGACCTCAAACATGCGTCTCTCAGCACCGCTGCTCACTTTAGCATTAGTTGGGGCAGAAGTGCAGCCCACCAGGGGGGCTGATCGGGCTCAGTGATTGGCTTTGCAAAAGTATTAAATAAGGAAAGAGCAGGATTTTAGATTTGAAACAATGAGTTGCAAACCACAATGAAAATGGATGAATTTATGGGCCAGGGCACTAAAAGAGGACTTTATTAATCACGGCTCTATTTTCCTGGTTGTATAAAAACGTAATAATACTACAGAAATGTAAGATAAGCCCTGTGACATGTTTCTGTGTAGGGAAAGCAATCTGAGTGTGAGAATACGAGTAAGCAGTATAAGCAGTGATTTTAAAAGTAATCGGTAAAATCTTACATTTTTAATCTTTCCAGCCAGTCAGTGGATCTAACCATCAGTCAACATTGATGTAGACTTCTGAAAGATGAGCTCAATCAGCAGTTATTGTCCTTTATTAGCAGCAGATAAATGGATAAAGTAATATGTGCTGATGAATTTCATGCCAGCTGTGCCAGTCGCGGTGCTGCAAAGCTTTTATGTGAGGTTATTAGACTGGAAGACAGGGGAGTCAGGTGGCCTTAAACAGCTGCTGCAGGAGGGTGTTAAATTAAAGGAATTAATGATTAATTTATGAAGATTGCAGTTTGGTCTCCTGCAGTGACCTCCGGATATTCAAAGCGAGCAGCAGAAAGTTTGACCTGAGCTTCTCTTTGGATAAAAAAACAAATAAAGAGTTCAAAGGTCTCAGAAAGAGAGCAGGGAACAGAGAGTGTTGTCCATGAGCCAATTTCATAGCATTTAAACGGATTCAGTCCTCACTCAGGTAACATAAGCACTGTTTTATTAATGGACAGCCACGATTTGGTGAGTTTTGTTTTCATATTTTGCATTGAGCACTGATTTTTAACAAGTGGATGAATGAAACTCCCACTCGCTCTCACTCGCTCTCACTCGCTCTGACAACCTTGGCCCTCTCTGCGCTGCATCCTGTTGTTTCCTGTGCGAGGTGACAGAGACGAGCGGATGCCGGGGAAAACACTCGCAGCTGTTTGCCTTCACGTTTCCCATCAGCACATTTTACCGCCGTCCCTCCAGGCTAATTGCACGCACACGGCAAGCGCGATCGAGAGTTTTATTGGAGCAGCGGAAGACAGCAGCGGTTTTATCTGTTTGTGCTCTTCACGTCGCTACCGGCTACCGGATACATAAACATGATCTTAAGCAGCTGTTTTATTGACCAGGATTATTTTTAAAGGTTCTGTTTCTTCAACTATAACAAGCAACCAATCACAGTGAAGTGCTCGTAGTGCAGGTGCACGTCATCCTTCTATGCTTTGGTTTCAAACACAGTCTTCTTTTTAGGTAATGTTCAGATATTTTGTGCAGAAACATTTCTCTTTTAGCTTTTGTATTTGCTTCAAGGCTTTTGGCACAGCAAACCTTTATTTTCTCTCAATATAAAGGAGGGTCTTTAATGTAATCTTTCAGAAAGGCTCAGGAGGAAAAACAGGAGGTGAAGCTGAAGTGTGACCAGGATGGACAAGATTAGGGATGAGTGAATCAGAGGGGACAGCTCAGAATGAGAGGTTTGGATATGGGCAGAGGAGGGACGAAGGATGTTAAAGATGGAGGTTCTAGGCAGGACCAAAAAGAAGATTCATGGAGGTAGTGAAGGACTAGCAGAGGGTTGAAGTGACAGCAGAGGATGCTGGGAAAGGGTTGGGTGGACGCAGATGGTCTGCTGTGGCAACTCATAAAGGGAGCAGCTGAAAGAAGAAATGTAACTTTAACCTTTTAATTTTTTACCTTTGAGGTTTTTTGTTCCCTTAGTTGCTTTTTAAGTTGCTTGTCATGTTTTGGTTGCTGTAACACAGTAACTTAGCAACTAGGATTTATCTCTTATTCCCTGTTGGATATTGGTGTTATTAACAGCAGATGCATGTAAGGGAAATCTGTGGGAGCCAGAAGTTTCAGTTTTTCTTCTACTTTTGTCATCACAGCACCTACTCAGCATCAAAGTTGGCCACTGTGCAAACACAACCTCACAAAACAATCTACATGAGAAGTACCACTGGCATTTAAAACACCGCAACGTGCAGGAAACAAGCTGTTAACAGGGAGATATCGCTAATGCTAATGTGAGCAGAATAATATTGTACTAGACGCCTGCTAAAATTAAACTTCTTTTTTTTTTGCACCTGCTGTACTTAAAGCACACATGGGACTAGAGGCACCTTTTAAAATTGTGGATGTGGTTTGTGTCATATGTGTCATAGTCTTTAATAAATCAGCAGTTTTGGCTCCACCGTGCTGTCTGGAGGTCAAAGGTTAAAGCTTAGAGCCTGCAGGTTTTGACCTCTGAGACCCTTAATGACCAAAATCAGACTGTGGAGTTTGGTGATAGCATCAGAGAAGAGTTAGGAAAAATTACTGTGTGTGTGTGTGTGTGTGTGCGTGTGTGCGTGTGTGCGTGTGTGTGTAAACCCGGTTAATGGAGGATTACCCATAAAGAGAGGATCAGTGTGTATTAAACACACACTCTGGTGCATTAACGGTCCTCTCAGTGCGCTTCTCTGCTCACCTCAGAGCAAACGTCAGCTGACGGCTCCATATCCAACACGATTGGATGGAGACCAAATGCATCGTCATGGCAGCTGATCTGAAGTGTTTTCACTTCTGGTTCAGACCTCACCCAGTCCGCTTCCTGCTTTAGTCCTGCTTTCAGAGGTTTCTTTGGTCCAGATGATTTTCTGAAAGCTTTTTTAAGATAAAAATAAAAAGTTGAAATGCTTCATTTGGTTTGATTAAAGGGGCCTCTATCTCCTGTTCCAGTAAGTTCGTATTAAACATGGTTTCATATGACGTATGATTAATGCCTGTGAGGTGAAAGTAGAGTTGGTGTATTTTCCAGGGAGAAAATAAAACGTTAATGTGTGAAAACGTCATTCTTAGGCAGGACGGGAGAGGAAGATGTGAGATTATTTCAAAGCTGGGAGTGTGCATGACATGTTGCTGATGGTATCTGATTATGTTATATTGTGAATTGTCTTTTATAAAAACATGCCGGACAGGAAGTGCACGTCTGTGGTAAAATTTACATGCAGCCCGGGGCGTCCATTGTCATAGTTAGGTTAGCAGTCATCAATTTGAATATAAGCTGATGATGCTCTATAGTGTCAGAGTCCACCTTTATATACTGGCCCACGGGCTGTTATCTCATTCAACATCTGGCCGAATATTCTTGTATTCAGGTGGGAAAATCAATAAGGAACAGCAATGCAGACACGGAGGAGGAGCTGACACATGCCCAGTAGAAGTTCACGACCTTTTCACATATTGTTTTTATAATAGTAAAGATTTTCTCTGCTTTGTATATGTAAACTGTAAATTTAGCGTATATATTTGCTCAGTTTTTAATGGATTTAATCGACACACTTTTTTGTCACGGTGAGAGCTACAGCTCACTCCTCATTGATGGGGAATTTCAAAATAAAAGCTTGGTACCTTCCATGATAGCGGCTGATGAATTTGTCCAGTGTGAGGTAACCAAGGATTATTTCAAACCGTGAATCATGCAGGAGTGCTTCTGCATGACAATAAAACAACTAAACATATAAAGCCATAAATGTGCAGAAATGTTCTTTTTTTAAAAATTTTTTTATTGGTTTTATGTATTAAATCAATATTGATGTAGAGAGGAGCACTTTGTCTAATCTAATGCATGTTTTGTCATGTTTAAAGAATGAACGTGCAACTGAAACCTGTTCTGCTGATTAAAGAAACAACATCAGGCCAGCTGAGTGACTGCAGCATCGTCCTCCATGCCCTCTAGACACAATTTTATTTCCTCCTATTGGACAATGAGCTAAAGCAGAGCTCTTATAACACAATCCAAACCTACTTAGCTTCAACTTTAGAAAGTAATAACTGATCAATAACAGAGTTAATGAAGTTATTTTGTCTTGTTTTTTTTTTCCTTTAATCAAAGTTAAATATTTGACCATTGAAGAAAAAAATATCGCCTTCGATGGTCCAAAACCCTGCAGCTCTCCACCAGCACATAAAAGCATGACCACACATCACTCATACTAGAATCCTGTCAGTGTTAAAACTGCTTTTAATATTTTATTGCTTGCTTTTAAGTCATTGCATGGGTTTCAGCCTCCTTACCTCTCTGCCCTTTTAACTTTAAGTGCTTCCACGGGAATGCTGAGGATGAGGTGCCCCTGGTTGTCCAAGGTTAGGGCCTCGGTGGTTGCAGCAACTGTATCGAGGAATAAACTGCCCCTGACTCCAGCAGACAAGTTTAAAAACAGTTTTTAATTGAAATTTTTTGACAGCAAGTACAAAGAGCCACAAAAGGATCAGGGTTGCAATGTTTTCGGAGGATGTGCCCATCACAAGTAGGCCAGCGTGAGCTGAGTTTCATCTCCTGTGAGAACTCAGACACCAAATAGTTTCTACAGCTTTTTTTTTTTGTTGTTGTTTATCGTGCCCCTGATCAGACCGTCCTGTTCCCGTGTTTCTGACTGTCAGCGTCTCTCTTTTTTTGAGAGGCAGTGTGTAGCCGCACGGCGAATGACTGCAGGGTATTAGTGACGAGACCTCAGCCATAATTCATGATGCACTTTGTGTGTGTGTGTGTTACATCTAACGTGATCCACGCAGCTTGTGCCTCGTCACCTGTTGGGTTGTTTCCTGCCGTCACAGCGGCCTGCAGGATCCACACTGCATGCTTTCTGCACGCTGCTAACATCCTGCTCAGCTCAGCAGGAAGCTGCTCCACCTGCTCCGTCTGCAGGCTGCAGAAGCTGCTGAACTCCAAATCCACTGCACACACACTTTATCACAAAAACACACACACCCTTCACAAAGCTGCAAGAGCACAAACTCTTCGAATTAGCTCCTTATTTCCTCACTAATCAAGTTACTTAGAAGATTTGAGATGGACTTTTATTTACCCACATGGATTATGATATAAATAAAAAGGAAAATTAAAAACACCATCAAAGGATGGAGCAGATTAGTTTTGTTTTTTTTTTAAAATGTAGGTTATCAATAAATCAGAAACCACTGCTGCTTGTTTTACAAACCATGTGACAGTGTTTTAAATACACTATACAGGCAATTAGGAGAAACACCATATACATCTTTACTTGTTGCAGGACCAGCTGTGAGTGAAGTCTCAAGTGTCTGGGTGCCATTAAGTACAGTTTGTGCTCTCAAAAGCAGGAAAACCTCATGTATCAAAATGAGGTATATACGCTGTATGGTTAAGGAAATAAAACCTGCCAAACCACTGCCACGTTTCCTTTAAATGAAGTCTTTACTTATAGATGTCGTGTCACAGAGAAGTTAATGTCATTATTTCTCAGGAATTGTGCAGAAAATAACAAAAAGGAAACAGAGAAAGTCGTGAGCGGTAGTGAGAAGTTCCATTTTTACATGTGTTGGTGTTTCTTTGTAACTTCTATTGATTTCATACAAATGTATAGGCGTGTCTTTATTAAGCCAGTATGTGTTTATTTAAACTTCAAATCTGAGTACTCCATCAAGCTGAGTGATCTGTCTGGTGGTGATTTCCCAATTAAAAAAATAAATCTGGCCAAAGAAATCCTCCTGTTTGTAGGCTACAAGAAGTACAGTTAGGTCCATATACAGTTCTGATCAAAAGTTTAAGACCAATTGAAAAATGGCAAAAAAAAACCCTCATATCTTGCATGGTTGGAACAAGGTCCAAGTAGAGCTTCAACGTGCAACAAGAAATGGGAGTGAGACAAAACATTTTTTGAGCATACAATTTATTGAAAACAACACAGCTGATACAGCTGATGAAAAGTTTAGGACCACATGTCCTTAAAAGGCAAAATCTGTGCAAAAAATTTTCATTTTCTCTCAGGTGGTCACACTGTCATGATGTTCTGATGGCAAAGGCAAATAAACGTTTCCTTTTTGAACGTGGTCGGGTTTTTGAACCACATAAGCAGGGTCTCTCACAGCATGCCGTCGCTGCTGAGGTGGGATTCGGTAAGACAGTCATTTGGAATTTCTTAAATGATCCCGAGGGTTATGGAACAAAAAAGTCAAGGAAACCCCCCAAGGTTTTTACCAGCACTGAGCTGGAGGATCCAATTGGCTGTCCGTCAAGACACTGGACAATCCTCGCCCCGAATTAAGGCCGTTAGTGGTGCTGACTGCAGCCTAATAACTATCAGACGGCATCTGAGACTGAAGGGCTTCAAAAACAAAAAACGTCTTTAAAAGCCTCGTCTCCTTAACGCCACAGAACTGACTGTTTGGACTTTGCAAGAGAGCTCCAAACATGGGACATTGAAAGGTGGAAGAAAGGTTTTTTTTTTTTTTTTTTTTTGTTTTTTTTTTTTCTGATGAGAAAAAGTTTAACCTGGATGGTCCTGACAGTTTCCAACGTTACTGGCATGACAAGCAGATCCCACCTGAGATGTTTTCTATGCGTCACAGTGGAGGGGGCACCATAATGGTCTGGGGTGCTTTTTCCTTCAGTGGAACAATGAAGGGATGTCATACGGCCACTGGGTATGTCCAGATGTTGCTGAGAGCATCCCTCATGACTGAGAGCCCTCGTCTGTGTGGTAACGACTGGGTTTTTTTTTTTAACAGGACAACGCTACAGTACACAGTGACTACAGGAGGAGGGACTTCTTCCAGGAGAGTAACATCACTCTTTTGGACCATCATGTTTGTTCTCCTGATCTAAATCCAATTAAGAACCTTTGGGGATGGATGGCAAGGGAAGTTAAAAAAAATGGACAACAGTTCCAGACAGTCTTCTCAACTTGGAGAAATGTTCCCACTCGCTTCTTTGAAGCGCTTGCATTAAGCATGCCACAACAAATTTTTGAAGTGATCAACAAAAACGGTGGAGCTACTCATTACTGAGTTCATGGTTGGAACTTTGATTTCTGCTTTGAAGGGTTTATGGGTTTTTGGAGGTGTGTTCCTAAACTTCTGATCAGCTGTAAAACAGCCTGTTTCAGTTTAAGTGTTGTTTTCAATACATTGCATGCTCAAAAAATGTTTTGTCTCACTCCCATTTCTTCTTGTTGCATGTTGAAGCTCTACTTGGAACCTTGTTAAGATCCAACCATGCAAAATATGATATTTTTTTGCCATTTTTCAGGTGGTCTTAAACTTTTGATCAGGATTGTATATCGGATGAAGGGTTTAGGAGTTTCAGCTCCTTTACATGTGCCACCCTCTTTTTAAATGGACCAAAGGTAATTGGACAGTTTACTCAAAGGCTATTTACTGGGCAGGTGTGGGCAATTCCTTCGTTATGTCATTATCACTTAAGCAGATAAATCTGATCTGAGGTGTGATGCTTGCATTTGGAAGATGTTGCTGTGAACAGACAACATGCGGTCAAAGAAGCTCTCCATGCAGGTGAAACAAGCCATCCTTAATATGTGAAAACAGGAAAAAAAAAACCACTCCTTTGCCACTCCTGCTACAATAGCAGGAGTGGCAAAATCTACAGTTTGGTGCATCCCGAGAAAGCACTAATGAACTCAGAAACACAAATGGACCTGGACGCCCGCCAAGGACAGCAGTGGTCGATGATCGCAGAATCATTTCCACAGTAAAGAGACAAACCTCATCACGACAGCGGTGTGGTGTCAATGGGTTCAAGACTTCAGGCTGTCATTACCAGCAGAGGGATTTCAACCGAGTATTAGAAATTAACATTTTATTTTCAGTTAGTTAGGGTGTCCAGTTACTTTGAGCCCGTGAAATGAAGAGATAGTGTTTTAAAAAAAAGAAACGCTTTAGTTTCTCACATTTTTATGTATTTGAATCTCTTTCTTCAACCCAAGGTATGGATTTCAATACACTCCATCACACTGATGATGCCAACTTAAAAAATACTGCTTTGGAATGACAGATCCGTCTCACTAATGTTAAAACGCAGGGCTTTAAGAACAGTCAGATGAAGTGGTTAAGTTTACTGCTAAAACCAGGATTTTTATTTATTCATTCATCGCTTGTTTTAGGCACCATCTGAATGATAAGTGGAGGAACAGGCCAAACAATCAACAGTATGTTTCTAGTTCCAGCTCCTAATTTTCATTCTTGGACTCTACTAGGGTAGCTTTGCATGATTCACGCTTCAGAATAATCCCTATTTATCTAATATGGGTCTGAAATGAGCCCATTTCAGCCAGTTTTATTCTGATTAGCAGTTGGGTGGGACTTCTGTACCTAAGATGACCAATCAGAAAGGAGTTCATGGTCCCACAAATGTCTGTTTGCGTACATGTTACCGTTTATCCAACAAGCAGAGAGAAGTTATAACCCACACAGTTCTCAAAAGTCCAGACTGTGCATTGCTGGAAGCAGATGATGTATGCGTCTGCCTGATGCTGATTGGTTGACAAGGGGGCCTGAATAACTGTCACCAGGCGTGAAAGAAGCATGAAACTAATTTCTCCATTGACTGCGGAGCTCTCTGCCGGTAAACAGGTCATCCTCGGACTGCCAGCAGACTGCGAACGTGTTTTCCCTGCTGAGCCATAAATTCAACCTTTAAGAGATCCGGTCTCACTGACATTCAGAGCCAAGTAGAAAAAACCGTCTGAAACCTAGCATTCAGGGCAGCTCGAAGCCTGAGATATTGTATTTTTAAACTTTCAGACTGTATTTTGATGTATTTTCAAATGTTCTTTAATTATGATGATGGTGATCAAATGCACATTAATGTAAATATGCAATACATTTAGTCCATTTTCCTTATATGGACTAAATGCTCAAATAACAAGTATTGAGAGAAAGTTTTACGAAAGATTATTGGCCTGTCCCCCCCTGCAGAGGCATTGTGCCTCAAGCAAAGCAGCACCGACTCAAACATTAGATTTTCTCTGGGGGTTTTTTTTAGTCTGGGAACTAAACAGAGAAGCGGCCTTGCATTAGACATGGACAGTGACCCAAACGTGGAGCTGTCACCACAACATTTGTAAACTTCCTGTTAAAAGAGAAAAAGGAGCTGTAGCTGCTGAGGAATCTTCATGCTTTTCAGCAGAAAATCTAATTCTTGATTTAATTCTACCTATTTCAGCTGCTGTGGGCTTCTGGTAGTTTCCCAGTGTGGCGTTTCTGTGAATTTGTTTCATCACTTGTCATCTGTTCTTCATACGGAAAGGTTAAGTAATCTTTGACTTTGGAAAGAAGCCGGACCACGACAGGCGATGAGGTCATGATTTTAACAAAAAAAACCCTTCCATCTAAGTGGAAAAATTGTTGCAGTGAGAATAAACTGATGATAGTTCACTGAAAGGGGTCAAAGGTCAGCAGGCTATAGCAGCTCTTTTACAGATAGTTCAGCGCGGCTGTAAAACGAATAGAGCACAGAAACTTTGCAATTCAAATAAAAGACGTAAATATTGGTGTTCTTCTTCCTAATACACTTTAAATTTATATTCAAGGACTAAAATCATATTTACTGATTATCTGGGTTTCCTGCACCAGTTTTAAAGTTCATTCTCTTTTAAACAAAACCTTCTTAGGTGCTTTATTCACTGATGATCTCCTGTTTTGCATGCTAGTGCTCAGAATGGCACAAAATATAAAGACACTAACTACTATCAGTGTATCCCCACACATACACATTACCCAAGTATATTACGAGGCTCATTTTAAATTTTTTTTTTTTTTTTTTAAATCGGTCTTATTTTTGAAAGACCAGTTGCTGCTAACTGTTCCAAACACTGAGTCAGGACTTTTTGAACAAAATCCCAGGAACGAGACAGGAAGTGGCCCGCCTGAGTGTAAAAAGTGCTTTATTACATGTGTTTATGTCTAAGAGTCACAATCCATTTATCTCTTTCATCGCACAGATTATGATGAATGAGTCCTCCTCTTCAGTTATATTTGATGGGTTTTCCCCTTGGGCTATAATTTTAAAAACTTACCGCAGGATAAAAGCCGCAGCAGGCAGCAGTGGTGTAATATGTTAGATTGCTTTATTTTGAAAGCTAGCTAGTTCCTAGTTGGAAACGAGTTACCACTTAAAGCTGCCCTAAAGGCTCTGTGTAAAGTGAAGCCATTAAGCTAATCTAGCAATATTTATTGGCCAACAGGGGGTGCCTGCTCTGGTTTAAAAAGACATATGAGAGGAAAATGACCTTACTTTTTACTGAGATCAAAAATAAAGTGACCACTTTCCTGATGGCTGCATGGTCTCGGTCACTAATTTTAAGTCTTATTGAATAAAACGTTTACCTTCTCAGTTTTGGCACTTGGTTTCTAAAGGGACAGTAAAGCAGGGTAGGCTTTAGTGTCACTACAGTGTAAACTGTAATGTCCTTCAGTGTCACTGTTAGATCCACTCTTATTCACGATGCCTGGTTTCAAAAGCTAAGTTGGTGATACCTGAAATCCTCAGACTGATTCTTAAAAAAAGCACCAGTGGGTGAAATCCTAAAATTATTTGTTAACTAATCAATCAGCACTCCACCCTATTGAGTAACTGTGCTCACCTCATGCAAGTGAAAAATTAAAAATGGCATATCCAGCATACATAAAACCAAAATTGAGGCTTCAAAACTGCTGTTCAAACTAATGGGTAATGTCACAGTGGATGTGTCCGTCTTTTATATACAGTCTGTATTCGGCTGTATGTTGTAGCGATCAGCAGAAGGGGAAGCTGGGGGGGCATGTGGTCTGTAACTCAACCACCACACCACAGGAGTCAGGTGAACATGTAAAACCACCATGAGGCTACGACTGTGCCTGACTGATTTTTATGAGTGTTGCATGAATGTAGCGCTTTCTGTTTTTCTTTGTTTAATTCTCTGGATAATTTATTTCAAACTGTAGCCCGGTGTTTTGGAATGATTAGTTTTCTCTGTGAGGGCACAAATGCAGTCACCTAGAGTCCCTAAAACATTTGAATAGTGCAGCACATTTAACACTACCCGTGTGTCTGTGTCGTTTCTTTCATTAACCTTTTGCAGCTCGGACGTGAACTCTGAGCAATAACACCTCCCCCTTTTCCCTCCTCAGTTTCCTGAATGTGGATTTTTTGGGATGTACGACAAGATCCTGCTCTTCCGTCACGACCTGAGCTCGGACAACATCCTGCAGCGTCTGATCTCCGCTGAGGAGATCCAGGAGGGCGACCTGATCGAGGTGGTGCTCTCTGGTAAGGAATGAATAATTTTAGTCAGTTTTCTTTTTTTCCCTCAGCAGGTGGATATAATGTTCGAATTAAAAACATTTATCAAACATGCAAAACTCCGAATAGTGATGGAATCAAGTGTGCATACATAGCCAGAAATACTGCAGCCCTACCCATCCACAACCCATCACTCCAATCCTGCCCTGTCGGAGTTTAATTTTAAATGTAGCTGATCTGGTGTAACTGATCACCCCGTGCCAGCCAGTTTGCGGCCTTGCAGGGAGTTTATGCTAAATGTCGTCACAGCTGCAGGCCCATGGCGCACTTGTGGTGGTGTTTCGACTCGTCGTACGCCTCCTGACTTCTGTAACCTGACACATGTAGCAGTGTCTACACGATGCATCAATGCACGAGGATGGAGATGCTGAGATGGCACAGAGCAAGATCGCTGCAGCATTTGAACAAAATGCCGAAAACGTGCGTGACTGCTTTGTTTCCTGTTTCAACTTCTTCTTCTCCTGTTTTCAGTTCTGAAATGGTGTCATTTTTCTTCTTGGAGTGTTTAGAAACGGACTGAGAGAGAGTCCAGCTTTTATTGTCCCGTTAGTGCTTTTATTAGTGTTTCTATTTAGACTGAATCCCCCTTTTCTTGTTCTCTTGAGTGTACCGTAGGTTTCTCTTTTTTCTCTTCTGAATTTCATGCTTGAGCATGTCCTGTATAAATAACATTCTTTTACATTTTTGTCAATAATCATTGTATGTCCTCCTCTGGTAGCTGCTGAGTCTTTCCCAGTTTTTAAGTTCTTTATTTTCAGACAAGTAGATGATGTCCCTGAGATCTCAGCTTGCTACAGCTTAGAAAGATGCACAGACATTAATGAGATAAGCATGAGTAAAGAAAGAAAGCATGCTGCAAAAACAGAAGACACACTTACAACTGCATGTTGTTGTTTTTTGTGGGATTTCTTTTTTTGGACTTTCTATAAATCATGGTTTAATATTTGGGAGCTCAGGACCATTTAATAAGGTATGAAAAATAATCAAAAAACGATTCCAGCTAATAATAAATAGATTAACTTTAAAATCAGCAGTAAGAATAAAATAATTGTTTAAAATATATCTTAATGAAAAACACGGTCCGTTATTAAATGAATCAGATTTGCCTAACCATGTATTTGGTTTCACACTGAAGTCAAAGGTAAGTTTTAAACATTTAAATTGTATCTTTATTATGTATTTTTGCATCAGTTTCGTATCCTCCGGGTAAAATGAGGCTGGCACAGATCTCGTTTCCTCTCCGCCAGCGCCGCCTCCCTGGGTCACCCCCGTTCGCTCTAAACATAATATTGTGCATAGGATTGTCACTTCCTGAAATGTGTCAACAGGTTGGGCTGTGAAAACTAAAACTGACACCTTTACAGCCGAACACCCAGACGCAGAGCCGCTCCAGGATTAAATTACACAGGAGGGTGAAAACATATCGCAACCGCACAGGGTGCAAACCCACGACCACTTCCTCCTCCTCCTCGTGCACCTCTCGCTGCTACTGCTGCAAAACCCTGCAGAGCTCAGCTGGTTTATTTCACTGTTACCATTCGAGCTGCTACCAGAGCGCCAAGCGATCAAGATGAAACCGGCTCTAGTGTGATTCTTGCTGCTCGGTTGAGTTGTTTTCCAGCTTTTATAAACACAAGCAGCACAAAATGGTCTGTGTGGTTGTGTATATATGTAGTACATACACATTACATTTAAAGTAGATGAAACATTTTCAAAAAATGCAATAATTAAAGGTTGAAAATGCAAAGAACACATCCAATAACAAGATGTTTTTATGTGTTAGCTTGAAGAGTGACATGTGAAAAGTTCATCCTCATTTAAACACTTTTCTCTTCTCTTTACTTGCATATTTTAAATCCTGTGTAACTTCAGCTAATACTTCAGGGCACAACTATTCCACGTGAGGCTTTCTACTTTTGTAACCCCAGAAAGACTTGCCAGACATTGACGTTTAGTGTATGTGTGACCATTTCTAGCGATAAATTCATTTGTCAGATTGTAATTCTGATACGCTCACGCTCAGAGCCCGAGCATCATCGTTTTGGGGGACCATCTCCTGGCGCGGGTGGAAAGCTTCCCACAGAGACAGTCATAGTCTGACTGCGTGTGTGTTTCTGTTTCAGCTCTCGCCACAGAGGAGGACTTCCAGATCCGACCTCACACTCTGTACGTTCACTCCTACAAGGCACCGGCCTTCTGCGATGACTGCGGGGAGATGCTGTGGGGGCTCGTCAGACAGGGACTCAAATGTGAAGGTGAGGAAGCGCTCAGGAAGCTTCTAGGCTGCTGACATGTCCGTTTCCGCTCAGAGAACCCAGAAATTTTAGTCCCAGGAACTGTTTTTCTAACACAGTGGCTAGAAGTTTTGCCCAAGGAACTTTACATCCCAGGTATTTTTATTCCGGGAGCATTTAGTCCCAGGAATTTCTTTTCAAGGAAGGGGTTAGTCCCACAGCTCTAACTCTCAGAACTTTTCCTCTGATATGCTGTGATGTACTTTGTCCCCTTAGAGTCTTTGACTATTTTTTCTGTGTGCTGTGGCAGAAACTGTCTTCACAAAGACCCAATAAACATAAAAAAGCTGTTATTTAAATGCTTAATGTGCTTAAAGTGGGCAAAAATAAATTTTTTAAAAGAGTTCAGTCTGCATTTTAGGCTCGCCGTCTCCCGCCGGAAGGCAAGAGCTCATACTCGAGATGGAGGATGTGCGAGGGGTCTGATAGAGCTCTCTGTGCCAGGAAATTTTATTCCCAGAAACGCTTTTCAAGGAAGGGTGGTCGGAACATTTAGTCCCACAAAACATTTTCTAATGGAAGGAAGAGACAGGTGGCCTTACAGACGGAGGAGCTGAATAAAACAAAACGGGCACTGCACCAAGGCTCCCTATAAAATAAACAGGATTATTCTGAACTATGAAACATGCAAAGCCGCTCTAGTAGAGCCAGAGATGAGTTTTTTGGAGATGAATTCACACACAAAATTGCCCCAAAAATGACCACAAACAAATATATTTGTGCAGTTGCCAAACCCTAAGTAACAGAGAAGCAAATATGTAGTGAAAAGTAGAAAATATAGATGCTGTCCAAGTGTTTGAATTCACAGTTCTTGGCTTACATTTAAGTCTCATTTTCTCAATTTTCAGCAAAAATTTGTTGTTAGCAAAAATTTCATAGCTGTGCCCGCTGCATGTTCAAAGTGAGTGTTGGACCCTGCCAGGGATCTGGTTTGGTGTTTGATTTGGGGTTTGGTGAAGCGAGCAGTATGAGAGTCAGCACATTAAAGGTTGTGGTTCTCTGCCACCACTCTTGGGTTGAGGTACAGTTTTAGCCCCGAGTGAGGGAGTTAGGGGAGGGAGCGAGGTCGTTGTGGCACTGGCAGCAATGTGGGCGCTGTACCGAACTGCTTTTACCCTCACCTGGTCATGAGCTCTAGTTAGTGACTGAACAAATGATTGGCAAATGACTGCATCCAAAATGAGCTTCTGTGAGTGGGTGGGCTGAGCCGGGCTCAGTGGGTGAGGGGCTCAGTCCTCTGGATGGAGCTCAGAATAGAGCCATTGCACTCTTGTGCCAAAAAGCCAGCTCGGGTGATCTGGGTGTGTAGGAAGACCCAGAGTTACAGATCCAGGACTCACTGGAGAGATGATGGGAACACCTTGGGTTATTCTCCCAGGAGGAACTGGAAAATTTTCAAGAGGAAAATCTCGCTTGGCCTGCTAAGAGCAGTCTAACGATCATGAGCATAAAGTCTCAGATTTAGTCACCAGAAATCATTTTCAGGATGTGTGTGCATTAAAATAGGCTCCTCACTATTTACACATTATGATGAGAAGTGATGTCAGTGATTGAGCAGGGATGTAATAGAGGTCCGGCAGGCTGCGTGCTATTCCCTCTGAGTGACCGATAACTGGACCTTCAAACCTATAAAACTCGACTGTTTAAACCTCCATCAGAGTTCACAGTGATGTCATGTTTGCTTTAACACGTCTCATAAAGTTTTATTTTCCCTGAGGTAACACGTGGTGGCTTCTCGGGTTTCCACCACGTCCACGCTGACCAAATCATCACCTCGAGGGAAAAAAAAAAGAGGCACACACACATACACACACTCGGATATTCACACACTGGTTTTTAGACCTGATTTTAAAGCTGCAGCGGCTCGTCGACTTCCTGCAGTCATTTTTCAGACAGTCTTGTCTTTAATGTTTTGATCTCGGCGCTCTGTTGTGATGCCAAGCAGAGAGACACCCGAGCAGCTGATGTTTGGCTTCCGCTTGTACGTTTGAAATGGTTAAAAATGAAAAGTTCCCAAACGTGAAGCAACAGAAAAAAAATAGAAAAACAACCTTGATGGAAGAAAATTTTAGCTTTTTTTTCCCCTGCACATTTAAGCTTCTGATGTTGTAAACAGCTTTCTGAACCACATCCTGGACTCAATAAATTCTGTGTTTTTAAACAGATAATTTGGCTATGAGAAGATTGTTGGGCATAAATGAACCTTTAGAAGAGTAAATTAATACTTTGACACATTTTAATGCATTTATCTGATAAATAATGGGCCTTACTTTGGCCTTACTCGTACAGACAGATTGTTCATGAAGTCTGTGCTCCAGTTGTGAGCAGGCATCTAAATTCAATACAGCTTGTTGACCAGATGTGCTATAAACTTGGTACTCTGTGCTGTCGTCGCATGACCCTACACTGGTTAATTTGAGGGATGAAATTTTCTTCACTGAACCGTATCCATATTTCATATAAGCCAATGATGTTGAGTAACCTGGTTTTCATAGAAAATGGACAGAAAGGACTTAAAAGCCCGGCCCTGTCTGAAGGGTTTAAATTTCCTTGGTAAGAAAAATAAAAGGTTCATGCTCTGCTTTGGCCCTGCCGTGTTTTATCAAGAATCTGCATTCCTGAGGTTTAGTCTCGGCACATTTTAGCCACAAAAGGTACAAAATGACCCTCCTGCAGCACAAGACCAGACATTTATATTCAATTTGATTTTCAATTTAATTTTATTTACACAGCACCAAATCACAACAACAGTCGCCTCAAAGCGCTTTATATTGTAAGGCAGACCCTACAATAATACATACAGAGAAAAACCCAACAGTCATACGACTCCCTATGAGTAAGCACTTTGGCAACAGTGGGAAGGAAAAACTCCCTTTTAACAGGAAGCAACCTCCAGCAGGACCAGGCTCAGGGAGGGGCGGCCATCCGCCGCGACTGGTTGGGGAGAGAGAAGGAAGACAGGATAAAAAACATGTTGTGGAAGAGAGCCAGAGATTCAAAGAAGCTGAACATGGAAGCAAAGCTGCTGATTCACAGGTTTATCTGCGTTTCTACTCTCATCTGTGGTTGTGAAACCAAAAGAATGAAATCATAGATATGAATGATAGATATGATCTTTCTCGATTGTTGTTGGGGCTCTGGCTTAGAGAGAGGGTGAGACTAGGATGCCTCCCGGGGAGGGCCTTGGTCTCATCCTGGAAGAGCTGGAGGTACTGGGGGTGTCTCCCAAAGGCCATGGGTCGGACTCGGTTCCTTTATTAACTTCGGGATCAGAACTTCAGTTGAACTGTGAATCTTAACGATGATTCCTCTCCTGTGCAGGATGTGGACAGAACTACCACAAGCGGTGTGCGTTCAAGATCCCCAACAACTGCAGCGGCGTGAGGAAGAGGCGACTGTCAAACGTCTCCCTGCCAGGCGCCACCTTGTCTGTCGCTCGTCCACCTTCCACTGACTTCAGCCCGGCACTGCAGGAGGAGGTGGGTCTGCTGCGCTCACATGAAATCACTCATTAGTCGTATTCATTTTAGTTGGTTTTTTTTTATTTTTTAAATGAGTTAAAATGTATGCACAGACTTCCCTTGCAGTTGTGCAGCCCCAGCCCCAGTACACACACACACACACACACACACACACACACACGCACACACACACACACGCACACACACACACACACATACACACACATGCACTTTCTGTCTGATGGCTCGAGGCAAACCACTTGATTTTTCCATCCGGTTCAAGCCAACAAGCAGAGAGAGTCACAGTCAGATTCTCACAGGCTGAGCAAGCACACAGATCAGAGGGGGACCCGAGCACAGTCAGACCCATATACGTATCTGACCTGAGTGGACCCGAGCAGCATGTTGTGCAATCAGTTAGTCTGATTGATTAACAAGCAGCCAAGCTAGATTTTACAGATCCCAGAAAGAAACTGTTCCTTTAAGAGACCCGATGTGTGATCACGCTCGGGCAGCAGATCCTAAAGAAGTCTCGCTTTCTTCATGGACATTTCAGATAATTTGGACTTTGTTAGGAGGTCTAGAGGTCCATGCACAAGTGGCGAATCAGTGAAGTGAGAAGGTGGATTATCCAACTGTTCTGTACTAATTCAGGCCCATTGTGTCACATGCTTCCTGCTCCTGCCAGGACAGTGCCCTGCAAGCTGCATGCTGTACAAGGACAGTCATTGTTCTTGTTCTCGTGGATGGAAAAGAGTTTGTCTGTACGCCGCTTTCACGATGAGTGAGCAAATCTCTAAATTTGATGTTTCAGATCAACCTCTGAAGCTCTGGCTACTCCTTTCATTTCCTTTTAGTTAGAACTAAAAAAAAAAAAAAAACATCAATCAAAGACCAAAAACGAGGGAAACTTTCACCTAAAGATCAGCTGCGTGATCCCACCACAGTCCAAGTGCTCGCTCGTTAGGTTAATTGAGTGTTAGTTGGCTTTAGATGTGGGCGTGAGAGTTTCTAGTTGTGTGTCACCGTGTTAGCCTTATGGTGGACTTGTTTCCTTTAAAGTTTCCTAACTCTGATTCATTAGCAGCTCAATCCAGACACATACAGCGGAACGCAGAACAAACTCTACACTAATTCATGTTTTTAGAAGCGTTTGTGTGCTTGTGTGTTATTCTGTCTGTGAAAACGATAGCTTGAAAAGTTTTAAATGAATTCTGATAAAACTTAAAATTTGGCTTACATCCACCAAAAGCTTCCGGCCAACATAATGGTTTACAAAAATCCTCATAGCTCAGAAACTATGATTCTCACATATATGTCATGTTTGACCTCCGACCTCTCCTTCGAGGTCAGAAGATTGCTATAAAGAGTTAAAGTTTTTTAGACTAACAAGAACATGCTGTTGACCTGCAAGCTGGGCGAGTTGCTCCAGCAGATTGTGTGTTAGAAGGAGTTTCAGGAGGGCAAACTGCAAACCTCATAAAGTGCATTTAAAAAGAACAAAGAAAACTACATTTAATACTTTTCCCTTAAATGTAAATGATGCTAGGAGAGTGAGTCACCTCAGCACAGATTTGTGCTTCTTGTTCACATTATGAACACAGAGCACCTTTACTGTGATAATCAGTAGATAAGTCTGCCAACACCCACGTGAAGCTGTGCATGCATGAGCGCAACAACATAACAGGCTCGCCTGTTTCCAGATTCAGCTGATTGCCTCTTTCAGGATGTTTGTGGTAATTAATAAAATAACTTGCATAAAAATGGAGAAAAAAAAGAAGACGGCATCATTTGTTGTTTATATTTGAAAGTTGAATCCACAGATGGTTCAGACATCTTGGTTCTGTATCGGCACAAAATACTATAAACTGAAGTTTTGCCAGAGGCAGAAGAACTGAGATAAAATCTGAACTCTTGACCTCATCAGTCAGAGGATCTGGAAGCCCTGCTGGGAGAGGAAAGGTCACTGAAACTCAAGCTAAAGCTGTTCTCAATGATCACTTTTGATTCTATGAAAAACATTTCTGTCCTGGTGGAAGTCGTCTATTCCAAGGTGGCAGTGCCCTACAGATATAAAAGATACTGTAGATAAGGGTAGGAATTATTAAGCACTTTCTTCCTCCAGCGTCTAAGCGTGATGTCTTTTAATGATTAGTTTATACATGAAGAACAAATTTAAATACAAACTAAAATGAGTTACTGAAGTGTTATTGGTCAGTTTGCCCTCTGTTTGGAAATCTGAGCATAAACAGAAAAATAAATCCTATTTCTTCTTCGCATTTTTGTTTCTGTTCTCCGCCCCTCTGCAGCGTCCTCTTCTGGGTGCCATGAAGCGCAACTCCTTGCTGAGCGGCCGGCCCATCTGGATGGAGAAGATGGTCCTGGGTCGGGTGAAAGTCCCCCACACTTTCTCCGTCCACACCTACACCCGTCCCACCATCTGCCAGTTCTGCAAACGCCTGCTGAAGGGCCTCTTCCGCCAGGGCCTGCAATGCAAAGGTGACGACACACACGCAATAACACACACAGGAAAGTCTCAGAAAATAGAGAAACCAACAGTCCAAACTCCAAAGATATTCAATCTGCTGTGAAGTCCTAACCTTCCTTCACTTTTTTCTTAATCGCCCTGTGAAGTGTGTGGAGAGACTCTGCAGTACTCTGTGGGAACCATCGGTTACTCTTCGTCACATGGTTATTCAAGAAGTTTAAAATGTTTGATATGTTTTTTGTATGTTTGCTTTTTAGACTGTAAATTTAACTGCCATAAGAGATGTGCAGCCAAAGTACCTCGAGACTGCCTGGGCGAGGTCGACTTTAACGGAGGTGAGTCGGTTTCACCTTTACCGCTTTAATCATCTGAAACCTTTGATGGGCAAAATTTAATATCTGCAGACAGATTCTGACGCTGTAGGCAAAGGACGGGAGATTTGCTCTTGGACTCTTTTTAGTTTCTTCCTGTTGTTGGATTTTTATTGACCGCTGAGGACACTTTGGTTTCATACAGGTAGAGAAGATCAAGGAGGAAATGCAATCTCAAAGCCAACAGCTGCCTTCTCATGACAGTTTATGCGATTAGGTTCTTCTGACCAGCGCAGGGAACAGGAAGTTGGCTATACCAGATTCCATAAAACAGTCACAGTTGTGCCCAGAGGCTAAAACAAAACCGTTAAATGGACAGTTAAATGGGTTCCCACCCTGGCTACTGTTTATCTGTAACACCATATCTGATTTCCTTTTTTATTATTCATTGGAACATATGCTCTCCATACAACAATAAAAGACAGCAGTTTAAATAATAATTAAAATGACTGACTAACACTGAAAAGAAGTCAAAAGAAAATAATAAAAGATTACATGAATAAAATTAGAAAACACAAAACTTTATTTGCTCATTCCCCCTGAGCACTAAAGAGCAGCTTGCAACACAGAATTTCTTGCGCTCAAGGCAGAAAATATTTTTAAAAACCCTCAACTGAGGTTCTCAGAGTTCAAAGTGATGTCAAAAAATTTCTAATTTTGCAGCACTGATGGTACCAAACTCTTAACATTAAGTTTGACTTCATTTCGCTCCCTGATTACCCTAACAATGATTTTCCTGTGGGTGACCTGCTCTACGAGACAATGAAATGAGTGAGGAGTCTATATAAGAAATAAAGGAGACAGAAATCTCACGTGTGCAGAGCTCAGACTTTACACTGATCACGTCAGAGTATTTTTGATCTCCTTTTGGTCCCTTGTAGGCCCCTCACCCCATAACACCATTTTATTTTTTAAATTGGATTGAGAAGCGTTTTCATTTCAAGTCTTTGGCATTTTACACCCAACCCCTGCTGGCCATTAGAGGAACTGCAGCTCAGTGAAATCTTGGGCTGGAAGTTTTAAGACCTGTTCCCAGACTCTCATGTTTTTCCTGTTTCTTCAGAGCCAGCCAGTCCCGGTATGGACTCAGAGGCGACGATGGAGGTGGACTGCGATGTGAACAGCGATGGAGGTCACAGCATGGACGAGCAGGACGAGCAGTCCACCGAAGACAAGATCTTCTTCGAGGGTCCCTGCACAGACTGCGAGAAGGATGACGAGACGGTCAGAACGATCAGGTGAAGCAGACGACTGGAACTGGTGACGGGCTTTAAAATAGCATTATAAAAATCTTAATTTATCCTCATGAGAAAATCTATTGAGCCTCAGTATTGGATGCTTTGTCATAAGTAGAGAGATCATGATATGTGTGATGTGAACAGGTTCGATTTCTCTCGGATATACGGTACAATTTCAAAGTGGGGTCCAGTGTTGGATGGCATGTTTTTACCCCCATCAGCAATAAACCACAAGCATGGCTCACCCTCATGTGGTTTGTAACTGAAATCTACAACAAACGAGTCTGTTCAGTGTTAAGAGAGCATAGAGCTGGCTTTAGAGAACAGAAAAGAAGGAACTCCTCCAAAGACTTGCATACATTTTATTTTTTTATTTGAATCTTTGACATTCTCATTAGTATTGTATTTTTGTGTGGGCTTTTTTTCCTTAAAATGCTTCTTTGCATGTTTTTATTTGGTTTCACGCAGCCCGTCGACAAGCAGCAACATCCCTCTGATGCGTGTGGTCCAGTCCATCAAACACACCAAGAGAAAAAGCTCCACAGTGGTTAAAGAAGGCTGGTTGGTGCACTACACCAACCGTGACAACCTGGTGAGATGAAGCACAAAACACAGACAAACTAAGGTGTCTTTTGAGCTTTTTTAGGCCTTTGGGTGCCTGACATAAACACAGCTGGTCTGTTTGCAGGAACAACAACAAAAGCAGGAAATATCTGAATTCATTTTATAATTAAGTAAAAATATCAATCCAGTCTAATCCTTTGGCTTCGGCTAAAAGCTCTTAGGAGCAGCAAAAAAATTCCAAAAAAACAGACAAACACTAAAAGCTAAAACATTTATAGGCAATATTCACACACAAGACATATGAAACACAATGCAAATATAAAATGTTGTATATTACACTGTAAGCACTAATTGGCTAATGTGAATAGCATTTTTCAATAATGTGCTTCGCTGTAGGAGTTACTGGGAGAAAGGCAAAGCCGTCACTAATCCCAGCGTCGTATTTAGAAAATGTAATAAAAGTGATGTTAATCTCCACCAAAATGTCAAACGTTCTTCCTTTTTTATTTGCTCTACCTCACTGCCAAATTTCAAAAATTTCAGCTTGGTAGTTTTTGGAGATGAACAAACATGGGGCACTGATAACCTACGTCAGCTTTAGCACTGTAGTCTGGAAGTTCGAGGTGCTTCATCAAGTCAGTGCAGAAATTATTAAATCCATTTTAATCACTGAGCTTTGGTTTTTGGTATATATCCACACAATCTGGAAACATGTTCTACATGCAAATGCTCTACTAGAAATTAACAAGCAATTAAGTGCATCATGTGAACACATCTATTGTCATCCAGGGAATTAAATTATTGGCCAATAAAAAGACTCTGTCCTACATATAGTACTGTTTGAAAAGGTTTCGTGTACTTCAGATACTTCCATTTATATCCATCACTCAAAACCTCAAAGGAAAGTCTTTGATTACTGGAAACTAAAAGGGATTTAAAGATTTTTATTTTCTCTCTGGACTCAGATTCAAAGCATTCTCCCTAATGACATGTTTTGTCTTTGCAGAGGAAGAGACATTACTGGAGGCTGGACAGCAAGAGTCTGACTCTGTTTCAGAATGAAAGTGGAGCCAAGTATTACAAGGTAGGAGACCCGGTGAGCCCCAGATCTAGTTTCAGCTGCTCGGCCAAACAAAGCAGCAACGTGAAGAGAAGAGCTGGAGGGAGTCGGGTTCATACCGTAACACAGCATGAACCTCATAAGACATTAACACACATCACTGTCTGCTTGTCCACTGTAATTGTTCCAAGAGCAGGTTGTCTATCATTGGTTGAAAGCTCTGTGTTGATAATGTAACTTAATATATTTAAAGAAAGGTGGCAAAGAAACACTAAAAATATCTGTTGTACCAACACTGACATTGAATAATGCGCCTGGCATTGTAAATGCGCCATTTACTGGCCATTTCAGTAAATGGCCAGTATTTGTATAGCGCTTTACTAGTCCCTAAGGACCCCAAAGCACTTTACACATTCAGTCATCCACCCATTCTCACACACACATTGGTGATGGCAAGCTACATTGTAGCCACAGCCACCCTGGGGTGCACTGCCAGAGGCGAGGCTGCCGGACACTGGCGCCACCGGGCCCTCTGACCACCACCAGTAGGCAACGGGTGAAGTGTCTTGCCCAAGGACACAATGACCGAGACTGTCCAAGCCAGGGCTCGAACCGGCAACCTTCCGATTACAAGGCGACCTCCCAACTCTTGAGCCACGATCGCCCATTGTGATTGTAACAAGAACTGGGTGCATACGTTTGAATTTATTTTAGACTTTCTTTAATCCAAGGACAAACATATACATTAACTCACTCAAATATTTTTAAGAAGTGGTGCTGACGTTTCTACAATGTCTTAAGTTCACGTTGCTAAGGCCTGTTAACTGTTGGTGATCACAATTGGCCTCAACTGGTAGTTCCTCTTTGCCAGCATAAAAGGATTTGTTTGACACCACTCATTGGACTGACCCATACTCAAAACCATGGAGAAGTCCAAAGAACTCAGTGAAGATCTAAAAAGGTCATCCAAGATTCAAGATCATTGTTCAAAAAATTGTTCTTTGGATATGTCACCACTTTGGTGAGGTCTGGAAGACAAACCCAAACTGTCACCCTCGGATGATGGACAACCCAGGGTTGAAGCCTGCCATGAACTGTCCACAGTGAAGTGAGTTTTACGTCACTAGACTGAGTGGTTGCTGACCAAGAAAGAAGCCCCCTCTCCAAAATCAGCACTGTCAAGCTTGACTAAAATTTCCAGCTGCCCACATGGACATGCCAAATAACTGCTGAAGAAAAACTTTATGATTTATACAAGATAAAGAGCCACAGTGATAAGAGGTGTTTGAGAAGTAAAGGTGAGGTTTTCAAACCTACTGTAAAGCATGGCGGTGGTAATATCATGTTCTGGGCCAAAGTAGATGAAATAATAAACAAAAAATACTTCAAATCCACAGATAGACGCTTGAAACTTGGATACAATTAGCTGTTCAAACAGAACAGGCTAAATTTAAGCTTCTGGAATGGGCTTCGCAAATCCTCGACCTCAACCCCATTAAAGATTTGTGGGCTACGCTTTAAAGCCATGTCCATGCCAGGAAACCAACCAGTTTGAATGAACTCTACCAATTCTGCCAATAAAAGGTGTCAAATATTCATATTGAACCAGAAGCTTGTTGGTGGCTACCAACTCTGGTCAACTTGCTAAATATTGGGTGTGATGTTTATATCTGAGCCCATATGTAGACATTTGACCATGTGTGAATGAGAAAAAATCCAAAATAAATTCAAGCTCATAATTCTTGTTTTTGAAGTCATTAAAGATGCATGCTGCGCAATCATTTAACTGGAAAAGCAACAGTTCAAAGAAGTCACTAAAAGACCCAAATTACCACGACATTTATGCCCATGACGAGTGCCTGTAAACTTCAGCTGTGTAATGAACAGCCAGAGCAGCAGTGTGCTCACCGATGTGTTTTTAATGACAGTGCAGATCTGTGGCTTTTATTTATTTTTTTAATCCAATTTTGAAGTTGGACTAAATAATTTCCTTGAAAACTGTGATCACTGAATTCAGCTGCAGCTCCATCACTTCCCTCTCTCATACCTCACGTCCTTTTATCTCGCGCCTGCCACCGACCTGTTGACCTTTAGCACAAAGCGCAGCAGAAATCCTCCTTTGAAGAGAAAGCCAGGGAGGCGGTATGAAGCACAAGGCCGGGGAGGTGGGGTGGGGGATCTGTGGTGGTTTTTGGAGATGTCGGGTCGCTTCCCTGCCGCCTCTTTGGCTCACTGCCACGCTGCCAAGTGCCCGAAGCTTCTAAGTCACGTCCTGCCTTTTAATCAGAGGATGAAAAGATGGTGATGGGAGGGCGTGGCTCGGGGTGAACTTGGCAAAATGTTCAAATGAGTCCGAGGAGCGTGGAGACACCACTGAGCCAATCGCTCTTTTTGAAATGTTTGATCTGGCATGGTTAAGGGTTTGTGGATGGGTGCAGGGTTTCTGCACTCTGCCAGAAAAGGAAGGAAGAAAAGTTTTAAACACTGACATTCAAAGAGTGTCTTAGTTTTAGCAAGGAGAGGAGAGGTGCTAGGATGGAGCCCTCTGGATAATTTCAAGACCTCATGGATGATTTTGACTCTTAAAAAATCAAATCAAATCAGAGAAGATATGTTCTATAAGTGCCGAAATTCAAGTTCAGGCTAAAGGGACCTTTTTAGATTACTTCATCCACAAGACCCAGGATTTAAACTTTCTTTTTTATTCCATAGGAGATCCCCCTGTCTGAGATCCTGCAGGTGGAGCCGGCGCAAGACTTTGGCAGACTGCCTCAGGGTAGCAACCCACACTGCTTTGAAATCATCACGGGCAGCATGGTGTACTACGTCGGGGAGGACAACGGTGGCCTCTACCACAACCCAGCTTTGGCAGCATCTGGCGTGGGACGGGATGTAGGACAGAGTTGGGAGAAAGCCATCCGGCAGGCGCTGATGCCCGTCACGCCCAAGGCTAGCGTCGGGACGGGGCCAGGCCAGGGGAAGGATCACAGTGAGTAACGGACCCTCTTTAGTCTTTGGTCCTGTTCTTGGTTTTGCCTGTTCCTTCTGTACCTTCAGCAGGAAATTCAGTTTTGTGTAAAAAATACGGATGTGACCGCTGTGTCTGAAAAGCCAGTGTAGAAGTTAATAGCCAAAACAAACAAACAAAACCCCCAAAAAAGTCCAGTCATTTTCTTTTCAAGCTCTCAATACTACCATGAACTGAATGGCTGAAAACCTAAATAAATACAGAAGTGTCATAAACCTGCATTTATTCTAATGGCCAGCAGGGGGCGGTGGGTCTTGCTGTAATGGAACATTCTCATTTTTTTTTAACTATGACTTCAGTAGATATGTTATGCTTATGGAAGCCCGTTTCCGCCACTAAATAAAAACAAAAAAGCTAGTATCCATAACTCGAAATTTCGAGTTACTTTTCTCAAAATTTCGAGTTAGCTCTGCCAATCAAAAATATACGTGAATGAGGTCGCTTTCTTGTTACCCGGAAGCATATGACGCAGAGGAACGCGCACTCAAAAACGGATCCCAACAAATTGGCGCTTTCGCGAGTACGTTTGCTGATAGTAACACCATGTGATTCAGCTAATAACACAGGGATTTCATCATTTGTGAAGCCAGGCTGAAAACACTCAGCAATCTGTGCATTCACGACTGGATGTAATGTAGCTTAGCTGTAGCATTTGTAGCTGAGGGCTTCAGCTTCCGGGTAACGAGGAAATGACGTCATTCACGTAGATTACTGATTGGCAGCGCTAACTCGAAATTTCGAGTTACTTTTCTCAAAATTTTGAGTTAATAAATCGAAATTTCGAGTTACTTTCTCGAAATTTCGACATATTAACTCGAAATTTCGAGAAAATAACTCAGAATTTCGAGAAAATAACTCGAAATTTTGAGTTATGGATCCTTTTTTTTTTTTTTAGTGGCGGAAACTGGCTTCCATATATGCTAGCTGCAGGTCATACTGAAAAAAACAAACTAGGAATTAATTTTGTGAAGTATTGTCATTTTTAAGGTCAAAAATTGAGATTTAACCAGTGACTTATCAGACACAATTCAAAACACCAAGATGGCGACCGTGACATTGTTTAGTTTGAGGCTTTTCAAACCAAGATCATGGTGGCTACACCAGTCTTTCTTTTACTCTCTCTATGGTTTACAAGCGTGTAAAAAGACAAAAACAGAATATTTGAGGAATTAGTCTTGCATTTATTCATGTTACATAAGACCCAACCTCTTGAGGAATGGCAACCAATCAAAAATGTGAACCCAATAAGATGACACTCATATTGGCTTGTTCATTCCAGCAAAATTAAATGATTGAAAATGAGGAAGCACCGTCAGTTCTCTTCCAAGATTTAATGGTCCATTGGCTCCCCAATGTGATAAAGTCGTTCCGTACAGTCAGAAACATTCCCAAAGCGTAATGGTTCCACCTCCATGCTTGACTGCGGGAATGTGTTACTGATGGTCTTCTTGGTGCCTTCGGGTCATTAACAAGCTGTGTAGTTTTGGGCTCATCCACCAGCTCTTGTTTGGAGCTAAAGGACGAAGGTGACTGATGGTCATTTTAGATTTCTTTCATTTCCCATTTATCACCTTCTCACTGAGCTTCATGTTGCTCGTCTTCTAGTCTGTTCCAGTCTTGTTCTTTGACATCTCGTTGCTCTTGTCCGTAGTGGTGGAGAGGCTGGAATGTTTGAAACCGGTTCTTTAGCGAGGTGTGCTTTATACACAACAAGGAGAGATCAGGAGTATCTGTAATTGATTAACTAACTCTAATCTGCGTGCCCATTTGGCTCACAGCCAGTCTGTGGAAGCAGGAACTCTAGCTGGGTTACAGGGGATCAAATACATACCTCACTCAATGACACAAGTCAATTTGACTTTTATGTAATGTGTTCTTTCTGGATTTTTGGTTGATACTCTGTTTCTCTCTGTTGAAATGAAACTATTGTAAAAATCGGAAACTGTTCATTTGTTTGTAAATGAACAAACTTACAAATTCAGCAGGAGATAAATTATTTCCCCCATTGTATGTATACTTATAGACATATTTTTAAACCTGTGGATATTTCCACTGATGGATTGCATCTACTTTTGTTGTACATGTAGTAGTAATAATTTGAAAAGCGTTGTTATGGTTTGTTCTACCTCTGACGATCTTTCTGCTGCTGCATCACTGAGCTGATGCACTTCAGTCTCGATACATACAGTCTTTCTATTTTATATTCAGTCTGTATATTTTTAGAAAGATGGAATATCTTTCTAAATTGTATCTTTATGTAATAAAAGGCAGATGTTTGATAATGGAGGCACACCCAGTGAGGTTCATGCACACTATATTAATGCCCATCTTTGCCCTTTGATACAGTAATGGAGTCGCTTCTGAAATCAGATTACTTTTTATGCTTTAATGGACGTGCGTTTGTTTGTTCGCCTGTGAAAAGCTTCCAAATATTGTTTTAGGAGGCCACCGTTACACAACACACACACGCGCATACACACGCCGTCTGCTGGCATTTTAACATGATTGAAGGGATTTCAGAGGATTTTCCGCTTCATCTCAGCTCCGATCCATCTCAGGTTAAACTGTCTCTTTGTCTGAAAATAAGAGTCTTAAGTTTCATCCTTTAAATTAGAGCACCTAAATGCACCTCGTGGAATTAAAGTAAAAGAGCATTAGCTGTTATTGAGCACAGTTGGTGTGTTATAAAAGTGCGGCGCTTCAGGGGACGCAGTCAGCAGTGGCGTTTTCCACTTGTTGAGTAATTAATGCGGAGCTTCAATTTCCTCCTGAAAATGGATGTTTTGTTTTTGAAATCATGGCATCAATAAGTTAATGCACCGGTGATGTAACACCACTTTTTTTTTTTTATTACCTCATAGACACACAGACCGCCACTGGACCTTTATAGTCATGTATAACCGAGGGAAATCCACTCCCACCCAAAAGAAAAAAAGGAAAGAAATGACACTGCTCTGCTGCAGATGCATTAGTGTCAATAAAGTTATATAAATGGAAGCGATCAGCAGGCATGCAAACACTGGTGCTGCGTTTACAGGTCGTGTGGTGTTCTGTGGAGATTATTGAAGCATTAAAAGACTTCATGTGATGTTATCCTTTTTTTTTTTTTTCTTTTTTCAGTGGTCCAACCGTTTTATTGTTGTTATTGTACTGTTATGAAATGTTATTCTATCTGACGAATGATTACATGACATAAACTTGCAGTGGTCGGGGTTTGTCTTTGTTAGGGAACAGCAGTAATCGCACAGATTTAGACAGGAAGAAGCATTTCGTCAATTTAAAAGAGTCAGTATTTACAGAAATAACAGGTTTTTTTTTTTCATATCTGATCCATCCCTGTGGTCAAAGGTGATCACAGTGTAGGGGCTCTTGGTTATCTACCTGTTTTTTTTTTTGTTTTTTTAAATATTGATTATAGATTCTTGATCGGATTAAGCTCTTGGGAATTTCCACGCCATGGATCCAAAATGTTAACTTGATGTTCTCACTTTTGCCTTGTGACATGACGCTCCATCTTCCTGGAAAATGCAGATTGCCAACAAATTGCTCCTGGATCGCTTTCATTTAGCTCATTTCATGGAAACTCAGCAACCTGACCCCCTCAGAATCAGCTGTTTTTGTGCAATAACTTTAATATATTTGATAAAAACATGCTAGTTTATTCGTTTATTCTCGGGTGAGTCTCTAAATCTAAAGACAAAATCACGTTTGGTTTTTTTTTTTCTTAGCACCAGTTCAATGTCTGATGTAGAGGAACAGAAACAAACGTTTGCACTTTGTATGTTTGATCTGATACGTCACTGGAGAAAATGTCACAAGGTGTACAGGAGTGCAGTCCTAGGAATGTTTCGGCTGCTCAAACTCTCAGGCCTCTAGTGAAAGAATTGCATCCCTGGGTCAGAATTCCTCAGCACTCTTTGCAGATGTGTGCTTCCCACTTCGATAAACCTACATCAGCTCTGCATGGTGACCTAAATATCAACAGGCTGCCTATCTACATCAGACTGCAGGTATTGATCGCAGAGGGGTGACCCGATCAAACCCCGGGCAGCGATCCAAAATCGATGTCAGCTCATCAGTTTTCTTTGCACAGAACGCGCCGTCGGCTTTCAGTGTCAGCCTGAATTAATGCTCCCATCACATGAAAGGAGGAGACAGGAAACAGAGGCTTTTATTCTTGTGAGATCTGGAAAGCGATTTGGAGATCGTTGTCACAGCTGGAAACGTCGTCAGGGCTCTTTTCATTGTGCGGTGTACAAAGAAATCCGCATGTTTGATCCCAGCTGGAAATCTCCCATCACCTCTGTCTTTGATAAACAAGGAAATGTTGAAAATGAGATTTTAATGATTTGGAGGTTGGGGGAAAAAACACGTGTTTGCTGTAAGTGAAGGGGGTTAAATACCTGCAGATTTCACTTTTTTATATATATATCTATATATATATATATATCTATGTATATATATATATGTATATATGTATATATATATATGTGTGTGTGTGTGTGTGTGTGTGTGTGTGTGTATATATATATGTGTGTGTGTGTGTGTGTGTATATATATATATATATAGAGAGAGAGAGAGAGTTATAGAGAGATATAGATAAATATGTATATGTATTTTATTTTGTGTCTTCTCAGAGGAACTGTCTATCAGCATATCAGTGTCCAACTCCCAGATACAAGAAAATGTGGTAAGCCATCACACACAAGCAGATTTTTTTTTCCTCTTTATTTCAGATTTGTCGCTTCTTAAAACACAGTTAAGGATGTTCTCACCGTCTGAGGTGCTCTAATCTGTCTTGTTCAGGATATCAGCTCAGTGTATCAGATCTTTGCTGACGAGGTCCTCGGCTCGGGACAGTTTGGGATCGTTTATGGAGGTGAGAGGTCGTGTTAAAATGAGACATATTTTATATGCATTACAGGCAATTACAAACAATCAAATTGATCTCTTTTCTCATCTTCTGCAGGCAAACACAGAAAGACCGGCAGAGACGTGGCGATCAAAATCATCGACAAAATGCGGTTTCCTACTAAGCAGGAGAGCCAGCTGAGGAACGAGGTGGCCATACTTCAGGTGAGACGTGACGAGCTTTATTAATTTAATGTGAGATTAAGTTAGAGCTGTACAATCAATCAAATTTTAATCTCACAATCTCGGTTTCCCACGATGAATGCAGTGATCAAACAATATTTAAAATGAGGCTGAAGATGTAATCGAGCATCATGTTTGAAGAATCCTTTTTATAGTTTTAAAAAATGGATAACATCTTTACAAAACTGTTAATTACTTCATTAGATTGCTCCAGTTGGAATCTGGTTTTCACAGATTGTCTCCTATGTGTGACAGAACCTCCACCATCCGGGGATTGTTAACCTGGAGTGCATGTTTGAGACGCCCGAGCAGGTGTTTGTGGTCATGGAGAAGCTTCACGGTGACATGCTGGAGATGATTTTATCCAGCGAGAAGAGCCGGCTACCCGAACGGCTCACCAAGTTCCTGGTTACACAGGTGAGAACGTGAAAGCTCAGGCGGAAGGAGACACTTTTTTGTCTGTTTTCTTAGGCAGGGTTTATGTGGATGTCTGATAGGACTCTGATAGGAGTCATTCAGTTTGTGACTGTTGGGTCTGCAGATCCTGGTAGCCCTGAGGCATCTTCACTTCAAGAACATCGTCCACTGTGATCTGAAGCCTGAGAACGTCCTGCTGGCCTCTGCAGAGCCGTTTCCTCAGGTTAGTACAAATGCACTTTCCCACACTGAGGCAGCTCACCCAGGAGTTGCAATTGGTTGGAACTTGGTTGCTATTGCGCTGGTCCTTGATGTCATTCAGCTGCTTTCCAGGGAGCCTTGTCTTTCGGTCTGACAGTACTCCACACCAGTGCACTGCAGACCACAAGAACCAGAAGTTTTCATAGTACCGATCTCACCAAGGGTCCAGAGCAGAACGATAGTCGCCGCCACAGCTACCTTCTGTTTAATTATAAATTAGAAGGACGAGGAACTCACGGGAGAGCCAGTGGATTAATGCCGCATTTCCCCCTCTCAACCAGGTGAAGCTCTGCGACTTTGGTTTCGCTCGTATCATCGGAGAGAAGTCGTTCCGCCGCTCAGTGGTCGGCACTCCGGCATACTTGGCACCCGAGGTGCTCCGCAGCAAAGGCTACAACCGATCTCTGGACATGTGGTCGGTTGGCGTCATCGTCTACGTCAGTCTGAGCGGGACATTTCCCTTCAATGAGGACGAGGACATCAATGACCAGATCCAGAATGCCGCCTTCATGTACCCAGCCAACCCCTGGAAGGAGATCTCAGAAGAGGGTAAGGGAACATCTGGACTTGGGTTCATTCATGTTCACATTTGTAACAATTTGTGTGTTTTAACACCGCTTGACTATTCTTCTCCGACAGCCAAAGACCTGATTAATAACCTGCTGCAGGTGAAGATGAGGAAGCGCTACAGCGTGGACAAGTCGCTGAGCCACCCCTGGCTGCAGGTAACCAAACTGCTTTCCTTAGAAGAGTCTGCAGTATCGCATGAGCGTTGTTAAAGTAAATAAAGATTTAATGAAAGTAAAACATTTATTCCCCCCTTTAGGAAAAAATGTAATGAGGTCATAGAGCAAGAAGGGCGAAGGCTGGTTTCTCATTCACTAGTCTTTGTGTAACCACAGGAGTCGCCCCCTGCTGGCCATTAGAATGAATGCAGATTCACGTTGGCTTCATATTTATGTTTTAGACTTGGAAGCTGTGTCCATCTTTTGTGTACAGTCTGTGATGCAGGACATAAAGTTATTATTTTAACTCTGTTTTTGAATGATCAAATCATACCTTAAATCACCGATTTAAAGGGACAGTTGACCTCTATATCAAATATACAACAATAGATTTTCTCAGGCTTATAGACATGCTTCTTAGCAGATTTCCCTAATATGGTCATGTAACACAGCCAAGGGGCAACCAATCAGAAGAAAGTTGGCTTAATAGGGGGGAGGAGCTATAATGGCTTGTTTCAAATGGAGGATGAACTGGTCCAGTCTAACATAAATAAGGATTATTTTGAGCAATGAATCATGCAAAGCTCCTGTAGCAGTCTAAGATGGAGCGAAAGCTGAGCATAAAAAAAAAGTGTTTAATGTTGTCGTTATCGTCCAGGACTACCAGACCTGGCTGGACCTCAGGGAGTTCGAGACACGGCGAGGTGAGCGATACATCACTCACGAAAGCGACGATGCCCGATGGGAGGAATACGCTGACGAGAGAGGCTTGCACTACCCCAAACACTTCATCATGTCTCCCAACCTGGATGACATGGAGGAGGACCCCTAGAGGCCTCGGCCATGTTGACTTTTCTTAAGAGGGTTAGCCTCAAACCCGGGAAACTATTGACAGAAGCGCCGCTGTGTAGGCCGCAGGCTTTCCCCCATGGCGGCGTGTGATGACCCATGAGGACACGGTGATCAGGCAGCGATGCAGCGATAATTCAGGTCCAGAGAATTAAAAATTTTCAAATATTTTATCTTTTTCCAGTTTATTTTTCGTTTCTACAAAGCCATAAACAAACGGATGCTAAGAGCCGAAACACGGAAGCATCGTGTTTTTTCTCCCCAGAATTCAACTTGGGGCTTCAACATACGTCAGCACTGCCAGTGGAGTCGTGGAAGGGCTAATCTAAAACCAAACCAGAGACTCAACTCACTTTTTCAGCTCAATAGCACAGTTTTAGCAGGTGGTCGTTACATTTTAGTTCTAAAAAGCTGTGTAGATGTTAATGTCGTCTTTTGTGACTAACTGGAACTCACGAGAAACAAGCGCTCTCACCCAACTGTAGTTTTTGTTCTTGTTGGGATGTCTTTGCACTATTGGGAAACTTTTTTTTTTTCATGAGAATTTCACTGTCAGTAAGTCTCAGTTTGATCATCTGCAAAAGTTTGAAGCCATGTTAGCCTCCCTCGAGGCTGCAATTACAATCTTAAAATTAGAAAATGAATGTTGGCCAAATAGTCAACAAAACATTTATTCAATGCAGATTAAATTACTTTTATCTGACTAGTTTTGAGAACAGATTTGGCCTTTAAAGCATCAAAACAATATCAATGCTATGTTCCAAGACCTGCAGTTCCTCTAATGGTCACTTGAGGCTGGCCCTACGTCTAACAATGGTTCTTAAGTATGAAGTTTATTTAATGAACACTTCCTGGACTCAAATAAGAAATATTTTTTTATGTACCATTAATTGTTAGTAGAGTTGGTTAGTTTTTCTATTTAAAGAAACTCTTTTGCTAACAGACTTATTTTAGCTGGTGACAGATGCAGACATTATGTTAAAGTTAAGTGGGTATATACATCACTGTCTCCGACCTGTAATAATGTGGCTGTATGGCAGAAACTTTTGCAGAGGAACAAACGTGAGTTATTTTCAGAAACTCTGGATGGGCTGAGAAGAATCGAGCTGCTATTGTCTCCTTTGTCTTTCTGAACTCTAACGTGTTCGTCAATCCCGATCTGACTCCAGCCTGAGAATTTATTTCACATGTTTTATATTTTTGCAAGAAATGTTTTGTCATGTGGATGAAAATATTAAAGATGAACGGCAAAATGCGGGAGAGTCGTCATTGTTGTTCCTGTGCCAGTCGTCTTCTAGATGAGGCTCCAGCACTGTGGAAAAAAACAGGCGGACGTCTTCGCAGGTCTTGACTTACTCCATAGAGTTTGAGTTTTTCTGGCATTTCCTTTGAGCACTCTCAAGACAAAAACTTTGCCTTCATTTATCAGTCATAGGAAGTGATTTAAACCCTTCATCGGGCACCAGCAGTGTTTTACTCGAGGACTACTTGCACTCTTGTCACACTTCGACAGCCTATCCAAGTTTGCATGTTCTCCCTGTGCCTGTGTGCGCTCTCAGACTTCCTCTCACAGTCCAAAGACATGCGTGTTAGGTTTACTGTTTGCTCTAACTGACTGTAGGTTAGTCCCGTGATTAACTAATGACCTGGACAGGTGTTCCACGTCTCACCCTGTGACAGCTGAAACCTTGTGACCCTGCACAGATAGAAGAAACTGATGGAAACACAAATTATGTGGGCAAAATGTTTTTAAAAAATCAGATTATTTGGGCTTTTTTTGTTTTGTTTTGTTTTTTTTGTTTTTATTTTGAAAAATTGTAGTGTGGGTTTAATAACTGACCATAATTATAAATAAGCAGTAATTAGAGAGCCAGAGATTTAAATATGCAAAAAAAAAATTATTAGTTCATCAAGTTCAGGGCTGGAGTCTATCCCAGCTACCGTTGGGTGAGAGGCGGGGTACACTCTGGACAGGTCAAAGGACTAACACACAGAGGGACTGACCGCCATTCACACCAACTTAGAATCACCAAGTGATCTAACCCAACTAACTGTGTGTCTTTGGACTGTGGAAGGAAGCCCGAGTACCTGGAGAGAACCCACGCAAACATGGAGAGAACACGTGAAGTTCATGTGGGGGGGATTTTGTCAAATTTTGAGATTCGACTGTGTCCATACCAAATCTGACCAAATTAATGAAGACTAACACAAATCTTTATTTTATTCCTTTATTTTTAACTTGTTTCAGTTAAATAATAAGCTCTGTGGAACAAATATTAATGAAGGTTGTAGATCTTCAGTGTAGATCTTTTATAAACTGCTCGCAGTGAGGTTTGTGGATTTCTTGAGGAACGGATCAGTTTTGGGTCAATACACATTACTGCTGCTGCTTTTGTTTTTTTCAATTACTATTTTAATAATTCTAAATAACCACTGCACTGAATCGAAGGCAGGTCTTTTCTGAACAAGTTCCCCTTAAAATTGGGCAACGTGTACATACATATTTTGGTTGGATGTAGCATGAATTTGAATTTGGGGTGGACTGTTTAAGCTACACACAAAGTCTGATGTATGTATTGTGAATTAGCTCCAATCTCAAGGATTTAAAAAGCACAAGTGTTTCTAAAATTTTGGATGCCGGTGGCAGATTCAAGGTGATAAACGTTTCGAACGTCTTCGCTCAAAACAGGTTTAATGAAATCATGCAATCCCTTCCAAATGTACTAGTCAGACTCTTCAGCAAGGGACACCATGAATCGGAGGAAAAGCTGATAGCGATCTGCAGCAGGATGTTTGGAAATGATCATTTAATTACCAGTCCTGAACCGGGTCGCTGCTTGTTTTGGCAGCAGCGACCCCACCGCCACTGCCACCACATGTAACCGAATCTTTTAATTTCTACCGGAGGAGCGATGGGCTCGTTGTGAATGGCTGCTGCACAACAGTGAGCTCAGCTAACTGCTTCAAGATGTGCAGGATGGCAGCCGGCTGACCAATGGAACGAGATCCTCCTACGTGAGATGACCTATGACCTGAAGTGCTGCACAGTTTAATCCAGTCATTCAGTGTTTGGTGTCCATAATCTGACAAGAACAGTCCACGAATGTTTTAATGTTTTGAAATTTTTATTTTATTTATAGGTCATAAAACTACAAAATATTTGTTAAAACACATCAGAACATGATCTTTTAAACCAACAGACATCTCGTAATGTCCAAACTCTCACACTCCCCAAGTTAAAGTGCCAAAAACTGCAGTTCCTCTAATGTCCACTTGAGGCTGTCTCCAAAAGTCCCCATAGACTTCCATATTAAAAAGTTCAACTTTACAGCAGAAACAAACATGTTTACAGCTACAAAAGAACAGTTTTGGCCTTTTTGGATAGTTTCCTCCTTCATAATGACTCTACAGGAGTGAATCTAATTAATGACTCACCCATTTTGGATTTCACACAGGCTTAAAGGAAGTGATGAAGCAGCTGTCTGCTCGTTTTTAGCTCTGTAAATCTCTTTATTGTTTGCTTTGTGGTGCAGTCAGTTCAAGAAGTTTGGGACAGTGTAGTTGTTTGCACTCACTACTGACTCGACAGCCAAAATTTCAAAGTCGTCTCTTTCAGGCGAACTTGAGCTCGGTGAATCCGGCCACAGGCAGCGGTGCCGGGCTCTTCTTCTCAAGCTTCAGCCCCTCTGGCTTCTGGGGTTTGGCAAGGCGACTGGGGTGCAGCAGGCTGAAGAAATGGAAGCGCTCGCCCATCTTGGCGGGGTTGGTCAGCATGTTGTAGCTGCTGCTAAGCTGCTTCCTGGTGGACGGGTCGCTGCAGTTCCTCAGCAGAACCTGCGGAGAACAACCGGGGGTTAAAGCCTTGGGGCATACTGTGTGTGTCTGATGTCCTGGTTTTCTAACTGTGGGCCACAGCGTGTCACCCAGAAACACTAAAATGTTTGGATCATCTTACAATCATACGATGTTTTACTTTTCTTTGTGCTCATTGTTTTAGTTCTGTCACAAAGTAAGTTTCACTGAACTAACAGCTTCACCTGCCCAGAAATGGCTACAATATCTCTGCTGAAAGTTTTTCCCTGCACAGCATTTTTCTGAAGAGGTAATATTTTTAAACTCGTGAATGAATTTTTGCATAAACCTGGTGGGAATGCACCCTAGGTCTGTGTACTCAAATTTTAACCTGAAACTAAGAAAAAGGAGCAGTGTGTCACACTCTTTGGTGTTGGATTTCCACCAAATGAGGAAATGACACTAAAAGAAATCATGCTGATTGTTTTTATTGGCATCTGTCAGTGATGAAGACTCACCTGCATCCTGGTGTCAATACCCATGTTCTTCAGGAACATCCTCTGAGTGACGGGGCCCAGACAGGCCACGCCTCCTCCCGCCATCCTCCGCAGATAGTTGAAATCCACGTCGGCGGTGAGGTCGGCAGAGCCAGGGGAGGCGAGGACGTCATGAAGCTGGTGACCTTTAAAACCCTGACCAACAGCAAAGGAGCAAAATGATGAGCAAACCTATGATGGGTTCAACGCAAAATCTTATTTACAGTGGCAGTAGCAGCTTCTTACACAGTTTTTCCTTCAAACTACATGAGGAGATGTTTAAGAAGTACAGCATGAATAAAAGGTTTAAAACTATTTCTAACCATCTAAAACGATTCTAACCCAGTAAAAAAAAAAAGCTGTGAAATCTTGGCAACCTCAGAAGAAGAATTGAGGAAGAGGAGCGACGGGCCGGTTGACCCTGGTTTCCCCCTGCCTGACGCACAGGAGCCTTTCTGCTTCCTACAGCTGCTTCCTTCCACTAGAGCTGAACAAAACATGCTCACATGAAGGTCTAAACCTCAAACTGGTCCTCACGAAGACAAAAGAATTACAAAGCACGACAGCTGGAGGACACACGGAGTGCACTGTATGTGATCAATAAAAACGACAAAGACTCAACATACATCCAACTCTGAATTGTTCCTATCAAAATGTGTGCATGAGGTCTTAAAACACTGATGGAAGTATTAGAGACTGCATTAACGTCAACCTGTTTTTACTACTGTTGTGTAAAATAAGCAGGTCCGTTGAGCTGCTCTAAAGCTTTATTCCTGAAATGATTGTTTATTAGTTGATTAACTGCATACTCATACTTACTAATTCAGTTTAAACACTAAAGCATTCAGTTTATTAACAAAAATCTTTGGTTGCAGCCTAGCAGCAGCTTCTGAGGCTACAACATTTAAGTGCACAAAAACTGCAGTTCCTCTAATGTCCACTTGAGGCTGTCTCAAAAAACGAGTCAGTTCCCATACACAAAAACGTCCAACATGTTTACAGCCTGCTACAAAAAAACTGTTTTGGCTCCTGGAAAGCTTCACCCTTCAAAAGAACTGTATAGGGGAGATTTTTTCCCAGTTCATTCACATTTATACTCCATTAATGCTTAAAGTTAGGGGCGTGGTCACTCTGGCAGACAGGTAACCTCGAGAGAGGAAGCAGTGTTGAAAGATGAAAGTCTTGGATGATATTAGTATGTTAATTAGCAGGTATCTGTATCAGCTGTACAGTTTATGATAAAGCGTGCTAACATAGCTAGAAATGGTGGTAACCTCCATCTTTTGTGTACAGTCTATGGCCAGTCCCTCTTGTTGTTAGGCGTAGTTGGATAAAAACTACCAAACATGAAAGAAAAATAAGTCTTACCATTCTGTTGTATTCGCAGGTATCAGTAATTTTATAACTAGCGTGAATGACATCCCAAAAATCCCTCCTTGAGGCCCAGGTGGGGTCACAGTGGGCAGACCCACCCTGCCCACTGTGGGACTCAGTAGCTGCACATGTAGGGCACATCTGCACTGTGCACTGCCCACAGTGGGACCCGCAGTGTACCCACCCACCCACCCACTGTACGCCCACACCCTAGGTGAGGGCTGCCCTACGTGCCCCACACACGTCCCACTGTACGATGCCCACATGTGCCCCACAGTTCCATTTCACGCTGGCACAATCCATCGCAGTAACCGGGGGATTTTTTACAATATGCAGACTTGGACGTTTTTATCTGGCTGACTTTGAACATATGTGACACAGGAAGCTTTAGCAGACGGGCTTGATGTGTGTGTCGTACTCTGAACGTGTCCGTCTTGGTTCCATTGTGGCCATAGTCGATGATCAGCGCCGCACCGCCATCCTCTATGATGCGCCGGGCAAGCTGCTGCACAATGACCCCGCCCTCTGCAGACACTTCCACATGATCCCGCTTTTCATCTGCCTGACACACACACACACACAGTAACTTAATAATACATTGCTTCACACTCTATCATCTCTGCTGGAGACAAAAACATGGCTGGACTGTAAACACACACAGGTCAGGTTTCCACCTTTTAAAGGTGGACTGGACATTTTTTGGAATTATTTATTAATCAAAAGCTGAAATTTCCTCAAGTTCGAGCTTCTCAAATGTGATGTTTTCTTTTCTGCTTTATTTAGCATTCATTTTTCTTTGACTGGAACAAATGACACTTACAGACGTCTTGTTGAACTCTGAACATTTTCTCTTTTTCAAACAGTCCATAAACAAATGCAGTGTGATAAAATTGATCGGAACAAGTGAGGAGAGTTCAGTTCAGCAGTTCGTCTCCTGTTTATAAAAAAGCTGAACTTAATTTCTCATTTTGTCTTCCTACATTTCCCATGATACCTCATAAACAACCCTCAGGTACAGTTATCCATCATTTAAGGTGGGAAAAGGATCATTTAAAAGGTGAATCTTCACTACAGACGCAGAAATAACATTGGCTGAAACAAAGTTTCAAAAATCGGTGAGATTACGATGGCCACACCCTTCTTTTATAGTCAGTTAATGAGCCAGAAATAGTAAACAAACATTTTTTTCTTCCTTTCTGTTGCCTTGCAGATCCCTCAAACCATCTTAAGGGGGTTGTATCTGCAACAGACGAGCTTCATCAGTTTGTATTCATAATCATAGCTATGACACCATGAAGGCTGAACCAAGCCCCTTGCCACCCACAGGGATGTGCACCTATTGTGAAGGCAAACCAAGACACCGTTCCCAGGTTGCAATCAAACCAGCCGGCATTCAGGCATGGGTGACGCCCCATAATGAGGAAATAAAGACTGACGAACCCGCTGCACCTCCTGACCCGGACAAACAAAATGTCTGGTTACTGTAAACTCATCGAAACAACGTTAGTGTTCTTTGGATGGTCAGTCAGGTCCTGGCACAAAGATTAGTGATCTTCATATGTCACATTTTATGCAACCTCCACGTGGAGCATCACGACTACCAGGACCTTTCGCACCATTTACACCACGGGTGGGGGAACTCCAGGCCTCAACGGCCGGTGTCCTGCAGGTTTTAGATGTGTCCCAGCTGATGACTTCAAACTGTTCCAAAACTACATCTACTTAAGTGTTTATATTTTCCACAGTGCAAAGGAGAAACAATTCCCCTTTAATCCAAACATCCAGACTTTTATATCCTTGGAGGTTTATCTGAACTTACAAAAGCATTTTTTTTCACCCACTTTAAAGACTGATGTCCTTCAGTCTTTTAAAAGTTGTGGAAATTGACTCTTCACACAGACTCTCTGAGGTTTGTTTTACAGTCCTCATCTGGTTTTTTATTGCCCACATTTATGCCATCTATACATCCACAGCCTGCTTGATTTGGCCTCTCCAGCTCAGCTCAGACACTTTGAACATCCTGCCAAAGGTCTGACATCATCATCATTATTACTGTCATCATCTTCCTCGGCAGCAGAGGCAGAAGCGGGTCTTAATAAAAGGCGGGATTCATTTCTCTTTGAGGTCATCTGAACTTTTAAAATTCAAACAATGAGCCACTTTATCTGGTTTCAAGAACCAGAGAGGCCTTAATAAACTGTGATGTGGTAACCATAAAGGAGTGTAGATTTTATTTGGAAACTGTAAAAAGCAGATGTTAATAAATGTGCGCTTTGCTTTCCTGGACACAGAAGCTCTACATTTACTGACCTGCACGAGCGACGTCGAGGCCAGGGTCGGAGCCGGCGCCACGACAAACCTCAGCGTATCCGGCTTCTCTGAGTCGATGTCCACCAACACCTCCCTCCAGCCTTTCTCCGTCCTCTGCCCCAAACAGAGAAGCAGACATGTTTAGATGGGCCTCTGTGGACAAAACAGCTGAAAGGCGTTCTTATTATGAGGGCGCTGCAGGTGTCAACAGCAAACATCAGAGGAACAGCCACTCAGAAACCTTTGCACAAGACATGAAATCTCTGTTTTTCATATGGTTTTATTTAAACTTAAAGCAGAGCATAATGACTTCGCTACAGGTTTTTCTTGTTAACACAAAGATTCACCAATTTTCACTTTGCTAAAACTCAAATACGGAAAAATTAATCAAAGAACAGTCACTGCTAAATCACACAAATAACCTATCATATAAACAGCCTCTTTCACCAAACACAGCCGTTAAACACTTGGCATTTTTATGGACTTCTTGTGTTTTGATTTGGTGCCATCTGGTGGTAGGAACAATCATGACAGTGTAGTCAAATGCAATGCAAGACCACAGTATACAGAGAGGACTTTAAGGACTAATATGACAGTAAAGAAAAAGCTTTATTGCTACATAAATATTGCACACACTGTGTTTTTAAATCTCACCTGGAATTTGTGAATTGGCAGGGCGTCAAAGAACTCATGAGCGACAAAGACACTAAATCCTGGAAGAAGAGGAAAAACTCAATGAAGATTAGATAACCTTTATTAGTCCCACACGTGGGAAATTTGTTGAATAAAAACAGAGAAAGACAACCAAGACTAGCACAAAACGGTAGCCCATAATTACATAATCTAACTGCTAAAACTTTAGTTACAAAAAATTACGAGAAAGTAAAGAGGAGATAAGAAGGAAGCGCAGAATGAGCGGAGCTGCTGTAACAGGCTGCCACGCACGGGGGGCGCCGGAAGAGAAAAAACATATTTTAATAGAGATTAAAAGCTAACACATAAAGAACTCAAATGGAAAACAGTAACAGTATAAGCCTGAAGCCTGATAAAGCCTGATGTCCTCAGATCAATTCAGCACTGAAAATACTCACTGTCAAAACCACAAACTGTATATAAAAACAGGGAACACTTCCTCAAACCTGCATTTTTTTATTGTCCACCAGAGGGCGACTCCTCTGGTAGCAGAATGGCTTCTTATTGTAAAGATATTTCTGAGGTAATGACCCAACTTTTCATTTGAAGCACAAGTAGAGGCTTTCCTAATGACCTTATGGACTCGGTGTTAGTAAAGTCTTACTGAATAAAACACGAGGTTTAATATGTGATTAACAGTCTAATTTAATGTTGATGTTAAAGTAGGGTATGATTTGATGAGTGTGCAGTGTACCTCACTTGTCAAATCTGGCTTCCAAGCATAAAATGTCGATGGCCAAAACACTCATAAAACAAAACAATGACTTTGGTAACCAGTTTCAGGTATTTGTCATTTTAACACAAACTCCTAAACTATAGATGGACTAACTGTGCTTATGTGCTTACTTTAACCAGGGAAAACCCTGCTAACATCTTCAGGTTCTCTAATTTTGTGGCATGGAGATGTTCCATATCAACCAGTATGACCACAGCCTGCTTTCTGCTCCGGTGTACCTGTCGGGACATCGTCTAACCGGCGGTACCACGACACCGGTAGCCCTGCTTCAGTTTCTCCGCGGCGGTAAACCAGATCATCTTCTGCGTCTGCCTCCTGGCTGCGGTTTCCTGTCAGATTCTGAGCCTGAAGCGCACTCAGAGCCGGACTCACCTCGACCAGGTGCAGCGACACAGAGGCCCCGCCCAGCACCGACTGCAACTGACTGAACACCTGAAGAGAGAAAAAATTGCAACTTGATGACACAGATGTTTCCACTTTGGGGTGAAATCTTTAGTCTTTCATAGAAAAGCATTAAGCCTGTCCGACGTACTCTGAGGACGTCGCTCGCCAGCGATCCTTTTCCGGGTCCGAGCTCAACCAGCTGCAGCTGTTTGGGTTGACCAGCTCCCATCCACTCACTGATGATCCACACTCCGATCAGCTGGAGGAGACCAAACATGTTTGAACCAGCAGGAGAAGCACAAAGTTTTCTTATCTTACTGAATCTAAACGTGCTGCTTTCAAGGAAAGTCAAGTCATTTCCGCCATATGTAGCAGTACAGTACACAGTGAAACGAGACAGCATTCCTCCAAGACCATGGTGCTACACATAACAGTAGAGACAGGACCGCATAAAGTGCAAGTGTGTGAAAATGGCAAACAAACAGTGCAACAGCACAATACAGACACAACACGGTGCAGAGAGCTTCATACCTGGATCACCAGGTCTGTGGGTCTGTGACATTAAACAGCTGAACTTTATGAAAAGGAACTTTTTTTTACTGTACATGAACACTGATTTCAAGCAGCATGAAAAAACACAAAAGCCCTCCCTGTAATGTGTTTATCTTACTCATCTGTCTTCTTGTCCTGATCATATCATATTCACATCATACTTATCATATTCCAGGGTTTAAACAAAGGACAACTCACAAAAAAAACTTCTTTAAAACCAGACTGCCTGTGATTTATCTTTTCGATAGGAGCCAATTTTTTTTTTTTTTTTTTTAAAGTATGTATGTATTTTATTATACATTCATAGTCATCATATGCATTCATACTGAAAGTCTGTATTCACAAACTGTATTCACTTAGCCTCTGTGCTAAGAAAATGCATTGACCGACCATAGGTGTTTGAAGCCACAATCTCAGTTCCAAACTCTTTGAGCCTCTGAGTCATCACTTTTTCCGTGTGACTCCTGGATTGCTCAAAGATCTCGTTTTTTAAGTACGTTTTTAATTTTGTTCATTCCTCAAAAAGCAAGAGGACAAGCAAAAGCCCACAAACTGTGACCAGCTCTGACACGGTCAGAGCGCCAATGAAGCAGGAATTTATCGTCATCGATCAGCATTTGACCTAGAAGCTGATCCCACGTGCCGTGAGAACAGGGCTGCGTCATTTTATACCATACTTGCAAATACCGCTATAAATTTTTACATGATATAAAAGCATCATATCATGATATCTATGACACAGGACCATCCTGTTATTCTCCCCAGCATGCACAACAACTGAAAACAAATTAATAATCATTTTTAATGAGGCCATTTTAATTTTTAATCCAAAATATTTTGGAACATATTTACTATTGATTAAGTATGTGTCAACCGCTAACAGTAAAATGACCGACGAAGGCCGATCAAAGACACGTTTACCTGATGTGAACAGTGTATATCAGAGGCCGGCCGAGTGGAAACATCATGTGAAATGAAACTGAAAGTTTGAGGGGTTTTTCCAGCCTCACCTCTCCAAAGATCTGGCTGATTTCTGGTGAAGTGATGAAATCTCCTTCAGGTCCCAGCATGTTGTTCCTCACATAATAACCCTGAGAGGGGGAAAAACAAACAAGGAAAAGATACTCACTAAAAACAGGAAAACATAAAATGTAAAAACAACGACCTCTTTTTTATGAGCTGATTATTCCTCTCAAATAATAATGGCAATAAAAAAGAAAAGCTGGCATTTACCTGGAAGTATAATCTGATGATAATACTATCATCAAATCAATCAGTTGTTTGGACTATAAAATGTGAGAAAATGTTAAAATGACTCTTAATGTTAATGTCTAATTTTGCACACAAGAGTTTTTCCATTAGAGAGGAAATACCAAAATAAAAGCACAGATTATAGCTGACATCCTTGTAGTCTTTGGACCTCTCCTGTTTTCCTGTATTTTCTCTCATATACTTGCGGTTAAAGCAGTGGATGTTCAATCGATACGATCTAGAAAATAGAAACATATGAGTGTTTTCCCCTCATTCACAGTGGCTCTTGGCATCATTAGTGATGCCTTAAACCCCTTCAATGGAATATAAACAACCCCTGACTTGACCTGACCTGGCAGCTTCCCCTGCCCTGTGTGAATATCAGAGTCAGTATCATGTGGAAGACGCCACTCTAACACAACCAGCTGCTGCTTTTACCTGCTAACACTATCATCGGATTGGTGGTTACCACAAAGCCCAAGAGAGTTCAGACCACAGGAGTCACTGTGAGGTCTGGGTGTTCATAATTTGACACATTCCAGATGTAGGACGGGTCTTTAATTACTAAAATGTATTTGGTAATCTTGGATTGCTCTCTTTGGAGCAGCTACAGACCTATCTCTAAGTTACCGTTAATCGCTAAGCTTCTAGAAAAGGTTGTGTCTAAGCAGCTTATGGCAGCTCTGGACAAACATGGCATTTACGATAAGTTTCAGTCCGGTTTTCGTCAATTTCACTCCACGGAGACAGCTCTTCTTAGGGTCTCAAGTGATATCTTGATGAATAATGATGCAGGAAAATGCTCTGTTCTACTCATGTTGGACCTCACATCAGCTTTCGACACAGTTGACCATCACATCCTCATTGAAAGGCTGAAAAAATGGGTTGGTGTATCTGGAACTGCTTTAGAGTGGTTCTCCTCTTATCTCCATCGCCGATCCTTTTCTGTGGCAGTCTCCGATTTTAGGTCATCCTCTACCTCCCTTACTTATGGTGTCCCTCAAGGGTCAGTTTTGGGGCCTTTATTGTTTTTAATTTATCTTCTCCCCCTCCAGCATATAATGGGCTCTTTTGAGGACATTTCTTATCACTGTTATGCTGATGACATTCAGTTGTACGTTTCTTTTATGCCCGAGGATTTATCTAAGCTTCAGCGTCTGAATGATTGCTTAGATTTGATCAAACGTTGGATGGCTGCAAATTTCCTCCAACTCAACGAGGGGAAAACCGAAGTCCTCGTATGCGCCCCTGATAGGTTTCTATCGCAGATAGTGAAAGCTCTTGGTCCTCTCTCACTTTATGTTAAATCCTCTATCAGGAATTTAGGTGTCACCTTTGACTCGAGTCTCACATTGGATGGGCATGTGAAATCTCTGGTTTGGTCTTGTTTTTATCATTTGAGAAATGTGGCTAGGCTAAGCCCGGTTTTATCTCGCTCTGAACTCGAGATTGCTATACATGCATTTATTTCGTCACGCTTGGATTATTGTAATTCGCTGTTTATGTGTCTAAGCAAAGGTTCTCTGGATCGTCTGCAGGTTGTGCAAAACGCTGCAGCTAGGCTTTTGACAAAATCCTCCAAGTACTCACATGTGACACCGTTATTATCTCAGTTACACTGGCTTCCTGTTAAATTTAGAGTTGATTTTAAGATCCTGGTCTTGACCTACAGAGCTGTGCACGGACTGGCACCTGCCTACATCTTTGATCTGCTACAGCCCTATGTCCCTAGCAGGTCTTTGAGGTCATCTGATCAGGGCTTACTTGCTATAAAAAATACTAAGAGGAGGACTAAGGGTGATAGAGCTTTTGCCACTGTGGCCCCTAGACTGTGGAACTCTCTCCCCCAAGCATTAAGAACTGTGGACTCAGTAGCTGTTTTTAAAAAACAACTCAAAACTTACCTTTTTAAAACTGCTTTTGGTTAATTTTTTGCCTGTTTTATTTTCTCTTTTTTCTCTTTTTAAATCTTTTTATGACTTGTAATCTTATGTGCAGCACTTTGTGATTCTGTCTTGAAAGGTGCTATATAAATAAAAATTTATTTATTTATTATTTATTGAATTAATTACAGAAGACCCGTTCTGCTTTTCCTTATTCTCTGTCATATATGCCCTGTTCTAATAGTGGAAGTTCATGTTAAACATCACCAAAGTTTTAAAATATGAGGTCAGTGTATGTGTAAGTAATCACTGTGAGCCAGAAGCTCTGAACACCCAGTTTCATACAGCTTTTTCTACTCCTGGATCTTCATAACATGGGAATAGGATATCCCTAATATAGTCATCTCAGGCTCAGAAGCCACGCCCAGCATAGGCACCCAATCAGAAAAAAGAATTTAAGTTTGTTACAGACAGAGGATGACCTGAGAGACTGAACTAAGGCCCAGAAAGACACAAATAAGGGTTATTTAAATTTGTTATAGTAAAGGCAGAGGATTCAAAAGTGAACAAAAGCTTTGCTTTTGAATTCTGATCCATGACCTGCAAGTGGTACTCTGGCACACACTTAAGGTGGAGTTGATCCATGACCTGCAAGTGGTACTCTGGCACACACTTAAGGTGGAGTTAATCATTCTGTACCTTCACAGGGTTGGTGAGCACCTCCCTCATGTACTCTGCCACAGGGATCGGCCCCGTGGCTTTTATTTTAGAGGTCAGGTGGCGCAGCATGGAGGGTGGTTTGTTGTTTCCATCAGGTGCAGAGCTGCAGGAGAGTTTGGAAGGGGCTGCTTGCCATCGCACTGTCACACAGAAACATTCAATTCATACATTTAAAAAAAGCTTTTATTTTTTTCTGAAGGGGGGGGGAAGGAAGGAGTATTTGACCCCAAAACATTAAATCAAATTCAGTAAGCCATTTTTATTCGACTTTATTTTCCTGTTTCATTTAATGACATTTTTTACTTCATAAAGATACTTTAGATCCCGTTCAGGGGTCGCCACGGCAGATCACCTGCCTCTATCTCATACCGTCCCCATGTTTATCTACACTAATAAACTATTAATTGAATTTATTATCTGAATTGACCTCTCACCTGCTGCTGACGGCCTGACAGGGTGGATAAAACCTCTGCTGAGCAGCTGCTGTGCTTTAACACAGAGAAGAGCCCTCATTCTGCTTCACAGGAAAGAACAGAACCACCTCATTACTGGATTTTACTTTTCCACATGGAGGGACTCTCTGCTCTTTGACAGCACAGCGGCTAGCCGGTTAGCTTCAACTACGAGGCCATTAAGGATACAAAAACAACAGAAACCTGCCGTCGGAGGCGACGTTTCATCTCCTGGTACACAAGATAAAAACGTCTGAATGCGTTTATTGATATCCGTGTGTAAGTTACAGCAGGTCAAACGCTACACCGTCCCCGTGCAAAAGCGTTAAAGCAACACATGCTAACGCTAAGCTCGTCGCAGTAATAGAGATACCATCCGGTTAAGCGTCAAAATAAAACTTAAAGAAAATGAATCTCAACGAGAGTGATTAAAGATATACAGTAAATATAAATTATTGTACGAAAACCCAAAGCAGCAATAAAACAATAAAAATGATACAGTAATAGTATAAATAGGCCTACATTTTTCTAATGTATCTGAATTATGTTTCATGCCCATAAACTTGATACATTCTGCACGATTTGAAAACCACAGCGATACATTTTTCTTCTTTCTTAATCTTCAGTCTCTGTGAATTTGTCTCTATTTATTCCAGAGCACATTAAGCCAACACCTGCCCTTCAGTGTCCCGTTACATTTTTAAGTCCGTTGTGGAAAGTAGCTTTCCCATTAATAGTCATTGACATTTTATTTTGAAAGATCTTTCTCCATTTCCTTTGACATCGTGTTTTAAAACAGCACCTTGACGCTTCAGACGGACAACAAACGCTGTGATTGGAGGACAGACGGTTACGTAGGGGATAAAAAATTTAAACTCGTTTTTAATATTTGATTTAATATTTTTTTAGCGTGCTCATCAATATAATTTACCGTAGTTATTTGTGTAAAATATCTCATTTAGATTTATTTGTTTTTATGTAACGAATCAATCAAAAAAAAAAAAAGTAAAGCGTGCGTGTTGCCAGATTGGCCGGAAATGCCGCCAAAAATCTTATGTTAATTTGTGCCAAGTATCGACATCACACCTCAGTCATATATGACTACAAAAATATAAAAATAAAAACCGATGCTGTCTGTTATATATCTTATATCTGAGGTTCATTTCAAATAAAGATCTAAACTAACTTAGAAGGGATGCTTCTCTGGGAGACCAGAACTTGCCTGAGAATTGTTACATTTTAAAGGGTTCTTCTGTAATAATGCGACTAATTGATGGTTACCAGTGTAAAAACTACATTACGTCAATTACAACCTCCCAATAGTCAATTCGGGCTGCTTATTGTTCACAAATGTGAAAAATATTGGCTAACACATAATGACCTTGTACAATTGTATAATTACATTTTAAGATTTTTATAAATTTGTATTTATTCTAAATTCTGCTACCAGGGAGCTGGTTCTCATTTGATGTTTAATGACAATAAATGGATTCTGAGTTGAATTCTGATAGCACCCCACTATGAGAGCTGGCAACCGTGCACCGGAAACGTTTCGTTCAACATCCGGGTCAGTTTTCCTCACGCTGCAAACAGCATGGCAGCGAAAAACAAGCAACGTAAAAAGTCCAAAAAAGTGACATTTGAGGCCGAAGAAAACGAGCCGGAGGCGGAAAACAGCGGCGGAGAGGAGGATGAAGGTGAAGAGAAGAATACGAAAGAGGAGGAGAGAGAGGAAGAGGAGCTCAGTCTGGAGGAGGTTTTACGGCTCGGAGGAACTAAGGTGAATTTACCTGGTGAAACAGGGCCAACACTCACAAACAGAGTCAGAGAGCGTTTTAACGTGTGGAGGTCGGTTTGTTTTTATAGCTTTCTGAACTGACACGAAAGTTTATGTGACGTAAAAGCACAGTCACCGGACAGTTTATTAGGTACACTTTGCTGTTACTGGGTTGGATCCACTTTTGCTTTCAGAGCTGCCTTAATTCTTCATGGCATAGATTCAACAAGGCGCTCGAAACATTCCTAGGAGATTTTGGTCCTTAATGACGTGATCGTATCAGACAGCTGCTGCTCATCCATGATGCGGATCTTCTGTTGGTGCTCTCCTGTATTGAGCTCTGATGCTTTTGGAGGCCATTTGAGTACAGTGAACTCAGTGTCATGTTCAAGTAACCAGGAAGGCTGTGGTGTTTTAACAATGCTCAGTTGGTACTAAGGGACACAAAGTGTGCCAAGTAAATATCCCCACACCATTAGACCGCTGGCTGAACAGTTGTTATACACTCAGGATGGATCCATGCTTCCACGGTATTATTTACATAAATAAATAAAAACGTATCAAATAAAGTAAACATTTAAATACAATTTATACACAAATGTTAATCAGAATTCTTTGTCAGGTATTTTTAATCTTTTCTTTGTGGTTCTTCTCTACGTCTTTAGGCCGACTATGTCCTCCTCGCCGGCCTCGAAGACTCCAACGAGCTTGTCGATGGCGGCATGAAAGGAGCGATAGATGACCTGGAGGAGGGTGAGCTGGAGTCATTCATCACCAAGCTGGGCATCCGGGCATACGCGACGCAGCAAACCATTCCGGACAAGCCTGAGGGAGAAGCTGCCACGGCTGCTGGCGAGAAGAAAGCTAAAAAGGTCAAAGTGGAGAAAGCAGAGGAGATGGCACCTGACACTCAGCCCAACGTCATCAATCAGAAGCAGAAGAAGACAAAAGAGGCGCCCGTATCGGCGGCAAAAAAGGCGAAGCAGAGCCAGACCGTGTTTGAGTTCCAACCGCGGCAGGTGCTGCTGATCAAACCTGGTGGTAAGTGGTTCGAGCTGGATTACACAGAAGAGGGCTCGTCGGCGCCACAGGATGCTGCCCTGGTCTCGCAGTACAAGACGCTCGCTCAGCAGCTGTTCGAGGCTGAGGTGAACCTCTACAAGACCAAGAAGAGCTTGCAGAAAGGCGCCAACTCGGCCTGGATGAAGACAGTTGTCTCCTCCGGCGTGCTGGCGGACAGAATGGCAGCCATGACGGTTCTGATTCAGGACGCTCCGGTGCACATGCTGGAGCACGTGGAGAACCTAGTCACCATGGTGAAGAAGAAGGGCAGTCGGCGGATGGGTCTGATGGCAATGGACACGCTGCGAGAGCTGCTGCTGTCCAACCTGCTGCCTGAGGACAGGAAGCTCCGCACCTTTGCCCAGCACCCGTTCGACCAGCTTGAGGAGAAGGCCAGCGGCAACCGCGACGCCCGCGACCGCCGCCTCATCCTCTGGTACTTTGAGCACCAGCTGAAGCACCACGTGGCTGAGTTTGTGGTGGCGCTGGACTCGGTGGCTCACGACACAGTGCCCGCCACCAAGGCAAAGGCGTTAGCCACTGCCCATGAGCTGCTGTGCAGCCGTCCAGAACAGGAGAAGGCGCTGCTCACCCAAGTGGTAAACAAGCTTGGAGACCCCGAGTACAAGACGGCGGCGAAGGCATCGTACCTGCTGGAGACGCTGCTGCACAAACACCCCAACATGAAGGGGGTGGTGTGCTGCGAGGTGGAGCGGCTCCTGTTCCGACCCAACATCAGCCCAAAGGCGCAGTACTACGCCGTGTGCTTCCTCAGCCAGGTGATCCTGAGCCACGACGAGGACGGGCTCGCCGCCAAGCTCATCACCATCTACTTCTCCTTCTTCCGTGCCTGCGTCAAAAAGAAGGACATTGAGTCGAAGATGCTGAGTGCGCTGTTGGCGGGCGTGAACAGGGCGTATCCCTACACCAGCGCCGGGGACGACAAAGTGAGAGAGCAGATGGACACACTCTTCAAAGTGGTTCATCTGGTGAAGTTCAACACAGCCGTGCAGGCGCTCATGCTGCTGTTCCAGGTGATGGACTCCCAGCAGAGCATCTCAGACCGGTACTACGTGGCTCTGTACAGGTAAGAAAAACCTTGCCTGGCAGCTTGTTTGTGGGCTCTAAACAGACAACATTCAGGTGTTTACTTTCTCCACCTGTGTTGCAGGAAGCTGCTGGACCCCGGGCTGTCATCGTCCTCCCGCCCGAACATGTTCCTGAACCTGCTGTACAAATCCATGAAGGCTGACGTGGCGCTGAGGCGGGTCAAAGCCTTTGTCAAACGGCTACTGCAGATCAGCGCCGAGCAGAGCGCCAGCTTCGCCTGTGGGGCGCTCTTCTTGGTGTCGGAGGTCATGAGGGCCAAACCGGGCCTGAAGATACTGCTGCAGGAGGAGGAGGGGGTAAGAAATCTCAGAGGGTGTAAAACTGATGCTTTAGATTTTCCTTTTGGACAAAATGCTCTCAAAGATGAACTGCTTTAAACTTTTGAATTATGGCTTCATTCAGAATGAGGAAGAGGAGGCGTTCAAAGACCTCGCTGCAGATGATGATGATGATGATGAAGAGGAGCGATTCGTGGATGCTGACAAACTAGAGGAACAAACAAACACAGAGGCAGAGGAGGTCAAACCTGTAGCATCATGGGTACATCACCAGAACCTGGAAGGTCTGTGAAACACAAAGATTAGTGCTGATGTTCATGAAATCGTAATTATCTTTCTGTCAGCCTTCTTTGTTTGAAAACTGTTGTTGAAGGATGGGTTTAATCTAACATAACCGCCAGTGCCCCTGGTACTTTCCACCATTTCCACCCATTGTCTTCCTGGGAGACTATTGTTTAATAGCTAGTTGTTTTGTTTTAGCTTCATGAAACTAATGGCAGATTTTTTTTTATTTTCCTGAATCAGGAAAAACTTTTAGATCATGTTGTAATCTCTATTCCAGCTACCGGCTCTAATTTAAATATGCAACATAGTTATGTGTGTTTGTTGCACCTGGCTGATTAAAATAAAGCAGGACAGTAAATAAGAAGACAAGCTTCATCATGTTTGTTTCTCCATCCTGTTTTCTTTCAGGAATGAAGAGTGTTCAGACCTACGACCCGCTGCACAGAAACCCGTTATTCTGCGGTGCAGATCGCTCGACTTTATGGGAGCTGCAGAAGGTAAAAAAAAAATCTGTCCTAATAAACACAAAGTTCGTAACCAGAGCTTGTGTTCACAAGCTGCTGTGTATAACCTAATGTCTGATGTTCTCTGCAGCTCACTCTGCACTTCCATCCGTCAGTGTCGCTGTTTGCAAAAACCATTCTGCAGGTAAAAGCCCCGCCCCTTTCCACACGCTCAGGAGCTCTGTAGTCGTCATGATTCTTGCTGTTAATGTTTGATATGATTTTATTTCCACAGGGAGACTTCATCCAGTACTCTGGGGACCCTCTGCAGGACTTCACCCTCATCCGCTTCCTCGATCGATTCGTCTTCAGAAACCCCAAACAGCTCAAAGCAGAACGTAAGACAAACAAGCACCGAATTCTATTGGATGCATTTTGTAAAATGGATCAAAAATGATGCAACAAACACAGATGGATACAAAATGATCACATGTAGATGGGAAAATGACGAAAACTGGTGTCAAATGTTCACATTTGTGAAATAGTTTAAAGAGATTCAAAAAAGAAAGGATGATTAAAACAAACTGACTTAAAAGAGGAACAAAAACAATGAAAAAGGGATGAAATAAAATACAAAAAATGCACAAAGCTGCAAAACAGCAGCAACCTGCAGAGAAACAAGAGACAGTGGACAGTAAAGACAATATAAATAAGTCTTTACAAGCTGAAAACGACAGAAAAATAAAAAAATTCAGACTCAGAAAGATGGAAAACGATAAAAAACATCCTGAAGAGTCGTTATTATTAGTCTGTGGTTTCATTGCTGTCTCGGCTCAAAACAGATTTAATCATGCTGACTTCACACATTGTGACAGTTTATTGAACTAATATTAATAATTTTAAGTGTAAACTTTCGTTTTTTTAATATTTTTTATTCTTTAGAAAACACCGACGCCGCTGTGATGAAGCCCAAACACAGATTACGTGTCAGCTTGCTACCAGGTAACTTTAAACAAATTTCACACTTTCTATGTTTGTTTGTTTTTCCTTCACCTGCTCTGTGATGTCAGATGAAGTGTGGATCCTTTAAATTATTTGTGTGTGTCAGTGAACAGCGCAGAGTTTCTGTCCAAAGAAGAAAGTCAGGTTCCTGTTGATGAGATCTTCTTCCATCGGTGCGTCCCAGCAAAGTCACCTGACACATTTCCACTGTTTTTTGACTGTATTCTGTTTAATGAGTTTTGTTTCTTTGTTTCATTTGTCAGCTTCTTCAAGAAACGACAGCAGGAGAAGCAGCAACGCCGGCCACGAGGCGACGATGACGACGAGAGCCTGGAGGATGTGGACGATGATGAGTTTGAGAAACTTCTTGGTAAATAAACCATCATCTCTAATTTAATGCTCAGTATCTCCTCATGAAAACATCACAGATCCTTGGTTAATGGCTTCAGTCGAGACACTTGTACAGTTAAATTTATAAACACGATTACATAAAACACTGACATTTCGACGTAAACAGAACTGCATTTAAAATCTTTTATATTTCAAATAAAAAGTAAAAATTTAAATCACAGGCTGATCCAGTCTGAGTGTAGTTTGGCTCACTGTGAGTTTGGCCCACACGTGCCTGATAACACCTGGGCGTGATCCTGATGATGGGAGGATCTTCCTGATGAGGAATTGGTGAACTCCTGGGCAGTCTGAGGTGCTGTTTGCTGCTACCCTTCAACAGTTAAACATTTGGCACGTGTGCTCAATGTCAACCTGCTCTCATCCGTGAAGAGACCAGGCCGTTAGTGGTCGACCTGCCGGTTCTGATGTTCTCGGGGGAATGCTCGGCTCTGGGCTGTGACAGGGTTCCCGCTAAAGGACGAGCAGCCCACCGGAGGCTGGCTGTGCTCCTCCTGTTCTTCCTCCTTTGCTTGTAGTATAACTTAAAGTTCTCTGGCTGAGTAACTGTTTGTTTGTTTTTTGGCAGACACCTTTGAAGGCGATTCGTACTTTACCGACCTCGGCAGTGATAATCTGGACTTTGCAGGGTGAGTTTTCAGGTTTACTCTTGGGTTTTATTTCCATTCATTTATTGATTTACTTTGTAATTCTTAAATTTATTTTCCGTCTGTTTACAGTATTATTGTTTTATTTATTTCTGTATTACTGTTGCTACACATGGGAAAGCAAATACAGGAAATACTAGGAAGAGCATTATGTTGGTATTTATTTAGTCTAAAAACAGAATAATCTGATTGGCTGTGAGACTCGAACACGATTTTGGTTTTGTTTGAAAAAAACAAATAAAGACTTTAAAGACTTTTACACACTGACTGAACCATCCTCTTCCTCACGACTTTTTTGTTTTTCTGTCAGTAATGTAAAGAGTAAAAAAGATAAGAAATCAGGAGATGACTCGGAGTCGGACGTGGACAACTCGGACATGGACGACCTGGACGATGAGGAGGTGTCTCTGGGCAGCATGGACGAGGAAGACTTTGGAGACGAACTGGAGGAAGAAGGAGGGATGTTCATGGACCCTGATGGAGACGAAGAGGGTATTGATGATGATGAAGGTAAAAAAATATGACAAAGTACGAAAACTTATTTTAATCCAGCTTTGTTTTGAGTGTCAGTTCAATATTCTCTGTTTTTAAATTAATACACCAATACCTTTATTTTTTTCTGACTATATAAATGTCTTTTTTGTCATTATTTGACTTCAGATTATATTGATGTTCATATATTCAAGTCCACGCTGTTATGAGTTAAAGGACAGAATCGACCTGAGCTCTTACAGAAACCTGATCCTTCTCCTCTTCTTTCAGTTCCTGAGCTGGAGGATGAAGATGCTGCATTTGGAGGTCAGTACCTTTAGAAATCCTAACCACTGTTTTTTTACATACTGAAGAGGGAACACAGTACATCATGGGATATCTGAGCCAATAATCTGTAAGCCTATTTTAGACGAGCACCCCATAATTCAAAGAAAACCACTAAACATTTACATTTAAGGTTCTGGAACCAGTGAAGTTTAATCATTATAAAAATACAGATTAATAAATTCAGTCAACTCATCTGTTAAAGCAGCACCTAATTAAAATATAATATCTTACAGTTAACTTAAAAACATTTAATAAATGAATGCAAAATTTGGGGTTCTATGCTAAATTATGAAAGATGGCTGGAATTTATCCTTCTGCTAATGTGGAATTATTCTGCTTATTTTCAGCTCCTTATTTTCATTCTTGGACTCTTGTAGAGCAGCTTCGCATGATTCACATTTCAGAATAATCCTTCCCTATCTTATACTGAGTCCATGCTCTGTCTGAAATGAGCAGTTATAGCTCCTCCTCATTGGCTGCCCCTCACAGAAGACTTGTCGGTGGGGCGTTTATTCCTGTGATGGCCATATTCAGAATATTTGCTCTTTGTGACATCATAAAGATCCAAGAGGAGGAAAATCAGTGTGAAACTGAGTGTTTAGAGCAGTCTGAAGCTGAAAGGATTAGCTGTGCACGTGCTAAGCTCCTTATTTGAACTTGGGCCGTGTTGAATATGAACGTCCATCACTGGAACAGAAGATATGAGAGAAAATAATTCTTTTCAAATGTAATATTGAAACTGGGAAAAACCTTTTCCACTGTATAGATTCAGAAGACGATGAGATGGAAGCTCCAGACATCACCCCACAGACCAAGAACGGAAAGAGAAAATCCTCCGAGGACCTCGACTTCTCCGGATCTTTAGGTTAATGCTGGATCTGTAGCTCAAAGAATTATTAACATAATTTAATGTGTCAGTTTGTTTTGGCTGCGTATAGAAAACTCAGTCAGCGACTCCGGAGGTTATTTTATTGATCACTGTTCAATGTTTCAGGTTCCAAACAGAAGAAGAAGAAGAAGGAAAAGAAAGATGCAGCCATGTTTGCTTCTGCTGAAGAGGTCAGTTTGACTTCAGAGAATTCATGGAAACAAGCACAACAGGATTATGGAATCATAAATATTTCAAAGGTCTTATAACATCATTATTGTTATTCTTTTTTTTTTGTCAGTTTGGCTGCCTGCTGGACGAGAATGCCGGCTCCAAGTTTGACAACATCGGGCTGAACGCCATGGCCAATAGAGACAAAGCAGGTGAGATCACAGAGCTTCACCTTGAACAGCTCATACTACTGCAGGAACAAGCCCAGTGGCCACCTGAAGGCTGAGGATAGGATTTTGTGCTGGGATGCCTTTTAAAAATATGACCTCTAGGTCATCGTTATGGTTTCTATTATAATTACAGCACCTGAAATGTTCTGTATAACTAAAATGTTCATTAGTAAGTTAGTTTTATTCCTTATATTGACCCAACAGCCATCTCTGTTATTACAGTGATGTCATTTAATGGACCTTGAAACTAAGAATGATTACATTCAGACTGACATGTGAGGGCTGAAGGATGCTGAGGCTGTTTCAGGTTATAACAGGGTTAAAAACAAACAGACGAGATGAAGGCCGGTGTCTCTCGTCTCACGTTTCATAACTTCTCCACACAGTGAAAGTCCTGTCAGTCCCATTCAGCTGCGCTGCACAGATAAACCAAATGTGTTTTCTTTTCTAACACTTCCTGTGTGCAGGTCTGAAGCAGCTGAAGTGGGAAGCTCAGCGCGACGACTGGATCCACGGCCGTGACGCCAAGACGCTGCGCAGGAAGAAGACCACGTTCAACAAGAAGAAGATGGGGTTCGGCCAAGCCAGGACGGGAAGCAGGATGTTTGGGAGCAAGAAGAAGAGGAAGTAGACGATGAGGATGCTGAAGATGTTGGCCTAAAGCTGAGGGACACCTTCGGTGACCACGCCTTCCTCGTCTGTCTCCCGGACGCTTCCCGGACACTCAGCGGTCTCATCGTAAACCGGGAGGACGCGGACATAAAACGGTGTTTACAGATTCAATCTGGGGGCTGGTGAAGAAGAGCCACATTTAGCTTGTTTTATTGTTTTGTAAAATCAAAGACTTTGTTGTGCTGAACATTTTGCTGCAAATCTCATCTGGATCATTCCATCTCAGTCCATCATGTTTAAAATAAACTTTGGTTTTAAAATGCATAAATGAATACTTCACGGGATGAAAGCAGGGCTGTTTCATGATGTTTTTGAGGGAACATTTGTGTTTTAGGGTAAATATCTGGTCCTGTGTCTCTATGAAAATGGACTCTGAACGAATGAAGGATGCTTGAAGTTGCTGAAATATTTAGATGTCTACAGCCTGTAGAAACATTTTGCTTCTCACACAGTGTTGTTTACACAGAATTGTCTTAAAAACAGTCTAAAAGTGAATCGTTACACTTGTTAAAGCTTAAATGTTGGGGGAAAAGTTCACCGTGATATTTCCAGGTATGACGCAATATACAAAGTCCAAGTAAATTTATTACTTGCTTTGTTTTTAGTTCCAGCCACATGGCCCAAATTTCTCTGGCCAATGAGAGGGTGTGTGCCGCTGTGCCGTTTTCTTGGTTTGTTTTTCACCTTCGGACTGTTTTCAAGAATATCCCGTGTCTTGTATGTGAGAAGCTCTAAATAAAATCTACTGTGGTTTCTACAAGTCTCCAAATCCGCTGTCGGAGATCACACATTTAAATATTTTAGGGACTTCAAACGCCCGTTTTACGTTAACTGGAGCTGCACTGCTGACGCTCCACATTCATATTTACTCTAACACATTTGAAGCTCTGGGAGTTTTCTAGATATTGGAATTTTAAAGTGCTCCCTCAAAAAAAGGATTTCAGAGTGATGTGTAAAAACATCCCGACCTTCATACTCAGCTGTGAGAGGCTGAAGTTTATGAGTGCGATAATTCAAGCACAACATCAAGAACTTCAAATTGAGACCGCAGGTGTGTCTACCAGGAGGCTGGTTGACATCAGCAATTTTTTTATTTTTGAGAAATCTCATGATTCGTTCCTTTTAAGAAGTCAGAATTTTCTTTCAGGCAAATCTGAGCTGACATGGGATGAGCCTGTTTGACACATAAGCAGCAGATTTCCTTGTGTCTTAACAAATCAATTCACATACAACCTGTGTGTGTGTGTTTGTGTGAGACAAACATTTAAGTGTTTCATGATCCTGTTCAGTGTGATTACAGGTTTAATGATTGTTTCTGTTGAACATACTGATCAGAATGTGCCATTTTTAGAACGGTCTACACCGTTTCAAGGTTTTGTTGTTTTACATTTACAAATTAAAATTGGTTCAGGTTTTTTGTTGGTGTGGTATTAACCATTAAAACTTATTAAGTATCAACTGGGATAGGCTCCGGCTCCTGCCCGCAACCTGAATTGGATAAGCAAAAGAAGATGGATGAATGGATAAAATGATCAAATATAACAGTTAACATTAAACCATTTTAAATGTAATTTAATATCAAGCAATACTACTTTTCTGATTTTCTCTGTCGCTGTTTCACAAATTCCTAACTTTTAATAGACCAAATGATTAATCTAGAAAGTATTTTGTACCTGAACTGATGGGAGATTATTAGGTACACTTGCTCAATAAATGTAGTCATTTTAAATTAGTTGTAAATTAGTTTAGAAATTGCTGTAAATTAGTTTACAGCAGTAATGATATAATTAATGTTATCAACAGACAAAATGAAAAACTAACACTGATTTTGTACAACAGCTATAACACCTCTTGTGGCTGTTGTTAGTTTACAGCTATTATATCAAACTAAAGTAATAGGAAGTGCAAGAATCTAATGCTAAAGGTCAGCAAAGAAAAAGTGGGAGTAACAGGGACATCAAGAAAGTCCCCAAATACATATACACACACACCTCTAAATATATATGTATATCGATTGATCGATCGATAGCATAGTGGTAACACCACTCGCCTTTGGAAGTTCAGGTGAGTGGTTTGACTCCCGACCAGTGTGTCTACATCCAGTGAGAGTCCACAAATGCTCTGGCAAGAGGGAACCAGGATGTCAGGTCAGGGGGAAGGGGGTGGCTATAGCTCAGGTGGTAGAGCAGGTCAGCTACTGGAAGGTTGGTGGTTCGATCCCAGGCTGCATGCCAAATATCCTTAGGCAAGATACTAACCCCATGTTCCTCTCTGATGCATCCATCGGAGTGTGACTGTGTGTGAATGTTAAACAGTAAGCACTTAACAGTTAGAAATGATTGGGTGAATGAATTAGTTGTATAAAGCGCTTTGACTGCTCATATAGAGTAGAAAAGCGCTACATAAGAACCAGTCCATTTACCATATCATCACCCCCACTTGAGATTGTACTTGGGTACCAAGTGTGAGACAAAAAGTTTGGCTGCTTCATACAGCAGCAAATATATACAAAGTATATGTGTTTAAAAATAACAACAAAGGCAGGATTTCCTTGACTGGGCTGGATACCAGCCACATTTAATAACTTCTCCACAGAGAAAAGACAATTCCTGTATAAATGAATGAGATCAGATGAGTCTTTACAGGAAGTGATGTCTTTTTTCCTAATGTGCAGTGCTGAAGCAGCCGAAGTGGGAGGCTCCAGATTCCGATGCCAAGGCGCTGCACGTGATAATGACGATGACGTCGATGGACACCTTCAATCCTGTTTGGCTGACCAGGCCTCCTGGTCTCTCTCTCGGATGCCGTAGATCCCCGCCCACTCGTTGGACTTGTAGTAAACTGGGAGGAAGCGGACGTCACAAAATTAATTTTGTTGTGTTGGAAATTTGTGGGTTGAGAGACTGGCAGCAGAGCTGTGCAGCTGATTAACTTACAGAAATTATGATATGATGTTCACATAAAGCAGAAGGAAGGTTTACAGGGAGTGCAGAATTATTAGGCAAATGAGTATTTTGTCCACATCATCCTCTTCATGCATGTTGTCGTACTCCAAGCTGTATAGGCTCAAAAGCCTACTACCAATTAAGCATATTAGGTGATGTGCATCTCTGTAATGAGAAGGGGTGTGGTCTAATGACATCAACACCGTATATCAGGTGTGCATAATTATTAGGCAACGTCCTTTCCTTTGGCAAAATGGGTCAAAAGAAGGACTTGACAGGCTCAGAAAAGTCAAAAATAGTGAGATATCTTGCAGAGGGATGCAGCAATCTCAAAATTGCAAAGCTTCTGAAGCGTGATCATCGAACAATCAAGCGTTTCATTCAAAATAGTCAACAGGGTCGCAAGAAGCGTGTGGAAAAACCAAGGCGCAAAATAACTGCCCATGAACTGAGAAAAGTCAAGCGTGCAGCTGCCAAGATGCCACTTGCCACCAGTTTGGCCATATTTCAGAGCTGCAACATCACTGGAGTGCCCAAAAGCACAAGGTGTGCAATACTCAGAGACATGGCCAAGGTAAGAAAGGCTGAAAGACGACCACCACTGAACAAGACACACAAGCTGAAACGTCAAGACTGGGCCAAGAAATATCTCAAGACTGATTTTTCTAAGGTTTGATGGACTGATGAAATGAGAGTGAGTCTTGATGGGCCAGATGGATGGGCCCGTGGCTGGATTGGTAAAGGGCAGAGAGCTCCAGTCCGACTCAGACGCCAGCAAGGTGGAGGTGGAGTACTGGTTTGGGCTGGTATCATCAAAGATGAGCTTGTGGGGCCTTCTCGGGTTGAGGATGGAGTCAAGCTCAACTCCCAGTCCTACTGCCAGTTTCTGGAAGACACCTTCTTCAAGCAGTGGTACAGGAAGAAGTCTGCATCCTTCAAGAAAAACATGATTTTCATGCAGGACAATGCTCCATCACACGCGTCCAAGTACTCCACAGCGTGGCTGGCAAGAAAGGGTATAAAAGAAGAAAAACTAATGACATGGCCACCTTGTTCACCTGATCTGAACCCCATTGAGAACCTGTGGTCCATCATCAAATGTGAGATTTACAAGGAGGGAAAACAGTACACCTCTCTGAACAGTGTCTGGGAGGCTGTGGTTGCTGCTGCACGCAATGTTGATGGTGAACAGATCACAACACTGACAGAATCCATGGATGGCAGGCTTTTGAGTGTCCTTGCAAAGAAAGGTGGCTATATTGGTCGCTGATTTGTTTTTGTTTTGTTTTTGAATGTCAGAAATGTATATTTGTGAATGTGGAGATGTTATATTGGTTTCACTGGTAAAAATAAATAATTGAAATGGGTATATATTTGTTTTTTGTTAAGTTGCCTAATATTTATGCACAGTAATAGTCACCTGCACACACAGATATCCCCCTAAAATAGCTAAAACTAAAAACAAACTAAAAACTAGTCTGTGAAGGTTCTCAGTCATCCAGGTCATCGTAGTCAAAGGAGCTTGCAAAGAAAAGCGTCTGGACTTCTTTAAGTTACTTGAAGACGTTTCACCTCTCATCCGAGAAGCTTCTTCAGTTCTAAGGTCAAATGGTGGAGAGTCCCAGATATAAACCTAGTGGGAGTATCCCCCCACAGAGGGACAAAAGGACCCCCTGATGATCCTCTAATCGCCTGAGCCAAGGTGTGAAACTGGGTGTGGGTCCCAATCAGCCAGAGTTTTGGGTGTGTTCATTGTGAAACCTGGCCCCACCTTATCATGCGAATTCCTGAGGTCAGATGGCCCAGGATGTGAGTGGGCGTTAAGGCGTCTGGGAAGGGATCTCAAAACTGGATTATAGATGGCAGACAGTTGGTGTCGTAAACCCCCGCCTCTGTTCTAAAAACTACTTCCAAAAACATTCAGCTTTGATATTAATGAGTTTTTTGGGTTCATTGAGAACATGGTTGTTGTTCAATAATAAAATTATTCCTCAAAAATACAACTTGCCTAATAATTCTGCACTCCCTGTATAAACATGTTGTTTAATTTATGGCTCAAAAAATCAGGTTGTTCTGCAGTAAATGTGTACCTAATATACTTTTACACATTACTTGATTTAATGTATATTGTCTTTTATTTGGTGCCATGTTGGTATCTTCAGATGAACTTCAATAAAACTTTGTTGTTCTGCTGAAATTGCACTAATCATTTTTATTTTCATATGAATTGATTTATTTCACCAACTTGGGTTTTAATTGATTTAAATATGACCTCATTTTCATCTGTTGTATGTACATTTCAACGTTATCTGTGCTCTGACATTTTCATTTTCATACGTTGTGCAGACTGTGGTGTGTGTGTTTCTGATTTTCTCATTTAGTAATGATTTTAAATCTGGACCACACTATATAAACAGTAATTATTATTATGAAAGAAGCCAGTGTCCATATTAGAGTTGAAAAACGCCTTCTGCTAAGCCCCAGTTTGAACCTGGAGATTCCTCTTACCTTCTAGGATGGATGGGAACCTCCTGTTCATGGTGTTCCTGAAATCTGCAGGTGGTGCAGGATATAAAACATGAAATTTAGGATGATATAAAGCCAGACCTATTTCAGATCCATTTAACGTCATAATTTCATACCTCGACTGGTGTCCATTGTGTGAAACAGACCGTAAGCCCCGAGGACGCCCAGCAGCTCCAGAGCAATCACGCCCTTCATGAGCTTCTTAGCCAGCGGCTCCAGAGGTTTCGGAGACATCTGAGGGGAGACCAACAAATACAAACAACTTTATTTACAAAGACAGGGATAGACAGCGTGTTCTCTTCTTTCATTTTGCCTCCATTATGAAGGTCACATTAATTCATTACACTGCATCTAACTTTCCTGATAGACTATTTTTATTTCAGTGCTACACAGAGGTACTCAGCTCTGCACCTCTAGTACAGATAACAGACAGCAGACCTCGCTCTTCAGTGAAAGTTAAAATAATGTCTGCACATATTTTAGATTAGAATGAGAATACCTTATTTTATTGTGATTATATGTAATTTTGTACATTTAAAACCTATAACAAAAACAACAGATCGTCAATATTTTATATTAAATTCAGACAGAAGAAAAAGGCTGTAACTTTATTTTGAAAATAGTTTGCCACTCTTCCAAAATAAAAATCCGAGTTGGATTTTCAACCTTAACGCGTTTGTTTAATGACAGCATGACACAACAAGCCGGGCACTCAGGAAACATCAATATGTTAGCAAACGGTCGCTTATTTCTTCGTTTTGAACTGAAGGCGTTTTATTTAACACCTTTGTTACGTCTGAACTTACCTTATATTAGATTTGTGGTACTTGAGATAAATGAATAACTGCTTTAAATCTAAATCAGAGCACTATAAATTATATCATTAGAGTAAACTGCTTGCAGAAACAAATCTTCTGCCCTTGTAACAACCACAGCAAACTACTAACACGCTGCTTCCGGTGTACGGAAGCTCGGTAGGGACATATCGACTTTTTTTTTTGGCGTCCTTACCTCATTAAAACCATTAAAACCGCTGTTTACACTACCGTAAATATAAAGGCAGCAACTTTTAGTGATAACACGGCTAAAAGAGGCTCCTTTACATTTGATAATTCTCTTTTTTATTCAATAAAATAGTAATTTGATAAATTAATTAAGACTAATTATTAAATTATTTTCTATTAATTTTTTTCATCAAATCAATATAATCACTAGTAAAGAACAATCACGTAACAGCTCCTTGCTATAATAATTTATAATAATTTTTCTTGACTATTTTATTGTATTTATTTATTTATTGACAAACTAGATATCACAATACATAAATGAAATTTAATCAAACGCAAAGCAAAACAGAAAATTAAAAATAAAAATGAATGCACAGTTTGAATAAAAACTATTTAGCTGAATTCCCTGTGAAAAGATGAAAAATCTGAAATTTTAAATTTTATATGCTCAATAAAAAAAGAAAAAAAGACCTTACAAGAAAAGCTGAATGTTGGCCCATCTTATCGGTTGTACGGTCACCTAAGGGGTTAATTGCATGAATAAATAAATAACTGGTGAAAAGGACTAAGTACGAGTGCCTTGTTTTTAGAAATACAAAAACTGTCTTAGATAATGTCACCTTTTCTCCCTCTCTCTCCCCTGTGATAATAAAAAACAACAACAACATAGAATCAACTCTTGAATCGTCTGCTCTAAAAGCGTCTTTTATTACTGTTTTTGCTATATATATATTTTCTTTTTATTATCATAACAACAAAATTTTGGTCAGTTGAAATTCTGAAGTTGAATTGTGATTTAATCATTGTAGTTATGGGATGTTACCAGGAGGTGTCAGCGTTGTGGCAAGATGAACAAAACAAGATGACAGCCCCTGTCATAAAAACAAGGGGTACGTCTAATAAAACACCTGATGCACCTGATGAAAGTCTGAATAATTGTTTTTAATTTTTAGTTGTGAAGCAGTCATAAGGAAAGAATTCACTTTCATGAGCAGATTCCACTGAAGACACCTGTAATTTCTGTTTTGTTTTTTCTTTTTTTCTTTTTTTTTGAGGAAATAAAATCTAATGTCATTTCGTTGATATAGACTTAGCTGAATGAGCACCAGCTGCAGGTTAGATTCCCAGTTTTCCCGAGGCTGCCTCGGTTTTACAGCTGCTATTCCTGCAGGAATCTCAGCAGAGCAGCAGCCAAACGGGTTTAGACTAAGAGACAATATTTGCTCACCTGGGTCACAAAAACCTCACTTTACAGCATGATTAGGTGCAGAAATAGGAGCTAGAAAAGAGTCCTCTGCAGGGCTGGAAACTCATTAAAAGCCACTGCACTCAGAGGGCATCAGAGGTCTTCAACAAATGTGTTTAATTTCTAAAATTATTTACTACTTTCTCCCACATACAGTTTCCTTTTGTCCATTCTTAAGTCACATATGTCTCATAACAAATCTATAATCAGGCATGATGGTGGAATCTATTCTATGTTGCTGTGAAAAATACTTTAAAAGTCAAGTTTCAGCTGGTGAAACAGCACAAATGTTGCTAAACACATAACCACAGAGGATTTTACAGTAATTACAGTATCTACCACCATTTTGCTTTAATTTTAGTGTTTCTAATTTAATCTCCACAAACAGCTTGTTACTGTTAAATATAAATACATGTCCTCATCCTGACCGATTCACACGAACATTCAAACAACGGAAACAGCAAAAATATATCCTCAGCATCCAAAACAACTGAAATAACCATGGCAACACTTAATAATTTGTGATTTTTGAATGTACAATGCAAATACCGCATTTTACTGTAAATATGTGTAGTGGGTTGCTGTTAATAAAGTTGTGAGTATTTATTTATTTTTTAAATTTTGAATGAAACAAAAGGTTAAAAAACAAACAAACAAACAAACAAACCAAAAAGCAAAAAACCTTTAGGCAATTTATGTGATCAACAAAATAAATAAAATAAATGAAAAATACAGCCTTACAGCTGCTGACATCCATCTCAAATACTGCCATCTATGATATGTGTATTGTATGTACAGCACACACCATTTATACAGTCTAAAAAAATACATGTGTATAGTACATTATTACTTCCACTGCACTTTCTGTACATATAAACAATCACAGTGTATACGATACTATACAGGTAATAGTACTTGTTCATTTTTCCATTTTTTCTATTATATCTCTAATTCACTTTCTCTTCCTATCGCTTCTTCCTCTGCTGCTGTAACAAGGGAATTTCCATAATGTGGGATTCATACAGTTTATATAAATTGTATGTCCACACTTACAAAGAATGGCTAATCAAACAGTTGATTTCTTGCAAACACGATGGCCCATGAAGCACAACAGGAAGAACAATCACCACAGCACCTCCTCTGTCAACTCCTCGATTCCTTTCTTTAACTCCTCTCCGAGCATCTCTTCAAACTAGTTCATGCATTTATTACTTCTTGGCTAGACTACTGTAATTCATTATTATCAGGATGTCCTAAAAACTCCCTGAAAAGCCTTCAGTTGATCCAAAACGCTGCAGCAAGAGTCCTGACAGGGACTAGAAAGAGAGAGCATATTTCTCCTGTATTGGCTTTCCTTCGTTGGCTTCCTGTTAAATCCAGAATTTAATTTAAAATCCTGCTCCTCACATACAAGGTCTTAAATAATCAGCCCCCATTTTATCTTAATGACCTTATAGTACCATATCACCCTATTAGACCACTTCACTCTCACACTGCAGGCTTACTTGTTGTTCCTAGAGTATTTAAAAGTAGAATGGGAGGGAAAGTCTTCAGTTTTCAGGCCCCTCTTCTGTGGAACCAGCTTCCAGTTTGGATTCAGGACACAGACACTGTCTCTACTTTTAAGATTAGGCTTAAAACTTTCCTTTTTGATAAAGCATATAGTTAGGGCTGGACCAGGTGACCCTGAATCCTCCTTAGTTACTATTAATCTCTGGCTCTCTTCCACAGAGTGTCTTTGTTCTGTAGAAATGAAACGTCTCCACGTTGGAGCCTCATTTTAAAGTCATGTCAGTTAAATATGATGTGAATTTTTTTCATTATACAGATGTGATCATAACATTTTTTCCCATAGGACTTCTGTTATTTAAATTCACTACATGGCACAATGTGAGAAGATTAAAAACAAAAACTTTTGTAATCACAGGCACACAGACAAATGCTGGAATGCAGAAATGTATGAATATGAAGGACAAGTTGTTTAAAGACTCCTCCTCTCTCCGTGGTTTGTATATCTCAGTTGTGGTTATGATTTAGTGATACTTAAAGGTAAAAACACTTTTGGAAAGGACACACTTTCCCCAGTTATAGCTCCTCCTGGAGTCTTCTCTCTTTGCTGCCCTCGTGATGCATTTTAGGAGCTGATGTGTCCTTCAACACAGAGGACAGAGACCTGCTGAACTCATGCACACAAATAAACACAGAGTGTTCATGGATAATGTTTGGGAGCTGGGTGTAGTCAGAAGAAGTAAAGAATAATCTGTTTCTATCTGTTTTGTTGCTGAATTTATAGCAGGGTCAGGAGGTGATGCCAATTTAAAAAAAATCACAACAATCAGATTATTGTTATATGTATGGTGGGTAATGAAGAGCCGATCAAGCACACAACATGTTTGTTTCCTGTGTCAAGAATTTGGAGGCTGTGGATGCAGAGTAAGGAGTATTATCATTTTTAGCTGATGAAAATAAAATATTTATAACAAATCAATAAATCACAGCTATTTTTCATCATTTATTCCCCATGAGGATCTCTAGACAGGTGGTAGTTCCATGTTGTCCCCATACTTGCCCGTCTTATCTCAGGATGCAAAATAAAAAAATATCTTGGTGCACGCTCAATCATCCAGGTAAGGAAATCCCAGAACGCTGACTCTGTTCATGTGGAGGTGAAGTTTTCAGTGAGAGAAAAATAAAAAAAACTGGGACATTTTAAAGGTTCGTACCTGTAAAGAATCTTGTGTGTGTTTTTCTTATTTTATGATAATGTATAAAGTGACTTTTAGTAAGGTAACTCTCGATTTTTGTATGTTTTTTTTAAAAAAAAAAGGGTTTCAGTTTCAATGAGACTACCTGTTTAAATAAAAGATTTAAAGCTAATAATAAATATTTGCAAATTTTTACAGGTACGTCACGTGTGAGGAAGATCTCTTTCCTGGCCACAGATTCCATATTCATCCTTCATGCCCACTGATTCTTCGTTAAGTCTTCCTCTGTTGTATCTGAAGCCTCTTTAAAGTCTTCAGTCAATGTTTAATCCATAACTTATGACTTGTAAATACTTTTAGTGATCCTGTGCAGGTGAGGGAAGCCCTTCGTTGTGTCACAGCTTTGATAAACACTTCGACCCCCTCTCGGTCTTCATGTGCAACCAACAAATGAAGGGAAATATTTGCGGTCATGTTTGATGGCCACAGAAGATAAAGCAGCGGCTGTGTGCAGAGAGCATGGTGGTCCAGCTTCTCTTGTTCCTTCACCTCGGCTGTGTGTGCCGGCTATCCTTTCAGATTCACCGGCAGGTAAACACACACTGTCAGCGCACAAACAGTGAACCCTGCAGCTGAAAAGGAAGGAGGAGATCCCGGGCAGTCTCCACTCTGCCGGGAACTAAACACTTTCACACAAAGGGAAAGGTTCATATTTCACGGTTATATAAAGACATTAAAGATCAGCCTCTCTGGAACCAGCATGTTTTGTGTTTTAGCACTCCTACAGCTTTTTGAGCTTCATAAACTACATTTGAGACATGCATTATTGTTAAAATGAAAGAAAAATGTGTATTTCCACTCTGTGCATTCATTAACTCAAGCGTATAGGTGGGCCAAGATTTTGTGAGAACCTCAAGCTTCATGATTCTGGATTCATAGAGGCCTGATCTGGTCCCTTGGCCTTGAATTGTAAACATGAGCATTATGATATTAACTGGCATCGTTATGGTATTTAAAACCACTGTATGTAAATCTAAATTCTTGAGGATTCTTAGTTGAAATTATACATACTAAACAAACTAGCACATCCTTTATATCATAAAGACAGAAAAATGTCAGACCACCTTCACAAGAAAAGCTTCCATCCAGTGCCTTTACAATACAGTGGCCCCTGGTTTTCCTCTGCATGTATACCCAGAGATGGCCTCATACTTTACTGCCCTGCACCCGAGTTCCCTGCTCTCATTTTTTGCCCCTTTTGATTTGTTATATGCATCTGTAATGTAACTCCTATATCTTAATACTTCAACAATGTTAATACTCTGTGCTTAGATGCTGCTAACTTTATGCTAGCTTATCACTCTGTTGAAAGAGACGTTTTAAATGTTTTAAATGAAATTTGAAATGTTTACAAAAAAATAAAAATACAGAACGTAACACAAACCAATTTTATGGCAAAATGTAACCAAACAAAAGTTGAAGATGCGACTGAAAAAAGAAAACACACCTTAGGTGTAAAACAGAAAAAAGGTGTAATAGTGATCATTTTGATGCATGAAATGAGTTACAGAAGGTAAGAAAAATCTTTAAAGCTATCGAATCTGTGGATCTGATTCTGTCCATTTCGTTGCTAGTGGACTGTGCGGCAGATTTGGTGCCATTTTTCTTTAATTCTTTTCACTTTTAATTATTTTTTGAGAGTCAAAATTAAACCTGAATCTGCTGTGAGCCTCCTACAGGGGCCAGCTGAGCATACGTACCCACCCCCCTCGGGGAGTTTATTACCCGGCCCTGGGATGCAGGCGGCTGATTGGACAGCGGCTGCGCAGCAGCGAGCAGCAGGTGTCGCAGACGCTCAGTGCGCACAAACCGTCCGCCGGCCACAGTGCGCGCGCAGGTGAGAGGCAGCAGCTCCAGTGATAAACAGACAGGCGGGATCCAGCGGCCCGGTACCGGCTGCCAGCTGAGGACAGGTGGGGTTCACGTGGTTGTTTTCCAGCCTTGCGTGGAGCTGTTTGGATGAATCTGGAGCTGGAGCGTGCACGATGCTGAGCGCCGTTAAAATGGAGGGACACGAGCATCCGGACTGGAGCAGCAGCTACTACTACGCAGAGCCCGAGGTCCGTGAATTTCACCCGTGGGTGTTATCAGTCAGTGGGGACGTTGGCTTATTGGTTAAATATCGATCAGAGGCAGAGGTTTCCCAGAGGAGGCAGATAAAACCCGATCACGGGCCGGAAAATCTCAGTGATGGAAAAACGATAACTGAGGGTCACTTACAGGATCTGAGCTGGAATCTGAGAGGCTCAGCTGTACCGAGCCTACACAATTTACCCCAGACGTTTACGCACAGTTTGAATGTTTCATATAAAAGTATAGCCAGTTATTAGTATTACTGAGTGTAGGCTAAAGTTTAGTTTAATAAAATTAGAGATTAAAGAGTTTTTAAAGTCGTTTTAGAGCATGTTAAGTTTGTCAAAGGAGCCACTCTTCGGCTGGATTTCAAGTAAAAACAAGGAGCCATGTTTTTCATTTTAAGTAAACTAAGTAAATATTTGCAGTAGAATTTGTTAAACTGGGATCTAGTTTGTTCTTAGAAATCCAGGTAATTAAAGCGAAAATCGGGAGGCTGTTTGACCTTCAGTACTCGGCTGTGTCAAATAATCTAAACTGTAACTAACACTTAAAAACGATACCTGCTTTAAATTCGATCATAACTGCAAAACAAACACCGAGCAATAGAAAAATGGCTGCAGCTGCCAGCGAGGACACACACGGGCAACAGAATGTACGTTTTTACGCGATTAAACGTCACCTTTAGTTTTCTGCAGGATTTACGAAATTTCACACAAGCTTTTCATTCTTGAGGGACAGATTTTAACAAGCGCTTTGACTTCCTGTTAAAACCTGAATTTGGGTTAATAAAACAAAAGCGTTAAAATTAGTTAACAAGAGAATAAAATAAGAAAAATAAATGTGGAATATTTATCTAAAAATGTATTTTTTTTTAAAACAAAAAGACAAAAAAATATTTTATTCTAGTTAGAAAAATAATTTCCTTGGACGTTTTTGCTGAATAAAATTTTTATACATCTAAAGTGAAAAACCTTCTTTTTTAAAATTGTAATTCTCGTGATAATTTCGTTCTATTCAAATAAAATTGTCCCCTCTAAAAGTTGCATTAGTGATTTATTTAACATCACCAGTAGTCCCCACACCCTGCGCGTGAGCTCGGGTCTATTTTTAAAAAAATAAAAATAAAGTATAAACACGTCACAGAAAGGTAAAGTGGAAGGTTTGGACTTCACCTTCAACAAGAAAACCACAGAGTGAAAGCAGCCTTTACAAGGATGTGCGTGCTTATAGATTTAAAGATATGGACGGACTCGGATTATAGCAAATACAGCTCAATTAATATCTTTAATAACAGGAGTTATGGATGAATTAGACAGAGGAATACAGGTGTATTAGAAACCCTAAAAACATGGATACTGTTAAACTGGGTGATTGGAAAATCAAACAGAAAGTTAGTCTTAGTCTTTATTATAATAATCAGAATCTCGTGGTGAGCAGTTTTCACTGTTTTAAATAACTTCCGATCAGTTATTTGAAACTAATCAGAAGCTTTGGTGTATTTTTATCTCTGCGCCTGCTGTGACGCTTTATTGGAGTTTTTATGTGTATTTTTCAAGTTTCCAGCCTCCTTTTTTCACTCATTTCACTATTTTTAGACTTTACGATCAGTGACAGAACACTGATCGTAGCACGGATCAAGAACGAATTATTCCGCTCTTTTTTGGCCCGTTTTGGTCTTTTCTGACTCTGATCTTTGTGTCAGGCTGAAATAAATCCGCTGGGTTTATTATTGTGTATTTATGCGACATTATCAGGCTGTTAACTTTAAATTAAATTTAATTATTTAGGGATTAAACTCAGTGTGTGTGTGTGTGTGTGTGTGTGTGTGTGTGTGTGTGTGTGTGTCCTCGTGCATTAATTAATGTTAATTGGCTTTCTCTGTGTCGCAGTGTTACCCCCCAGCGGCCAACATGAACTCCATGAGCACCTACATGGGCACGCCTGGCATGACGGCCACCGGCCACATGAACGCGCATTACGTGAGCCACCCGGTCGGGGTGAGCGGCTCTTCGGTGGCCTCCGGAATGACGCAGAGCGCCGGGGCCGCCGCGCTGCCGCCCAGCATGAGCCCCATGAGCCCGCCGCCGTACGGGAACGTGCCGGTGATGAGCCAGGTGTACGGGCAGGCCTGCGCCATCAGACCACGGGAGTCCAAGGCCTACCGGCGCAGCTACACGCACGCCAAGCCGCCGTACTCGTACATCTCCCTGATCACCATGGCGATCCAGCAGTCCGGCAGCAAGATGCTGACGCTCAACGAGATCTACCAGTGGATCATGGACCTGTTCCCGTTCTACCGGCAGAACCAGCAGCGCTGGCAGAACTCCATCCGCCACTCGCTGTCCTTCAACGACTGCTTCATCAAGGTGCCGCGCGCGCCTGACAAGCCGGGGAAGGGCTCGTTCTGGACGCTGCACCCGGATTCCGGGAACATGTTCGAGAACGGCTGCTACTTGCGGCGGCAGAAGCGCTTTAAGTGCGGGAAGAAGGCGGACAGCGAGCCGGGCTGTGATGCCGGAGCGCCGGGCAGAGGCTCGGACTCCCCGCCCTCCTCCTCCTCCTCCTCCTCATCGTCACCTCAGTCATCTGACGGAAAGGGCGCCGACCTCAAACCCCACCGAGGAGAACCGCCAGCCTCAAGCCCCGTGCGCGTGCCCTCCCCGCTCACACACACGCAGCACCTGCTCTCGCACCACCCGCACCCGCTGCTGCTGCACGAGGCCGCGCACCTGAAAACGGACCCCTACCACACCCACTACTCCTTCAACCACCCATTCTCCATCAACAACCTCATGTCGGAGCCGCAGCACCACAAGCTGGAGCCGGTGGTGCAGTACGGAGGTTACGGCTGCCCGGTGTCCGGGGCTCTGATGGCGGCCAAACCCGGCCTGGAGCCCGCGCACAGCGACAGCGGGTACTATCACGGCGTGTACGGCAGGCCCATAATGAACTCCTCCTGAGGCCCCGCCGGACTCCTCACTGCAAAAACTCTGATCTGTACATTTGTAAATGTGATAAAGGGCAATTCCCCTGTTTTTCATCCATCTGATAAAAAGCTTCATATGAAATCTTTGTTGTGTCGTTTTTATTCAGCTGAAGGTTCACAAAGGTTAAACCGGACAGGACAACGGGGCCCACTCAAGCAGCCAAAAAAATTACTTATAAGGTTTGTTTTCCCTTAAATTTGACTTCTTTGTGTGTATACATATATCTAAGCACAACAGAATAACACAATTAACAGAGAGGAAGGAGACCAGAGGTGTGCCAGGACTCTATTAAACAGAATTTTTTAAAACCTTCCACCCATTTAACATCAGATACTTTCAAGCTATTCTGAGGATGACTTTAGGAAAACCTCTCCATAAAGATTCAAGAACTCAATGAATCCATCTTTCTCACTTTGAGGACTCTTTAAGGAACATTTATGTGGAGAAGATTAGGAGCTCACAACATCCTGGAAGATCCTTTGTAAATGCTAGTGGAGGCCTGCACACATGCATTTATATTTTCCTGCAATGAGGTTGTATATTTTTCCACAATTCTCCATTTATGACTTACAATTGCATAATTCTTCATCATTAGTCCAAAATATTATTTAAAAATCTCAGTATTTACATAAAATTGAGAATAAATGAATGTTCTACAGGTTCTGGAAGACAAAGCAGGATCTCAGTGTTCCTGTTTTGGCAGACAAAGTCGTTTTGAAAGGTAAAAAAAGATTCTCGAGATTCTTGTTTCACATGAGTGTCTTCCTGAAGCTGTTGGCTCTGGCTCATCAAACATTTGTGCTCAGAAGTCTGTAACAGATGATCCCAGCATACCAACAAATATAACATACACAAATGTACTCCTCAGGGGTGTGTAACATCTTAGGTTTTCTCTAAAATGTGCTGCTGTTTCAGGAGTGGTGATGCCTGCATGGCTACACAGGTGTGAAAATTAAAAGTAAAGATTCACAGTGGAACTTCTTTTAATTCCAAAAAGTATGAGTGGGAATGATTTGTCCTTTTGTAGCTCCAGAGTTAAAGAAGAGAAAGAATTCAGGTTGTTGTGCTTTTTGGTAAAATACAATTATTATGTATTTACTGATATAAAACTGTAGTGTGACCGAAATGACTTTAATAATTGTTTTCGGTTAGCTTATTGGACCTCAAGGTGATTATGTGCACCTTTTTGAGGGCTAAAATGATGCACAAACTTTCCCAAGCAGTAAAATATGCATATTTGTACATTTTTTCTTAATTTTTAAGGTGGAATGTCAGGATGTAGCCTGTGTTTGGCCAAATACAAAACCAAATTAGGTGAAATATCAATTCTACACCGTCAAATCTTCCTCGGGTCTTTGTTCTCCCTTTCTTCTTCTTCTCTGTGTTCTTCGGCTTCTTCCTACAATACAAACACATGCGTCTGAGGTTATGTTTGGTTTCTCTAAGGAAGCTTCAGGTTCAGATGTGAGGCATATAAAGCATTAAGGAATCAATAATACTAGAAAAAAATCTGCACAAATGCCAGCCCATCTCCAAATAACCTATATAATTAAACACGCTTTACAGACAAGCACAAGCAGAATATTAAACTCAAACAGAAAACTACACATTAGCCTAAAAATGAAACAGAATAAGATAAAATGTTTAATTTAATGCAAAAAAGTACAGTAGATTTAAACACTGATGCATAAATAATTTTTTAAAAGTTAAAGTGATCAAAGAAACATTAAAAAATAACATTGCATAAAAATAAGTCTATTAAAGTCTGCTTTTAGAAGTAAATCAATAAATACTTTTGAGGTGTTTATTAAATTAATGCAACTTTTTTATGTCAGTTTTTGTATATCAAGACACTAAATTATAAAGGATACAAATATCTTCTGCCTAACAGGAATACCACAGAGGGTGAGCTGAGCTGCAGTATCCTTAAAGGTGCAAAACGTGTTACTGAGATAAAGACTGTGAGTAAACTCTGAGGCAGCATTAGCACTAAATGGCTTGATTGACACCCGCAGGGTAACAGATAACATAAAAGCAGATAACAACTGGAACAATAGCCCATGAAAAGGTGACAAGCTCTCCTCTTAAAGCACATTAATGTCACACAGAAGTGATGTTGAACTGCAGATAACAGGCTTCACGGGTCACATGGTCACAGTCAAGAAAACAGTTATTCAGCACAAAGACATTCTGGCTCAAATAAGCCGAATGCTTTAAATAAATTGAACGCACATATTTATACATGAAATTTAAAAAACTACAACAGGTTAAGCACTGATGTGAAAAACATATGGCAGAGTAGGAGTGACGACATTCAGTGAGGGTTTTTCATTTTCTGCATTCTGGTGAATTTTTACGCATCACTTTGCACATTTTCAGCTTGTTTGTATGGTGTGCGGAGGGAGGGAGGCTCCTCTACTGTCTCTTAATAATCTTGTTTCCTATTGTTCCTGCTGAGCCAACACCCATATTCACGCTTCACTCTGCGGTCCTCTGTCATGTTTGCTTCGCTCCTGATGTGAGAGGCAGCGTGTAAAGAGCCAATTCAGCTCTTTAATATCAGGATGATGTTTCGTCTTTTGTTTGGGTAATAATCTGTTTTAATGTGCACATCACACCCGCTCACCCTGATGATGTCATTTGTTTTCATGTATAAACTCCTGGAATTTAACCCTGTGATGTCTCAATTATCCTAACCCTAAATTACACATCAGAGTGTTTAATGTTTAAAATTATTCCACAAGGTTTTGGCAATCAAGGAATAAAAGATCTGACTCTAATAAAAAAACTATACAATAACCCCGAGGTTTAGGATTAGGGTTTGGGGGTGTAATGCAAATTGAGGCCGACTGACAACAAAAAAGGTCAGGTGACTTCTTCCTAAAATTAGTAAGCAAACTAACAAGATTAGAAAAATAAATCATTTTTACTTACTTAAAAAATGTTCTACTAATAAACCTGGTTTGAGATGTTTTTTGGGAAAACCCCTGTATAAGGAAAAGACCTTCACATATTGGAGACGTTGTTGTTGTTATTGTTTACTGTTGTTGTGCTTATAAAAACTCAGCTTCTTCTTCTTTTTTTTTTTTTTTTTACATTTTCTAGGTGTTCCCTGCATCTCCACTGAGATCTAAATCTTCTATTTGACATTTTCTTTTCGTTTTTAATTGTTTATCTTCTGTACATAGCACAAACAACATAATAAAATCCATTAAAAATGAATATTATTGCGGTATCATTGGTCACATATTGTACAGACTCACTGGAAACCAGGCTGCAGCTGTTTTGGTAATTAATAAATCACCCGAGTTTATGAAATTTAAAGCTGCCAGGTTCCAGAACTCCAGCCAAAAAATAGAACACAAACAAGAAAACAGTGCTGATTATTTTCTTGATCAATCATTTTAATCAGTTTATTAAATGTTATAAAAATATGGAAAATATTCCTCTATGTCTCTATGGTCTGATTTTACTGTCCAAACACTCCAAAAGCCACAAAAGAACCAGTTTGCTGACAGTAACAGAGCTTCAGTAATATTTCAGCTGATGCAGAAGGACGCTCCACAGTGTAAATGGATCATCTCCACGAACAAACAACAAAACAAACAAACAAACCCAACCCTGTAGACTGTGTACATTTTCTTCTTTAGCTATCGAGTTCCTTTTAGAAAAAAAATAATCAATTTTCTTCCAGTCAGCACATTAATTATCCTTTTTATTTTTTTTAATGTCAGCATTTTGTCTCTGTGTACTTTATACTCATATCAATTTGAACTTAGCTTGCAAAGGGAAGGAGATCAGTTTTCCCTCATTAATATGAAAATATATGCAGAACGATGCTTCGCCATCTCCAAATAAAGACGCTGTGGTGTGCGGGGTGTGATGTATGCTTTATATCATTTATGAGTTACTACAAGCATCAGGATGAGTCAGTTCATCAGTTTTAGTGGTCTTTTCAATTGTTTTTATAGATAGTTTGGATAAAGAGCCCATGGTGGTGTCCTCCAAGGTTTATTTTACCAGCCGAATACTTCAAAAATAAGAATGTACACAAGAGGAACTCAGTCTTCTGTCTAATAGATTAACTAGAACTGTTGTGGCTTTCATTTTGGACGAAACCCCCAAAGCACATTTGTACCACTTGTCCTTCTGTACCAAAGCTTCCTTTTGTAGTCACCTATAGTCTTTTCAAATTATAGGCTATCTGTTTCCGAGAGCTGCGTCTCTGGTGGGCATCGAGCCACTGCAGACATCCAGGGGAAACATGTGGAGTGAAGCTGTGGCTAATAAATGTAATTAATGAACAGAAATATAACAAACTTTGCTTTTTGTGTAATGCATTTTTTTATTTTATTAAAAAAATTAATTTGGATCCTTTTCTTATTGGCAATGATTAGAAATGGACTGTGGCAAAAAAAAAAAAAAAAGAAGTCTGAAAACAGCTCCAAGTATTTTTAAAAACTGATTGAATCTGTGACTGAAAGCTCTTTAAAAGCTCCGTATGAATGTGGTTCATTTACAGTTTAAAATCCTGCAGCTTCACTCTGTGCACAAAGCCATGAGTAAACAATATCTTCAAAGACTAAAGCAGGCCATTTTGCATGACTTACAGCTTCAAACAAGGTCAAGACTCCATCCGTGTGCATTGAATATTTGACACGGAAATCAGTGTGTTTGTTTAATTGTGCGCCGGTGTGACTGGTGCCTGCCTCTACCTGCTGTAAGAGTTTAGTTGTTGCGAAATCAAACAAAGCTGACCTGAGCAATATAGGTTAGTCTTTAAAAAAAAATAGCTTGCCGCACCTCTGGGCCAATCATATTGACTCTGATTGTAAAACACAGGTTGTGTGCTGGAAGAGGGACACAACAGGCTGTGTCTGAAGGTGGAGGTGTCAGAAGAAAAGAATGAAACATTTACATTTCTGGTGACACAGTTTCAGCTTCAGTATCTGGTCGTAAAACTTTAATATGAATCTTTAAAGCATCATCAGTGAAGCACAAAGAAAAACAGTGTTTAGGTGTAACATTTTTAAGGTGTGTGCAAAGCTTCGCCATAAAAAATACCCTCCCCAAAACCACCAATAAATTAACATGAAGAACACAAACTCTTTAATTAAGACTATGGATGAGGGAGATGAATTAATCCAGTAAACATGTAAACATCCAGACTGGGATTCTCTTTATTAATCCATAAATTAATCAATAATCTATAAATAACTGCAGTAATCAATATCTGTTTTGTATTCTTGGCTTGAACGATATCAGCATATGATCAGCTCAGATACACAACTGTGAGCACAAAAGTCCCGCCCACCTGATTTTTAACAGCGCTGTTAGTGAGGGGCAGCCAATCAGATCAAAATTAGTTCAAAAGGGGAGGAGCTAAAAGAGACAGGATCAACTAAGGGGCAGCACCAAGGCCAAGTATAAGATACGAAGGATTATTTTGAGCTTTACAGGGGCAGCTTTGCATGATTCAGAGTCCAGGTTTTAAAGGTGCAAATGAGCAGAATATGTCCACTTTGATGTGTTTGAAACCAAAACCACAATCTTATTCTCAAACTCACCAAATAACAACCCAGAAAACAACTGGATGCTGAATAAACTGTTGACTGGAAGTCTTTTCTTGACATGTAATCACAATAATTCCACAATGAAAAGTTGTATCGAAAGCTTAGGGTCAGATTTAGTCTGCAGATGTCAAAGGTTGTTTTTTCCCTGATGGCAGAAAAGGTAAAGGAAAAACATGCAGATCCACATGGAAATTCAGCGTCACTGGAAATTTAAACGGAAAACAATGGTCACTTCTCATAAACAAAGGCTGCTGCTGAGGTGTGATGAGGTGTTATGGGATGTGATGAGGGGCTTCATCAGACTCGCCGCCTTGCTGAGCATCTCTGTTTGCTTAAGAAAAGCAATCAGCGCGTTATGAATAATAATGACCTCTTTCTGACCAGGAATAATGGGAAGGCTGCATGCCGAGCGCCTCGAGGTCAGAGCTTAGCCAGCGATGCTGTGTTTGGACAAGGAGCGTTTACCACCCATACACACACATGCATACATATAAGGGATGTCCTAACGTAAGCTCTGTATGCACAATTATTCCTACAGTCCTGAGCAAATGCTCCAAGACATAAATGCTGGGGCTTTTTTGGTACCAAATATTACACTCATTTACAAAAAACAGCAAATATTTAATGAATAAAATATGAAAGTTTAGTAGCATTTACTTAGCTCATTTGACCTTTATTTTCAAATATTTTAAGCTTCTGCTTTTGACAAACAAATCTATGGGACAGTATTTGCTGGGAGGGATTGTGTTCACATTGACGGACAGGTGACAGCTGCCTGTCACCTGCCAGTATCTGTTAGACCTTACCTCCATGAATTAATGAAATAACAGCAATGTCTTGAGCCAGCCCCTATTTCTTTATATTTAGTTTCCGAGGAGCCAATCTTTCTTGTAATTTTGTAAAAGCGGTTTGGAGGAAGAGTTCTTCAGGTTTTCTGAAGGTCAGTGAAAGATTTTCTCTGTCAGGCTGCTTCTTCACTCATTTTCATTCTAGTCCTTGTACCTTTCAGATCAATGCTTTTGTTTGTTAAGCACCTTAACACTGACCTGTGAATCATTCAAGCGTAACAAAGGCACCAAACTCACTGGACCAACCAGTCTTGTGTCAACACATAGCAGAAAACTTAACAAAGAATATTAAATAATTTAAAATGCATCTTCAGACACATAACTGAGATAACATAATGAGAAATCTCAAAGCTGACTCAGTTTGACAGAATAAAAAATATATTTTTGTACCCACAGGAAAAGGAGGAGGTCAGGAAAGAGATCCAACAGTGAGAGTCTGCAGTCATCTGGAAAAAAACAGTAGAGGCTCTGCGACGATTTGAGCTGTATTTCAGTCGGCAGTGTGGAAGATCTAGTCAAAACTTCTGGAATTATGAACACAGAAATGAGCAGTTATGTGCAATACTACCTGGAAAACATGTGATTGGCAACAGTTGCATTTTTCAGCATGACAACCATCCCAAACACACTGCCAATGCAGTAAAAGCATACCTGGAGAGAAAAACGCAATGTTTCAATGAATCGCTGCCCATATTTCCCATTTTTCCTCTAAAATGTAAAGATGTGAAGGGTGGCTCAGCACTTTTGCACAGTACTGTATTAATTTATGGCTTTCTGTGAGGTACAGACCTTTTAAGTATTTAGCACTCCACCTCTGGCTCAGAAAAAAGAAAAAAAAAGGGTAATGACCAAAACATCCACAAATCAGTGGTCACAGTGGCTATGTGCATCTTTTATATACAGTATCTGATTTCTTAGAGTGTGTGGAGTCCGTTTGCAGCACTTTAAGGCTGTTAATCCACTAAAAGGGATTAGCTCTTGTGAACAACCCCTTAACTTCATTTAAGAACACCTTGTTTCAGAACAAAATTGTTTAATATTTGTTTGTTTGTTTTTTTGGTCCCTTTAAATCCATTTATCTTCTTTTTACAGTCCTACAAAAGCACTCCTGCAGAAGTCATTCCTCTACATCCTGACAGTTTTCAGCGTTGATGGCGATCTGGAGGGAAATTTAAAGACTCGTGTGCTGCTTCTTTGTTTCTGAGTTTGGGTTCATTTGCCCAAATTCAGAGCCTGGTTTCATCTCTTTGTCTCCTTTGCCTCCTCGGACCGCTGCTTCTCGGCCGAGCCTCTTCTGCTGTTGTCTGAGCATGTGTACACTGAGCAAACCTCCACATCTTCCTCATATTTGCGCTCAGCTTTATCGGGCCTGCGACCGGCTTCCAAAACACACTCAGGAGAAAAACACTACAGACGGGGTGAAGACCAGCAGACACGTCTCTTCTAAAAGTTCGGGGACAGATTTATTTGGTTTATTAAGGGTGTCTGAGCATGTGAGGTGGAGGGACATGATGCTATGCTGCTGGCGGTCAGTGTGAGGTTGTGTGGTGTCAGTTGTTGTTAGATATCAATTAAAACAGTGAAAATGCCTGACTTAATGCACAATCTGATATAAAACCGGTAAAATGTGGAGATTGAGGCAAAATAGGCAATGCAGCAGATGCACTGTGTTTAGCATAATCTTCCCCAAGCATTTGAGACTTTAACCTTTACAATATTTTTGTGTAACATCCATTACAAATCAAACCAAACTGCAACTGAAAATATTACATATTAAAATAATTATATAAGTAAACCAAGTCTAGAAATAATAAGCACTGACTTCTGGCTTTACACAGGACACAAACCTCAGTCTTCCGTGTGAAATGGAGCTATTTATCCACCATAATCTGCTCCTTGTACTGATTATTTCAGCACACCTGACTTCTGAAAGCTTTTCTGATTGAAAATGTTTCTGCCAGAAAGCCAAACCTTTCTGACAACCTGTCACAAGTGGTGGTGCAGACCAGAAGTATGCAGGGGTGGACTAAAGTGCGAAAGAAAAATGAGATTTAACTGGCAAATGGAAAGAAAAACAACGAAAGCTAAAGGTGTAAAACTAAACCGAAAGTCCAGCTGCAGAGCATGAGTCTGTGACATCACATCACAGTTAGTTGCCCTGATGGAACAACACTAAGATGGCGATATCACATTACTTGTCGGACCACAAGTGAACAAGAGCGCAAAAAGACTGTATATAAAAGGTGGACCAAGCTTTGAGGTTTGAAAAGGGAGCACAGCGTGGAAGCTGAGTTTTTGAAAAACATTTAAATGGGTGCCACACACCAAATGTGCGAATAAAACCAGGAGTGCAGGAGTGAAGTGTCAAATAAAGGACTTGAAGAAACAAAGGACACTTTTCAACAAGAAAAGACAGATCTCAATTTTGTCCACCGTCCCTGACTTCCAGCCACCTGTATTTGCTCGGCGGGTTCCTCTCGCCTCAGCAGAGAGCACGGCAACAGACGGATCACCCGAGGCTGCGTCCGTCTACAAAAGGCAGCAGGTTTTTAAGACGGTTAATCGTGATCTTTGCTCTGCTTTGCTCAGCGGCTCAACATAGGCGACGAGGATCTGCAGGGTCTCACGTTGGCTTCAGGGGTCAAAAGCCCAAAGCTGTCATGTTGACTGTGATCTGATGCGATGTATGCGGTGGCCTTCCAGGACAAATCACATACAAGAGTGAAAGACGTTACAGGAAATGCTCCAAATGCTGCGTGAAAACACAGAGAGCTGCAGGCCAATTTATGCTTCCTGCACACGCTTCAACAACAGAAAACCCACTTTTCTTCTTTGCAGTTTAAAACAGACTTTGTTATTTTATTTTTGAATATTTTTTTACTTGGCTTATTTATTTTATGTGTTTTATTTTGAACTATCATCTATTGTTTCAGCCTCTGAAACATCTGTTTCTAAATGTGCAAATGACTTCAGTTCAGTACTAGAATCAGGGGTGTAGTGCAGTTCCTCCAATGTCCACTTTACGCTGGCTCCAACAGTGACTTGCGAGTCATTCCCCACAGACGCCTGTGTCAAAATGTCAAATAAACATGTTTACAGCCTGCTATAAAAACGAAACAAAAACAAAATGTAGCATATTTCTGGGTCTCCATGGGCAGCTTCTTTTTCAGCCCAACAGGCTTAAAATTTTGGGATCATGGCTGCTTGGATTGATAGACATCAACACTGGAGTATATTTCTTCGAGTGCCTATTGGAACATTTTAACATAATTACGTGACAGATAATGTGCGTGTGGTGCAGTAATGAATATCAAAAAGTTTTTGGTTCAGCTTTGATGTTTTATTAGACTGTTACTTTGGACTAATTAGCAGGAATCTGTGTCTGTGGGTGCAAACTTAGGAGTCCACCTGCCACCATCCAAATGTTGTAAACAATAGCAAAGAAGTCTGAAGGAGGTGGAAGGTGTGCGAACATGTAGGCCAGTCTTTAAAGGCTTAAATGTTCAGGTGATCTGCTTTACCAAAACCTCCCATGACAGTCAGAGTACGAGATGATAACAGGAATGAGAGACACCCACCGTCTCCTGTAGTCAGTCACCAGCTATAGATGGCTAAGAGAGTATATTTAAAAATTGAAATATACTAAAATATAAAAAAAATATTTTTTAATGTTAATCATGAGGTTCATGAAGGCATTCTTCCCTCTTTGAGAAGTTTATATGGCAGAGTTACAGAGATGGACTGTAGTTTATTTGCATCGATTTGTTAAGCTTGTTTCCAATGTTTAGGAACAATTGAAATCAGATTTATCAAAAATTTGTCTTTATTACATTTTGTTTGTTTCAGCTCTGCAGAATGACTCAAAGGGGAAGGAGAAATCAGATTTATTGATCAGATTTAAATAAACTCGGGGGATATGTTCACATATGAACTGGCCTTGAGTTAGTTTCAGCTGCCCAAGCTCTCCTGAAGCCAGACACTCAGGTCAGACTGCTGGATGCTGTCCGTAAAGTTTTGCCAAGTGCTGCTTTAAAGGGCCATTTCTCATCTTTGATCTCAGTATGAAAATAGTCGCCTGCTCTGATGAGAACTGTGAATTTGTGGTCTTGCGTTGGTGGAACGTCTTTGAAAAAAAGGGTCCATCTTAGATAAACAGCAGTTTGCCATTCATGGAGATCTACAATGACGCTTTCTTAAGGCGAAAAAGAGCTTAAGCGTCAATCTGGGTGCCTTTCAGACCTCCAGCACGGCCACCCAGAGAGCTCCGAGTCTGGGCGTTTGGGTTGGGGATGGAAATTGGCAGGGCAACGGTCAACTATGGCTAAACGTCAGAGTTATTGGTCTAAACGTCATCTTCATTCTCACAACTTTGAAGTGCGAAAACACTCGATGAGAGACGAATATTTAGAGCTGAACTGCGGAGCCACGTGCAGAGCAGAGCTCAGCCAACCGCCTGGATGCCGACCAGCCTGATAAAGTAAGCAAGAGCAGGTCACCTGATGGTACAGTTTCACTGAGAAAAGGCTTTAAGTGACATGAAACCAGTTATATGTAGTGCTGTTTAATAGCTGGCGACGGAGACCCGCCGCAACAAAAAGGCGCCTGAGACGGCGCCTTGATTCATGGGAACGCTGTGGCTCTGCCTTTGTGGCGGCTCCTCCACTAAGCAAATACTCCAAACTGTTCATTCCCCGCCGGCCCTTTCTCTACTCCGGCACATTGTTTGTGCCCTCGCATTTCATTCAGGCTGGGGGGAAGATTGCTCTCAGAGCCACTGAGCAAACAGTGGAGAAAAGAGCCTGCCATCTTTACTCTGTTCCCAGGAGAACTTGGCTTTTTTATTTTTTTATTTGAGCTCCAAGCTGTCACGCTGAGCCCAGAGTTTGATGTCAGAAAGCTGAATTAATTGCTTTAAGCCAAAGGGGCGGGCCACCCATCACCAAACGCTCCCTGAAATGTTTTATTGGAGATTATTAAAGCTTTCTCGATACACAAGGTGCACAAATATTGGGCAGCAGTGAGAGTCCAACTCTGTTTTCAGCCCTTTGTTTCTAGTTTTGAATCATTTCAAAGTAAAAATGTGAATGCTTTGCTCGCTCACAGTCAACAGTTTTTAAGGATTATGTCTAAAGATTATTTTAGCTGTGCCTTTTCCTCTAGAGACCGCCAGGTACACGAGGAGCTGAACATAGCTGGCAAAGGATCATACCGAAGTCTGAGCATGGAGGAGCAACAAATCAGTGGCGAAGGCTCCCAGATTAAAGTTTCACAGCATTTCAGAACTTTTACTAGATAGCTTTTATTTAACCACATAGACAACTTCTAAAGTTTGAAAATCTCTTTTTCAGGAACCTGATTTTACAGAAAATCACTAAAAGAAAAGTTTAATATCTTGGTAAAAGAATTACACACAGGGTGGAGTCAAAGGTAATCCATACAAACAAAGACCTGTACTATAACCAGTAACTATTTTTCTGGCAGATCTTTTCTCCACAGCTCTTGCTCCCACAAACACATTTTAACACCACAGCCACCAATTTAAATCATACTTAACCTATTTGTATTCAATTTATCTAATAATTCAGGGTTACATAGAAAGTACATTGTTTAAGTCCTCAAATCACCATTTTATTTCAGTATATAGTAAAATCCATATTAACATGTCTTATACCTGCATTCTTTGCATTGAACAGCAGGGGGTGAGTTGTCGACGAGCCTAAAGGAAAAAAGGCCTTTGCTACTTTGCTCTGTGGCCTCTACTTTTGGGCCTTATTGGATAAAAGTTAATTTTGTAGATTATGAACATGAAAAAAAACCCGGAAAGATGGATTACCTGGAGTAAACTGATCCATGTGGTCACAGTCCACACCTCGCCATTCATCATGTGTTACTTCGAACACCAAGATGGTTGTAAAAGTGCTCAGTTTGAGGCTATGCTAACTTTACTAACCAAAAGGAGCATGGCACGGTGGCTATGTCCATCTTTTAATTACAGTCTATGATTTCACCCTACAACATCATGTTTTTCAAAACAAACAAGAAAGTAAAAATGAAATGAATCTCAGGTGTGAATGGTGGACACATCCCACCTCTAAATTGGGACTACTCTCCCTTCACTTTGTGTACATGGCTATCAGTCAGCAGATGATCATTATTTTATATCAGGGTCTCGCATAAGTCTCGCATATCAAATAAAAAGGAAATCAGGCAGGTTTGTTGTATTTTCGTGGAGACTAGGTTGCCTGTCAGAGACCAGACAGAGACCACACATTTATAAAGTTTATGCAGCTTTTTCTTTAAGGTCATTGAAGCTTTGACATTAGACAGCTTGTTCTTCCAGTGAAGACGAAAGTCCTCTAAAGGTCAAGAGCCACAAAGTTTTAGGTTACCGCTGTAGATTTATCTACACAGAGCTCTCAGATCAAAAAATGCTTCAATGCATTTTAATTTGGAGAACAAAACTAATAAAGTGGATTTTTTTTTCCCTAAACGGGACTCGGAGCAAAAAAAGAGCTTAAATTTCCAACAGCCACAAATAAAGAGCTCGTTTTGCATACAAAGATCTATCTTGCTCTAAACTCCCTGCTGCCTTGTTCCTGACCTCCACTTAAAACCCACGAGCAGGTCATTCAAAGTAAAGTACACAGTGGAGTGATAAACACATCTGGTGCTCTGTGCTATCAGCACATTAGTGGCTCTTTGTTAAGGAGGCCGCAAACGCTGAGCAAGCTATGAAAAGCCTTGAACAAAGAATGCCAAAGCACAGAGGATAAAGCTGCGTCCTCTGGGGTTAAATATTAAAGAAACCCATTTGTTTGTGTCCTTAAAGAACAGGAAAAATAATATTTGATTGACATTCAAGAATATAAGTTTTGTGTAGCTGATAAATCTGACGGACTCTGTTGCACTGTTTCTATAAATGAGCTACTTTTGCTAAGATAAACCAAAAACAACCGTCTTCTAAATGGACTCTGGTGGCGATTTTGCATGTGGGTTCTTCAAGGCAAAACCTAAAGAGAAAAAAGACGTCTTTGCGTTTAAGCTCACAGGATGATCATGGAAATAAAAAGCTTGTTCTGCATCTCCTCAGGTTTAACCTGGAAAATCTTAAAATCTTCTGAGGATCATGGAGGGAAGATTCCTTCCAGCTGTGGCTTTAAATGACAGGAAGCAGCTGTGGCTGCAGAATATCCCAAAAGATGTCAATAATTTAAGCAGATTACACATCTATAAGACTCCAGATGATGCTTTGCTAACTGTAAGGTTGGTTGTGGGAGAGCAGGGGCTAATATTATCAGCCTGTTTTGGTTATCTTGCAATGCAGCAAACAAAATAAATATATCAAACTCTCCTCAGTTAGTTCAAGTTCAATTTGAGAGAAGAAGAGGAAGAGGAGTGAATGTCCAGATGAGCGGTGGCTCGTTGAGCCACAACAAACAGTCTGTTTATCTGCTGCTGCTGGAACTCATTCAGAGCTAACAGAGCTCAAATGTGACTCAGATACGTTCACTTTATTTCATTTCAGGGACATTTGGAGTTTCTGTTATATCAACTTGGATCCTTTCGGTTGTGATTGATAGAAATTGCAATGTTCATAGTGTGGCGTGGAGCATGATGGAGAAAGTTTGAGAAACACTGCTGCCTAACCCTTCCAGTCTAAAACTCCCTGAATCTTAGACCAAGTCTTTACCCAAAGGTTTAATGATTTAAATTATAGAGATTTGTTTTCGTGACGGTGCAAACCCCATTTATCCAAAGTAAGGCAGGCCAAATCTGGTCTGATAATAAAATATGGACAGCTCAGTTTAAGCTGCGGTCTGTAAAGCAGTGCTCGGCATGTAAAGCCATACTGAACAGACAGGTGTAAGCTGATGCTGAAGGCATCTCAGGTGACAGAATGAGCAGTCCATGTGTGATTTCAGCTTTTAAATAACATATTCTGTGTCATAATGATGATCACGTTTGCATTCTCACACACACGCATTCACATGAACAGAGTACACTATGAAGAGGCATGTAACTGCAGTAAAATATGTTTCTGTAATACAAATCTCAACATGACGGAGCTGTAAAGGCAGCTTTTATTTTTATGTAGAGCCAGTTTGATTGCAAAAGGTCAGATTGTGTGTTAGAGGTAAACTGTCTACACAAACGCTGATTTATCTGATTTATTATGCTGAGGCCTGTAAAAACAGGTCTAGCAAGACTGACATAGACACACGTGGTTAAGGAGCAGAACTAATTCTTTACTTGAATTTTACATCAGCATGCACATGGTTTTACTAAATAACCCTGAGTTCATGAGCAGCCACATGACGATCTGGAAAAAAAGAGTTTTGTTGTTGCTGCTGAACTGACATCGTAACACTTAACTTAGATTTAGCTGGTGTTGTTGAGCATATTAAAAATCAGTCATCAGGGAGACTCAGCTGGTTATAGTTTTATTTAAATTGTGGGGACAGAGGAGTCTTAACTTATATTTCTGTAGCGTTTACAAGAATTCTTGTTTTTATGGTCAATGTCATCAAATTGCTTGAATTACATTAAATATTATACAATATACATGTAATTTAAAAAGGACAGGTGGAAATAAAGAAGTACTTATTTTATTTTCTCCTCTCTATTTCTAAATTGAGACATATTCAGGTGCATTAATTATTTATTCTCTTTATTATAGTTTCCTGTTATGCTATCAGCTTCTTTTATGAATGTTTAAGACTCAGAATGGTTTTTTTCACTTCTTTATTTTTGGAGCACAGTGGAATAAGGAGCAGCGCAGGGGCACCATCTGCTGGCCAAAGTGCAGAAACACCAGTGGACAGCTGTGTTTCTGCAGAAATCAACACTGCAGTTCTGTTTAGTTGTTTTTGTTTTTACCCTGACATTACAGGAGACATGCTGCTCGATGTTTTTTAAATTAGACATTAATAAGAACTGCTGAGCAGAAACTGTTTCGTGTTTTGACATCTTTGGATAAAGAGGATGGATGTGACAGAAAGAATGAATGGACAGAAATGGAGCATTTGTTGGGGGTTGGAGCATCCTCTAGCTACCAATCATGAGATACAAAGAGATGTGTGACAAGAGGTCCATATGTGGACAAGCTTCAGGCTTTACATTCAGCCCAGCTCGCTGTTTAAGCTTCTGATGGTACAAGTTCATCCACACGTGCTGGACTCCTTCAGCTTAATGAAGGAACCTCTGTAAGCTTTAATGAGATGACGCATTTTAGGGTTTTCACTTTAAAACAGTGAAAATAATCCATGTTAGGAAGCACACAAGGACTCTGGTGGTAGAAAGTATTAGCCTTAGTATGTGATTGCTGTCCTGATGGAGGTATGCAGTTTTGCTCAGGTCCTGATTTCACTAAATGTGTACAACAAAAGTGAAAAATGCAAAATTCTCCCAGCCAGTAAAGCTGCTTGTAGAGTTTACCAAATTTATTGCTCCACTGAAGTCAACCAAAGTTGGGAGAATGTTTTTGGTGCCGTTTGTTTGGTGTGTTGTTGAGATTTTGCAAAAACTTCCAGGTTAAATTTCAGAGAAATGGAAGATAATCTGAAGTTGTAATGCAAAATCAGGTCACTAGGGAATTATATGTTAGGACACTGGCCTTGGTGGGAAAACTTCAGGGAAACTTGGAGGGCTCCAAGGGATGACATGTGGCTCAAGAAGTAGATTGAGTTGTCTACTGATTGGAAGGTTGGTGATTTGATCCCCAGCTCCTCCATTCTGCAGGTTGAAGTATCCTTGGGCAAGATACTGAATCCCAAGTTGCCCGTGATGCATCCATCAGTGCATCGATCCAACATAGCAAGCGTGTTTAGTCAAAAGTACATGTATGAGTAAATGAGGCTAGCAGTAAAAAAGGACTTTGAATGCTCAAATTCAATAGAAAAGCGGCCCAAACACACCACGGCTGACCTTTAGTTCCTCTCTTGCAGTTTTATAATGAATCTTTTCTCATTTGAAAGGGAAAAAAAGATCTTGTCATCATTCTGAGGTTTCCTGTCGTCTCATTCTGCATTCAGCAGCACAATGCAGCTGTCTGCCTTCCAAATGGGAATCTGGGGGAGAAATCCCTTTAAGTCAGAAACCCTGAGAAGTGATCGTGGGTGAGATGGCTCGTTACGGCGACCAGCTGCTGTGTCAGACTTCCAAATCGAGTCTTAATGTTCAAAAGCCTGAGAGTCATTTTCTGCCAGGGAGCGCAAAGCTTCTGTAAAGCCATCAGCCTCGGCTCTGTTCGCCACAATAAGCTGCCATGACCATATGTGCAGCGCCAACATACTAAAGATGGAAAGATGGAGGCTGACATCAGCAGCACTGGCACGTTTTTTTTTTACCCGAGTCACCTGTAAAGCTTAGATTAGGTTCTTCAGACAGGAAAAACAAACTATCAAAGCTATCGCTAACAGACAATAACTTCACAAAGATCATTAGAAAGACAACTTTGTATAATTATCAGTCTTATACGTGTCTGGAAAACATTTGTTCTTTTGGGAGCGACATTCAAGCAAGAGGTTAAAGATGATGATGAACACGCCAACGAGCTGTGATGGTTTGCCTTTGATCAGGAGCATGTGAAGTCGTCAAAGGTTTACAAAGCTTAACATTTACTTTTGAACAAATACAATGAGAAATTAAATGAGAAAAAGAAACTTCATTTTTTGTTTTCATTTCCACCTAAGAAAATGCTACAGTAGGGCTGTGCAATGGTTACCACTGTAGCTAACCCCATGTTTTATGGATGTATTTGTTGATTCATTATTTTACTCCTTTTTTCTTAACCAGGCTTGCTGCCTTTTTAAGTACTTACAATTAAAACTTTGCCTCTGTCTCCGGACACTTGTTTGCTAATGCCAATATTTTCCTGGACACAGTTACATTATAGGCAGTAATTAAAGACATCAGATGTCTTTAATTAAAACATATTTCTACTTAAAGTCAGTTTAAACGAGTCACTATTGGTGTGGCTCATTTTAACTGTGGTGACTTTGTTGCTCAGTTTGGATAAAATGATGTGAATGAATGTGCCTCTACTCACATCAGGTCTCATTATGTTTTAAAGACTTCAGTATAACACAGTGGCCCCGCCATAAAACAAAACAAAACAGGAAAACACTGTATCCCAGCTGTCATAGAGAAAGTGGCAGGGTACAGTCTGGACAGATCACCAGTCTGTAGACAGAAAACCATTCACATGTACAGCCAATTTTGAATTAGAATTGCCAGTTAACCTAACCTATGCATGTCTTTGGACTGTGGGAAGAAGCTGAAGTATATACAAGCACATGGAGAACATAAGTTTCTAGAAAGACACCAGCCAGCAGGGAGATTTAAATCTAGGACCTACCACCATGGTGAGCCTAGTGGTACAGCGGTTACTTGAATTAAAAACTCAGGCAGTGCTAACGGGATATTGCTAGCATCTTTTTTATCTTTTCATAGGAAGAAGCTCTTGAGCTTGAACCTGCCGGTTGGCTGAGGTCTTTCTGTGAGGAGCTTGTATGATCTCCCTGTGTATGAATGGGTTCTCTCCAGCTTCCCCAAACAATCCAGACATGCTTGTTTGGTGATCTGAGTGTAGGTGTGAAAGTCCAGGGTGGACTGTGTAACACGTAGGATAGGCTCCAACACCCCCACCACTGCTGCAACCCTGAATTTAAAAAGTTGGAGGAAAACAGATGGACTTATTCTGATAAAGCATGACAGCATCCCATCAACGTTTGTCTTTTCTCTTTTGTTATCAAGGAATCTGTTCACCTATCATTTTTTCCCCATTTAATTACCACCATCGATAACTCCAGTTTTCCCTTCTCCTCAGGTTAAGAGCCTCGGTGTCATCCTAGACAGTTCACTTTCCTATAAATCTCACATCAATAATCTCACCCGTTCTGCCTACTTCCATCTACGTAACATTAACAGATTGCTTCCTTCTCTTTCCGCCCAGTCTACGTCCATTCTTGTCCACAGTCTTGTTACCTCCCGTATTGACTACTGCAATTCTCTTCTGCATGGTCTCCCCCAAAAACCCCTCCATAAGCTTCAACTGGTTCAGAACTCTGCTGCTCGCATTATCACCAGAACCCCCTCCTACCAGCACATCACCCCTGTTCTTCAGGAACTTCACTGGCTCCCTGTAAAATTCCGGATAATATTCAAACTTGTTCTGCTCACCTTCAAGGCCATTCATAACCTCGCTCCTCCTTACCTTTCTGACCTGTTAACCACCACCTGTTCTGCCCGTTCACTTCGATCTTCTTCTTCTATCCAGCTTGCTGTACCTTCCTTCCGCCTCACCACCATGGGTAGCAGAGCTTTCAGCTGCTCTGCTCCCAGGCTGTGGAACTCTCTGCCCCCAGAAATAAGAAACATTGGTTCTCTCCCCCAGTTTAAATCCCAACTCAAAACTCATCTGTTCAAATCTGCATATTCACTGTGAATCCACTGTTTGTTAATTTTATCTTGTGCTTTTGTTTTATTGTTCTTATTCTGCCATTGTTTTACTAAGTGTTTTATCCTATTGTAAAGTGTCCTTGGGTGACTTGAAAGGCGCTCATAAATAAAAATGTATTATTATTATTACCTTAAAAGTACACTACATACATAAACTGACCTGAATTTGTATCATAAGCTGTGGTTTGCATAGGTACTATTGCACTCCAGAGGTGTTCAAGTCCATGAACCATATAGAATTCAGTTTGATCTCAAGTGAGCCAGGACATTAAATTATTCCATAATAATTAAATACTGTTGATTTATATTTAATAAGTATGCCTTAAAAAAACCTGTGAGGTCTCAAGAAAAAAAGGTTAAATTACAGAAAAACTGAAACGAGTAAGTTTGTGGTCACATGGGTTCACAATTTATAGAGAACAATCAATTCTCTGCAGTCTTCAAAATTTGGAAAGCAGTCTAGTGGGCTGGATTGGACCTTGTTGGTCTCGGTTCAGAACATCAGAATTTTATCCATTTATCACTTCATCAAAATCTCAGCGATCATAAAGTATGATCGCCTGAATGTTTGAGGTAAACAAAGAATTCTTTTTTTTAAGGTTAATTTATTTAAAATACAGTTAAACATAGGTCCTAATACAGATTTCTACAGAAATAAAAGTAATGTATGAGTGGGTGCATGACGCTATATTAAATGTTGAGTCTATTAGCTCAGATTTTTTTTTGCATTTTTACATAATATCTCTTTCTATAGATAACTGCAAGTTGCTAACTAATTGCTTAAAGACTGCTGCTAATGACTGTACAAATGAAACAAACATTGATTCACAACATTGTATGAGATTATAAGAGTAATTGTGATACTTAAAATACATTTTGCTTGTAACATACTACTACAGTTAGATACTAGATTGGCTATGAAGGTCAGAACATCAGTAGGTTTTAATTTGATTAAATGAGCATGATCACTTAACTACACAGTTAACAGCATTAAAATCAGCCAGTTTTGTTAAAAAGCCTATTATCAAAGAAGATTTAAGACTACGCATACACATCACTATAATAGTAAACAGAATATTTTACAGACTTAAAATACAACATTTTTATCCATTGGTAGAGACACAGGAGCATTTTCTTTGAGAAAATCTGTCCAACTTTGGGTAGAAATCCTCTTTAGAAAACAAGCGTGGATTGCCTGATCCTGGTTCTGTGCAGCAGCCGCCCTTTCTTCATGTCCTGAATATCTGGGAAAAGTGTTCAAGTTTCTCCTTAGCCTCGTAAACATCTCCATCAGTGCACGAAGGACATGCACCCCTCATTTCCTCTTTCCTGTTGGAAAAAACAAACAAACAAACAAAAACATGATAAAACTGATTATTATCAATTATGTGGCATGATGGACATCAGTGTCTGGGTCAAATCCTGATTCATGGAGATCCATTCCTGCCTCATTAGAGCTCCTAGATGATCACAGTTTGTGACTTTCAGCTTTTTAAGGACTGACCAAACTGACCAAATCTGTATTTTCCAACATCACACAGGATCATTACATAGGGTAAAAGTGATGATTAAGTGGCTCAGATTAACATTTTGAAGCCATGAACAGAAAACTTTCCAGATCTCAGTCCTCAATGGTCAGTCTTTAAAAAGCAGGTGGATCTGACCCCTCACATAAAACATATATGCAGGTATTTCCTGGATAATCCTCCTTTTAGTATTAAGTATAACACAAAGCGAGTGACTGAGCTCATGAACTCATCAGAAAATACTTACAAAGGTCGGAGGTCATAGACTTCTAGAAGGCCAAAAATCATTTTTTGCGGTCAGGGCAGTCACCCCCTGGTGACAGGATTTTTCATCAACGTCTTTAACAAAGAGAGACAGTTAATGTACTCATGTAAGGAATATTGCTGGTGAATAATTTTCTAGCTGTTTAAGCAGGAGGGGGAAAAAGTCCAAAAACACTCTGAAAACATTAAAATATATAAAATAGTCTGTGTAACGGAGGAGGTTAAATACTATTCTTAAAGTAGTCTGCATCCAAAAGGTGTAGTGAATTTCATCAATGGTAAAAGTTTATTTTAAATATTCCTGAAATGTATGGTTGGTTTTCTTTCTTATTTTCCCCCCTCACATTTCACACCTGTGAGATATCAGGTGGTTTAACGTGAGTTTGCAACCACTTATTTTCTTATTATTTGTTATTGTCACAGTCCTTCAAAATTTCACTGGTTGTCACGGCTGTCATCGGTTTTATGTTTGTCCAAAATTTCCTGTCAAAGCCCCAACTAGTGACGGGTGCCATCATAAATCTGAGAAACAACAGTTTACTGGCCTCGTACATTAATAAAATAGTAATAATTTGTTCAAGTAAGTAGTGTTTCTGGGCTGGTTGTCTAGTTCCCTAAAAAAAACCTCAAGGCAAACAAACTAAGCAGCATGCTGCCAACAGGTCACTCACCTTGGATGTATCTATAAGGCTGGGAAAGACAGGGAAGCTCCATATTGATGGCTCATTCCAAAACTCCACGTGACGATCTGAAACACAAAATCACAAACAGAAAACTTTGAGAAACAGTTTGGCCCGGCTACCTGCAGCAGTGAGTGATGGAGATATAAAGAACATCACTGAAGTAAAAAGATGAATGGAACTACAGCAAAATATGGCTGTGAAGTCAGTTTTCATCATAGCAAAGTTTGTTTGAAGTTGTATGTTTTCCAGATGGTTTTAGAAGCAGGAGGAATGTGTGGTACAGCTAAACGAATTAAGTCATTGAATTGATGGTTCAGGCCTGTGAAGCTTTCACTTTGAGATGCATGGAAATCTGTGCAAGAACTAAAAGACTCATTTTCAGGCTTGTGAAACATATTGTTGTGGGTTGGCTGTATGGCTGCCTTTGTGTAATCGGGAAGCATTACTGATTAAGCTGTTTGCTGAATAAGCACCTTTTTGTTGACAGTTTGTGATCTGTACATGTACAAGAGAAAACTGTTAGATTAAAGCCTGTCAATGAACTACACACGTGTCTTGAGGTGGTTTTCTTCTTAAGGAGTTTAAATTTGAAACCTCTGCTTTAAGATAAACTAATGTTAACTGCTTAACTGTCTTCAGATTAGCGTGCCAGTGTGACTTTTCAGTTAAACAGTATTTACCTTTCAGTAGATCACTCCAGACTGCTATTTCTGACAGTGTCTTCAGTTGTGAGGCTGGTAGGGACACTTTTAGCCTCACACTGATTGAGTACGCTGGTCTGTAGTCAAGGACAAGATCCATTCAGTCACACTTCAGGACATCAGGTAATTTTTGATGAGGAGCTTCAAACATGTGTAGTCCTGTTGCATCTCCAAACTTTTCTCCAAAATGACCATAAAGTTGAGTCGACGTGGCATTTTTACATCTACTTGATGATTTTTTTGTCTGCAACCCAGCTAAATTTCTTCTGGAGTGTCATCAGCCAGCAAAGCCTTCTTCTCTCTTAATGAATCCTTTTCTTGCTTTTGTTGATCTTGAACATTTTCTTGCTAGTGTTGGTCATATTACAGCCAGGTTTACAAAAAAAAGAGAAAAATAAAAAGCACGTGCCGTTTTCAACAGCCATCTCTTCTGAGTAAAATGTTTTCCATTGCTGCCCATATGTGTGACAATGAACAAAATGACAAAATTAACAACTTCATTTTCATTTAAAAAAAAAAAAAAAAAAAAAAGAGTAAAAATGTTTGCAATATCCTCCAGTAGGACTCTACCGGAAACACAAATGACTTTCTTCATTAGAAAGCAATTTCTTGAAAAACTTCAGAAGAGCAAAAAGTGACAAAGGTCCACGAAAGAAAGAAAAATGTCAACATGGAAAAGCAGGTAATTCAACTTGATATCAATTAGCATTAGTGGAAGGGACAGTTTAAAAGCTGACTTTTGAAAGATAAAGTCACAAAAAACATTTCATTTTACTTCCTTTTCTTGGATTTTTGCTCTTGCTTTGGTGTCTGTTTACATAACTCTCAGCTGAGCACCGTCACAATTTAACCGACTCAGAAGGAACAAGCTTGTGTGCTGATTGGTTGAAGACATAGGTGGGAAAGGGACCAATTGCCATTATGCACAGTACAAAGTGAAACAGTGACAACATTTTAATTATATTTTGATTATCAAAGGAAAGTTGGAAGAAAGTTGGAAGAAATTATTCTTAGTGAAGTGGAACCACTCACTGCTGTCTTTGTCATTGCATCTCATCCACAGTTTCTTTTCTCATCACTTCAGAATGTTGTCTTGTCTCCTCCATCTTTTTGTCTGAGACCTTCTCAGACACAAACTGCTTCTAAAACAGGGGTGCCAAACTCCAGTCCTCAAGGGTCGGTGTCCTGAAATTATTCCATGTGTCCCTGCTGCAAAACACCTGAATAAATTTTGTAGGTCATTTACAGCACCATGTTCGTTCACCTCTTGAGCTCCTGTAACATGTATCAAATGGCTGAAATGCCACCTCAGCATGCAGTCAGGTTCTATAGAGTCTTGCTAATGTATAGCGCTTTACTTAGTCCCTATGGACCCCAAAGCGCTTTACACTACATTCAGTCATCCACCCATTCACACACACACCTTCACACACTGGTGATGGCAAGCTACATTGTAGCCACAGCTGCCCTGGGGCGCACTGACAGAGGCGAGGCTGCTGGCTGCTGGCCCTCTGACCACCACCATTAGGCAACGGGTGAAGTGGCTTGCCCAAGGACACAACGATCGAGACTGTCAGAGCTGGGGCTCGAACCGGCAACCTTCCGATTACAAGACGAACTGCCAACTCTTGAGCCACCTGAATAATTGTATTCAGGTGTGCTGCACATGGAAAAGTTTCTGGACACCGACCCTCGAGGACTGGAGTCCGTTACCTGTGCTCTAAAAGATCAAGATAGTGAGCACAATTCCCACCAAATAAATCTGGATGACTGAGTTTAACTCATTACTCTCAGTTTTCTGGGAACTGTTATAAATAGTCTGGCTTAAGAGAGGGACCACCAGACCTCTGGGGAAAATTAGTTAAAAAACGGGCACTGTCACTTTTGTTTCTTAAATTTGAATTTAGTTGTGTGTTAGAAATTCTAATCTTTTGAAGCTGCACACAAGCAAGTCCTGTAACCTCAGCACTGGTAGATTTTTATCAAGTCATCCTTTCTGTGAAGACTGAGAGCAATGCAAACAGACACACGGCGCCAGTATTCGGTCTTCAGTCCAACACATCCATCCTCGTTTCCTCCCATCCCAGGTTCAGATAGGTCATGACTGAAGAGCAGAATTCATTTCCTTTGTTAAAAAAATTGTGTACTTTTCTATATTACCCCTTGAGAATTACGAGAAGGTCTTTTATAGATACAAATTCCAGCCGTTACTGCAACTGCAATTGCAACTACAACTGCAATAGCAATAATCACCCCTTCTCCAACATACAGGGCCACTTTCAGTCCATCGATCCTCTCACCAGGATTTTGGCCTGCAGACATAGGTGTATGATTAGACTTTTGTTAGACATCATCTTATAGAAAAGTGCCCCCTGCAACATCTTTATAACAAAATTTAGCTTATTTATCTTTATAAACTCACCAGAGTGAGCGACTTTCAGGTTGACAATGCTGACGACAAGAATTTCTCTCTTCATGCGGCTTGGTCCACTCTGAAAGGCTCTGCACTCGTATATCCCTGTGTCATTAGTTGTTACATTCTTCATAATCAAAGACAAATCTCCATGCGTCATATTTCTGTCCTTCACATCCACTCGGTTGATAAAAGATGGATCTTGGTCTTCTGGATCAAGTTGTTCATCGCGATAGCTGAGCACATACTGACTACTGTTAGCTCTGTGCCACTCTAAAACCTTGACTGGAATATTTTTAGGATTTCTGCAAGGGAGAATGACAGTCTCCCCAGGTTCAGCTGCGACATTTTCCTGTACTGAAGGAGCAGAATCATCCCCCACCTTCAGCTGATCCATTTCAGGGTCATTGGTTGTGCTGGAACCTGTCACAGCTTTCAAAGGACAACGGTTTCAATACTTTGAATAATGCCAAACGTACAACAAACGCACTTGATAAATAGCAAAGAGAGATAAAAGCATATCCTTTTAACACTAGAAATGCCAACTGGGTCACTTTGGCCCATTGGCTTTTTAAAAATCCTGTAACTTTTTAAATTAAAACCCCATGATCTTATATTGCACAATTTTTCCTAAAATGGGGTCATTCATCAAATACTGAATTTTGGGGTGTGTAGGATTGAAAGGAAAAAAAAAAAAATATTATGACCACTTTTACCTAGAACCAGCGAGGACGTCATTTTGACCCTATAGAAATGACTGTAAAACCACTATTGTGTGACACTCGATAGTCCAGCAACATGATTGTTTACACACATTTTACATGCAGGCTGCTATAACATGAGCAAAAGCTAGCTAAATATGATTGCAAAAATAAAATAAATGGGACTATAGGTAGATAAAAAATTAGTAACTACTGCCAGGCTGATGATAGGATTTTGAGCCCGAGCAAATCGGGGGATTACATTACCAAGTGCGTGGAGAAGCAAACAGAAAAGTAGCAGGGGAAATGTATCTGAACTGAGCAGAGAGTAGAGTGGGGAGAACTAATCTGAGAAAATAAAGGGTGAAATCCACAACTGAACAGCAAAACATGTTTCAGGCCTGAGCAAGACAGTTTAGGAGGTGATGTTGCAGAGGCAGAGCAGTGTTGATGTTGGATGACAGGCAACAGACTTCGTGACTGGGGAAAGATGAAAAACTTTGAATGTTCTAATTTCTTAATAATGATTTCAAATGTTCTTACATTTTTGTAGCCGGCTGTGAGGTCAATTTTAAATTGTAGGCAATCTTCTTCACAGCGTCTTTTTTTAGGGAAACTAATACAAATGTGTAATTCTAATGTCTTAGCTTTTGTGTTATTTGTTTTACCCTTTGTCTGTTATTCTAATGTGTATTTTAACTTCATAATCTGTGCTGACATTACCTAAATTATTATTTAAAATAATAATACAACCCTTCACAATAATCTCAATTAAATTACTCTTAAATACTTGATCTGTCAAATCTTATTTTTTTGGTTGAAAATTAACAACTTAACTGCTTCAAGAAATGACATCATTACCATTACTGTTGTTGTTGCAGGAGGGGTCCTGGTGTTCTAGTGTTAAAAGAGTACGTGTTCACCAGCTGAGATTTTATGAATCTGAGACCTACTAATGTCAGTCCAGATATACCTGTGAAGGAACGTGAGATATCTAGCAGCAAGCAGGATGTGAGAGCTTCATTGGGTATATCTGCATGTTATTAAGAATAATGGAAAAGTGACGTGTGAGACAGATAGGTAGACTGGTGCAGCATCAGCTGTGATATAGCAGAATGTTCTGGTAAAGAGCGAGCTGAAGGAGAAACTGATTTAACAAGCAGTCAGTTTTCCAGATCACACTTATTGCGTCTATATTTGAGTGTTAATTCATCAGAAGGCTAAAAGATTGCATGTAGAGGATTTTAATGCGGCCCTGCACCAATTTAAACTCCTGGAGACACATTGATACAGTGGGATGCAAAAGTTTGGGCAACTTTGTTAATAGTCATTATTTTCCTGTATAAATCATTGGTTGTTACAATAAAAAATGTCAGTTAAATATATCATATAGGAGACACACAGTGATATTTGAGAAGTGAAATGAAGTTTATTGGATTTACAGAAAGTGTGCAATAATTGTTTAAAAATCAGGCAGGTGCATAAATTTGGGCACTGTTGCCATTTTATTGATTCCAAAACCTTTAGAACCAATTACTGGAACTCAAATTGGCTTGGTAAGCTCAGTGACCCCTGACCTACATACACAGGTGAATCCAATAATGAGAAAGAGTATTTAAGGGGGCCAATTGTAAGTTTCCCTCCTCTTTTAATTTTCTCTGAAGAGTAGCAATGGGGGTCTCAAAACAACTCTCAATTGACCTGAAGACAAAGATTGTTCACCATCATGGTTTAGGGCAGAGCTTCCCAAAGTGTGGGGCCCACCCCTTAGGGGGGAGCAGAGCCATTGCGGGACAACAGTATCCCACATTCTTGATTTTTAGTTCACAAACACTTGTTGTAATGACTAAGTACTCCTGACATTTTGGAGATGTTAGCTCTTTATACAGTAAAGTTACAGTGGGATACAAATAATATCAGGCTGATCCTGCAACGATCTGTCCCCCGGTTCAAATCACGGACAAACAGCATCCCATAGTTGTTTATATTTTCAAACCCATTTTGCACAGAGAGGCATTTTTTGAAAAATGTATTGATAGCAATGTTGAAAATTATTACACAGGAAAAAAAACAACTACACGTAAAATAATTACACCGTGACGCCTCTGCCTTTCTAAATAGAGGGACAGTAATTGCGTGTTTATATGCAAGCGTGTAAAACCTGCAGATAGTCAGATTAACAGTAACAGTATTTTATCTCTATCTGCCATTCTGCAATTCATCTCATGTAAACAATAACGTGGTGCACAGCATGACGTGAAAAAAGGCACATACCTTTGACGTTGCGTGACGAACTCTGTATTCCTCGTCCACATGTAAACGCAAAAAAGGAGTTTTAAAAAATCTCAGTTTTCTGTGATTCGAAACGCTGTTTATGTGTGGACGAAAGGCCCAAACGCATAGAAACAGCTGCGTTTTCAAAAATACCCGTGTAGGTGTGGATGTAGCGTAAAAGAGTTAGTAGTTTATTTTATTATACCTGTCATTTATTGCAGTTTACTTGTATTTGCTTAATTGTTTACTAAATGTTTGAGGTGTGAAATAAACTGCAATGGAGCAAAATATGGGTGTGTGTGGTTGGAGGATGTGTTTGTGCGCACGCGTGGGGGGAGGGCGCAAACATTTTTCTTGTAAAACAAAGGGGGGGCTAACAAAAAAAGTTTGGGAACCACTGGTTTAGGGGAAAGATACAGAATGCTGTCTCAGAGATTTAAGCTGTCTGTTTCCACAGTTAGGAACATATTGAGAAAATTGAAGGCCACAGGCTCAGTTTTCAGCTTATGTTTTGACTCGTAGTGCCGTCTTAAATTAAACCCCTTAATTACAGCCACATTAGCTCCACAAATAAGATACAGGTTTACCAGCAATGTTTGTAAACATATATTCAGTCTCCTGCCGCCGGTGCTGAAAGGCTCTGGTTTCAGAATCAACTTTTCTCTTCGCCATTGTGAGGGGCTAGCTAACAGAAGTTTGACCTGATTGACGGGGGAATGTTCCCAGGTAGCCTAGCGTTCTGCAAGGAGGCTGCAGCGCTGCATTATGGGATCTGTAGTTTGTGTGTTATTAGCGCCTCATATCGCCGGGTCATGCATAACAATAATAATAAATCTATATAAACTGATCTCGCGGGGCGGATATAAATGTACGCCGGTCCGGATGTGGCCCGCGGGCCTTGACTTTGACACATGTGGTTTAGAGGCTGTAATTTCTGCAAAAGGCGGATCTACTAAATATTGATTTCATTTCTTTTTTTGTGGTGCACAAATTTATGCACCTGCCTGATTTGGTTTAAACAATTATTGCACACTTTCTGTAAATCCAATAAACTTCATTTCACTTCTCAAATATCACTGTGTGTGTCTCCCATATGATATATTTAACTGACATTTTTTATTGTAACAACCAACGACTTATACAGGAAAATGATGACTATTAACAAGGTTGCCCAAACTTTTGCATCCCACTGTATGTGTCTGTAGTATTTATTAAATAACTGTGTCCAGATCTGACAGGGTGTGAGCGGTTTTGCAATGATTTACAGAACAAACTCACCATGATGCTCACCTGCCAACACAGACACCGCCAGAATCGGGATTATCAGATAGTGCTTAACAGCCATTTTCACAAACTGAAATGACAAGAACAAAGATTAACACTCCCGATTTTCAGCCAATGGGCATTTTTGTTTTTTGCATCACTGTATAAAATATAATTCTCTATGAGAAAAAAAGTTCAGCAAGATATTCCACCATGCTTTTTCATGTCAGAAAGCTGCAAAAAAAGTTATAAAAGAATAATGTTCCACACGTGAAAGGGTTTGCAATATTTTACCAAGTGCTTAAACGTAAATATCACAAAAATAATATGTATTGCAAGCAGAAGTAATTAAGTTACTAAGCTTAAAAAAAGATAACTTGTTGGTCTATAATATGTGAAGCACATGTCAAATGTATCCCTCATGAATGATATCAAGTCATTTTAAGCCACAAACAACATTCCGATAACAAGGTAGAAGCTGCAATCAGTTTTTGGCAGTGACTTGTGAAAATGTCGCAGCTGAACGCAGCTTGATAACAAATTATCAACTGTAATAAAGAAGTAAAACTTTTAATACAATCCTTTTTTCGCACGCACGAGATCGGGGTTGGATCAAATAAAAGGCGTGTACTATTAACACCGGAAACAGCCGTTCTGAGTTACTAGCTAGCGGTTTGGTTAAAACTCAAAATTGACAGTTCGATAAAAAAGGCGAACAGACACTTACTAGCAAAAAATATTCTGCGGGCCAGACAATGCCCGACATAGGTCTATTTATGTGTTTTATGCTGTTTAAATCGTGAAAATGTAGCATTAAACTAAAACGTGCCGAGTCATTCAGCGAGCACACTGCGAATCAATGAAAAGGTTAACTTAAAAGTTTATCTAACGTCTTAGACTTGAAAACTTGTTTTGGGGTAAATACCTGTTTTCGTAGCGTTCAAGTTGTATGTAAATGCATAAAATCATCCAGCTTTTCAAATTACCTTGGCTGTATGTAGTAGTGATGTGACGTTCTGTATCGAGGCTTCAAAGCTTGTGTCGAGTAATGAAGGGGGCGTTTCCGCGGTGCGCGTATCGAGGCTTGCTTCATTTATGGGAGGAGCTGAAAATGATGACGTCCGAAGCCTCGCTGCCCGGCTGTACCACGTGACTGGTCCATTCAAAATGTGGGTGTTTGATGGCGAGTTGCGGTTAGTGAGAGTTTGGAGAGAGTTTGGAGGTTTATGAGAGTGAGGAGAGAAAGTCAGGAGAGAATGGAGCCAGCTAAGAAGAGGAGGATGTCCTCCCCTGTGTGGGAACATTTTGATTTTATTCCTCCCAACAAGGTATGTACATTTCTACAGATGATGTATTTTCATAATACTGATGGTGCAATACAATTTATGTTAAGCTGTCTTTACTTTTGTACAAGGTGAAGTGTTTGCTATGTGCCAGGGAGCTGGGATATAACCAGAGGTGGAAAGAGTACTAAAATATTTTACTCAAGTAAAAGTACTATTACTTTGCTGAAATTTTACTCAAGTACAAGTAAAATTACCTGTCTAAAAATTTACTCAAGTAAAAGTAAAAAGTAGCTCATTTAAAATTTACTCAGAGTAAAAGTTACATAGTTACTTTTTTGTCAGCAGGAGGACAGCCTCTTCTGAGTAGTGCAAAAAAGACAATGGGATAAATCTCAAAGTAGTTGTTTTTTAATTAAAAGAAAAACTTTACAAATTAAAGCGCAGTGGCAGTTAAACTGCAAGTCTATACATCAAAATGGATAATGGTCACCAAACCAACCAACCAAACTGTCAAAACCATATAATTCTTTTACATGTGAATGTGTTTTAAACTGTCAAATAAGAGAACAAGTACTGAATTGAGCTGTACGGCAGCTGCTACAAAAATGTGTTTTAATTTTTTAAACTTGGCCCTGCTCTGTTAATTTTGAGGAGCAATTCAATTCAATTCAATAAAACTTTATTGATCCTGAAGGTTGACCCCGAAGGAAATTGGGTTAAGGTTGCCGACCTTTGCCAGCGTCATCTTACCCTCCGACCATACATACATTACACAAACATCACATGGGGAAGACAGGTCAGAGAGGTATAACGATGGAAAATGCACCACGTGAGGAAAGATAAGGAGAAAAAAATAAGTCCCCCTAGACTGAGCTCCAACAGGGAGATCAGTTTGAGAACAGAAAAAAAACCCACCTCTGAACATAGCACATGTTATTCTTTTGCCTGCAGTGTGAACATATTTGGGTTAAGTAAGAAAGTAGCCGCTTCTGTCTTCTGTCTAATTTAACTAATTTTTTTTTAAATAAATTATTATTATTAACAAACAGGAAAAGTGAACACATTTTCTTTTGGCAATTTACCAATCAAGTAAAAATATTTTAAGTTGCGTGGACAACAACGTGCCCAATAACAGCTTATGTCTTAACTTAATGTGATTAACTTGAGCACAGCCTTTTTTGCTAAAATAAATGTACAAGTTTCATTTAACTTACCTCTACATGCTTGCGCAGGTTTGATGTGGAATTTTTAAAAGCTGCTAACTCGGTCTCTCTGGGCAAACACAGCTTACACTGCATAATAAAGCTGTTGCCTTTCTTGCACTTGAAGCCGAAATGGTCCTTTAAATACGGCCAGGGGTTCACATCGGTTTCTTCGAGTTCAGGGTCAGCAGAATTCGATGGGGTTTCTTTTTTCGCTGGATCCGTACCACCGATGTCAGACTCCATTTTTATCGTGACCCAACGCTAATTTGTTCTACTACCCATCATTCCCTGCAGTATTTCCGAAGCGCAATGTTGTTGTTTTTTTGTTTGTTTGTTCTTTTAATTTACTCAGTAACGGGTGTGATTGAAAATGTAGCGAAGTACAATACTTTTTAAAAAATATACTTAAGTAAAAGTAAAATTACCGACTTGGAAAATGACTTTAAAAAGTACAAATACACAAAAAAAACTAGTCAATTACAGTAACGCAAGTAAATGTAATTCGTTACTTTCCACCTTTGGATATAACAACAACACCTTATCCATGCTTAGGCACTACAGAGCTTTGCATGAGAATAGGGGGAACACCGATTGTGGAGCAAGACCAGGTGAGCCATCAAATGCCATGATAATATAGCATGCAGTAATGTTACTAAATGATATAACAATATTATACAACTGTTATAAGTTATGTGTGTGATATTTATATTTGTGCTTTGTTTTTGTTGTCTTTCCTCAGGAGAACATTCTCAAATAGATGAAGACCTGGTTAGCATGGTGATTGAGGACTCCCAGCCATTTAGCATTGTGGAGGACAAAGGATTTAAAAGATTTGTTAAATCATTAAATCCTAGCTATGTTCTCCCCACTAAAAAGGTCATAAAAGCAGTGAAAATTTAGTTTTTACTGAATAAAATGTGGGCAGGACTGAGGCTCAAAGCCTCAGTGTGTAGCTGTCCATACCTCAACGTTACAAAAGCACAACCACTGTCCACACCCCAACCACACCTCACCTCACAGTAAATGATCATTTCCATTTTAAGCATTTCCAAATGATCATTTTCCATAGTGCCAGTATAAATATACACAGTATACTGCATCACTACAATATACATGTTTTACACACTCCTTTTGTTGTTGACATTTACAGGCTGTGTGCAAAAGGCCACACTCTTCAAATTCATGCCAACTAATATTTTTACGTCCAGTAGATGTCCTACTAGAGCAAATGAAGCTTCAAGAAGCTTTGCGCTGGGGTGAACCAATTGGATGAAAAGCTTCAGTGCTTCATGAAGCTTCATCTGCCCATCACTAGCTGTATGTGCCCGTTTGAAGCTGAAGCAAGCACCGGGACAGCCAACAGGAAATGTGCGATCGCAGGGGCTGCGGAAGACGATTAGTGCCACTGGAAAGAAAGAAAAAAGTGGGCACGTCTTATGTTTTTTCTTTTTTTCAAAACTCTGAGATTAAAGTCAGAATTGTGAGGAAAAAAAGATCACAATTCTGGAAAAGAAAAAAAAAGACTTGCCCACTTTTTTCCCCAGTGCTCCCAATCCTCTTCTGTACAATTATAATGTAGCAATATATTACAAGCTGTAGATTCAAGCTGCTCTTCATATTTTTTGCCAGATGTCACCAAAGATGACTGTGTTAAAAAGCTTCTAGTAATGAACCGCTTTTCATACAAGGTCCTTTGCTTCAATCTGAAAAATGTAGACAGGTTGTGAATGCTGCCTAAACCTTGACAGAAAGCCGTGGAGGACAGGAGGACCATGACACTCAACTGAATATCACTTTTACAGTCCCATACAAACATTAGGATCGATTACACTAATGTTAATGTGAGTTTGTTTATTGTGCAGGTTTTGTTTGGTGGTGTCAAGTCAAACGTACATTTGTTTTAAGGAGAAACGAGCAGACAGTTCACTCGTTAAGTTAAAAGAATGGTAATTTATTCACAGGGGCGTTTGGCCAGTGTAGTAATTTAACCACTTTAAACTTAGCCCTCATTTTATTTAGTACCCCTAATAACACAAATACTTGCACAAACAGGAAATACTCCTTGCACTCTTTTTGTAGTAGTGTATGCCCTCTGAGCCTGCCACCTTTCTGTCTGTCCTGCACATTTCCCTTCTCTTGTTTTCTTTGTAAAATAAAAGTATAACATGTATTTATAAATTATACTTGTGTTTTAATCCTGCAGTGTATCACACATTTGATTTACATGCTTGAAAAATGCAAGTGTCCAGAGTCAGGACAGACTGAGAAATTTCTGAGGTGAGTGCTGATCAGACAAAGGCCTTCCACCTGTGATGATCAGACAGGACAAACTCAGCAGTGTGCGAGGAAAAGGAGGAGGAGTGAGACAGAGAGCAGAGAGAAAATAGACAGGCTATTCTGTCTTTGTGAAGGACTGCTAGAAATGTTTAAAATAACTAATTATCTGTCCTGAATCAATCTTTTTAGCTAATGTTAAAATAATGTTATCAAGTGTTTTCAGTGTGGGAGAAACTACTCAAGTTCTTCAAGTAAAAACTATATAAAGTAGTTAAAAAATATATGTTCAGAAACTTAAAGTATGTAAGTATCAGCAGCAGAATGCACCTGAAAATAAATGTCAGTATTTTGGATTAATAATACTGCTGTGTTTGTTGCATCATGCATTATATATTCTGAGGTAAGTTGGTCTATCGTGTTACATCATATTTTAAAAGGATTTTATCTGTTTGTATCATTTCTGCCCAGTTTTACCCATTTAGCAAAGGTCAGCCTGTTTTTTGCCTGTTTTCTCCCCCAATAAAATAATATTTAATGTATTACTCTTCTTATTTTATTACATTTTTTTTTACATCTTGGGATTTTTCTTTTTACCCATATCGTATAAATTAGCTTTCAGACAAATCTAGTTGTGCCAATATATTAAAATAACAATATTTATCTCTTTAATAGATAATGCATCATTATATACAGTGTAAGAGACATTTGCCTTTGAGATAAAAAAGATATAAAGTGATATGAAATAATTTCACATTCAATGTTTGCTGAAGCTCAGTATTTAAAACATTTGACAAGTTAAAAGGTCAAAGGTCTACCTCCCCCTCTCTCTTCTTTTCCCTGTTGTGTGTGCCTGTGTCCAGATTCAGATAAAGACAGTTCTCCCCAAATGTGCCAGCATCACTGCTGATATCACTAAAAGGCTCACACGAATACTAATGAAAAATGTAATTTTGAGTGTCATGTTTGTCAACAATGTGTTGTTATACTTTTCTCGTGTTAGCTGATTTTTGGGATAATGTCAACTAATATGATCATAATAAAATAATAATAAAAGCACTAAATGACATTTTAGTGTCTTTAATTGTCCTTAACAAAAAGCACAACAATAAAAACAAAGGACTGGAGTCTTTAGAATACAGTCTCCAAATTTGATCCTATTACTGAAAACACTTATTATTATCATTATCATTATTATTATATAGCTATGGGTGTGGGTGCTTTAGGGGCTACAGGTCCCTAGATATTGCTGCCAGTGCTTTTGATCCTCTTTGGATGTTGGCTGCCTTTTGTTCTATTCTCTGTTAACATTTTCTGTTGGTGTTCCATTGGTTGTCTTGCTTTCCTTTTGAATATGGTATACACTACTTTTTGTGTCATTGATGTCCCAGTGCTTCTGCCCTATTTTTTTTGTGTCTGATCATTTATGATTCGTTTTACCACAGCTTTATTTAATGATATCTGAAAATCAAATATTAGTAATTTTACTAATCAGTAAATCAGTCAATCTTTATTGACAGACTTTACGTCCATAGTAAAAAACACCAAACAAACAAACAAACAAACAAAACTAAACAAAAAAACAACACAACATGTAAGACTGCACTTAAAATGAACAGTGATAAGTCTGTGTGTTTGGCAGCTTTTGACCAGCAGGTGGCGAGGGAGCTCTGTGTGCACATGAAGCCTGAGGATTAAACTCTTTTGCAATCAAATTGGCTGAAAGACTTCATGAAGCTTCATTTAGCTGTCACTAGCTCGAGCTGGTCCTTAAATACTGGATGCCTGATGAGTAACAGGTGTGACAGGTGAAGTTGGAACCTGAGGACTCCACCCAGTGGGTGGGTCTGGACAGGGCCTGCCCAACATTTTCAGAAACAGCAGGTGAAGAGAACACAAAAACAGACAACATCCTTAACCAGCCGGGGCCCATGAGACACTGTTTTACAGCTATAGCTGTGATACTTTCTGCGCTTTGGATCTTTACTATTGTCTGAGCCAAAACTCCCACCTTGTCTTTATTACTGACTGCCATTCAAGAAACCCCAAACAGAGGCCAATACTGAAAAATATAAATCAATGACTGAAAACAGCAAAACACACAAACCATGAGAGAGCTGATGGTTAACTTAAGGTTGTGGTCCAATCAAATCTCTTAATACGTAATTTTTCTGCTTCTATGGAATGGAAAAGGGTCTTTCGTTGTATTCAGACAAAAGAAAGGGAGGGGACGCGAGTTTCATTTTACTGTAAACTGAGTGAAGTGTCGTTATTAAGTCTCAGTCAAATATGACCAAGTGAAAGAATGAAGGGTACATCTGTCCTGTGGCTGCTGTGTAAATACACCACATATTTTTTCGTCAGATTAATGTGAAACTTAAACTAACCGAGTGTTATTCTATTTAGGGTTGATCTTCCTGCTGTGTGGCTCAACAAACCAAGGTTAGTTCACTTTGTTTTATTCTACCAGGAAACCCCACTTTATACAATTACATGTTTAAATACAACATGGTGTACAAAAAACAAACAATGGCATTCCTCTTAATGTTTTAAGATGTCCAAACACATTAAAATCTTGTGGACGTATGCCTTTTACATGTTGGTAAAATGTTTAGGATGAGATGGAGATATAACACTCATGCACCCTGAAAATTATGAAGGTCTAAATATGTATCAAAGGGACTCACTGAACATCAGTGGATTTCTATGGGGCAAACGTACTTAAACCAGCCACTGTGACCATTGCAGCAGAGTAGAATGAATGATACTGATGGGGACTGTGAGGGTTTGTAGTTAAATTCCTGCTCTTACAGGATCAGTGAGTGTCTGTTTAAAGATTATTACCATACTTTTACATCACTATGGAACACCAGCATTTCTGCAGAGGACAGAACTCCCTGCTTTAATCTACCCTGATGCTCTGTGCTATGTTGTCATGGCAATATGAAGTCAAATAAATACAATATACAAAAATGCACATTTAAAGGAGTACAAGAAGACAGGCAACTGGAAGAGCGTTTGAAGCAGGATAACTTTTCTGGATTTCTCTTAATTTAAGTGAAATTTTTATGAATACAAGTCAAGGAGGAAACAAGGAGGCAGGTGGTTGGATTATATCTGAGGACAGGACGCATCAAGGAGAAACATGAGGAGAGAGAAAACAGCAGAGCGATGGTGGAGAGCTAATCGTGGATCAAGTCGAAGAAGCAAGCACCAAAACTGTGAGTAAACACAACACACAGAGTTAAAAATTACTGTGCTGATTAAGGAAACATTACATTTGGTTAGTTTGGAGTCTGGAGCTTCAGGTTTGTGGGTTCAGTTGGTCTCAAAATTGAGGAAAGAAAAAAAATGTTTCTTTTGAAAGGTTGTCGGAGGACTCTTACTGTAAGAAATATCTGGGGGTGCATCTGCTTTTATTTAAAAAGGAAAGAAAGAAAAGTAGAATTTGGTTAAGTCACATTGGACAGGGAAAATTGGAGAATCGGGACAATAATGTGTCCAAATTTACTGTTTCCTTAATCAGAACAATAATTTTGATCTGAACTAGAAATTTTGAAATGGATTATTTTATTTCTTCTCTACTGATCACTGTGTTGAATGTTTAGTTACTTATCAGTCTACATTACTGTTAATGGTATTTTTAAAAAATGCAGTTTATTCGTAATTTTGTAGAAAAAGGCTCTGCACCTGTGAAAAAAAAACCCCACACCCCCAAAATCACTGTAGATCAGAGTAGCTAAGCCCTGGTTAACAGCAATTATATTACAGGAGATTAAAAATATTGGAATGATTGAAAGAAACAAAGATTGCTTTAAGGTCTGAAGATTTGACTTTCTTAATGAAAGAGATCAAAACTAATCTATGTGTGACACTGAGAAAAAACCTGAAAGCTGAACAGATCTGGAGGTCATGTTGTTATACAAATGTGCAAACTTGTTTTAATGACATTAGAAATAAAAAATGGGATGTTTAAAAAGGTAATATATAAAATAGATGTTTATATTACTTGAAAAAATGATGTTGGTTAGCGCTGCTGTATTTGGAAAACTATTTGGCTAGTAAGCTGATATTAAATATGACAAACTGAGGATAGGTAATATATTCTGCACACTCACTATTATTGTTGCATCCATACACCAGTTAATATTTTATTAAACATCGATCACAATTTGTGATCAATGCAAGTTTTAAGCAATAACATTTATTTGCATTACCTACTAATTTACAAAATATAAAAAAGAATCTTGGTGTTTTTAATTGACTTCAAACTTTTGAACTGTAGAGTACGATGATGAGCAAGCGATGAAGAGATTGCTATCAGCTCAATTTTGATGATAGACAGCTAAAAAAAATGAGCGTTTTATTGACACTGATGGCAAAATCCTGATCAGATACAGACAGACACATGCATACAACACACACTACTGCTCAAAAGTTTGTGCCCAGATTCAAACATTCTTATCTTAACTGTAAATTTACATTTGCTTTAAGGTAATATTACACAACGTTTACCAGTAATGTTTTCACAGATGTGTTTTAAAGGAATGATTTATGTTAAATCCCCCATGATGCATTAGGAAATGTCTACAGTTATACAAGGGCCCATTTTCAGTAACAATCACTCCTGTGTGGACAGATCACATGGTTATAAACCAGGTGAAAATTGACTTCAAACTTTTGAGCTGTAGTGTAGATTGCAATGATAGTGCATAGTTATCTATTACAGAAGAATATATAGAAGTATGAGGACAGGGAGACACTGTTAAAACGTTATGAGCTGTATTGCTGCAGAGAAAGTGGAGTCTGTCAACCTTGAAAGCTCCCAAGATAGGCAGCTGGCAGGACTGAATGATGCTCTGCCTCTGTGGTCAAGTACAGACATAGGCCTTAAGCAACCATGAGCCACTGATAAGCGTGAGAGATTAGGAAACATGCATAAGTTAGACTCCTTTGAGCCACTAATAGGAGAAAATGAGCACGCAATAAAGTGGACTTGTTAGGGAGAGATTGCCGTCAGAGTTAAAACACTCCAACTCAATTTTGATGATAGACACAGCTAAAAAAATGAGCGTTTTGTTGACACTGATGACAAAATCCTGATCAGATACAGACAGACACATGCATACAACACACACTACTGCTCAAAAGTTTGTGGTCAGATTCAAACATTCTTATCTTAATTGTAAATTTACATTTGCTTTAAGGTAATATTACACAATGTTTACCAGTAATGTTTTCACAGATGTGTTTTTAATGAATCATTTATGTTAAATCCCCCATGATGCATTAGGAAATGTCTACACAATTATACATGGGCCCATTTTCAGTAACAATCACTCCTGTGTGGACAGATCACATGGTTATAAACCAGGTGAAAATTGACTTCAAACTTTTGAGCTGTAGTGTAGATTGCAATGATAGTGCATAGTTATCTATTACAGAAGAATATATAGAAGTATGAGGACAGGGAGACACTGTTAAAACGTTATGAGCTGTCTTGCTGCAGAGAAAGTGGAGTGTGTCATCGCTGAAAAGCTCCCAAGATAGGCAGCTGGCAGGACTGAACGATGCTCTGCCTCTGTGGTCAAGTACAGACATAGGCCTTAAGCAACCATGAGCCACTGATAAGCGTGACAGATTAGGAAACATGCATAAGTTAGACTCCTTTGAGCCACTAATAGGAGAAAATGAGCACGCAATAAAGTGGACTTGTTAGGGAGAGATTGCCGTCAGAGTTAAAACACTCCAACTCAATTTTGATGATAGACACAGCTAAAAAAATGAGCGTTTTCTTGACACTGATGACAAACTCCTGATCAGATACAGACAGACACATGCATACAACACACACTACTGCTCAAAAGTTTGTGCCCAGACTCAAACATTCTTATCTTAATTGTAAATTTACATTTGCTTTAAGGTAATATTACACAATGTTTACCAGTAATGTTTTCACAGATGTGTTTTTAATGAATGATTTATGTTAAATCCCCCATGATGCATTAGGAAATGTCTACACAGTTATACATGGGCCCATTTTCAGTAACAATCACTCCTGTGTGGACAGATCACATGGTTATAAACCAGGTGAAAATTGACTTCAAACTTTTGAGCTGTAGTGTAGATTGCAATGATAGTGCATAGTTATCTATTACAGAAGAATATATAGAAGTATGAGGACAGGGAGACACTGTTAAAACGTTATGAGCTGTATTGCTACAGAGAAAGTGGAGTCTGTCAACCTTGAAAGCTCCCAAGATAGGCAGCTGGCAGGACTGAACGATGCTCTGCCTCTGTGGTCAAGTACAGACATAGGCCTTAAGCAACCATGAGCCACTGATAAGCGTGACAGATTAGGAAACATGCATAAGTTAGACTCCTTTGAGCCACTAATAGGAGAAAATGAGCACGCAATAAAGTGGACTTGTTAGGGAGAGATTGCCGTCAGAGTTAAAACACTCCAACTCAATTTTGATGATAGACACAGCTAAAAAAATGAGCGTTTTGTTGACACTGATGACAAAATCCTGATCAGATACAGACAGATACATGCATACAACACACACTACTGCTCAAACGTTTGTGGTCAGATTAAAACTTTCTTATCTTAATTGTAAATTTACATTTGCTTTAAGGTAATATTACACAATGTTTACCAGTAATGTTTTCACAGATGTGTTTTTAATGAATGATTTATGTTAAATCCCCCATGATGCATTAGGAAATGTCTACACAGTTATACATGGGCCCATTTTCAGTAACAATCACTCCTGTGTGGACAGATCACATGGTTATAAACCAGGTGAAAATTGACTTCAAACTTTTGAGCTGTAGTGTAGATTGCAATGATAGTGCATAGTTATCTATTACAGCAGAATATATAGAAGTGTGAGGACAGGGAGACACTGTTAAAACGTTATGAGCTGTATTGCTACAGAGAAAGTGGAGTCTGTCAACCTTGAAAGCTCCCAAGATAGGCAGCTGGCAGGACTGAACGATGCTCTGCCTCTGTGGTCAAGTACAGACATAGGCCTTAAGCAACCATGAGCCACTGATAAGCGTGACAGATTACGAAACATGCATAAGTTAGACTCCTTTGAGCCAATAATAGGAGAAAATGAGCACGCAATAAAGTGGACTTGTTAGGGAGAGATTGCCGTCAGAGTTAAAACACTCCAACTCAATTTTGATAATAGACACAGCTAAAAAAATGAGCATTTTGTTGATACTGATGACAAAATCCTGATCAGATAGACAGACAGACACATGCATACAACACACACTACTGCTCAAAAGTTTGTGGTCAGATTCAAACTTTCTTATCTTAATTGTAAATTTACATTTGCTTTAAGGTAATATTACACAATGTTTACCAGTAATGTTTTCACAGATGTGTTTTTAATGAATGATTTATGTTAAATCCCCCATGATGCATTAGGAAATGTCTACACAGTTATACATGGGCCCATTTTCAGTAACAATCACTCCTGTGTGGACAGATCACATGGTTATAAACCAGGTGAAAATTGACTTCAAACTTTTGAGCTGTAGTGTAGATTGCAATGATAGTGCATAGTTATCTATTACAGAAGAATATATAGAAGTATGAGGACAGGGAGACACTGTTAAAACGTTATGAGCTGTATTGCTGCAGAGAAAGTGGAGTCTGTCAACCTTGAAAGCTCCCAAGATAGGCAGCTGGCAGGACTGAACGATGCTCTGCCTCTGTGGTCAAGTACAGACATAGGTCTTAAGCAACCATGAGCCACTGATAAGCGTGACAGATTAGGAAACATGCATAAAGTTCATAAGTTAGACTCCTTTGAGGCACTAATAGGAGAAAATGAGCACGCAATAAAGTGGACTTGTTAGGGAGAGATTGCCGTCAGAGTTAAAACACTCCAACTCAATTTTGATGATAGACACAGCTAAAAAAATGAGCATTTTGTTGATACTGATGACAAAATCCTGATCAGATAGACAGACAGACACATGCATACAACACACACCACTGCTCAAAAGTTTGTGGTCAGATTCAAACTTTCTTATCTTAATTGTAAATTTACATTTGCTTTAAGGTAATATTACACAATGTTTACCAGTAATGTTTTCACAGATGTGTTTTTAATGAATGATTTATGTTAAATCCCCCATGATGCATTAGGAAATGTCTACACAATTATACATGGGCCCATTTTCAGTAACAATCACTCCTGTGTGGACAGATCACATGGTTATAAACCAGGTGAAAATTGACTTCAAACTTTTGAGCTGTAGTGTAGATTGCAATGATAGTGCATAGTTATCTATTACAGAAGAATATATAGAAGTATGAGGACAGGGAGACACTGTTAAAACGTTATGAGCTGCATTGCTGCAGAGAAAGTGGAGTCTGTCAACCTTGAAAGCTCCCAAATTAGGCAGCTGGCAGGACTGAATGATGCTCTGCCTCTGTGGTCAAGTACAGACATAGGCCTTAAGCAACCATGAGCCACTGATAAGCGTGACAGATTAGGAAACATGCATAAGTTAGACTCCTTTGAGCCACTAATAGGAGAAAATGAGCACGCAATAAAGTGGACTTGTTAGGGAGAGATTGCTGTCAGAGTTAAAACACTCCAACTCAATTTTGATGATAGACACAGCTAAAAAAATGAGCGTTTTGTTGACACTGATGACAAAATCCTGATTAGATACAGACAGACACATGCATACAACACACACTACTACTCAAAAGTTTGTGGTCAGATTAAAACATTCTTATCTTAATTGTAAATTTACATTTGCTTTAAGGTAATATTACACAATGTTTACCAGTAATGTTTTCACAGATGTGTTTTTAATGAATGATTTATGTTAAATCTCCCATGATGCATTAGGAAATGTCTACACAGTTATACATGGGCCCATTTTCAGTAACAATCACTCCTGTGTGGACAGATCACATGGTTATAAACCAGGTGAAAATTGACTTCAAACTTTTGAGCTGTAGTGTAGATTGCAATGATAGTGCATAGTTATCTATTACAGCAGAATATATAGAAGTATGAGGACAGGGAGACACTGTTAAAACGTTATGAGCTGTATTGCTACAGAGAAAGTGGAGTCTGTCAACCTTGAAAGCTCCCAAGATAGGCAGCTGGCAGGACTGAACGATGCTCTGCCTCTGTGGTCAAGTACAGACATAGGCCTTAAGCAACCATGAGCCACTGATAAGCGTGACAGATTAGGAAACATGCATAAGTTAGACTCCTTTGAGCCAATAATAGGAGAAAATGAGCACGCAATAAAGTGGACTTGTTAGGGAGAGATTGCCGTCAGAGTTAAAACACTCCAACTCAATTTTGATGATAGACACAGCTAAAAAAATGAGCATTTTGTTGATACTGATGACAAAATCCTGATCAGATACAGACAGACACATGCATACAACACACACCACTGCTCAAAAGTTTGTGGTCAGATTCAAACTTTCTTATCTTAATTGTAAATTTACATTTGCTTTAAGGTAATATTACACAATGTTTACCAGTAATGTTTTCACAGATGTGTTTTTAATGAATGATTTATGTTAAATCCCCCATGATGCATTAGGAAATGTCTACACAATTATACATGGGCCCATTTTCAGTAACAATCACTCCTGTGTGGACAGATCACATGGTTATAAACCAGGTGAAAATTGACTTCAAACTTTTGAGCTGTAGTGTAGATTGCAATGATAGTGCATAGTTATCTATTACAGAAGAATATATAGAAGTATGAGGACAGGGAGACACTGTTAAAACGTTATGAGCTGTATTGCTGCAGAGAAAGTGGAGTCTGTCAACCTTGAAAGCTCCCAAGATAGCCAGCTGGCAGGACTGAACGATGCTCTGCCTCTGTGGTCAAGTACAGACATAGGCCTTAAGCAACCATGAGCCACTGATAAGCGTGACAGATTAGGAAACATGCATAAGTTAGACTCCTTTGAGCCACTAATAGGAGAAAATGAGCACGCAATAAAGTGGACTTGTTAGGGAGAGATTGCTGTCAGAGTTAAAACACTCCAACTCAATTTTGATGATAGACACAGCTAAAAAAATCAGTGTTTTGTTGACACTGATGACAAAATCCTGATCAGATACAGACAGACACATGCATACAACACACACTACTACTCAAAAGTTTGTGGTCAGATTCAAACTTTCTTATCTTAATTGTAAATTTACATTTGCTTTAAGGTAATATTACACAATGTTTACCAGTAATGTTTTCACAGATGTGTTTTTAATGAATGATTTATGTTAAATCCCCCATGATGCATTAGGAAATGTCTACACAGTTATACATGGGCCCATTTTCAGTAACAATCACTCCTGTGTGGACAGATCACATGGTTATAAACCAGGTGAAAATTGACTTCAAACTTTTGAGCTGTAGTGTAGATTGCAATGATAGTGCATAGTTATCTATTACAGCAGAATATATAGAAGTGTGAGGACAGGGAGACACTGTTAAAACGTTATGAGCTGTCTTGCTACAGAGAAAGTGGAGTCTGTCAACCTTGAAAGCTCCCAAGATAGGCAGCTGGCAGGACTGAACGATGCTCTGCCTCTGTGGTCAAGTACAGACATAGGCCTTAAGCAACCATGAGCCACTGATAAGCGTGACAGATTACGAAACATGCATAAGTTAGACTCCTTTCAGCCAATAATGGGAGAAAATGAGCACGCAATAAAGTGGACTTGTTAGGGAGAGATTGCCGTCAGAGTTAAAACACTCCAACTCAATTTTGATGATAGACACAGCTGAAAAAATGAGCTTTTTGTTGACACTGATGACAAAATCCTGATCAGATACAGACAGACACATGCATACAACACACACTACTGCTCAAAAGTTTGTGGTCAGATTCAAACTTTCTTATCTTAATTGTAAATTTACATTTGCTTTAAGGTAATATTACACAATGTTTAGCAGTAATGTTTTCACAGATGTGTTTTTAATGAATGATTTATGTTAAATCCCCCATGATGCATTAGGAAATGTCTACACAGTTATACATGGGCCCATTTTCAGTAACAATCACTCCTGTGTGGACAGATCACATGGTTATAAACCAGGTGAAAATTGACTTCAAACTTTTGAGCTGTAGTGTAGATTGCAATGATAGTGCATAGTTATCTATTACAGAAGAATATATAGAAGTATGAGGACAGGGAGACACTGTTAAAACGTTATGAGCTGTATTGCTGCAGAGAAAGTGGAGTCTGTCAACCTTGAAAGCTCCCAAGATAGGCAGCTGGCAGGACTGAACGATGCTCTGCCTCTGTGGTCAAGTACAGACATAGGCCTTAAGCAACCATGAGCCACTAATAAGCGTGACAGATTAGGAAACATGCATAAGTTAGACTCCTTTGAGCCACTAATAGGAGAAAATGAGCACGCAATAAAGTGGACTTGTTAGGGAGAGATTGCTGTCAGAGTTAAAACACTCCAACTCAATTTTGATGATAGACACAGCTAAAAAAATGAGCGTTTTGTTGACACTGATGACAAAATCCTGATCAGATACAGACAGACACATGCATACAACACACACTACTGCTCAAAAGTTTGTGGTCAGATTCAAACATTCTTATCTTAATTGTAAATTTACATTTGCTTTAAGGTAATATTACACAATGTTTACCAGTAATGTTTTCACAGATGTGTTTTTAATGAATCATTTATGTTAAATCACCCATGATGCATTAGGAAATGTCTACAGTTATACATGGGCCCATTTTCAGTAACAATCACTCCTGTGTGGACAGATCACATGGTTATAAACCAGGTGAAAATTGACTTCAAACTTTTGAGCTGTAGTGTAGATTGCAATGATAGTGCATAGTTATCTATTACAGAAGAATATATAGAAGTATGAGGACAGGGAGACACTGTTAAAACGTTATGAGCTGTATTGCTGCAGAGAAAGTGGAGTCTGTCAACCTTGAAAGCTCCCAAGATAGGCAGCTGGCAGGACTGAACGATGCTCTGCCTCTGTGGTCAAGTACAGACATAGGCCTTAAGCAACCATGAGCCACTGATAAGCGTGACAGATTAGGAAACATGCATAAGTTAGACTCCTTTGAGGCACTAATAGGAGAAAATGAGCACGCAATAAAGTGGACTTGTTAGGGAGAGATTGCTGTCAGAGTTAAAACACTCCAACTCAATTTTGATGATAGACACAGCTAAAAAAATGAGCGTTTTGTTGACACTGATGACAAAATCCTGATCAGATACAGACAGACACATGCATACAACACACACTACTACTCAAAAGTTTGTGGTCAGATTCAAACATTCTTATCTTAATTGTAAATTTACATTTGCTTTAAGGTAATATTACACAATGTTTACCAGTAATGTTTTCACAGATGTGTGTTTAATGAATGATTTATGTTAAATCCCCCATGATGCATTAGGAAATGTCTACACAGTTATACATGGGCCCATTTTCAGTAACAATTACTCCTGTGTGGACAGATCACATGGTTATAAACCAGGTGAAAATTAGATTTAATCAGATTAAAAATAGAAAATCGGATGATCCATCACAAACCTCGACAATTTACTGTTTTCAATCTGCACAATGATTTTGGTTTGTGCTGATATATTTGGAAAAAGGTTTCTTGACTAACAAGTTGGGATCTTACATCACAAACTGACATCTCGTACCACAATGTACCAAATGAAAATGGGCCTCTGTAGATGTCATGGTTCCCTTACCCTCTTTTGCTGGCCTGCTTCTTTCTCTCTCTCCTCTTTCGGTGTATGCCTGTGTTGTTGTCTGTTTGCTTGTCTTTTTCAGGTGATGTTCCTCCACCTTCCTGTCCTTCAGTCACTTGTCAACAATCAGCTGATTACTCGCCTGTTCCTCAGGAGGTCTTCATGCTGGCTTCTAAACAACCAGATCATTGCATTACCAAGGTAGCATATCATGCCACAGTCATGTCACATTTTCCATCAGTTCTTGCCTTTGCTCACTCTCTGTTTCTGTGCAGACATTTCAGCGTTACGGATCTCCACAACCTTCTGTGACAGTGTCTGAGTGTGCCTCCAGACAACCTTCACAACCTCTGCCCCGTCTCCTGGAGCCCACAGTGTTTATCCTGTATTCATAACTATCTGCAAATATACCTGTAAAACTTTACCACAGTGTCTCATCATCATTCTGTTGTTTTCATAACAGTACACTGTAGAAATAATGGACTGTGTATTAGGTATTGAGGTCACAATGAATGTAGTTTATTAGTGTGTCGTAGTATGATTTTGTTGTTTTTAGGATGTAAGATTACAAAATAGGGGATGGGATGGGAACAAAGAACTGGGGTACAGGGAAGTGGGGCAATTAACCCCCACCCCCAGGACAGTAGCAAGATGTACTGAGGGTGAGGGGCATCTCCCTTAAAAGGAGATGGGCGTCAGGGTGTCAGCACCCCTGGCCACTTTGCCAGTGTTTTTCCATATTTGGGGGTTTACTGTAGGAATCAGAATCCAGAGACTATAACTGTAACTGTTGTGTGAAACTCTTCAGATCAGCCTTTAGAGTAGGACTGCACAGGATGCAGTGTGCTGATCTCCAGATGCATCTGTAATGAAAATGGGTAATAAAATGTGTGAAATTTGGAAACATCTCTGCGTGATCTCTACCAAGACAAAAAGAATCGGAGAGACCGTCGTTGTCTCAACAACACTTATGTCGATTTTCCACTAAATCTCATTTGCTATTTATGATAAATGTTACCATTAATTATTCATATTTCTTTACGCTTCTGAAAATTTAGTAAAACATCAAAAAGATTTTCACTGTTGTCAGAAAATAAGACATTTCTAATTCTCTACAAACTTTTGAGCTGTATTCTAGATTGCAATAATAGTGTATGGTTATTGTTTATAGCAAATTAAATAGAAGTATCAGGACAGGGTGTGAATAAAAGTTATGAGTTGTGTTGCTGTAGAGAACGTTGTTCACTCTGGTGATTCTTTGAGCTTCTAAAAGTCTAATGGGAGGCTGAGCCTTCTGCTTTCTTGTCCCTGTCCTGTGTAAGCAGACATTCTCTCTTCTTTTAACATTAAACTCATAACTTTCCTTTTTGATCAATCTTATAGCTACAGCTGAATCAGCTGACCCTGTCCCATCCTTTAGTTATGCTGTTATAGGCCACATCTGCTGATTAACATCCCATCATGCACTGAGCACTTCTGTCTTTTACTCTCAGCGTGTTAATATACAATACTGTCATGTTTCGGCTGTGTGGCAGGCAGGGATTGGACCCAAATGCAAACTCACGGGGACAGAACTTGAACTCAAAAGCACAGCTTTATTGCTGGAAAATAGAACACAAGCAATACAAAACTAAACTGGGAAAAGCTAATTATAACACATACCAGAAGACACGGGGAGAATCACACACAGCATGAGGGACGACGCGACACTGACTCAGAGAAACACAGGGTTTAAATACACTGGGAAATAACGAGGGGAATGAGACACAGAAGGAGGGCACAGCTGGGAGAAATCAGGACCGATGAGACAAGCAAGCAGGACACATTCCCATAAGACACGGACCTTCAAAGTAAAACAGGAAGGATCACACACACAAGTACAATAATACAAAAATCACAAAGAACTAAAAACGCTGGGTCAGGAGACCCAGGACCGTGACAAATACTGCATGTCAGTAACGTTGGTCCTCTGCCTCCCATCATGTGTTTTGTCCTGTCCTCATATGCACTTCGTTTTTTTCTTATTTTGTCTTTTCTGTCATCCCAAACTAGTTGCTCGTCCTCGAGTCTCATTCTGCTGAAGGTTTCTTAAAAGGGAGTTTTTTTCCATCCCATCATCCCCAACTGCTTGCTCATAGGGGATTATTTGATTGTTGGGGTTTTGTCTCTATTTTTAAGGTCTTTTATTTGTTATATTTAACAGTTATTGTGAAATGGTGCTATATAAATCAAATGTACTCAAATTAAACTCCCATTTAAACCTAAAGTCGTCTCACCCAATTTGGATATCCAACAACAACAACAAACTTTACATAGCACATTTAAAAACCAGTGGTGTACCAAAGTGCTTAACATGCAAGAGAGTAGGATGAAGTAACAGGGAAGGATGAGGGCTATGGCAAGGTACCAAAACATGCTAGCAGGTTGAATGGCATTAAAACACAAAAGCAAAAGAATTGCATATAAAAGCATAAAAGAAAACTAAGTGTAAAGGATAAAACAGTCAAAAAAATAAAAAATGATTAAAAGTAATTAAGAATAAGCCAAAGATAAGAATAAGCATTAAGCTAACTAACAAGCAAGCGTTAACTGGTAGAAAAGGCGAGGCTAAATAAGTGGGTTTTTAACCGCGATTTGAAGGAATGGATGGAATCAGACTCGCGTATAGCAATGGGGAGGTTATTCCATAAATCGGGTGCAGCCAAGACAAACGCGGTCACCTCTAGTCTTCAGCCGGGATCTCGGCAGTACCAAGAGTGACTGGGAAGATGATCTTAGTGCTCTAGTAGGGGTGTATAATCTAAGTAGCTCAATGAGGTAGCTTGGCGCTATAGTGTTAATAATTCAGAAGGTAAGCAGCAGGATTTTGAATTGAATGCGATACTTAACGCGAAGCCAATGCAGATCAGCAAGGACAGGGGTAATAGAGACAATAATCCAACCTAGATGTCACAAAGGCGTGGATAAGCTTTCCAAGGTCCCTATGCGGAACATAATGTCTGGCCTTGCTAATAGGACGCAATTGATGGAAGCAAGATTTAACAACAGAAGACACTTGTTTGTCGAACTTAAAAGAGCTATCCAAAAATACATCCAGGTCACTAACAGTGTCGGTGAGGAAACTGTTAAAGGAACCGAGGGTGTCACGGAGTTGGCCACGGGGGACTCTACTGTCAAACACGATAATTTCAGTTTTCCTGTCGTTTAGAATAAGAGAGTTACCTGCGAGCCAATTTTTGACCTCACGCATGCACTCGCGAAAGCCGTACAAAGACATAGCGGGATCATCAGTTAGTTCGAAATACATCTGTATGTCATCGGCATAACAATGATGTGCAGTCTTATACTTCTCAAAGATTGCGCCTAAGGGGAACATATACAGTGAGAAGAGCAGGGGGCTAAGGACAGATCCTTGACACACGCCGCAGGAGACAGGTGCAGCACAGGAGAAATAAGGGCCAAAATTGATCGAGAAGAACCTATTAGAAAGGTATGACTTAAACCAATCTAGGGCGGCACCTCCAATACCAACTGTGTGTTCAAGCCTCGCTAATAGGATGTTATGATCTACCATATCAAAGGCCGCGGATAGATCTAGTAGGACCAAGACTGAAGAGCGTCCAGAGTCAGCAATCAGAAGGAGATCATTGAGGACTCTGAGCAAGGCCGTTTCAGTACTATAACAGGGTTTGTGAGCAGACTGGAATTGATCATAAATGGCAGTTGCATCCAAATACGGCTGGAGTTGTGAAAGAACGATCCTCTCCAGCATTTTGGACAGGAATGGAAGCTTAGAGATCGACCTATAGTTCCCAAGATTGTTATGATCAAGATTCCTTTTTTTAAGAACGGGCTGGACAACAGCGTGTTTGAAGGCTAAAGGAACAGAGCCTGCAAGTAGGGATATATTCATTATAGGATGCTGGGTCCAATTACGCTGAAGCAATCCTTAACTATACGAGATGGAAGGATATCTTAAGCAGGAGAGGTGTTCTTTGATTGGTCGATAAGTCGCTTGAGAGTATGGAGTGACACCGGCTCAAACTGTTGAAAAAAGCCTAATAAAATACTACAATATCAACCAGAAATCAGAAGCATAGCCAGCAGCTGTTATATTTACTTTCTAATTTAATCATTTTGTCTGGTTTAAAAATAAACACTCATAAAATAATTTTGCGGCGTATCTCCTAAGGGTTTGCCTCTGGGACTTGTCGTATTCTGATAGGTAGGATCCAACAGAAAGAAACGTGAGCAGTTCCTCGTATTTGTTCTCCATAACTAAGGAGAAAATCGGACATTTTCAAAATGGCTTCGGAATCCATTATGTAAGACTACACAACGTTATCACTCAATTAACAAGTATGTGGCGCAATATTACTTTCGTCGGAGCGTGGTTTCCACTAACTGCAGGAGGACTAAAATTAATTGAGAAGGTTTACGCTGTACGCCAGTTTACAGAAGTTTAGAAGCACTAAATCAAGACTTGGAATATGACTTCAATTGAGACTCAAAATTGGAGTATTTTTGCATAAAATACAAAACACATGTTAGCTTGAAAAGTTAACAAATTGACGACAGCTTAAGGAAAACAATTATCAACTGTAATAAAGAAGTAAAACTTTTAATACAATTTTTTTTTTTGCACACACAAGATCGGCACGAGATCGGGGGAGGATGAAATAATAGGCATGTACTATTAACACCGGAAACATGGCCGTTTTGAGTTATGCGCATGCGCAGTAACAACAAGTAGGACAGCTTGATAGGTAGGGTGTTTTGTCAGAACACTGGTACTAGCTAGTGGTTTGGTTAAAACCCAAAACTGACAGTTCGATAAGAAAGGCAAACAGACACTTATTAACAAAAAATATTCTGCGGGACAGACAATGCCTGACATGGGTCCAATTATGTGTTTTATGTTGTTTAAATGTGAAAATGTGGCATTAAACTAAAAAGTGCCGAGTCATTCAGCGACCACACCGCAATGAAAAGGTTAACTTAAAAGTTTATCTAAAGCCTTAAACTTGAAAACTTGTTTTGGGGTAAAGACCTGTTTTTGTAGCTTTCAAGTTGTATGTAAATGCATAAAATCATCCAGCCTTCCAAATGACCTTGGCTGTATGTGCCCGTTTGAAGCTAAATAAGCACCGGGACAGCCAACAGGAAATATGCGACGGAAGTACTACTGGAAGAGCCACTGGAAGTGCCACTGGAAAGAAAGAAAAAAGTGGGCACGTTTATGTTTTTTCTTTTTTTCAGAACTCTGAGATTAAAGTCAGTGAGAAAAAGCTCACAATTCTGGAAAAGGAAAAAAAAAGACTTGCCCACGTTTTTTTTTCCAGTGCTCCCAATCCTCTTCTGTACAGTCATAATGTAGCAATATATTACAAGTTGTAGATTCAAGCTGCTCTTCATATTTTTTGCCAGATGTCACCAAAGATGACTGTGTTAAAAAGCTTCTAGTAATGAACCGCTTTTCATACAAGGTCCTTTGCTTCAATCTGAAAAATGTAGACAGGTTGTGAATGCTGCCTAAACCTTGACAGAAAGCCGTGGAGGACAGGAGGACCATGACACTCAACTGAATATCACTTTTACAGTACAAACATCAGGATCGATTACACTAATGTTAATGTGAGTTTGTTTATTGTGGTGCCTAAGCAGGTTTTGTTTGGTGGTGTCAGGTCAAACGTATGTTTGCTTTAAGGAGAAACGAGCAGACAGTTCACTCGTTAAGTTAAAAGAATGGTACTGTCATGGTCCCTGTGCCCCGCTGGTCGACCCTCTATTGGGCAATATGTTTGTGGTTTGTTTGCTCTCTCTCGCTCTCTCTCTTGCCGCGGCGACGCTCATTGCGGGCTCCCGCTGCTGGCCCACACACCTGCTCATCACCGCACCGGCCGCTGATCCCAGCTGATTACTGCACTACTTAGATGGCGAGTCTGCACTAGTCTTCGCTGGATCGTTGAGCTATCAGCATCAGTTAAACTTGTGTATCTGCCAACCTGTATCTTGAAACCCTTTTGTTATTATCCCGCTAACCCGACCTTTTGTGTTTAGATCGTTTTTGGAACCGGATTCTGAGAGGAGTGACTGAGGAGGAACTTTTGTGCAGAAAGTGTGGAGCACCCTTCCCCCTAACCCTGTTTCCCACGGACCCTGGCAACCCGGACCCGTTTCCCCTGCACGTTGTATATAGCCACTTGGTGATTGTGTTCACTGTGAATAAACGCACTGTTCTTCGCTTAAAGGAATACCCTGGCCTGCGCCTGAGTCTCTTTCGGAAACCATATCAGGTAATTTATTCACAGGGGCGTTTGGCCAGTGTAGTAATTTAACCACTTTAAACTTAGCCCTCATTTTATTTAGTACCCCTAATAACACAAATACTTACACGAACAGGAAATACTCAGTGCGCTCTTTTTGTAGTAGTGTATGCCCTCTGAGCCTGCCACCTTTCTGTCTGTCCTGCACATTTCCCTTCTCGTTTTCTTTGTGATTGTAAAATAAAAGTATAACATGTATTTATAAAATAACTTGTGTTTTAATTCTGCAGTTTATCACACATTTGATTTCCATGCTTGAGAAATGCAAGTGTCCAGAGTCAGGACAGACTGAGAAACTCACTGCTGCAGATCATCTGTGATAATCTCTGAGGGAGAGCTGATGAGACAAAGGCCTTCCACCTGTGATGATCAGACAGGACAAACTCAGCAGTGTGTGAAGAAAAGGAATCAATCTTTTTAGCTAATGTTAAAATAATGTTATCATTAAAGTGTTTTCAGTGTGGGAGAAACTACTCAAGTTCTTCAAGTAAAAACTATATAAGGTAGTAAAAAGTTATATATTCAGAAACTTAAAGTATGTAAGTATCAGCAGCAGAATGCACCTGAAATTAAATGCCATCATTTTGGATTAATAATACTGCTGTGTTTGTTGCATCATGATTTATATATTCTGAGGTTAGTTGGACTATAGCAGGGGTCTATAACCGGCCCTCGAGGCCTGGAGTTGCCCACCCCTGGTCTATAGTGTTACATCATATTTTATAAGGATTTTATATGTTTGTATCATTTCTGCCCAGTTTGACCCATTTAGCAAACGTCAGCCTGTTTTTTGCTCTGATATCTATTCTATATGAATTAAGACAGTTATGACTGACAGGCCTGATTTTCTCCCCCAATAAAATAATATTTAATATATTACTCTACTTATTTTATTACATTTTTTACATCTTGGGATTTTCTTTTTACCCATATCGTATAAGTAAGCTTTCATTTTCAGACAATATTTAGATAAACAATATTTATCTATTTGATAGATAATGCATCATTATATACAGTGTAAGAGACATTTGTTTTTGAGATAAAAAAAGATATAAAGTGATATGAAGTGATATTGCTTTCCTTTTGAATATGGTATACACTACTTTTTGTGTCATTGATGTCCCAGTGCTTCTGCCCTATTTTTTTTGTGTCTGATCATTTATGATTCGTTTTACCACAGCTTTATTTAATGATATCTGAAAATCATCCATCCATCCATCCATCTTCATCCGCTTTATCCGAGGCCGGGTCGCAGGGGCAGCAGCCTAAGCAAAGAGGCCCAGACCTCCCTCTCCCCAGCCACCTCCTCCAGCTAATCCGGGGGAACACCAAGGCGTTCCCAGGCCAGCTGAGAGATATAATCTCTCCAGTATGTCCTGGGTCTGCCCCGGGGCCTCCTCCCGGTGGGACATGCCTGGAACACCTCACCCAGGAGGCGCCCAGGGGGCATCCTTGTCAGATGCCCGAACCACCTCAGCTGGCTCCTTTCGATGTGGAGCAGCAGCGGCTCTACTCTGAGCCCCTCCTGGATGGCCGAACTTCTCACCCTATCTCTAAGGGAGAGGCCAGCCACCCTTCGGAGAAAGCTCATTTCTGCCGCTTGTATCCGCGATCTCGTTCTTTCGGTCACTACCCACAGCTCGTGGCCATAGGTGAGGGTAGGGACGTAGATCGACCGGTAAATTGAGAGCTTCGCTTTTACACTCAGCTCCCTCTTCACCACGACCGACCGGTGCAGCGTCTGCATTACTGCAGCTGCAGCCCCAATCCGTCTGTCGATCTCCGGCTCCCTTCTCCCATCACTCGCGAACAAGACCCCGAGATACTTGAACTCCTCCACTTGGGGCAGGAACTCATCCCCGACCCGGAGTGGGCACTCCACCCTCTGAAAATCAAATATCTGTAATTTTACTGATCAGTAAATCAGTCAATCTTTATTGACAGACTTTGCGTCCATAGTGAAAAAACAACAACACCCCCAAAACAAAACAAAAAAACAACACAACATGTAAGACTGCACTTAAAATGAACAGTGATAAGTCTGTGTGTTTGGCAGTTTTTGACCAGCAGGTGGCGAGGGAGCTCTGTGTGCACATGAAGCCTGAGGATTAAACTCTTTTGCAATCAAATTGGCTGAAAGACTTCATGAAGCTTCATTTAGCTATCACTAGCTCGAGCTGGTCCTTAAATACTGGATGCCTGATGAGTAACAGGTGTGACAGGTTAAGTGGGAACCTGAGGACTCCACCCAGTGGGTGGGTCTGGACAGGGCCTGCCCAACATTTTCAGAAACAGCAGGTGAAGAGAACACAAAAACAGACAACATCCTTAACCAGCCGGGGCCCATGAGACACTGTTTTACAGCTATAGCTGTCATACTTTCTGCGCTTTGGATCTTTACTATTGTCTGAGCCAAAACTCCCACCTTGTCTTTATTACTGACTGCCATTCAAGAAACCCCAAACAGAGGCCAATACTGAAAAATATAAATCAATGACTGAAAACAGCAAAACACACAAACCACGAGATAGCTGATGGTTAACTTAAGGTTGTGGTCCAATCAAATCTCTTAATACATAATTTTTCTGCTTCTATGGAATGGAAAAGGGTCTTTCGTTGTATTCAGACAAAAAAAACCACAAAGGGAGGGGACGCGAGTTTCATTTTACTGTAAACTGAGTGAAGTGTCGTTATTAAGTCTCAGTCAAATATGACCAAGTGAAAGAATGAAGGGTACATCTGTCCTGTGGCTGCTGTGTAAGTACACCACATATTCTTTTGTCAGATTAATGTGAAACTTAAACTAACCGAGTGTTATTCTATTTAGGGTTGATCTCCCTGTTGTGTGGCTCAACAAACCAAGGTTAGTTCACTTTGTTTTATTCTACTAGGAAACCCCACTTTATACAATTACATGTTTAAATACAACATGGTGTACAAAAAACAAACAATGGCATTCCTCTTAATGTTTTAAGATGTGCTTTCACTTACCAGAACATAATTTCACAGACCTCCGTAGTTTTCCCATGAATTATTTCCATGTAGCTTGTAACTGAGCTGAGACAGAAAAAGGTACAGAGATAAGCTAAAGGTTTAAGTATCAAGGTTAATACAATAAAAATAAAATAAAAGGTAATTTCTGGTGGCAGTTTCAGTGGAAAGTGATTCAGAGACATAAATATAGATATGCATCTAAATCTGGATTTTTTTAAATGAAGGCTTCATAACAAAGATGTAGTCAAATGCATAAAAGTTGCTTCAACAAGGTACTCTTGGTTTATATGCTCTCTGTGAGTATGACTCTTGTTTTGATAACTACAGTTCACAGATACAACCAATCATTAATTAATGGTTAAAAAGCGTAAGGCTAGAAGGATATATGGATATATGCTCGCTGAATGTGCATGCATGATTATGTCTTTTTTAAAATCGTGGTTTACTGCTATATACTATATGGTGAAGTGACTGATGCACAGGAAACCAAAGACAAAGAAGCCTAAATGCAGTCATGTCCAGTTGTCTTTGTACAAACTAGTTTACATTTTAGGAATTCAAAGTGACGAAGGATTTTTTCCCCTCACACCCTTTCAAAGGCCTATTTAAGGGGTTAAGACTTGGTTTTAGGAGTAACAGGTTTGGCAAAGCATTAATAAGAGTAAATGTCCTCACAAATATAGCCAAACATACATGCCTGTGTGTGTGTTTGTATAACACTTCATGTATACACAGCAGGCAGCAGCTGTCGTGGAGGAAGCAGCGGTAACAGAGGAACCTTTCGTCCAAATAACCTCAAACTCAAAATGGAACTTGCTCACGTCCACAAAATACCCCGACAGTTTTGTAGTGAATCTGATGAAGGGTCGTTGAGCTGAGCAAGGAAAAGATGCAATTAGAGACAGATTTCTCAAATCATTAGATGATATCCAGCTAAAAGGAGGTATTTAAAAAAGCTTCAGCGATTTTGCCCAACGTAATAATAAAAAATACCTGATGGAAAATTTATTGATTGTTTCCTGTGAAATCCAGTGGTGTTGATACTGAAGTTTTGTATTTACACATAAAAGTACTGTCTCCATGTTCATTTGAATTTCATTTTGAGGCTGAGCTGCTGGGGGGGGGGGGTGTGCATTGAATGCTGTGGCCAAGAAACCCTCTTAAATGCATGCACAAGATAGCAGTCACCACAGTTCAGGTTGGTTAGCTCCTCACTGATGATATGACCCGAGTTTATAATACACAACCTCGTGAATGTTGAAAAAAAAGAGTCACACTCGTCAGCTTCGGTCTTCGACTGCAAGCTTAAGCTTATAGCTACTGTTCGGTCGGTGGGTTGTGGTTGGAGACCCAGCTTTCATCAGCAGTGATTAGTCTTGACAAAAAAGATCACATTAGATGTGAACGTGGGTCATTCAGTAGTAAAATAACTAAAGCTCTGCAACATTTTACCTTTTATACTATGAATATTTTCTAGTTAAGAGGGCTCTGAAATTCTGCCTCATTTTATTTTTTTCCAGCATTTCAGAGCCTTCTTAACAATGTCTGCATAAACGGACTGGCAGACTGACTCCATAACAACAAGAAAAGAGAATTCACTTAACCTTTTTCGACCTGCAGAAAGAAAGGTGACCACTATTGCACCTTCTGCAACAGCTGTTGCTCACTTACCCACAACATCCTGTTCAGCTTGATGACAGACACTGTTTCCTGATTTTGAAGCATTTAGAGAAGTAAACTGGGCATCTCTCATCTCAGAAAACATCCTGTGTAGATGGTGTGCTCTGCGCCTTGAATCTTGAGCTAACCTGCTGCTCACCATCACCACAAACTATATATAAATTTTCCATTCCGAATAAGAAGTGAACATATTTAGACTTGACAATTGAGTGATAAATGAATGCTAGCATGCTTGGTTAGAAACCTGCATTCACAAACTGGATACACTGCAAAGACACTTATGTTTTAATTGATACTAAGTAACATACCAATCCAATTCCTACAACTTCAGTTATTAAAACTGAAAAACAACGGTCTGCACCACACAGGAGGCTCGATAACATAATTTAAATGCTTCAAATAGAACCAGCAGCTCAATCATGCTTCAGAGGTTCAGTTGAGTGACTTTGATTATCTGAGGTAAAGCCATACAGACTTTGGCATCGATAGCAGCCGATATCACCATCCAACTATCAGTCTAACGTGCCACACCTGGCCAATCCTCAACAAAATCCAAGTGGATTAGTTAAATAAAAGAATTTATGTTATGAAAAACAAGGGAAACTACCCAAAAAACCCAAACATTTTTTTGTAGCAGGCTTGTAGAATATATATATATATATACTGGAAGTGCTGGGTATACAAGTCTGGCCTAAGTCTTCGGTCAGAAAGACTGCAGCAGTCCAGGAGTTTAGTTCACCGTCTTTAATGAAGCTTCACAGAAGAACTGGTTACAGCAGGGCTTGCCAGGATAAATCCAACTATGATACAGCCAGATATGCACTTGTAATTGTGGCAGGTGCAGTATCGGTGACTATAAGCATGGTTGTCTGGAAACAGAAACAGGTAATACTATAATTAGCAGGGTCAAAGATAACTAAGCAACAATCAGAACACATCATCTACTCAGACACAGCAATATTTTACAATGTCCACAAGGGGTCGCCATAAGACCAGAAGTTGGCTAAATAGCACATATCTTCCCAGTTGCTAGTACTAAGGCAAGCATGTGGCAAGCTAACAACAGCTAAACTAAACAATAAACAACAGAAAAATCCTTTAACCGCGGGATATAGTCATTGGGGGAGATTCTGGCCACTGGTATTAACTTAGTGCTAATTAATTAAATAATTAAATAAACCTACTAACGTGGTAGCAGTATACTGAGGCATAACTTTAGCTTAAACATACACAAACAACTATAACTATTATCATACCAGTTAACCTGTCAAAGGTAATAACACTTACAGTCTCATTAGCGCACACGGAATCACATAAACTGCGATGCGCTCATTTGGGTGCGCTTGGTTCTTGCCTCTAGACATCCTGAGGCCGAGTCAGCAGGGAATTTGCACAAGGCTGTTAACGTCATTTCTGCTTTAAAGTTGGACATTTTAACATGTGACTGGCCCACGTTTGGAGCCAGTCTCAGGTGGACATTAAAGGAACTGCAGCATTTGGCGGTTTCATTTCTCCGTTCTGCAGGATTCCACTTCACTGACATTCCATTTGGTCTGGATTTTTTTTTAACCTTTAGCAACAATCACTCTGCACTATGAATCTTCTGCAATTAACTGCAATCACTCGAGTTACAAAGACTATAAAATTCCCCACATTGTCCTCAGGTTTCAACTGTGAAACTAAGGGCTGCACTACTCTATGACAAACCTATTATTCATTATAGCTTTACTACATGTTTTGTTAATCATTCTGACAAGTTCAGATCTCAAATTCAAAGATAATTGGCATACTTCCTCCAGGAGATATTTGAAGAGACTGACGGGTATCCTTAATGAAGATTATAAACTGATGTCCTCAGGAAAAGCTACATATTACCAAATTATTAGTTAAATAGGCACAAAATATCTTAAGTGCTTTTATCAATTAAATGACTGACAGATGAAATTGTGAATGAGCGTTTGTATGTGTTATCTCATATGATGAGATTCCAAGACTTTTCCCAGGGGAGATAAGAAATTCCAGTCTAACCTAATGTAATCTAATCCTGAATAATTGTGGTGGAGTTTAACCATACCCTAGATAAACCTGGATAAATGGGAGTGATCCCAAACAACTACTGCCCTTAAAAACCACCTTCCATACTTAAATGTTGGTGTTTGCGGATGGTTCTGTGTGCATTAGTTGTTTCACTGTAATTCTCAGAGACAATCTGATGGCTGCCTCAGGGTTTTGTAAATGTGCATAATCCATATCTTCCCCACAGCTCGTCTGACTGTGAGCCCCAGCAGCTCTCAGCTGTTTGAAGGTGACTTTTTGTCTCTGAGCTGTGAGGCTGAGGACAGCCCTGCTGGATGGACTGTGAGGAGGAACACGCCCAAGCGACAAAGGAGTCGGTGTGGAGATGGGTGGGGAAAACAAGTCGGTTCGTTTTGTAACATCACCTACATCTTCAGAAGGGACAGTGGTGTTTACTGGTGTGAGTGCAGAGAGGGAATAAGTAGTAACACTGTCAACATCACTGTGACAGGTAAGAAGATTGTGTATAGTTAGTGTTGGTGAAGCTGTGTGTCAGTGGATGAAATGCTGTAGTTTGTGTCTGTGTTGAGGTGGCCCAGTGATCCTGCAGAGTCCTGTGCTTCCTGTGATGGAGGGAGACAGCATCACGCTGCTCTGTAAATCAAAGCCCCCACATTCAAACCTCCCAGCTGCTTTCTATAAAGATGGCTCCGTCATCAGGACTGAGTCGACAGGTCACATGACCATTCCTCATGTTTCCCTGTCTGATGAAGGCCTCTACAAATGTCACATCAGTCATCATGGGGAGTCTCCACCCAGCTGGATCACTGTCACAGGTAATTTTCAGTATGATCAACATTTATTTCATCCATAGATGGACATAGATAGCATGAGGTCACCCATTAGTCAGTGAAGTCCCAATATGAGACCTCAGGCTTTTTAGCTATCACCACTTCGGTGTTTTCAAACCTGCAGGTCGGATCCAACCAAAGACTTTAATTGGCTAAAGACTTCTTATGTGTTCTGTTTAACCTGAAACTACCTAATAAAGTAATCAGGAAGGTGCTTAGTGAGGTCGCAGAGTGAGGAAGCTGAGTTTCCCATAGACCTCTACACCATCCAAAGGTTTTTTTTTCTTACCACAGGAGTTGCCCCCTGGTGGCCACTGGAAAGAATGCAGATTAAAGGCACTTCTCTGTTAGCGTCACTTTTCAGACGAGATCTGAAAGTTGCGTCCATCTAAGATTACCATCTTAGATTTCATCCATGAATCACCTGAACAGTGCCATTCTCTTTACAGGTAAACCTACAACTACAGCCCCGCCTTCCACATTATCCCCGCCCTCTACATCAACCCTGTCTTCTGCCTCAACTTTGCTTTCTGTCTCAACCCCAATGACCACACCGATCCAATCCACTGCCATGGCGTCTCCTTCTGCCACAGCTCTGCCTACTGATTCAGCTCCATCAGCTGTCTCCATTCACCGACCACTTGTCTTGAGAGTGGTCTGCCACATGGTGGTGTTCTGTCCATATGTCATCACAACTGTCCTAATGGTGTCTTTATATCGACAAAGGCCCACAGGTAACTTTCACTGTCAGATGATCAATCTATTAAAGGGGATCTGTTGTGTTTTTGTTTATTTTCTGTCATAACTGTATGCATGCAGCTACAGTGGTGGGCTTTGCCATATATAAAGACTATTAGAGGCCTGAAACTGCCAAAGTTAGAACAATTAATGAAGAGAGGACACAAACACAGGACAGAAAAGACCTGTTAAAAAAAATCCAAAATCTAAATCTTTATTTAAAAATTGTAGGCAGTTTGGCGCAGATAGGCAGTCTGCATAGTATATAGTATAAAGAAAACAAACTGAGAAACAAGCATGGGATCATACATGGAAACACTGAAACTAGCTAACACACTGGGAATGCTGGGAGAGCCTCGAAATCCGAGATACTGTAAGAACAAAGACAATCTGATCTATCAATCAATTCTCAGGTGTAAGTAAGACAAATTGAGCACAGGTGAAGCTGTGTTGATTATTTTGAAGTGTAAATCATGCAAAGCAACTTTAGAAGGGCCCTAGAAGAAAAATACAGATGTGGAAATAGGTCCCCTTAAATTCTGATTGTTTTTCTCACTTATTATTACCTCATTATGACTGGACCTGAACTCTTTGTCTCCATAGCAACAGCGCCACACCCCCACCCTGAGCAGAAACTGACAGAGGACTTTGACGTCATGGAGGTCACCATTGAGCATCATTTCTAAACTGCACAGAACAGAGAAATATTTTTGTCATGTAAAAGTAATAAATATTAAATTAAATAGATCTGATATTTTATGGCAGCACAAAGTCATGTATAACGTTGGAGGTAAACAAAGTGCAGTTTTTTGACTGCATATTCATATCTACCAGCACAGTTTATTACCAAAGACTGCTGCCAGTGATTGTACAAATGAGAGAAACAAACATTTAAAAACACTCTATGTGAGACTATAAAAGATTACTCTTACTGGTGTTTTTATCTGATGGTGGGTGCACCAGTTTTTGAGAAGTATCTGTCCATCTGTGGTGAGAATTCCACTTTAGAAAACAAGGGTGGATTTTTTTGGTCCCTCTTCTTTGCACCAGGATCCTTTTCCTCATGTCCTGAACATCTGGGCTCAGGGTATAAATAAATCCTCATTTGTCTCCATCAGTGTATGAAGAACATGCACCTGTCGTTTGCTCTTTCCTGTTGAACAAAAACCAAAACACATAATAAAACAAATGATCAGAGACTTAGAACCTGTGTCAGAGGTGACAGACTTCTATAGGAGCAAAAGTCATTTCGCAGCCAATGTAGTCTCCCCCTAGTGGCCTTTAAACAGAATGCAGGTTTAAGGAAAACATTTTTGAACAGATTGAAAGATCATGACTACGTCAGGAAATGTCATGAGTGCCATGAAGCACTAAAGGAACCACTGAAGCACCTTTCCTCAGTCTGTTGACACTCTGAACAGCTCTTATTGTTGCTGCCAGTCACATAGATCAGGGTCGTGCTGCTCAGTGAGCATTTAAACAGCTTCTCCTGTTGAACATTTCCAACTTCTGTGCTGTTTTGATTTCCTAATGAAAAAATGGCTGAATTAAGCTCCAGGGAAAAATGTTTCACATGTATGAAGCACTTTTCTTCTGTTACAAGCTGCTACAAATTTATATATTACAATAAGTCATCTTTTTTCAGTTGAATTAAACTAGCTTTTTTGTGGCTCAAAATTGGCTGAGGGACTGAATTTTTGCCCTTCGATGAACAAAAAAATACTCTGAAACTGTTGAACCTGCCATGAAGAAAACTTGTTAAAAGCACACTCCTGTGCTTCCTTACGGCAGGTAAGAAAAAAATGTGACTTTAACCAAACCTATAATTGTGTGCTAGCAAAAATAAATACATACAAAATGTCCTTAACATTTTTTAAATCAAACTGATCCATTTTATCATTAGGTTGGTATATATGTGTATCGTCACACCTATCTTCCATTTGACAGTCCTCATATACTCAATTAAAAACTAAAACAGACACTGAAACTAACAAAAGCTAAACATTTAAAGAGGAAACAAAAATGTAAACTAATAAAAAAAAATAAAACGCAAATTCTGCTCTACATTATCTTTATGTGAACCATAAAGACTCAACAAGAGCGGCACACTCAAGTGAAAGAATAAATAGATCTTTATTGGTCTCAGGGTCATGATTGTACAGAGCATGTGCAGAACATACAAAAGAAACGATGGCACTTGAAATGTTCCATTGTAAAAAATTAAAAAAAAAAGCACAGTTCATAGCAATATACAGACTCACAAAGTAAGAACAAATATTCAAAGTTTGTTTCAAGGCTTTAGTGGTCATCATGTCATCATCACAGTAAAAAGTATGGATGCTTTGTCCTTTGTAAAATACTAAACCCAAACTTTTTTGGACCAGGAAAATAAAAACAAAAACAAAACAATGTTAAACAGTGTAACATAGGAAAGCACACTGAAAGACACGAAACTGTCACTATAAATATAATGATAGGGCCACTTATCATTACCCTTTTGTTAGAGATACCAAGGAAATTTCATTAACCAGGTAAAAATGTGATCATGTACCTGAAAACATCCATTTCAACAGTTAAAGAGCAGTTATTATTGCTACAAAAATGTATACTCTGTATGTGCCTAATGCATTTCTTGGGGAGTCACAAAAAAACATACAATATGGTCCCATAAATTCACTGTAATCAGGCCATGAAGCAGAAAACGACAGAAGATAAAAACGTAAGGCATGAATCACCTTTCTTTCCTTTAGTGATAAGCAGCTGGTAGCCAATGTCCCACAGCCCTCTGACTATGATCCTTCACATTCAACTTTCAACATTTGATAAAGTATCTAATAAAGTGCCCTAATGCTTAATGGGCACATTGTCTACCATACAGTATCTATCACATAATACATAACCACATCTGGAATGCTACTCAAAGTTAAAGACTTCTATTATTCAGTATAATGCAGCGCTTTAGTGAAAATACAATAATGCTTAAATACTTGAACAGCTTGGGGTCGACTGGTGATTTACTTTGTGAACTCTGTAAACATCTCCCAGATGAGTTCATGCTGTCAGTCACCTTTTTCTAGTCTTATGAGATAAACATGATGCTCACTTTCTAAACCATGATCCCCATGAGAGTCATAAGGGAGATGAAGCAGGGTAATACCTTAAGCGTGTGGGTACCCTGTAAGTAAACTCCGTTTTTCAGAGCGATCCATCCCTCGTTGTCATGTCCAGTTCGAAAACACCAAGACGGTGTCAGTAAAAATCCCTCATAATTTAAATTTTACTAAACAATTTACGGGACTTTTCCCTCTTAGCACCACAACACTGTTGTTTTTGGCAGCTAGAACAACCTAAAGACAAAACGGATCTGCAAACATGAACACATTATACTGGCAGAAAGTAACTTCAATAAAAAAATGTTTCTCTTTTCAGGAAAGTTGTGCTTGGATGTAAAACACACAAAATTCTGTCGGGAAAATGTAGGAGCTTTTTTCATTTAGGAGTTTTAAAAGCTCCTTTATACTAAAAACCAAATAAATAAATAAGAAAAAGTTTCAGTGCATCATAATAAATACTTTTGCATAAGGTTTACACATTTAGTGTATGACTTGTTAAGGTTCATATTGTGAAGAAAAGCTTTGAAAGAAACTTAATTTGGACTCGTTCCATATTTGGTGCATGAACTTGTTGTGCGCCATAATGTTTGCTCTGTTGACTTCGTTATGAAATATAAATTCTTTCGGTAATTTTTTTTAAATCAAAGTTAAAGTTTCATTCTCGATGGGCTCCACAGCGCTCTTAGTGGTAAACAGTGCAAAGAAATCTCTAAAAATTCCCAGCCAATCTATCACGTGACATATATATGGCCAGCATTAGAAAACATATGACAAAGGCACAAATCAAAGTGGTTCCGAGCCGAACCACAATCTGAATTTGCTTAATGTAGGTTAAACGGTAAATGGATCCGAGCTTCTATTATTCTACTCTAATTAACTTCTCTGTGCTTTTTACTACAAGCCACACCTCAGGTTTTAACTGTCATTTTAAGTTTTAGATGTTTGGAATAAATTTGAGGGTCTTTCTAATTTAGACATGCTGAGATGTTGATGTCATTTCATATTGGGGGGAAGGTGAGGATCCAATGTTTGTTTGGCACCTAATATAGATATAGTAAATACCAGCCACCAGAATGATCCCTGCAATAACTGACAGTGACACAATGAGACCAAGATGGTTTCTTCCTGTAGCTGCGCCACTGCTGACTTCATTCCTGCTTCCTTCATCTGTCGAGAAAAAGAAATGCATTGGTGTGAATTGTCAGGAGTCAGGGAGGTGAAAACTCTTTTAAAGTGTCATCATTTGACATGAGCACAAACTCACCTGACTGACTGACATTCAGGTTTATGATGCTGAGGATTTCAGAGCCCATCCCTGGTCTTCTCTGGAAGGCTATACACTCATATGTTCCAATGTCAGCAGTCGTCATGTTCATCAGTATCATTGAGAGATCCCCATTCTGCATGTGGGTATTGGTCAGGTTTACCCGGCCCGTATAAGACGGATCCTGGTCGTCTGGATCAAGTTGGTCATCACGATAGTGCAGCACGTATTCTTTTAGGTCACGTCTGGACCACTGCATGGCGGGGACTACCATATTTCCAGGAGCATTACATGGCAGAATGACCTGCTGGCCAAGTGAACATATGATGTTTTTGTAGTCTGAAGGACAAAAGAAACAAGACAGAGGTTTAAGAATAAAAATATACATCAGAAATGCATGTACTAAACAAGAAGCACTCCAAGAGCGCAAACCTCCACCAAGGGAGCTCACTGTCTAGCCAGTATTTACTTTTAAGGGAATACTATCATATTTTTTTCATATATTTAAGTTGTTTTCTGAGTGCAGTTGTTTGCAGTGCAGTAAAAGTTGATTTTATAAATCGATACATATAATATCCCACAGCCATAGCAGGTAATGAGCGAGAGAAGAAGAGAGGTGTGAGGAATACGAGGGTGAAGGAAGAAATGACTTTATAACCTATTAATACAGTCAGTTATAACTAGTCTTGTTCTCAATTATAGCAATCTAATGTAACCGAGGATTTAACAGTAGTTTACAAACTTTTTAGCAAAACCTACTTACCCACAGCGTCAACTATTGAAGTGAGCGCCAAAGAAAGCCATATGCAGATTTGAAGACACATCCTGAAGAAACAATAAAGACAGAGGGATAAATCCTTTAAATCACAAAGTGTTTCCTGGGTAAAGTTATTTGCTAGAAAAGCTGGTTTATTCTGCCTCAAAAGAACTTTCAAACTAACAGTTTTGAAAACTTTCAGACATATGACAACTCAATAATACTAAGTCTATCACAATAAATAACTTACTTCAAGAGGTTTTTGCACGATCTTTGTGGCGACAGGATTAAACCGGCTGTGAAAATCATCTTCTTCCTCTTGAGTGGTTATTGGCAGCTGAAGTGTGGAAATGGAGCATGGGCACAAGTGTCATACTGCAGGAAAAAAGAGAAAAAACGGTTTCACGTAAAATAATAAAAATACCTGCGGTTTTCAGGAGACAAAACAAGGAAAAATCAGAGTGTCTTCTAAATGACTAAAACAGCTGATTTGTCCGTTTCCTATTTTTTTTTTTGGCAGTAGTACAATGTTAAACTCTTTCTTCTTGGCTACTTGCCTGGTTTGTAATTTGAGACTCAGATGTTATACCCGTTAACACTATAGGGAGGGAAGCAGGAAGTTTAAATGATGGACCTTACATTACTCTGTGCTTTATGCCAGCTCATCCCAAACTCATTAAATTTGATAGATTTGGCAAGTAAAGTCTGCTGTGATGCCGAGTGAATATCCATAATGCCAAAATCAGTAGGCAACACATCACAAAATGATATTCAAGAAAACGCTCAGCATCTGTACGCAGTTCCTAATATAATGACACTGGTGAGTCACAGTAAGCCACTCGTAGTGATTTAGCAGTGATTACTGCCAGTCTTTGATAAGCGATCTGTGCAACAAACTCTCCGGCTCGTCAACACAAACACTGCTCGCTGCAGTCAGTTACAAACCTGTCACAGTCTGACTTTAAACCAGGCTACCAACTGCGTCTCACAGAGAGGACAGAGCCACTCTCACCCCACATTAATACGCGGCGTGTACTCTTTGATTTACACAGCACATAATGAGTGCACGTTTTCTTTGTACAGTAGCGGAAATCGACACCGCTTAATATAAGTTAGCATCTTGGCTCGCTTCAGCCGGTCAGGTCAGGCGAGCTAACGTGTCTTAGTGTCGCTGGCACGGCAGCTGTTACCGGTGTTAGAAAAATACTACCCAAAGGCAGGATTCCTGCTCTCATACGGGCTCTGTTTAAGGTAAAACTAGCAGACTAAGCAACTGGCTGCTACAACTTACTACTCTTCAGTGCAGATCCAAGATCCCGGAGTCCTTCAATAAATACAGGAGAAAAACCGGCCACACAGACCACCTCCAACCCGAGTAAAGACACTCCGGGCTCAGGTTACGTCGCCGAGTTGGCTTCACCCCCTTCAGATTGCGGCCATGGGGCCTGATGATTGGTCAGTTGAGTACGCGCGCTCTTTGAGCTCGTACGTCATTGGCTCTTGGCATGTTCGTGTTGGTGACGTTTTCTACAGTCATTGGTGATTAGCAAAGCAGCTGTGAGGTGTCAACCGACCTGCTGGAACGTACGCGGTGTTTCTCGATGTTTCTCGGTTTTTGTTTTTTTGCCTTTTTTCTTAAATTCCAACACCTTCCCTTATGTTGGCAGAAATCACCTGTTTTGCGAGTATATTTATAAGTCATCATTATTGTACCGACACTGTGTTCTACATCCAAATAATAAGTCAAGTCATTTTTAGTCACTTAAAAATTTTTAGAAACTGTGATGTTATATTTGTTGCAATTGCCCCCCTGGGGAAACTCTTTCTTTACCTGGATAAATGAGAACACGTGTTGCAGTTTCTACCTTATTACCGGAATGTTCTTTCGGTCTTTAAATTACTTGATATCATTCATGATATCAACGGTTTAAAGACTGGCGATCATTTTCTGGCGACCAGTCACTACATGAACAAATTCAGATTTACTGCAGTGCACACACGGTCTAGTTGGGTGCTTACCTATCAGCTGGAGTGCGATAGGTAAGCACTTTTCCACTCCTGCCCGCCCAAAATCAACATGTTTTGGAATGTTGTATAGATGCTTTCCTGTATGACTGATGTCTCAGTGCTCCTGCCATATTCCTTAGGTTTAAGTTCAGCTTTGCCTAATGGTATCTGTAAATTAAATGATTGTAATTTCAATGACTGTTTTGGCAATATGTGCAAATCCTCATTTCCTTCCACATATACAGGAACCCCAAAATCCAACATTTAAAACCCCATTTCATAATCTTTGCAAACTTTGATATATTTCCTATATAATATCTAATCTATGTGATTTACCAAATCTAACCCATTAGTGTTTATAAACTATCTGATGACTTCTGCTGCTTTTTGTATGTGTCCAGATAATGCATGGCAAACACCCAAGGAGGGACTGTCGGACAACACTGTGTATTATGTAAGTCTAGATGTTCACTCTTTATATATGAAACACAACACCCAGCAATGAATGGAATTTGCATGCATTCACATTCATTTACTCTATTGGAGCTGCAGATCAGTCTGTAGGCTAATTATCAACAACAATATCACTCAATAAAAATAAAAGTTTACTTTGATCTGTTGACAAACTGCAGTGATTTCCTTTGTCTACTTTATGAAGCTACGGGACAGAATCAGACCTGAACCTTGACTAACATTTAATGTTCAAAAGACTTCAGAGCTCGAACGAGCAGCTGTGAAATAAATACAACTCAGGATAATATTCTTTTGTGCTTTGATGATCTTTGTCAAAGGAGCTTGCAAAGAAAAGCGTCTGGACTTCTTTAAGTTACTTGAAGACGTTTCACCTCTCATCCGAGAAGCTTCTTCAGTTCTAAGGTCAAATGGTGGAGAGTCCCAGATATAAACCTAGTGGGAGTATCTTTATTTCCCATGATTAATGATTGCATGCAGCATTACACTCTCGTCTTTATATTCTTTATAGAGCTTTCTCCCATTCATCTGATAATGTCTCTGATTTATCAGAAAGGGGTAACAGAGAAAGCTGATAACCACCTTCATGATACTAGTCATCTCTGGTGGGGTTTTAGGTTTTGTTAAGCCAGCTAATGCAAAGAAATCTGGCTATATTGATAGCCACTCATATGCCACTCTGATGGTGCAGGAGTTGTCACAGAGATCTCAGCAGTTGACAAATGCTGACAATGATGGCCTTAAATATTAATCATTTGGCAGGAGCCAAAAACTGCAGTTTCTCTTATTGCCCATGAGTCAATCTCCATAGACCCCCATGTTAAAATGACCACATTTGTGGCAGAATAAACACATTTACAGCCTAGTGTAAAACAGTTTTTGTTTTCAGAGCTCTATCTGTACAGGGGACAATTCATCCCATCAAACAGCTCAATGAATGAGTTTTGATCTCTTTTATGGGTTTACTTTTTTCTTTTGTTTCTTTGGGTTTGTCTCCCTCTCTGGAAACTTTAGAGAGCTGCGCATAAATGAATGTCTGCAAATCTCAATGAAATGAAGCAAAGCTGCAAAGAATGGGCCAAAACCCCAAACCAAATGTTTTGTTGTTCATCTGAGGTTGTTTTTACCTCATTTTAACACCTGCTGATGACCGTTCTTTAAGTATGTGTGGAAACATAAAACTTTAGAACAAAAACAAAATCTTTCATTTTTCTCTGACAGGAAACAAAATCTCAACAGTTAATATTCAAAGAAGAGGAAGTGTTTGTGTCACTCTGAGGCAAACACGCAGCAGAATGGCAGAAACATTTCTACTGTGGTTCTTCTGTGAGTGCACGTCTCATGTAAAGTACTTCATCTGTCTTATTGTGTGTGAAACTTTAAATGAACCTGAGTGTCCTGTCTCTTTAGATCTGACCTCATTGCTGTGCCACACAACAAATCAAGGTTAGTACATTTTTTGTTGTAGCTACAGAGGCACATGTCTATCAAAATATGAAGTATTTACAGTTTGATTTTTTTCTAAACATCTACAAAAGCATAGAGGCATTTAAATATGTGTCAGAGAGGGTAACACCGGGCTAACCATTCTTCAGAGCTCTAAATCATGCTTCTTCAGTCTGAGAGCCACATCACAATCACACTCACTGCTAACTCAAAAGTCGCAGTCATTTCCTTTTTAAGCACCAATGTGTTCCACAATATTTTTAATTATTATTATTATTACTAACTGAAACTGGCTTCAGAACAATAATCATAATTTATGACCCGCTGAAAACTCGACCGTTTGATTTAGTCAAACTTCAAAAACACAAAAGATCCAATATTATAAGGCTAAATGTCACTCACAGTGATCATCACTGGATATGTGCTGTAAGAGTTTTTGCTTATGTAACAATATTCTGTTCGAGCACCTTTCAGGTCACAGGTGACATTTCCTGTAATAGCAAGTGTCTTCATGTGAAGCTCTCATCGTACCAAACATCCTGTGCTAACCATGCGCCCTTTGTGCTGTGCGTCTTACAACAAATATGAAAATGATTGCATGAACATGATAATAAAAATAAAATTCCACAACAGAGTCATTTTACATCTAGATATGGAAAGGCAATTATAAAATCAGAACTTTAGCTGATCATCAATCTGGCCTATTATATTTCTATTATACAATAATTGTGTTCAAAAGAATTAAAATATTATATTATTATGATTTACACTGCTGTTTAGTGAGGTCATAGAGGGCAGAGGGCCAATGTCCCCCAGACTTCTATATTACCAAAGTCAGAGTCGCCCTCTGTTGGACGTTAGAAAGAAAGCAGATGCTGTCTCTCACTCTTCCCCACAGCTCTTCTGACTGTGAGCCCCAGCAGCTCTCAGCTGTTTGAAGGTGACTTTTTGTCTCTGAGCTGTGAGGCTGAGGACAGCCCTGCTGGATGGACTGTGAGGAGGAACACGCCCAAACGACAGAGGAGTCGGTGTGGAGATGGGTGGGGAAAACAAGTCGGTTCGTCTTGTACCATCACCTACATCTTCAGAAGGGACAGTGGTGTTTACTGGTGTGAGTGTAGAGAGGGAATAACCAGTAACACTGTCAACATCACTGTGACAGGTAAGAAGATTGTGTATAGTTAGTGTTGGTGAAGCTGTGTGTCAGTGGATGAAATGCTGTAGTTTGTGTCTGTGTTGAGGTGGCCCAGTGATCCTGCAGAGTCCTGTGCTTCCTGTGATGGAGGGAGACAGCATCACGCTGCTCTGTAAATCAAAGTCCACACATTCAAACCTCCCAGCTGCTTTCTATAAAGATGGCTTCTTCATCGGGACTGAGTCTACGGGTCACATGACCATTCCTCATGTTTCCCTGTCTGATGAAGGCCTCTACAAATGTCACATCAGTCATCATGGGGAGTCTCCACCCAGCTGGATCACTGTCACAGGTAATTTTCAGTATGATCAACATTTATTTCACATTTTTTCATCCAAAGTCCAGTTTTGTTTTTTCAAACCAGGTATTACACATGGAAGGTGACACCACAGACTGTACATTAATTGGCTAAAGACTTCTGATTTATTCAGTTCAATGTGAAACTACCCAAGAAAGTATTTAGGTTTTGAGTTTCCCATAGATTTCTACTACACCAGCCAGAGGTGTTTTTTGCAACCACAGGAGTTGCCCCCTGGTGGCCACTGGAAAGACTGCAGATTAAAGGCACTTCTGCGTCTGCTTCACTTTTCAGACGAGACCAGAAAGCTTTGTCCTGTGTCTTTTATACCATCTATGATTTCATCCATGATTCACTCAAACGGTGCCTTTCTCTCTCCCTAACCCCCCTCACTATATCAACCATGTTTCTTACCTTAGCTCTGCTTTCTATCTTAGCCCCACTGACTACGCCGATCCCATCCACTGCTCAGCCTACTGATTCAGCTCCGCCCTCTGTCTCAACTCACCTGCCACTTGTAGCGACCCTGGCCTTCCACCTGATGGTGTTCTGTTGATAATTTATCTCCACCGTCCTCGTGTTGTCATTACATCAACAAGTCCCTCAGATAACATTCACTGTCAAATACTCAGCTGATCATTGTATCTGTTGCGCTTTTCTTTTTTTCTGTTTTATAGATACTGTTCATTTATAAAATATATGGAGGGTCAAAAAAATCACCAGAGAGTAGAAATTTTTATTGAAATAGCCAGGGGTCATATACAGGTAAGCAGTCAGCATGATGAACAAACCAGGTGAAGGCAGACAAGACGCAAAAAAAAATAAGGAAGAGGTGATACACAAGGAAAGAGCTAAAGAAACCTGAACCATGACACATTTCATTTCTGCTTCAGTATGCAACTGCACATGTGCCTTCCTCATATGTTTATTTTTAGTACTTTAAATTGAATTTTTTTTTGTCATTTATTTCCTTATTTATTTTGGCAGTTTTGGTCCTCCATACTAAAACATAAACTTTAAAAAAATAAAATAAAAATTCAGCTCTCTATGATGTCAGTGAGAGTGGATATCCCTAATATGATGATCTCAGGATCAACCCTTTCTATAAGCTCCACCAGCCAACTCTTCAAATCTTCTGTTTATGAGGGGCATCCAATCAGAAGAAAGCTGCCTTAAATAAAGAGGAAGAGAAGCTAATACAGTTTCTAATACAGTTTGACTGGCCTCCACTGTAGGTGGGCAGCCAGCTAACAATAGAGAATACTAGGTAGTCATTACAGCTTAAGCATGTTTTAAAAGAAAATGCACCACATTAGGACAGAGTTTTGTAGGATTGCTGCTTTTCTCAATTAGAGTTCTGTTAATAAGAAAACAATGAGTAATAACATTTAATATGTGTGTTTAATATATGTTTGTGTGTGAATTTGTGATATGTATCATTACAGAAAACCCCCCGACTGTGTTAAAACCCTTGTTCGCTGTTGTATGTCTTGAATCTACTGTCCTACTAATTTTAGTCCTTCATTATTTATTCATTCTGAAGATCTTATTTCTTTTTTTTCTTTCTTAAATTCTTATTCTTTTTATGTAAATGTTTGTAAAAAATTTGGTTTCTTGGTTTGCAACTGATTTTATGTCATAGCTGTAATGGTCTGTGTGCGGCAGGCAGAATTGGACCCAAGTGCAGACTCTTAGACAGGACTTTAACACAAAAACTCAGGTTTATTGCTCAAGCAAAACAAAGAATAGAACACAGCTGGTATGAGGGAGAATGTGACACCGGACAGAGGGAAACAGAGGGCTTAAATGCACAATACAAAGATGAGGGAACAGAAAACACATGAGGAACACAGCTGAGATGAATTAGACACAACGAGACCAGGGAAGCAAAACTAAACACACTGAACAAGGAAAGCAAGACTTTCACAATAAAACAGGAAACAAAAGAATGCAGGACTGACACATGAGCTTGGCAGGCTGGGGAAACATGGATAAACATGATAGGTGGGGGGAACATAGAATGACACACAGGGAAGTGAACATGGGCACAGAAGAGGGAACCAAGACATGAGGACTCACACAAACATATGAGCAAAGACACACAAAGAGAAAGAGACAAAGGGCAAAGACACAAGAGGGAGCCTAAACGTACAAGAAGCAAACATAGGTTACAAAAGGGACCTTAAATAATAAAACATAATACAAACTAACACCAAAACACAGGAATGCAAAAACATTGGATCAAAATGACCCAGAACCATGACAACAGCAGCATGTGTTTTGTAAAAATATCATGGAGTAACTGAAACCAGTCAAAATCACTGTGGTTTACTGGACAGAGCTCTTTAACATACAGCAAAAAGAAAAGTGCAGTGTGGGTTTTCTACTCTGATTCATGTGTACAATAAACATCAATACATCACATTTTATACTGCAGCTACCTTTTCTATTACATAGCTCATACATATATACACACACTGTAATATCTGAGTAATATGTGCAAACAAAAGCAAACCTTTAGTTTATTATTAAAAAACACTAAAAGGAATAAAAAACATGATGTGTCAAAATAATATTTCTTTCTCCTCAAGTCATTTTATTTTTCTGAGAATGATGAAAATAACATAAATAAAATGTTATATCTCCCAAAGGAGCCCTGAAGTTCAAGCAAAGCACTGACAATGCCAACGCTGTGGCTTTGACTCCTGCGAGAATATCTGCAGTCATGTTGGTGGAAACCTGGCAAGCAGTGCTCAGAGATATTTACCTCTGAAACCGCAGCATTATCCTGACCAGAAGCCAAGAAAAAATAAACACCGTCGTACTCAGAGATCTATTTTAGAACTCACTGAGGAGCGAGCTTTTTCACAGAAACAGAGTTCACACTTTCCAAGACATGTCTGAACATATGACGCTTTCCACAAGAGCTTCAACGTGACACAAAAAATGTGCTCTTTTATGTGTTCAACCTGGTGAAATCCCTGATTTTTCACTTTTAGGTGTAGAGAAATGGCCCAGTGGCACTTTACTGTAGGGTAGAGTGTAGGGTGAAGAAAACAGCATGATAGTAAAGGACATGGCTAATGCCTGGAGGTGGTCTGCACCTTGAATGCATCCACCTTAAAGTTAAACACACACTAAGTATTCAGGCTTTGTGTTTGGCAACACTAGTGAAATCTTTACAGCCTGATCTTATATTCTCACTTTTTCTCATTTTTTCAGCTCCTGTACTGTCCAGTATCTTTGTACTTCAGCAGGGATGCATCTACAGATTGAAACAGCGCCGTCATGGTCTGAATATGACGACCAGAGTTAAAAAGCTGTGCACCTCCCCTCCAAAACCTAAACGCAGACACGCTTCTGACAATCTGTTATTCTACAAAAATTCTTTAAATAAGTTACAGACAGTTTCCTTTAAGAAATACAGAAAACAGTCAGAGGGAAAAACCAGGAAAAAACTTTATGTTCAAAGAGAAACGGCTTCCCAAATTTCCAAGAATTAAAAAAGAAAAGAAAAACTAGTTTTGAAAAAATTGAGAAAGAAAAGACTTCAGCCAAACCAAAGTTTGTTTCCTGAGACCCAAATTGAAAGAAAATGTTTGAATCCATAATCTATTTAAATTTATACATTATAAATATAAATAAATTATCTATAAATTAAGTTAACCCACCTTTAAAAACTAACAAGACTAAACTCCATCTGTCCCTGAAATCAGGTCAGATCAGTGTTTGACATCAAAGATTTTAAACCCAGCTCACTGGGTTTAAAATGTTTAAAAAAAAAAAAAAGATTAAAAACTTCACTGAAACAAACTGAGCCCAGTTTTGATGAGGAAAAATTGGGAGTTCATATTAATTATGTTGTGGTCATAAAGTGTTTAATGTGCACCAAGACTCTTACAGCATTTTTCAGCTGCAAATAACTTTGACTAAGAATAAATGTGAAACTATTTAAGGTCAAATGAGAATATTATAACCCACAGTAATAATAACTGTCACAATAAGCCATGGTTGTTGTGAATGCTTTGTAATGCCTCGCATGTAATTATGACATTTGGCGCTAGATGGCAGCACTCTGCAGACAATCGCCATCCATACTGTGACATTAAAGCAGGTATTCTTCACGATGTTTAAATAGGGCTATGTGCAACCTCACAGGTTCACACCACCTATGTGTGTGTGTGTGACCTTATAACTTTAAGTAAATCTATTAATATAAATATATGTTTTTTTACACTTCTTTTGTACACTTCTCAGTTGTATATAGCATTTGTATTCTATTTTTATCTTATTGTATATTTATTTTATTCTACTGTATATAGTATTTTATTTTATTCTATTCTGTACAGTTGTGTACTGTATTTATTCTTATTGTATCCTAATTTTTGCCTCATAACTTTTGCACTGTCCACTTCCTACTGTGACAAAACAAATTTCCCACGTGTGGGACTAATAAAGGTTATCTTATCTTATCTTATCTTTTTCGTGACCTCTGTGGCTCCAGCTTTTAAAACCTTCCTTCTTGTTAATTCTTGTTTCATTTCAAACAGCATTTGCTTCAGACAAGATTGGGAATGTAATTTGACTTTGTTCATAGATACAAGAATACAAATAGCAACACCACAGAGTTTGTAGATGCAGATCATAGCTTAGTTATTTTCTCTTTCAGTGCTCTAACCTGTAGGTTTATTTAAAACCTGAGAATTTTTTTGTCCTGTTTGGCTTCTTTTTAATTTGGTGTGTTGCGAGTAACTGTGTAACAGAGATAAATAATGAACAAAACTAAAAATGTAAGAACTGTGCAGTCCTATCTTATGTTAGGATGATTAAGCCTGGCCTTGTCTCAAATATCTTTAACTTGAATTTCAGGTCAGTCACTGCTGCATGAAGCAACTGTAACAGGAATCTGTACCGCCCATGGATTCACCTCTGTATAGACAACAGCCCACCAGCGGTTTAACTGCGCGCGCGTGCACACACACACACACACACACACACACACACACACACACACACACACACACACACACACACACACACACACAAACTGTTGGTTCACAAAGATAACCCTGTGGGCGAAGCACATTCTCCACAGTGACTCGAAACCTCTTCCCAGAACAGTTCACAGCCCAGCAGCAACCCTCCGTATCTGATGTGTGTGTTTGCATTGTCGGCTCTGCACCTTTAGCATGAAGAGGAAGAATGTTTAATTGGGAAATGCACAACAGGTATGCCAGTCACCTGACCTGTCACTCTGTCCCACCTGTCCTCTTGCAGCTGAGCCCAGCCCCACACCCCACAGAAATCCAGTTTTTTTGTAGTTGCTATATTTTAATCTTTTTTTCTAAATGAATCACTGTGTTTGTGGTTCTGGGCACTCTGTTAGGTAAATTTTCATTTCTAAATTAACTGTGAATTATTGTCTGTTTCTATGTGTCAGTCCTGTGATGGACAGGGTGTACCTCACCTCTCACCTAAAGTGGACTGAGTATCTGAAAACTTAACTGAAAACTTTCTCAGAACTATTTTGAAGCTAAAAAAATAATCTAGTTGTGAAGGAAGAGCTAGCTAAACTGTAGCTGGAGATCAGGATCAAGGCACGGTTCCTGGAATTTTATTCAGTTTCTTGAACAATGACATTGCGGGATATGGCTTGGCGGAGGTACGCGCTCTCTGAGGCTCTTCTAGGTTTGTGTTGTTCTTAGAGGATTGGTTTTTCACTCGTAAACTTAAATTAGCCCATCCATCAAAATAAAATCCAACAAAATGAGGCTACAGCACTTCTGTCTGAGATATTAAACCTTCTCTCTTGTCGTCTTCATGAGCTTCTCCATTGTTTTCACAGCAGAGCAGAAAAAAAAAGAGACCGATCCACATGAAGTCACGGAGTCAGATCCACCCATGTGTGTTATTACTTCTGCCTGTTGTGTACAGTGAAGCAGCCCAGCCAACAGCCTGCCGCCTCTGATCTCCGTTATGCCGGTCCTGGAGGCCCGTAACCGCATCCTCGCCCCTCTGACGTCAAACCCCGACCGGTTGGTCCACCGTGACCGAACGCGGAGGGGACCGCAGACAAAACAGAGGCGAAAGAAGTCCCAGACCTCGATGTCTTTCACCATCTGTCCTCCTCCACCTCTGAGTCTGTACACAGGTCTCCCAGGGGAGCACAGCCGCCGATGCATTGAGCTCAAGGCGGGCTTGGCAGCCATCTTGTTTTTGCAGCCTCTCCATCTACTGGAGTTTAAACCACATGACCTCAGCTTATAGCTCGACTCAAAACGATAAAACCAATACCAAAAATGGGCACCGTGGGGTTATAGCTGACGACAACTTAGGCAACATCCCAACAAAATACTGGCCCCCGAGAACTTTGCTCACCTCGTGTGAAAACGTCACCTGCATGTTGGTGATGATGAGCAGCAGGAGGAGAAAGATAACACAGTCCTCTTGGTGTCACCTGTAGACTCGTCTGTTTCCCATATTTGAGCTTTTCCATGCACAATAGAACAAGTATCATCCCATCACTGTTCATTACAATCCATCTACTCTTAACTTGTCACTGCAGCACTGGCGGGTCATAAATCAGTCACAGGATTCAGTGTCTAGTAAACACTGTGCATGTTTTTCCGGGTGTAAAAAAAAGGTTTTGTCTAATAAATCAAACCTACAACAACTTTTCTCAATCACACAGTGATTAGATACTTAGATTAGTATTGGTCTTTCAGGACACATCACTCAGAATTCTGGAATTACATCTAGTCTAACTGAGTTTTTAACACAACAAACCAAATCACGCACCTCCTTACCTTTAATCACTTTTTATACATGACACACTCATACACGCTTATGAATGCATAGAAACACTTCAAAGTACAGACCGAAGGAGCTAGATATTAAACCGGTGTTGTAGATTTCACATTGTTGAAAATGCAGCAGCAAGACTTCTTACAAGAACCAAGAAAAGCCAACATATTACTGCGATTTTAATAAAGCAGCTCTGACTTCCCATTTCTTTGAGCTTCTTCTGAGTGCTTTAAAGACGTTCCCTCTTTTAAATCACTTTTATAGACTTATCTATATCTGTTAGCTTTCTTAAAAGTGTGAGTTTTAATTTTTTTTGTTTATTTTATTAACATTCCAAGACATCCTCCATCAAACTAATGGCTTATATTATAATTTATCATTAGAGTTTGTAGTTTTGGTTTTGGTGCAGTCTTATGTATATGATTTGTATTCTTTGTGCTTTCATGGAGCACTTGTAAAACTAGTTCTGATAAGTGTTATACAAACAAACTGCAGTATATTATTCTAGAAACAGAGGCAAGTAGAATGACGAGAGAAAATTACAGTCTGTAGAGACACAAACTTAAATCTTCAAGCAAATGATTCACATGACAGCAACAAACTGTGGCGTGCGAGCCGCACCTATTTACAACAATGGAGTTTATTTTAAAAGTTTCAAATAAATCATTCAGGTTGTCTGTAAAGTTTCCACTACACTCGTTAAATAATATATTTTGACATGATCATTGTTATGAAGGTTAGATGTATGAAATGACAGAAGCACAAAGAAAATTCATGTTAATAAAAAATAAAAACAATGAAACAAACTGCAGAGAATAAAGCACAGATCTCACTTAAATCCTTTATTGTATTTATTTGTTTTTAAGTCAAATGTTTTCTTATGCTGGCTCATAAATTTTCCACATTTTGAAGTTTTAGAGAGAGCTATCTTTATGTTTAAACAAGGCTCCTTTTTAAGTGTTTTGGTGTCTAATTAATGGGAATGTGGCAGATTTTGAATGTTCACACTCTACATAAGCCTGCCTCTTCCAGCACATGGATAAAAGAATAAAATCCAATGCTTCAGACTTCTGCAGGAGAGCTTCTCTCATGAATTCAGACTGATGATACATGGCTGCAAATGTCAGAAAATCCTCAGTGGGACTATTTCTTTGCGTGGTTGGACATTCTCCATGAGCGATGGCGTGATGATCTTGGCTATTTTCACATGCCTGCCCCTCGTCTGACACACCAAAGCGTCCCCGAGCTGCTGTAACTCATCTCAGAGGAGATTTATGAGACTGTGCTGTCGGGCCTACGCTCTGCTTTGGAAGCTGAAATTGTTTATGAAGAGTCAGGAAAAGATGCTTTTCTGATCGAAGCTTTACATTTTAACTCCGTTTTCCTTTCTGCACAGCAGATGTCTTTGTTCAGCTGTAGCTTGAACACGCCGTCTTCTTCCTGGTTCACAAATTTAACAAGTCGGACATGAGTGACCTGTGGAAACAGAGTAACTGGCCTCTGTGGACCCAGTTTCAGGTTCGGCAGGGTGGGTGGTCCGTCCGCATTTCTCCATTACACATCGCTCTACAACGCCTGCAGAAAGATATCTGCAGAGGAGTCCGGCACTAAGGGGAGAGTGAGAGTTAGTGTGAGGGCAGTTTTATGTGGGTTTTGTGGTGTCACCTACGTCTTTTACGTTTTAATAATCGTGTTGAATGACTGTACATGTTAAAGCCACGAAGTCAGCTTTGCGAGGAGGGCGTGGTGGATGGATGGGTGTTCAAAAGTGCTGAACTTCAACGCAGAAGAAGAATTCTGATGTGGCACTTTCTGTTTCAAGTTTTTGTTTTTTTGTTGTTTTTTACCCAGCATAGCAACCGCTCAGGTTAAGCTCAGGATACAACAAGTTCTGTTGTGAGGCTGCTGTTCCTCTCTGTATGAGCATGATAGCTGGAAAAGTTTTGAATGTATTCTGATAAAACTTTGTAGGGGTGTAGAGCGGGGTCATGTTAACAATCCATTTAAATTTAGCCGAGGTTTCAATGTCAGCTTTATAATTTGTTGGTCATAAATTGACAAAAAGCCTTATACCTAACTGTGGTGTGCATTATTAACATATAGAAAAGATTTAAAATATGTCACATTTGACCTCTGACCTCTCCTTTGAGGTAAAGATTGATCTGAAGGTCAAACTGATAATAAAGCTATATAGAGCTATTCTTTTAAACAAAATAAACTTGTGATCAAACACCTTTTTTCACTTCATATTTATTACTAAACATTTGAATAAACATACTAGAAGTGAAATGAGCTTTATTGGTCACATACACAATCATACAGAATACAACATGTAGTTGTGTCGTGTCCGAGCTGCGGACAGGCTGCAGACGTAGCCGCGCCATTCCAGGGTTTGGTGTTTGGCATGGGGGGCCTAGCCAGGACCCTTACGGGATACTGGGATGGAATTCAACGTGTGACTTTCACTCCAAAGGTGTGTGGTCTTACCACTACACTATTCAGCTGCCTCAAAACAATGAAATGGATGCTACACATGCACTAAATCCTCATAAATAAAAAAACAGTAACAGCACTCAAAACGAAGTACTGTATACAAAAATGGGTTTCAACTAAAAAGTTATTAAACTATGTTTGAAAAGAGCAAAACAAAATGAATGTACTGTATACAAATACAACACTATTTCCTTAATTAAACACAATTAGAGCATTCATCCACTGCTCTTGCTCAAATTTGAGCCACAGGTTGTCAGAAAAGCAGCTTAATTCCACCAAAGCTACATTTTTTGCTCACTGGTCACTTCCTTCAGTATCCAGTCAGGCATGACAGTGACTCACACAGAGTCTTCTTCACCGTGTCTGCCTGAAGTTCAAACTGAGCATCAGAAATATGGAAGAAATATGTTTTAAGTGACTTTTAACATGGCATCATTGTCAGTACCAGATGAGCTGGTCTCAGTATTCCAGAAACTGCTGATGTACTCTGACTTTCACTCACAACTCTCTACAGAGACTTAAAAAGCAAGTGACAGTCCTCTGCTGGCTCTTATATTATGTCGATTAGTTTTCCAAGTCTATATGTTGTCATTCTAATGATAAAATCTGTATTTTTAGGTTTAATTTTTGTGGCCTGTTGAAATCTAGCACTTTGATGTTTCTACCTGGTACAATTTAAGGTTTCAGTGCATTTTTTGTACAGCATCAGCAAAGCCATGCCTCCATGTGTGTAGGAGCTGCTTTGGTCTTGCACCTACAGTATTGGTTCATTAATGAGACAACTTACTTGTTGTTGCACTGGAAACATTCAGTCACAATGATACTGGTACAACGCTTGATCTGATTGGAAATCCGATATTTAACTTGCGCATTCAGGTGTTTCAACCGACAGCAACCAAGACTTTATATTAAATTCATCTGGAATACAAGATTATCAGAAAACCCTTGTATGTGCTGCACCTTCATTTCTGTTTTGTTTTGAGATACCAGCTGCAGTTTTTATTCCCAGTTGCAGTGCATACACTCGGAGACATTACATCCACCCACAGGTCCAGTGTTTGGTTACTGTCCTGCTGATTTATGAGATAAATGGCGCCGTGTTTCCGGGCTTCACTCGCCTTTGTAAAACCGGCTACATGCGACGTCAGATCAGAGCGTCAGCGACCTCATCTGCTGTTGATCAGTCGTCTCCTTTAATGTTGGACCACAGATTTTACTGCAGGCCTCCACCCTGCAGAGCCTCAAGGAGTCAAGTTCAACAGGACGCTGCCTGTAAGCAGGTAGAGAGCGTATATATGAAGATATAAAAGTGCAGAAGGGTTAACAAGGCCCGGCTATAAAAGCTGAACCTCACTGCAAGAGTAACAAAAGCAAAGACTTGAAATATGTCCTACACGAACTGTTTGTCATTATGAAATCTGACTTGTATCATTCGTTTCAGTCGTATCAGTGGGTACATTTCTGAGAGTGTTTAGAATTATACTGAGATGAAATGATGGTGTTTGACCTTTGCAACAACAAAATGTGCAAATGTTTTGTGTTTTACAGGAAGACTCCAATCATGTATTATAGCTACTTTTATATTGGTTATGTATGTTGATAAGTCAGCCATAATTTTGAGGAGTAAATTATTAATACAAAGAATTTAAAATAAGTTATTTTGTGTGTAGGCTCTGTTTTGCCATGAGTGCCAACCCTGTGAAGTTATGAATACACCTTTCCACCTGTTAAGAGTTTATTAAAGTTCATTTTCTGTCACCAGACATGATGGAAACATGAGTGTTGAAAAAGCTGCCGCGAGTCCCACACACATCAGCATTTCTGCAGCTAATCAATCAGTCAACCTTTATTTATACAGCACCTGTCAAACTAATCAAATGCAATTCAAAAAGTAAATAAAAAAATTACGCATGAACACACACACTTAAATGAGAAAATTAAGGGCTGCAAAAATAAAAGATATGAAATCAATAAAATTGGCAAACAATAAATATTACACAAAAAACTGAATAGTGAAAATGTCAAGTGTTGATAAAACAAAACAGAATAAAGACAAGAAATAAGAAAGGTATACTGAAAACATGTCGGAGCATGGTGGTTAGAAAAAAGCAAAAAAATAATCAAATGAATACAAATTGTTTGAAATGTTTGCACAAAATAAAGTATATTAAACAAATACATTTATTCAAAAGAAACCTAAGAAAAGTTACAAATTAATCATCAATAACTGAAAAACAGAATAAAGAAGATAAAAAGAAATTACTGAAGTGTTTTATAAAGATCAAACAAGCAAACAATAAGATTATTTCAAAACTGTCTGTAAACATTGCATTAATAAATTATAGCATAACATTATTAAACTTATAAAAAATCATTGTTAATATATTTACAGACCAGTTACATTTTTCTTAACATTAACCACTAACAAAAAAATGTATATAATTTTTCTAACCTAAACATCCGACCAATCAATTGGGCAGGGAGTGAGAACTATAGAAAAGATATAAAAAGGAAGAAAAATGTAAGATTATTGTCCTTCATTTTTAAATGTTAAAATAAATAAACAGTTGAAATAAAAGGTAAATACTGAAAACAGTAAAGCTCATCTCGACATGTTCCTCTGACCCCCTCTATAGAAAGCTGCTCCGGCAGTTTGAGCAGATCTGAGGGACCTGAGTGAGAGCTAGTCTGAAGCAGTACAGTGGCTTTTAAAGCCAATCCAGAATCTAACAGGTAGCCCCTTTAAAGGCCCAGTGTAGGTGCAATTTGTGCTCCTCTATTGATGTAAGTCAGCATCCATGCAGCATAATTCTGCGACTGATTTATTGCACTCTTCAGTAACCCAGAGAGCAGGGCGGGACAGGAGTCTGGCCTCCTGTTATAAAGCGTGTTTCACTCGCTCTGATGCGTGCTATTATAACCTGCAGCAAAGCCACTGCACCGCTTTAGTGCAGGTGAGGAATTTTTACTGTTTTTCCAGACTTTAGATCAAGGTGACAATATTTTCATGCCAAAGAGAGCAGGACGCATTTTGATGTCGTTACCTGAGACGGAGATTTGCTCTGCTCTCACAGATATTACAGACTTTCATATATTTTAATTATTTATTAATTATTTCTTTTTTATATTTTTAAGTTCTGAACGGCAGTTGTTTTACTTGTGATGCTCTACACATATGTAACAAATCTGCACTGGAGCTGGATGAGAACGTGTTTCTTTGCCTTTCAGTGTGATTCTAGCTTTCAGCAGCAGATTCACTGGTCCCGTGTTAAAATGTCAGAAGCTTAAAAAGCTTCGTTAGGGAGCTGCTTTCTGTTTTGGTGAGTAAAATTCTATTTTATTAGTCTGATGGACAATGGAGTCCAGAAATCAGTGAGTGAAATCATGGAAACATTAAATAGAAAATCTAATTTTTTTTAATTAAATGGCAGAACCCTGAATCTCACTTGTGCAAGTAGTCAGAAGCAATTCGTGGCACAGGAAAAGTTTTTGTTTTGAGTGAGTCCAAAAAGAGATTTCTCTTCTTAAGTGGTTACATATTTACATAGTTACATGGATACACAGAAAGGAGCCCATTGAGGTGTTTTGGGTACATTCAACTGGGAGGAGACACTGGGGTAGACCCAGGAAGAGGTCTTTGTTGTTTCTTGGAAATGAGCTGACCTCCTCTCAGAAGAGTTGGTGGAGTAGGAGGTGGCTGGGAGAGGGAGGCCTGGGCATCTCTGCTTAGACCAGGGGTGTCCAACTCCAGGCCTGAAGGGCCGGTGTCCTGCAGGTTTTAGATGTGTCCTTGATCCAACACAGCTGATTTAAATGGCTAAATTGCCTCCTCAACATGTCTTGAAGTTCTCCAAAGGCCTGGTAATGAACTAGTCATTTAATTCAGGTGTGTTGACCCAGGGTGATATCTAAAACCTGCAGGACCCTGGCTCTTGAGGCCTGGAGTTAGACACCCCTGGCTTAGACTGCTGCTCCAACACCCACATCCAGATAAGCGTCAGAAAATGGATGGATGGATAACCACATATCAACGACACATCAGGGATAGTTTCTGGGTTCGATTCTTGTCCAAGTGGACTTTAGCATGCAGACTTTAGGAGTGGTGTCTCTTAAAAGTTGCACAGGTCAGAAAAAGAAGAAGAAGAAAAGGTTTTGTCTTTTGTACAAAGAGACAAGTGGTGGAGGAAATGATCAGATGTTTTCCAGGATCACAAATGTTTCAGCACCTTCAGCCTCTGCATTCATCTCTAAGCATAAGTCTTTTTCTCAGGTTAGCGGCACAGAAACAAATGCCTCTGAAAACAAACGGCTGATGTTAAACAGGAGCCGAGGGATTCTCCACATTAGAAACTCATAAAGAAACTCTCTGACATCTGTTTCATTCCCCACAGTGACTCCTAGAAGGTCACAGGGGGGTCATGAGCACCAGTAGGGGTCACACATTGGGGAAACCCCACCAAAAGTATAGACCACCCATCAGAAGGCTGCAGGTTGATGAGAAAACCAGGTTTAAGTGTTAATCTAAATGGTTTTCTATGTGAGGCATTTTTTTTTTAATTTTCAGAGTTTATCATTGAGTACAGGCAGAAGTCAATTTCTTAGATATGTCATTCGATACGTTTGTTACTCCCAGTCTGATTAAACATCAACCAGGATGTTCCAGAACAAGGCTGAGCTACACAGGACCCACCCCACAGGACCTTCAGGATCCGATCCCTTGTCCCTGCACGACAGATTAGAGCTATTTTGGGGCAGCATGATGCCCAAAAGAACATCTGGCAGGTGTTGTGGTTTATCAGTAGTCTCATAAATGTAACAAAACATTTTCTAAAAGCTTTACTAATGTTTTAAACAGGTGTTCCGATCATCACCTATGCTGCCCAACCTCAATCTCAATATTTCCACAAAATTTATTTAACACATTTTAAGCTAAAAGACTGGAAATAAAAATGCAAACAAATGAATCAATAAAAATCAGGCTTGCTTTATGTTCCTACTGCAATAACAGTAACTTTGTAGCATCACTGCATAAAATCGTTTTTTCTTTTCAGCAGCTGAGCTTTTTATAAAATGTTACATTCGAACCAAACTTGCTGAATTGATAAAATGCAATAAAGATGACAACAAGTATCCTGCCCCAGAGGGCTTGAAAATGTTTATTGATTAGATCTTTTCTCAGTGATTCCAACCCTGACATGTAAAACTGAAAGCTTGCCATATTATTAACAGTACAAGTTGAATAGCATTATTTTTGCAGAGCTTTCTCAGACTCTTTGATTTTATTTGGAGCAAAATTAAAACACACTTATGGCTCTCTGGACCTCCAGAAATCAGAGAAAAAACCTATTTGGGGGTTGAAAAGATCCAAAAGACCATGAACACTGAGAGGAAGGAAGCTGGCATGGCAGGTTTGGATACTGAAAGTGAGAAAGTGCAATTACTTGAAAGACTTTGTAAGTTTAATGCTATAATAAAGAAGAATTTTGAACGGTTTTCTGTGTCAAGCTGATTTAACCTTGATGTAACCTTGAGTAAAACCAAAAATCTTCCATGCAGCTGCCTCCTGATTCTGAATAAACCTAACATCTTATTTTCAATCGTCTCTTACAAGCATGTTTCTTTTCATAATTAAAATAAGGCTCACTGGTTAAACTAAGCTCTTACTGCAGATAACAGGAGTGTGTTTGGTTTCTTGAGGCCATTTTTAGCGATGCGCTGTTTCCTGACCTCGTCTTCCTCTGCTGGGAGCATTTAAACACCGGACACACTGACACGAAGCCCTGTGTGGTCCAGAACTGAGAAGATGTGGGTGAAAGGTTGGGGTTCTCCCAGTGGTGAACACCTTCATTTTTCTGTTTACTACAACTTTCACAGCTAACTTTACCATGATGTTATGTCTTTATTTAAAAATCCGAACTATTCCTTTAAGCTCCCCATTTGTCACTCGACTGCTTTTACTTCCATCGCTCCGGCGTTTTCTCTCTGCACCACCCAGGTGTTTAATCCTTGTATATTTCAGTGGACCCACATTCAGATACGGGTTGTTTCATCTTGTGGGTTTTCCATTCAGTCCTTTCAGGGCTACTGAGGCAGGCGGAAGGGCCACGTGATGTAATCTGCCACGACGTGACCGCAGATCTGTCAGTGCCCAACTCACGTCTTTCTAAACTCCCTGACAAGATCGTTTCATGCAGCCTGCAAAGCACATTTACAGTTTCACTTACAAAAATAAAGGTGCTAACTGGATCCTTGACATAGAGCTATATAGAAGTGGTGTCAAACATCTGGCATGGGGGCCATACCCTGGCCACCAAAGGGTCCAGTGAGGTCACAAACTACTCCAAATTTTCATTGAAATATATTCTTCATTTTTACTGGTGATGCTAGCCTCACAGCACATTTTATTTTTAGAGCTAGACAAGTTGTTTAAATCATAAAGATGGAAGATATTGATGATTATTTACAAGAAAAGGGAAAAGAAGACTTTTTTAAAAAGAAGAAACAGTGGAGTACAGGATGCTTTTCTACTCTGGGCGATTTTTTAAAATATTTAGTTATTTACACTTGAGATCGGTTTGTGACCCATGGCCTAAAATGAGTTTAAATAAAGAAATATGAGAATAAATAAAGAAAAAGGTTACTTAAAGAGACATTTTCAATAAAGTCCCAGCAAACACTGGCATTTATGTCCCAGGTCATTGATTTTGATTAGTTTTTACAATCCAGTCAAATCATTCCTTACGAAGTAGGAGATATCAATCAAATTATTGCAATAAAGAATTTAAATTTGTTTTTTTATTAACACAGACACTCAACATCCTCTACACACGCTTGTATCACAGGAGCTGTTAAAGGAATGAGCAGCACTTGAGTCATCCATAGAGTTTTCAGGATTTTCTAATTCTTATCTCAGTCAATTCACTTCAGTTTGATTCATACAGCATCAAATCACAACAACAGCTTTACATTGGTATTAAAGGTATTAAACTTACAATGATGCAGAGAAATCGCTGACAAGAGCCAGAGATTCATTATAATTAATGATTAGATGCAGAGTGTTGTCAGAATGTTTTCAGTATTTAATTTAATTTTATTTTGTTCTAATCCATAAAAAGATTTCATAAAACATGTTTTCAACACAATTCCTCTAATGTTGAACTTTGGAACAAAAACAACAACAAAAAAAGTCAACTAACTGCTGTGGTTCCTAACACTTCCCCTTTGCAATAATCCCACTTACAGTTGATCGTGGAAGCTAGGAGAGAGAAAAACCTCACTCATTGCATCCAGAGTACCAGGCTCAAATTCAGTGAGCTCATTCGAACATTCTTTACAAATGTCTCTAAAGGCAGACTGCATAGGTGTTGAAAACACGTGAATTCAAAGATTAAGACGTGTGACCTGGTGCTTTTGTCCATGTAATGTATCTGTGCTTGTGTATTAAACCTTGCCATCTAAGCTAGCAAGTCTAGTAGTCCTCTTTTTGTCCAAATATGCACAAGCAAACCAACATCATAATAGCCAAGATGCTTTAAAATGTCCAAAACCAGTCACAACCTCATTCTGAGTTCATCCAACTTTTATACAAAGTCTGTAGTCACCAGTTTATCACAGAGCTTCACTTACAGTCACTCCTTCTGTAAATCACAGTCAACAATTAACCTGACATCTTCAGAAGCTCGTACAGGTTAAACTGGGCCGACCAAACACGGTTAGACCTGACTGGCTTTGAATGCTTCACTAGAAAGACTATATGCTGATCAGCGACAACGTTCAGAGTCTTAGTCCCTGGTTTCATGTGGCTCTTAATTTGACACTTACCACTCACATAAAGTAAAGACCCCACAAGGGCCGATGGCGCGATATGGCAGCCTCACTTCTGTCAGTCTGCCCCAGGGCAGCTGTGGCTACAACTGTAGCTTGCCTCCACCAGTGTGTGAATGTGAGAGTGAATGAATAGTGGAATTGTACAGCGCTTTGAGGGCCCCGAAAAGCGCTATATAAATGCAATCCATTATTATTATTATTATTAATCCAGCAAAACAATCCAACAATCCAAGGACTCTGTGTGAGCACTTCTACCTTGAAAACCACCTGCTGTTACCACCAGGTGTCGCCCAACCAACAAGGAACAACTCTAAACAGATTTTTACCTTTCCATCTGATTCTTTTGGAGATTATAGATTAGATGAGATTGATAGATGCTGTCTTGTGCTTTGAAATGTGTGTTTTTCTTTTAAAAAAGAAAAAGAAAAACACAAGACACATAAAAGCAAGCCTGCAAACAACACAAAGTCACCACAAAACTGCTCAGTTATGGAACATAAATGAGCATATTTCACTTTCTTTTCCATGGCGTCCAAACCAGCTGCAACATGCCTGGCGAGCATCGGTGCACAGCAGCAGCTTGGCACGCTTCACTGGACCTTTAAAGAGGAAACCTGTGCAGGTGAAAAAAAGTCTTAACTCTCGTTGGAACAGTTGAAAATGTCAGGAACAAGACACAACAATGCACAGTCTCTCAAACTGTACGTATGCTAGTTACTAGTTAAACTGGTGAAATAAAGTTTTTACAGCCACAGGTCACAGTTTATGATATGTCAGCAGCATGGCATCTTTAACCAACAGGGGGAAGGTCCGTCACCTCCATTTTACCGTGAAACCCGAGATTTTCATTTAGCCTGAAAAACCGCTTCATCTCCCCCTCCACCTCCTCCTCCACCTCCTCCTCTCTCCTCAACTATTTTAAAAGCCTTTCGATGTTAACCTAAAGGTCAAATATTGTGAGAGTTTCTGTTGATGTTTCTAAGCCCAGATCCTCCCATTAGATCTAAAGGAGGGATTAACAGATCAGCAGCACAGGTAAAAGATGTGCTGATAGGCAGAGACGCCCAGCAACCCACAACCCAGGTATTCTAACACTGACTTTAGACCGACTTTACCTAAAGAAAGAAAAGGTGCTTCTTTGTTCATAGTTTAGGATATAATTCCTGTAAGGTATGTATGTGAATATTCTTCTCCCCATTTATTTACCATATAACTGTGAACTTCGAGAAGCTGTTAAAGGTGTTAAAAGTGCAATTAATTTATGACAAAAAAGTTAACATAATCAATTTATTAGAATAAAAATATCTAAAATTTAAGAAATAAATGTATGAATTTATGAATTTTTTTTTAGAAAAAATCGATACATTTTCAGAAAAAATCTCATAAATCTGGAAAAATCAAGCAGCATAAATAGTAACATCAGTTATAATAGAAATAACACGTTTTTTTTAATCTCACAAGTTTGTGAGGGAAAAAAGTCAAAAATGCATGAGAACAAGTGTAAGCTGTATTGTTTGCGCTAAAGAAAGAGCAACAAAGTGTCAACAATATACAGATACCAAAACCTTCTAAGGATGGCTCGGTTTAATATTCATCTCTGCCTTCCTGCTGGAGACAATAATACTCCATTTGATTGGGCAAGGTACACCCTGGACAGGTCGCCAGTCCTTTACAGGGTCAGCGCCATAGGCTCCATACAAAACTGTGATGTCACGCATTTGTTAGTGAGGTCTCATTATAAAGATTTGAGTGAAGTGTTTTTATTGTCACCGTGTTGGCATTTTTGAAGCGAAACTGAGTGAGAGGTGGATCTGACTGATCTGCACGTACACATACGGTAGTGACTTGTAGGCCTCTCTTAGGCATACCAGGCATCCTCCTCCTTTATGACTCTGTCTGATCCCAAATTGGCACTAAAGACAAAAACAAAGTGGACAAGTGGAGCGATAGATTATTCCAGGTGAGGCCACAGACAGGACTTCCACAGAAATGTCCCAGAGGATTATATACTTGGTGAGTGAGGTGGTTAATTTGGTTTGTCTGTGGATGATAGCTGGAATGGAGCCACTGGTCTGTTTTCACAACCAAGAAAAAACAAACATGTTATATTACAGTAAAGAATTGATTTTGCGAGCACTGAACCATTACTTTATGGCGTGCCAACCAGGTGATGGCTCTATACTGTACAGACTGTATAAAAGCTTCAGGTGTTTGGTTGAAATTATCCATCTGTGCTTCACCAATGCAGTGTTACAGGGCAGGTACACCCTGGACAAGTCGCCAGTAGGGAATTGCAGGGCTATAATAATTGCATTTATCTTGTTGTTTTAGCATTCCTACTGTAATCTTCATATATTGCTTGAAAATAATTACATGTCCTCACCCAGTTTTCTTGTCTTGACAGGTTCTTGCCTGCTTTTGGCACTGCATGGATAAAAAATGTGCTGTAGTCAACATTTAACTATCATGAACACGAACACTGACCTCTCAGTCACTGTGTGGCCTTTTGCTGCCTTAGCTAAACCTCAACACAAGGTACAAAATACAAAATAACTGACACAAACATGTGATTGATGATTTGAACTCCAGCACTGATATTCCCATAAATTTTTGCAGTCACCAAGGAAAATATTCTGTGTTATACAATGGAAATGTGCAGCATCCTAATGGGTTTTTTTTTATTCCGGGGCAACAGACTTCACAGTATTCATATGTACTCAAGAAAACAGTTCAATCGTATGGAAATATTTCTATATTTTGCTGCATTTTTGAAGGTAGTGAGGCTGGTCCCAACCCAAAATTCAATCTCAGCAAAATATCAACCAATCTTTCAACCTTGGTGCTTGGAAAACAAGCACAAAGATACCCACATGGCATTATCTATCACCAGCTGCCATCAGCAACAAATCAAAACGTTCACAGTAACACAAAGACAGGAGAAAAGTGCTGGCCAGAAAAACCTGGGTGGCAGCAGAGAACCACGCTGTGGGAGGGTTCAAGGTGAAAGATGGCACGGCAGCTGGGTGTGAGGAAAAACAGATGACAGTCAGATAGCTAAGATGAATCTGAGATTGCCCATCTGACGCATTTCCTCATCGCTCACAGATTTGTTATGTCTGTCTGTCTGTCAGCACCCTGCTGTACAAGCAGCTATTCATTAGAGATGCTATCAGACTGGAAAAAACAAAAGGTTTTTTTTTTTTTCAAGAAGAAAGATGCCCAGGTGAGATCTGTGGGAACCATCTCAAAGCTGACTTTGTGTGCCAGTTATGTTTGCGATTTTCCAACGTCAATCATTGCATTATCATGCAATGCTTTGTCTGCAAAGGGAATGCTTTCTCTTTTGATTTGTTTAAATGTAATGCCATGTGGCTTTGTTTAGAGAACAGAAATTTGGCAAGTTATTTGTAAAGTAATGGTTTTAAAATGGGTTGGGCAGGCCCTTATAACACGCTTTTCTGCAAAATGTGCAAGCAATCAACTACCAAACGTCATTCAAAGTCAAAGATGCATTAAACAAACACTTACTTCTGCACAATGATGTTTGTCAGCCAACATACCCATAGTCAGTTAAGAGAACCAATATAAGTTTAATCTAAATAAATAGCGCTGTGATAGACTGGTGACCTGTGTAGCCCCGCCTCTTACCCCAGTGACTGCTGTGATAGGATCCCTGAACTAGGTAAGTTCATTGATGACTGGACCTCAGTAAGTAGAAATATACCACTTGGATTACATGTTTAATTTGTGTAATTAAATTTGTTTATAATATATTGGAAAGACTATTATTCCAACTAATAGACTAATATTCCGTTGCTGTCCATAGTTGTGACATCTATGGTTTTATGGATATGTTTGGCCAATTGAAAGAATTTGGATAGCTAAATATTAGAAAATATCCAACTTTTTACATATTTTTCTAAAATTAAATAAAGAGTGAAAGAGTTTTAAACATTACCTACTTTGCAAAGGTCTTGTTGACTTTATGAGGGGAAAATTGATTACATCACGTGAATTAAGAGACGCAAACAAATCGTTTTTGAAAGCATCTCAAATATTACCATGGCTGAAAATTCCTGGATCCAGAAGGAGATCTAGATGTCTCTCAGTTGTTGTTTTTCATTTGTATGTGTATTTGTGAAGTTTTCTGCCCTGACATGCAGCATTGAACTCTAACTGGGTCAAGTTTTACTGTTGGTAAAATTTTATTATTAAATTTTCATTCAAATAAATCTTTTGAACCAATCACATGATCTGTTTGGTGGGATGTTCTACACATTGTTCCAGAGGGGAAATCGAAGGGAGTCACTTCCACTCTAATAAAGATGAAGTGATTTCCTGTGGGCTTTAATAAAGCATCAGGTTTGGACCAGTTCCAGTCTGGCCCCTGTAGCCTCTCTATACATGTTCATGAGTGCTGTTCAAAACCAGTCAAAAATTGAAGTGCAGCAAGTCTGCACTGACTTTTAGCCACACACTTCTTTCACCCCAACCAGTCGCTGGCAGATAGCGGCCCCTCCCTGAGCCTCCGTGCTGGAGGTTTCTTCGTGTTAAAAGGGAGTTTTTCCTTCCCACTGTCACCAAAGTGCTTGTTCATAAGGGGGTCATATGATTGGTGAGTTTTTGTCTGTATGTATTATTGTAGGGTCTACCTTACAATATAAAGCACCTTGAGGCAACTGTTGTTGTGATTTGGCGCTATATAAATAAAATTTAATTTAATTTAATTCAATCTACACCATCCAATTATATATATAAATAAATGAATAAATAAATTAAAAGGAAAATGTCTGGTGGTTTTTTGCCAGCACATCATCCTTTAACAGAAAATCTTTATTTAAAATCAATGGTTGAAAAATACAGCGCCTAAATTATTAAATTAATTTATATATAACAAATAAATAAATAATTAATCTTTTTTAATAAATTGAAAATTACCACAACAAAAATTTTAACAGTGAATTTGACTTATTGCAGACTTTTTAAGCATAGGTTTATTGACCATAATTTTGTGTATTATATGGATGACACTACATGCACTTACCAATTAACTAATTTCAGGACTATCTTAGTAAAAAAAAAGAAAAAAGAAATATGACTGAAACTGTACAGGCCCATTTACCAGTGAATGAGGGACAAAATCCTGGTGCATCCATCTGACAGTGGAATAAATATCAGAAGATGTTGATTCATGTTTCTGTTTACATATGAGAAATTCAACATGTCCCAAAGCTTGCCAAAGTGTGTCTACCCTCTCTTATTTAGTAAGAGAATTTCCCTCACCAAATAGGAGAAAGGTGTCAAGGTGAAACTGGAACAGAGACTTTGTCATCAAAGGTTGTTTTCTGCTGTAGTAAGATCTTATTACCCATCACTACAACTCCAATTTCAACCTCATTTCATTTGAGCATCATATGCTAGTGTTTTGTCAAGGATGCCAAAAATCTACAGGTGTTTGGGTATGGCATGGTCTTGTCTGCAACAACGACAAAGTCTGCATGAAACTGTCAACCAGTAAACCACAGTTTGTTCCTCATTTAGTTTAGTTTTGACCAGTTAGAATCGATGCAGGACTCGAGCCCCCAAGAGCAAAGGGGGACTGTACAGCTTTAACAGAAAATGCGTTTGCTATACACGGGTCAGCTACGAAAACTTTCATGGGCATGGTCAGGGAGCTCTAGTGTGTGGAATATATTCACACACATTGGAATTTTTTTGTTGTTGTCGTATGCATTGATAAATCTCCACAGCAGTTTCCTAGACCTCATTTTAGTAACAAACCTATTACAGCACGAGGCCTAACGCTGAACTGCATAACCGGTTAAGAAAATGGATGAATGGCTGTCCGACAGTAAAGATGAATTAATTCCCTTCACATTGTGCACCAAAGAAAGCTTACCTGTCTGGAATTACAGACATGACAAGAATATTAATGCACAGAAAGGTGACAGAAGAAACTCAAAGAAAATCACATAACAAAAGATCTAACACTAAAATAAAAATCTGTTCAGTGAAGGAGAAATCCTCCGCCACCTGAGAGAATAGAGGAGATTCTCCGTCTGACATGCTAAGCCGTCATAATTGATGACTTGACATTCCAAGTGTTGCAACATGAAGCAGACTGTTGTTGTTTTGCAATAATTAGCCCGCGATGGGCTTTGTGAAGGCTACGGTACACTGACAAAGACTGCAGCCAGACAGAAGCAAAGCGTGTGGAGTCGCAAATAGGTATGAAAAGTTCAAAAAGCAAAATTCACCTGCAGTTGCTATCTGCAGTGATGATGTCAGCATTTATGGATGACATGCCACGCGTGCACATCTACTGAAGACTTTCCACAATCTTCTTAATGACATCTTGATCTTGAAGCTATGGTTAACTTGTAGGATTCATTGGGGGAAAAAAAAAACACCCATGAAATGTTTCCACCCACTTCATTTGTGTTCACTATTATTATTTTTTTAATCTACAGCTTTTGATAACCATTAAAACATAACTGCCGTATGACGTGTGATGAAAACGTTCTAAGAACAGGCTGTAAAATTAAAGAATTTGGCCAGTCTCTGAGGTCATCTTCCTGTGCACCCCTGCACCATCCTCCATCTTTCAGTAGTTTTGTTTTTGTCCTTGTAATTGTGCTTCTGTGAGGGGTGGTGGATCTCCTCCAGTGTGGCTCCTTCAACTGGATATTCATTTTGAGGAAGAGAATGAAGTTTCAGGGAGGCAAATCTGACAGTGTGAGACAACAGATAATGTGTCACTGGCAACACAGTAAGCGAACTAGAGTTTATGTTGTCTTACTTGTCCGGAGGCAGGTCACGACATGGGGGGAGGCAGATGGTGAGGTCCGGGTGAGTGCTCATTGGTTGTGGGTGCAGAGAGTCTGGTGGGTCCAAGAGGGAAAGGCAGTGAGCGAGGCAGGTGAAGCAGAGAACCAGAATGGCGACGATGATGGCTGCGAACCGACTGAGAAACCAGCGTCCAGGTGAATGTGACAAATTGCAAGGGTGGATGGATAATCTAATGAGTATTAAATCACAGGAGACAAACAGTCAATACAACAAGAATACGATGGCTTAACATGAACAGCACTTGAAGGCTTGGCACTAACGACGGTTAGCAGACAATCTAGCGAAGATTCTTTGAGAGCGCTGGACATAAATACAGCCACGAAGATTAGCAACAGGTGTGGACACTTGGACGGGTTGCTGAGGCTCCACCTGTATGCAGAGACCAATCTAGTGGAAAACACAAAGCCACTCACCCGGACCATGATACATATTCTTTCAAGCTGAATCTCAAGATCTCTGTCTAAATAAATCTGGGTAAATTCCCAGATGATTAAACATGCAACTATTTTGCTGGTAATAACTGAAATGAGTAAAGAAAATCAACAGCCTACTTTTGCAAGATAATTCATAATTTTATTTGGGGGGTTATATCGGCTGGGTCTGATTATTTATGGGGGGGGGGGGGTCACAACCCCCCTAACCCCCATGGAAATTACGCCCCTGCTTTTGCTAAACTCTTCCTTTGAATTTTTTCCTGTATTTGCGCTTTCCACCACCAAGAGGATACACCAAACACCTTCTTGGCAGTGTACCTCACCACACCAGTCATGTGATAACTCTTCCCTACCACCCTGTCCACCACCCAGCTTGTCTCAACTCCTCCCTGAACTCATCATTCAACATTCTTCCTTCTTCAACTTCAGCCATTTAATTCTGGCTTCGACTTTCACTCCTTGGCTCTTCTTGATTTCCAAACTCATTTTACAAACTACCATCCAGTGCTGCCAAGCTACATTCTCCCCTGCCACCCTCTTGCAGTCTGTCTCTTTCAGTTTGCATCTTATGCACAAGAAATAGTCCACTGTGCACCTTTCTTCACTCTTATATGTCACCCAATTTTCCTCCCCTTTCTTGTCCACAGTATGTGTCCTTGTACATTTCTTTACCCACCCAACACTTCCTCATCACCCCTGCTCCCTTAACCTAACCCATTAAATTTCTGATTGTCTGATGTGTCTCTTGGAAGATGTTTTTATAACCTGGGCTCAAAAACAAATTCTATACCATGACCTAAGTCGCAAAAATATGTTAACACAATTAAAACACTCTAAAAATTGCAGCCCAAATGACACAGACACGTCTTATCATCACATTGTACTTCAGACATCCTCCTCTGCCTCCAAACTGACCCTCACTCTTTGAAGTTTTGAAGATTTCTAGTAACACTGCTGATAATCTACTGATCGCTATCTTCAATTGAACTCATTATTTACACTCAAGTTTCACCTGGACACACTCCTGGGAGTCTTTTACACTTCTGTACTGTTCATCAAAGCTGCATGTGCAAATGTGACCTGAAATGCTCGCAACATGAAATGGGCTTAAGATATTAAGTGTTTAATAGAACAGTGGGTGGATAAACTATCTCTGGTATAATTACTGCCCTGGATTTGTGATTTTGGCGGCTTAGAGCGGTTTCATGCTGAGCTGCCTCTCTTCTTCGTGGCGCCTCCATTCTGTAGGTGTGAGAGAGATGAGGCAACACGTACTGCGGTGCAACACGTTTGGCATGTTAAAGGTAACCAAAGGGTATGAAATACAATGAAACGTGAAAGGTGAACAGTGAAAGGTGAAAGCATGTCGCACAATACACGAAAGGGAGGGTTTGAACAGTTAAAGCACAAAAGACAGATTAACAGACAACAATACGCCTACTTTAATGCAAATGAATCCAGCCATAAATGGCCATAATTTTCATTTCATAATTACTTTTTTTCTCTATTTTTTTTATATGCTTTGGTTTTCTGTGTGAGAAGACAAAAATCATGAGCAGCCCCACCTGCACAGACAGAAAGCTGCAGACTCAATGAGCAGCTCAAAGCAGATAATGGAAAAGACAAGTGGGACTCAAGTTGCTTCCTAAATGACTCAAAGGCTTCCTGAAGAGTTTTAAACAATGAGCTGCTGTTTGCTCTGTCAGCCTGGGTCTCAGAGGGACTCAGATTGTTCAGGTATTAATGGGCAGCCTCTGTTTACTTTGAGCTGTTTGCTAATGGATCATCTTACTTTTTTTTGTTGTTTACCTGCAGGAAGCTTCTCCTGACTGCAGCAGCAACTCACGAGAATGAAACTGGACTTCTATCCTGATTTAGGAGGTTTGTGCTTTTTCAACAAAAAATAATTTTAGAACCAGTTAAAGATCAGTAATGTTTTGTTTTTTGGTTTTTTTTGCGAGTCAAGCAAATGAAACATGAGAAATCGAGTTTCACTGATAGCTGAGGTGCATAAAAATCACCCATTGTAATTTCATTACAATTTAGTGTTCAGCTGGGAGCCTCTGGATCCTTACATGTTGGTCAGAGTTACACACACACACCTAAACATGATGCACAACAAGCACAGCAGCATCTCACAGTAGGACATTACTTCCCACCAATTGCACCTTTCCTCTGACACACCTGTTTAAAAAAAGAATAAAGAAAAAACGTTTCCATTAATTCTGAGCATCAAACATTCCAACTTTCTCTATCATTTCCCTTTTTGCATCAATTTATGGAGGAAACGACAAAATTCAGGCAGCAGGTGAGAATTCAAAATAGAATGAAATATAATACACTGAGACTCCCAGGCATTCTTTATTGCTTTCAAATATTTACTCTCCTTTACTTTTCTCATTTCATGTTCTCCCTGCTGAGTCAACATGCACAGAGGCACGATTTCTGTCCTCTTTTGTTTTGGTGGCATCCTCTTTAAATGTGCATGTGGCACCTATTCATGACAGCGATTCATCATTTTATTTTAATTTATATAATACAGATATTTTCAGAAGGTTTTAGAAGCATTGGAAAGGAGAAAGTCTCAATTCCCCAATAAATACCTCCAGTTAGACGATGGTGCTTTGTGTGTGCCATAGTTTATTTCCACAGTAAAACTCTTTTTAATCTCAGATTAATCATTTTAGCAAATAACACTTCACAAAGTAAAGTACAGAAAACTTCAGTAAATGATTCTCAATCTGCTTGATTTTTGAGAGTTTCTGAAAAAAAAAATCCTCATGGTTAAATAAAACAATATATTACAAAGTTACAAAATATAAGAAATAATACAAATTTTTATGTATTAGAGTTATTTCTTATATTTTGTAACTTTGTAATACTGTTGTATTAATTAATTTAGTTCAGTCTGTTACTGTTCTTACTGTCTTGAAGCAACTGTTAGAATTTGCTCAGGGATTAATAAAGTATTTTGATTCTGATTGTGGTTATCATCCTGCCTTTTACCCTGTTATCGGCTAATCATTACTAGCTGTTTAGAAAACGGCAGTAAAACTTCCAAAATGTTCACCGTGAGCTGCAGGATGAGTCCATCTGACAGAAAACACAAATTTAAGCTTCTTGTTTGTAGTTCGGGAAATCCTGACTGATCGGCAGTTGAAAAGAGGCTGTGTGAGCCGTGTGTGAGCCGTGTTTGATAACAGCAGTGATTCTCGTTTGTTTGTTGCATCTTTCTGGAGAACAGCTCATTGGAACAATATGAGTGAGTCCCGAGAAACCAAAGACAAAAATGTATAAAACTAATTTTGAAAAGATTTGTTTTTATGTTTAAAGTTAAAATTTGGTTTATGCATGTTTTGTTGTGGTGCTCGGTTAGTGTCACTGAGCACAGACATAGAAACATGCCTGTGCATGCATGCATGGCCGAGACACTGATGTTATCTCAGAACTGGTCACAGTACGTAGAAAGAACCGCAGCACTGCTGATGCCGTTTCAACGTGTGATGGTGGTTCAGTCAGACCTTTCCTTACACTGCAGTCAAATCACATGTATGTGTTTTTGTATCTTTTATTTCATTTAAATATATATCTTTTAAATGAAATATGAATGACAGAACATTTGATCAGTAAATACTTGTGAAGAGACAGCCATGTTTAATAGCCATAATACAATAAAAATATCAAATATAAAACTATAAATACACATAAATACAGTTCTGCTAAAAATGATAAAAGGATATTGCAGTTGTGCACAGACTAGTATTACCAAAATCTCATTTTAAAATTATAAACAAAAGGGTTTATGATCTTCATGTCTATTAGATTCTATGTTATTGTGTTGCATGTCTCAGCTCTCAGACGTCAGCTCTCTTTGCTTCCCAGTGTCAGAAATATAAATCTATAATGTGGTCATTGAAAAGTTTAACTGAGAATGTTCACTTTTGTTAGAAGGATAATATGAAATAATTATTGTAGAGACTTCCATTAACTATTCCATTAAAGGGACAACTTTCACCATGAAGCTATTTTTCTAAACCAACCAAGAGGAAGAAAAAAAGGTCGTCCAACGGTTGTTCGGCAATGAAACATTTGCTGCAGGCAGCAGTTACTGTGGGATAAGATGAAAAGACAAGATATATTGTTATTGTCCCAGAGCCAGAAAATTCTACACAGGTGACAACTTTTAACTGAAAAATAAAAAGTGTGGAATTTACTCAGGCTCTCAGACATGCCAGGTATGTCTCAGGTGGGTCAGACGAAGGTATGTTTGGTTATGTTAAAACAGACAGACAAAGATTTCGTTAATTATTGGTGTTAAATACAGAACTAAATGACATGGAGTAACCTCAGGCTACATTCCATATTTAAGACAAAGCCAAGAAAAGAACAGACTTATTATCAAGTACTCTTAAATATATGCTGTGCTTAAGGTAAACAACAAAATCTACCTGTTATGTACCCATAAATAGTGTCATTAAACTTCAATTACAGGAGAGCCAAACTCATTTAATGCATTTAAAAAAAAGACAAAACAATTTGGATAATAACACTAATTAATAACTACAGTTTTCTAATGATAAGATTCTTATCTGATCCATTTTAATATAATATGTTGAAAATATTTTCCTCCTAATGCTAAAATAAGCACAGATGCATTATTTGTTGCATTATTAAATATTTATTAAGCAAATGTATAGAAAAATATATATACAGCTTTGCCAAAATACTTTACAAGAATTCAAATGCAGCTTAAACATTCTCTTTTGTGGCAACAACATCAAATTATATGGAAGACAAATTCGTTTTATTCAAGCTAAAAACATTTTTTTTAGGACTTTCTCTGGTCTGTTTCGTGTTTTCTTCCTTCACCTTTTCATCACTAAATAAAAGTCCCGATTCGGACAGATTGGTTTGTAGTTCCAGCACAGTCACAGCTCAGTTTGCCACTAATCTTCTAAAACATGACCCTATTTAAACATCGCTCCAGTCCCACTGCGTTTCCTCCACGTCGTCACGAGGCTGAAGATAATCTGTGAGCAGAGTGATGGTGTTTGTTCAGGGGAAGTTTCCCTTCCTCTGCAAAGGAAACACAAGAAATAACCCATTAGCAACATCGTGACCATGTTTCTCTTTTACCGGCATCCAGTTTATTTTATCGAGATTAAACAGCTCTTCTCTAATCAACTATGCACACAGTCGTATCAGCCTAACGAGGATTCCGACTTTATTTGTGGCCCATCAGTCTAGGAAGCCCTTTGAAACCCAATAATTTGAAGGATTTTTAATAGACACTTGTTGGTCAGAGACTTCTCCCTAAGGGAATTAAAGGGATTTGTTGGCATGGATAAAAAGATGATCTATTTCATGTACGTAATCTAGTTTTGTATCAATTTACATGGGTAACTTGGTGTTACTGTCATGACAACAGAGCTAGCATTGAAGTCCACGTGCAAGATAAATATACTCCTTCTACCACTGAAAGCACAGGTCACAACAGCCTTTAGCATCCACACAGTAGCAGACATAGAAATGATTATCACACATATAATTTGACCTGAATCGGGGCACTCATAAGATTGCCCATTAGTTGTGCAAAGTTGACCGAAACATCTAACACTTGTGTGTTCAATATTTGACCAGTTTGTTTGTTTTGGTGCAGTTCTTCTTAAAATGTACCCCCTACAAAACACGTTTTTTCTTAATGTCAGTTTTCATTGTACAAGCTGGGCAGAGTAAATACTCTGGTGATGATAAGACGAAGTGTTAGCGTCAGTTCGGCAGCATCAGAAGTCATAAGTAGGACATTGAAAGCATTAAAATACCCCAAAACTCTCATTAATTGACAAAGAACTTCACCAACTGCAAAAGTGAATTATAGTTTGTGCATGGACTTGCACGTACGCCTCTCTATTCTTTGCTATTTTGAAAGCCATTTTAAAGAAACTTCACAGATAGCTCAATGGCTTAATTAAAATCAAGACCTCAGATCAAAACACACCTTTACTCTAGGTACGAGTGTACAGACAGGAGAAAGAGTATATCTCTTTTGATGGACAGAGATGCTACAGAAAGAAAGACTGAGTTCTCTGTTTCAGTGATCATAAGCATTTTATTCAACCTTCCTTTAAAGGTCGTCTCTGGGTTTTTAAATTCATTTTGAGTGTGTTGTACTGAAACCTGCCGCCCAGCCTGATCCTCCTTTTAAAAAAACCTAACTTCAAAGGGATTTTTTGGTTAAACAAAGGATAAATAGGAATGATCTGTTTGTTGATGGTTATCAGAAACTGGTTCTGTGGGCTTCGTGTTTTTCAGCAGCTTTAATAAGGTTTGATGCTGCTGGTGGGAAATCAGATTTGGCTTCATTATTTCAGATGTTTGCCCTTAAAATTTCAGAGTTTCATTTTCATTTGGTTTTGCAGTACATTAATATTTTGTGTGTTTTTTTATTGGGGTTTTTATTCCCCACTAGATTTGTTGAGGCCAAGTCCCGAGGATGAAAAAAGGCAAACAGTTATCAAATTCATTCATTTTTATCAAACTTAATCTGTTTTTGTTAGAAATGTACTGCTAACAACAGTTTACACAGAAAATGTGTGGATTATGTCAGTTTTTGCACAGGACAGCCAACTAACTATAAAGGAAATGTTATTTATTCTGTGAAAACCAGGAGCTATTTCTTCTGTGCAATTTGGGGCTTTTTTAATCTTAACAAAACCGTAGTGTTTCTTAAAAACGCACACACATTAGTGGTTGTTGAGGAGGAAAATGCAGCTTTTAGCAGAAAATAAATTCTCTCAGATGTGTTTTTATAGCTTAAAACACTGGATAGAAGCACTGCGGCTTTTTAGAGAGACAGTTTTATACATCTGTAGTTTTCAGCCAGGCCACAAAAGTCAACTTTTTCTTTAGCTTCCATCCTACAAAAGACTGAAATACTACTGAATATCAACAGTGGGCTGGCAGAGTAATTGGGAATCTGCGGGGCAAAGAAATACAGCACACTTCAAGAAACCAGTCATATTATCGCCCTAAAATAAGTTAGGAAAGAAGGAATAACTAAAGGCCAATTTCCAAATTAGCCGGTTTGTCTAAGAGTATAGCGTCTCTTATACATAAAATGCATGCTCTGTGGCATGTGTTTCATAAATCCAGATGAAGCCGTGTATGCACTGCATTGTTTTGCTGTTACTTGGGTTCTGGATAAAGGCTTGGATAAGAAAAACACCAGGCTGCTAGATTTTTGGGCCACACAGATGATCATGGTTTGCGTGTCAAGCTTTTAAAATGGCGCCGGTTACTGTTCAGGAATTACTTGTCTGACCAGCAACAGTTAACGATAACGGAAGGCGTCCCACAAGGTTTGGTTCTAGGTCCACTTATTTTTGCAATTTACTAATAGAGCTAATGATTAGCTAATGATCTATAACTTGTACTAAATGAACATAAACTGTTCTTCAGAGCAAAACACAATGATGGCTAACTGCCACATATCCCCAAAGCCTGGTGATCTGACACTGAGACCATTCAACTGAACAATTTTGTTAAGATTTCTGTTTTTGTTGTTTTGGAATTAGTACAAGTTTGCATGGTTTTCCCATGGTTGCATCGATTATCTCTGGGTACCTCAGCTTTCTCCCACAGTCCAAATACATGTGCAGATCACATTAACTGGTGATTTTAAAAATTGCCTGTATGTGTGAATGTGAGAGTGAAAGGTTGGCAGCCCTGCGGCAGACTGGTGACCTCTCTGCCTTTCACCTGGTGGTCAATTTAAATTGGGGATTAAAAACTGTTTGACTCTGTACCCATTTAAACTGTATTGGTATATTGTTTGGTTTTAATGTGTTCTCTTTTATCTTATCTACATGATTTTTTTATGCATCTCTTTTCTTTTCTACTCTCAGCTCTGTATGATATCAAAGAGCTTGTTTCATATGAACTGAGGGGTTTGAACAAGGCTCGGTGTAACATAAACAGTGAAATAAGCACAATGGTTTCACTTTAAATTAAAGCCAATAGGTCATTAATATTTAGTCTCAGAAATTCCCTTGTTTTTCATCACAGCAGTGGGGGTCTGCTAGTTTATCAGTAACAGTAAAAACATCTGGACCAGATGTGGTGCTACACAGAACTGGCTCAAAGGCGATGTCTGAGTCACTCTCACCTTCTCTCTGTGAAAGTTTGAAAGACATGGAGTGGAAATCTGCAGCTTCCTGTAGTGCAGCTGAGCTGGGATGACTCAGACTCTGAGTCATTCCAGGGCTCAGACTGGGGGTCATTCTGGAATTCAAACTGGGAGTCAGACTGGAGGACTGGGGCTGCCAGTGGTGTCCAGAGTTCATGTAGTTGGTTGCAGGGCCTCCATACACACAGTACTGGTTTGGCGGAGAATATGCACAAGCTGAGAGGTAACCAGGCAGGCCGGATGAAGACTGAGGAAAACAAGGAAAAAAGGAAAGGTTTTAATCCCACTTGATTTGAAGTAACATTCCGATCAATCCATTATCTTTCAGGATGATTCACATCCCGATGCTTTCCATCAACTAATTATTGTTGTCGATTGATGCTTGGATCTGGTCTTACTTTAAAAATATTGTCACTGACATTTTTTCTCAAATTACCTCGATGATGGCTTAAACATTCATTTTGCCCTTTAATAAATATTAAAAGGTTTTCTCCTAAGTGAGTCTGGTCTACTCGTTTTTTGAAAAGCCATTAGGCTGAAATGTACGTTTATTTTTAAAAAATAGTCCTGCATATCTCCCTGATCACAAATGCCTTTAAAGCTTTACTTTTTTTAAGTAATGAGTTTTCTGGAGGACCTTTGAAGATCTTCCAGTTTCTGATTTTTTTAAATTGCACAGTCAGAAAATCTCCCTAATTTACAAAAAAAGAGTAAAAAAAAAATACATGAATAACAATTTAAATTTTTTTTAGAGAAATAACTCTTTCTCTAAATGTCCTTGTTTTCCCCTTCGTTCCAAAGTAAATAGTAAAATACTCCCTTTTGATTTGTCCACATTACAACAGCTGTTCTATAAGCTCTGTGCACATCAGCAGCTGTTAGAGGTTAACACAAAGATGAAATTAATGAGCTAAAGACACTTGAGACAACCTTTTAAGAAAATCCAAGAATTTAGGCTCCTTCTTCAAAACTTCCACTGGAGTATTTCTAAGTCTCAGTTTAACAGCTGTTTCTACTTTCCCCGAAAAACTGGAAAACATGAGAGGGGCTGGTGGATTGTAGCCAATCAGGGATCTCCTCACAATCAGGACTGACAACTATCATCAAACCAGAACAAGCAAATGGCAAAATAGCAGCAAGTAAAGCAAAATTCAGACATAGAAGGATTCTGCCTTTAATAAATTCATTTGTGTGCTGTAAATCACACTTTTATTTTCCAGTTCATGTAAAGCCTGTGACATGTTGACCAGTTTAATTTCATAGTCAGAATTTATTCCTGTTTTACTGCCAAAATAAACATAAAAGTCATATTTTATTTGTACCTTCCTGCAGTTAAAAGTGTTCCTTGTGCAAAAACACTTTGTTTGCAGGAAATGTTCAGGTTACTTACCTGCTGTGGATATTTGATGTCCAGTTCGTTGTTGGGTTTCTCGACTCCATTGATTCCAGACGGAAACGATCTGCTGCTCATACTGGTCATGCTGGGAACGCTGGTCCATTCCTCCATTTTGGCTGGATGTCCATCAGATCCAGGCACACCTTTAAAAAAAACATGTAAAATGATATAGCTCATAAAAATTTTTTACAGTCTTAATGTTTTTCATTGCAAACTGATTCAGCTGAGATCAGTGGGACAAGTTGAGAACCGATGTTCTAACAGTTATCTGTCTTTTGGTTCGTCAGACTAGAGTAAAGTCGTTTGTGCAAAACCTATTAAATCAAATTTCATAAACTTGTTAGAGAAACAACACATTAAATAGTGATGTAGGTCAATGTTTTTGAAAGTACGTGATAGGTAACCGCCCGGCAAAGGATATTTGAGAGAGCACTTTTAAAAAGCAAAGTGGCTCATATCAAAAAACAAGATTAAATTAGTCCGCTCAGAGTAAATTTAAAAAGTAAATAAAAACATAATAGAATTAAAAAGTTTAAGGTGGAATAAGAAGACAAGAAGTGGAGCCACTTTTGGCCTGCTTCAGGTTAACATTAGCAATAATAACACATATTAGGGTTTGTTGAAGGACAGCAGTCGAAGGCTTTTTTGTAATTGTTAACCAAAACTCTTATGCACGACAAAATGGTTCAGTTAATATTTTTCTAATTTCCACATTATTTAATTTTGGAGCAACACCAGGAACGCACAGGATAAATATTACTGAAACAGAAACAAAATAAAAAGAAATTGTGGGGAAAAAATATAAAATTTAAAAGAAAAAGGTGCTGGAAAAGGTGCTGTACAGACAAACGCTTTGGTTAACAGCGTCTCTGATGGATTTGAGGCAATTCATTCCTCTGTGGCTGCAGAACTTCAGCAGCTAAAAACATTTTTCTGTGGCACCTTTCACCCAAAAACAATAACTTCAAACTCTGCAGGAGAGCAACGAGCCCAAACATCCAGGCAGAGTCATAAAGAAGTGCCATCATCCTCCAGAAGAACAACAAGAGCTGCAGCAGATGGTCTGACCCTGCAGAGCCCTGAGCAGCAACATGGAAACTGTCTGGATCACACGCACACTAAACCAACAGACGAGCGCTCTCAGAAACCTCTGTGCACTCCAGACTCCACTCTCTGATAATATCTCCTGGATCTGGTTTGCATGCAGACATTGCTGACGTAGAGTGGCTGGCTTATTGTCAGTTTGTGTTTCTCTAATCACATGATGGAGGGAGAAAATAAAATAAGTAATAATTTAGTTTTTACTGCATTCTGTTTGTCCAGTGTTAGGTGTGGTAAGGCAAACATTTAAATGTATAATAGTTTGTTGCTTTAAAGATAAATCTGCGCTGCGCAGAATTCGACAGGATGGATTTACTTAGCACGACAGTTTGATTGTTGAGGAGCATCACATTGTTTAGACGCACCCTGAATGAACGTACTGCGAATGTTTGTTTGTTTGTTTTAAATGGCACCGATTTAAAATCATTCAGAGAAATAATGTGAAAGCGTGAAGCCTCACGATCCAAAGGTTAAGACAGAAGGACCACAGACGTAACTGAATACACATCAAAACTGTATTTTTGAGGGTTACATGTGAGAATATTGTTGCTAGTTTGTTTGGCAGGGAACCGTTAATGATAACTATACAGGCCAGGCGTAAATAGAAGCATGGCTTCAGTCTGAGCCTGTTCAGACATTATTTGTAAAATAGGCATGGATCTTACATGAATTGTTTGGGGGGGGAGGGGGGTGTTTCAGTCTGTATAATATGTGAGTACTGAATGAATAAATAAATATCAAAATGATCTCCGGGGCCTCGCATGTGTTGAATCAGTACGTGCTGCACATCTTAATAATAATGGATTGGATTTATAAAGCGCTTTTCAAGGCACTATTCATTCACTCTCACATTCACACACACTGGTTGAAGCAAGCTACAGTTGTAGCTACAGCTGCCCTGGGGCAGACTGACAGAGGCGAGGCTGCCATATCACACCATCTGGCCAACACCAGTAGGTAGGGTAAAGTGTCTTGCCCAAGGACACAACGACCAGGACAGAGAGCCTGGGGATCAAACCGGCGACCTTCCAGTTACAGATGCGCTTCCCAACCCCCTGAGCCACGGTGGCCCCAGCTAAAGCCACATCTTTAGATAGTAATACTGAGGAGTTAACCTGACAGATAAAAGTGACGTTAACCTGAAACTCATCCACAATATGTTGCACTCAAATCTTCATATATGCCTTCATATAACTAATATTTACTTGGCTTAATGTCCGTGTGTCTGCTGATAATTACGTCTTGAACTGTGAACAAACAGGAAGTGTTTTCATTTTCACTGAACACTGGCTCATATTTAATGAGGTTGGTGGAGTGTGCAAACACCAGTGTCAGTGATGGATGAAGTCTGATATGCTACACATAGTTTAGCACCCGTCCATGAGCGCTGTCAGAAAGCTAAACAAAAGTTTTTACTGGGATCTGTTTCCTTAACTACACGTGTGTAGAAAACAGCTCTCAGTAAATAATATTCTGTCATTTTTGATTCGCTTTCAGATAAATCAGAGCGGGTGCTGTTAGAGAGGAGCTTTGTGGATCAAGACGTTTCTGTGAGGAAAAATAAAGCAGAGCTGAAGAAGATTAATGATCTAGATCAGATGTGGAGGACGATGAGCTGCTCACAGACTTATTATAGTTTATTTTTTATTTAATAAATCTTTATATTTAGTAATTTCTTAAGTGCTCATCCACTTCAGGCTGATTATGCCTCGGACAGGTAGGCAAACAACCATTCACGCTCACGTTCGCACCTACGGCCAACGTAGAATCACCGGTTAACCCTAAAGCTCGAGTGCCCAGAGAAAACAAACACACGCCCTACAAACATCACAGTTTGCCACAGAAAGGCCAGTTCAGTGGATTCAAACACCAGACCTGGGCTTGCTGTGAGGCGACAGCGTCAACCACTGAACCATCGTGTCACCTGAGAAAATTTGATCGCAAACTTCGACAGTAACTGTTGACAAAATTCAAAAATATCACCTCATCTATATTCAGCTGATTCCAAACCAGATACTTTTAACCAGAAATACGAGTGTTTAATATTTAACATGTGAATCAGGAACAACACGACAGCACGATTAGATTGCAGTGAATGATGGTCTTTAGACTTTGTTAGTTTATCAAAAGGTCACTGAGGTCACAGTGTATGAATAACTTATAATCTGTGCCTCTCATCTGTTGAAATGTACTCTCAGAGACAAGATGATTTTGGAAATGAATATTTCACAGTTTCATGTTGACAATTTAAATGTACAAGAATTATCCAGTGAGGAAATAAATAAACCCATTTTTCTTATTTGTAATAACAATAATAATCTGCTGATTCACTCCCCCACCCATTAAAGACATTTTATTTGTTAATTCATTTCATTTTCCCCATAGTATTTTTGATTTAAACTAATTTTACAGAAAAACTCATTTTAATCTACAGTGGACTAAAGTTATGTTTTCATTTAAAGTCGGGAGAACTTTAAGGTTTAGATTCAAACTTTTAAGGTTTAAATTAACAGAAGGCTACTTATTATACTAATCAAACGTATTATTATTATTATAAGATTATTTAAAAAGGTAAATGTTAATAATTTTCATCATGTTAAATCAAACCTTATCAATTTTTAAATAATTAATTTTAACTGTATTAAAGATATAAGTAGAATAATTGGTTTGATTTATTTGAATAAACCAGCAGATCTTTTAAACAAAATTTAAATGTTTTAATGCATAAACCCGATTTTTAACATTTTTATACTGAGTGTTAAGTGTGAAATATAAAGAGTCTCCACCAACCTCCCGGCTCCATGAAGGCCCTGATGCCCAGGAAGTTGTGCCAGCTCCGGGGCAGGCCGATGTGTCCCGCGGTGCCGCTGCCGGCTCTGGTCCCGGAGGGGGCCCCGGGCCCGCTGTAGGACGGGTACGGGTAAACAGGGCCGTACTGCAGCGGGGCCTTGATGCCGTCGCACGGTCGCGGCTGAGAAAGAGTCCCGATTTTATTCCTGAGGATGCGGCTGATGGAGCTGACGGAGGGCACGTTGTACTTATCGCACACCCCGTCGGACAGCAGCCGGTCCCGGATCTCCCAGGCGAAGATGCCCGGGTCCCCCTGCTTGTAGTCCCGGATGCTCTTCACCACGGCGGGGGTGGTGACCCGAGGCTTGCTGCCGCCGATGGCCCCCGGCAGGATGGAGCCGGTCTCGTTGTAGCGAGCCAGGATCTTGGAAACGCAGCCGTGAGAGACCCGCAGCTGGCGGCTGATGTCGCAGGGCCGCATACCGAGCTGCGCCAACTCCACGATCCGCAGGCGCACCGGGTTCGGCAGCGGGCGGCCGTTCACGAACACCCCGCCGAGCTGATTCACCTCCCCGTAGCTCTGCTCTGCAACACGGGGGGAGAGGTGTGACCGAGCCGCTCGGGTGTAAAGCGGGAGCAGGTTTAAAGGCTTCGCAGGAAACATCTTATTATTATTTTAAGAAAGTTATAAACCCTGTTCTCAAAATAAACGTCTCCGTTAAACGACGTTAAATGTGTGACCGTGTTAGTTTTTCCTGATTAAACATAAATCAGATTTTAACTGTTATTTAAATGATAAACATTAAACAAATGACTGAAGATTATTTAACCAGAATAATGATTACATTTATTACGTCATCCATGGCATTAATACATGTTATTAACGTTAATTTAAAACTTTTAGTATATTTTAGTTTAATTCGCTTATAAAATATGGAAATAAAACAAACATTTTTAAGCTTCTTTATGTGATATCTACTTGGAAAATAAATCCATAACAATACACGTTTTATTAAAGTTTATCTCCGAAAAAACGACAAATTTGTAATTTGTTTCTGATCTTCTGTCTCAATCTCCAGCTTTTTTATACTAAACACGTAGATTAAAATAATTTAAATGACTGAATGTTTAACGCATTAAATGAGGCTGAGATTTTACTGGCTGATGAGGCTGATGTGTGTTTGTGTGCACAGATTAAATCCACTCTTCAATTATAGATCAGATTTTCTTGCTAACTCTACATGCAGCTCAGCTGAGGATTCATCTGTGGTGTTAGTGCAGCGCTGCACTTCCTGTTTGTTTCTGCTCATCTGCTGTACTAAAACAATCTTCTTATAGCTTAAAATTCAGCCTTAAAACTTTCTGGCTCCATTTGAGGAGATTTCTGGGTGTTAATAGGACAAAAAAGCTTTTCGCAAGTTGCCAGCAAAAATGATTTATTTGAGAATTTAAATCACTGCTGAATGAACCAGTTTGTCCTCTTAATACTTCGTTTATGTTTTGGGGAAGCTGTGTGTTCCTCTGACAGTCATGTAACAGTCATTTAAATGCATTCACTGGGCTCTAGACTCTCACTTTGTCCTCACTGTTTGTGCACATCTATCATCAGTCAGAGGCATTTTTTAAACCTTATATTTATTGTTCTTGTTGCCCATCATTAGCACGCGCTCTTCATTTCACCTGCAGCTTTCCTGGTTAGATAAATGAGGAAGGAAGGAGTTTAATTTGACTGAATGCAGCAGACTAAAGCTCAGACACGTTTCTGCAAACACTGAGTGATAAATTCATAAACTTACTTTAAAAAAAGCTCATCTTTGGGAATTTCTCATCAACAGTGAAGAAGTGAAGAACATGCTCCTTACTTTTCATGTTGTCTGTCTGTTTTTTTTTATCGAATATAATTCTTGCCTTTACCCTGCATAATCTCCGGTCTACTCTGGATTCTTTTATAGGTGTATGCATACTAACAGTTGTTTTTGTAACTCTGAAAACACTTTTAATATTTATTGAAAGTGTTATTAATGCACAACAACAGTTTAAAGAGGCTGTAGCACACAGATCAGCTCATTTTAGTTTAAAAGCACCTCAGCGTCTTATTTTGTGTTCACTTTACTTGCTGCTGGTATAGCTACACCGTGTCACATTTTAAAAGATAGTCAAGCACCAACAATGCAGCTTTTCTTCAATAAAACACTCCAGAAAAGATGAAATCTCCTCCAAATCTCACATAAATCCCTTTTCTCTTCTTCAGAGTCACCTTCAGGTTAAATCTGTATCAAACTCACCCATCAGCTGCCGTCCACAACGTCTCACCGCTCCACCATCCAACCCTCCGACTGCAGCCTGCAGCAATCTGAAGAGATTTGAACCACCACCACCTCCTCCTTGTCCTCTTCCTTCTCCTCATTTCCTGCTTGCAGGCTGTCATCAGAAATACGAGAGTTCCTGAAGGGCTCTGAAAGCTGGATTTCTTTTCTCCCATGTCCACATGTTGACATTGAACTCATCTTGAGCTGTTTATTTCCCCCCAGACTCAGAGGACAGCAGCTGCCAAAGGATCTGTTTAAAGGACGACACAACACAACGAACTTACGTCACTGGAAAGAGTTTGTTCAAAGCCCCTCTGTGTGTGCATGTTAAACAGAACTGACAGATAAATAATAAGATAATAAGGCACCACAAATAATTTTTTAAAAAGTCCAGAAATAAACAACAACAACAAAACCAGGCTCATTACAACTTGTAATTTTTTTTATACTTTTATTTATGATCATTGATTCAACTGCAAAATTAAACCCACCTGTAATGTACGCAGTCCAAACGGGTGACTGAACACAGCAGGTCAAATTCCCATCGAGTCACAAAGTGCACAGCAGTGCTAGACTGCTGTTCCACAAAATCAGTCCATTAATGTAATTAAACACAAAACAAAGAACAGGTTGTTTGGTACCAACCGTCATCCTCCTGCAAAACTAAACCAGCATCTAGTTAACAAAACCTGCAGTTCCCCTGATGCCCACTTGAGGTTGCCTCTAAAAATGAGTAATTCCTCACAGACTCCCTCATTAAAACACTAATTTACAGCTGAAGTAAACGTGTTTACAGAACTGACCTCTGTAGATTGTTCCCCCTTCACAAAAAGTGTATAAAGTTTTCTTTATTTATTTGATCTGAACCTGGTGGGTACTGCAGTGGTTGCTTTGACTGGCAGGTGAGCTGACACAGGCACGTGTAGCTGCAGTCGCCTGGTTGTCCTTCACTCAGTAAATGAGCATGTCAAAGCAGCCACTGTAGTGGAGTCTCTCTATGTCTGTGCATTTTTATTGCAGCTGTCTGATTAATATTATGACCTGTGGAGTTTTATTAAACTGTTATTTCGCACTAATTAGCGACTATCTGTGTCTGTGTGCAGCACCTGTACAGCTTTGTGAAGCACATTAGCACCTTCTTATTGATACAAGCCAACTTCTGGTTTTATTGAATGCAGCACAGCAGTGGCTAAAACACCCATCTTGAGGCTTCAAAATGCAGGGCCAAAAACCAGCTGGTGACACCACGTCCATCTATTATATACAGTCTATGGTGCCAGCATAGGCAGCTGTAGTCCTATAATTTGAGTCGCTGTGCTGCACCTTTGAATTCCAACCCCATGTGCTTAGCCCCTTCAGTGATTTGGTAATTTTTTCTCTTGATCTTATTCGGCCCATGACACCAGCACCTGTCACTCCAGAGGCACCCAGAGATTTTATTTTTTACAGATTATATAAACTAATAAACAAATCTGTTTCATTCTAGCTAAAACTGTCGAGCAGTATACAAATGATTAAAATCATTTCCAACCTTAGCATTAAAGTGATATACAGTAATATTGATCCAATAATATTCTATCTGATCAGTACTTTTACTTTGGGTTCTTTAAGTATGTTTGATGTGAAAACTTTAGCTTTTTGACTTAAGCAGGATTATAACTTTTACAAAGTACTTTGCAAAACAGTCATAACATATGAAATGTAAAATATGAAAAAAACTTTTTCAGGCACTGCTTCGGTACACAGGCTGCACAGGAGCCTTGAAATCGTTGTTTCTCAGATTTTAAATATTCTATTTCATCTTGTACGCAGATATATTTAATTACCGCTTTCTTCCTCATCTACACTGCACATTTCACTCACACCAGACTTTTGTATCTTTGGTTTAGGAGCCAGAGTGCTCCTAAACTAAGTTCATTCCCTTCATTTGAAAGCATCCACTGATCTGTTTTTCCCTTTTATTTATGATTCCTGTTTTAAATTATACGTCTTGCTTTTGAGCTGTTACAATCTCAACATCTGAATGTTCACTTGGGATTTTAAATTCCACAGTTTTAAAAGAATATCTGTGACTATTAACCGCCACACTCAGTAAGAAACGCTAAATACTGCCTGACTGACTCTGGTTTCTAATGTAGCGGCGCCTCCTTTTGGAAGATTGCCTGCATTACAGCTCCGGTCCCACCTCACTGGAGACGAGATCCACTGTTACTGTCTGAACATTTAAACACCCAGCAGGGCTTCACTGGCCAGTTTTGTTTTGCTACATAATTAACAAAATAAAAAAATAAAAAAATCAGAAACTACAAGACGCCCCCTGCTCACAATGATTCGTCCATTCATTTTGCATTCAAGTTTTTCTCGTTACAAACCTTTACAAAGGAAGTGTGTCTGCTATTTGGGATTTGTACACATTTCTTAAACGGATGGTTTGCTGTAATAATAATAATCCTACCAAACAGATCTCTTACACAAATCCAGATTTAATCAAGTATCAAATGAAGTTAGGGGAGTTAAAGAGTTCCTTTTGTGTTAGTAAGTTCACTGTAAGCAAAACACACAACAAATCAACACAATATAAACTTCCTATGTTACACAGGAACTAAACTCTGTAAGGAGGTCCACACCGTGAATTTATCATATTGAAAATATTCTGTGGTTCAGATCGATCCCTGATCTTCACTTAATCGTATTATGAAGGAAATGAATCTCTGAGTCTCTGGGAGGGTGTTGTTTGTCCTGGATTTTTAATATCCAGCCTCAGTGGCACTAGCTGCAGGTCCTTCCCGAGACAGCAGGGGGCAGTCTGAATTCATAATTGTGCGGCATTGGACTGGATATCCATTTAAAGCTTCCAGCAGGGACTTTGGGACTCTCTCCTTCTCTAAAATGTTACATTTTACAGGTTTTTAAATGAATGCAGCTCAATTTATAATTTACCTTTTTGTTCTTTTTGTATTAGGGAGCATCTGATGTTTTCTCCAGGTGTGTAAATTCTCTGATATCCATGAGAAATTTTGCCTTTATAAGGAAAACAAAGACATAAAAAATGATAGGATGAAGAACGGTGGATCCAGGGTGAACTTTAGTCAAAAAAGTCACACTCATTCAGCAGTGTTGCACTCCATATGTTAATCCCTTTTATTAGTGCACCGTGTCCCATCAGGGGCCGACCCACAATTTGAAAGAAAGAAACTAAAGGAAGAAAAAAAATGTATCAAAAAAAGCTAAATGTGACCCTCTCCCTTATGGAGTTTTTTTTTTTAAATTCTGAATCAGATGCTGATTAACAGATAAATCTAAAAATATAAATAAATAAATATTATGTATAAATATAAGAAATAAATAACAGTTTAAAAACTATATCACAATGTGTGTTTTACTGGTTTCTCCTCAGTGAACCAGTTCATCCAGTTCCTCTGTGCAGCGTGTGAAAAGTTTTACACTGCAGCTGAATCTAGTGAGCATACTCAGAAAGAACTTTTCAGCCTCCTCTTTCCATGTATTCTTTCAGTTTGGTGTCTCAGCTGCTCTTTTATGTCACATTTCTCGGCGTTAAAGAGGAAAAATATATAATATTCAATGTGTTTGTTTGGAGGCTGTAAATGTGGTAATTATGTTTTATTATTTTACAAACAAAATGAAAAACCTGAACCTGAATCATTGTGTTACCAGCTGACATATGAGAAAAATAAAAAATATATTTTTATTTAGTTATATATCGACTTCTTAATTCACTGTTCGAGAAACTGCACTCTCATTTTCTATTTTTTTTTTTATGATTTAACACTTCATGTTTTATTACCATTTATTTTCTTTTTAAAACTGAATTTTACTGTGAGTGTTATTTTATTCAAATTCATTGTGTTTTATGTATTTATTTATTTATGTTAATTCATATGTGTGTGTTTTGTATTTTATTGTGATTTTGTTTATGTTTCATTTTGATTTATTTTATTTTAACAGATTATTACCAGTTTTTTTGCCTTTTTTTTAATCCATTTATTATTATTTTAATTCCTTTTATTATCACATTAAAGATGAGTTTGGTTACAAGTTTTACTGGAAATTATTTTTAATCTTTTTTTTATTTAAATATTTTATTTTTTAGTTTAAATAAACAGAGGCTAATTGTAGATATTGACCACGGGAATGGGTTAAACTGCCGGGTGTGTGTGTGTGTGGTCATGAATAAAGAGGAGAGTCTATTGAAGGGAGCACGATGAATACCATGACAACTCCCAGCAGTCTCACATGTATTCCCAGCAGAAAAAGAGTGTGAGTGTGTGTGTGTGTGTGTGTGTGTGTGTGTGTGTGTGTGTGTGTCCGTCCATTATAAAATGTTCGGGGGGAATAAATGGGATAAATGTGGAGGCTGTGCGGTCTTTGTGGCCATGGGCTCGGCGTGTGTTTGTTTGCAGAATTCGACCACCCAGCAGGAATTTACACACACACACACACACACACACACACACACACACACACACAGCTCATGTCTTTGTCACACATCTCACACTCAAAAAAACTGAAGACCAGCGCTCAATCAAACTAACAACTTTCAAAAATGATTGGGACGGTACCCTCCATCATTTTAAATCGTCAATCTGATCCTTCATTTATCCGCTACAACTTGTTTTTAGCCATTTTAAAATACAAGGATTTATAAGGAATTTGCAGGATTTGGATTAATTCCCACTAACACCTGTAGGTTTTCCGGGCCTATTAAAAAGGGGGGGGAAATTATTTTCATCCTGAAACACAAAAACAAATCAGTTCAAAAATGAAAAGCAAACAGCGCTTTGTGATATTACTGTGGTTACAAATCCTGAGTATGACTTTGCTTTTCAATATTCTCTTCAGCTGAATTTTTTGAATCAATTACTTCTAACATTTTATTGACTAAATGCTCGTCTTCACCTCGTGGGACCCACATTTTGAAAAGGAACAGAAAGTAAAGTGAACTAAAAACTACATTTAAAACTGAATAGACAAATAAAAATAGACTGACTCGGTGGTGAAGAGATCACACCGCCCTGCTCCCACTCATTAAATGAAATGAATCCACAGATATGTTAATAAACCAGAAATCAAGCAGACTCTGAAGCACTAACTCTTTAATGATAAAGGACCTGAAATTATCAACTAAATCTCCAAGCACCCTTCAGCTAATTAACAGGAAGTGTTTTTTTATTTGAAGCTTTTAATGATCCAAATCGCCACTAAAACCAAACCTAGCAATTAGCTGCATTATGCAACTCAACCACGAACAGACAGGTCAAAGATTCAGCTGATGCTTTGAGAAGCTACGCAGGCTTCCCTCGGTTCACTCATCCAAACAGATATTCTTAAAGGAAAGCCGCCAGAGAAACACAGAATTAAACATCTTCAGCCACTATAAGAACAATGGACCCCTCTAAAGATGGCACGGTGCCCGCAGAGATCCCATCTCACCATTACTGAGACAGTCTGAAGTTACACACTTAATGCACCAGTGTGTAACCTCAGTGACAGTTCAAGTGACAGTGCCCTCTATTAGAGCCGTGGTCCACAAAGTCTACAGAGGCAGGAGGTTGGGGTGGATGAATGGGTCAGGTGCTCACTGGGAGAGGATGAACTGCACATTGGGACACTGCAGGGCTGCGGTCACATAAGACATGCTCATGAGCCAGAATACCATCAGGAACGTTTTCTTTTACACCACTTGAACTTTAATTTTATTTTTTTCACTGGCCTTTTATTTTTGGTCTTACTTTTGGTTTGGGTTTCAGAAAAAAATGAGAAATGATCTTTCACAGAGCTACAAAGTCTGTTTTAAGAAGCTGTGCAGGTGGTGGTGGTGATGCACGTCACATGAATATCAGCAAGGAGAAAATGATCAACTTTTACTGTTTTCTTTTTGTTTGTTTGCTGTTATGTTTAGGCACTAAAAACTGTTTTTCATGGAGAGGAATCTGGATTTTTGTCCCTCAAAACCTAGACTCAAGGATGAAAAGACCAAAAAAAGGCTTAAAATCGACTTCTTAACCATAATGAAAATGAAATTTTAAACAGTGAACATCAGGTGGGGTTAAACAAAAAAAAATTCAAACACTCAGGAAAGTCTTTAGTGAGGTCACGGATCCAAGCAGCCGAGAGCCATTTTTAATTTAACTTCTACTACCAGACATCTTTTGGTTGTTTAATAAAACTCAAATTTAGACAGTTTAATTGTTTTGATTTATTTAATTACTTGTATTTCAATATAAGTTAATAATAATAGGATTTGGTAATCTGGGAATAACTTGGTGAAAACTGCTCATTTAAAAAAATAATCATAACTACAGCCTTTTCCAAAACAAATTAATTACTTACCCCAGTGAGGGCTTTTTTGTTTGTTTGTTTTTTTGTTTTTTGAAAACCAAACCTTTAAAGAAAGAAGCAAGGGAGTTTTTTAAATTCCATATCCTTCCTCCAGCATGCTCTTTTGGGTTGAATCAGATGGTGGGCGCGGCTGTTTAAATGGCAGCACGATGGCTCACTGCTACCTCACAACAAGAGGTTCCCAGGTTCAAACCCTTCAAAGTAAAACCCTTCTATGTGGAGTCCGCATGTTCTCCTGCGCTTGTGCAGGTTTGACCTAGGAACTCCGGTTACGCCTGCAGGCTAAATTAATGCAGCCCACAAAAAGATTCTTAATCACAGGAGTTTGACTTCCTGTTTAAGATAAAGTTTAATAACACTGGAGATCATGTCACACTCACCTATTTCTTATGCTTGAACCTATGGCTGTCACAATATCTGATTAGTCTGGTCAAAAAAATATTCTCAATAAGACAAGAAATACTTTTTTTTGCCACATTCAAGAAATTCTACTCAAGAGAATATTTTTTAAAGGTCCCTTAAATCCATGTATAACTTAATTTATTGGCTTTTTTCACAAATTAAAAATTAAAGGTCCATGAAGGTGATGACAGTATGCAGCTATAACTGTGCAGAAACATACGAAATGGACTATTATAAAAATATTTATCATCTATGCAGTAATGTCATTATCATAATTTATCATCCCTGACAGTTACCATGACGCCCCCGACCACACCAAACTGACTCATCTGAGAGAAGTAGAACCAAACAGTTTATTATTTTTCTAATTCAATCCAAACATCTCCTTGAAGAACCCCTGAAAATATTTTTAATTATTCAGAATAATTTCTCAAACTGCTCATCCAAAAAAAAGTTCATTCTGTATTTTTGAATGGAATAAAAAATTAAGCACGTGTCAGTATGAAAAAACCCTCATATGATAGTTTATGCATTTCTGCTTGTGCAGATGGAGGTGGCTTGGAGCTTCTCTCCAACTCTGCACTGGACTTCACTCTCAGCCGATCTCTGTAACATTTCTTTACTTCACTGACGGCACACAGATGATTTCATACAAACAAAATCCAACATGAACACGTACACTGGCACATTTCTATCCCTAAAGACATGATCCACAAGAATGCACCTCCAACGGTCTAATTGCTGCACCTCATCATAATTATAAGCAGCTTTCTTAGTGCAGATGATGTGGTATCAGGAGACTAATAGAAATAAAGATAACTTGTGTTAAAAATTAATATTAGTCTTAGATTTTCAGCAGTCCGTGGATGCAGATGTTCGCACTGTCGCCTCACCGGCTTTGACCTCAACTGTGAGCTATTCAGAGCTTTGAGTCTTCGGTAACACTCCATTTCTGGTCATTAATGAATCATAATAAACTCAAAATCATTTAATTGGTCCCAGTTTTGCATTTTTTTATGACTGATCACAGAAACATCACAACAAAGAAGAAACTAAATATCCCCTGTTGATGCTATTTTTTATGCCTTTATTGATACAAATAATCTGACTGAGACTCAGCGTCTCATTTACAAGAGACAATTTGGCAGTTGTCCTACTTAAGGCGCAGGTGTAGAGTTGAAGAGAGATGTGCATTTCTGTATTTAGACAACATGAGAAACTATTTAGAAAGCTGCTAAACTCTGCTGATACAGGAGGGTCTTTTCTATACTAATAATAATATTATTTGATATAAAATACAAGTTTGGATCTCATTCGAGTGTTTTAGGAACTTAATTTTTACAGACACACACACACACATACAGTGCTGTGACCTCCGTCATGCACACAATGTGATAACCACAGAGGAGCCAGAAGAAAGGAGGAGGATGTTTCATATTAACACATTTTTCCTTCAGAAAGTTTGAAAATAAGTAGGTTGTAAGCCACTTTGTCCCCGTTTAGAAGAGTTGGTCTAAGCTTGAGAACTAACCCGGAGCAAATATGGTCTCACCTTCTAGATTTCAGTGAGATAGTCATTCTTTTTCCATCTCAAAATACCGATATGTGTGACTCGTTTTGTTTTGAACATGTTTAAAAGTCAACAATATTTGAAATTAAAATAATAGGACTTCTCATTAAAAGTGAACGGATGTAAATTAAAACAGCTTCCAACAAAAGACACAAAAACAGTCTGGACCCAGGCAACACAGAAGAATAAGTCATAAACAGAAAAATATATCAGACAGTCATAAAGTCATAACTGCAGACCAAAAGGAGAAATCGTTGAAACTTCAAACTGATTGCATCGATCAGGCTTCAGGCAGAAAACACAGAGAGGATTAAAGCGGCGCAAATAAAGGATTACAAGAATTAAACAATAAGACAGTAACAAGCTGAAGCAATGAGCCCAAGTGTGTTTGAATCACTGAGCCAATCAGTGAGTGAGTCAACACTGTGACTCTTCATCCCAACAACAAACATGCTCCGACCTTTATCAGTGCAGACTGGTGCTCTGAGGGAATCATCATAAAATTATTCTCAGTGCAATTACTTTGTTATTTGGATTTTTAATACCAAGTTTGAAGACAAGTGGTTGTGGATTTTTAATTTATTTTTATTCATTTATTGAAAGAAATTGAGGTGGTGGACTGATGACAGCTCAACTTTTAAACACCAGAAAATTTAGAAACCACATTCTGAGGTTTTTGAGTCAATCTGCTCAGATTTGGACACTTTTAGGTCAAATAAATAAAATGTTTCAAATTTTATTCACAGAATATCATTTCTGCCATAACTTTGCATCAAATTACAGATTCTTCATTTTTTTAATGATGATTTACAAATTAACAATTTAAAAATATGGCAGATTTTTTAAAAAATAAACAATATTATTAAAATTAAAGTCATTGTTTACAAAAAAAAAACAATACGATATTAAAAAGAATAATTTTGTGGCCAAGGGTTAAATCTATGAATATCAATAAATCAGAGAAGTTATTAATGTAGTCATTCTGACTATATTTTTTTCTAAATGTAATTTAATCAATATAAAAACATTTTTAATCTCTTTATTTGAATAAATTATTTATATTTCTTACTTTTATAAAAGTACAACCAGCTTCTTTGATGCTTTGTATATTTTATTAGGTATAATGGGTTGTTTATAGCTCTAATGTAGAAGGTTTAGGGATTTTTTCAGTTTACCGAGTTGATACTTATGGTCTTGCATAAATAAATAAATAATCCTCAAATATTTTTGTTGTGTCTTTCTTCTCGCCGTTTGCTGTTCAGGCACCATGAGCGCATTTTGATGGAAATACTGGAGATTTTCTTTCTGCGGTAAACAGGAAGCGGCTCAGTGGCTCTAACATGTGTAAATGCGTCGCTTCTTTCCTTCTAATCCTCCATCGTTAATCATTCATCTCCTCCCTGACGCTCCGACGTCTCTGTTAATGCACTGCTCCGTTTTTTTTTTCTACACACCCTCATCCACTTGACTCTCGGGACCCGCCTCCGTCCTTTTTACCGTCACACACACACGTTAAAAGGACGTTGCCACACTCTCTGAACGTCTTCCCTCATGTATTTTTCATGCTGTTAAACCCTCTCCGGTCGGCCCGTGCAGCTCCGGGCTCCCCTTTGACGGCATTCATGGACCTGAACCCTCCGCTGCCTGCTCCTGTTTAACGGCAGCTCTTCACCCTCCTGGATACGAGCCCAGAACTCTCCCCTTCTTCTCGTCTCTCCCGTCCTCCCCGCGTCATGCCGTTTGGCACCAACGCAAAGACGGGGTTCTCCGTGCGGGACATCCTGGACCTTCCCGACTCGACGGGGAGATGCGGGTCCGGGACCGAAGAGACCGAGGAGGACGACACCGAGGAGGCCTCCACGGAGGTGGCAGGCGGTCGGGGCTTGTGTGAGCGCGCCGGTGAGCGTTTGAGCACGTGGAGCAGCACACCCGGTAACCTGCACTTTTCACGTGAGAGACTTCTTTGATTTTAATGACTATAAAAGTTCACGCGTTCACACTGACCACCCTCGCCCTTGCTGCTCCAAATCTCGAAAATATGTGAAAATATGCTTAAATATGGATATTTCCATCAAATAATCGTGAAACAGCCTCCTAAAAACTGCGTTAAATGATTATTTATTTACGTTTCTACTTGTAACTGGATCGGGGTTTGTTTTTTTTTAATCTGATCCGCTAAACTTCGAGTTCAGCTTCTGTGTCGGTAATTCAGCTTCTGACATTTTTGATCGCTTCACTTTTTTTCTCCCAATGAACTTAAGAAGCTTAAAGTCGCTTTGCTGGTTCTGTTTGTAAAAACACACCTGAGCTCAAACCAGTCACGCCATCAATCTGCCACTGAGTCTCAAAGAGTAATCAGATTACTTTACTGTCTCTCTCCCTGCAGTGCACGGGCTGTCCTTGGAGCCTCGCGCCGATCCCAAATCCCCGGAGGTGTCTACGGATGAGTCCCCGGACGCAGAGCGGGATGCGCGGTGCGCTCGGGGGCAGAAGGCGCGCGGCAGGAAGCGGCGCGTGCTCTTCTCCAAGGCGCAGACCTTCGAGCTAGAGCGCCGCTTCCGACAGCAGCGCTACCTGTCTGCCCCGGAGAGGGAACATCTGGCCGGGCTGATCCGCCTCACGCCGAACCAGGTGAAGATCTGGTTCCAGAACCACCGCTACAAGATGAAGCGCACACGCGCCGGGCACAGCGTGGACGCGCTGCAGCTGCTGTCGGCCCGCCGGGTCGCCATCCCGGTGCTGGTGCGGGACGGAAAGCCGTGCGGCCGGGCTGCAGCCAGCGAGCTGGAGGCGACGCTGAGATCCGGCCTGAGCCTGCCGCTCTGCGCCTACTCCCCCCTGCTGCACCCCGCATACGGCCCGGAGCAGCACCCAGGGGTGCAGCAGCACCCTGGGGTGCAGCAGCTGGCGCACGTGTACCACTGGAGCTGGTGAAGCCCGGCGTAAGACTTGTGCGTGCCCTCTTCGTGAGATCGTAACCGGCCTTCTGCCCTGTCAGAATATCATAAAAACCGCTTCGGCCTCGAAGTGAAATCCGTGTTTTTTGAAAGGAGTTTGGCACAAATTTTAGAGCGTTTAATTCTTGTAACCAAGGAAACGAGTTCACACATGTTCATCTTCTTTGGTGTCTTTGGTGACCTCGCTCAGACGCGCGAGCCGTCTAAAACTACCCCGCCCCCTGTAAGATAGAACTGATCACAGCAAACGTTTTAGCAGTTTTTGTGCGATTTATTCTGATGTCGTTTACGTTGTGTTTGCTGCAACAACAACAAAGTCACTTTTTTCTGAGAGATGTTTTTTGTATGTGTTTCATAAATCTATTTATAATGTTGCCCGGTGAGTTGGTTTGTAATAAACTGGTTATTTATGGCGGTAAATAAAAATCTGAACAGAGGTGAGTCGTGTGATTTCAGCCTGTACTGGCCCCGCAGGGCGGATCCTTCAGATCTCAAAGGATGAACAGGATTTTTTGTTTGTTTGTTTGTTTGTTTGTTTTTTTACATGGGCTGCTGAATTCGAGATGAGTAATTGCGGACCCCCTGCAAACAAATGAGTCTTTTTTTTTCTTATTTCTGTGATTTATCTGCAGGACAAGTATTCTTTTTATAAAAATGCTCATTTCGGCCCTTCTGGAACATTTTCTAAAATACAAATTACACTCAAGTATCCAAATCCTCAATTATCTTTAAAAAAAAAAAAATCCTATTTCTGAATGGGCTGAAACCTGGGTGACTAATTTCTGGGCCCCTGCAAACAAATGAATCAATCAAAATGAGTCATTTTGGACCATTTGGTCCTAAAATCCCCCATATTTTATGTTTTATGTTATTATTTTAAACTTTTTTTTAAATTATCATTTCAGTGATTTATCTGCAGGACAAATCTTGTTGTTGGGTTTAAAAAATAATAATTCTAATTTCAGCCCTTCTGGAACATTTTCTAAAATATAAATTACCCTGAAGTATCCAAATTATTCCTCAATTATTTTAAAACTAAAAAAAAAAAAAAAAAATCCCTGGTACATATCGGAAAAGGTATAATTCAGGTTAATATACTTTGCTCTTTTACATGTTTTAATGATGATGGTGATTTTATAATGACCCAATTTTTTGGACTTGTGAATCATAAACATCAGAGCAGCCCGAGGATCATAAGGAGTATTTAAGGCAGTGATTTCCAGACTGGGGGATTAGGACCCCCCAAGGGGTCCCAAGATAAATGTGACGGGTCACGACACAATCAAAAGGGAAGCAAGAAAAAGACTTTATGTCTGTGAAGGTTCTCAGACTTATCCTTTTTTTCTTCTTAAGCTTTGCATGATCTTATTTTTTAAAAAGATAAACATTTTCATCCCCGCGGTGAAACAATCTGCAAAGGCTGCAATCATTACAGCATTCAGCTCTAAACCATGAGACCCACAGAGGCTTCGTTTAGTCCTTTGAAATTAAAGCTGCATGACTATCTCTGCACAGCGGGCCATTTAAGAGCTGCAGAGGTTGGCCTCGGGTAATATGAGTAATAATCACTTTCTTTGGGAATATGAGCGACATAAAAGCTGCTTTAAAGCAGGTCAGGATCTATAGGTCACAATTCAGCCTTAATAACATCACAATTTTAGCTGATATGGAGCTGAATTCTTTTATTAATAAAATCCCCAGCAGCTCATTTTCCAACGTGATCTGGCTCAATTTAAAGGAATGCGTTGGCACTGAGATTTGCAGAGAATTCAATAAGCAAGTGTTCAGTATGAGGGCATGCATACTCTCTGTCATTCCCCTGAACAATAGGCGTCACCACTCTGATAAAAGCTCCACGTGAGCCCTGGTAAAAGAGGAGAAGAAGTCTAAACTGGAAGAAGAAAAAAACTTTTTTTTTTCAAATTTCTTCCCAGAAAATCTCATAATTTCAAACTGTTGTGACATCACTCCCTGTCTAACCTATGAAACTCCGAGCTTCTGCACTGATACTTCATTCAAATGGCACTATAAAACCCCAACGCGATCTGACACTCGTGCCTGCAACCCAGAACCTGCTCGAGGTTATAAAAACTGAGGCGCACGCCCGGCTCAAATGACACCAAAGAGCGACATATGCCAGCAGATGTGATTTGCTTATGGTCACCTAGTCCTGACCAGGAAAAACACCGGTGCTCTACAACGCCGCAATAGGAGGTTAAAATGGAATGGATGCTGTCTGGAAGAAATGCACTGCAAAGTAGCATGTTACTGTAATCACATTACATTTTTTCAGTAACGCAGTAACGTAACACATTACTGTGCTAAAGTCAGTAGTCACATCACTCAGGCTCCTCGGTTATCAGATATGAACATCACTTTTATTTTCACTGCATGAAAGAACAGCAGCTTCATGCTGACGTGAAAACTGCGTCCAGGACAGAAACAACTGCACTACTGCTAACAGAGCATCTGCACACAAGCTAACGTGGAGCTAGCCAAGAACACAGAGTGATGCTACAGCAGAGCGTATGCTGATCCCCAGCCCGGCAGTCAGAGCCCGATCCTCAGGCAGTGATGTTTTGGCTAAGATGCGATCACATTTAAGGAATGATGTGTCGGTTAAAAGAAACCAACGACTCCGCAGCTGGCTGAAAGAAGGAGCGAAAATGTGCCACGTTATGTATTTAATTGTTTATTTATAAGATGCCATTTTAATAACTTTAGATGCAAAGAAAGCGGAAAGGTCTGAACAGCATCTTGGCTTCTTTTATTTCCTTAAAACATTCATTTTAATAAAAGCAGTGTTTCAATCTTTAGAATCACTAAACAGATTCATGAGAAGAACATTTTACGTTTTGAATTGAATCATTACCTGGAAACAAATGGTGTGCAGATCTTTCCCCTGCTTTTGCAACACACCATCCTGAGCAGCTGTAAGAACATTTACTCTTTTATCTTCCCCCTTATTTTAAGCCTCACTACATATTTCTTACAGATTACAGGAGTTCAAATGAAGACGCCGTCTTGTGGTTGAGTAGGAAAGTGCACTTTAAGTGGACGTTGCTAATCTTGCAAATAATGAAAGACTCAAATACGTTTGCTTTTTTCAAGATATCCATCCATGAATATCAAGCACCTCAGCTAGTTCCTACTCCTGGAGTAGTGGCTCTACCCTGAGTACCCACTGAATAACTGAACTCCTTGTATTATCACAAAGGGAGAGCCCAGCCAGCATTTGGAGGAAGCTCATTTCTTGTCACTACCCACAGTTTGTGAATCTTTGGGTAGTCCCCCTCTACCCTGTCCCCTGACTCGTGAAGAGTCACTGCCAATTGACCCATTTTATTGGTATGAGGGCGTGCCTCACAAAGCCTTGCAAACTTTGAGCACCTGCATCGTGACACAGGCAGCTGCAGCTCATCAAGGTCTAGACCCACTTCCACTAATCAAAGTCACTGAAATAAGCTGATTTATGCAGTTGGTGAATTTTGGAACATTTTAGATAGATACTGGAGAAATAATTGTGTGTGTGTGCTTCAGTTTACTCTATTTTACTAGTCTGTTAAATTGTTAGAGGATTGGTTCTTGCATAGAGCTTTTCTACTGCCCAAATACACAAGGCACTTTATACAACATGCCTCATTCACACATTCATACGTGCACTTGTTTCTGTCTGATAAACACAGAGACACATCAACCTACAGGCTGGATGAGCTAAGGAAGAAACCGCTGACCTTCCAGTCAGCAGACAGCCCACTTTACCTGCTGAGTTTGTTTCGACAGGTTATCTTTAATTCATACACAACAAATCATAAAAAGTTTGGAACATGTTTACCACAAAACCTATAAGAGAGGGAACTACTGATTCTGACCAAAGTTTGGATCAAATGATAAATAGAATCTGGAGTAAAGTGGTGAAGAAATGTATTTCATATCTCCAAAAAGTCAAATGTTTAAATAAACATTTGCTTGAGTTTGTCATGTTTCCCAGTGACGGAATAACATCTATTGCACCTGGTTTCTCGCCTTAATGTGAATGGCTGTAAGGTGGTGAGTTTATTCTCTAATAACTTTAATCCAATCATACACTCCTCTTTATTCATTCACAGTTTTTTTTTTTATAGATGTTATAACTTATTCTACACACCACAGACCATCAAAACACTGGTTTAATGGGCTGTAGTGGTTTTGGATTCCAGTTTTTGCTTTACAATCAGAGCTAAACACAAAATATTTGAATATTAGGAGAAACAGATTTTTCCCCTGGTTTTAGAGTCTTAAGGCAGAACATTTTTGTTTTGACAGGATTACTGCAACAGACGACTTCATTCAGAGCAAGAAAACCAGCTATTTACTGTGTTGTGACAAAGAAGAGAAAGACCCAACCCCCCCTGTGAGTGTGTGTGTGTGTGTGTGTGTGTGTGTGTGTGTGTGTCTGTCAGAGGTCAGCTCATCTCACAGGGATGATGTCACGGGGTGGGGGTTTGGCTGGTTAAGCTTTGAGAAAGTTATAATGTGTCACCTGCTGCTATAAAAGGGCAGAAGAAGAGGAAGAAGAGGGGGAGGACTTTAAAGGACTAGTCTGGAGGGTTTTTTTAGCCCATTAAACAGCGACCGTGTGCTTGTTAGTTTGTGCAGCGTTCGTGTGACTTACAAGAAGTCCAGCAAAAAGACCAAAATCAGCACCGTCTGATGCACTGAGCTCTAACGTCACCCAGAACTTTTAAAAACAGCAGCGAGGCACAACTGATCAGACAAACTCATCCTGAACATGATTTTAATTAGTGTCCAAACTACACTTTGTTTTTTTCTAAAATCTCTTAACTATTTATAACACAAAGATAAACTACATTTATATTTCGCATTCACAAAAGGAGAAATATCAAAAAATGTATTAAAACATCACAAAAACAAGACAAAGAATTAGAGGTTTTTGCATGTAAAATGTTCAGAAAAGCTACAATAATAAAAATGCAATAAAATTGTGATTAATGAAGAAAGTTTAATATGTGGAAAAATAAGAAAGAAATGTGGACACCCATCAACCACAATATTTATTAATCAATCAATAAAAAAATAATAATTTAAAAGCCATCAAGACCCCCCCCCCCCCCCCCCCCCCCCTTATTATATACAGGAAAATAATAATAACCCAGCCAAGAATTTTTAAATAGTTTCCTTTCACCTACGCTTTTAATAACCTCAAACTCCGCTTTAAATATTTCCATTTTTATAAGTCACTTTCAAAATTGGCATAAAGATCTGTTATAATGAGACTGCAGAGCAATAAACGCTGCACTGCATTACTCAAAAATAAGGAAGGAATCGCCAAACTACTTCAAACGCCTGAGTAAACAGAATCAGTGATCATATGCATTGTGTGATAAACATTAACCCGATAAAAACTTTTTTTTCACTCAATTATATACATGTATATTTGGCTGATTTCAGAAATATTCTCTATTTTTCTGTTCTCTCCTCTCACTAAATTTCCTCTGTAACCAGTCTGGTTACATGATAAGTTAAACAAAAACTACTTTAAACTATTATGTGAAATGATCTGCAATTATTTTGTTCTGTTTTATCTTGTGTATCCTTCACATCTCTGGTTAATGTTTCTTTTCTCTCCTTTCTTTGCATTATGGTTTAATTTATGTTGAAGTCAATTTATCCGGTTTTTATTGACAGCTGATTTTTTTTAAGGGTGGAGACACCAGGGTTGCTGCTCGTCCCGCAGCCAGCAGGTGGCAGCAGAAGCCTGTTCAAAATATGTCTTTCCATAGGGGCAAGTTTTCCCCCCTCTCTATACAAGTTTTCTTCTAAGACTTTAGGTTAACCAGGTTTAAAAACATGAGTGATCACAGCAATTTGCACCTTATACAATAAAAAAGAAAGAAAAGAAAACCCTTCGGTTCTAAATCTGCTTGAGTAATTTGTAACAGGATTTTTTTTTCTTACAAGTTCTCTTCTCCATTAATTCTTGGATGGATGAATTTCTCCTCTGCTTTCATAAAGGATCCTCCTACTGTGGCTCCTATCCTAAAGGAGGTAATAAAAGAAGCTCCTTTCCTAAACATCTGGAGAACATATCTTTGCAGATATCTCCAGGTGCGACTAATTTCAGTGCATTTTTGGATTAATATCCTTCACAGGGGAGATTTGACTCTATTATCTGAGAACAAACATGTAACTTTAGAGGGAAAACACTGACCTGAGTGACTCTGGAGGACTTTCAGTGCTCTGGACTTCACCACATTAAACACACCAAGCCAGCACAGCAGGTTAACGATAACTTTCAATGCCATAATAACTGTTTATCGTCCCCCTCTGGCCTGGAGGTGCACATTCCCAGAACCCAACAAATCTTTTCTCCGCACAGCAACCACCAGGCGAGGCAGGCGACTGCTGGGGGTCACAGACCAGTAGGGGGCGCCAGAAGGCTGACAAACGTTAAACTGCAGCAGTAGCTGCGTGCAAGGTTTGCAAGGACAGTTGAGACCAGGGGAGCTTCACCTGACTCCACCCACTCTCACTGAAAGTGACGTTTTTGATCCTCTTTAAACAAACCTGATGACAAACAGTGAGGAGTTTTGCTTCTGTCATTGAAAACAGAAGAAAAGAAAAAGCAAGACAGCGGTGAGTCGAGCAGATAATAATGAAGTCTAATGCTGCCAGCCTGAATTATAACCCAGCAGCATCACATTATTCCTTTTGTTTACTTTGATATTTAATTTGAGTTAATGTGCCTACCAGAGCAGCCTGCTGTGTCCATGTGTGCTGGCTATGTGAAGTCAGGTCCACACGGATGGGAGTCAAAGTCAGGATACCAGTAATAAGTGGTGCTGGTTGTTTATTCACCAAAATAATGACATTGTCATACTAATTAATATTTTTATACTCTAACAACACATAAAACATGTTAAAGTCCAAACATAAAAAAATAAATAATTAGATTGTGCATATAAAAGGAGATGCAAGGAGACATAAATTCAAAGTGTTGAGATGAATGACATCTGACTCTGCACATTCTTTCGTCTCACTGACTGTATTACACACTGACACACTGAATTTATTTCTGGTCTGCAGTACTTGCTCAAAGCTTGACTTTCAACAAAGCCAGGAGTGAAGGATGGTCTGTGACAGTTTGTGCACGCTGAGGCATCTTCCTGGTGATGCAATCTGAAGTTTTCTATTAAATACATTTTTAAGATATTCTATCTGCCTGGATTTCCAAACAGAATTGTGAAGTTTAAAGTACATCAGTGACTGTTTAAAGTCATCTGTTCAGTAGACGTTCAGATTTATTTGCATTAAAAGACCTCCTGATGGCGCTCTGGAGTCTCAGCAGAGCCCTCTTCTCTCTCCCACACTCTCACACACTTTTTGTACTTCCATCTTTGTGAGGACGCTCACTGACATAATCCATTCCTGAGCCACTTTCCCATGAACATACTACCAGCAGGACGGTGCAGTACCTCAGACACATCCTTGGGTCCTGCCCTGAGTTACAGACATTAAAAAAAAAGAAGCTAAAATACAGTACAAAGCACAAACATAAAATGCAAATAAAAGCAGAATTCAGTGATGTGAAAACTCTCTAAACCTTCAAAACGTTGAAGCTGGACATTTTTAACTGTTTTTGAAAGATAATTTTGAATGATTTACTTCCTCTGCAGTTTTTTATATGTAGCATTTGAGAAATTAATCAAAACAAAGTTTTATTTTTTCACAAATCCAGCAAAAAAGAAACAAACATCTGCCACTGAAAATGCTGACCTTGGAAATTTCAAAACTTTTTAAAACAAACTGAAAACTGGAAATAGAAATTCTCATATTAAATCCTTTAGACCAAATATTTAATTAAAAAAATAGCACAAAATGGTGCACTTGCAGTGCTAGGCTGCTCCCTAACCTCACTGGCACTCAGACGTCCTCTTCAGAAAGCCTTAATGTTTGGCATGATTGTAGCTAAAAGACTTATTCTTGGAGCCTGGAAATCACCATCTCCTCCATTGTTTAGGGTTTGGCTACGTGAGATGATTGCATGTTTGTATATTGAAGAGGTTCGTTATGGTCTGGCTGACACTCATTTTAAGTTTGTCAAAATCTGGGGCCCTTTTCTCAATCATATTAACGAGGATTCAACATAAACTTTAACCCATTTGACTGCACTCTGTGTTTGTGTGAAACTGCACTTCTGCCGGACCCTGATTCCTTCCTGGACTTGTTCCCCACATCTTCTGGACTTGGTGAACTCTCTGTTGCCCTGTCTAACCTCACACAAAAGATCATCTTCTTTGGACACTGGTATTTCTTCTGAACTTTTGATTTGTACTGGCTAACCGGTGTATTTTTTCTTTTCTTTCCTGTTTTCCTGTTTTTTTTTGTTGTTTGTTTGTTTTTGGTTTTCTTTTTTTTTCTGTGCTTGAATGTTATTGTTTTTGAATCTTATGTCCTTTGTCTGGTGTGATTTTATGTAACTTCGAACTTAAAATCTTATAAATAAACATTAAAAAAAAAGCACAAAGACAATCAAAGCAGGAACATGTGCATGCGTACTACTGTCTTATATCACCTTCTTTATCAACAGACTCTCCTCTCTAAATCAGCCTTTTGTTGTACTTTTGGAAGCTGATTCTTTCTTTATTCTTGTTTGATAGAGCTGTCCTCTTTATCTTGTCATAAAGCTCCAAATGTTGGCAGGTCTGGACTGGAGGCAGGCCAGTTTAACACCTGAACTCCTTTCCTGTAGATTCCTCTTGCTGAAATAAGACAGATAATTCTACTGTATTTAACTATAAAAGCTTAAACCCTAATTCCAAGCCATATTTAACCAAAAATGTATACAGCCTTTACTCTACACACACTTAACCTAACATACCTGGTGGTTGGAGGAAGCTGGCGGGCCTGCAGGAAAACTACGAAGGCACATGGAGAAAGTGCAAACTGCACACAGAAACGCTCCAGTTTAAATAAAAGCAAATGAATATAGCCTACGACACTGGAAACATGTGTGGGTAACATCAAACCAGACCTGCAGGATTGGGAGATCTGCATCATAAAGCGCAATAAGGAGCAAACACAAAGTAAGGATCCAAAGTTTGGTTATCAGTCGATGTGACCACAATAACTAAAAATAAGTGCAAAGTGAAAGAAAAGTACCGTTGGCTTCTTGGGAAATAGGGAGCAATAAGGGGAGTAATAAGTGCTAATGAGTATTAATGATATGTGTGACATGAATATATAAATATTAAAAAAGGAGAAAAAACAAAACCTGATTAGACCTGAAGCCTCAATCAGCCCGTCTGTACCGCAGTGACAACCAAATGCAAAAATTCACTCAGGTCCTTACAAAGATGACGCACACACACACACACACACACACACACACACACACACACACACACGAGTTTTCCATGTTTCTCATGTTTCTTAATGCGTCTTTAACTGCCAAGTGGTGCAGAGATGGCGCCTTGACCTGCATCACCCTGCACACAGGCACACTGCATGATTTCTGAAGACCACTTCTGAACACGTGACCTCTGACCTTTCTCTCTGCACTGTAACCACAGGTCAAGATGAAGCGTTTTTTTTTTCCTCTCGTGGTAACAGCCTGAAATGTGTGAGTGTGATAAAAGAAGAAACATCTCGGCATGTGTGACGTAAAAACACGTTTACTATCTGTTCGCCAGTCGTTTCTATCCATGAGTTCGGAAGGTTTACATCTCTGTTTTTATGCGTTTTCTCAGTGCTTATTATATGTAAGGTTTTCATGACATAATAAAGCAACAAAATATGGATCAAAAAGTATTTTTATTTAAATAATATCCCCCACAAAATAAAGAAGTGAACACTGAAAGCATCCTGTTGAAACTGAAAACATTGCCATCGAATAGTCTCGGTACATTTCTAATGGAGCCAAAAAACTGGATTTAAAGAGAGACTAACTAACACGTTTTTTTGTTTAATATTTTCATAAAGGTTGCGAACAAACACGACCGCAGAGCAACATCAGCTTTGAGCTTTAATTCCAGAAAAGAAAGAAAGAGCATGAGTCCAGACATTGTGCCGTCAAGTCCTCCTCCTGCTCCTCTCAGTGTGGAGTTATCGGCCGGTGGATTTTTCTGTGTCTCAGGAGCCAGGTGGTCTGAAACAGCCCCTCCACCCCACCTCCACCTCCCTCCTCGCCCTCCTGGTTAGAGTGGGCTGCCTTTTCAAGAGGCGTTCAGGGGGCCCCAGCTGCTTGCCCTAATGCTCCTCCGGAGAGCCGAGGATTAAACTGAGGGGAGAGGGACAGAGAGGAAGGCAGAGAACCTGGAGTCTGCAGAGGGGAAATAAAAGGACACGATGAGGCAGGAAATGTAAAGAGGGAAGGGGGAAAAGGATTCATACAAATAGAGGTTGTAGTTAAGTGTCTCCTCCACGTCCCCCCACCTCTAGCCTCGGTCAGAGACATGAGGTGGTTTGGCTCAGAGCTGCTCTGGGGGACCAGGTCTGGAGAAAAACAGAGAAATAAAAGACAAATGATATTTGCTTAACAAGGAGGAAAGAAATGTGAATCAGTGGGTTGTATGAATAAAATTCTAGTATTTTGTTTCTTTGTAGCTTTCTTCTTCTGTGACTGCACCTACACAGTTTATCATGCAGCTTATAACTCCATCATCTCATTCAAATATAGACCAATAAACCAACATGGCAGGGGCCAAAAGACATATGTGCATCCCTCAAATAAAATTTGAGACATTCTCAAATTATATTTGAGAATTCTCCGAACAAAACTAAAAACCCCCTTTAAGATCAGTACCACCCACAGCAAGACATATCATCAATGTAATAATACAGCTAACTGTGAACAGAATGAATAGTATCTAACTTTTATAGTAATTTCATGTAGAAAGAAAGAATATAGCAAAAACATATTAGATAAATTATGATTTGCATTTCACGGAAGAAAATAAGTATTTGACACCCTACAACCTGTCCAGAATTCTGGCTTCAACAGTAGTGTACAAATCAGGCACACACATTACCATCAATCAAACAATTATATGAATCACACGTGTCCATAGGCTCACTTTCTTCTATTCCAACCTCTCCACCACCATGAACAAGACCAAAGATGTGTCAGGGACAGGATTGTAGACCTGCACAAGGCTGTGATTGGGCTTCAAGACCATCAGCAAAAAGCTTTGTGAGAAGGTGACAGCTGTTGGTGCGATTATTTGGAAGGTAGTGGATCAGCCCAAAATGAAATGATCTGAATGCAGTTGGAACCACACTTACCAAGAACACCATTGCTAACACTATGCTTTAATGCCAAAGGTCCTCTGCTCAAGCAGGCGCTGTACAGGCCTGTCTTCAGTTTCCCAGTGAACATCTAAATGATTCAGAGAAGGCTCGGGTGAAAGTTCTGTAGTCAGATAAAACAAAAATTGGGCTATTTGTCATCGATTCAACCCGCTGTGTTTGCTGGAAGATAAATGCTGAGTATGACTTGAAGAACACCATGGGGATGTTTTGCTGATAAGGGTACAGGATGACTTCACCACATTGTGGGGCCATATAGAGTAAAATTTTGGTGAGCACCTCCTTCCCTCAGCCAGAACAGTGAAGATGGGTCTTGGATGGGTCTTCCAGTGTGACAATGACCCAAAACATACCACCAAGGCAACAAAGTAGTGCCTAAAGAAGAATCACATTAAGGTCATGAAGTGGTCTGGCCAGTCTCCAGATCTATGGTAAGTGGACCAGTTCTTTTATAGCGCTTTTCTACTCTGAGCACTCAAAGCACTTTACACAACTTGTGCTTTCACTCATTTTTTTTCATAGTGCCTTCTAACTACCATTCACACTGGATGGATGCATCGGAGAGCAATTTGGGGTTAGGGTATTTGGCATGCAGACTAGGGGAAGCCAGGAATCGAACCACCAACCTTCCAACTAGTAGATGACCTGCTCTACAGGGTGGGCCATTTATATGGATACACCGTAATAAAATGGGAATGGTTGGTGATATTAAAGTCCTGTTTGTGGCACATTAGTATATGTGAGGGGGCAAACTCCTCAAGATGGGTGGTGACCATGGTGGCCATTTAGAAGTCGGCCATCTTGGATACAACTTTTGTTTTTTCAATAGGAAGAGGGCCATGTGACACAACAAACTTATTAGTAATGTCACAAGAAAAACAATGGTGTGCTTGGTTTCAACGTAACTTTATTCTTTCATGAGTTATTTACAAGTTTCTCTGTGTTCACAGCCATTGACATGTCAAAGAGGTTAACACGTGAGGAGCGGATCGAAATTGTGTTGATATCTGGTGAACGCAGTAACCGGGTCATTGCAGCAGATTTCAATGCAAGACACCCTACGAGACCACCCATCTCCCATGCTACAGTTAGCAAACTGCTTGCTAAGTTTCGTGAAACTGGTTCAGTGTTGGATTTGCCAAAATGTGGACGCCAGAAAACTGTCACTAATGAAGAAACATCAGTGGCTGTCCTAGCTTCATTCAGCAAGAGCCCACAGCGTAGCACTCGCCGCATGTCACTGGAGAGTGGCATTAGTCGAATATCCCTTCGGTGGATATTAGCTACTCACAAATGGCACCCTTACAAACTCCAGCTACTGTAGCATCTCAACGAGGATGACCCAGATCGGCGCACAGAATTTGCAGAATGGGCAAAACAAAAATTGGAACAGGACCCTCAGTTCAAGCAGAAGATTTTGTTCAGTGATGAGGCAAACTTTTATGTGAATGGTGAAGTTAACAAACAAAACCACCGCGATTGGTCTGACACTAACCCACGTTGGATGGATCCCTCCAAGACTGTTGGAACAACAAAAGTGATGGTTTGGTGTGGTATATGGAGTACAACGATAGTGGGTCCATTCTTCATCAATGGAAACCTCAAGGCCACTGGATATTTGAAATTGCTACATGATGATGTGTTTCCCTCTTTGTGCACTGAAGCTGGCACGTTCCCTGAGTTTTTCCAGCAAGATGGTGCACCACCACATTATAGGTGCCAGGTCCGAGCATTCCTAGATGAACAGTTTCCTGGAAAGTGGATTGGTCGTCGTGGACCAGTTGAATGGCCCCCAAGGTTTCCCGATCTGACCCCCTTGGACTTTCATCTTTGGGGTCATCTGAAGGCAATTGTCTATGGTGTGAAGATACGAGATGTGCAGCACCTGAAACTACGGACACTGGATGCCTGTGCTGGCATTTCTCCTGCGGTGTTGCTATCAGTGTGTGAAGAGTGGGAGAAGAGGGTTGCATTGACAATCCAACACAATGGGCAGCACATTGAACACATTTTACAAGTGGTCAGAAACTTGTAAATAACTCATGAAAGAATAAAGTTACGTTGAAACCAAGCACACCATTGCTTTTCTTGTGACATTACCAATAAGTTTGATGTGTCACATGGCCTCTTCCTATTGAAAAAACAAAAGTTGTATCCAAGATGGCCGACTTCTAAATGGCCACCATGGTCACCACCCATCTTGAGGAGTTTGCCCCCTCACATATATTAATGTGCCACAAACAGGACTTTAATATCACCAACCATTCCCATGTTATTACGGTGTATCCATATAAATGGCCCACCCTGTACAACCTGAGCTACAGCCACCCCACCTGACCTCAGTCCTACAGAAAATCTCTGGGGGGAGCTGAAGCTTTGATTTGCCGAGCAGAAGGATTTAGAGAGTTTCTGTAAGGAGTGGGCCAAAGTCCCTCCTCAGATGTGAGCAAACCTGGTGACCAACTACCAGAAATGTCCTATCACTGTGCTTGCCAACAAGAGTTTCTCTACCAAGTACTAAGTCATATTTTTTCTTGAGGATCAAACATTTATTTCCATGACATGCAGATCCATTTATAACTTTTATGTAACGTGTTTCTGGATTTTTAGTTGATGTTCTGTTTCTCTCCATAAAAATTAAGACTACGATAAAAATTAACTGATCATCACGTTGTTTAAGTGAGCCAACTTACAAATCAAAGGAGATTAGATAATTATTTCATATACTATCATTAAAAATACACCAAAAGGCACTGGCATGAAGCCTAACAGCACCTAGAACTTGCTGTACATCATTAGCATTTTGGCTGCTTCCATGTTGCTTCTTTAGAGCCAGTGGCTCTGGAGTAGTGGGTAACACAGTCACCCAACACAACAAAGATCCCTCAAGCAGACACAAATCCCACAGTGGGTGGATATTGGGTACAAAAGGGCACCTGGTGTAAAATGTGCCAAATCAAACACATAGCTCGGTTGGCTGGGATGATCCATGTGAATAAGAGATTGACCGAAACAAGCTTCATTTGTAATGCACAGACACAAATACCAGCTAAATACTAGAGTAATAACACACTAGATACAAAACCTGAGACACAAACTTCTGGGATAGTATGCACCACACAGCAAGTGCTCAAAATGAAAGGTGGATGAGGCCTAGCAGACTCCAACCTGTGCTGGGACACATTTTAATCAGTGTGTCCACAACCCTAACTCAAGTATCCAAGTGGATCAGTTCCAAAAAATAAAATAAAAATAATAACCCTGTTCAGAGGGGTCATGAAGGGGGAAAACGTTCTATAGAAGCCAAAATGTTTTTGCATCAGGCTGTAAACGTGTAAAGTTGGGCATTTTAACATGAGAGTTTATGGGTCTGACTCATTTTTAAAACTGCTCCCAAGTGGCCATTAGAGGTACTACAGTTTTTATCCTTTTCACTGTCAGGGTTGCCTTTAACAAAGCCAGGCTTATCAGTTTAAGAGACAGAAGGATAAGGAGCAAATCAGTTAAAAGAAACCACATTGTTGCTCTTTCCAGCTGTTTTGCTGTTTAGCATGCTACTACTGCCTACTCGCTCAGGAGCCGCGGTCTACAATAATGGTCATGTGATGTGATTTCAGTTTTGTTCTATTTTTAACAGGTGCAAATACGAATACGTACGAATACGGACGTACAAATATCCGAATATTCTAATACAAATACGAACAACCCGGTTTTTGGCACAACATCGCTGAAATGTTTGGAGAAAGTTGTTTCTGCAGATGTTTACTGATAAGTATGATCCTCCTCAGCTTGTGCCCACATTGGCCCATGAAGAACAGAAAGAAGTCAGGGTTAAAGTAGTGATGGAAGAGCAAATTCAACATAATGAGGAGGTCGGGGTGGATGGATCGGTCATTTCGATGTCATAGTGGACATCTTTATCATTTAACGGTCTTAACTATGTGTCTATAACTGCTGCTGTGACGATAAAGGCTCCTATTTTAACACAAACGCTGATCTCCACCTAAAAACCTCACCGGGGCGTCTTTTGTGCCTGAATTTAAAACAGTGTCATATTTTTAAAACGCTTGTCATATTGTGGTTATGAAAAGTTGCTTAATTTGATGAAATAATCAAGTAAAATCATGAAATTTCTTTTGCAGTTAAGTTTTAGGCTTGCAGTTCACATCTAGCACTGATTAAATTGATGGTTGTTTATTAGCTTGTTGAATTAGATGAAAATAAACTCATTTTTTTTATTTATTGCTTCTTATTCAGAGATCTCACTGAGGTCAGGGGCACTTCTTCACAGAGAAACAGATTCATGATTTGAAGGAAGATCTATTTTTAATGATCAGACATGAGTTCGCTGACCCCCAGAGACCGATGCTATTAATCTCTATAGAGTCGAGTTAAGCAGCTTCAGACTGATGTAAATCAGAAGATGGAGTCTTTGAAAGGAAAGAAAGAAGTAAATGTGTTTCTGCCAGCAGATCTGACTTCTTTGTGTGCAGTCTGTTTATCGTTTTTCTGCCTTTTTATTTCATACATCAAATCAGACTGGAGGCAGAACTGGTTCCACATGGACCTGTAGTTGTTTATTCTATTCACTGTGCCATCAAGGCTAATGAGAAGCACAGATTAAACACAGCAGGAATAAAATCTAAACTGCAAACCAAAATCTGTCTGTGAAACCCAGCATAACCTCCAACCTCAGAAAAACTTCCCCATGACACAAAAAGGTCTTCACAAGTTTGTGTTTGGTTTATTTAAATGTTCCAGATTGTGGTTTTAAAATCAAATAAATTTAATCTGTTTAGCCCCATTTTCCTCTCTCAAACAAACACGCACATATACAGTCTCCCAGCTTTACAAACCAGTATAATTTTTCTTTAATTCTATATTGAAGGTGGATAACTAAGAGTCCTTGAGCAAAAAGATTTGAATTTCCCGACCCCCTCACCGCCTCTTCTACCAAGGTGAGGGTTACTGCTGTGGTAAATGAAAGAAGTCTGTCAGCAAGTCCCTTTGGACTATTATAGAATAGAAGAATCAAATACTTTATTGTCATTATTTATCATCATTTATTAAAATAAATGTGTAAAATTACAGAAAGATTCTGGTACTGATTAATTCATTTAAAATGTCCTTTTTAAATGTATTTATTTATCTAACTTTTTTTTCTGCTATTTAATTGTTTATCTGTTGCTTCATTACTGTTGTACAAGTGGCTGTAGAGGAGGTCGGTGTCTGTAGGACAAGTTCAAATTTATCAAACAGTTAAAAGTTTTTTAAAAAGTAACCATTCACATTTTCCAACAACATCAGACTGTATATTAAAGATGGCCAAACGTGGCCATACAGATCATTCATTTGTGGGGTCTGTAAACATTTTTTCAGTTGTGTGTTTGTTTTGCTTTCTGGAATCTGGAAGGTGCATATTTGGACGAGAGGGGTGGAGTGATAAGTAGTCAGCTAGTACTAGCAGGCTAAGTTTGGCAAGCTGCATCCACAGACACATACCTGCTAATAAGTGCTAAATAACAGACTAATACATTTAGGATTCATTAACAAAAGCATACTGGAGGTCTGTACTTCACACATAAGCATATTCTTTGTCACCCAGTTCCAGTAAAATTCTCCAGCAGCACAAACAGAGTTGCAGTTGAGTTCAGAGGCTCCGATTACTGGATATTAGGACTCTGAAAGTGCCAGCAACTACAGTTCAATTCAAATTTATTCAGTTTTATTTATATAGAACCAAATCACAACAACAGTTGTCTCAAGGTGTTTTAAATTGTAAGGTAAAGACCCTACAATAAAAAATTTGCACACAAATAGACTAAAGCAGCTACAACTTTTTAGCCTTAACAAAATCCAAATGGATGTGGTTTTGTTTTGTTTTGTTTTGTTTTGTTTTGTTTTGTTTTGTTTTGTTTTGTTTTGTTTTGTTTTGTTTTGTTTTGATTTGAATGTCATGAAAGATTTAATTAGGATTAAATTATATCATTTTAAAATAGGAGTCTATGTGGATTGACTCACTTCTGGAGTCGGCCTCAAGTGGAGATTAGAGAAGCTGCAGTTTTTGCGACTGATAGGGTGCTATGCTTGAATATCAACCTTTTCCTGGTAAAGAAGCCCAACACATCTTTGCACTTTATTTTTGCATTCTTGTTCTTTTGTGCAACAAATGTGAGGAAATATGAATATACACACCTCTTAAAAGTATTGCAACCAGAGGTCAGGTTCTCACTTTTACTGCTTACTTTTTGCAACCAGAGTGACATAACATTGGTTATCATTTGTGATGTTTTGAAAACATTTAGAAGCTGTAATAAATTAAAAATATTTAAGTGATTAGTGATCTGTTACCCTCAAACACAGACAATCCTGCAGCCATGCTCACCAGACGGTGGTCTCGGGCTGCTTTGTACATTAATCTGAATTCAACCAATCAGAGCGATGGCTGATAAAGTGCATAGTTACTTTCATTTAACAGCAAAATTTGACCCCCCATAGCAGGGGCAAAATTATAAGCGTTACAATGTGGGACCGTAATTATGCTTTATTTCAGGTCATGATGATTTTATTTGGGCTTAAAAGCACTTTCCACCGTGGTATGAATGCAGTTCACTTAAAAACATCAAAGAAAAAAACAATAAAAGGGTCATCAGTTATTTTACATTTTTATAAAAATAAAAGTAGTTGCTCATAGTTTATTAAAAGTTTGTTAACATATCTTTGTATGTTTAAACTCACTGTGTTTCCTAGATATTTAATTGTAATTAAACCGGATTAGCAAACACATTTGAAAAGAAAGTCAACTGTTACTAAATTATGTTTTTCCAAAATTGCAAAAGAGAAATATGAATTTATTTTGTTAACTGTAATTGTGTTATCGAGTTCATCCATTTCACAAAGTTGGAAAATAAACATTCACACCAGTCTTTGCATTTTCCATAGCAGGTGGTGTATGTTTGAGGAAAGTACAGATTAGTAAATGAAACAAGTATGCACTACTACACGTAGCTCCTCAGTATGCAGACAAAAAGCATGGCTAAGGTAGGTAAACCTTATTTACTCATTTAAAATAAAGTAAGTAAAGACATTCTACAGTTACCTGAGAAACAAAAAGAAAGTTAAATGCAGTGTCTGAGGACAATCTCTGTGCTAAGCAGTTAAAAAATGATTTAACTCCTGGTACACGGCAAAAGATTAACGTTTTACAAAAACAGGAATGTTAAAAATAATGTACGTTTGTATTCATTTTAATTTCAAATATTAGAACTAAAGTAAAAACAGGAGATAAGAGAATATATGCTTTAAATATTCGCATAGTTCTGAAATTCCTTATGATTCCTTATGATAATTCCTTATGATGATTACGAGAATTAAAAGAACAGATCAATCAAAACAGGAGAAAAAACACCATCGAGTAGCTGACAGTTACTTTTTTTAAATGGAGATAAATGAATCCGTGCTGTGAGTAAGATCACTGAGGGGCCCCAGCTGCCCCCCCCCCCTGCACCTGCCAGCTTCATAATCTAATTACGCATCCATAAAACAAGCAGGATGCTAAAGCATTAATGATTACTGGATTAATCACTTAGTAGACTGACACTAAAAAAGCAATCGCTTTTGTGGAATTCATTCACTAAACCAAAATCTTTGTATTTGACTTTCAGCGTGCTAAAAATTGAATTTCATTACTTTTCAACATTTTCTGACCTTGAACAAACTCTTATTTAAAAAAGGTCGTTAACGTCCTTCAGAGAACCACAAACCTCCCTGTACTCTAAAAACGACAGAAAATAAAGGATTAAACCACATTCGTGACATAACTGTGGGGTGATTATAAATCAGGAGCTTAGACAGAGATGGTTCTCTGTGATGACATCGCAGGAGTTTAAAGAAAGAAAAGGGAAACTTCTTCTAAAAGAACGCAAACCTCATGGAAATCTCTCTAAAAACAAAACAAAAGAAAACATGAAATAATCAATATTTTATTCACAGTGTGGAAGAATTTGTTGTATTTTACATTTTTACTTTTTTTGTCAAAGATATTTTTACTTTACATTAAAAAATGTTCATTAATATTCAGCAGGATCTCACATTTCAAACATTACTTTATGGTAATAGGTGACATTTTTTACACAATAAAACCCAACACATTGTTCTGAAAAAGGCATCTGACTGGGGCCTGTCGTCGCCGATGAGAGATTTCCCCCTGAAAACCTCGACTGTGGTTTTATTTAAATGACTGTAATTATCCCACATTTCACAACAAAATGAAGCAAAATTTGTGAAGCACTTTTTTTTACAGCATTAATCGTCTGACGACCGCTCAGATTCATCTGACCTTTCAAAACACTGTGCATAATAAATCAAACTTACTTCTTACGTTTTATATTTTACCTTCACAGACTTACATTTATTTAATGCAGGATTTCATCTGTTTTCAAAGTCTGGTATTTTTTTATTCCAAGCATAAATATGAGAAAATAATGAACATTTAGTTTTAACTATACAGATAATAAATCATGTGGATTATTACGGATAAACTGCTGTTTTAAAAGCCAAAAGAAATATTATAGGATCGTTGTTTAAAACATTATTTAGCAGAATAAAGAAGTGAACACCCAATTAATTAGTTACGTGTAACAAACACCTTTCAGTTTAATTAACTCACCATAAAAATCACTTAACAGCAGCAAAGATACACTAGATCTCTGCACAGCACTGCAGGGATTTCAATGTTAGAGTGCCACACGCAGACCCTTTTATTGGTAATAAACTGATCTGCATCACTGGTAATATATACATCATTTAAGTCCCTGTAGGAATTTCATTTAAAGGAATAAACCTACATTAGCTGGAATCTAAATAATAGAGCAGAGAACATGAGTATTGTGACACTAGATGACCTTTCAGTGCATTTAAATGCTTTATATTGATGCATTCAAAGTCCCCGTGGGAATATTATCATATAACATTTTCAAAAGGCCTCTTTGGGTGAAGATTACATCAATAAACAATAAAATAGATGCACTGTACATACAAAGAGCACCAGAGGCCTGTTGTATAATAATTATATCACACTTCCCATCTTATACTAAAGAGTTAAAGAAACGCTGCTTTTAAAATTTGCTATGTCACTGAGATAGCATAGAATCAATAAACAAGTAAATAATGGCCCCTATTATTTGGAAATGACCCCATCAGTATAATTACTTGTAACACTCACTATAAAAGGAATTCAGTTTAACGACTAAAAACACTTTTGAGCCATAATGAATTAAAAATAAACTCATTGTAAATCTTACATTAGAGAACATGAGTATGGCGATGTTAGAGGCTGACCTTTCTGGGAATTGACATGAAATGTTTTCACCTTAAACATATCACAAATATCCTTGGACACATTAAAAGTCCCTGTGGGAATATACTTTTACAAAGCCTCTTAGGAAATATTAAAGTCAAGAAACACCAAATTGGACACATTATGAGAAACCTGAGTACCAGAGGCTCGTAATTTTACTACAACATCACGGGCTTTGTAGACTCATAGGGCGTAAACTATTACTATTAATTTAATTTTGTATTTAAAAGAAAAGGTTTTCATATAAAGTAATTAAAGTAGACTCACCAAGAGTCTGCACATACTGCAATGATTATATATCTAACAACAAGTAATTGGAGGATTTTAAAATATCTAACAGACATACATGTATCACGTGCTTAAACACATCATAAAGAGCCACAGACACAATTAAAGTCCATGCGGGAGTAATGAAAGTGTCTCTGAAGAGACCATAAAGTCAATGCCCACAAAATCAGGCGGGATACACTATGAGTGGAATAAGTAGAGCTCAGTAGGCCTGAATGCTTTGGTGAAATCCCAGGAAATACATGTTAGGTCATGTAAAATTAAATAAATAGCGAGACAAAAGGAGTCAGACACTTGCAATGATATAAACATTTTTAAAATATTAGCGTGTAATATTTTAAAGCCTTTTATTTTTTCTCTTTTTTCACTTGAAAATCATTAAAGTGGCTCAGAGTCACTAAAACTACAATACTGCAATGATTATATCGGACAGGAAAGGAGCCTGGACCATAAGAATCTGATTGTACCAAGTTGATCTTAAACGCATCATAAAAGGTCTCAGACATATTCAGAGTTTCAGCGATGAAAAAAAAACAAACCAAAGATTAAAAAAAACAAAAAAAAAAACCCAAAACTGTTTTAGGAAATAATAAAGTGAGTAAAACCTAAACCAGATTAATTATATGTGACCAGCCAAAGCACTCAAGGTCTGTATGTGACAAGTTTTAACTATTATTAAGATGGTGTGATAGTTTTTTCCCCCTAAAGTCATTAAAGGAGCATTAGATCACTAAGTGCCTGTAATTGTATCAATGCATAAATACATTAACACATAACTTTACTGTAGTGATGTCATATTAGAGCACTATCACTCATTAATAATAGTTATAGCGATAACGTCTCTCGTTATAAAACGTTACAGGGGCTGGAAACATCTGTAGACACCATCAGGCCACTGCAGAGCTCCAACTCCTCAAAGTAGAACCTTGTTTCAGGTGGTTCCGGTGCTTCTGCACCCGCCGGGTTACCTCACTTACCGCCAGCAGTAGTTCTGAGCCCGGAGGAAGCTCCGGATCCCGGCCTCGGTCCTGGCCCGGCTGTTTCCCGATCCCTCCTGCAACGGGGAAGCCTCGATCTGTGAAAACTCCAAAGAGGACGTGGCGTGACGTGGTGCTGCAGGTCAGCAGGTGATTGGCTCCTCGGACTGTTTACAGGATGGCTGAAGGTGCACGTTTAAAGGTGGATTGTTTTCGGTCAGTGAGAACATTAAAGAGGTTTAAGATCAGGAGAAAAGTCTGGATATCCTCGCAGCTCTGACGAGAAAAAGTAGAATTAAAACGAAGGTCAGAGCTTCAGCTTCAGTCTCACTTCTACTGGAAAAAGAATTGAAAATCATCCAAAGCATTAATCTGGATGTAAAAATATATATATATATTTTATTTGGGTCATTTCTTCTTCTTCGGCTCACACGCATGTAGCTCCATTTCATGTTAGCGTTTTTCCTAATTACAAAAAGCGCCAAAAGCTTCTCTGTAGTCTCATTTCTCTCATTGACATTTCTAATCTTAAATATTTAATCTTAAACTCTTTGAAACTTTCATTGGGATGTATTATGTCATTAAAAAAAAGGATAAACAAGCAAACCTGCAAATTGAGCAAATAAAACAATAATTGGATAAATTATTTACATGCAAAGACTGTTAGATTAAAGACAGTGAAACAAAGATTTTTACATCATAAACACTTGACAATAAATACAGTCTGAATAATTATAATTTTGGTTGATTTAATAGCTTCTTAATATTCGTTTATAGGAGAAGTTACACATAAAAAAATCCAGAAACAAAAGTTTAGCTCGGTTTATTTTTGTGAACTTTTGTAACGCGCAGAGTGAACAAAGGGAGCAGATTAGCGCGTGCGCAAAATTAATGTAGAGAGCGGGAAATACACGGGATTAAAACACGCGCAGATTAAACTCGCAGTCAGATTAAAGATGTGGTTTGAACACGAAGCAGTAACCGCGCGTGGAAGTGTCACCGACTCTCAGATCCACTCGCGCGTAACTGGAAGCTGAAACTGAGATAATAGACCTGCGCACTGTTGCTCGCGCGCAATAACAGAAGAAAACCGCGAAAGAGCTGCAGGTGTCACACGTTGAGAGGGGGTGGGGGGGGGGGGCACATTTATGGTCACTTTAAATGAAAAAACATCAAATTCAGTTCCAATAAAGAACGATCTGAAGGAAAGCCGCTGTGAGAACTCTGACAGGTGGCCGCTCTTTTTCTTCTTCTTCTCCGGGTAAATATGTGCCGTGGTAAATCAGGTGATGATTTTGATGTTTGGAGGAATTTGGGCTTTGACTCTATCCAGCCTCGGAAACAGAATCCGCAGCAGCAGCAGGTCTGAACCATTTTCTCTGCTTACCTCTAATGTCAATTACCATTGTTGGCTGCTGTGTCCGCGTCGCTCCGCCCCTCCATGTGGGTCCAGCGGGATAAGGGCAACTGGTCTCCTCCTGCTGCCGATCAGCTGGACTTTTTCCCAGCGACACAGAAGAAGCAAGAAGCCGGTGGGAGGGAGGGGGACTCAGGCAGAGAGCCGCCAGAGAGAACCGAGCACATCCAGCCGCACGCAGCAGGAGGGCACGGGGTGGCCGCACCATGTCCTTGAGCCCAAAGCACTCCACTCCCTTCTCAGTCACAGACATCTTGAGCCCGATGGAGGACAGCTACCGCAGGTTCGGAGTGATGGACCCCGCAGCGGGGAGCCTCGGATCCCCGCTGGGAGCCTACCGGCAGCCGCAGGTCTCGCAGCCCGGTATGCAGCATCAGCAGCAGGCGCACCATCAGCAGCAGCCGCCTCACCTCCACCACCATCACCATCATCACCACCACCACCACCTGTCCTCGTCCTCTTCTTCATCCTCCTCCTCCTCTTCATCAGGCTCGGCCAGCGCAGCAGCAGCAGCCGCTCTGGCTCCCGGCGGGCCCTACCACGTGCCCCACGGGGTACCGCAGTTCTCCGGAGCCGTCGGAGGGTTCTGCAACGGCGGCATCGGGAACGTCGGAGACCTGCCGTCCTACCAGGAGACGGTGAGAGGCGGAGGGGCGGCAGCGGCGGCGTGGTACAGCAACCCGGAGCCCCGATACCCGACAAGTAAGAGCGTCCCCGGCCCGGAGAGGCGAGCCTGAGTTAGACTGAAGCGATTGTTAGAGTTAAGTCACTTTATTATGATTATTAGACATGTTAAAATAATCCGGCTTCCTCTTCCAAACGATTTGAAGGATTTAAATGTTTAAATTATGTTTTATTAAACGTTTGTTTGTTGCTCCTAAACAAATTGAATCCGGATTAACTGCATTTTTAATGCCTTTAAATTAACGTCAACATGTTTGATCTTTTAAAGTTAACTCACTGATTTATCCCATTAGACTCTCGCACCTGTCGGTCTGGTTTAAAAGATTAAAATCTTACAATATGATTCATTATTGAAGAAGAACAACAACAACAAACTTTTCCTATTTTTACAGAAGACTTTGGGGTAATTTAACATTTTAATTTTTTTCTACCGTTTTCACTTTTCCTCTCTAAACGAGTTTAGTTAATTATTATTATTCTTTCTTTTTAAAGCCAAACTCTGATTGTGATTTCTCAAAGTTTCCAGATTCATGGGCCCCTCCGCGGGGATGAACATGCCCGGGATGGTGGGCAGTCTGGCCGGGATGGACTCCACCGCCAAGTCTATGGTGACGCTGCACGCGGCACCGCGCAGGAAGCGACGCGTGCTCTTCTCGCAGGCGCAGGTGTACGAGCTGGAGCGACGCTTTAAGCAGCAGAAGTACCTGTCCGCCCCGGAGAGAGAGCACCTGGCCGGACTCATCCACCTCACCCCGAACCAGGTGAAGATCTGGTTCCAGAACCACCGCTATAAGCTGAAGCGGCAGGCCAAGGACAAGGCCGCGCAACAGCTCCAGCAGGAAGGCGGCGGAGGAGGCGGTGGCGGCGGCTTGTGTGGAGCAACACGCAGGGCTTCGTCTGTGTCCCCGGTCCTCTCCAAGAACTCTAAAGGCTGCCGGACCGACTCGAGTGGGTCGAACCACAGCGGGAACAGGCAGAGCAGCGTGGGGGATGCCATGGTGGAGAGCGCGCAGCAGCCGCAGGTGAACCAGCTGTCCTCCACCGAGGAGCTGGAGGATTTGTCCCCCAGCCCGCCGCTGGGACTGCACGGGCAGATCAACATGACGCAGACGGACGCGGCGCTTATTGAGTACACCAACAGCATGATCGGCTCCAACTTACTGTACGGCAGAACTTGGTAGTGATGCCGAGAGGAGGGCATCATTCCGAGTGGCGTTTTCTGCAGGACACGCGCCAATCTTTTTGTTTTCCTTCCGTGCGTAAAGGTTCGGCTCCTTTTGCACACGCAGTGACTCAAAGGCGGTTTTGAGCAATAAAACGTGCACAACTCAAACTGTAAATTCGAGCCTCGGGCTCGCGCTGACTCTTGATGATGGCGCGTTTTCTTCTCCCGTTTCTAAACGAAACATTTAAGTCTTTTCTCTCTCTTATTTTGTATTTGCCAGACGTGACTGAGACTGAACGCAGAGAAACTTTAATTTAAGGAACTTCAGGATGAGGCACAGCTTCCGGCGCCTCTCACATGTTTTTTTTTCTCATTTCCAGAACAAATTAAATTATTGCAGGTTCAACAAAGTGGAGCAATAGAAGCAGCTCATAAAGACAAAAACCGAACTGAGGCACGTCATCAGAGATCCTTTGTTAAAGCTGATTTTCGTTTGTTTACAGTATTGAATAAATCATATTTTCATTTTGGACCTTTTTATTTTTCTAACGCATTTCCATCAATACAGCTCTAATTACCAACAGGACAGCATTTACTTGGACATGGAACGGATTTCTATCAAATGTCCACCTTTAAATATCCCACAATATTCACCAAAAAATCTAGGACAGTTATGTTTTTTTAAATAAGTGACTTTACCTTCAATATTTAAACTAAATTTAAATGGGTTTATTTATTATTTCTAACTCGTGAAAAAAGGGATTTCTGTTCAGACAAATATACCAACATCACTGAGAAGAATTTATTTTCATTTTTGAAATACATGAGCCAAGTTGGAGAGGTTCCTCTCAAAAATAATCACAGCGGGACACTTTGTCCTTCACTCACTTGTATTTTACAAGTTTAAGAGGCTTCATCATAAAAATCAGAGATTACATAACACACTTTTTTTTCCCCAAAGTAGTACAATAAAGGAAAAAAATCCTTGTACAAGACAATAATATGAAATGTGGACAAAAAAAAAGCTAGATGTTGACATTGTTCCCCTAAAAACAGTTCCCCATTCCATAAAATCCCAACATCATTAAGAGTTTAGTTCCAGTTGTATCTTCTGGATGGAGGAGGGAGAGGGTAACCTCTGCCGGAGCTGTAGCCCTGAAATAGAGACAGAGGTTTAAAATAAGATTACAGCTTTACAATCAGGTCAAAGGAATAACTTTAACTTTAACAAGCACAACACTATTAAAACAGTATTAAAATATTTAAGTAAGTAAAATGTATTCACAGAACACTTTTCACTGGTAAATATCCTAAAGTGCTTCACGATAAAAGTATAGCATATAATAGAACAACATAAAAACTGGTTAATACAAAGATTTTCTCTGTAAAAATTTAATTGATTTTGTTTGTATTAAAACAGTCTACATGGTGGATGGTCAGATTTTTTTTTAAGTTATATTGATATAAAGACAAGATGACACTGAGGGTTTTATTCTTAATTAGTCCACCCATTTAGCACGAGCAGTGCAAGTCTTGGCCACAAGCTTAAGAATTTAAACATCTGTCACATTTTTTCTTGTTTTACTAAACGCTAAAATCAAATGAAATGAAATCTCACTGAAATAATTTTTAACTGAGGAAATAATTTAGATTAACAGACTTTTAAAATAAAGTCTTCCTGTTTAAAAAATAACAAAAATAAATCCAAAGCTTTCAATAAAACGAAGCACACTTGTTGGAATGTGTGTGATCTGATATTTTAACACATCAGACCCACAGATAAACTGAGCCAAAAAAATCTCTTTACTTTTCCAAATTTTACACACTGAACTTTCTCTGGCTCTAGTTTTAAAAGAACGCCAGAAAACTCTGCAGTCTCCATGCTTTCCTTTCAGAATAAAAGCGTGCTGACATGAATAAAACTATTATACTGTAAAACAACTCTTTACTGAAACTATTTAAAGTTTCCGGTTAGAATTTCTATCAAACTCTGTTGGCCAATCAGAGAAGAGTTGCTTAAGTGTTCACTTAAAATGCTTCAGAAAGAAACTTTTATTGTCTGATAAGAATCAAAAGTTATCAAAACAGAAATTCTGAAATTTCTGATTTGGTTAAATTCTGATCAGTTAATCCGAATGATTAATATTTCTAGAAAAAAAATAATTTCACTCTATAAAATTAAGCATTTTGATAATTTCTTAATTCTTTAAGTTTCAGCTTCTCATAAATTCATATTGAGTTTTTATGTTTTGTCTGTTGATATTTGAGTGTTTCTGGGTTTTACAGTTCACACAGTACTTTCTTTCACAACACTGAATCAGGCACAAAAACACCTCCAACAGTAACATGAAGTATTTCAAAATTCAAAAATATATAATTAAAATTAAAATACTTAAAAATGTTATAAAACTTATAGTTAAATATTTTACAAAAAAAACCTTTAAAAAAAAAAAAAAAAAAAAAAAAAAAAAACAGACCCAAAGAGCAAAAAGATTCCTGATTTCAATCTGAAGCAACTGAGCAACAACCAATCAGACTCTTTCTTCTGCATATGCTTCACAGATCTGCCCAGAAACAGTTTAAGCCTCACTTTAACTTTACCAAATAAAAACAAGCCAAAATCAAGTGAAGATGGAAGTTTTAGCCCTGCCCTCCACTTGTCATAAACAAATTGGTGTGCGTGGAAACGTCGCATTTACCTGATGGTGCTGCCCCCGGTTGTCTCTGCGATCGTGCCAGTCGTCTCTGCGGTGGTCGTAGTGCTGCTGCTGCTGCTGCTGCTGCTGCTGCTGCTGGTAGCCGCCCGGCCCCGAGCCTCCGCCACGGTTCCAGTTTTGCTGATACGCCGACTGCTGCGTCTGCATGGCCCGATCCCAGCCGTGACTCCCGCCCCTGTACTGCTGCTGCTGCCTGGAGACACGTCAAATCTGCACGTCAAACTTTTAAAGCTCCAACACAATGAGTAAGAGACACCTGAGGTTAGAAATACTTTCCCACAGGTAACAATAAGGACTCCTTTAAAAACACAGATGCACCGATAAACCAAATATCTGCCTCTAGCCAGTGTTGGAGGGCAGAAATATTCACCTGACGGTTTAATTACATTCGTTTATAAAGTTTAAAAATTATGTAAAAGAGATGGAAAACTTTTTGTTATAATGAAGAGTAATTTATTTTCCTGACACTGTAAAAAAAATACAAATACACAAGAACTAAAATCAACAGAATGTTTGGCATGAGAAGATGACATCACAATTTAAAAATCACCAATATCATGATCAGTGCATCCCTATTAACACATTTTATATCATTTTTGTTTAATAAGACATAATCGTTTTTTTCCTAATTTGGACAAAAAGGAAAGAATATAATAATAATAATAATAATAATAAGTTTTTCTTAAAACTTTAAAATTTTGAATACAGTGAACAAACACTCCACTTCCTTATTTGTAAGATCTTCATTAATCAAGTTTCATAGCAGAAATTGTTCTTTTTCGGCACCTTCAGCAGAACATTTGTAACATTAAATACCCCAAACTTCAATATTATAGTAACGTCACACAAAAGAATTTGAACTCATTAACTAGACAAGAATAAGCAATCATAACGAATTAAACAGACTCATTTTCATTTTTTCTTTCCTTTCTTGGGGCTTTTAAACACATTATGTTTTTTGTTTTTACATAACAAAAAAGCAGTAAACGTAATATTTAAGTACCCTTTAATACCACATTAAATTAAATTTACGACCAAACTTGTGTGATAGACATAAACGAAAACACACTATTTTATTATAGTATTTACACTCAAGATGAGCTGCGTTTAAAGTACTTTTAAGAATTATTATTAATTTTTTTACATGAGCTTCAACCACTGGGTTTTATATCATATTAACAAAACAGCCTAAAATCACGAGTTAAATTAAAAAAGAATCCACAGAATTATTACGACTTATTTTCAGGTGTTCGGCTGATAGCCGTCCACTTACGCTCACTAATTACAGCAGTCCAAAATCAGTCACCGCTGTATGTGCACTGGGTTAACACAGACTCTAATTTCCTGCTGGTTTGGCCTCCTGAATCAGAGCGCCGAGCCGTCCTGTTCCATAAATAGCTGAATGATGCAGTGGCTTTACAATTTACAAAAGTGTGGAGGGAGTAAAAGCAGCATCGCTGTGGGCTTCAAATTCTGCCAAAACCTTCTGAACAGTTTAAAACCTTTTATTAGTAAACGTGTATTTGTGTGAACCTGCAGACAAAAAGACGAGAAGCAGGACATTTTAGTCCATTTTTCACTTACTGATCGAGAACCTGTTTTATCTGCACATTGTTTGATTAAAGCAACAAATGAAAACCACAAAAGGACAACCTGTGTATTCTTTGCAGCAGTCTGAATCTTTTATTCATTAAAATGAGGAGAAAAAAATAATTTGGCTTTGACCAACTTCATAAACTTAAGAAGTTAAGATTAATTCATGTTTGGAGAATTTCCACCCGACTGATCCAAAAAGTCAGTTTCCAATTCTGCTTTGAAGTGGCCTCCTTAAAATCCCCATCGACTCGAGTTTACCGAGGGATCGAGCTGTCAAAGAGTCAAAACGGCCTCTCCTCAGAGACGACTTAGCATCGATGCACATGAAATGAAATGAACCATATTCCCATATGGCCCGAGTCGCCCTCACTCCTGAATTGAGGCGGCCGCGCTGCGTCCGTGGGACCGAGTGCAGAGCCAGTACGCTGCGGCCCTCCAAACGGCCACCGGACAATGCGCCGATCCAGCGGCGATATTAAAGTCTCTTCTGAGGAACAATGAAGAGAGCAGAAACAGAGCGGCAGCCCCATCCCTCATTACTGAACCATGTCACACTCTGGCCAGCGGCGGACTTAACCGAGCGCTGGAATCCATAATCCCCTCTCTCCAAGTTCCTCCTGCATTTCATTTGGTCCTGTCCTGAGTAGTTAAAGAAACTGTTTTCAGTCGCCGCTAATAACTACTGACCTGAAGTGACACGGAGCCACAATAGGCCTGAAAAGTTGAACGAGAGAACCTGATTAGGACTTTGGAGAGGTCTGGAGCCAGAATCAATAGCCAGTCTGTGCGGGCCAGGCCGAGGCGCAGGGAAACGCCGCGGTCGCCAACAACATTAGTGATGCCTCATTAAGTTGCACAAACCTCCTCGAGAGAAATTTGTTTTAGAGCGACAAGAAAAAATCTTAATTCGGACGGAGCCCCCCAATGGAGGGAAGGCAGAGCGGAAAGGCTGGAAATGTGGAGACCACACAGGCCTGGACATGTTTAATTCACACATGACTCACACCAATAAAACACACAAATCTGAGGAGCATTAGAGACGAGTGGAGGACAAAGTCCAGGACAAACCACCACAAAAAGCTGCTCGTATCCATCGACACAGGTGAAGTTAGCATGTTAAGTGCGAACTTTACTTCCCACGAAAACCAGTTAATGGAGGTTCACAAAGAGCAACTCACCTTGGAAACTGGGGCTGGTGGAAGGAGGGAGGCGCTCCCATCAGACTGTTCTGCCTGGAATCTGCAGGGAACAAAAGACGTGCTTGTGAGTGGTTCTGCTCAAATCTTTTTAAGAAGCACGGAGCTTCAGTGAGCTGCATCTGAAGGCCTTTAACTCAACGTACAACTAAGCAGCGAGGAGGTGGTGTTTGGTGTGCTTTTGTGATTCAGTTTAAATGATAAAATGTGTCAGATTCACATCAACGGGCGACTTTCACTGAGTTAAACTGTTATGAAACCTGAGAGAATCCTTCAGTTTGACTGTTTAAAAGCCAAACGCAGAAGGCTTTGACATTAAACGTGGATACTAATTAACCCGCCTGATGCCTGCTTAATCCCCAGAGATTAAAAAAAACAAAATAAAGAAACAGAATTTAACCAAAAAAAGAAAAAAAACACCAACTCCTTCATTTCTGTCCTGCACACAGAACGAATCAGTTGCCATGATAAAATTAGGATTTTACAAACGTCGAATCGCACTGGGCTCTGGAAGAGTGGAGAGGGGAGACGTATGCGAGGAGGGAGCGGGAGCACCACATTTGCATTTTTTGTTCAGAAAATGAAATAAGCATTCAGCCGGCAGCATTGTCGACGCCTCAAGTACCCTGGTTCCATCGCTGCAAGCCCTTCACAAAGACACACTTTAAAAAAAAAAAAAAAAAAAAAAAAAAAGGGAACGGCTTCTTCCAGATTCACTGTTGCCAAGGCGATGGCCAGCTGCGAGCCGTGGGGCTGTTTGTTTATAGGGGCAGGCCTGCTGAGTGGCTCAGCCCCGGGGTGGGTGAAGGGTGCTGCGAAAAAGGACCCAGAGGCTCACGTTTACAAACCTGGAAGCTTTAAAGTCGGAGTAAAGAAAAAATTATGGACTGGGATGAGTTCGCAGGAGTGTCTGGGTGGAAGAGTGTGGGTATTAGATGAGAGTGGGGGCATTAATATTTGTTCATAAACAGGCTCAGTGATGTGACCGAACACCTGCATTAATAATTTGACATGCTCAGTCTGCATCGTAAAGACGGCGAACCTGTGGTAACCTTGTTTGAAAGAAGCTTTCCTGTTTTTCTGAGCATGCAATCAGCACAAAATACCTACTGCATTTGAATAAATGATGCTAAAATTTAAAAACGTATAGGTTTGATACAACGTTGCTGATATGACTTTGGCTAAAACCTCATTGGTGGGTGACAAAAACCTAAGCTACTGTTAATACTTCACACATCCAGGAGCAAAGTGAGGATCTGTTGGAGGAGGATGTTGGTGGACCCTGACATTTTTTGTGCATGTTTTCTCTGTAGAACCCCTGAAACACTCTGAGCTATGGAAGTGATGCAGTTTATCCCCTAACAGCTGTACATTTCATTTTTGGGCTTTATTGAGGCTGATGTAAAAGGAAATAAAATGTGTGATGCAACTATGTCTTAAACTGTTTTCCTTTAGTCCTCTTTACACTTCTTGGTACAAGTTACATATTACATATAACTAGACAGTAATAGGTTTCTCTGGTTTACGACATAACAGTAATAACAATAGCAATAATAATATTCATAACAACAACTTATAAAACACTTTTGAAAACACATTTACAACGGGCTTCACAGTTAGATTCAAACCACACATTAAGTAGACATGTTCCAGCATACAGACGCAGAGTCACACCATCCAACATACACACTTTTATACACATTTCAGATGTAAACAAAGACAAAGACAACCGAGAAAGACGAAGGAAAAGTGAACCTATTAAAATTAGTTTTCAGCAATACAAACCACATGTCGAGTTGACCTCAATTTCCAGATGACCTGTAAGACCAAGTCCAGTCATAAGGTCTCATAAGCAGAAGGCATTCTCTCCAATATCTTCTATAAGTTTAGTTTTAATGCTAATTAGCCAATGTCAGCATTCAATAGCGCCGTCACTGTGACCACACTAACATGCTGACATCAGCATGTAGTTTAAAACACCGCCGAGTCAATCGCAGTGTGATGGAGAGATTAACTTAAAATCTTACGTGGACATTAGCATCAGTTTCTGTAGCTCTTTGGCTAAACAGAGTGAGGAATTATGGGAATAAGGCCAATGGAGAGGCTTCAAAAAGCCAAGAGAATGTAGCCTCAAGGTATTGACACGGTCACTGGTTCAAAGGTTGGCTTGAAAAATACAGGAGAAGTGAATCAGCGGAGATAAAGACAAAGAGGAAAACACTCAAAAATCAAACATTGCAAAAAAAGATTATGACACTGCACTGGGGCAAAGCTACATAAGCAACAACTACACTAACAGGCATGCGAGTAGCTGGTGTTACCATCTTCTGCACATATTTTTCCAACATATAGATGTGGATCTGCAAAGCTCTGAGCAGCACCAAACCAGACTCTTTTTGCTAGTTTTAATTATTGTGTTTAGATTTTAACTTCAAAGTGCCTCAAATATTTAAAATGACACTAATTTGTAAACTCTGAACTCCAGACATGTTAGTACCCACTTTAAGATCACAACAGGACAATGATCTGCCACTGAAAACTTCCTGTTGGATTAGTAGAATAAATAAAATCTGCCTGACAATACTGGGGGACGTCTGGCAATCAGATAGAAATCCTGAGTTTGGGATGCTGATAAGATCTCCAGCCAACTGATGCAGATAAAAAACAAAAAACAAACAAATTAATCAGAATCACCTGATCAACTAAAGGCAAGTGGGAAATCCTGCAGCCGTTCTCTGCTGACCACAGCAAAAAGCAGTAAAACACACAATTAGCAGCAAGCAGGCAGACTGCTGCTGACACATTCTTATTTTGTTTTTGTCATTCAGTTTTCATGTTTGATTATCTCCTCCACCAACAAACTTTAAGTGGACCACCCAGTTGGGCTCCAATTATAACTCCACAACCCTCTGGCCTCCCCCCCATCACCAGCGATGATTCAAAAGAGAGAATTACAAGTGGACACCTGTCAATCTCCTTAATTAACAATGATCTGAAAGTGTATAGACTTCCAGTCTGCGCCGGACAAAAGCCAACAAAGGATTACGCTTTAAATCCTTAAAACGCGCTGCGTCCACTGTATTAATGCAGGGATTACAAGCGCGCTAAACAACTAAACGTCTCTCTCTCCACATCGCTTCAATTAGTTCAGCGACTAGTTGACTCAGATCCCAGAAGGAGGACAGTAACTTTTCTATTAGTTGGACAAAACTTTAGCGACCTGCTCCTGCTGCTGCTCCACAAACCGAGAGGTAATTTCAGAAGAAAGAAAAAAAAAAAGACAAATGACTGCGACATGGCTGGAATCAGAATAAGAGCATTTTACTGGGACAGACATACATGCAGAATCACGAGGACCTGGTAAATTATACATTCACCAATACGTCAAGGAAAGATGCCACAAAATGTTATATTTAAATATGTAAATCATACATTATCCACCAAAATCTGCACTAATTTGTCAAGCCCAAAATAACTGGTAGAAAAATTTGTGTAAAACTTGTTACTGACAGTTTCAAGCAGATTTGTGACGCTCTGGTTAAAATCCAGCCAGAACTGCAATCATACCATTAGCTTACTACTACATGAGTAGATGAATTTCAAATGATCTGTATTTTATTTTGTCTGTTTAGGATACATAATTTTCACTAGTTTGTTTTAAGTCCTTCTTTTTGTTTCACGATTATACCACCGGTTGCTCTGGCTATGTCACACGGCCTCTGCAACCTCAGTGGGTTCTTTTTTATTATAGTTCGTGCTTACAAGGAATAACTTACTGAATAAGGAGTAAATGTATTTTTGAGAAAAACAGCTGTTTCCATCACGGGGGGCAGGTTCTGACTGTGGACGGCTGAGCAGTCATTCTTGTTATATGTCTTTAAAGTCTGCTTGAAGTCAGAAGCCTGGGAGCTTTATGTGGTCACAAAAAAGAGGCAAGAACATGGACATCATGATGAACTCTCATGCTAACCACCAGATGGCAAATTACGTCACTGGGACCCAAGCAGACCATAGTGGATTTGCAGACATCGAAAGTGTAATGGTGATTTAAAAAAGCCTGGGGCTATTTTCCCAATAGACTACCTTGAGTCTTTTCCCAGCCACAGGAGTCGCCCCAGCTGGCCATTAGAAACAATGCAAGTTCAGAGAGTTCTTCATTACCATCAGGTCTCAAACCATCAGTGTGAAGTTGCCATCTATCACATGTACCACAGAATTCACCTGACAATAACCTTAATGACAATTTAGCATCTGGGCCAATGTGCACCGTCTCTCGGAAATGACTACTAAAGTTCATATCTGGAGTGCATGTGTGAAAACGCAAACAGGTCTTTACACCTACATTTCTGAGGTTACAGAGTTTACGTTAAAGTGGACATAAAGCTAATCTTCATTAATAATAATAATAATAATAATAATAATTTTGTTTACATAAAAATGTTCTCCACCACAACTTGAAAACCTTTAGAGAAACATAAAGAACAAAAATACTCGAGGCCACATAAAATCCAATGACTTTATGTTATTGAAGTCGATCCACCAGCCCGTGTGAGCAGCCATTATGTGTAGCTGCTACTCTGAAGTGGACTTTGGGAGGCTTATCGGCCACTGTGGCTGCTGGATCAAACAGTTACTTTGCTGCTCTGGTTAAAATTTGGTGTCACTGCATGTCAAGACAATAATGGCCACCAGCAGAGACTCCCATGGCTGGTTATTAAACACCAGCTGGTTTGGCTGTGGCACACAAAGCCCAGCAGCATGTTTCAGAGGCTGCGTGTTGACACATCACCGCAGGAGGTGGCCACGTCGTCAAAGGGGCAAGTTAACTTTGGTTTCAACCCTCTTCAGAGCGCATCACACACCCAATGGCACTGGAGCCTCCCGGATGCTTTTATCAGAGGGGGCCAGTGTCCAGCGGAGCCACTCGACAGTCTCATTATCGGCCCCCGGTCTCCCACAACACTAATCAGCAACCAAGCAAAGCCACCACACAAAAGCCCAGCAAAGCCTGCAGTGATTACTGGGCGAGCAGAGGATTGGCTCTGAGAAAGCGTTACCAGGACAAAAGCAAGCCTCTGGCCTCCTGCTGCAGAATAAGGCCTACTTGTGTGGATAATCACATTCCAGGAGTCGCTGATATTAGAACTGGACCATGTTCAGTTTTTACCATAAAAGTTAAAAAGAATCAGAAGAGATGAACAAATAATTTAATCACCTCTACTGAAAGAAAAAAAATCCACACTTTATATACAAATCTTATTTTGCTCCACACGGATGAAACTCAGAGCACATTTTATGCTGGAATCACTTCAGGTGCTCAATAAACTTTGCAGGTCTAGATATAAGCAAGCCAGTCAACACAGAACAGCACAAAAGGTGAGCTAACACTGAAGGCTGCCAATTTCACCTGAGGCAAGGGACTGAAAACATCTAAATGGAACATAACCAGAAGATCGTCTATCCACTCAGTCAGTCAAGAATTAACTCTGGCAATTCGGCAATCATGTTGCAACTTAGATCTCTGCGGTCAGGGACGGGGTATATCTGACGTATTATCACAGATATCAAAACGTCTGCAGACAGTGTGGCATTTGTGACATGTGCTCGGTGTGAACCGGCTCTAGGCGCCATCGGTGGATCTGCCTGTTCTGGTGTTCTTGAGCAAATGCCAATTGAGCTCCACGGTGCTGGGCTCCGAGTGTCGGTCCCACTAAAGGATGTGAGGCCCTGGTGCCTCACTCAAGGAGTCTGACTCTGAAACATGCTGGAAGTCATTTTGTAGAGCTCTGACAGTGTTCCTCTGCTCCTCCTTCCACAAAGGAGCAGATATTGGTCCTCCTGCTGGGTTGATGCTCTCCTACAGCCCTGTCCAGCTCTCATCATGTAATGCCCACTTTCCTAGTATCTCCTCACATTCTTGAGGCTGTGCTGACAGACACAGCAAACCTTCACAAATAGCATTTAAGGATGCACCCCCATCCTGGAGAAGCTGGAGTCCCTGTGCAACCTGCTTGGGCTGCAGATACCGTGTCACACCACCAGCAGTGAGCAGGACACAGAATTTCACTGCAAGGGAGCCAAAGAAGGTGAAATAAATTCACAATGGTTTGTGTTTCATAACGTGACATATCGATACCCCAATGAAGTCTAGCTGACTCTGTATGATACCACGATCGAGTGTGCCATTAACTTTTTTTTCCCTTTTTTTTTTTTTTTAAATGAGCAGTACATTTGCAGATTGGTCTTTAGTGAAACTGAGATTAACACGCCCGCATTAAATCAAAACTGAGCACAGAAAAGCTTTAAAACTTCAGGAGGAAAAAGAAAATCGAATAAAATATAAACGCTACCTTTGTCAATGACATATTTCTATTTCAGGTACTTCAAGCTGATACAATAAAAATCATCCTGTGTCACCAGAACCGGACGAGCAGGATTTAAAATGATTCCCTTTTATTGAAATAATTTCTCCGTGAATGATAGGACAAATATAGAGCTGGGGGTGGTGAACATCCCGGGCTGCTAATTGGCAAGTTTAACACTAAGAACGAGCAGCAGAGGCCAAGGGAGGTGCTGCCGCAATCCGGAGGAGCCAAAAGCCCCCCATTTGCATCAAGTGCCACCAGAATAGCCGAGACTCCCCCGCACGCCATCAGTGGGCAGATGAGATTATTCATCTACTTGCAAATTGGCACATCAAAGTCAAACTGGAAGAGAGCTGGCAGAGGACCGCGGGGCCAGGGCCGAGGCAGAGCACAGACCGTGATTAGGAGCTGGGAGACGGATTCTGCCTCCATATGTGACGAGCTGTTCAACTGCATGTGATGAACATAATCATATAACACAATTATTTGTGTCTCCGTTTGGCAGCTGCAGCGCCCAATTTCCTCAGAGTGAAATGGCAACGGTGTCCGTTCCAGATGTGACCTGATTAGTCAGTAACTACATCAGTCCATCGGTGGAAAATTAAGACGTCATTTTTAAGATCAATTACTTTTTTTATTCACAGCTGATTCGCTCAAAAACAACCTAGAAAAGATGCATCTTCCTCCTTTTTGTGCCATTTGGTACAAATAACCAATAAATTGCTTAAATAATCGTGACAGGAATGGTCCACTGCAGCAGTCGCCGCCTTCTTCTGCCAGTTGAAAAAAGAAATTCAAAATGGCTTCATACACACATTTAATCCACTTTGAGGGACAACTATTTATAATGATGGTGATCAAGGATAGTCAGAGACGTTACTTGAAGAAGAAAAAGTCACTTAAAGAAGGCTCAAAACCAAAGAAAGAACCAACCACCAGCTGACCTAGAAAATATCAGAGCCAATCGTGCCTGGCATAAAATGGACAATAATGGGAAAAAGAAAGTACAACTTCTTCCACTTCTATGGTTTAATGTATCAAAATTCATAACAAAGATTATCAATACATCATCAGATTAACACCAACGTACAACACATTACACAGCTGTTTTTCACTTAACAACTAAACCGAAGCAGTCTGTGAAAAACGAATTCCACCCCATGATTAAGCAGCTTGTAGAAACACCTAGTGCTCGACCTAGTTCTGACCAAGCTTCAGCTGTCAGGCAGATGGCCTCACATTTGACTCTAAAATACTTTGGTATACAGAGGAGTTCAAAGTCGCCTCAATGACTGCAAGGTGCCCGAATCAACACCTCTGTGCTGACAGCTGGTGTGAGGTATTTGCAGGCCAAAGGACATCAGACCATAAGTCTTGTTTTTTGTTCAGATCACTCTGCTAAGATTCAAACACACTGCTTCTGTCATGTACTGTTGTTCATCTAAGGTCTACAGATGAGACGTATGATATATTTAACAGACTGGATATGTAAAATCTTACAACTTAAAGAGGTCACACTTCCTTTTTAACATGACTACAGTTCTTTGAAATCCACCTGAAGAGGCATTTTACCTTTTGCTGAATATTTTAGCTTTTCTTCGTCTCTGCTAAAGGGATACAAATATTTAGAATAACACGTGAATGTCAAAGCCTCGTGATGAAAGCTTTACGCTCTGTCATGAAAAGCAAGGCCGTCGGAATGTGCAAAGAAAAAGAGAGCATTCCAGAGAGGAACGCCAAAAGAAAGTTTTTACTGAATTTAATGGAGCAGGTACTGTTGGTGGGGGGTGCATTAAAGCAAAACATCTCAATCGATTTTTTGAGCTCAAGGTTACAGCAGCAAACTCAACAATTCACCCAATTTCAAACGCTCATCAGTGACCTTACAGCAGCAGTTTGATGAGGTCCACTTACTTTTGACCAAACTTTGATCTGAGTGTGTTGTCAGATTTACTCTCAGTGTGGTAAACTCAGATGTAAATACTTTTAATTTTTAGATTAGAAAACTGCTGTTTATTTGTATAGAGAAGGGACAAAGAAACGTTTTAAAAAACTACATTTGAAAAATATTTGCACTTTCTTAATTCGAATGAATCCAAAATCTAAAATTAATCTAAAAAATGAAAATAAAGACTGAAAATTTTAAAATGCTCCAAGATCACTTTTAAATTACTAAAATCACTTTATTCCTTTGGTAAAGTCACATTTGACCAAACTTTCCAGGATGCTTTGGATTTGTCGAGAATTTTAATAAAGAAAAAAAGTGCCATGAAGATTTTTGTCTTTATTTCTAAGTCTAAAATATTGTAATTATTATTTTTTAAGAAGATCAAATTAATGGTAACAGGATAGGACAGGGCGAAGCAGGAGTGCTGGACTATGAAACAGCATGTCCCCAATCCGTGAACACGTTAGAGTCTTGAGTGTAATGCATCTCACACTGTTTTACTTAAAAGAGGACTCTTACTGCAGGACTGGCTCTTTCGTCTGCCTACACAGTTGCTTTTTTGAGACCTTGGATTGTTAAATTGTAAAATGAGAGTCTTTCTGGCTCCCCGGTATGGAATAAATTTTAATTAAACGCTCATCTATAATTTTATTTGCTTTTATATTGATGCAAACAGCCTTAAATACATCATTCTGAATCAAACTGAAATTTGTGAACTATTTATGAACCAGAAATGTTCCATCTTCATATTGAGGACATTTTTTTTAAGATAGTGGCCATTCGAGGGGGCTTTAAAGATGATTCAGGGGGCTTAAGGTTAGGGCTGCGGTTTTCAAATGGGTTGCTAATGCGCTAACCCTTGTTTCTGTAAAATTCATTGTGGATCCTTTTTTTTATTGTTAAAGACCACTAAAAAAATCTTTACTGGTTTCTGAACAAAGAAAAATGTTCGGTTAAACACCGAGTAGGGCAAAAATAAGGCCTTGCAGTGTGTGTTTGTTTGTGTGTGTGTGTCTTACGTTGAAAAGACTGGTGGCCACCGCTGTGTGAAGGTCGGTAGCCTCCTTGGTTGTAGCTGCTTGGCGGTGGAGTGCTGCTGTATTGTCCTCCACCTTGTTGGCTTCTGTTCAGATTGTGGCTGAAGAGAGAAGAAGAAGCTATGATGTTAAAAACTAATTTAGAAATAAAGAAAGTTCCATTGTAACCTTTACACACACCCGGTATTAACCTTAATGTCTGGGCAGTGTCTGGAGACTGAAGTGGGTAAAAATGGTCTGAATATGCTGCATATAAAACAAAGGAAGAAGATTGCTGGTTTCAGCTTAGTCTTAGCATTACTCATCAATTATGTTTGATAACACTGTTTTTTATTTAAATGCAGGATAGAAGATAGAAGAGAAGAGCAAATGCCAGAGTAACATTGAATTACTTTTAAACTTTCCACCCTACCTCGGCACACTTTTCATAGTACCAGGTTGGATCCCCTTTTGCTGTCAGAACCATCTTAGTTCTTTGTGGCACAGATTCAACAAGGTGCCGAAAACGTTGCTCAGAGGTTTTGGTCCATATTAAAATTACAGCATCGAACAGTTACTGAACATCTGTCGGCTGCACATCCATGATATCAATCTGCTGTTCCAACGCATCCCAAAGGTGCTCTATCGACCTGAGATCTGGTGACCGATTCATTAATCTGGTCATAAAGGGATGAACATGCTGAGCAACAACACAGATTCAGGCTGGGCATTTAAATGCCTTTGTACTAAGGGGCCCGGCTTTGCTGTACCAATAAATTCCTCACACCATTACACCAGCAGCAGTCTGACCTGTTGATACCAGGTAGGATGGACCCATGCTTTCATGCTGTTTATGCCAAATTCTGATGTCACTATCTGAATGTGGCAGGAGAAATCGAGACTCATCAGACCAGGCAACTTTTTTTTTTTCCCCAAGTTTTCTGTTGTCCAGTTGTGATGAGTCAGTGTGACAGTTGTGGCATTTGGTGAGGTGGTTGTTGTTTTTTGCAAACCTACTGTTCCTTTAACTGTTTAAAAAAGAAAATCAGTTGACTGATCAATTAATCAATAAGGCAATGTAGAATCAGGCACATGCCATCACTTCATACTGTAATAAGCTGATACCTTAAAACCCTGAAAATGATTCAGGAATCATCCCCAATGTTGGATGGGGAACAATTTCAGGATCACAGGAAAAGGAAAACACAAGGAAGTATGAAAGGCATTAAAAGCAGGATTGACTGATTGATTGACTGGTTGATAGCTGGATGGACAATGTCGTCTCATGGTGGTAAAATTATCTTTACTCCCTGCACATCCACAAAAAGGCAAAAAACAAACCAAACCAAAGCACTTAACACATAAGGGTTAAATGATTCAGTGAGCTATTCTGCCCGGCCTTTTTCCACACAAGAGCCTGTGTCCTACCAGAAATGTCATATGACCTCTGGCCTCTTCCTAAACTGAACACACACACCCATAACTGCACAATTTAAAAATCAAAGCAATAAAAAAATTCACTTCCTTCAGGTTTTCCTGCTCGCCATCCTGTGAGCACCTGCCCGTGTGGTCCCATCAAGGCACATAACGGCCCGAATCACTGAATTAACGACTTATTTTAGCAGGAAAAAAAAAAAAAGGGGGGGGGGGGGGGGAAGGAATACATTATGTTTCTTCAAATCTGTGCATAATTAATTCCCACAGTCGGGCCGTGCCAGATGTTCAATTATTCACATTTCCTTAATGATAATATCAATGTGTGGAGAAGAGAGCTTAGATCATAATCAAGGATGGCTGGTTAATGGGGGCCACTGTGGGGGGGAGGCAGTAAACATTTAAATACATCTTTGTTTTTAAAAATACTTAAAACTACTGTACTGAGTCACGGCAGACAGACTTGGATGCTTTAAAATGATCTCATCACACAGAGCGAGGAGCTTCAGAGACAGGTGTATCTACCGAAGTTGATCAAACCACCGATGAACCATGAAAAAAGTTTCAGGATGCAAAGTTATATTACAAAGGCATCACTGTTTGCTGTTCAAAATAAAAGCATGGGAAAATACTCTGTAACAAAGATATGGTTATGCACTGCTTGTAAAAAAACAAGCAAAAAAACCCTGTCATCACAGTATAATACAAAACCTGTATAACTCCAGCTAAACCATTGCTCTCTCCTCATCTCTCCTGACCGATTTTTCTCCAATTTGCTTTTTGCTAATGTCCTCATCAGTGCTGGGAGAATTCAGGCTCATTCAGGTCGCACAGACAGTCCAGCTCCAGGTTTGCTGTGTCTCTCAGCACAGTCTCAAAAGTGGGAAGGAAATATCAGGAGAGCGGGACTGTATCTTGCTCGTCTCTGTACGGAGGAACAGGAAGAGCCCTGCAACATGACGGCCAGGAACAGACTCCCTGAGGGTAGCATAACTGACAGGTCCACCACTACTGCCCCATTCTCTTTGTAATTGAGAGCAAGTTCACAATGAACACACGTAACACACGTGAAAAAGCCGGGAGATGCCATTGTGAACATTATACCAGCCGCAACATCCCCCAGCATGACCAGTTTGGCAGTGGGTCTGTGGTCTGGGGAGATGTATCCCTGGAGTGTAGAGGGCCTCCATTATCCTGACTGAGATTCTCATCATATATGAATAAGGAATGCAGCACTGTACAACTGTTCTCCACACACCTACCGATTTCTGGAATAACCGGGGCCTGTTAGGAAGTGTTAACAAACGACCCAACAGCAGTCCTGATTTGCCTGACTGAGGTGAATGTGAGAATGGAAAAAGTCTGAACCATTTTCACTCGAAATTCATGGTTTTAACATTGATTATATTAAAAATGTAAATATGAACATACCCCAGAGCCCTGAAGCCAGACTGGTCCAGGTGAGCTTGCTGCCTGTTTGGGTTGAAACCCAGCTGAGGCCTCCAAGATTGCCCGTTCCCTCTCACCCAGTCCTCGGGTTTCAGAACCTTACTGGGAATCCTGAAAGACAGCATTATGATGTGAAAAAGGTTTCCTTTTATTGACATATATGAGAGAGGGAAGGGTGCCATCGTGTTTACCTGAAACCCTCAAATCTATCAGTGACGCCTTTGTAGAAAGAAAAAAAAAAATCCAGGTCTCAACACCACTGAAATGCTGCCAGTGAATTGTAGGACTCGTATTTGATGAAGGACTTGTATTTTTACCCACAAACTTTGTGACTGTGATCTTAGTGCAGTTCTGTATTTTTCAGAAACAAAAAAAACTTTTTTTTTTCTTTTTTTTCTCCACCTGAGTTTACCGCCTCTGTCACAGCTGAAAATACACTTTTTTTACCGCTCTTGTTGACAAAAGTGGATGAATCTGTGTCTGTGACACAGTGTTGCTCTCTCATTTTCACAGTTTCAAGTCATGCCGGAGAACTTCAGAAGTGGAGGATTTAGTCTGCAAAGGTTTTTTTTAAACTTTTTAAAACAGCCTCTGTGTTCTTCCTGACTCTGACTTCCTGCATCACTCTGGTATATGCTGATTGAGCAAGATCAGCTCCAGTGCCCAGTGTCAAAGGTCTCAAAGCACTTGCACAGTCGAGTCCTGCAACATCATTGTGTTTTTTCTCCATCGTTTTCTGCAGTGTTAACATCTGCCCGCTTTCTTCCAGGAGCTTCCTTTAATATGAAGACACTGACTAGGCCAATTCTGTACTGAATAAGCCTTGAAACTGGGGATTCACATCATAAACCCAATTTGGAAGGTTTTTTTTAAGGTTATATATTAACGGTGCTCTGAAATCCTTTTTCCATAGACTCCAATAGAACTAACTACCTTTCTGCAAACAGAGCCACCACATGTTGTAACGATTTATATAATTTCTAGGAACAAATGGACCTAAAGGATGCTGAGAGCCTGAGACAAATCAGACATTCACAACCTATTGAGAAATGAATCAACGCGTACTTGGTCTTGGTCTTTTCATGGAATTGTTACAATAAGAAAAATATATGAATGTAACTGCTGTATTCTTTAGGAATTACAAGGGCAAACGAAAAAACTATTTCTGCACCTGAAATGAATAAAGCCTTTAATGTTCAACCAGGAATTCATGACATAAATGCAAAAAGGAAGAAAAATCCTCACTTTGCTCCAGGCAGGAGGACCGCCTTGAACACAAAGCCATCTGGATACTGGGGATCCTTGAACTTCACTCTGGAAAGAAAATGAAAATCATTTGCAACTGACCACAACAAGAGTTCCATTAGCTCATACTTTTTTAAAGCAAGAATTTCAGAGAAGCAAAATAAATCTCTGCCTCAACACAGAGATCCTGAGACCATGATGGTTCAAATGTTGTCATTTTCTTCTTAACCTCCCTCGCCTACTTCGCTCAGTCATTTTCAACACGTGCCCAAATGTCTTTTCATCCTTGAAGAATGGCTCATATTACAGTAATGAAAGGGGGGATGGTGCGTACACAGCTCAAAACTATGAGGCGATAATAATGTGCTGTCAAACAGCTTTGAGCACCAATGGAAACATGACGACGTCAGTGAAGCTTGTAATAAAAACGATAAGAAAAAAAAAAAGACTAATCTGGGATGGTCTGTCATAACGTCCATCAGAATCAGATTTTTTAGCTTATTTTTGGAAGTGGATGCAACAGTTTGTCATGTTTTTTTTGTGCGACATCTGTGTTAAAGTTGGGATTCAACTCAAAACTGAGATTTTTAAAAATAAAATATTTTCTCATCTAAATTTTTCAGGTCATCCAATTTGGGCTACTTGTAGACAACAGATTTCACCACTGCTGATGAGAATCTGGCCTCCAACTCCAAATGGCAGTTTTCAGTGGACAAGTCAGTGGTGTTGAAGCCCAAAGGAAATGCATAAGATCAGAAGGTCAGCAGTGAGACCAGGACCTTACTTTTTACGTATCAGATTATCAGGGATGCCCAATTCCAATGCATTGTAATAGAGAAATATTTGCTCTATTCCATGCTGCACATATTTACTCCATTTGTCTCAATATGACTTCCCTTTTTACTGTAAAACTTAATTAAAGGGTTGTGGCTTTGATACCATAAAGATCAGCATGCACTGCAGATGCAGAATTGGACTTTCAGAGAGGGAAGTGGAGAAAAGAAAGAAAAATAAAAACAGCAGGAATGTTTGATACAGTCCAGAAGGGCACAAGCAGACAAACCTGAAGCGGACATCAGCCAAATTCAAATCAGGGAAGGTTTTTGCTTTTTATAAGTATAGTTGTGGAATTTTTATACAAAGGGATTAAACAGGAAAAAAACGACATGACCATGAATAATTAAAGACACCTCATGCGTGAACTATCACCAAGAAATATGTAATGTGTAAAAAATTGTGTAAAAAATTACACAAATCTGAACATTTTACTTGGTGCCAAAAATATTTAATCTGACCATTTAACTGCAATTGTAAAGGCGTTTCCTGTTCTTTGTTCGCCTCCAGCCATACTTGACATCATCGTCATTGTTGGTGGAATTTTAAGTTAAATCCAATGAGTCTTCCCGACATGTACAGTAAATATCAATGCTACAAAAAAGTTTGTGTTGACTTACCCGATTGCAGTGTTCTGTGAAATATCTCGCAGCATTGGAACAGGCGACCTCACCGTACTGCAGGATAACCAAAAACAAATACATGAGGCAGATGTCACATTTACCCAGCTCGTCTTCCGTTGGCTTAGAGCGGTGGCAACATGGGACAAGAGGCAGAGAAATGAGAATAAAGTCGGTGTTGCTTACTTATCTGGTAGAATAGGGTCGTCATCGAGATTTAGTCTACCTTGGATTCCATGGCACAGCTCTGCAGGGATCTCAGTGTCCTGATGGAGACAAAGCTGCAGTTTGTATCCACAAACAAATGATGGTTTAATGCAGCAACAATCTATTATTATGCTTCCTCTGATCTTCTTAGGCCATGGACATAAAAGGAGAAAAAAAAACTAAAACATCTAAAGCGCAGTTAAAAAAAAAAAAAAAATTCTGAGGGATGAGGCGTTTTTTACAATTCTCTAGCATCTTTTTAAAGAAGTTGTTTTAAAATACCATCATCTAGAAAATATTTGAGCTCCAAATAAATTCTTGAGGGTAAATATCTGTTACTATGACTCTGTGAATAGATTACACATATTCTAAACTAGTGTCACCTGCCTTGTATATGAGCAGCAGCGTCAGTCCTCTACCTGAAAAACGGCTTTCTACGGGTCTCCAAATCTGCCGTTAGAGATCACACATCCAAATATTTCAGGGACTTCAAGCATCCACATTCTATGTTGACTTGAGTCCACACTCAAAGCCATAGTACCAGAAATTTACCCTAAAAATGTGAAGGACCTACTTCAAGTAGTTTTATAGATAATGGAATTTTAAAATGGACCCTCAAAAAAAAAAAAAAAAAAAGAAAAAAAAGGAATTTTTGTGGCCAAAACTGTGATGGTCAGGTGGGAAGATTTTTCCTTTTAAACTGCATGTCTGCACAGGAGGTTTTTGTCAAATGTTTTTCAGTAGTTCATCTCATCCTCATCTGACAGTTTTATTTATTTATCAAATCTGTACCTGTCGTCTAGACGGGCTACGTAAAAGTTCAAGTTCATGTAACTGCAGGAGAAGAGGGTCCTCTGAGGTGAAGGCTTTTCTCTCGTGGAACGCAGCGATAAATAAAACCTGCATTATTCTTTCAGTCAGACTGCGAGGCCTCTGAAACTCTGAATCCTCTAGATGAACTAATTTTCCTTCGCATCAAATTCATTTCATCGCTGAAAGCAAAGCACAGAAGCTTGCTTGACTGTTCAGATGCACTCATTAAGAAGTATTTACCCAGCAAGTCTACGCATCGATTGCTTCGGTTAATCAGTGAGACTAAACTCAAAGCGGGCGACACCTGCATAGCTTCAGCGCACATCTGCAGCACAGTGACACAGCAGCATATCAAAGTTTGAGCCGCAGAAGAAGAAGACTGTTATTACAGACGCAAACCAGCTGACTCTGTGTGTGTTCCTGTCTAGCTATCTTTGTGAGGACCGAAATCTGCAAAAAAAAGTTTCATTTAGTTGACTTTCATAGAAGTTGTTATTGCACGGTCCAAGGGGCCGCTGGATCATCCAGATTTTTCCTTTGAAATTGCTGTTGAACTTATCTGCCCCTCTTCTCCTTTTCCTCGATGGTCCTCTTCGCATATACTGTATCCGATCCCTGTGACTGACACACTCACCCGTCCTCACAAGTTTAAAGACCTTTTTGAGGCTCAAAATGTGGTTTTAGTGTCAGAGTTACAATTGGGTTATGGTTAGGTTTAGGGTAAGGGTTAGGCATTCATTTTCATTTTTAATGGTTAGGGTAAGGGGCTAGGGAAACCATAGTGTCAATGAAGGTCCTCACTAAGATAGCTGAACAGGGTTGTGTGTGTGTGTGTGTGTGTGTGTGTGTGTGTGTGTGTGTGTGTGTGTGTGTGTGTGTGTGTGTGTGTGTGTGTGTCTCTCACGATAACACTGAGCTAAAAAGAGTTTCCTTTGAATTGAAGTTAAAGTTAAGGTTTTTTATTAATTTATTTTATTTAACTTTTCATTTATTTACTGACACATTTTCACTGCATTATTTGTTCACATTTTCCTCTTTTATTATAATTATGTCTCTATTCTTTCACATTACCTGCCTTTATGTTTAGCTTTCATTTATTTATTTTTTATCTGCAGTGTTTCTGTATGATGGCTGGGTGTCTATATCTATGTGTAGGTCATGGTGCAGGGATGGAGGGGTGATGAGAGGGTGTAGTCAAGGAGATGCATGTGTGTATTTTTGTTTATTTTCTGTTTTTAATGTGCACAGCACTTTGAGTTCAATCTTTATTGTATGAAAAGAGGTAAATAAATAAAGTTTTGATTGATTGATTTGACTGAAGTGAATGCTTACTGACGGCGTCGGGTTTCTTACCTCGTTAGATTCTGTGCGATACAGTTCATGGATGAAGTCAAAGAGTGGGTGAGACTTCCCCAGAAACAACACGTCACTTCCCAGGCTGTTTCTCCTCTCTGAAACAGAGGACAGAAAGCAGGTGTGGTTAGAAAGGAGAGAAAAAACAAGTGTTCACAAACTGCTACCCTGCTCACACAGGTCTGAGTGTAAACGGGAGAGAAGCCCATGATTAGAAAACAGAAAAATAACGAGATAAATGACCACATTTATGTCAGAACAATGAAAAGAAGGGTAAATATGGGTTCTACTGCAAACTGTACGTTGTGGGGATGATGTATGCAAATACATAAAACGCACCTGTCTGACTATAACACAGTTCTTTAGACCCTTTAACCCTTTATCCAAACATGGAGAGGAGCAGAGATGGCAGCACTGCAACCCTTTAACATTTTGACACTACAGCCAACCCCAGCTATTGGAGTGGTTTGTTACTGCATTATGGTGATAATGTCAGAATTACAAACATAAAGTGAGTTTTACATCAAACACCTTTATCACAGAAGGTAAAGTTCACCGAAAGAGAAATCCAGATGTTACATTTGATACGATGGGCTTTTACTCACTTTCCTCAGGAGTGAGGTCGGGGTAAACATCAGCCAAAGCCGCCCTCAGCCGACGTTCATCCACAAAAGGCAACAAGGCAACACCTATGAAAGTAGCACCATGATATAAAACAAGTGCACTTACAGTAATAAATAGTGTAATCATGTAATAGTACAGTATTACATTCTCTAAATCTGTTTTTAATGTGTACTCAAGTTATAGCTTCTCCTTTTTAAAACTTTTATTTTGAAGTCACAGCCTCTATATTCCCGCACTGAAACATTTTTTAAGTTTCTGCTGTTTGCACAGGGAATTTGAGCCCTTCATACCAAAATGACCCACATAGTTAATAACAAATAAAAAAGTGTGTCGAATGAAACGTTGACTTAAAAATATATTTCCATTTATTAACAATAAAGATTAAACAAAAACAGCTGTAATAAACCTCTCTGTCCACATTATTTAAATGTCACAGACTCACCCTGCCAGGCGTATTTCTTGCCGTTTAGATCAATGGCAAAGTCATCGGGGTAAAAGTCGATGATCGAGGAATCCTGCATCAAAGGAAGTGATTTCATTAATTATTTTTTCATTTTTCAAGTAAAACTCAAAAAGACACTGGTACAATTACCACAACTAAAAAGATCAGAGAGCAGCAATACTGCTGAGGTGTTTCATGCCTGAAACTTACCGGACTGCTCATGAGGTTCCTCCATGTTGGTGGCAGGAAGTTACCGCTGGCGGCAGGAAACACTCCCATCAGCTGCTCCAGTGGCTTGAACTGCACGAAACACCCAACAAACAGTCATGTCTGTTGATTAAACCCTGTAGAGCAGACGCTGTAGTGTGCAATGCTGCTGTACGATTCACATTTGTGCGCTGGTCTGTCTTGCATTGCTTTGACATGATCAGTTGATCAAGTTGGATTTAAGATTTTCTTTTTTTTTTTTTTTTTTTTTTGCCTTGTCTGTTCCACACAAAGTTCCCGCCAGAGTGAACATTATATTACATACAGCAGATGAGATAATTGAATTATTCCAGCACTTTCTTAATACGACTTCCTTTTTTTCCACCCTTTTGTTACATCTCCCAACTTTTTTAAGACATATCAAATTCAAAAGGAACTGGTTGTATAATTATAGATTTTCTCAGTTTAAACCTTTGATGTGTTTTCCTTGTTCTACTGTTGTTCATTGCGTTGTTTTAATTTTCATTTCATAACGCCAGCTTAATACTTAGAGAAGACGAACAGGTCAACTGAGGTGAACTTTTACGGTGTTTTAGTGAATTTCTTTAATAACTTGAGCTGCTATCAGTGGCTTTACAAGCAACAAGCTATAGCAGCATTTAGTTTAAAGGAACATGACTGATTCAACACACTTTCAGATTTCACTGCAGGAAAAACAACATTTCTCACTGAAAAGTCACAGAGAGAAAGATTGAGAATAGAAGAATAGAAGAGGAGAGAAATAAATCCATTCTTACTGGTTTGGTGTTCTTCTCAAAGTCTGAGAACATGTCTTTGATGTCTTTGAAGTCAGAGGCGAACGGTGCGTAGTGGAACGGGAAGTACCACTTCCAAGAAGCACAGCCCTGCAAATCAACGAGTAAACAATTCAATTCAACAACTTAGCTCTGAGCTTAAGATCAGTTAATGGGGCCAATGTTTGACTGAAAAAAGAAGCTTGCTGCATATAAAGTAATTAAAGCTTTTTTTGTGGATCAGTAAAATATACAAGGGGACAGTTAACCTCTGATCTACAGATCAGGGAAAACAAACTATACACAGCTTAGTACTGAAGCAGTTTTAAACTTACATTTCACATGTTTGTGAACACAGAAGATCATTTCTGGTAATGCCTGAGATCATAAACTGCTTTTAGTGTGATGCTGGTGCACACATTGAAGTTATTCACAAATATGAAGAAGAATCCACATCTCACCAGTGGAGTTCTTAGTGGCTTTATCCCTTACCTGGATAATAAATTCGCTTTATGTTCACTTTACAATAATAAAAATACAGAAAATCCAAAAATCAACACATTTCAGTCACTCACATCAGGCATAACTCTCATAAAATCTGGTGACTCATTTTCTGCTCAGTTTAATCGTTGGTGTTAGTTTATTGTTGTTCCCTTCATTCAGCGTTAGCTCGTTTGGCACGATATCAACTCAAGCACCCAGATGAGGGGGAAAAAAATTAAAAGCAACTTCGAAATGGAAGCAGAAAGCTTTTCTCTGCCCTTTTTCTTTAGCGGCACTAAGCTTAAAATCCAATCTGACCAGTCTAAGGTGGCAGTGCTGACATTTTAAACCTTTCACTGAATCCTCAGACAGCTTTTGCTTTTTATTCAAACTTTCTACACTTTCAGACATGCCAGATTTTTTTTTTTGTTTGTTTGTTTGTTTTTGGCTTGATGGTTAAACAACAAGAATGAGGAAAAACAACCCTAGACTGTAGTTCAAACCATGATGCCTCTGAGGGAAAGAAAATAAATAAATCTCTCCCACACCTGCTGAGAGGCTCTTGCATCTAAAATGTAATCACCTTCCTCTGTTCTGTGTTTCAGAAATGTTTGCTGACAAAGAAGAAAAAAGCTCTGGGGAAAGAAAAAAAAAAAAAAAGTCGTCACCATGCAGTTGGACCACTTATCCTTCCTGAGCAAACATGCCTCGCACCAAAGAACAACCTTCACTTCCCACAATCCACCTTTGAGAAAACGAGGTCCTCCGGTAAATCCACCAATCCTTGAATTTCAGCCAATCTCAGCTTTAAAGCCCAGCACTCTATTATTAAAGGTGGTCATTCAAATGATAATACGGTCCTTTTACCATGATAAAAGGCAGAGGAGGCTCTGATCGCCACATTCGGACGATCGCACAGATCATTTATGGTAATATGGCAAAATGTTTTGTCTCAAGGACTCGGTTCATTTGTGGCGGAGGCTGGCAGGGTCAAAGATCACGAACTGCAGCAACAAGGGGGGGAAAAAATATATATATATATACACATTTACTGTCCTGATTCAGAACAGCTGACAACAGGAAGTGAAAGTTGTTACCTCAATATGTTATTAAGTACATGAAGGAGCCACAGATTCAACATACACAGACCTTTCAGTTTAAATATATAAATGGGTGATTTATTCACACTGTGTTCACATTAGTGAGTCAAATAATCAAAAATTCATTAACAGATTTTTTTTTTTTAAATAAACTGAATTTACTGATTTAAAATCCACATGTTGAAAAAAAAAACAATTTTATGACATTTCACTAAAATTATTTGGGAGGCACGGAAATATCCACAGAATATCATTTGTTCACTGGTTATTAACATCGACATTGAGTGATCGATGTATTATTTGTTTCTCAAACTGGAAAGCAGACATCTGTAAAAATGTGGGACATTTATTCATGTAACCATTTTAAAATTTGATATTTCATTGGTTCATAATCTGTGCATGTTTAACGACTGCGAGTATGAAAGTACGTCTGAATTGGTTGACTTAGGATCCAGTTACTATCCAGCTGCTCAAGTTTTTTGTTATTTCTTAAACAAAAACCAATAAAAATACTGAAGAAAAATGACAGATGACTCAAGAAAGATTACAGTAATATTACCCCAGTGATTACCAAAGTTTTTAAACAAACATTTTAAACTGATCATCTCCATTTTAAGTTATAAGAACAACAAAACTCGCCCTGTATAATTATCACCACTGATGAGCAACATCAAATCCTTAAGGAGATTTGAAATGTGTCAGGGCTCACCACAAACATTCTGCTTATATTTATTTTTCAATTTGCGCTCATTAGATAACGTTGATATGGTTTGTTTTTTGTACAGCTCAACTAAATCAGAAAAGGTCACAATGCTGGGAACACTCGGGTCCATCAGCCATGAAATGTAGAGAAATCAGGAAACAGCTCAACCTTCTTTAAACTGAAGAAATAAAGCTCAGTTTCCATTCAGCCTGAAATAAAATAACATTTTTGGACACAGGTTTCTCCCTTCGTTGACTTTTACCCCGACAACTTTGCCCTTCAAAATTGCCTGTCAGTCCTGTAATGCTGTAGAGCCCATTAACATCTGCATGCACCGCCACAAATTACAATAAAAATACTAAAAAGGTAAATCACCAGTGTCAACAAAGCATGAACATTCAAACTGCCATTAGAGAACAGCCTGCTAGTTGGAAAACTGTCATTTGTGGCCATTCGGTTGTAAAGAAATGAATTATTGGCAGATGAGACCTTTTCTGTACATCCAACAGATTACTGGAGGAAAAAAAAAATCGGTTTTTCGCCCTTATGATGAAAAGCAGAGACAGAACGGGGATAAACTGAGCTCTGTCCTCCCCGATCACTTGGTGAGGTGTGCGTGATCTTAACTCCGTCAGTGGCGAGGAGAAGCGTGAATGTGTGGCAGCGAAGAGCAGACACGTCTCCGTCCGTCGAGGGCCCGCTAATGAATTCACTCAGAGCGGCCCCCTGAGACGGGCTTTGGATTGGCGAGCGTGTGGAGTCGACAGAGTGTGCGTACGAGGGGAGCACAATCAGCCAGGACAAATCCCCCCCGGCTCAGCCTGAGGTGCCCTGGCTCTCCTGGAGAGGGACCCCAGCTGATTATTTCATTTCAACATAAAGATCAATATTTTACAACACTACAGTGATTCGTGTATAATCACACTGCAAACAACAGCAGAAGATCTCAGTGTGAGATGAGCACGAGTTTATTTCGTGTAAATAAGTAAAACTAAAATAAAAACATAGTAAATAATAATAAAAGTGAGAGTCATTCATGTCGGAAGGCTTCATCTAAATGCAACGAAACACATATCAGTCCCTGGGTTAACTTCACTTGTGAGGAGGATTTATCAGAGGACCTTGTTACCTCAGAGGTGAGTTGTGGGAAGTAAAGGTCGCATTTCTGTGTCAGACATGTTTGCTCAGCAACAATAAGTGTACCGACTCCTCATTAAGGTTTTGGTTTACTTCCTATCAGGTGTGTGGACAGGCAGGATTAAAGATTAAGCTGTAGCGATCTTTTATTTTCATGTTTTCAATCATCACACAACATTTTTCCTCCGAGTCCTATTCAAATGCAAATCATCTTCAAAAACAACAAGCAAGTGGTTCTGATCTGGTTCTGCTCATTTCCATATTTTGATTCTTGGACTCTACTAGAGCAGCTTTGCATAATTCACAGTTCAGAATAGTCCTTATTCTTATCGTTCCAATCAGTTTAGCCTCTGACGTTTTAGCTCCTCTCCCTTAAACTAACTTCTTCTCACTGGCTGCTCCGTATAAACAAAAGGTTTGACCCACATTAAGGATATCCTCTCTCTGACTTCACACAAGACCACAAGTAGTTAAAGAAATGAAACCGAGCAGTCAGACCAGTCTGAAGACTGAACTTTAGGCTCTCCAACACACTATTAAAACTTTGGAAGGACAAATGCTCTTCCTTGAGGAAGAAACATGGTTAGAAAAAAAAATTGTCATCAGAGATCACTTAACAGTTTGGTGAAATCAAATAGACTAAAAATAAATCAGAAGCACTCACGGCTGTATTACTAAAAGTAAGAGCATTTCCACATATGAATATGAATAGGCCTCACGGTGTTGGGACTAAACACGTGTACCCTTAAGAAAACCAGCTATCAGTGAAGCTAATTGTTAAACAGGCTCGAATCTTTTAGGAAGCATAAAGACTGAACCCAGGTCATGTGGTCTAATAAGCCCAGATACACCCTGATTTAGAGTGACAGGAACATCACAGTGAGAAGAACATCAAATTAAGTTAAGCACATGCCTAGCAGCAACAATACAAGCAAGTGAAGGCAGTTTTATGAGTTGCTTACATCAAGGCTCAGCAATGTTAGTTTCCTAAATAATTATGTCACGTGAATACCTGAATATACTGAACAACCAGGTTTTACCATCAATGGACGTTTCACAGGGCATGAAGCTCGTTTCCACATAGACCTGGAGAAGACTTCACACAACTAGGCTGCCTCTCCCACTATCTCTACAAGCTTGTGGTGAAAAATGAAAGCAACTTATCTTTAATGTCCAGCAGGGGGCAACTCCTTTCACTGCATGAACAACTCCTGTTGTATCCAGATCTACAGGAAAGTGTCCCTCCTGCACACTTTGTTTATGACCTCAGCAAAGTCCCTTCTGGTTAGCTGATGCTCTCAGCTGCTAGTTTAAAGTATACGTGAATACAACATGACGTTCATTTTGTGTATTTAAAGTAAAATCGAGGATACAGCAGAGGAAAAGCAAGTATCAACATGTAGTGCTCTTCTCAGTCAGATCCACCCATTTCCTGTAACTCAGGTTTCAGCAAACAGCAACAAAATCCAGAACGATCAAATGCTTCAGAAACTAATGAGCGATACTTAACCCTGATGCATCGAGCAGGACAGAGACTCTCACTGTACGCTGAACACAATGACAAAGCTTTATATTCTATTCTATTCTATAAATGGCTTTATCCATGTTACTCAGTCGATGTGCCTTACAGGATCACCTTTACAGAGAATGTGAGGTTTCTGTGTCAAACACAGGTTCTGGTTAAGGTTGCGAAATGACAAGAAAAAAGCATCCATATCCTTTAGCTTCCCCTCAAAAACTTTAGTGATTTTCTCAGTCTTTGTTTGCACTGTTAGCACAAAGTTCTGCTCTGTGCATCATTCACCTTAAATTTTTCCCCTCAGTGTCTACGTGAAAGCTAAAATATCCAAAAGTTAGAATTCACCTTGTGGCAGCCACACTCTTGATTTAATTTTACGAAAGCTATCGTTAACTTTTGTTAGCAAGAACTTAATGCGATTAATCTTTTTACACATGTATAAATAAGACCTTAACTAAAAAAGAATGTTACAAAAAAGAGAAAAAGAACCGCTGAAAGACGAGTATGTGGAAGTTCAAGGAGAGAAGCACTGCTCTGAAAAATAAACTCTTAACCTTACCAGCAATATTTGGGAACTTAACATAATTTGATTCTGTAACTCAGAAACAGGATCAGAAAGGTTGATGTTGTGCATAAATTCATCAAAAAAAGGACTAAATACACCTGCCTCTCCATTTGTAAAGGTGGAAATTTAGCTTGGATCGTGGTATGTAATGAAAGCTCGGGGTTCAAAGTTCAAAGAAAACTATTAAACGGTTTCTAAAGCTAGCATCTGGGTGAAGTAAAGGCTTTATAAACCAGTGAGAATAGGTTTCTCAGCAGGAAAAGAAAAAAAAGAAAAGAACACATCGCTGCTGAACACAGGCTCGTTTGTACACAGTACTGAACCCACCGTGTGACTTCAGTTACCTGGTAATAGTAGCGCAGTACCCAGCAGAGACCCTCCACATACGACTGGACCACCTTCCGCCTGAAATCCTCATCTGTCGCGTCCACGTCAAACTTGTTCTTGTAGTACCTCTGCTTCCAGCCTTCCTCCCACAACCTGCAGGACACAAAACGGGTGGTCACAACTTCTTCACCAACAGCACTAACCAAGAAAGACATTACACACAGGCCCAAACACTCTGAGATTTAAGTCATCTTATTGGAAACCACACTGTGGGGTTATTATTAAGTAATTTAGTCATCAGTCTCCTTAAGAATTCAAATGAATAATAATTAGCAAGTATCTCTGTCAGCGTGCGTGCACAAATCAGTCTTAGCTAGTAGTAGTACAGCCAGAAAATGTGGCACTGGGAAGTTGATGGTAAGTGCTCTGCATTTTGTTTTGCATGTTTTTCTTCCATCTTGTTCCTTAGACCTGAATAATAGAAAGAGTAATTTAGAAATATTTCCCGGTTGCACATGTTTTTATCTGGAATGTGCCATTCCACATATTTATATGTGCTTGGGGTAGTAACGGCAAAGGACTGGTAGGTCTTTAGGTGTTAGGTGAGAGAAGTTATTGTGAGGATCACCTCAGTGACCTGAAGGCCAAAAATGGAATTAAAAGATCCACATATATTGTGGAGCCGATCCATAAAACCAAGCGCAAGTTTAACAGACAGCCAGTGGCACTGAGCCCAGTGGTGGATGACTGTTCAGTCCTTTAGAGACAAATAGGAAAACAGAAGAGGACCTATAATGGATCCTTTTGTCTAAGCTGGGGATATTTGAACAGTTTCAGATACGTGGTAAAAAAGTAGGCCTCGACACATCACACCATGAGGTAGTCCCCTTAAATTTATGTCACAAACCGCACAGCTCTGAAGTTCTTTCACAATGAAACATAAGACAACTGATTTTGCATCATGAACAAAGATCTCATGGAGCTACCACGAGAAGTCACACAGTGGACTCTGCTAAGCTTAAAACAGATTGTGACTGGAGATCAAACAGAACAGTGTCAACTACCACAGCCAATCAAATTTCATATTTACCAGTGGACTGTCCAAAAGGCCAGGAGATGACCTTTGGAGTAGTTAATTAGGCATCAACACCCACCTTCCCAACACTGACCTTTAAATAAAATCTAATTTGAGGGAATTCTGCCCAATGCAACATTTTGGGGGTTAAAATGTGGATTAATTTGCGCACAGCTCCAGACTTCCACTAAAATGCTTTCATTCAACATCAGTAACATCTGTCTGAACCCCACCACCTCCAACAACTTCACAATGTCAATTTTTTTTTAGACTGCTCCCACCCGTACTGATGACCAGACAAAAGGCTTGATATCTCAGTTAGTAATAAAGATGGGAATGTTGGAAATCAACTCCACTGGTACAAATACTGCCAGTGGCCAAGAATTGCAAATCCATTGTTGATTATTGGCTGACATGACCAAATCTTTACAGTTTAGGTAAATCTGAACAACATATTCAAATAAATGGCTCATCTATAGGCTGAAAAATCAGCTGGAACAGTTCAACGGCTATGACTTCGCGGTAGATTTGGGGCGGCGATGCCGTTCTGCACACATAATCAGGGTCGTCCGGCATCTGCGCGACGGCTCCTCGGAGCGGCCCGCGGGAAGCTGCCGACTCCTGAGAGAAAAGCCTCCATGAATACCAATTTAGCCCGATGGATTTAGCAGCTCTGACGAGTGCGTCACAGAGGAATTTACTCGAACGCTCCTGCTTTCCATATTAATCACGTGCAGAAGGGAAGTGGGAGCTGTTCAGCAGAGCAGGGAGTGTGTGTACAAATGTGCGTACTAATATGTATGTGTGCGCGCGCAGCGGAGATGGCAGAGAGTTAAAGAGCTTGTGGTGCAGCTCGGTGGCATTAATGAGCACGTCTCTCCTCTTCTGTTTGTTAAAGCGACCTTTGCTGACTGAAGTTCATCTGCACAGATTTATTTTTAAGGCGTTTTATTAACTGCACGCACGCGGTTCCCTGGGCATTCAAATTACGGGTTATTTGTGGTTATGAAGGAGCTTCCAGTTATAAACAGCTTCAAGAAAACTCGACAGACAGCAGCCGATTTACAATAATGATGAAATAAATGACTGACCTCATAAACAAATAGTTTTGTTTTGCCCGTTTTCTGGTCACCGTGTGAGCCCAGCAGAGACGCTAAATGTGCTGAGAAAGGAGCCAATGAGCAGCTTGTCTGACACGCCAGCTTTGTTACTTGCAGAGTATTATTCGGGTTGTGGTGGTTTGTAAAAGCAGGTTTAATTCAAGCATAGGTCTTTGGTGTGGGCACTTTGAGAGTTTGTACCTGAGAAGTCAGTGAAAGTTGTGTTATGAAACCTTGTTTTCACACCATAATTAATTTATTGTGATTAACTTTACTTATAATTAACTTAAACTAAAAAATGTCTTGCTCACAAAGTTGTATGAGTTATTAAAATGATTAAAATTACATTTCTATGTGCTGTTGGGTTTCTTTAATCATAAAAAAGAATAAACCCAGTAAGACAGGGAGTCTTGACAGGCCTACAGCTGAAGTTTAAATTATGCCAAGCTTTAAATAAATATCTTTATTAATTCCACTGATAACCACTTTGGCTTTAAAGCCAAACATTCACTGACCTGTGTGCACATTCCTAATTGTAAATAAATACAGGGGGGGGGAAAGTGTGTTGAGTCAAAAGAGGGGTGCCCAAATACACCATAAGTGTTCATCACGAGTGTTCAGGCTTACTGGAGCTGTGTCCTCGGTTCTTTTTAATCTATATGTTGATGACTTATCAAAGAAGCTGAAAGTGGGTGGATGAATAGCAGCTTTCTAGTGAACCGCATTATGTATGCAGATGATTTTGTGGTCTTTAGTCCTCTTTGCAGTGGTCTCCAGCAGCTCCTTCATATATGCTTTGCTTATGATGTGGAAAATGAGCAGAGCATAAGAGCGCTGTCATGATTAATAGAGCCAAAGAGGAGAAACGGGGGAAAAGATATCCTGAAATTAAACCGTCAGTCTGGAATCTAACTGTCTGCACTAAGATTTAAGACTAAATAAGACTTCGGATCAAATGATGGATGACGAAAAACATGAAGTAGTTACAGAAGAGAACAAGATGATATGGTGCACGTGAGAAGTTTGTTTGCTTGAATCGTTTAAAGGGGAACAATTTATTTGTAGGCTTATTAATTCTAAAAATGAAATTAATGCGGGTTAGCAAATATAAGAAATTGGGGGGAGATTCTGTATTCACTTTAGATTAAACACAGTAGTCCCACCCTTTGCTGTGAGCCCACCCACCTAGTTTGTAAGGATTTACCTGACGTTGTCTTCAGGCTCCGGCTCGCTATCGCTGTCATCAGCTTTCCTCTTCACTCCCCTGCTGTCTGCACTGTCACTGGGACCTGCAGACGACTACCGAGGGTGATTAAACCCCAACACACACACACACACACACACACACACACACACACACACACAAAACAGAAGAAAATGTACAGATGAGACCAAGACCATGGCAGAAAATAATCAGGAACTTAAATTGCACTTCTCTACATTAAAACCCTGACTGGACTACCTGAGCATGAGCAGAAGCACTTTCAAACACAACAGGTTAGCGGTCTTTCCTTTCACACAGCAGCAGTGTTGTAGTGTTTGCATTGAGCTTTAACAGTTCTGCCTGTGCAGACGAAAATCTTCAAATTCTCCCCAAAGAAACAATTTCATCAAACCGGTGTGTCGCTGGAAATAGCAGAATATTTTAAAATTTCCTGAACAAGCTTTATGATCACTGAGCTGTGCTCCACCGCAGTCGGCGTTCGTTCTCGTTATCTGATACAATCTAAAGCGATTGCTTTGCATTTTAATAAAACAAAAAAAAAAAAATTCCTGGACAATGTCCGTTTTAGTTAAACAGGTCTAAGCTGGTAATATCATTGTTTCATTTGAAGAGAACAGATTCTCAGGTCACTAATGTAATACTTTCAAAAATCTCTTATCCAAGTACTAGTATAGTAGTAAATTTGCATCGGTTTTAAAATGTATTATTCGACCAAGAGCAGCAACAAAATCTTTCAAAAGAAAAAAAAAAAAAAGATTGAACTGATCAATATTTCCTGTAGTTCAAATGAAACGTGATTATTGGTTAATCGTTTTAAAAAAGGGTATATAAAAACTGCCTAATACACTGCTATATATATATTTACATAGTAAATGCTGAGCATTATAAGACCTTTCTGCTGACAATGAGTCGACTATATGCATTCACGTCAGGTAAAGCTGCTCCTGCATATACGTGTGTATCGTCTGTGTTTGAAGGACACTGAATCCGCTGCCTTAGCTACAAGCTTTCCTTTTTTTTTTGCCCCCCTGAAGCCTTTGTACTCTTTTCATTCATGTGCTAATGTATGGTCGCCTATTGACAGCCGATAAAATTTAACGCTGCACGACGGCAGGAAATTTACCAACTTGGGAGACACTTTAGAATACAGACGCTGGCGTTTTGTTCAGTTCAGGGCCGTGCGTCTGTTTTTTTTTTTTTTTTTTTTAAACAGGCTGCCATTTTCTCCAAATATAAATGATGGCAGAGAGGAAACACATAAACTGACTGATAGAGCAGCATTTAAATCAAATTAATTTTTAGATTTTGCTGATAGAAGAATCTCTACAGGAAAAAAAAAAAAAAAGCCTTTTCCCAATAACCTAAACAGCAGAATTAAACTCTCCCCCCCCCCCCGAGTCCTTAAGTGGGTGTTTTCCAGCCCCTGCAGGTGTAAACAGACACACACTTGAGAAGAAGAGGAGGAGAGAAGATTGTGAAGAGACCATGAGATTATTCAGGGGATCGAAATGGTGAGGACACAAACTCTCCCGCGTGTCAGTGGTTTGGTTTTCTGTTGGTTATTTATGACTCGACACACTTTAAAACGATGCTGAACACGTAAAAACCAGCACCATAGATAAAAAATTCACAACTCATAGTGTGGTCAACTTAGGCACACAACTCTCAGTGTGACCTCCCACTTATATTCCACTTAAGAGGGGCAACCAATCAGAAGAAAGTTGGGCGTGGAGAAGAGCAAAGACGCTTGTTTCAAAAGAGGATGAACAGAGGGGGCTCCACTGAGGCTCAGTATAAAGGAAATAATGATTACTTGGAAGCATAAATCCTGCACAGCTCGAGTCCAAGAACAAAAAACATGGTGCTGGAAACTAACGCAGCGAGTCAATGTTAACACAGTGATATACATCTGCCAACTTACATTGCCTCCATTCTTCATCATGGCCTTCAAGGATTGAGCGGCATTCTGAGGGGAGAAAAGAAAAGGACTCCATGGCTCATTGCAATAAAATGTCAGGTTTCAAACAAAACAGTACAGGATACAATAATCACATGACTTATGGGTCCGTTTTTCCTGCAATTCTCGACCTCGCAAATGGTGCCACACAGCAGGAGTGACGTCGTATTTACGGGCTGCAGTTTTGGTGTTATTTTGGCCTATTGTGCACCTCTCACTCGTTGTAGCCTTGCACAGGTTGAAGAAACTTCCGTCTTGACTTCTTCTCCTGCTACACGAGCACACATGTGGTGGTTTGGTCTGAGTGGCGACACCCATCACTCATAGAGTAATGCAAAGAGTACTCGCGCCCTCAGTGTTGGTATAAAAGGCACAGACCCGAGGTCTGATTGTGCCCAACAAAACCAATACTGAGTGTAACGGACCTCTATGAAAAACACAATGCTGGATATGACCACACCAAGTATGGATTGCTGGTCCAGCTCAGTGGTAACTCGTATTTCTGAGAAAATCTCAGAATGACAGATCACGACAACATTATGCAAGAATCAGTAAGAGTTTTGCCAAACTGTGACCATCAGTGCTTAAAGATTTTACACAAAACAAAACCAATCTGATAGAAACAGCCAGCTTTACCATGTTTGACTGCATCCTCATGTCACAGGCCTGGTGCCGAGCATTCTGGACAGCCTCGGGTCGGTCTCTTCTCCCCAGGGCATGAGGGGCAAACTGACCCGTGGTCAGGTAGGCCGGGCCCTGCTGCTCCGCCTGCAGAAACATGGACAGAATATCTCAACTCCAGCCCATAACTGTAAGAATGCAACTATGACAACTCAAAAATAAAACAGCATGTGTAGTTTCAAATACTTTTAGGGAACATCAGGATGAGTGGAAATGCTAAGAGCATTCCTGACCATGACTGATCAGGAACGTGGCATGCCATAAGTAAAATAGAAACACTGTCACACTTTGACTTCTACTCTAGGCTTTGTTTTTGGGTGAAGTCGAATCACACTGATTAAATCAGCTTCATTTTAATTGCATGCTGTGTTTATAGCTTTATAGTGTCTTCAGTAACCATGAAAATGAGACTGATATAAACTTCTCCATCTGAGTTCAACTCGAACTAGAAAAGTATTTTTAAGTGATATCTGCTGATTAGGCAGAAAATGACACATTAGGTTCTCTGCACCTTCGGGGGTGACTCTGCATTGAAAATAAAGGCTAAACATTAGCAGCAGAAACACCTGAAAAGTTTACTTGATGGCACAACAAAGATCCTATATAGTAAATTTAAACTATAAAGCCAAAATATCAGCATCATTTTCATCATACTCACTTTCATTCTTTTTCTTTTCTCTTTGTTTCTTCTCTTAAAGTTTTCCTAAAGAAAGAAGATGACATCGTGAACGATAAAATAGATTCATAAAGAGCAGAAATACTCGAACATTTTCTCGTCTTCATCTCAGGTCTAAAAGACTAAATCTGAGGAGAGAAAGTTGTGAAAATCACCTCATCCTCTTTGCGTTTCTTGAAGATGTTGTCCTCAGCAACGCCCACAGCCTGCATGATCATCTCAACTCGCTCCAGGTTGACGTATCCGTTCTGTGTCAGGTAGCCCTGCAGAAGCACGTATGCACAGGGTGACTCTACACATTAAGTGCAATTGTTCAAAAACAATGATACCTATATCTATATATAACAATGATATCATTTTTCTTCCAGCGTTGGTTAAAACATTTGAAAACAAACAAACAGAAAAACCCTGGACCCTGCTGCCTGCAGAGCTCAGATAAATGATGACACTCACTCCAGTTTTGTGAACAACATCTTTGTAGATCCTGACCAGTCGATCTATCGCTCCCTCTCTGGGGGAAACAAACAAAACCATGAGCCACAGATGCAAACATAAGCTCCTCAACTTTTGTTTCATTAATAGGGATGAAAGACTGAACATACAAATCTCAAATCTTTTTTATACAACAGGGAAAAAAACAAACAAAAAAAAAAAAACACCTTCTGTATATTGCACAAACAAATAACAGCATAAAAAGCTTGAAAACTATACGAGTATGAAAAACACGATAAAGAAAATAATAATAGAGTTACAGTGGATACAGCACTTAATATAACATTTCTGACAGTTGATTAGCTATGAGATGAACTTGTGGCTTTGTAATTAGAACCAATAATAAATAAATAAATACATAAATACTCTCCAGGACATTTGTTAATTTTAATTATATTCATTTTAATTGTTTACATTTTTATATTTAAATTTATTAAATAATTATTATTAAATGTAATTATTATTACATTTTTATTTATTTCACCAAATCTATTATTTAAATCACCTGATTTTTTATATTTATTTGAACTGTATTATTTTTTTATTTTTTTATTAAGTGAAAAAACATGGATGATTCTAATAAGCTCAGGAATAAATACATAAAAATCTATTCACCCGATTAAAGTCTGGGAGGAGACAGAAATGCCTTTTTGGGGTCGAGTCAGAAAGGACAGATTTAAAAAAATAAATAAATAAATAAGCTACCTGCTGTGGCCTTGTCCCATGAATAACAAATGAAAAGTAGTTTTACTCCTCAACCATGTGCATTTTACTTTTTGTGCTTTTTGTTTTCTTTCATTTTCTTCATTTGGTTTCATTTTGGGGTCTTTTTATATTTATATTATGTGTTTTGTTTCATTTGAGTTTCGTTCATTATGTTTCTTTTTTGGACATTTTTTAAAAAGTTGTTGGTGTTTTTTCCCCCCATTTTTCTGTGAATTTGTGGCTTATTGTAACCCAATCATTCAATAAGTCACCCTACTGTTTTCTCTGATTCCCCTTTTACATCATGGTGAGTAACTGTATGTACATTCTGGGTATTATAAAAGTAAACTTATGACAGCGCTTCGTAATAAGTTCTTGAATAACCTTTCACTGCAGACACCCCTGTTACCACTTCCTGAATTGACACCACATTTAAACAGCGTGTTTCAGATTGATAGTCCCTGATGAAAGAACTGTATAAAGCAGTTTTGGGACGATGAACTGACGCTCACCTGATTTCTAAGGACGGAAGATGTGGCAGGAAGTCATTTCCAACAAAGAAACACATAAAGACCCAGTCATCTACACTCCTCTCAAAGTCGAAGGGAAAAGGCAGGCTGGCCATGGTCAACTCTCTGGCCAGGTACTAAAGAAAACATGAGAATTAATGAAGATGATTGAGAAGGTCATTTTATCAATGAAGCAACACTTCAGCTCCTGTTTTCATGTTCAAATGCTGTGCATAACAGATAGAGGCAGAACATTCCTCTGCAGCCCGTCTTTGATTACTTCTGAGAAAAAAAGAAAAGCTGATGATTCAAAGGAAATGTTCAAGGTAAGGCTGAAATCTTACAGCGAAGCTGACCTGAACACTGAACAGAATATATTAAACACATGTAACGAATCCTCAAAACATTATTTCATATTCTTACTCTTCCTCAAAATAGTTTCAGAGGTGCCCGAGGTTAGGAACCATCATTTTAAGCACCACAAAGGCAACACACTGTGTTTTGTTTCTGTAAAACTCATTGAAGTTGGATTGCACAAATTTGATCGTTCTAGATCGATTTCATGTTTGTGAACAAAAGGTGAGATTTTGACCCTAAAATAAACAACTAAAAAGAAAGAAAGCTGATCGAAGTGAGTTTGAGTGACTGACCTCCCGCAGAACACACAGTCTGATGAATATGAACTCCTGCTCAGCCGCCGGCATCGTGTTTGCAAACTCATCATGCTGTAAAACAGACATAGGTTCAGTCCGCTGACAGAGTTTATACTGCGCACTTTAAATGGCAAATGTCAGCAATGGGACATCAAACATCAATTATTTTTCAGCAGTATTTTTTGAGCCAGAATTGACCAAAAGGTGGAGTCCTAAGTTATTATGTAACACTAGCTGGCTTGGTTAGAAAGCTCCACCCGTAAACTGTGCAGGCGTAATAAAGATACAGAAACATGCTAATTGCATAATAACAGACTGATAAAATGTTAAAACTTCATTCAGCAAAACCAAACCACAAACTTCTAGGTCAGCGCGATAGTACAACTATCAGGTAATTTTACTAAAATGCTCCAAAAAGCACCACAAACATGGTCGAGAGGTGGTTCCAGTTAAAATTCCTGTAGGACAAGAAACATGGCCCATTTAAACAGCTCCTACACTGAAACCATTCACAGCTCATTTTGCAATGTGCACAAACAAATGTTCCAGTCAAAGACTTTCACTCAAATCGTGGATCTTCAAACTACGCTTTAAAGCTTTGTTTTTTCAGACAGCAGTGCTAACAGGGACGTAAACTTCAGAGTCGTGTTCCTCACCTGCCCCTGCTTCTCTCTGGGCATCCCCTGACAGTCCTTGATCTCGTGGCCAGTCTGTCCGCAGAGACCGCAAGGTCGCGGTTTGTTGGGTTTAAACTCCTCTCTGATGATCGTGAAGTTTGGCTCGTGAGTGGCCAGGCCCAGCATGATCAGGTCAGCTGACATGCAACGAAAACACATGATCAAACTACTTGGTTAAAATATAAATTAGTCATTCAGACAGCAACACAAGATCTCTTGAATATGCTGGGTCAGAGGAGGTAAATGGCTTCTATTAAGAGCACTTATCCTGACTTTAAGAGGGCGGATCTGAAGGCTTACCGTCAGCTCCACACAGGCAGTGATGTGTGTTGGGGTCATGGTTGGGCTGAGCTGCAAGAGTCGACCATAAACATCGAGTCAACAGAAGATCAGACAGAGTGTGTGTGTGTGTGGTGAAGGCTCGCACTTGATGTTTGGTCATCAAAGGTCACCTATCAAATTTGACTTCAAGATAAAAGAGTCAACCTGATAATCAACAGCACTTTAACTTTGAACTGTGAATCTGTCACTACAGTTCAGAGTACTTCACATCAGAAGCATCCCATATTTTCAGTTTTTCCATTTATCATTCTGAAGTGCAGCTGCATTCAAGGGGAATTACTGTGCTTTTTTCATTTCTTCTATCACAAACACGGTCTTACATAAAAAATGGCTTCAAGGATTCAAACAATGAGGTCAACGTATGTCAAAGCTCAGCTTCAGACTGCTGCAATCTATCCTGCTGCTGACGAGATGAGACATCCCTAATATGGTCATCTCAGGCACAAACCTTCAGTTTGGGAGCGACAGCCAATCAGAACAAAGTTGGCTTAAAGATAGAGGACCTAAAACACTGAGGCACTACACCAAGACCCAGTGAAAGACGAAGATTATTTTGAACATTAAGTATTGCAAAGCTTCTTCATTAAAGCCAACCATAAAAATATGGAGGTGAAATAATCATAAAAGGTCCCTTTAATTAAATCATTGGAATTGCTCTGAGTGTTAATGCATGTACCTCTCTGTCTCCTGATGAAGTCCATAATCTTGTGTTCACCTTCACCTGGGACGCTGGCATCAGACAGGAAGACCTGGATAACAGAGAAACTGAAGATTAGTGCCTGAAAATGCAAAATACCAAGAGCTGAAAACTACAAAAAAAGAGGAACGTAAGGATGATTAAACTGAGTCATTTTATTTCATAAAAGAAATAGTTGTGGGCAGGTAACATCTGGCCATAAATTAGACTCACAACAATATTCTTCCATCCTGGATCGTTGGTGAGTCTTTCGGCCACATAATATCGCAGACAGTGTGCCAGGTTGTCCATGAACTCTGTTCCCTGCAGAGAAAAGTCACTGAATCATCCATTCAAGTACAAATCCTGTAACTACGTTGTTACAAGTAAATAAAAGTTAGGCAAGATTTCACTGGATGGAGTAAACTTACTGGGGTGATACAGTTGCTGTCAAACCTTTCTTTAATCTCCTCCGGAGGAAGATAACCTCCTGTAGACGGAAAAAAAAAAATCTCAATATTATACTGAGAAGAAACTAGAGGGCGGAGTTACCCCCATGTGGCTGTATTCCCTATCCAAGCTGGACAGAGAGAGAAACAGGGGGAAAAAAAAAATCAGCAGACTTTTACACTGAGCTGAAATTGATCCAACCGGGTTTAAAAACAAACAAACAAAAAACCAGGATGTTGGTTTTTTTCCAGATTTAATGCTTTAAACTCTTTTTGAGAGTTTCAATCTTCCTCCTAGAGAAAATCACCAGGAATGTATTAAATACACATTTGTTTTATAAATGTCCAAAAATATTTTTCAACTGGAATGTTTAATAAATCTTTTCATACTTAAAAAAATCAATCAATTTGCATATGCAAGTTTAATTTTTATCATGTTTGGTATATCTGCCTATTTTTTTGCAATTTGTTTAAAAATCAGTTAATTTAGGTTTTTTTTGGGAAAAAATACACACAGATGATGTACAGCCCTCAAAAACCCCATGCATCAAATTTGACGCACTTAACATTACAGTGTTTTGAATATCACATTAAAATATATTGCCCATATTTTCAGTCCAGCAGTCAAAGAGGCAAATAAAACACACCTTTCTGGATGACCTCCTCTCTCACGCGACTCTTCTCCTCCACCAACTCGACCCCTTCTTTGGAGGCACGAAACCGTCGAGAGCGCTGCTGGTTCATTTTGGCACGTGGAGCCTGGGCAGAGTTAACTTTAGTTTACATCAAAGCTACTGTCAGATCGGCATAACACTGAAAACAAGTTAACTTCACACACAGTAAAACTTGTGAATGCTCATCAGTGAAAAAAACTGCACGTTTCTGTTAACGGCAGCAGCTTACCACTCCGTCGATTGCCATGTAGAGAACTCTCCTCGGCCGCACGATATTAAACAGGCGGTCAATGTACTCGAAGATGGCGACCATCATTTCATCCTCGTTTTTGGGAGCCGGTCTGTGGAGGAAGAGACAAAGTGAAGACTTGGTAATGCTTCATTTATGAACTTTTATATATGTATAAATTTGTATAAATATTTCAAATTTAGAAAAAGACTGTTTCAATGAAATTATTGACTTCCAAATAAATTACACTGGAAACAAAAACCTCACAGGGAGTATGTTTCTGTTATATCAGAAATGAACTGAGCTGTAAACACAGAAGATCGGTCTTCTATGTCCAGATTAAACTGAGAACGGTTCCTACTTGTCTTCTGGATGCGTGCAGGGGTGAATGATCCCATTCATGTCCAAGTACAAATTGTCAAATTCCACCTCATTGGGGTTTGGCTTTGTTGTATCAACAGGAATACGAACTCCATTACACTCCTTCCCCTGTTAACATGAAAGAAAACAAAAAAAAACAAAAACTTTTTTGCATCAGAGCTGCAACTCTGGACAAAAATACATCTTCAGCTGTTGTGAGCTGCACTCACACAGAACCTAGTGACATTTCTACAGACATGTATGTCAGGTTACAGCACAGATTTCTGTGTGATTTGTAGGATATGTATGCTGCAGACAGTTTTTTACTTTTGTATGCAATGTTTATGGCAAATAGCTTGTTAGTGCAAAAAAATGCCTAGGATATATAACATTTATTTGCAGATTCAGCTAAAGTCGTGGGAACAAATGATCTGTTTTTGTAACAGGCTGCAGTAACAAACAGCATACAGATACAATTCAAAATTGGATCTATGCTTAATTGTCCATTATGTGTAGAAAACACTGGTCCATCCCTCGACTTAGGTTCCTTCTATGCTCGACTGCTTCATAGTCTTAACAAAGAAAAAAATAAAATGTTCAGGTACAAGGACTGAATTGAAAACAAAGTGCAAAAGCAGCCAATGTCCAAAGATAAACCTTGAAAGACTTCAAAAAACCTAGAGAACAGCTGCTCAAGAGCACTTTTAAAGAAACTCTGGCTTCCTGGCAACAAAACATAAAGAAACGAGGAGTGGCTCAACACATTTGCACAGTACTGTTTAACAGCAGACCAGTAAAATAATTATAGCTATTGTTAATTTTAACAAAACAAAAACAACGAATCCAAACACTTTCTGTGTTTGCTGTCAGGTTAAAGTTCCGCGTGCGTTTCAAACATTCACACAGCAGCAGTGTTGTTTACGGTGTCACGTGTAAGTAAACACAGACTGCACGAGCTTTGATTTATCGTCCCCACTCTCGCCAAAACATTTCACATTGCCGTAGTAACTTCACCCGCTGTGTGCAGCGATTAAAACGCAGTCAAATGCGCGAGAACAGTGTTAAAAAGCTTCGCGATAATGTTCCTCGGACAGGCTGCTAGCTTTCAAAGCTAACCACTCACCTTTTCCTCCACACAGTGCACAATAATTGATGGATATTTTCGGCTGAGCCAACGGAAAAACGCCGGAACTCCCATCTCCGGTAAACAGTCGTTTCTATTTCAACGGTTAAAATACGAACAAGTAGGCAATGATTAAAACAGCTTAATTAAAACAAGATCTTAACTGTCGATGCGTTGGCTACATGCTACTGGCCGTAGCCATTGTGTACCTTTTCCGGTTTATGTCGAATATTTCCGGAGCACCCTGAAGTGTCTCGCAACTCCACAGCGACCCCATAGGTCGGAGACGGTACTGCAGGCGTCCAACGGTCCTGATAATGGAAACAACTGATCCACCAGGATTGTAAATTAATGAATTAATAAAATAAATATTTATTTCTGGACTATATTCACCACTTATGTAAGCGGAATATAATGTTGAAAACTGGGATCTATATTTCCTCCTTAATACTTTATTTTTGTTATTAGGGATATTAATATGCAGGTATTGTTAAATTAACATGAGTATAAATCAACTGCTGAACGATCTTTGCTTCCTGAGAAAGTCTCTGAAGCTTGTCAGCGTTCATATTTTCTCTAATGCAGTCAATGAATTAATAATTTACTTTAAAACTTTTTTAGCACACAGAAAATGACAAATAAACAACTTTAAGAAACACATTTAATAATTTCTAATATTTCAAAATAAAACATTTAGTTTTGTTCAGTTATCTGTTTTATCTGTTAAATGTGTTTATTGTGTATATTTCACAGTACAAATACATCATCAGATGTGCAATGTAAAATGTTATAATGTTATTTGTTGTGCATTTGTATTAATGGTTGTGTTTATTTATGATTTGGAGATTAAATAAAATAAGACATGCTTAAATTGATCATGCTGAAAATCTAACATTTTGTACAACAAGTTTTAATAATGACATCCTATGTTTTTATTGATACCTTACAAGACACTGATAAACTCTTATATGACGGAGTTTATGGATGGTTTAAGGATATCAATAAAATCTTTTTAAATTTATATTTAAACATTCACTATAAATTTAAACATGTGTACCAACATAAAAATGAAGGAAAACCACAGCCACAAAATACATTACAAATATGACTCATATTTAATTTCTAATGTAAAGTTTAAGACACCGAGCAAGCTATTTGTGACTTATATGTAAATTTATGCATTTTGATACTGCAAATACTACTCTATTATTATTGTCACATATTATGAATTTTAATTTTAATATTGTTATAAACATGTACTACAGCGGTATGTGCTCTGTCACTCAGTGTTTTTGTTTAAATAAAATATTACATAATAATAATAATAATAATCACTTCTATAGTTGAGTTTTCATGTTAAAAGTGGGGACTGAAATGAAAACAGTGCTTTGAAGAAACCACCAAAAGCCAACAGGTGTGTGAGAGGTGTGATCCTCGCAGACTCTCACTCGTGTCCATATTCCCTATAATTGCGTTGTGGTTGATCTTACATGATGTTCCTTTAATGGGGACTCTCTGAACAGATGCCCTCTCGCTTCCCAGCCCTGCAGCAGCACATTTAAGGTGAATTAGATTTTTTTTCCCTCCCTCCTCTCTTCACTGGTTCATGCAGCGGGGGAAAGGGGCCATTAGCCTCCCCTCTTCAGGCAAGGCGGGTCTGACATCAACACTGCAGTATTATTACTGCAAAGAGCCGCTGATGGAAAACACTTGGCCTGCTCCGACGAGCCATTTCCATAAACATTTACGCTGGAGCTGCAGGTAATAGGACGGAGGCGTCGTTTTAGTGTTTGTGGAGAGAAATGGAGAAGATAAAGTGAAATCTGATGCAAATGGCAGATGTGAAAGCGCACGGAGGTGCAGCTCGGGAGTATGACACAAGAATACATTCCGGCACCTGCACACGATGACTTGCTGAATTCATGGAAAAATGGTCGCTCATTCTGGGCTTTGACTGATTTCCATAAAGTTTTTCTGTTGAGATAAAGTGGGAATTTTGGTTTATCAAAACAATCTCACAGCAGAAGTTTTAGTTTAAGCATTTCAGAAGTTAAAAAACATGTTTCATTCGAAGAGCTGGAAAAAATGGAAACGTGAAGGTTCAGTCTTTATCTCATCTCTCTGTGAGCTGATTGTTCAGGGGATTCTCTGGATTGGTATTCCACACGCATGCAGGCGACTGAAAGAGGGAGAGCGCCCTCACCTGGTGGATCAATACCATCATCACCAGCCCGGGTTATCTGGATATCACATCTAGATGAAATTCGACTTGATTTAAAAACCTGTATGTGTCCATGGACAGTAAATTTAATCAAGCTGTTTATACTACAGGTTCAACAGTACAGAGTCTATATCCTAATGCATGTTTTTTTTTGTTTTTTTTTAAAAAAGGGCATATATAATTATTTTTTCCAGTCTTTTCTTTTGGAGCTTCACAGTAGGGTTCAGCTTTACTTTGTCTTATTCCAGCTGTTCTAGAGGAACAGCTGCTGCTAAATCTCAGAGAGTCTGACAGAGGAGGTCTGGGACATGAAAACGTCTGATCCAATCTGGACTAATTTAAACTTTTGAGACACAGAGAGGAGATCCAGGGTGGACGACCAGGCTGGAGAGATCACATGTTAGGTAAAAAGGTAAAAAGTCCACATATAATTATTTACCTTTGTTCAACATCTTTTTTTTTCTTTTCTACATCATATTAAAATCGGAAATTCTACTGTATAACTTATTCTACATCTCCAAATGTAGTCATTAAGAGCTATAAAACTGTACAGTCAAAACAGTTTTATGGATGCCAGTGAATGAAATTAGCTTATTATAAGCCAAGAGTGCAGTTGGAAAAACTCCACTGAATATTCACAACTGTACTTCCACCTAATCAAAATGGTAAATAAGAGAGTAAACAACAAGGCAGTGGGAAATTATGTTATGAGTCACTTCTAAAAATCTCAGCTGCAAGTAATTTAAGCAACAGAAACGAAGCAAAAACAATCCTGCATCCGTTTTAGTTGTAGCTGTAAATAGCAGGTGTGTTCTGTAACCTGAGGCCAGATGGGTTTTTATGCATTGCTGTCACAGGAAGAGTGTAAGCTAGATTGCAGATGTCCCCTAAACGTGTCACACGAAGGCACTCACCAAGATACTGTTTTAAAGAGAGGGCAGCTATAAGTATCACTCTGTTTTAATATTCTCCATTCCTGACTGCTTTGGAAATGTTTGAACCGAGGACAGGATAAACTTGAGCAAAGCCCCACAGATCTCACTATCTGCTGTTTATGAGCAGGAGGAGGTGCAAAAGACAGGCGCTGATGTGATGAACCAGACCGAAGCCCTGCACAGAGAATTTGAACTGTTTGCTCCAGGCTGCAGATACTGAACACGAAGAGTAAAATGTGGCAGGACAAAAAACTCCTTTATTTTCTATGCAATAGTGTTTTGTTTTGTTTTTTTAAATCAATTTGTGATAGCTGTACCTTTTTTTAAAATTATACTGAGGATTATATCTTATCAGTTTTTTGGATGTGGATTTAATTTTCTGTATTTGTTATGTAGTGTTTTTCTTCTTTTTATATTGTTGATGGATTTCATGAGAGCATATCTGCAAACCAAATTTCCCAGTACAGCTATTAAACTGACTGAACTGAACTGAGTGAAGTTCATCAGTGGGAACCAAAGACAAAAAAATGTGTGAAATTAAATAAAACTTTGTGAGAACAAGTTTATGGCAGATTAATGAAAGTTGGAAAAATACCTGTTTGGCAGTTCTCATCTGAGACAGTTTGAGCGTCATTCAGACAAGTGTGTTTCTATTTAATTCTATTTTATTTTATTTGTATAGCACCAAATCACAACAACAGTGAACAAGTTATTGTTATTTGGTGCAGATTATTGTAAGGTGAACATCATACAGTAATGCAAACAGTTGATCCCCTATGAGTAAGCACTTGGTGACAGTGAGAAGGAAAAACTCCCTTTTAACAGGAAGAAATCCCCAGGAGAACCAGGCTCAGCGAGGGGCCACGACTGGCTGGGGGTGAGGGGAGAAAGTCAGGTCAAGAGACGCGCTTTAACATTTGCAAGGAACGTGAGTACAAATCAAAGAGATGTTTGTGACAGAGAAACAAACTTTTAACAACAAATATGAGAGAAAATCACAGTTGTCAGTTAATTTTGCACAAAAACAGCTGATGATTAAAAGTAAAATGTCCTTCAAAGAGCTATGTCTTACTTCTATAAGCTGAATACATTTCAGAGCCTGTACTTTTGTTTTATTTAGGTAAAGGAGTTGGAACAGTACTTCAGTGCTTCAGAGCTTTTCTAACACAAGTATCTGCAGCTGCACTCGAGTGAAGAATGTGTGTCCTTTTGCCAAACAAACGCGTGTTTGTATATGTGAATTTCACTTTCATTCTTTAACTTTTGATTATGACATTACATTATTATATTATCATGCTACATGGTACATGTATAAACTGGGCTAGAGGCAGCTAACATGAAAAACTTGAAGGATGAATTCAAACCAACTTCGAGACTAATTTCATTCATATGTTTAGACAAGCCCTGATGTATTTGGTGTAAAATACTGTTCTCACCAGAGCTCCCCAGGTCCAGAGCTTTATGGGCTCAAAATGTGGTCATAAATATTTTGTACTTGTAAAAAAGATTTGTATGTGTAAAAAAGATTTGTGTGTGCGTAAAAAAGATTTGTATGTGTAAAAAAGATTTGTGTGTGCGTAAAAAAGATTTGTATGTGTAAAAAAGATTTGTGTGTGCGTAAAAAAGATTTGTATGTGTAAAAAAGATTTGTATGTGTAAAAAAAGATTTGTGTGTGCGTAAAAAAGATTTGTATGTGTAAAAAGAATTTGTGTGTGTGTAAAAAAGATTTGTATGTGTAAAAAAGATTTGTGTGTGCGTAAAAAAGATTTGTGTGTGGACTTAGCCCAAAAAAACCCCTGCAAGTTACAAGTACAAATTTTGACCCTATTTTTCTTCCTTTCATCTGATTGGTCAATGTCATGTCAATCACAAATGTAACAATCCAATCAGAGAACAGATGGGTTTGGCTGTCGGAGGGGGGCTTTTTTGAACTGCAGGTCCTTGAAGGGTAATACAGTTTGAAGCTGGAGGATCTCTATATAAATATCCGATAGCAGCTAGGTCCCCTAACTTTCAGCAGCTGTTGAAAGGATAAAGTTGTGCAATATCAGTGGTTAGAAATACCATTATTACTTTAGGATTAGTTTAACACAAAGTCAGGGCTGACCCGGGACCATTGCTGTGAGTCACAGTGCGCAGCATAAAAGTCCTTTCACATCAGACGCAGGATGTGCTGCTAATGCTAACTGCTAACTAAAAGCAAAGGATCCAGAATTTGTTGCGCTGGCTGCTGGGCTCTGTGGGTTTTTGCAGCAGCTCTACCTGTACTAGATGCACCTGCTCCTTGTCTTTTCTATCTCTGACTTTATGTCCCCTACAAGAGTTTCTGTTTTTTTTGCTGGTTCTTCAAATGTTCAATAAAAACATGTATGCTAATTCATAACGAAGAAAGCTTTGTAATGAAGACTGTCATTTCCAAAACACTGCCCGCCCCCACCCCGCGGTCCGCAGCGCTGTTGAAAAGGCTGTGGAAGTCCCTATATTAAACACGTAGACCTGTGACACAAAAATCACCAAACTCGGACGACCACAGACTGTTTTCCTTCGTGGTGATGAAGGAAAACGCTGGGTTGGCATGTAAAAGGGCATTTATTCCCTTCAAAGACCTGCAGTTCAAAAAAAGCGCCCTTCCGACAGCCAAACCCATCTGTTCTCTGATTGGATTGTTACATTTGTGATTGACATGACATTGACCAATCAGATGAAAGGAAGAAAAATAGGGTCAAAATTCGTACTTGTAACTTGCAGGGGTTTTTTTGGGCTAAGTCCACACACAAATCTTTTTTACACATACAAATCTTTTTTACACACACACAAATTCTTTTTACACATACAAATCTTTTTTAGGCACACACAAATCTTTTTTACACATACAAATCTTTTTTACGCACACACAAATTCTTTTTACACATACAAATCTCTTTTACGCACACACAAATCTTTTTTACACATACAAATCTTTTTTACAAGTACAAAATATTTAAGACCACATTTTGAGCCCATAGAGCTTTTGTCTGATGTGGTGGTTTAAATTTTCTGCTAAAAAACGAAGTAAATTATCAAAAAGATAAAAGATAAACTACTGAAATTTACCACAAACAGTTGCAAAGAGACACAAAAAGAAAACACAGGAAGAAAATCAACTAAAAAGAGATGAATAGAGGAATAAAGATGTAAAATCACTGCAAACAGAGGCAATAAAATGATGTCTACTTACAAACTTACCAAAACACAAGAGACTTTAAAGAGACCATGAGCTACACAAGACTTCAGCGCGATGCAAAGTAACTAAAAAGAGACATAAAAGGAGCAAAGAGATGCAAACAGATCACAAAATCATTTCCACACCAGCACTGGAGTTGTGGACTTCTGATGGAGGTGTACATATGAATCCAAATATCCAATAGTTCATGTTTAAAAATAGACAAATACGAAGAAATCACCAATAAAGGCAAAAAATATCACTCAAGGAGATGGGGAATGAAAGGAAAATGCAAAATGATGAAAATAAAATAGAAAAAAACAGAGATTGGAACACAAAGGGCTATTACAAGATCTCAAAAAGACACAAGGAGGTTAAAAAGAGCTATAAAAGTAATTTTTAAGACAAAATAATTACAGAATCATAGAAGAACCACTTTTAGGTTGAAAATGGATAAGAAGATTCAGAAAACCAGGCGAACACACAAAAACAAAGACACTAAAACTGTTCACAGTAGTTTGTGTGGTTTTCAGACCAGGTGTCTGTGTTTTTTCCACAACTCCCTGCTGGCACCTCGATTCATTACCAAAGCCTAAAATGATTTCTGAAGCTGTGTTAACACCTTAAGCACAGACTTTATTTTAGAACAATCATTCAAAGACAAAATACAAACAGCTAAAGTGATCACACCACACAAGACCTCTGTTCGTTTAGACTGGAACTATCCACACTCAGAGTCTGAGGCACACGTCACAATCAGCAGTGTCTGAGCATGAACTTCACACCAGGTTGCTGTAGGTCCTACTTACGTATTCAAATGTCATTTTATCTCCTTCAGCCTCTGCTTTCAGAGTCTGATCCAGAAGCTGATTTGTGTTTTCATGTGTTAAATTCACACTTTCACACTCAAGCACAGGGAGCACTGCACACATGAGATATCATCTGATAAACAGAAGCTTAATAAAGGCGCGATAAAAAAAAAAAAAAAAAAAAAGGTCTGTTGTGCTGGTCTATTTGTACTGTAGCTTTGGTCTAACAAAGACACTGGCTAAACATGTTAGTGCGCCTTTGATTAGCTGATCCTTTAGCCTACTCATGAAAAGCTCAGCAGGAATTCACATCGTACAACGGAGCAATTTGTGTCTCCAAGGTTGTGATGTGTCCTCCATGGCTCGCACACTTCTTCATATCTGAGCCTCTTTGAGTCTGTTTCTGCCCATTGTGCTGCAGGAATAAAGACCTGCCGGGTTTCCGTTTTTCCTCTCCTCTGAAGCGCTCACAGGCAGCTTTCTGCATCTTATTTCCTCCTCTTTTAGTGGAATTTTTACTTATTTGTTTGCCTGTTACGGTCATCGGTGGGAAGAACGTTTGAGTTCTTGTACTGCATGGAAATGTTTCATTATTTTTATAGTGAAGATTGTCATAAACAGCCAAAAGTCCGTCTCCAGTTATTTAAAAATACAGCCACCAGAATTTTAAAGGAATGACTACATCATTCCCATCCCTGCTACCTTTGAGATATAAAAATCTGAACTTCTGTTAAAGCCTGCTTCCTCTTGGCTCCGCCCCACATATGGATTTAGAACTCACAACACATCAACAAAGGCACAGCCTGCTTTCCTCAGGTTAGACCCTGCTCGTAACGGTTCCATTAGGGGCCATCGTACACTGTAAAACAAACAACACAAATGAAGTTGACATGAAGCGATGATGAGCTGGTCCTGATGTTTCTGAACAGGAAAAGGAAGAAACTGGATTTCAGATTTAGAGGTTAGAATTTACTTTAAAAAACGAAGAAGGGAGGGCCGGAAAAATGAATGCGGGGAACATAACAAGGTGGACATGTAAGATGGATGTCGAGTCCGTAGCTTAAAAGTGAATGGCCAGAAGGGGGCGACAGAAACATTTGATTGTAAAGAAGTCTATGGGAAAACTATGGAAGCCCGTTTCTGCCACAACACCCCCCCCCCCCCACCCCCCCCCCCAAAAAAAAAACAAAAAAAACAAAAAAACAAGTATACATAACTCGAAATTTCTAAACTCGAAATTTGGAGAAACATAACTCGAAATTTCGAGTTACTTTTCTCAAAATTTTGAGTTAACAAATCGAAATTTCGAGTTAGCACTGCCAATCAGTAATCTACGTGAATGAGGTCACTTTCTTGTTACCCGGAAGCATATGGCGCAGAGTAACGCACACTCAAAACCGGATCGCAACAAATTGGCGCTTTCGCGAGTACGTTTGCTGATAGTAACGCCATTTGATTTAGCTAATAACACAAGTATTTCATCATTTTTGAAGCCACGCTGAAAGTACTCAGCAATCCTTGCATTCATGACTGGATGTAATATCGGTAGCTTAGCTGTAGCATTTGTACCTGAGGGCTTCAGCTTCCGGGTAACAAGGAAATGACGTCATTCACGTAGATTACTGACTGGCAGCGGTAACTCGAAATTTCGAGTTGCTTTTCTCAAAATTTTGAGTTAATAAGTCGAAATTTTGAGAAAATGCCTCGAAATTTCGAGTTATGGATCCTTTTTCTTTTTTCTAAGTGGCGGAAACAGGCTTCCATAGAAAACAGTCTTCTATGACCTCGGTAAAAATTTCCTGATGAGTTTATGGGTCAAATTACAAGTTTCAGATCACAGAGAGTAAAACATGATGCTCATTGGACTCAGAGAGGAGGATAATTACTGTATGTTCATTGGCTACCAACCCATGATTGATGTGCGTGGCGTCCCTCAGTTGGCCAGTCAGATTCACCCCACACTTGTGACTTCAGATTTTAGAAAGGTAAGAACTTCATCTTCACAGCAAGACTTCACAAACCAATCGGTGACCCTCCAGCGTCGTGAATGTTGACATCTTTGGTGTCTGTCTCCTTCTGTGGCCAGCTTATTATCCCATCTATGGGTGGACTGGATCTCACGCCTACCATTGAGCTGGTTTCTCAGCACCTATCTTATCCTCTGGAGGCATTTGGCTGTGACTGACTTTCCCTGGCCTGTGGGATACCCAGCTGTGCGTATCCCCTGTAATCCCTTTCTCTGTCAGTTTGGTCACACTTGTCCACGTCGTAAAACGCCCTGATGTCCTTACTGTAAGAAAGACAAAACAAGGTCACAGGGAAAGATCAAGAGTCAGTCGTGTGACACTTGCTGCTGAAAGTTTCTTACATAATCCTGATTTTGACTGTGGGTGCAGTTGGTCTGCGTGGTTTAACGGTTTGCCCCATAATCTTTCCACTGAGTGTCTGATTATACCACTTAATACACTGATAAGTGTTTATTATAAAGGAATATGTGAGTGCATTTCATCCTTTGGGAACCATTAATGTCTGTTAAGAAATTAACGCCAGTCGAGATGTTTCAGTCAGCAGAGCAGCAGTGCCGCGTGAGCGCCAGCCCACTAACATGGTTTAAAACTCACATGTTAATGAGGGGTTCCGAATGCCTGCCAGCACAACCCCACTCTGAAAATTTTGGGTCATTTATCTGCTAATGTATTTGTTTATTTATTCCTTTGTATATCTGTTTGTTTACTCGTGTTATTAAATGAGTTAAAATGTCCTTGAGCTCCATTATGGCCATCCCAGGTCGTGCTGATGGAGCAGCAGCAGCAGCAGCAGCGGGTCTGTGACTCTGGTGGGCTCCAGCGCTCTCACAGTCCGCACACCCAAACAGTCACAGGATCAGTGGTGAATCTACTCACGGCAGCTAATTGAAAAGGCCGCTCCGCCGCTCTGAAATGCTCTTGGCAGAGGTAAAGCGGTTTAATTGAGCTAAATTTGTCTCAATTAAGGCACTCACTTAAAAGCAAGAGACGGCCCTGGCAGCAAGCCTGGTGAGATGCAATGGTGAGGGGTCCTTACCTGCACATTAGAGAGGTAGGCATTTTAATAACAACACACACACACACACGCACACTCTCCCTCCTCCTCCCCCTCCTCCCTCTGTTAGTGACTCAGTGGAGTGGGACTCAATTATTGTTAATGGAAGTTCACTGCACATTTTCAAAAGGGAACCCTTGTCTGCTGCAGATGGGCTGATCTGTTCACTGAGTTTCAGTTACACAAACAAGTTCAACTTCAGCTGGAGGATCCAAACAAAAAGGCTCTGATGTTGCCTTCAGGGCTCATTTTCTTGTTGTCTTTTCACCTGAGGTGGAAGGAATGTTCACACTTTTTATTTTTCACGACAGATCTCAGAACTTAATTTTATTACTTTATTTTAGGAGAGTGACAACAAAGGAATTCTATTATTTTTAGTTACGCCAGTTTTTAAAGAACAAATGCATCCACAGCAAATGACATAAAGTCCAGAAATAAATTCAGTTATTTGTGAATCTCCCATCTCTTTTAGAGGCCCAAATCCTAATCTGATAACGTGGGAGACATGTAAAATATGGTCCGCAGAAGACCAGATAAAGGCTGTGTTGGTACCAGGATTAACCTCTTGGACGTGTCCACGTGATACCTATACAAACACACGTGGGATTTAATAATGCAGCACTCTGTTTTTGGCCTAGTTTGGGAAGAGCTGTCCTCTGTTTTGAAAACTAGTTGCAAATGCATCCAGGGTTGGCTTTATGATCATTCCCAACATGTATGATTTGTTCACACCTGACTGATTGTTGTCTTAAAGCAAGGTGGAAGAATACACAATGCCTTTATCCAGCTAACCCTAAATGACTCTTCCTGAGGAACTAGCCCCCAGTTTGGATACTTTTAAGATTAAGCTACAAACATCCCTTTTTAGCAAAGTTTATCATTAACGTTGGATCAAGTGACCCTGATCTGAACAGAGCAAGCCATGCTGCCATGCTCTTTATAGAAAGAAGAAGCTTTCTCCTGACACACCACACTAGGTCAGTCTTTTTCTAGCTGTACTGTCATGAGCGTTAACCTTTCAGCCTACAGTGTCTGAGATGGGGCTCACCTGGTTTGTGCGATTGCACGGGAATTAACCCTTTTGAGTGGGACCCTTTGTTTGGGGCTGCTCACAGGATCAGATTTATATGTTTGGTTCATTATCTGATTTTTATTCGTGCCTCTAAAACAGCTGACAGTTTTCATATTTCAGGCCACACTGGGATTTTTTTCCTAGCATCGTAAAATCAAATTTATTTCAGGGACATTTAAACTTTCACCACACTGGCCTTGAAAACAGCACAGTCAGTCACTATGGATGTCCTTTTCTCCTCTTTATCTGTTAGTATTGTTAGAAATAACAGACATAAAATGACGATTTTGAGCTAGCAGCAATTCAACCAACATCCCATTAGACAGAGCTACACAGGTCTGAGCAAGGGCACTTGAGCTGCAGTGCTCCCATAAACTGCATCAAATGATTTGATTATTTGTTTATACCAGCGTTTGGCCCCATTCTGCTCAGGCTGATTGTGCCCGTTTATCTTATTAAAGCTGTGGAAGAGCCCATGTTTCCTGAAAAGGACAAAGAACCAACCTTTATTTTTAGTTTGATTTGTAATAAACGAATGATTTTCTTTCTTTTTTTTTGTGAAGAAAAAATTACCAATAGTACGTTGTAAAGGCTCTGGTTCTTTTGTTTGCCTGGTCAGCTGTGGAAAACCCTTCATACATGCTCACAGATGGATAGTAGGTGATAGTAACAAAGCCAGAGATAGTTTGTTGCTCCTACAAAAACAGCATTTAACGCAACACTGAGTAAAGTATCACAAAAACGGTAAAGGACACTTAGGCCAAAATGTCATTTACCTAACTTACTTTTCTAATTATTCTAAATATTCTTAACTATTAAACCATCTTCCAGGTCTTACCTGGTTCATGCTGTAAATGGTTCTGACTGAAGATTCTCTTAAAGAGCGCACCTCCTGCAACCTGCGTCTCATCTTGACTCGTGCTGCCTCCTGGTGGTGAAAGTCTGCAACAGCACCGTTTTATGCCCCAAAACTCTAAGGCCTAAGAGCTCTCATGTTCAAATCCTGAGGAGGATTTGGCGTTATTGATTTGGTTTTTCATTAATAAGCTGCCTGGATGTGACTGAAGCCTGTCTGATCAAGTTTAAAGACCGCAGAGAGAAAAGGGCATGAACTGCAGTTATCATCATCAAAGAGTCCTCAGAGCCTACCACTCACTCACATGGGCTTATTTTGCTGTGTGAACAGTTTTAGAGTCAGGATGGGGAATTGAACAGTGAACTTTTAAGTGAATTTCCAAATAATAAACAGCTTCAGCCTCTGCCATAACACTCAGTTCAATATTTCTGTTCCAAAAGGTTATTACAGTTAACTAAAAATAACAAACTGAGCTGAAACAAAAACAGACTAGGACTAACTGCCCTAGAGGATTACATTACCCCTCAGATAATAATAGTAAAAAAGAAACTTACACTGAAACTAATGAAAACTTAAGTAAAATTGAACATTTTAAAACAGGAAAAACTCAACTGAAATGAAAACACAAATGATTCAGAGAGTTTGTTGCATGTTTAATAATGTCCAAGTACATCCATCCAAAGTCATCCTGTGAGCTTTGATCAGGCTGAACAGCGTCCAGGTTGAAAACAACAGCTATGTCTGTACTTTAGCATCGGAAGAGCTAAACACTCAGATATTAGATACATTTTTTAGAAAATATTAAAAGAATTTGTATCAGTCTGAACTAGTCCTCCGTCCTTGCTTTTTTCTTCTTTCCATTTTTATTTCTGTTTTGCTTTTATCAGACTTCATCCAGCAAAAGGTCTGAACTGCATCTCTCCATCTCGAGAACACTTCAGTACTAATTGTATTGTTACGTGCAGGACTGTAATTGAGTTTTCCTTGCACTGTTTTCTTGACACTTTTAGTTTTGTGCTCTTCTTTTACCTCTTCAGAAAACCTTTCTCATTTGGATACACTGTATTTCACTTTCTGAGCCACAAAAATATGAAAAACAACAAAACATTTGTACATTGGAAACACACTAGCAACTTGTGTCAGCTTCCCTCAGCGGTGACAGCAGCAGCTCGGATGTTTTGATCTGTGTGTGGGATTTGTCCAGCCCTCCGCCTCATGCTGTGACATTCAAACAGAGCTGCGTGTCATTAGCCTGGAAGATCTTTGACTGCCACATAAAAGCCGAAAGCCGGCTGATCAGCACCAGCTTCCCGGGGAGGGGGATGTCTGCTTGTGCCATAGGCCTGCGACCGCCACCACGGCTTCTCTTGTTTCCCCAAACAGGAGTCTGTTTTGCAGCCGACTTACAAATGACCAGGGTTGGTCTCGTTAGAAGTGAGGCGAAGAGGGGGCGGCGGGCTCATTACTGATGGATAACACAAGTAGAGGGACAAAAGGCAACAGGGAGGAGAATCCTCTAATGAGAAAAAGAGAGCAGATACTATCATCTGCATTGCTTTTCATCTTCACAAGGAGATTCACCTGAGTAGAGCGGGGTGTGTGTGTGCCTAGTTACCATAGGTAGTTTTACTATCAGTCTATTCTTTCCGCCAGCTACCAAACATGTTTGCTTTTACAAAATGATTGTGAATCATGTTAAGCCAGGCGGTCTTTAAAACTGAAATTCTAAACAGCAATCATCTGAACACATTCTGTAAACTTTAGGAGAATACTGTCCAGACACAAGGTCTAAAAACAAAAACCATCAAAAAATAAATCAGTAGATTAAAATCTGGCAGCATTCCCCAAATTCCCTGAAAGCCTGAAGTGGGATTTATATTCCCATGCTGAGGTCAATTTCTGTATCAAAAAGAGAGATTTGTGTGGGAATTCTGCCAATGCAGACACTATAGAAACAAACTGCAAACTGCATGCTGACAGTGATGCAACAGTTTACCACAGAGTTCAGGAAGCACAGACAGAGGCCACAGTGGACAGTTTGGACTGTGTTTAACACTTGACTTCACTTCAGTTGATGAACTTCTTCCAATAATCGGACTTCTGTCTTCTCCACAGCTGGAGCTCAGATAAGGAACCAACCACAGTTCAAACAGAGTAGCCTATCCTGCTGGCTGTTCCATGCATCTTCAACACCCCCTCCTAATGAATAGTTATATATGTATAGGGATTGTTGCACCTTTATCTTTTACATTGACTTCACTCAAGCTCTACAGGTGCAACCCATTCAATATTATGAATTCATAAAATAACAGTGTTGAAATGCTCGTGTTTGTGTGTTTTTAAAAGGTCAGCATGGGGACACATCGAGCCGCAGTGTGGGCACAAACACAGCAACCTGAACTCTGAAGCTGCGCACAGATTAAAGCCATCTCTCGGTCAAGCAAGAGACTCACAGTAGAAAGTAATTGGTGCCTCACAGCAGGATGCCAGACACAAACATTAATAAACAACAACTCTTACTTCTAAACTTGTTAGTCGGCGACATTTTAAAGAAGAACAGCAACATATCTGTGTGTGGACGCACAGCGAGGGTACGTGAGAGCGAATAAAACAACGCTGGTGATGTTTAATCACCTCTGCCACATTAAGATGTGGTTTCAAGCAACGAAAGAACGGATGGAGATCAAAAAGTGATATTTTAAATCCAGAACATCTGCTTTGCACGCCTGCATCGCCTTCTCATTTGTCAGGAAGGAAAACGAAGCTGCTTTAGTTGGATGTGTTAAACGGCCCCCTGCCCCCCTTGGGGGTGGGGGCACAGGGGCAGACCACCAACGCTTTTTTGGCCACCATGCTGCGTTGACGCAGACAAACAAAAGCACAAAGCTGCAGCGGGGACCCTTTGTAGCTCGACTTTAATGTGCCCCGCCTCTTTCTCCTGGAAGCGGAGCAGCTACTGTAAAGACTGCAGAGCACAAGCGTGCAGGAGAAATGATCGCTCCTCTGTCCCGACGCTAACCAAACTGCTAGGGTTTGCATTTTTTTTTATTATTTGAGCACAAAACAAACAATTTTGAAATGCCTGCTGAGTATTTTACAAATGATCCCTTCAGCCATCTGTGCAGAACAACAACTTTAAGCTCGTTTAACTTACATCAACTTTTAACCTTGTTTTTATGTGCACCATCAACTCCAGTAAACTGAGATGAAAACCTGCAAAAATACCTTAAATGATATATACAATGCAAAAATTCCTTTCAAGCATTCTTCAGGATTTAAGCCTTTAATGGTGCTCTTTCAACAAAGTCATCTCATTGCATCTTTGCAGTAATTTAACAGTCAGTATTTATTATTGATTTATTAAGAAAGTTTAGTTAATGTCACATTCTTCTAGTTCAACATGAAGCATTGACTGAGTTTCTCAGCACAGTGTTAATCTCAGAGTTAGCTTCAAGGATAGCTCATGATGAAGCTTCACCAGTCCCACAGTTTTGCTTTGTGGACAATAAAAAGCCTACGTAAGACCTGCCTTGATGTATGCTCAATCATCCAGGTAAGTAAATTATCTGGACATCCAGATGAATAGAATCAACTTTTGGGATTTACATAAAAGCACATGATGTAAGTCCGATGTGTCATGTGTTGGGTACAGACAGATTCTTGAGGGACGATTGTTGTGTGGAGCTCATCGATGTTCTGTTAGCTGCCCTGCAGGTGTAAATGCTGCTGCTCAAATATTGCTGATAAGTTTTAAATTAATCTCTCAGATTCACAGACTTGATATTAAATGTAAAGATGAATGATTCCTGTAATTTTCATTCAGGCTGACTGGTTGGTCTGTGGTCGTGGTTGAACCACGAGCTCGGGGAAACCTGTTTGCTCATCCATCTCTCTGGTGAACTCCAGGTCCACCGCTTCACCAATGACCACTTCAGCTGTGGTGAACACCTCCAGATCTCCCAGCACGTGACCTCCCACTGTCTTGCCCTCGAAGTCTGAGAGGCTGATGTGGATGTGGGCGTCTGGGTTAAGAGTGCCCACCAGGGAGACGATCTCAAAGGGCCCACTGAGGTGCACCACCTGAAGGAAAAGTTTAAAAGCTGACATCATGACAAGCCCACGTGTCTCAGAGCTCTATAAATACAACCCAACACGCTGACTCGACTACCTCGTTTGTTTTTGTTGCCGTGGCATTCGCCAGCCGCAGTGTTGCCTTGGTGAGGCTGCCGACACACGTGACTATGAACGGCGCTCGGAGACGCTTCTCCTCCACGAAAGCCTGCAGAGTTCCCAGCAGCTCCTGACCCGGGCGGACCCTGATCGCATGGACCTGGAGGGCCGATCCTGCTCCTGCTGAACTCTGGGAGATAAAGACAGAATTATTCCTGTGGTTTTCGTCTTCCTTCATTTAAAAAAAAGGGGAATTAATTTATTAGGTCTTTTCTCATGTCCTGTTTTATTTATGTTCTACAACTCAAACTCAGACTTTAAATAAATGAATAAGAAATTGATTAAAAAAACAACAACAACAACAGAATTGTGCGTTATTCCAGAGTGGACAAAAATATCTCTTTTTTTGGTGTGTGTGTGTGTGTGTGTGTGTGTGTGTGTGTGTGTGTGTGTGTGTGTGTGGTCCATTCAGATCTTTAACAGGATCAGTGTGCTTATCCAAACACCAGGCTGACCTCTGACCTCTGCGGGGGTGAAAGAGGGCGTCACGTGCAGCCAACATTAATGGAGCAGCTTTACAAAGAGCCTTTTTTAAGAAAACAGCCAGAGGAGGTGGAGCACACATCACATTACTTTACGTTTATTTACCCGACATGTTGACGAGCCAGACAGCGAACAAGCAGCCGTCTCGAGCTTTAACGGAAGGTCGGATTTGATTTTGTTTTAAGAGCAGGAGAAACTCCAGTTTGAGGACAAGCTGCTGTAAAATGTTGAAGCCACTCAGTCAACTGAAATGTCAGTATTTAGGTGTGGAGTGACAGCAGCTTTACATTTTATAGTATTTACTTTTAGCCTTTTCAACATTTATCATGCTACTCTTATTAGCAGACTACAAAACTGGGTCGGCATCACTGGCACTGCTCTCAAATGGTTTTCTTCATACTTCTCAAACAGATATTTCAGAATTCATATGAATCGATGTATATCGTCATCTGCACCTCTCGTATGTGGAGTGCCCCAGGGCTCAATCCATCCACCAGTTCTGTTTCTTTATAAATGTTACCCCTGAGCCAACCAATTAATGGTTTTATTGGAATCTCCTACCACTACTATGCAGATGACACACAGTTATATTTTTCTGTCAAGCCCAACAACCTCTCCTGCCTCAACGAGTCTTTGTCATTATTAATTGGATGTATTCTAATCTCAAATTCTTGGAAACCTGAGGTTCCAGTGCTCAGCCCAGACAGTTTATCTAAGGAAGGTAGTCAGTACAACGGCCCCCTTGCCAATAATATACAATCATCTGCTAAAACCTTGGTATCACTTTTGATCAGCACCTGAATTTTGAAACTCATATCTCAAAGGTTACCCAGTCTTGTTTCCTTCATCTGAGAAATATTGTGAAAGTCAAACTTTTAAGGTCAGTAAGTCATCTTAAACTTTTAGTAAACACTTTAATTTTCTCCCATCTTGATTATTGCAATTCACTTTTCATGTGCAACTCTCGTGTTTTGAAAAGTGCTATATAAATAAAGTTATCATTATTATTATTATTGTTATTATTACCATAGCACTTTATACCTATCGTTTCATATCTTTACATAAAAAATCGAATATTCAATGACCTCCTTTTAGTGTTTAGACTATCTGACATATTACCTGACAAAATCAGCAATTTATCTTTTAGATTTATCAAAGTGATGGATTTTGGGGGGCATATGGGCACATGTACATTCATGAAAACAGAACAACATCACTTAGAAACAAATATGCGATTAAAAAGACAAAACAAATCATCAATAAAATGTCAGGTATATGTATGTTTTTTTTTTTTTAATGCAGCTTTTCCTAAAGCTAACCTTTGTTGTCTCAGTGTCTCTGTGGCGTCTCTTTCGGGGGAAGGAAAACGTTCTCATCAACTGTCATTAGATTGTTAAATGTATACACGTGAATCACTTTTCCACTTATTTTCTGCCTTTTAAATTTTAGTTAAACTTTTTTTCATTACGTTTTGGAGCATCATCGTCCACTTGATGCTCTAAAGCTGAGTCAAGCCCCACAAACTCCCATGTTAAAATGTCCAACTTTACAGTAGCAATAAACACGTTTACAGCACGCTATAAAATTCTACTTTGGCCTCTGTGGACGGTTTCCTCCTTCACAAAATTTTTATGGGAGTTTTTCTTTTTTAATAACTCATCAATCAGAATACTGCTTAAGGCTTTTGTAAGTTAAGGGCATGGCTAGAATGGGTTAGATTTGAACCTTACAAAAACCCTACCAGTTCAATGGTAACCTGGTGGTTGATAAAAGGTTAAAGTCCAGCAAGGAGTTGCTGTATTGCAGTTTACAGATATCGACTATTACACATCTGTTGGCTTTTAATCAGGCGTGTGCTGAAACTTATTAATTACATATTTTATCTTAAGTAAACAATGGCTGACTTATTAGTAATAACATTTTTCCACATATTTGTGCAGCACTTTATCTGGTTATTTGTGCTTTATAAATAAACTTGAGTTTCGTGGGCATAAATACATTTTGAACAAAAAAAAGATGTGATATGTTGCTAAATATATTGTTGATCCAGTGATCCGTTTACCCCAGAAAGAAAACACTAAATATTCAGATAACTCGTGTCCATTATCTCCACACACACACACGCACACAAGAGATTTAACCCCAGTTGTTTCAGAATACAACAATAAGTAAAAACTAAGATAAATCCACCCTGAAAGAAGTGTAGAAATCATGCTCTGACTGTAAATGTAAAAATAAATTACAATGTGGCGCTCAAACTTGCCCATGTGTCCTGTCCCTGAACACAAATCTCCAGATTAAAAACAATCTAATAAACTGCTTTCAGACTGTTACGTGTATTTATCAGAATTACCTTTTCACTCTTGTTTTTTTTCCTCTCTTTTGAATTTTAACAAAATGTTTTCGTTTTTTTTTTTTTACTGAAAAATCTAATTTTTACGTGACGCTCCAAAACTGAGCCAATCCCAGCCTCCCATGTTTAAATGTCCAACATTACAGTAGCAATAAACATGTTTACAGCCTGATATAAATTTTATGAAAAGTCTCCTTCATACATTTTTTACTGGAAGTTTATTTATTTATTTTTATTTGAATAATGGTAAGGCTTAAAGTTCACCTATCTCACTAATCGTATCACTGAACTGGACTTTTCCACCATGTTTGTGGTTTTTGTGCCTTTTTAAAACAAATTTAATGAAACTGTCTGAAATTGGAGTTTTTATTACTTAGAACCTATGAACATGTGTGTTGCACAAACACAGCTGATAACTTACCAAATGGTAAATTAGCTAGGGTGTAGCTGATAATTTAACACTCAACCATCTCACATTACTTCAGTCACCTCTGGCTCACAAACGACTGTGTGTGACTGACGTCACAGTGGCTTCTTCCGTTGTGATGTAAAGTCGGTAGCTTTGGCATCACTTTATATGTGGTTTTGCAGCAGAGATCAATGACAGGATCTTTACATGTGGTAAGCAGTTAAAAAACAAAACAAAAAAAACAGACCCTGTACGCAGACTTAATATTTTATGGTTTCAAGTTGCCGGTCCTAAATTTGGAATCACTAATGTCAGCGGTGTGACATCTATGACAGGGGTAAGAAACATACCAGCGATTCACAGGTTGTGATTTTCCTCTCACACACATTACTCTAACTTCTGGGTAACATTTGGTTTTAAAACTTTAGTTTTCAGAAGGCTACAAAGCAGGACTGGCCTCAGCAGTGTGCTGATAAACTGATTCTGGCACAGGAGAGGAAAACCTCACAGAAACGAGGAAACTTCTTCCATTCACAGAAACAAAAGCAAAAAGCTAATTCTACCCATAGTCAAATTTAGAGCTGAACAGCTGCCTCTTTTAGAACAATTTAAAACATAAATGTTATAAAATTCTTAAAATAAAAACACAATAAAAACAAATGAAATGACTATTATAGTAATGTACTACTACTTACTTAAATTGTATTTATATAGCACCAAATCAAAAGAATAATTGCCTCAAGGCGATTTATAGTGAGTATGATCCTTTATATACATTAATTTTACATTTGTTTGATGAAATGGTGACAATGTTGAGCGACGCACTCACATTTGCTGCAATTTTGCAAGCCGCTTTGCAACACACCGCCATCCCAGCATCTCCATTCATGCAGGTAGACATAAAAATATTTTGACTACAGTGGTCTTGACTGAACTCATATCTTCTCTAGGAGTACCAAACAGCCAGGAGAGTCAGCAGTCATAAAGCCAGGTTATAAATATCATCAAATACCTTGATAATAGTGAGGCAGAGTATGTTCTGATAAAGTTTCACTTGGTTGTTCACAAACAAAAAAAGACCAACAGGGTCTGGTTTTTATACCTTAGGACTATGACTGTGGCTGGCAGAGCTCATCAGAGGGTCATGAGAAGTTTTCAGGCTGAGCTGAGTGTCTGCAGCTGCTGTGTGAGCCACAAAATAACTTAGACAAGTATCTTTTCTTTTACAAAATAAGGAGCTGGTGTAATTTTATGTTTTTAACTTTATATTTTTGGAGGAAGACAGAAGCAAACCTGTCGGGGACATTTAAAGAAATTCACATGTATCTGCAGCTTTAAAAGGAACCAAAGGTGATGAAGTAGAAGAAACTTACCATTCTGCACTGCGCTGAGGATCCTGAGGGACTAAAGTTCAGGTAAACATTTAAAGCCACACACACGCAGGGCCATAACGCTGTGGACTGAACTGAGCATGCTCAGCAGCCAGAGAAACCTTCCAAACGTCTCACTTCCTGCTGAGTGTGGAGTTAGGGTTTTATTTTTCTTGTCTTTGACCGCCACCTGCTGGAGAATATGAAGCTCTGCATGGTGAAAATGATGACGGTGATGCAAATGAAATGAGAGAAGCTAAAAGAACAAAAATAAACAGATAAATAAATGCACACAATAAAAGAGAAACCCCAATTCTGAACTCAAAATATAAGATATAAGCTATACAATGCTTAACGAATTTATTACGAGGTCTATGCCAAAACTTTCCTAAGTTGTATTTAAATTGTAAAAAGTATTGGTAAGTACCAAAAAAGATTTTATATTTCTCTAATGGTTAATTCACCAGTACGCAAAAGCTCTGCAATCGAAATTGCATTTTTAATGCTCAAATATAATTATCTTTGTTATCTATGGATTTTCAAATTTACTGTTTAACAAAAAGGCAGAAAAAAATAAAACACATTATTATTTATTTCATTAAGATGCCAGATTACATTTAATTACTTGAATTCCTGATGAGAAAATCAGTTTTAGTGGTTGGATGTTAGGTTTCTGAGACTGTGGCTCAAATATGGGTATAAAAACATGATTTCAATTTTTCATTTACCTAATAAATGACACATGGTTTGTTTTGAGGGAGTGCTTGTTTTAAAAAATGTTTTTGACAGATCTGTAAAATATTTGTAAAGCTGTCTTTTAATGACAGGTGGTCTAATAAATGTGTTTTGCACTGAATTAAAAAGTCCCAGCACTAATAGTGTCATTTTCTTGATGGAGAAACAAAATCCAGCGTTGGCCATCCTGATAAACATGCATATGCAGAATAACTTAATTATTAAACTATTATTAAATTTAAAATTAAAAAGCAGACCAGAAAAACATCATCATCTCTGTGTGATTGTAACTAAAAAAAAAAACCCCATCAGGTTTTAAACATTAAATAAAATCCACATATTCATATTTCTGTAATTACTCTGACTCTGTTTTTATTTTTCCACTGTCTCATTATCAGCCTGTCCACATTAATACACCTGAATCAGAGTCATGGCTATTTATACATCTTGAGTGGACCAAAATAAAAATAAATTAAAAAAATAAAACAGAAATATTGTACACGTCATGTGTCAGTATATATATATTTATTTTCATGCTGTGTGATCTGCTTTGAGTATGTTTTTTTAATCCTTTATTTACTTTATTATTTTCCATTCATAAACCCGAGCATGCCCGAACTCTCTCTGTTTAGAAATCTTCAATGTGGAACTTTCTCGTCTGTACCTCTAGATGGCGCTGGAGTTTGTGAAATGACTCCACAGAGACTGCCACATAGCTGCACACACAGGATAATCTGAATACCTTTAACTCTTTGCACTGAAAAGACACACATAAATATTGTTTTTCTTTATAAAAGCGGCATGTGTGGAGATGCTCAAGGCAATACTCAGTGTAGGTGTAACTACAGCTGCTAGCTGAGCTTTCTTCTACAACAGACTGGATGCAGGATGCTGCTGGGGAATTTAAACTGGTGACAGATTTTTTAAAGAAAAATGAGATCAGAGTTTAATCCTCACTGATCCTATTAGGCTCTATGCAATTTTATTTTAACGTGTGCGTCCTGACTGACTGTTTGCTGGAGCACATAATGATAAAATGTGCAAACTTCATGACAGTTTTGATTCTGTACCTGTATTTGGTCGTGCTAGGCAAGTTGTGTCTTATACTCAGGGTGACCAGAATTTGTATGAAAGGGTATATACAAAAAGTACGGGAAGCCAACTAGAGGACATATTCCTTAACAAAGGGAGGACAAGACTATACACAGCCCACAAATTAACACCGCTGACACGGATGGGTGCACGTAATCATCACAAATGAAGACAATCAGAGATGGAGGACGCAAAACCCAAATTAAGACATAAGTGAAAACTTCCTAAGTAAAAGAGGAAATGACCGACCAAGGACACAGGGGAGCACAGAAGGACAGCGTGTCGAGCGGTGGGCGAGGGAAACACACAAAACTTTATTATCATGTGAACAATAATAAAGTTAAACGGGAACCAAAACACCGTGACTAGGATAGACTTTAAAGTAAAATAAAATAGGAATCAAATACTCAAGAAATAGAACTCATGACTTTACACACTACAACAACATTTCTATTTATGTGGATATAGTACATATGTACTTTGTTTAGCACACAGCACACTTTCTGAGTTATAAAGCTTTTTGATAGTTTTCTACCAATAAATCAAAGTCAAAGTTGACCTTGAAGATGGTGAATGTAAGGCAAATTTTCATGGACTGTTACTGTGACCCTTTTCTACACCCCATTTATTCAGAACACTTCTATCATGTTTACAGACAGAGCAACACGCAAGCAACACTACAAAAAACACAACCTCGTGGCGGAAGTAACAAGAAAACAGAAACACAAAGACGTTCACAGAAAACCTCCGAGGCCATGACACCAGGATTTGCTTTATTCACAGGCTGTCAGTAAAAGCCAGACTTTAGGAGCTGAAGTGTTGCCTTTCAAAAATTACAGCCAGACAAAACAGAGAGACGAGGGGCAAACAAAGAGTGACCCCAAAAAAGGATATGAACTGGAACTGAAAAAAGATCTTTGAGACTCAGCTGAATGTGTTATGGATCTGAGTTAGTGGAAATGTGTCAAAAAGAGCAATCTGGGGCGAAAAAAAAGCTCAGATCCTGTTTATATTTATTAAAAAGCCACAAAGGGAGCAAAAGAGCATCAGAAGACAAGTGAAAAACACTTTTATTAATATTTGAGCAGGGATGACCAGAGCTGATCAAACTATAACAACTGAAATACCTCCACAATGATTTTCTAGCTCTCAAACTGCACACAGTGATTACGAGATTACAAACACACAAACTGTGTATTTTTCAAAAAAAAGGGAGGAGAATGCAAATCACGGGGATAAATCCACGGATGTATTTTGTCTGAATTTTCCGTGTAATAATGAGCAGATTAAATCAGGGCTGTGTCGGGACCCCTGGGAGCCAATGAGGCCACGCTCGGGCGATTATTTCAAGTAGAGGTGCTCACATGTAAATTCCCCCTGCGAGGGTGTGATTACTATCAGGTTACAGCGTCCATGGCAACAACCTGCAGCATACAGAGCAACATAATGAGTATGAGGTCAGAGCAAGACAATCTGTGGAGTCATTTCTCCCCTTTACTTTATTCACTTGTTCAGCATATGATGCAAAATCAGTCAAAAGTAGCTTTATAGATAGATAGATAGATAGATAGATAGATAGATAGATAGATAGATAGATAGATAGATATCACTTATATCAAACCTGTACTTCCTATTTTGCAGATTTTATAATATAAACTGAAAAATGCAGGATGTTGTGGTATTATAGCTGAAGCTACCCAGAAGTATATGAGTAGCTAAACCCATCAGGCCTTTTTATCAGCTTTGATAACAAAGTTTTAAACTGCACTAGTGAACCAAACTGCAAACATCTTTACAGACTGGGTTTTATCGTTAAAACAAAGAACAGTGTTGGTATTTCTTCAGAAAAGATCAGCAAAAATTCCTTCAAACTGCTGCTTTGTTTATTTGAATCATGCACTGGCCTCTTTAGAGCAAAACTCTGCACAGCTGCCGGTTCGGTGGCTGTTTGTGCTTTTCACAACTGCACTCTTAGACACAGAATTAAGAGATAAACCTTCTCTTTAGAGAGCAACAATGGAGCTTCACAAAACTCAACTTTTCATTGTTTTGCCGAAGCTTCCCTTTAATAGGATTTGGGCATTAAATCAGTATTTTTGGCAAATATGTGTGTGTTTACAGGAGTGTGCGTGTGTATGTGTGTGTCTGTGTGTGTCCGTGTGTGTGAACTAATTAGGACCAGCAATTACCCCAAACTGTGGCTGCGTCTCCTGCTGAAGGAGGGGGTGAATGGAGGAGGTTTAGGGCAACAATGGCAGACTGTCACTGACAACGCTGCCATGCATGACAGATGCATGTGGACACAGCAGACAAAGGCACGGCTGGCCTGGCCTGTGTGTGTATGTAGAGGGTGTGTGTGTAACGAGGGTGTGTGTTGGGGGGTGGGGGTCAGCTTGTGTCCGATGCAGAAGAAGTGGAGGAGCGCTACTGACGGCTCAGGCATCGTTCCACAGCACCAGCAGCTCCCAGCAGCCCCTGCTGCCTCAGCCTTAACCACCTTGCCCACCACACACACAAACGCACACACCACAGAGCTGTCAAACTCCCAGCAGCCCCTGCTCCAGCTCAGCCTACTAATGAAGGTACAACTCTGTGTTCATCATAATATCATAAACATGTTCTGTGCAGTGCTTCAGTCCAGATACCATCATACTGTCATTCCATCGAGTGTAAACCTGATTCAGTTCAATAAAATGATTTTACATTCAGCAACCGTTCAAAAAAAGCATCATCTCAAGACACTCTCTATTATTATCATCTCACTATTGTTATATATAAGAGGGAGAATATCAAAAATGAGATGGTCCCCTATGAGGATCACTTGGAGACAGTGGGAATAAAAAACTCCCTTTTAACGGGAAGTTGTCTCCAACAGAACCAGGCTCAAGGATGCGCAGTCATTTGCTTTCACCATTGGAAGTATACAAGTTGAACATAATTCTGAATCAGGAAAAATGAAGCCAATGCAAAAGTGCCTTAAAGCTTCATTCTGTCTAATGACCAGCAGGGGGATATAACTGTGCCTGCAAATATTTTCCCTCTATAACGACCTCAGTCAACCCTTTTCTGACAATTTTACGAGTTCAGTCGCTAAGGTTAGGTCTTATTGGGAAAAAATCATGTTTATTTGAAAATTATGATCAATCTAAAGTTTAATTTGGACTTCTGGGTTTATGCAGAGCCTGCAACGCAGTCTACACATGTCTAACTTAATTTTGATCCATTCTGTGTCAGACAAAGGAACTAATCAGGCCCGTCACTGTCATCAATCAAGAACACCGTAGCGTTTCAGAAGAGTTTGTAGTTATGACATATCAACAGTGTCGATTTAATGGAGTTAAAGCATGAAGCCCACTTCTGGCTGGTGGTGGCACACCACAGGTGATCAGCACAGGAACCAAGACAGGAAGTAAAAGTCACCACAGTGTAAAGAGACCATAGATTACAAAATAACTCAACAGAAACACAACATCATGGTAAAGACCATCAGGTTAAAATTCAGCTGCTGTCACATTTTCAGAACTCTTTGAAGAGTCTCAACAACATACAAGCCACTGACAGTCATGAGAAAACAGGACAGTTTCTTTCTGTGATCACACAAAAATAAAGTTCATTTCTTTCTTATACTATTTCACATTTTGCCATCATACCAAGCCAGAACATGTGTGAAGCTCCAAAGGTCAGAGAAACATATTTCCCCTCCAAACACACACACACATGCACACACACCCACACACACAGACGCACACACACCCACACACACAAAAACGCAGACGCCCTTAATGATGTTGGAGTTTATTCAACGAGCTCATTAGAGCTTTTGGCCACATTTGGTCCCCCCCTGCTGCTTCTTGTTAATTCAGCTCATACTGGCACAGTTCGTCCTCAGTCGTTAACTTTTTACCATGATGTCACATCGCATCCCAATTCTCTAATTAAAAGGAGCAGTCCAATAATTTCAAGGTCAAACGCTGCTCTGCTGTCACCCTATCACAGAGTCAGAGAGGTCGCCATCTTACATAAAACAGTGCTGAAGGTGAGACGTACAATAAGTAACTCATATTACTGCACATCAGCAGTCAAATTCCTTGAGGGCTGCACTGGGATATGGAAAGATGAATACCATTTATTGATGTGTTTAACTTTGCAATTAGCCAACAAGCCAAGTTTAACAACCTTAAACCTTCAGAATATCTATTCAAGCAAAATGAAGCTTGAAGGCAACTCACAAGAATCAGAATTTTACCATCAGTGTGTGTAAAAGCAAAGTAATGAGGCATTAAGGCTACGTCCACACTAGCCCGGATAGATTTGAAAATGGCTTTTCGTCTGAAAACGCTCCGCGTCCACACTAGCGTCTTCAGTCGTTTTCACAGAGTCGTGCATCCACACTGAAACGGATGAAAACGCTTACGTTCCAGTCCTGCGCAAAAGCGAGTTAGAATTAAAGAATTTGAAGAATAGCTATCTGGAGCATGTACAGACTGATATTAATCTTTTTTAGGGCTGTCAAAATTGAGAGCAATCAAAACAACTGCTGTATAATGCCCTCCGCTATCTTTGTTTAATTGGTCACATGACTGCATCACATGACTAATGCGTCGTCGTTTTAGAAAGTCTGCGTTTTCGAGTGCCCACACTGCGACGGGGCAGCTCCGTTTTGAAATGTATGCGTTTTCGAGAGCGTTTTCAAAACGCTGCGTTTTCCCTTGAGGAAAGCGCCGTCTCAGTGTGGATGGGAGGCCAAAACGATGTGCTTTCAAACGAAAACTGATTAGTGTGTGGACTTAGGCTACGTCCACACGTACACGGGTATTTTTTGAAAACTGAGATTTTCCGTTTTCATTTTAAAAAATAATCCCGTCCACACGTAAAGGCAGAAATGAAGAAAAACGCTGCTAGGAACATGCCAAAGCAACAAGTGGCGATATATTCCTAACCGTGTAGAAATGTTGGCCAATCAGAAGTCTAGAAGCCTCGGTGGGAAATAGTAAACAAGGATGGGGGTGTGGAGGGACAGTAACTATGTGTGTATATGTAAGCATTTAAACACTGCAGAGAGTACAATTAACAGTAACAGTATTGTAGAAATTCATTTCACCGAAACAATAACGTGGCGCACAGTGTGACGTCAAAAAATGCGCACACCTTTGACGCTGCATTTTCTCCGTTTTTCTCGTCCACACCTAAATGCAAAAACTGAGTTTTCAAAAATATCCACCCTGGCCGGAGTTTTTAAAAATCTCCGTTTTCAGTGACCGAAAACGCCGTTTGCGTGTGGATGAAAGGTGCAAACGCATAGAAAAATCTGCGCTTTCAAAAATACCCGGGTACGTGTGGACGTAGCCTTAGTAATACCCAGAGTGATATATTTATGTTTCTCTTAAACGCAGACAGATGGAAATGTTAAATTGAGCATTAGTAGAGAGAATATTTCTGTCTGTGCTGGTATTCAGCCTTTTTTAAGATCATTTCTGTCTATTTTTTTTTGTCTGAACTGATAGTCTGAACAGATGTTAATGCTCTTTGTGCTAAGGTTTTTTAATATTAGGCTATACAAATAAAAAACAGACCCCGCATACACTTAAATACAAGAAGAGACACACATACTCAAACATGCACGTATATCTAAGGACTTACATATGTCTGCAGATGCTGTTCAGTCATGCTAACACACACACAGTCAGTAGCACACTGTGCTGCACAGTGGCTGTAATTACTTCACACATACACACGTTTCCCAAGTGGTACCTGACACACACAGCTGCCTGCAGCTCAAACATGTTCGTACATGTCATTCCAACATGCTGCTGAATGGGAGCTCAGACAAAAACATCTAAACGCACACACACACGCACACAGACTCAGAAAGTTAAACCAGTATCAATTTAAACATTAGACCACAGAGATAATTTGACTCTGTAAAGTGAGAACATTTACAAAGTGATGTTTTTTTCAAAACTTCAATATTTTTAAGTGTGGACAGTCTCAAACATGAGGAACTGTTAACAGGGTTGATTTTATTTGATGTGAATGCGATTTTTGCCCGGCATTATTTGAAACTAACCATTTTTATGGTCTTATGTGAGCTGCTGGATCATTCCTTATGAAATGAGTCAAGGCTGAGAAACGTTCCCACACGAACAGCCTTAAATCAGCTACAACATCACATATAAAGAAGCCATGCAAGGTTTAACCTTTATACTACTATTTGTTCCTTCTTACAGACTCTGAAGCTGTAGAGTTGGTTGAATGTAAATATGCCCCCTTTTTAATTCACAGTAAATACTGTCAGACAATCACCTAGGGCTCCAAATTTCTGAGTGTTAGAAAATGACTGTAACACATACAGAATTGTGGCTAGAAGACAAATGTAGATAAAAGGAGATCTTTTATATGCTACAACTTGTTTTGAGGAGTCCCTATATGACGATATAAAACATGAAAGTTTGCCAAAATAACACTATTTCAATTTTTTTTTAGTAAAATATGAGAAAATAGAAAGAAACATCCAGGGTACCAAAGCTGGTTTCTGTTCCTCTGCATCATACATCATGAAACTGGTATTACTGTTCAAAGTATGATGTATGGTGCTCATAGTTTGTCATAGAAGAAGAAAATCTTGCCCCACAGAATTTTTAAAAAACATTAATTTAACTTTGTTTTTCAAGTCTATGATGTTATAAGGGATGGGGTGTCAAACATAAGCCCTGGAGGCCAGAATAGGCCCGGCAAAGCTCCAATCTGGCCCACTGGATGGCGTCAATAGTACCTACTCAGGTCGACTCACCACAGATTGACACGACTAGGATTGACTGAACAACCCAGTAGTACTTTGTTTGCGTGCTTGTCGTCATAGCAATATGTCTGCGTGTCCCACGACGTATGAGACATGAACGCTACAACAAAGGTGGACGTCGAAGCAAATATATACCTTCTGCTCGCTCTGTAACATTTTGTCACACTCGGGGAACACTGCGTTGTTTTTTGTGGCTTTTCGCGGTTTTCGTGAACAAGATGCTCTCATGACTCATCGAGTGACACTACTGATCTGCCAGTCGGTGGCATACTGCATGCAACAACGTCAAATTGTAGTACCTGTTTGGATCACTAAGAACAACGGCCGAGCAGGTAGCAAAAAAGTGCTTGGTACCAGGAACTATGACCTAATGGAAAATTTTGGACACCATGGCAAACCATGTCGAGTCGATCCGATCCGAACTTTTGAACATTTAACTTCTCTGTTTATTCATCAGTTTTATCATTTTTCCCACTGATAAAGACCTTTCCCATGGCCATTTATGCTACACCAAAGCAATTCAGTAAAAAATAAACAATTAAATGACAGAAACGTTCCTGTTTTTTTTTTTACCACCGTCTGATTTTACACATTTATTTTGTACAATTGAAGAACAAAGACATTCTCACAGATTTCTTTCATTCACTACAACAGAATTTCTTAATAAAGTTGAAAAACTGAGATGTGCTGTTGAAATTGTACTTTTTATATTAAGGCCTGGCTTTAAAAAAACAAAAAAAACACCCTTTTATAAGGGCTCCAAAAATGTGACATAAAAAGCACCAGATTTCAATCAAACCACTCTGAGGCTGGGGCAGAAATACCATTACTGTGAAACTTCTGGTCACCCATGTCAAAGTAAAAGAAAGTAAAAGATGGACCATTAGTAAAACATTGATTTAGACCCTACTTTTGATGATAACAACATTTTTGACCATGCAATAACTTTTTTGTTTACTTAAAAAGGATGGAAACTGCAGTTTCCTTTCTTCCACTTGATATCTGCACTGTCTTTGTCATTTCGAGTGTGCAGCTTTGTCCCCCATCCTTGTGAATTTATTGGCCTCACACCTCTGAAAAATCATTGCCCAACCTCCCAACCCCCATTTTTCAGGAGGTTCCACATTCTTTTGAAGAGGACCAGTAGCTGCTGGACGGACCTCTGTTCTGATTAAAGACCGAGATTAAGGAGCGGTGACCTTTTGTTATCATTGGATTCATCCTCCACGCCTCCTGAAATCAATAGATGCCTCTGTAGGCTTTCACACATCCATCTACTCTCACAGATCAATCCCTCTACAATCCTCTCCAGCCCTCAGCAGGAGCACTGGGGGCTTTTAGGGTGAAATTATGTGGTAGTGCTTCTTGCTGCTGGTGGTAGTAGCGGTGGTGGTTCGGGAGGAAGTAATACGCCGACTTCAGGGCTTTCTATCACACCAAAATTGCTCTGCGTATTGATGCTACTATTAACGCTATCCTCGGCAAAGGCCCAAGCCATTAAAGCTTGTGGCCAGCACAGCACAAGATTGACTATGATAATGGAGCTGCTGTGAGCCTATTAGTGCCCAGTGTGGTTCAACCGCCCTCCACTGCAGGTGAGCTGAAGGGCGGAGAGCAAGCACTGCAAAAAATATCCCTCTCAGAAGCTCATACTGGCTTGAATTGAGAGACAAAGTGTTGCTTTTAACATGTTTCTGCCAGATTGTATATGTTCATTAGCCAAGTATAACCAGAGAGAACGATTATAGAGAACATGGAAAGGTTATGACTTTTAAAAATATTAACTGCTGGATGTTACAAGTTTGTTTGTTTGTTTGTTTTAACTCCCTGTTCAAGACAGATTAACTGAAGAAATTTGTTTTAACAGGAAAAAATAAGACTGGTATGACTCCTATGGTTGCAAAAAAAAGTCAGATTGCATAGAAGTCAATGAGAAAAGTCTTCTCTTTACTTGATTCACACTCTCAACGATGAGTTAATGGTCTCAGTTTGAAGGTTTCAGGGTGATTTAATATAACAGGATGTTAATTTTGCAAAAGATCGTCCCATTTACACTCAAAAAGAGGATGAACTAGGTTATGTTCTAAACCTTCAATGTAACACCATGATATCACAGTGTGGTTTCAAAGCCTCAACATGAGCACTATGAAACCTTATGTAGCAAGTCAGGAGTAACTTAGAAAGGTAAAGACACTGTATGCATACCCTGCTTTATCCTGCATTATGACACTAATTGGGACCATAATATACAAAATAAACATCATGTATTCAATAAGACTTGAGATTAGCAACTAAGACCATATAAAAGAAAAGAAGAAAAAAGATACGTTTTTAAAAGTGACAATGAATTTCAAAGAGCACAAACAGACGATTTGAAATTGTCGATTGTCCTCCCTCCTCGCCCCCCCACCCCCACCCCCCCTCCATCCTTCTCTGCTTTCCCTGCTGCCTGGCTTAAGCTAATCCCATTATCAGTGAGGCGGCCTGACGCTGATGTGGCCTGCTAACTGACCAGCTGCTCCGAGTCTGGCCACTACAACACACACTGCAAAAAATGTTGGACAGCTAAAGTCACGCCATCAGCCATAAAGCTGTGTGAAGAATCAGAAAATGGCACTGAACTGAGTACTGAGCTCCAGAAGATGAGAAGAAAAGTGTTTGCTTGAAGGAAAAGGAAACCTCAAAGTTAGTCTGTGGAAAGGAAATATCTCAGAAAGGAAAGACAACCCTGTGGTACAAACTCTGATTGCTAATGCCTCACATTAATGCAGGTATGAAACCTAGAGTTCCACAGGGGTCTATTTTGGGGCCTGTTATTTTTTGTTTCTTTTTCATGGTCCCTTTGGGTCAAATTATTAATCAACATAACACGTCTTTTTGCTGCTATGCAGATGATTTACAACTGTATGGACCTTTGAATATTGGAAATCACTGTTCTACAATGAGCATGCTTAAGGAACAACATTTTGGATATGAAAACCGGATGTTTTGGAAGTCATCTTGGTCAGTGCTCTTTCTTTTATCTTCCACATAAATAATATTTCATATTCATCCAACTTTCACCTATGCATCACAGCACATCACCTCCTGTTTGAACTTACAGGTAACAGGCTCAAAAGAACCCCTTAAATGACGCCAAATGGTACAGTACCTGGGCTCTTTAACTCCTTTTATTGAAACAGAGGTTTTAAAGTCTTTGGATAATCTATAAAACAATTCTGAAACTCAACAAACAAATCAACACTGTGGTTTAACAATCTCCCGACTAAAATCTGTTATACACCATCAGATCTGGAAAAGGTTATGCATGCATTTGTTACATCTAAGCCAGACTACTGTAATGCACTGCATGCTGGAGTTAGTCAGTCATCTGTTGTTTGTTACAGTCAGTCCAAAATGCTGCAGCCAGATTACAGACTGTGACAAAAAACAGAGATTACATTAATGGTAAATGGCCTGTATTTGTATAGCGCTTTACTTAGTCCCTATGGACCCCAAAGCGCTTTACACTACATTCAGTCATCCACACATTTACACACTGGTGATGGCAAGCTACATTGTAGCCACAGCCATCCTGGGGCACACTGACAGAGGCGAGGCTGCCGGACACTGGCGCCACCGGGCCCTCAGACCACCACCAGTAGGCAACGGGTGAAGTGTCTTGGCTAAGGACACAACGACCGAGACTTTCCATGCCGGGGCTCGAACCGACAACCTTCCGATTACAAGGTGAACTCCCAACTCTTGAGCCACGATCGCCCCCATTAATCTGCATTGGCTCTCTGTGCATTACAGAATCTGGGATAAAATGCCACTTTTTCTGTTTAAAGCCTTAAACGGTCTTCCACCTTCATATGTGGCAGATATACTGCATCCATACACTCCCTCTTTGCTGTTGTTTCACCAAGATTCTGGATTGATCCCCCAAGAGACCTCAGACAAGCATCAGCTGCGAGTGTCTTTAAATCTGAGCTGAAAACATTCTTTTTTGTCAAGCTTTTGGAAGAGCTCGATCTCTGAAGCTGTGGTTGGAGAGCAGGTTGTTGTTGTGCTTTTTGCAGTTTATCTAAAAAGTGCAAGCGTGTGAAGTTTTAGGAACCCCTTTTTAATTTATTTTATTTTCAAAGTGATTTGGCTTTTAGTGCGCTATAAAAATAACATTTAAAAAAAAAAAAGATATTATTATAAAAGCATATTACTGCTTATTAAACGTGACAAAAAATGAGTATGGTGCTACCGTTGCAGCAATTCAGTTTATGAAATTTCATCCTGTTTAGATAGTCCATGATCAGCTGTAAGGGATATTACTGCACAGTGGAATCGTTTAATGGAATTTTTTAGTGTTAAAAAATCTGCAGAGCTCCAAACCTCCTCTGGCATTAAAATCAGCAGGAAAACTCTCAGCCGGGAGCTTCATTTCATGGGTTTCCTTGGCCAAGGAACTCTTGTAGGTGTAATATGAAGGTGGCCTACTGTTCATGTCCATATAGTCTACTTCAGCTTCAGTTTTATAATGTGAGAAGAAGTATATTTATATATTTATATCTTTATATTGACAGCTTATGAGCTGGGCTATTAACTGAAAACATAAACTATGAAAAACAACTTTATGATGTTTCACAATATCACCAACAGGAACAATACTAAATAAGCAAAAAAAACTATTTGCTTTCCTTTGTTTATCTGAGGTCTTTTCTCTATTACCAGTAAAAATCCTTCAAAATAAAAGCACCAAATGAAACATGAAATCAGTGTACATTAAAAGACATTTAAGCACTGGTTTTTTTTTTTTTTTAACTCTTCTTCTTTTAGATGCTCCTTTTAGGGGTCATCACAGCGGATCATCTGCCTCCATCTCACCCTCTTAGCATCCTCCTTGGTCACACCAACCCTCTGCATATCCTCTTTCACTGCATCCCTGCACCTCCCCTGCAGTCTTCCTCTTTTCCTCCTGCTGGGCAGCTCCATATTCAACATAATTTGTTCAGTATATTAATTATCCCTCCTCTGCACATCTCCAGACCATCTCAGTTTGAGCTGTCCTTCTAATTTATTAATTTCTAACATTAGTAATCCTGGTCACTCCCAAGTAAATTCTTCAGCTCTGCCACAGGTGGCTTAGGGCCACTGCCTGGAAAAAGAAAGTTTTTAAGATTAATGGCTGAGTTGGTGTGTGTGGAAATTATCACAGTAGTGGAAGAAAAACTGTGTAATACTCTTTGTAGCTTTTGTTCTTGAAAAGTGCTATATGAATAAACTTTGCCTTCTTACTGAAACATCAGTGAGAATTATGCGACTGCTTGGATGTAATCCTGCTAAAGTCCTGGGTGATTTTTTGCAGTGTGCTTTGGCTCTGAGACCCAGCAGCCTGCCAGCCTATCAGCCTTGACACTGGCTCTCCTGCCCGCTAGCTAGCGTGCTAGCCTGGACAGCATGTGGCGTGGATCCCCCATGGAAAGGCGGTGTTGGAGTTCCACAACGCAACACAATAATGCAGAGTCACTCAGAGCGTTGCTAATCCAGCTTCCCAAACAATGTGAGAGGCCCGTGTGCTCTGAAGGCAGGTAGAAGCAGATTATTGAAACCTGGAGACAGTTTCTTTGTGTTAAGGCTGACGGGCAGGAAATGCATCTGTTTTAGCAAGCAATCATCCTAAGTGGCAGTTTTATGAGACGATTGGGATTTCTGATTTCAGTTTAATTAAACAGACACATCTATATACAGGAACTATCTGAGAAGCTAAATGTGACTGAATTATCTGGATCTTTTTCCACTTTCATGATGATAATTCTCTCAGGAAGTCTGTTCTTTACCATCCTCTCAAAATGATATAGAGCCAAAAATTTTAATTTTATTCAGATTATTTTCAGCAAACGTTTTAGTTTAAAAAAATGTTTCAGTGCTCCTGGATACCAAAGAGTCGAATTGAAACCTTTTCCTCTAAATGCAGGCTTTCAGATTTGTGCTGTCAAAGATAATCCACTTTGATCTTGTTGACAGCAGTTGCCCTTTGCCAACTAAAGCAACACTACTTGGCATAAAGCCAACTAAATAGCAGCGTCCACACTTTCCCACACTCGGGACGCATCACAGCTTGACACTCCTCCACATACATCCAGCCACCTGCAGAGTTGCGCTGCAACATATGTTTGCAACTCAAAAGGGCAACAAACTGAAATGTGATTCATTGTGATTCACAAATTCACTCATGTCAAGGTCAACTAGTAGAATTCCTGTGCCTTCCTTTATTAGGTACATCTTGGGTTTGACCCTCCCTTTTTGTCTTCAGACCTGCTTTAATTCTTCATGGCACAGATTCATCAAAGTGCTGGAAACATTTCTCAGAGATTTCACTCCTTATTGATCAATTAAACAATGCTCAGATGATACTAAGGGCTCTCCCCACACCATTACACCACCAGCCTGAACCGGTGATGCAAGGCAGGATGGATCAACCCTTTCATGTTGTCTATGCCAGATTCTGATTCTGCCATCTGAAGGTTGCACCAGAAATCAAGACTCTTCAGACACAGCAATGTTTTTCCAGTCTTATTCTCTTGGGAATTCTAGCCTCAGTTTCCTGTTCTTAGCTGACAGGAGTGGCACCCTCTCAGCTAAGAAGCTTCTGGGCTCCATGTGTTGTGCATTCAGAGACGCTCTTCTTCACACCTTGGTTGTAACGAGTGTTTATTCGAGCTAAGGTTGCCTTCCTATCAGCTTGAAATAGTCTGGCCCATCTCCTCTGACCTCTGACATCAACATTTCTCAGAGAGATGGAGTTACACCCTAGAGATGGTTATCCGGGAAAACTCTGGTAGATGAGCGCAGCCTGTCTGGCAACAACAACCACACCACGTTCTTAAATCACCCTTTTCCCCTGCTATTCCTTTTGAACTTCAGCACGTCATCTTCACCATGTCTACATGCCTAAATGAGTTGCTGCCATGTGATTGGCAGATTAGAGATTTGTATTAATGAGCAACTCCTTCAAATAAAAACCGTTTCACCAAACCCTTAAACATTAACTTTACGCCTAAATCAGTAAAGAAAAGACGTGTTAAAGATAAGTCTTTTTTTTAATCTGTCCATCTTCAGTTCAGTGTAATTCTGTTTAATTTATATAGCGCCAACTCACAACAACAGCTGCCTCAAGGCGCCTTACTTTGAAAGATAAGGACACAACAATATTTTAAGCAACCTTTTTTCATAGTCTACACCAGAGGTTTTACTTATTTTATTTCATAATCTTTGTTGGGTTTGTGCAGCGGTGATGTCAGCCATCCTCTGGGCTCAGCTCTAAACCAACACTGATTAATAATTTATGGATCATCCCATTATGCCACTTTACACAGTTCAAAGGCTGTGCATTTGCATCCCAATTTGTTCACTCTGGTATAAAGACACGCTCAGCCTTTTTGCATCAGTATTTCTCTTATAAATGGAATTTGGGACGGTCTGTCTTCACATCAGCGGATAAAGAAGATTAAAGTGTGGGCATCCTGCACTGCTTCCCTCCCTCCCCCCTCCTCCCCCCTTCCTCGCCTCCTTCCATCTCCAGTTCAGCCTCGGGGCTTTGATGTGTCTCGTGATGCCTCTGAGGGAGGCAGACATGAAATACAGCAGAGTTACATTCAGAGAGGACTCAGACATGTAGCATCAGGGTTTCTAAAGAGGGTTTTTATTCTGTCGATGAAACAGAAGCAAACAAAAAACAAATGGAAATCTGCAGCTGGTAGAAATGGGCACTTTTACCGATCATTTCTTATTTTGAACACTGCAGAATCTGAGTGACTGCTTTTTAAATTACCCTCTGCGCTTCTTACATATCAGATAAAAAATATGCTGAAATATGTTATAAATATGTTTTAAAGCTTTAAATCCAAACACGAAATGGCAAAACTTATTTCTGTGCTAAGAGACTTTCACACATGACAAAGTCCAGCTGTCACATACTGCCGATTTACAGTTTCGTACCTATTAAATTTCACAAAACTCTTTTAATATATGAAAAAAATACACAGACTAGATAATAATAACTAACATCAATCAGAGTTTTCTTTTATTCTGAAAAGCTGCAGAATAAAGGAAAGCTCCAGTGTCCAAAGGAGAAGGGCACTGTTTGGACATGAGTCCCTTCACAATAAGGGCATTTCCATTAAATATACAATAGAGTGATTTTTAATATTAACGCATGTAATAATAAAACCTTGATAAAAAAAAAAATACCTGCCATCACACCTTATTGCTATATGTTCATTTGTGTTTGTCAGATTAGGCTTTACATTTGTACTTTATAATATAATGGTGGTGTTACAAGTTCAAATATGAACTTTACACATGTTGCTTACTTTTGTCTTGCTGGATTACATTTGTCGTGATTGATTTTTTTTTTAAAATTGATTACTTTTATTAATTTTATACAGAAAAATCAGCAGCTTTCCAAGTGATAAGCATTAAAAATGAGCAAACACTGACAGAAGTAACAATGATGTTGATTAGTGGACCTTTAAAAGAAAAGAAAATGTTGTTTTAAGAAGTTCATTGGATTAAAAAATGGGTCATAAAATGTGTTTACTTGCAAATTTTAAATGTGTGTCAACATATTTCTGCATCTAGTCAACATTGTATGCTTTTTATTACTGCATTTTTGTTTTATATCTTAATATTAATCAATAAAAAAGCTGATTTGACAATTATGCAGTAACCCTGCTTGCTGTAAATGATGCTGGGAGATTTTCTGTTGCTGCTTTTGCATTTTGGGTTTAAATATTTCACATTGTCTGACTTAAGGCTAAAATTACTTTATGTTGCATATGAAATTGTTAAAAACACTCCAAGATATTTTAAGTAGATGGTAATTTGAGCCACAATGACAACAGTTTTCCACTTGTTACTTAAGCCTTTATTTCTTTTTCTTTTAATGGAGACATCCTCGAGTGCACAAGATGAATTTCATGGGATAAAACTTTTTTTTCCCCAAAATAACAAAATCTACAAGAACAACAAAGCAACAGGAGGTCAGCAGAGAGAAGCACCATTAACATCCTGCTGAAAGGAGGCCGAGCTGCATTAAATGTCACTGCATACATCTGCTTTCTGCGCTTACAAATGACTATTGATTGCGAGCCTGACACATTTGGCCCAAACTCCTTTTATTTGCAGGTTTTGGTTTTCAGGCTGTTTTTACTGTGATAACGCTTCTGACGGCGGGGACGAACAAAAGCTGCCGCTCGCCGCTGCTGCTGGCTCACCGCTTGTTTTGTTGAATCCCTCCACATCTCCAGTATCCGGGCAGATACGTACAGTCTCCCTGCCTGTCTCATTTCAATTGGCCTCCATCTGTTTTGTCTATCCATGAAAAGGTCTATTATGATCCTCTGCTCTTTGTACAAATGGACTACTAAGCGGATAGGGACCCCTGCCACCCCCCTCCTGCTCCCCACCCTCCTGAAACATTAGCCCTGGATTCCAAGGAGCTCGTCCTGCCTTTGCTTTAATTATCCAGCGCTCGTGGAGGGATCTTAATTTTAACGAGTTTTAAAATGCTCCGTCTCCAGATTCGCTGCAGAAAAGAAGCAGAGAGGGTGGAGGGAGGGCTAGCAGGCTCTTTATTAACCCTACAGTGACTAGCTAATGTGATTGAAGTGGAACCACCTGGCAGGGGGAACTGTATAGTCAGCTGCCACTGAAGGCCAGCGAATGGGGAGGACCAGGTGCTGCGCTCCAGCCTCTTAATTGTTGCCATGTAATAGCTTGCTTCAGTGCACAGTACGGCTTGGGGCTAGGATTAAAAAAAAAAAAAAAAAGCTGTTGCTGCTAGCAAGCACACAGAAGTCCATTTTCTTTTGGCCCCCCCACCCCAAATGACAGACAGACAGACACTGCATCAGTTGAAATGAAAGAAAAGGGAAGGGACTCAGGGAGGAGGGGGTAAAAGGAAGAGAGGAGTGCTGTTTTTATTTAGTTATGTGGCTCGAGGAGGCTATCGGAGGTGAACAGTCGCAGCGTCCGGGGGTTTGGAGGCGTCTCTATCTGCTCCTGGATGACAGCAGGGCTTAAAAGCTGCTGGATGGCTTAAAAGCTGCTGGATGGAGCAAAATATCAGCCACGAGCAAATCTGACTCCTGAATCCTCAGAGGCAGCAGTGGGCTGAACCACTGAGGCTGTAGCCATGTTGTTCTTTGCACTACTTCATCTAGAAAGGGAAACTAATGATAACTTTCACAGCCTTCGACACTGTACTTTTGTACAACAAACAAGCAGAAAAACCACTTATTCCCTGAAGGCATCACCCAACACAGTCTTATAGCTCTTTATGAAATAGAGACAACTTTTAAAGTATAGGTTTGTGTTCCTGTGTAGGAGTTTTTCAACACACTGGTCTCTGATTTATATCCCTGCACATTAATTGAAGAATGTCTAATTTTAGGGGGTTTAGAGTGTGGAAGGGTATTGGGCAAAATGTCTTCACATATCTATCTTTCCTCATGATTCCTACCACCTTGTTAAGATTCCAATTCCAGATGCACTGACGCATCTGTAGTGACTGGCTCAGTCTCACTTAAGTTAAAATTGGAATAATTGGTGGCTTCTTGGTGATTGCACGAAATTTTTCCACAATCAGTGGCTGATTGCACGTAGTTGCAGAAGTTAACTGGTCGCCCTGAGGTGGAGCGTGGAGCAGCACCCTTAACTACTTCTGGGTGACCTTTTTCACCTGATGGGAGGCAACCTGTCTCCAAACAGTCATAGTCTGACTCTGGATAACTGCAATCACTCTCAGACAGATTGGGGAACAATTGCAAATAATCACCCTCTAATCTGACAGAGTGTGCAGATGAGTAAGTTTGCAGGAGGAGACACGCCTCAGCTGGTTGCATTCTGGTTATACTCCTATGTAAAAGCAAGGATGTTGAGAGTACGTGTCGTTTCCAAGCTAAATCGCCACCCTGCAGCAACTACATTGCTATTTGTGGAGGAATTTCTGTTTCACATCTGTAAGGTTCTGCCTGGACTCTGAATGTAAGCAGTTAATCTGTATTTTTGTGCATAACATATTTATTATCATAAACGGATTGCCTGTAATTAGGAGTCTGACGTCATTCAATCACAACCTGATAGAGTCTGAATCCCTCTTGTTGGTGTTTTATTGCTGTCTCGAAACAAACCTGATACTTCGAAGCAGCTATTTTAAAGGCAATGAGGTTGCAGCAACTTTTGTCATGCAGAGGCCTCCAATCGCTGTTTTTCCCAGTGTGACCGTATCTTTAAACAATAAAAGTATGGTTTAGAAAAAGCTCACTGTTGAGGCTGGAATAGTTACAACTTGTGTTACAGTTTGTTTCACGTTCTGCAGATGCAAAACAGTCATCCAGCTAAAATGCATACAGGGCAAAGTGATACCGATTGCGGTGATTGTCAGATCGCTTCTTCACGACTACTTCTGGTTTTGGTGCGAAATTCAGCTGCTCTGCAACAATCACTGTCTCAAGTTAATATCTGGTAACTTTTCAAGCAGCTAAAAGACACTTCAGCCTTCATAAAGATGGTACAAATAAATAAGCTGACATTTGTAAGACAAATGTTTTACATCATTTCTGCAATTGACAGTATAAAAATAACAGCTTTGTTTAATTTTAGAGTAGACCTTATAGCAGGTCGCTATCTCAAACCACCTTGCTGCATTGTAGTTAGTCTTCCTATAAAAGCAAAGTAGTTTAGTGACTGTAAAGTGCCAAGAAAGATAAAAGAACAGTAACAAACTTAATTTAAATTTCATGAAAAAAGTTCTCGGTCTTAACCCAACTCTTTCACCCAGACCAATCACTTATCACTTATTGACATCAAATCACTACTAAGTAATCCTGCTAATCCTGCATTACCCACACTCTTATCATACTCCTATTCCAGGTAAAAATATAAAGATGCATGTTTTCTCACCACATCTGGCATGCTCTGAATTTACTATTTAATTTATTATTGTGTTCATGTGTGAAGCAAAGTGCTCCGACAGTCTGTAGATGAAACATAATCTCCTTGAGTGCGACTGTGGCCGCAGATGGAGCTGATGCAGCGAGGAGGATCAGTGGGAGGAGGCTGAGTGCTGCTGTGTTCGGGGACCTTCAGCCTCCCCCGCTGCGCCGGCTGCCAGGTAACCGTCCACAGGGCCTGACCACCTGATCTCCTCCGGGGCACGAGGGCGGCAGCAGGAGCCCGGCTGGGACTTCAGCAGCAGCAGCAGGATTATTCTACTTACAGAACAACAGTTCTGGAGAGATGTTGATGCTGCAGTCTTATAAGTAAAAACAGTAAATGATGTCAGTTTTTTGCTTTTTAAAATCCAGGTGTGATAAATATTACAAAGGTTAACATAGTTCAGTATGCATCAAGGACCTGAAGCCAGAGATTGATTATCCTTTTTATGGAAAAAAGACAAAAGTTGGCATAAACAAACACTCCTAAATGTGGATAAACCAAATGACCTTAAACAAAGAACCCAAATGTACATGTGAGGCACTAAATAGAAAAAAATGAAGGTTTGATTTATTATCTATATGTCCAAATAAAGTACAACGGCAAAACAGACAATGGAAACAGGACAAGAAACAGTAGCTCTGTCACTGTACACACACTGAGTGACAGCAAAACAGGTGGGAACAATTAAGGCAGTATGATCTACAAAAGGTGTGAAACTACACAAGCTGACTTAACCTGCTGCTACTCCTCCGGCTTCATTACAGGCACTTTGTTGTTCTCAACATTTGCTCTATTCTGCTCATTCTTGTATTCTTGAAGTCTCCCAGACCAGTTTTACATGATTTACAGTTCAAAATCATCTTTTTAATCAGTTTATCCTTATTCTTGTCATTCTTCTGAACTTTCTTGATTGGCATTCTGTGATTGGCTGCCACCCAAGTTTGAATAGCAGGTGGGTGGGGCTAAAGTTTTATGTCTAGGTTGACCATTTTAATGATGTTCATTATGTTTGAGATCAAAAAGCCATCTAAAAGCTGACTGTTGAGAGCATTTTTTCCTCAAGCTCTCAGGAATATCCCAAAAACCAAATTAATGAGCAGTGTTCTTAGTTCATCTTCTGTTAGCTCCTCCCCCTTTAAAAAAATTTCTTCTAATTAGCTGCTCCTTGTAAAATTTGAAAAGCAGGTGGGTGAAGAAACAGATCCTCTGATTACAATATTAGGGACATCTCGCCGTGATACAGAACCAATAGTACAATTGGTAGTACATCTGAAAATACATTTACTTCACTGTGATGCTCAAAGCTTTAAAATGAAGTTAAATCTGAGGATTATCTTCATATTTACAGAGAATATAAAAACTTCATCAAAGGTTTGAGCTTTCATTTGAGAAAACAAAAACAAAAGAAATCAGTTCAGGCTTGTTCACAAAGCAGGAAATCGATATACAAAATCATCAGAGCATTTCTAAGTGTCAGGAAATGGACTGAGAAGTATTATCAAGAAATTCAAAGAAAGCCACAACAGTTCAGAAGAAGTCTGGCAGAGGCAGGAGGACTCTGGAAGTAAAGCTATAGAGATGCGTCTACAAAGCAGCTGCCAATGTTTGGAGAAACAATGGAGAGATGTACAAACCCAAGAACAGTGAAACATGGCAGTGGGAGCATTATCCTGTGTGGATGCTTCAGTGCATCTGGAAGTGAGAATCTCGTCAAGGTGGAAGGAATCATGACAAAAGAAGGATATGTGAAGATTTTAAAAGAAAACAGTGCAGAGCAGTCAGCAGCAAAATTGGATCTGAATTAGTGCTTTGTCTTCCAACACGACAATGATCCAAAACACACGTCTCACTTGACTGGACCGCATAAAGCCCTGACGTCAATCCCACTGAAAATCTGTGGGGTGAGCTGAACACCATGGTCCATGCTAGAAGACCATCAAATCTGAAGGAGCACGAGTGATTCTCAGAAGAAGAATGGGCTGGAATTGCTCAGGAGACACGTGTGAGACTGCAGGCTGTTATCCAACAAGATTCAACTCAATTTTATTTATTCGGCGCCAAATCACAACAACAGTTATCTCAAGGCGCTTTATATTGTAAGGTAGACCCTGCAATAATATATACAGAGAAAAACCCAACAATCATATGACCCTTTAAGCACTTTGGTGACAGTGGGAAGGAAAAACTCCCTTTTAACAGGAAGAAACCTCCAGCAGAACCAGGCTCAGGAAGGGGCGGCCATCTGCCAGAAGAACGAAGACAAGATAAATGGAAAAAATGGATAAAAGATTAATTTGAACCCTCTAAGTTTTTGTGTTTCTGTATGCAAAATAAAATAAAACTCAAACATTTGGAAAACCTATGTTAAAATTCCTTGCTCTGTGTAACAGCACTTGGGAAACATACAATGAGGCCTGTTTGTCTGGTTCACATGTTAACACGACTTAAATCAATCAACAGGACTTATACATTTATCAACTTATTTGTGTGTGTGAATTTAAAATAAACATATTTAAGTTGAGATGAGTGTGCACATGCTGAGCTATATTGACTGATCACTAAAAATATATATTTCAGAGATTTTCAGAGCAGTTCACTTCTAAAAAAAATAATAACAAAAAACAAAACATTTGTTGAGCTAAAACTTGAATCTGATGAAATTTTTAGAGCTCTCCAAAGCACTTCTGTCATGTTGCTCGGGGTGTAATAAGGAATTAATTTGCTCGCCTGCTGGATCCTCGAACGACACACATGAAAGCATTTAATCAGAAAAAGTGGCAGCAAAAAATAACAATGAAGCTCAATAATAAAAATGAAACTGAACTTCAAATCCTCTCCGATGACCTCTGGGCTGTCTGTCAGTCATATTTTCATTCATCGTTTACAAATGAACAAATGGAATATTTGCAGCCTTAATACTCTGAGCCTGCTTCATCCTGCCGGTGCTCAGCTGCCTTTGAGGGGAATGTATCTATAAAATGTCTCAGGGAGCCGTCTCTCCATTTGACAGCCCTTCGGGAGAACAAAGGCTCAGCACTAATGCAGCCCAGATCAACCGCCTGCTTTTCTATTGAGCAAGGTGCCAAGATGCACAGGCTTTTAATGCCGGCGCGCTCGACGCAGGCCGCGAGGGACCGTCTTCAAAGCCTAATGCAAAGTGAGTCATCCGCCACCCGTCTCATAATACGTCCCCCTTTAATTCAGCTCCCTTTGGTTAATTTTTTGCTATTGTGTTTTACCCATCTGAGCCTGTGTCAACAATCAAAAAATTAGTTGGGGAAAAAAGGCCGGTTTGATGATCGAGGACGACCTAAAAGCACAGCAGCCTGGAAAAATGTGGAAGGGTGCGAGGGCTGTGCAGCCATCTGTGACCCCTGCGCCTCGCCAAATGCTGACAACTAGCAGGTCCCATATGGCGAAACGAGTTCTGCCGGGTGTCACCCTCTTGTTGCTATTTTGTTGTTGTTATTTATTTACAGAAGCAGTCAGATGAGATGAGCGAGGCGAGGGTTTTGCCAGGGAGTTGCTGGAGGAAAAGGTTTTTTTTTTTTTCTTGAGATGATTTGGCACAGTCACGGCGTCCAGCAGAGCGCCGGTCCAGCCCTGCAGACAGAGGGAGAGCGGGGCCGGGCCATCTGTGGGACAGACATGGTAGACGTCGCCCAGCTTGTCTGTTTCTGTCTCGAATGATGCCAGAAAGTCACGGCACTGTGGCTGATTTCATCTCAACCGGATCCACGTTTAGTCACACGTTTGTTCACACCTATTCATGGTGAAAAAGTCCATCTTTACATGTCGCAATACATTAATTCCCCCAAAATCAGACCCATAGATCAGAGCCCACAGTCATGAAATTGGTACATTTAAAAAAATGACAGAACCTCTCACATCGCTGAAGAGGAATGTTGGCTCACTCATTTATGCACAGCTCTCTGAAGGTTCCACCACAGCATTTCAGTAGGATTGAGGTCTGGACCGTAACAGGATCATTGCAGCTAGATTTGCTGCCGTGATTGGGATCACTGTGCTGCTGCATGACCCAGCTTCAGCTGTCCAACAGACAGCCTCATATTTGACTCTAGAATACTTTAGTGTACAGAGTTGTTCATGGTCAAATTCATAAATGCAGGATGCCCAGGTCCTGTGGTTGTAGAACAAAGCCAAATCATCACACCTCCACCACCGTGCTGACAGATTTTATGGGGGTATTTGTGCTGAAGTCTGGTGCTTTGTTCACATACAACTTTGCAGACTTATGGTGTGCAGCCAGGTACTTATTTGAGAGAAAATGCCTTCTTCTGGCAACCCTTCCAAACAAGCCATAATCGATCAGTATTTTTCTCATTTGCTGCCATGAACTTTAAGATTTATTATGAACTGAAGCCTGTAGATGCTGAGATTTCCTTTTTGGTTTTCTGAAGTTTCTTTGAGCATTGCATGGTCTGACCATGTCCTTATTTTGGTCGGATGTCCACTGCCTTGAATGTTTCCCATGTGTGAATAATCTCTCAGTTTTCACTGTAGAATGACAATAACCCTAGCCAGATTCACGGGCAGCAACATTTGGTTCTCTCTGTCTTTCCTCCTCAGTATTCTGTTAACACACTTGAAAGCTCCAGATGTGCAAACTGGAAAAATGTTCATAGAGGTGCTCACACGACCTGATGATCAGTTAATCAAGTGCATCTGGCTGGCAGCACCTGGTTGCTTACCCTCTTAATTCCAATGGATGCAGAAAGAATTAACTTATTTTTTTCCACAGTTTCTGCATTTTGGAATAGTTTTGCTTAAATAAAAAATAACACAGTGTAACATGCTGTGGTTTGTAGCTCATCTACATTTTCAGACCTTCTGATCAGATCACCTGATAATTTTCAATCATAAAACCTTACAATTTAAAGAGGATGTATGTTTTACAGTATGAAGCATGTTGGTATGGTGAGTGTGAAGCTATTGCTTGCAGTTGGCTTCACATTAAACTGGGAAAAAATAGTCTTTAGTGTTCTTTTACTTCATCCTTCTTTCTGCAGCTTTATTGTGTGCTGCATGTGGACACTTTAAACAAATGTAAACTCAATAAATAACAGAATAAAGGACTAGCATTTTACACACTAATGAGATATGGGATTGAAAATAAAACTTAAGTATAAAAAAATATGAAAATGTGGGTTTGTAAATGATATAATTATTTCATTACTAAGAGTGGATATATTATTTCTGTGATAAGCGGGCATTTTTAGAGCCAACCTGCTGCTCAGTCAGGGTTTCATTAGCAGAGAAATACCGACAAAGTGAAGTGACCACTACTCCCGTCACAGATGGTATCGAGCTGATGATCTACACTTCAAATTCAGTCAACAAAATCAAGATGATCCCATCCCCCCGAAAAAAAACAACAACACAATGCCACATTAAACAGTCCCCGAGCAGCAGCAGCATGAAACTGAGTGTAACTTCAGGAGAGCAGAATGCTGATGAAGAGTGAGAGAATGTCCCAAAGGTTCAATTACCGAGCTGCCACAGGTCCTCTCAGCCTTCATTAGCTGCCTGCTGGAGCAGACACTCCTTCCACAGACCCGGTGTGGTTGTTGTATTGTGGCAAACCTCAGGGAGATGCCTTTCTCTCCCCTCCACTCTCTAATGATCACACCAAAAGCTTTCTCAGAACTCGGAGGTGCCGCCGTGTGCCGTTATGTGGATTGTTAATACTGCGGGGACGGTCTCGTCAGGCACCTCTGCATCTTCATGTCGCCTCGGCACGCACTGTTCCTGCCGTTCCCACCTGAGCGCCTAACTAGATACCCGGGTGCTGGCATGCCCAGGCAAGGTGGAGGCTGATCAGTGCTCTGCAGGAAGCACAGAGGCTCACAAAGACTTTGAAAAGAAACTACAGTGTCACATTTACAACTGAATAAGCAAATCCAGTTATGCTGAAGTTAGGTACTTTAAATTGTGTCTTTAAATTTCTAAAAACCTTTGAGAATATATGGCTGACTGGAAAATAAATTAGGTGCTAAAAAATCCATAAAACTTGCGGAACATTCGACATATAAAAAATTAGTTTCTTCCATATTATGGAAACAGAAGCGCCTCGTGGGTACCAAAACAATAAAAAAAAAAATACGCTGTAATTTTCGCCGTCAGTGGATCTCATCCATGAGAAACGCGCCGCAGACAATCACATTTAGCAGCAATCAGGCCTCATCTCTTTTACAGCACTGTCTTAATTTCCTAAACCCTAGATGCAGATGAAAATTTAATCTGCTCACTTATTTGGGTAATGGAGATGGAAATTAGATTATGCCGTATCTCAGCAGCAGGCCATCTGGGACAAGACTGCCGCCTTTGACTTTCAACACCTCAGTTTTTGCACCGCAGAGTCTTCACGCCGAGGAAACAATGGAAGGAAGAGTGAGAGAATTTTTTACATCCACGGTAGCATCAAGTACTTATTTTAGCATCTGTATGTAAAGCACATATTGACAACATTATGGCTATGTCTACACTAATCCAGATATATTTGAAAACTGCGTTTTCATCTAAAAACGCTCCGCATCCACACTATCGTTTTCAACCATTTCTGAACAGCTGTTCATCCATACTGAAACGGCTGAAAATGCTTACGTTCCTGTATTACGCACGGCTGAAACGTAAGAGGCGAAAACGGCATTTTCAAATGTATCCGCTTTGGAGAGCGTTTTCAAAAAGCTCTGTTTTCCTTGACCAAAAATGGATCTTAGTGTGAATGGAGGGCCAAAACAGGGAGGAAAAACGAAAACGTATTAGTGTGGACATGGCCTATGGCAGTGTCTACAAAATGGGAAACAGCTAAAGTGTCAAATTTCACTCAAATTGAGCAAATCTGGAAATTAAAACTGCTCCCACTTCTGCTGCATATATTTTAACTGCACTTAAATTATAAATACACATTCTGCTAGGTCTTCCACTCTGTGCTACTTTGCCTGCTAATTTTTCACTTTCACCACTTATGATACCCAAGGAGTTAGCTATCATTAAAATATCAGCAACTGTATATTAAGCTTCCACTTTCTTCTGTATGAAAACTTGCTCTTGCAAAAGACTAAGGCATCAGTTACACAGAGAGTGGTCAGTGATATCCTGGCAAGTATGTATTCCCCAACTGGTTGGCAAGTAGTTGCTGGTTGTTGCTGTGCTAAAGAGGGTGCTGCACAACAACCTTCTTCTGATTGCTTTGGTCACTAGCAGGCTGCTGCAGTGGCCCCGAGTTTGCATAGAAGACTCAGACTCATCCGGAAACACTTGCTAAGTAATCACAGAGCGGCACTAAAACTGTATAAGTGTGTGAAGACTGTTCATCTTCAAAGTAAAAGTTGTGCCATACTGCTGGAGCCAGTATGTTCTAACCTGGTCTCCGTTTTTGGGTTGCATCACATTTGTCATATTTTCAGAAAACTGCAAGCGGCAAGCGTTAGCAGACAGAACTGCAGGTGAATGTAACAATGTACTAGTGACCAAAGGAATCACCAGGAGATGTCTGGTGCAGCGCCACATGCCTCTCTGCGTCCAGTATCGCCTAGCAACAGCAAGCGACTTCCAGCAACCACTCTCCAAACACATTCTTCTGTGACAGCTGCTTGTTTACCATTGGGTCACTGACCAGCCTTTACCTCTACCTGACACAACTTAACAATTGATTTTACAGTTACAGCAATATCCATAACCTGTCAGGAATCTAATTTTTCCTCTGCCAAAGGAGATGAAAAATAGGAAGTACTGAAGCATCTTTCCTTAGTATTTAGAATATTCAACCAGATCTTGTTATGGCTGCCACACAGATGAGTCAATCTTCCTGGCCTAAATAGTAAATTAAGTGCTTTAAAGCTGCGGTTAAACAAATATTTAAGGTTTTATGGTAAAAAAGGCCATTCACAGTGTGATCCACACACCTGTCACTGCAAAACCTGAAGGTCCACAGTAGGAAGCTTTCAGTAAACAATGGGTGATGTCATGATAGCAATTGTAGCTTTCCAGTAAATGAAGTCTTAGCTCAACGCTCAACTTTCCTTATCCAAAAATCCACAGGAGTTGATATAGTTTTAAAATATTTACTTACAAATGTCCAAAGACAGGTAACCAGTAATTGAATACAGAGTTATCAAAGACTTACAAAGTTCAAACGGATGCAGAGAGTTTGAGAGGTCAAAAACTGTGTTGCTCCACTAGCCTAACTTCCTGTCTCTGCCAGACTATCAAAATAAAAGGATACATTTTAAGCATAAGAAATCAAACTAAGAACTTATTCCGTTATTCTTAATATGTCAACATGTAGGTATTACTTCCAATATAATACAGCTCTAAGCAAGTGAGCCATAACTTTATAGTTTTAATCATTAACCCTAATTATGTTAATTATATAAACTCCCCAAACTGCATATCCACCTTTAACTTCATCATTTGTAGGTTTTCTGACATTGCAGTCAGGCATCAAAGCTTAGAGAGTCCTGCTCTAACACCACAGTCCAGTATTCTTATTTTACGTGGCTTTGTTGGTCTAGCATAATGTTTATATTTTTCTGTCAAAGTGAGCATTAAGGTCCGGGTGTACTGATAGAGAGGAAGAAGCAAATGCAGCTGTACACCTTTACAGCTGCACCATGCTAAGCCTGCTGTGAATGGCTTCATATTTACAGGCCAATTATCTGTCTGAGGGAGGGTCTGCGTGACCGCGGGCCTCTCGAGCGTGTTACAGGAAGGTCAGCACGGCTGATGGGGGCTAATTAAGCAACTGTCGCTGAAGAGGCAGTCGAGTGCGAGCCACCGGGTGCTTTACCCATCAGAGGAATGTCTTGTTTCTTGAATTCAAGGACATATCTGCTTCTCAGAGTAGAGACAGTTTCCTCAAGCATGCTTGACCTGCTTGGTAACCACTTCAAAATGTCCCTGGTGGAATCGACTTCTTCGTTTCTTCGCACCATTTCTCTTTTACTCACGTTTACTGTTAAAAGTGTGCAGGAAGGACTCTGAAGGTTAAAGAAAGCAGAAGCACTGCCCCCTATATCAGTGACTGTCTCAAACGCCGGTGAAAGATAATGACCTGTCAAGAGCCGGGACTTTCTGTGTCCTTGCAACATCTTTGAGGTGAGGGGCTTCTCGTCATGGTCTGCCATCGCAGTAATCCTTTAGCCCGCAGCTCCATTAGGCAATGAAACAAGTTGTCCAACTGTGGGGCTGGAGGGGGTTAATCCTGCAGCAGCTCCTCTGCAAAAGGCCTCAGCTGCCACCATCCAAACCTTTTGAAACCTCTGTCAGTTTATGGGGACTTCAGACGGCCTATTCTCCCTGACCCTTATTGATTCAGGTCTGCACTGTGCCCTCTTCAACTCCCCAGCCGCCCACACCCACTCACACATGCTGTCTCCAAAGAGCCCAGGCCCTCGAGCTACAGCGCCGGGGTGCCGTGATGTTTCAATTACTGATGGCTGTCATTGTTTGGGGGTGACACCAGAGATCCCTTTGAACAGTGCGACTCCTTTTTAGAGAAGAAAAATCATTCAAGGCAAGGCGTCTTACGTTCTAAGGTATGATTTGATCAACGCCCATCAATACTTTTAATATTTAATGACAAAGTAAAGTGAGGCACAAAGAGGCTCTCCAGCTATACTTTTATTGCTTAGAAAACAATAACAAAATACCACTGAAATGTCACAACGAACTTAGGAAGAGTACGATAAAGAGACACAACCACTGATCTGTGTGGAGCCATAAGAAGGGTGTAACCTGAAAACCAACACGAGACAAATAAATGTGTGATGCTTTTACTTTAAGATCCATCAGCTGTAAATATTAATTCAATAACCAGTCACTCTTTGCATAATATTATTGAACACGAAGGGAATATTTTTGTATTTTCTTTTTTACTGCAAAGTTTTGAAAAAATGTGCATCATTAGTTGTGATTTTCGTTTTCTGTTTGTTTTCAGCAAAACCAAAAAAGTACCACAGTGGAACACGGAGAAGCTAAAAGCTGCTAATGAGTAGTTTACATGCATGTTAATACCCTGAGGGTGCTTTTTTAAAAATCTGGTCATATCTAACACTGGTGGAAGCACAGTAATCATACTCAGACACGACGGCCCAGATCAAGACCACCAAAAACCTGCAGGGTTTTGTTTGTGGTGGAAATCTGACCTGACCTCAACTGGACCCAGCTATCAGCTCTATCAGATACTCAGCTAACTGGCTCCTGTAGCAAAGCTGACAATCTGTGGGGACTTTCCTCTTTAAAATAGGAATCTAAAAATTCCTCAAATAGAGAGGGGAAATAACAAAAAATAATGTAAAAAAGCTTTTTCTTTTAACTGTCAATAAGATCTTTGGTTTCACAAGGTTATCTGGTTTCCATTTGTAGTCCAAGTACTCTTAACCAATTCAATTCAATTCTATTTTATTTATATAGCGCCAAATCACAACAATAGTCGCCTCAAGGCGCTTTATATTGTACAGTAACCAATCAGGTTTGCACAGAGATAAACAGTGTCAGGCTTTTAAAAATTTATCTCCAATTGTGACCTCAGAGGAAACCAGAACTTTTGGACAAAAAAGCTGCTGACGATCCTGAAAGTGCTGAAAACTGGCCACACTGGTTGAATTGCATTCTTGGTTCTCAGCTACAGCAGGCATAAAACTTTAGCTTTGAAACAGATTTGATGACCAACAACACCGATCAGCAGTTATGTGAATGCATTTCTATTATTTTTCTATAGTATGGAAGTTTAAAGCTTGGCTCATTTTCTGTTGATGACTTTTAGACACCTTTTACTTTAAGCAAACATTTTTTTTTTAAAAAAGTACCAGTATACCAACTGGACAATAATCTAGCAGTTCACTATTTTCACTTACATAATATATAATTTTCCTTTTTTCTTACAAACTCTACTTAATTACTAATAATTCAAGTGTTTTTATATAGCACTAAACAGTGGTATATAACAGCTAAACAACACTCAAAACAGTAGCTTCAAGGTGTTCTGTATTGTAAGGTAAAGACTCTACAATGAGCAAGCACTAGACAACAGTGGAAAGAAAGAACTTCCTCATTACAGGAAGAAACCTGTTAGGACCAGGTTTAGGGAGGGGCAGCCATCTGCTGCAACCGGTTGGGGTGAGCAGAGGGAAACAAGTGAAAAAACACACTATAGATGGAGGAGAGGTCAAAGTTAAAGAACCAGGTAAATTACTAATAGTTTCTCCATTTCCTTTATAATTTGTACCAAACTGTGTTAGATATAATTGTAAATATCTTTGCAATTTGGTATATTATCACCTATTATCACCTATCAGCAATAAAATATGAACAACTAAGCTGGAAATGAAGAGTTAAATACAAACACCAAAGTGCTAGAATTTAGAGATGCACGAATTGACCATCTAAAAACAAGAATTAGACGATTTCCAGCGTGCTTGGCCCTGCGCTGACCAGCCGGTTAGTCTCACATGTGTCTGATGACAAGCCGGTCCCTTTTACAATATGCCAGCAAATAGTCAAGCACATTATTGTGCTTGCTATTAACACAATAACGTTAATGGCAAGCATGTGTTTCATTGTGAGTGAAAACGGCAAGTTCACCAAAGTAAACCATGGAGGGATGCCAGGAGGTTTGTAACAACAAACCTAGCTGGACACGGAAGTTACCCTCACCCAACTGAACATGAGAATTTTATAGGCTAAAGCTAAAGTTATAAAAGAAAATTATGGAGAGAAGTGAAAAGAAAAGGGTGATTCTCCCGTTATCAGGTGAACTTGCTGGAAAATTATGTTAGATGTAGAAACTGTTCTTTGTAACTGAGTAAAATTACAAATTCAACAGGAGATCGAATAATTATTTCCCCTACTGTACTGACCTTTCTGAAACAATCACAGGTCTACTCACGTCTGCACAGAGGTCAGAGGTCACGGACAGCCGTCTGAGCAGGCGGAGGTTCATCATCTTGCTCTAGGTAGCATTTGCAGAGTGGGATGTTTCTAGACAACATGGGAGTCTTCAGTAAAATATAACTCTGAGCGTAGTCACTTTAACAACTCCTCCAGCTGCTCTGTGAGCTGAGCGAGTTACAAACACGTGTACGTGACTTGAATGGCTCTCACGCTGATCAATGCTCACCCAAGAGACAGGAGCGGATCGCCACACTAATACTAAATCCACGTTACTGGACCCAACGGTCAGTTCAGTGGCTCCCTTCTGTGAAATCTGAAAAGCCTCCTTCCTATAGAGACAGAGGACCCAGGTTAATTTTGAAGTGAATTACTGCAGCTAGACGGATGCATGTGGGAAAATTGGCTGGCTAATTGGAGCTTGTCTGCCGTTACTTTTATAGCACAGATGGTTCGATGCTGAAAATTGAGGGTTTTTTTTTTTAAATACAAAGCTTTTATGTTGACTCAAAATATAAAAGCAACCCCTTAATGTGTTCCAGTTTAATTCCAGCAACCATTTTGTTTGGAGTGGGTGTCAATTTTGTGAAAATGGTCATGACAATAAAGTTGTCATTCAAGCTTTTAATATAATTGCTGTAAAATGTTGTGGTACTGTATATTGTAAAAACGTGTGATTTGTGATGAGGCTCTGGTTGCATTAGCAGCTCAACTTGTGCTATAGTAATTGATTCATTGGAGCATTGGAGCGACGAAACATTAAGTCAGTAATGGACTCCGTTTTACAGGAGAGCTTTGCATTGAGAAAAAAGGGGGAAAAAAACGTTGCTAATTCTGAGCCCAACTATTATTTTTTAATTATTTGGAGTGATAAAAAAAGTATAAATAAATTTTATGTCTATTAAAGTCAAAAGGTCAAAGGTCTGGTAAAATTTTATGTGTTTCTTGCAACATATACAGTATGTGTGAAAGAAATTAAAGCAGAAATTTCAAAATAAAAGAGGAAGTAGTAATTTTAAAACATAAGCCCCATTTTTTTTGCGCTCCATGTTTCAGTGCCTCGGTGTTAGCATTTTCAGCTCCACCATGCATGTTTTTAGAGCTCCAAAATGCTAGTGTTCCTCATCAAGCCAAAAGCATTTGAGACAATTGCTAGTATGAAATGCACCTATATTCACAAACCTGAACTGAAATGAGTAACATTTCCAGTTCGCTGACACACAACCCAAGCAGGTGAATGATGGAAAAAATTCACCTACATCTACTGATTTTATGAACACATTAGCTTTAGAGGCCAGAGCTGATTTTTTTGTAGCGGTAAATGTGTTTATTTCAGCTGTGAAGTTGAACGTGTGTGGAGTGTGTCTCACTTTTGGAACGAGCCTTGAGTGGACATTAGAGGAACTGCAATCTTTAGCACTTGCCTACTGCGTTCATGACTCAAGGCCAGCGGTCTGTTGCCTGATAAAACAGCACTGTGCAACATAGTTGTCGTCAAACCGCCATCTCTGCCAGTTGTGCACCTCTTGGTTTTTGTGACCCGGCAGCTTGTGCTGCACCTGCTGCGGCTGGGTTGAAGGCACAAGTACAGAAGCTTGGAGATTTACAGATTATTCAGAAGGAGTTGGGCACAAAGCAGCCAATATCACGAGAATAACAGAGTCCTTACCCAGTGTTTTGGCTTGAATATGATGGTAGTGCAGGATGAGGATTAGACTCCAGGTGTGGTTTGAGAAGTCTTTTGAAGCTTTGAATTCTACAGACCACAGCCGCTGTTGCTCGATGGTGAAAATATGAAAGACGTCAGATCTCTTGCTAACGTAGGTGTTGTCCTTTCTGTGTCCTTTGGTGGAGTACAGGTCAACATAGATTTTGCTCTGACCAAAAGTTTTTTGTGATCACACTGGTTTTCATTACTGGTGAAACTGGCTATAAGCCATTTAAACTGGAAGCCTGCTTGGGAGAAGGAAAATCGCATATTACTGCTTGTTGCTGCTAAATGCTGGCTTCCCATGGTCCTCATGAATAAATACAAATTTTATTTATGTCGTAGTTTTGTACACCTCTGAAGCACCTTTTATCCATGATGACCTTACTGCATAAACTTGCTCATTAAAGCGAGGAGACTTTCCCATAACTTGTTTGAGTTCACGAGTTTAAATTGACAGATAAACTAATAACGAGTCGGTATGAAAAAGATCTTGGCTAAATAATGAATTGATTGGCATCTTTATAGCATACGTTTACACTGCAGACTTACAGCACCGGTAGCCCATGTAGAGCAGATGATCTTATTAGAGTTTGGTGCCTTGCTGCATAACTTTCCATATTAATGAGGTAAAACTGATGTTTTTCCACCTTTGTTAGCATTCTTGATGACAAACCCATCATGAGCACACCTCGCGCCTGTGTCACCAGACTGTTTGGACCTCTCCCTCCACCCTTGACCCTACCCTCCCCTTGCTGGCTCAGGTGTTCCTCTGTGGAGGTTTCTTTCAGCGATTCGTCACGCTCCGGCCGGGCTGCTGCGCCGGCACGTGCCAGCCAGCTCGCCAGACGGTCACTCGGCCCAACAGGCTGCCACTGTCAGCCAGGGGCCAGGGAGTCAACGTCGGTTGGCCCTGGCAACCGGTCTTGGGCCCCGCCCTGCCCAAGGATAAGAATAGGCAGCAAACACCCCCTGCCTGCCTCCTCCCTCTCACCAAGCTTTAGGACTGAAAGTGGAGGGATTTGAACACTCACAGAGTCAGAGCTAAAAGCTACTGACCAGTGACTGAAGTCAAGTTCTGCTGTTGAGGTTATGTACAAATTCCATTCTTACTTTTGTGTTTACACTCTTACTGCATTCTGTCAGTGCAGAATATTAACATGCACTACAAAATCCATTATTTATTTAATGCTACCCATTACTCTTTTTCATGTATATTGTTGCAGTAGTTGAATCTCATTTTAGCATGGCCAAAGCTTCATTGTCCAGTTTATCACAATATCAGACTTATCAGCTATAATATTATCACTGTAACTGTTGGATATTAAAAAACTAAAACTTTACATGTGTCTGACGTGTTTTTTTTTTTTTTAAATGTAAGTTAAAATCTCAGGCTTCAAACTGCTCTAAACACTTGATTTCACCTTTTTTTCTACTATTGGATCTGTGTGATTTCAGTTTGTGTGGATATCTCTGATATGGTCATCTCAGGTAAACACCCTGGACTGTGACCACAGAAGCCCCATCCACTGCATTCTGGCTAAAGGGCAGAGTCAGAAGAAAACTGGCTTAAAGCGAGTGTGGGTAAAAACTAAGAAAGGTTTTTACCCACCTGTGTAAGACGAATAAGGATCATTTTTAACTTTGACTCATGCAAAGCTAGTCTAGTGGAGAGCTTGAAATGAGCAGAATAGATCTCATTTTAGAGAAAGATTTGACACATTAACATATTTACCTTTTTTTGCTAAAAGTCAGAGAAAAGATCCTCACGTCCATACAGTGAGAGTGAAGCTGCTTCCTGCAGTCGACTGGCTTGGCTTAGCATAATAACTGGAAAAAGTAGCTTTGTATTAGCTTGATTGTTCCTCTACTTCACTGTTCTTTCCATGCATTGGGTCATTCAAACTTGACTAAGTGAAGGAAGTAATCCTAAATGATGACAAACTTGGTGTTTGGTTTTTGAAATAACATGATTTAGGAATTGCAAGTCCCAATTATTACTTGATAACCAGTCAGTTTATGATACTGATCACACAAATGCTGAGTTCACTCATGTTACCAAAAGGTGCGTGGTAAAAAATGTTAGCATGTAAAGACGATGTGCCATGTTCTGAATAAGTATTAAACACAAGAGAGCACTGCTATCACTTTGTTTGTGAACAAGTACGGATGGAAAACTAAATACCCAAATGGCAGTTTGTGTCCAGCAGTTGTGCAGCAGCACAGGGCTTCCAGGCTCATTTAAATAATTATGAGGAGAGGAGCTGCTGTGACCTCTGACGACCTTCCATCAGCTGCTCTGGGGCTCAGACATCAGCCAAAAACCGACCCGAGCACCAGCAGCGTCCTGAAAAACAGTCAAAACTAGCTGCACGGCTTTCTGTGAATCTCCTCCGTCTCTTAATAATCATGTCCCCATACAACTTTGTGAAAAATGCATGCTGTTATTTGTGTCATTGCAGAAATGCCATTATAATAATCATATAATGTTTTTTTTCCTACTGTTGCACCTTTTCAAGTAACCCAAGTATATTATATACAATGGGACTTCTGACATGGGGGTAGTGAAGTTGTGAATCATCATGTTTAAACCTAATCAAGGATTAATACAAAACTAAGATTAAACAAATTTAGTGGGTATAGAAGTGAAGTTTAGTCATATGTGAATGTAATTTTTAGGAGGAAGGAGTTTCCTCTATGAATGTTTCCGGTGACCTTGTGAATCTAAGTCCAGTAGTCCAACTTTTAGCTCTTTTTAGTCACATTTAGGTAACTCAGACACAACTATAGAGAAATTTGTTGTTTTGGGGGAGTTTTTGGCTCTTGTTACGTCATCATTTCATTTTGCTGCAGCATCTGGGTGTAGATCTTGAAGAGCCTGATAAAGAATTAGTTTATGTTCAACACAAATCTGATCAAATTAAGAGCAGAATCAGAGGATGAAAATGACAATGCTAGCTTAGAGATATCTTACTAGTCTCCCCTAGAGTCGTGAGCGCTGGTTTCCATTGAACTGCACAGAGTTACCTCTTCTGCTGCCCATAAACACACAAATTATAGTTTGTGACTCAAAAAGCAAAAACTTTGATGGAGGCTGTAAAAGTCTGAAATGTGATCAGAATCGGAACCACTTTTACATTTTCTCTGCTAACTCATTTGGGTTTCTCATTGGCATTATTAGGCACTTAAAAATGCTAAAAGGAATGGGATCTGATTATATGGCTTAAACTGATATAAGTGACCCCTCTGATCTAAAATAAATAGGCTGAGTGCTGTCCCGTCTGCCTGTTTTTATCCAGTGCCATTGGTTTATGTGCTAATAGTAAACAGGCGCATTTGTTTCATTGCTATGAATCAGGTTTTCTCCTGAACCTGAATCAGGTTTCCAATGCTAAGAGGCTTCAGTGTGCTCATTAGAAATTCATTCTGAACAGCTTGTTATTATCTTTGGCCTCTGGATGTGTGAATAGATTTACAAGCATTAGGGCCGGGGCATTGTGTGGGGCATGTGTGGAGGAGGTCCTGGCCCCTTTGTGTTCACCAGGGCCCTCAAATCAGCTGCCCCCCCTGCAAACACAGCCCTCCGGGCCCCACCCTTTTACCTCAACCCTCTGAACAAAAGCTTACAGAACACACTGATGTTTTGAAGGATTTTAGGAATTACAGAACAGACTGTCCTTTCAACCACTGCAGATGCAAAAAGCTGTTGGCCAGTTTCCACCACAAGCGTGTATTTGTAAGGTGATGCATGCACATGTACGCTGAAGTGCAGGAAAATAAATGGAAAAGTTAACAGATAGTGTATTAATGTATTTTAAAATAAAATGCCCTTTCCCCCAGTTTTTAATGATGATGCTTTATGCTCTTTTTTTTTTTTTTTTTTTTTTTTTTTTTTAGTTAATCACTAGTTTTCCAGCAGTAATGGTTTGAAATGGCCTGTTCCATGTTGAGGATTTTGATTTATTCTGCAGCAACAGCAAGCATAAATATTTGTCAACAGGACTATCTTAGCAACAGATGGTCTGGCCCACCACAGAGCCCTGAGTCAGTACAAAATAAAGCCGGAAACAAATTTAAAATCTTTAAAATAAATTCAGATCAAAGTTCAGTCAACAACCAAGACCAAAACCAAGTCTTAAACAAAGCCCAACATATCAGAATAAACCACCTTTGTTAATGTGGTTAAAATCAGAGCAAGACAGGAAATCTGATAGGCACAGAAATGTTTTTGTCACTAATGAAAAAAAGCATTTTATGGGTTTTTTAATCCTGTGTTTTAATGCTGGAATCACCATAACAAGAATAATGTACATTATATGAACAAAACTAATAGTAAATGACTTCAGTGCTGTTTTCAAAGCCGTCCAGTGGCCTGAACTGCACTGCAGGATTGACACCCTCAGTCTACACACCTCAGTGCTTTACACCTTGCAGTTTAAAATGGGAAAATCCAGCAGTGTCTCTGGTAATACTGAAATTATTTCTTTTAATATTAAATTTAATCATCCATATTTCTCTATTTTTGACAACAACTACTCTGCTGCCTCTCTGTGTCTGTGCTGTTGGGTCGAGTTAATTAGCTTTCCCACTTTGAGAGCCTTTCAAGTCAACAAGGCGATTAGGGTTTTACTTGAGCTCTGCTAATCAGAGGGGAGATGGGTATCAGAGCCCGCTGTATAGCGGTCTGTAAAGCTGATCAGCACTCATCTGCAGACCCTGACCTTGGAGATGATGTCACGCGTCCCATTGGACTGATTATACTGACACAGCAGGAGATCAAGGAGAAAGTGCTTAATGGCACTGCTGTGATAAAGACAAGAGTGAAGAGTATAACGTTAACACATGTCAGACATGCTGCTTTAGTACTTCAGCGCCCACGTATCTTGACAACAAAAGTCTGCGCAGGCAGCAAACCCTCCACTAGCTTAATCTGCACTTAAACACAATGTTCTGCTGTTTGCATCCGCCTCTTGTTGCTTGCACCACTCCATTTGTTGACTCTCGACGCCACGCTCGCTTGCCTCTGACACCAACACCTGCCGGCCCGGAAAATGCCCCCGAGCTTTGTTTGACTTATCTCGGCCTACGCAGAGACGCACAGAAGGCCTGTTTACACTGTCTGCTCCTGCTTTCCCTTTCTTTCTTCTTCTTTGTTTGAGTGTGCTGAAGATAAGAGGAGGTGTGGTGGCCATGATTGAGGGCAGAGAAGAGGAGGAGGTGGAAACATGCAAGGTGATGTAAGACAAGATTTTAAAACCTGAGGCACCTGGTGTGACGTAATCCAGCACGTCTCCAAATGAAAATGGAGAATTATTGAAGCTTTTAGATGCATGTAAAGTTGAGCTGTAGGCTCTTTTCTCATTTTAATGTGTTGTAATGCAGCTGATTAGTATTTAATATCAGTTTTCGAATAATCTGCCCATGGATTGTCACAAATACATAAATACATTTGCATTGGCCTGATACTAAAACTTATCCAAAGTTTCTGAAAGGACAATCTATCATGATAGATAAATTGACTGTGGTTTGTGGATAGTTTGTTTGTTTCGTTTTCGGTTTTGAAATTTGGATGTTGGTTTTGTGTCTATGCTGATTTTCCATTGGTACAGAAAACAGGCTTTAGCAGGAGTGCCAGATACACTGGGTTAATGCTCCGGTGAGATTAGGCTCTCACTTCCAGCTCGTCTTTTTTAAAATGGAGATAATGTTGTGCAGAGGAGTCTTTTAACCTAAACCACAATCCTCATGAGATTGTTTTTTTACTGCCTAAACCATGAAGATGGAAGTGGGGAAAAAAACACTAAACCTGTAGCTTCTCAACACAGACATTGCACAGATAAAAATCGGGGTCACAGTTGCTCCCAGTTCAGTTTTATTTATATAGCCCCAAATCAACCCCAACAGTTGCCTCAAGGTACTTTATATTTTGAGCTAAAGACCCTATAATAATAAACAGAGAAAACCTAATTATATGACTCCCTGTGAGAAAGAGCTTTGGCGAAAGTGGGAAGAAAAATCTCCCTTTTCACAGGAACTTCCGGCAGACCCAGGCTCAGGGAGGCGCGGCCATCTCGGTTGGAGGTGAGGGGAGGAAGACAGGTCTGTATTTCATTATTTGAAACACCTTCATAACTGGTGACTGGTGCTATATGTATTAATTGTCCCAGTGATTTAAATGCAGAAGCAGTCAGTAGAAACAAATACAATTCTGGAACTTTTCCCAACCAATCCGGTCTTTTAAGTCTGACGTCATTAGCCGTTTCCGGGTCCAAACTCGACTTCTGGTTCCAAAGTCAAATGAACACTACAGCATCACTGAGAGTTACAAACTGTCTAAATTTTTTCATCTTTAATAAAATGATCAGTGTGGCTGCTCTACCAGGTGTAACAATTAAGTTTAACATCGAGGCATCCAAGAAAACAGAATTTATTAAGTTTAACGCAGTTCGAAGTTAGCAGGGAGTTAGCTCACTAGTGTCCATCTAAAGATGATATAGCATGTTCTGACTGAGGGATTTCTGAAAAATGTAAACGTTCAGCTCTGCTATCACTTCTGACATAAATGAAGACAGAAAACTAAACAGCAGTGACGTTTGTAGGGCTACTGAAGTTGGGCTAGCTGGTCTATAATGCTGTGCTATGTGGTGGCTAGCTACACAGCTGTAGTTAGCATAATATAAACACAGTGAAGCTGGAGGATGAGCGCTTACTTTTTTCCACCGATAAAAGTTAACGTGAGGGTTCCCGATGGTCAGGGACAAATGCAATCACATGGCAGGATGCTGTAAATGGACCAAACTTCAGTCAGGAGAACAACTGAGATAATCCATCCATAATACGAGGTTAATCATTAATATACTGCTGCATGGGCTGGGCTGTAGTTCCATCGTAATGTTTTAACAACTGAGCTTTAAAATGTGCTGCCGATGAATAGTGGTAATAAAAGAAGAGAGAGGCCGACAGTGATCACTGACTTTTTTACGGGCTTGTTCAGATTAAATAGAAAGCATTAAAGCATGTTAAAAACACAACAGCCTTAATAAACACAGAGAAGTTTGTAACCGGTAGCAGGGTTCATATGTCATAATTTAACAACCGGTTAAGTATTTAATGTACAGTAAAGAAAAGATACGGACTTGTGCAATATATTTATATCTCTACAAAGCTCTGTATACACTTAGCCTTTGTACAATTATTTTTATAGTAATTTTGTTTTGAAAACAACTTTTTTTTAAATAATAATTGGCAGTAATAGTTCTACTCTGAGCCCCTCTTGACTGACCAAGTTCTCACCCTAATCTCTAAGGGTGAGATTAGGAGGAAGCTCATTATCCCCGCCAAACCTACATTCTCTTTTTATAAATATTCAATCTTAAAGTAAATCTAAAACAAGACATGTGACAAAAAATAACCTTCAAAAGAAAACAGGAAGTAACCAGAAAACAAATAACCAACTCTAGCCTCGTACGACAGAGATTTGGGAAAAACGACAAAACTAAAAAAACAAAACAAAAAACAACCTTCACACGTGATTTCAGACACTGTCAGAATCTGATGCCCTAGGAATGATGTCAAGCTGATCTTTCTAAGTGATCATTTTAGATAACATATAAATGTAACAGCATTGTCTCACTGCAGTGGTCAGGTTTGAGCCCGTGTGGGTGAGGAACAGGTTAATCCAGGAAGGACGGACAATTAGATCCACACTTATGGTCAATTTCATATTACCAAATAACCCAACATTGGACATACTGTTAATTTTTTTTTTCTAGTGTGAGAAAGCAAGAAAGGAACGAAAAGAAACTTTGTATTTGCTTTTCACACAGGCAACAGCAAAATAGGGGAAAAAAGCTTTAACATTGCCGGTGATCCCACATGTGTACATGCTGCAGGCAAACACAAACACACAGGGTGTAACATTACTCCCCGTCCTCCCCTAACAGCATTACAGAGCTGCGGACGTCTGATTAAACCAGCAAAATCAAATCACGTCGTGTCACTTTCATGTCTGATAGAAAGTCGTCTGACGTGGGGAAGCGAGTGAGGGAGCAGGGCTGACGATGAAAAACACACAAACACTTTGAGTCTTTTTCTTATTTTACTGATTCAACATATAAAGAAAATGATGGGAGGAGGATTTCTGTGTCTGTCCTCTTTTACAAATGAGCATTGAATTCTCCAAACATCTTTTATTGATTAAAAACGTCTCATTTGTCTTCATGAAGACTTAAACTGGTCTACTTCAATCTAAACACCTTTGGGATGAGTCAGCGCGCCAATCGCTATCAACACCTGCTGTGAGAGAAAACCCCTGCAACAGGTTCAGCATCTGGATGAAGACACGAGGAAGCTGCTATGGCTACAGACAGATGCTTCTGGTTTTTAGTAAAAATCAGACTCGGTGTGCAAAACAAGAACAAAAACGCGATTTTAGTTCCTGAGATTGAGATGATGAAGAGCCGACACTCATCGGTGGGTGATAGGACAGACAGCACCTCAGGATTTAATATCTTTCTACTTTGAATCCAGGTTATCAGAGAATTCTTAAACAGGACCAGTCCCATGATCTTCTGGCTTCTTGGGGGAGATTTAAGCCGCTGCTTTTACACACATGAAAGTTTCTGCTGTGGTTTAACTATACTTCAAATGTCTGTTGTACTCGTTTGAAAGTGGGTGTTTCTTAACTAATTAATTCTTAACTGAGCAATCTGCATGCAAAAGCAGATGCTTTCACTTCATATTTTATCAGGCAGATTTGTTTCCCGACACTAACAGACTCTGATTGGGATAAAGAAAAAATGCTGAATATAAAGGAACAGTTTTCAAGTTTTCGAGTATAGCATTGAGACAGTTAAACTTGTGAGATATTGATCTGGTCAGTTAAATAGAGGGGGTTGTATCAGTTTCAGCTGCTTTGGTGTTCATAAAATTAACCACAGGTACACTAGGGGGGCAAAAATGAGACAACTCCCAAAACAGGAATGGGTTTAGTTGGAGGCCACCGACATTTTATCCCTCCTCATCATTTCTGACTGTTTTTTTTCCCTAGTTTTGCATTTGGCTAGCGTCAGGATCACTACTGGTACCACCAGGTGATATTTGGACCCTACAGAAGTTACACGAGTAGTCCAAATCAAGAAGGTTTGCTGTGTCTCCCAGCAGTCTCAAGAGCATTAAGGAGATTCCCGGACAGGTGATTGAGGGGGACAGGGCCGTAGAAGGCACTTAGAAACAGACTTCGTGAGGGTGGCCTAAGGGTACAACGTCCTCTAGTGGACCCTGTGCTGTCTGCCCTCTCTCTGCACCGTGGAGCCCAACTGGCGTTTGCCGTAGAAGGCCATAGTTGACAGGTTCATCACTGGTGCCCTGTGATTTTCACAGATGAGAGCAGGTTCACTCTGAGCACATGTGACAGATATGAAAGGGTTTGGAGAAGCTGTAGAAAATGTTCTGTTGCTTGTAACATTGTTCAGCATGACTGGTTTGGTGGTGGGTCAGTGATGGTCTGGGGAGGCAAATCCATGAAGAGACACACAGACCTCTACAGGCCAGGCAACGGCACCCGACCGCCATTGGGTCTCAGGACGAAATGGTTGGATACATTGTCAGACCATTGCAGTGGGTCCAGGTTCCTCCTTGCGCACAAGAGTATGCAAGCAGTTCCTGGAGGATGAAGGAATGAATATGACTCACTGGTCTGACTCGACCTCACACTTGCCTGACATAAATCCAACAAAACACCTCTGGGACACTATATTTTGGTCCATCCAACGCCGCCAGGTTGCACCTCAGACTGTCCAGGAGCTCAGTGATGCTCTGGTCCAGGTCTGGGAAGAGATCCCCCAGGACATCATCCATAGTGTTATTAGGAATTTGCCCAAACGTTGTCAGGCATGCATGCAAGCACGTGGAGGCCAAACAAAGTACTGAGTAACATTTTGAGTTGCTGCAATTAATTTTTGGTAAAATATACACACCTTCATTTTTTTCACTTTGATCTTCAGGGTGTGTTTGAATTCAGCTCTCTGTAGACTGAAATTTTTCATTTCCATCAAACAATATGGTGCCCCTTCATTCCTAACGCATTCTTCAATACACATCGGTACAGATAACTGTCACAATGGTTTTTTTTTCCTTACTGAGATCTGACGTGTTTTTTATTGATCCTGTACTTTTTTGGAGCAGCGTACGTGTATACATACACAGCTGCAGTTCGTGTTCGTATTCACTTACAGTTTGAGTCGTGCGGCTCTGACAGCTGCTGCTTTCAGTTCCGACTCTGGTCTCTTTATTTCTCTGGAAACGCTGCTGTGGCGCTCCATTATGGTTTGTGTGTGTGTTATCTGTAGCTCTTATCTGCAGTCTGTTCCCCAGCTGGCTTACACCTGTCAGAGCCACACAAGAAGAGACTGACTGATGTAAGTGTGTGTGTGTGTGTGTGTGTGTGTGTGTGTGTGTGTGTGTGTGTGTGTGTGTGTGACCGAAGGGTTAAGGTGAGGAAAAAGGTTTCCATCCAGATGTTGTGAAAATTCTCAGCACTTTTCCAGAAATGCAGATGAAAGACGAGGTGTTTCATTTTGGTGTTTAACAGAGTCGGGCTTCATTAATCTGTCCTGTCTGTCCGTGAGGCCGTTACACAGAAGAACTGGACACTGAACTACAGCAGACACAAATCCTCTGCACGTCTGGGACTGTGGGACTGCGAGTAGCTTTGCAGTCGTCATGCCTCACTTCACCTTTCGTTTCCATCTATTTGTGTTCATATTGCAACTCTTTTTATCTGCTTCTGTCTTTTTCTGGTCTGTTTGCTTCTTGTTCTGGATGTTGTGTGTCCATTTTTCTGTTTAAACTGCTGGGTTTATCTCAAATTACACTTAAAGCTCCTGACGTTACTACATGAAGTGCGTGGATGGCACAGATTTATATTGAATCTCTTTGTGATTTCATTTGAGGTTATTTGCTTTCTCTTTGGGTCTCTGCTGCCGTTTATATTCTAGCAATTTTTGTGTGGTTTGAATGTCTTTGTGGCTCTTTTTTGGTTATTTTGTCACTATTGTTTTTTGTTGTTTAGTGTCTTTTTTATAGCTTGTTCATATTTAGTCTCCGTGTGGTCGTTTTTGGCTGTTTTCAGTCCTTCTGGGCTAGAGCTGCAAACACTTCTTTTTATATAGTTTCAGCGGCCTATAGGTATTTTTTTTTTTAAATTTTAATTATTTTTGTGGGTAAAATAAGCATTTGCTGGCCTAAACAAATAATAACAGAATTATAATGTGGTTTATAAGAGTGCGGTGAGGGTTCTTATGGCTTAAAATACATACAAATAATAAAACAAACCTTCATGGATTTTATCTATGCTTTTAATCTTTATGTAATGTTTTTAGTCCTTTGTGCCCGTTTTTGATCTCATGTCATGCTTCAGCTGCTATTTCCAGGATCAAAAGGTGCTCTGGCACAATTTTAATGCCAACATTGAGAAGAAGTCCTTTAAATTGAACATCTCCAAAGACATCCCCACGTGATGAGACAAATGAATACTGAGAGGTGCTGAAGCAGTGTTCATTTGTAAGTGAAAGTAAAGTAAAAAGCCTTCAAATAATTCAAAAGCCTTCATATCAAGAATTAGAGTGCACTATTATTATTAATTTATTCAACACACCACACTCCAAAAAGTATTTATGCCCCGACTATTACATGCCAATTTTTCTTTTTGTTACAAAAGCACCATGTAAAATTCTGTGCAATCTGGATATTTACTTTTCAGTTTACACCAAACACATTTTCCTTTTAGATAAAAAAAACAAAACACTTTGATTCGATATATTTCAGTTCAAAATAATCATTTCATGTTTATGAAGGCCCAGAATAATTTTCTTTAGACACTTCTGGCTTCAGCAAAACCAAAATTGTAATGGCTAAAAAGCTCAAATCCAAGTGGTGGGTATATCCATCTTTTATCTACAGTCTATTGACAAACCTCAAACTGTCACATAATAAAATAATAATCGATAAAAACACATAGATCAAGGTTAGCTGCTGTACGATAATTGTAAGCGACACAGAGACCCGGCATGCGTGCAGGTTTGGTCTCCGTACGGCGGCGTAAAGGCTGTTTGGTGACACGTGACCAAGAAAACAGGACGGTGAGCAGCTGTACGTCCGCCTTTCACACCGCGTGAAAGAGAAGAAAGAGTTGGAGCGGGAGGAGGAGGAGTGGAACTGCAGGAATGTCTTTCACATGCAGAAATGTTTTGTGTGTGTTGCCCTGCAGCTGACCTCTGACCTTTCACCTCTGACACTGTCCTGTAATCAGACCTTTCTGTCCACATGAATGCCATATAAACTGAGCATAATGAAAAGTAAATCTTTGCTCTGTTGTAGTTCTTAAATCAATTTTCTTCTTTCCACTCATGGCCGGATTTACCTCCTGAGGGGCAAAGATTTCTTCTAGGGCCCCTCGTGACCCCCTTTTTATTATTTCCCCAGACGTTCACAAAGAAACCGGTACAGAAAGATTAACTGACGTGTCAATTGACAGAAAATCAATGTGCACCACTGTGATAAGTGAATTATTGTTTAACCCTGATCATTCATCCCCTATTTCTTACTAACAAAGACCAGAAGCTTGGGAGCAGTTTGTTCGTTGGGCTCTTACAGTGAAGACAGTGAACAGCAATCAAGAGGCTTTGTGCTTTCAGGTGATTCATAATTGAGACTGATGCTTGTAAAAATACATCATCTGGTCTGTATTCAGCTTGGAAGCGTTAATGAATCATTTTTAAGGAGAAATGCCTCAAAATCACAGCTCTCTTCAGCCCAGATGAAGCCTTTGTTTTCTGTCTTTACACATTTCCTTTCTGTGATCGTTTGAAGGAATGAATGCACAGAAAACCTGGGGAACCTTGTCCTGCAAAAAAGTATTGTTCAAATGCGAGACATGTCTTACCAACCTGTACTGGTCTTTTGTGATAAAGAGAGAGAAGCCTAAAAGAGAAGCTGGTCAATTCACCAAACGAACAACGTTACAGCGGTCGGTGATGACCGCGAGCTGCAGGCAGTGACTGAAGGAGTGAGATCGTGTGTACAAGCAGCAGAAACTAGCTTCCTGTCCAGGCTCTCTGTTAGAGGTAGGGTGAGGAGCACAGAGCTGCTAGTCCTCAACATTGAGAGGAGCCAGATAAGGGGGATGAGGCGTCTTAGATCTCGAGGCCTCCTGAGATCCTCCAGGTGAGGGGTTTTGGGCATGTCTGGCTGCGAGGAGATCCACTGCTAGTTGAATATTGTTCAAATTTAAGATGCATCTTTGGGTGTGTCTAATTTTACCTCTCTCTTGTTCATCTGGATTCTTAAATATTATAAATAGAGAAGCAGGTAGACGTGGGCTTTTGCACAAAGCAGCAACAGAGTGGAAGAGTTAAGTTCCTGAGGAAACCAGGAAATACCTGAGTCACAACGACGGGCGGGCTGCCACTGCTCTGTTTCTCTCCACGTGCTCGACACCCTGCTGCAGAGGATTAAACATAACTGCCCAGTAGAACGAATGAGAGCCATAATGCTTGTAGAGACAAAAATCTTGCACTTTACCCTTAAATTCTGCAAATGTATATACTGATAATTGAGCCACAGAAGAAACATACGCTTTCAATTACTATGTGCCACATGTTGCTTTTTAATTTTTGAAGTCCAATAAAGAAGATTTTTCCAGGTGCTGGAGTGAGCGTTAACTGGTTATAAGAAAATGTACATTATATCTGAGTAAACACATTCCTGAAGTCAGAGTTTAATATTATTATTAAAGAATGCAGAAGTATTAAATGTTTCCATCCAGGAAACGGTTTGCAGGCATTTTTTTCCCCTGTAAAACAGTTTTTCAGTGAGGTTTCTCTAATTTAATTGCCTGATTGCTGATTATTTCAGCTTTTGAGTGTTGATTAGTGTGCTTTTGGTATCTGTGGAAATAATGTCATGTACAGTTGGGGTTCACAGGGGCACACACACCCCTTTGGGGGGTTAATCCAGCTTCTGGTTTCAGGGTCGTAGTGACGTTTGATGAATGACCCTGAAGACTGAATTGAACCTGCAGGGGTGGAAGATTTTAATGAAGTGTAAAAATCCAAAAAATGTAGTTACGTTTTCACAAATTAAGCTGATGTCTGTGTTTTTGGGTGGATACAGTGCAGATGTTGACTTTTTGAGCAGGAGCTCATCTGACTGGCTTATATACTTTTCGGTAGTTTAATCTATAAAATTATATACAAATAATTAAGATTTTTTTTATATAAGAAACTAAAACTAATCTAGTGGAGTAAAACATTTCCTTTAAACGGTAATAAAACAAACTGTAAGAAATGTAACGTTCAAATTACAGGAGATTAAACTGTTATTTTACAGTCGTTCTACTCTAATCTACTGCTTTCTTACTGTTGTATAGTATTATATTGTCAGTGCACTGTAATAATACTGCAAAAATACTGTAAAATGTAAGTGCAATTCATCAGCCAAGTACCAGGAGTGTTCACAGGATTTTTTTTTAAGTCAGAGCTAAGTACCAACCCAGAACACATGAGCACACCAGGTGAGAATGTGAGTGAGTTATTCAGACCTCTGACTTCCATATGGATATGGTGTTATTGGAACTAAACATAGCTGTAAATATGTTTGATTTTATTGCACAGTAGAAGTAAAGAGAATTAAAAATGTCAAAATGTGCTGTTTTGTGCTGTAAAATGAGCAAAAAGCTTTCAGTACGTAATGTTATGTGCAGCGATTCTTTAACCCTTCATTGTTTCAAACAGAATGACAAAAAAGACATCTGGTTGCGTGAGAAAACAGTTTTCAGCTCCTTAATCTGTGACCTTAGAGAAAAACTTCTCAGTGAGTTTATGGTCTCATCTGGTAGTTTTAAGTTTTACTGAATCCAATATGGCATTCACTTTGCAGATTATGGTCCCAGTTAGAGTCAGACGGAAATGTAAAGGCATGTTCTTGCAGGCGTGACTTTTCCTTTGGTTTCACTTTCAGTTAAAGCAGAAGTCCATAGTTTCGGGGGCTCAGATGGGATTTTACCAACCAAGCTGTGTGCTGTCCCTGTGTGAGTCGTCCCTCGTTGAACTAAACACAGCACAAGTGAAATCATAATACCTGTAAAATAGCCACTTAACATCCATGAAGTTATCAATAACCTGCCTGGGATTAAATTAAGGTCAACATCAAGTCTTTTCAGTCATCTTGGACAGAAGACCTTTAAGACCAAAATGCACAAAACAGTTATTTGAAAGCTCTGATCTTCCAGTTTCTTAAAAACTACAACCAAAACCTAAAGAGGTCACAGGTGACGTGATAGCAGTGATGTTGTTATTGTACAACTGTTTTTGAAAGATTTTTTCTGATTTACGTGTTTAGAAAAATCATCTTAAATCATCTCAAAACCACTGATCCTGGTCTCTAAAATGTAAAGATTTGAATTTACTTTAATGGAAACTTATCATTTTTCCTTGTTTTTGCTTGTTTAAACCCTTTGAATTCAATTATTTGGCATGTAACTGAAGAGGAGACACTTGAACCATCATTTAAGGAGATAAGCTGGACGGATTTTGGTTTCATTTTCTTCAAGAAGCCACAACTTGAGGTGTAAATCAAGCTGTTACCTGCAGAAAACACACAAGAAGGCAAAGAAAGCTGTTTCTCAGTTTGGTCTTTATTTTTTATTTTTTTTTATTTATTTGGACATTTAGCAAATTACTGCAGAAACATCCAAAGCAGTATAAGAGCTAAGGGTTACAACAAAACCAAAATAAATAATCATCATCATAATAATAAATTAAAACATGATTGCATTCGGTTTGTCTTCAGGAGCGGCTCATTGATTGCTATAATGCCACATGAACACGCCGCCCTCACATAAGTCAAAGGAAATAAAAAGGATTTGGCTACATGATGAAAAAACACAGCGACAGATCACAGGTTCGACCACACAAAGCAGTAACTTACACAAATAATTTAATAAATACATAAATAAATAGAAAAAAGATTAGATATACTGTATACTGGTAATACAGAAGGCTTTGTAGAAAATAATTATCATCATATGCTCAGCCAGTGATAAATAAAAACAATCAGGTCAGTTTAAGGCAGTTTTACAGCAGGAGTCTCTAATCCAAAGGCATTACCGGCTACACTAGTTTTACTCTCTTTTGTTTTCAGTCAACAGCTACTGATCCACAGATCCACGAGCTATGTTAAAGCTAATCAGAGTGATGAGATAAGGTCTGTTCAGGCCTGCGAAGTCTGCTTTATATCCTACAGGTCATCTCCTCTCTTAGGTCTAGGAGCTAATAGCACTTGTGCAGAGATGCTAGAAAAATAAATTAACAGTCTAACGTTTTTTTTTTTTAAAGAGCTTTGAGGATCATTTTAAGTGATGTTGGGGTGGGCGTGGGTGCGGGTTACAGGCCAGGAGGAGTCAAACACACACACACACACACACACCCAGAGGTTGCTGAAGTGTCCTCGAGCAAGGCACTGAAACCTTGCAAGCTGTGTGTGAGTGGATATGTGAGGGCATGCTTGGCTCTCTGTTTTCCACAGAAAATGTGAATTATTTGAAGATAATTTTTACTCGAAAAGACACAAATAAGCAAATTTTTCACGTGTCTTACTCAGTTTAAGGAAGTGTGCTTTAGGGTACAGATGTTTTTTTTTTCAGTGGAACTCTGAAATCCTCCTAAAAACAAAAAGAAACACGCGGGTGGACTCTGATTCCCGGTGTGTGCCAGTCCACAGTCCGGGATCAGCAGGCGGGGCGGAGCGGCATCTGCAGCAGGATCACCTGCCGGTTCTCGGACGGGTGGCATTTGTTGATGTGCCTCGTGAGTCCCGGTGAGCTGTAGAACACTGCGGGGCAGTATTTGCACGAGTACACCTGTGAGGAATGCAGCAGGCGGATGTGCCGCTCCTGGCTGCCTCTGCTGGTGAAGTTCTCCCCACACACGGGGCACAGGTGGCAGCAGGAGGCGCTCAGGTTGAGCGGCGCCGCGCTCTGCTCGCAGCCCGCCGCGTCCTCCTCCTCCGCCGCTTTTGGGGACCCGTGCTGCGACGCCAGGTGTTTCCGCAGGTAGGCTTGGCGCTTAAACCTCTTCCCGCACTGACTGCAGTCGTACAGTCCGTCCTCTGAACCGGACTCGGACGGCTCGGGGCTGGGTGTGTCCCTGTCACTAGAATCCTTTGCTTCATCCGAGGCCGTCTTCGACGCGGACACCTTGTCGCTCGGCGTATTTTGCGGCTTCGGTTTGTGCCAGCGCCGATGAGAGGCGAGGTTGGCCGGGCAGCTGAACACCTTGTCACACTCGGGACACCGATACTCAACCCGGACTATCCTGGAGCATTTGTGCTGCGCCAAAGCGAACGGGTCTGCGTACGCCTCCCGGCATAGCTGGCACACAAACTCCCCCAGCGGGACGTGGTCTCCTCCGGCCGGTGGCGCTCGGGGAGGTTTCTGGTCCACCGGCGCCTCTTTAATCTTCAGCCCGAGAACCGGAGACGTAGTGACATCATCCTCAAAGTGCAGTTTGCGGATGGCTTTGGTTTTCTTGGACGGCGGCTTGCCTTTGCGCTCGGCGTCGTTGGCGCAGCGCTTGGAGCCGCCGGTTGCAGCGGCGGGGAGCGTCCCAGCGGATGAAGAGCTGCTCTCGGGGCGGCTGCTGTTGCTGGAGCCGATCTTCAGGTCCACCGGGGCGAAGAGGTGATCCAGGGCAGTGATGGCTGCCGGTGTGGGGAAAGACTCCGCGGAAACCGGCGAGCCGAGGCTGAAGCGGGCCTCGGAGTAGGAGCGGTCGTGCTCGTGGCTGACGGGGCGGGTGGGGCTGTACAGAGCCTGATACACCGCCTCCGGGTTCCCGAACTGCACGGGCTTAGCATCCGGCTCCGGAGCCGTAGCCGCCGCCCCGCAGGTGGGCGTAGGCGTCCGTGCGCGCACCGGGATGGAGACGAGATGCGCTGAAGAGGAGGAGGAGGGCGGCAGCAGCGGCGGAGCATCAGCCGCCGTTTGGTCCGTTTCTTCGTCCTCGGAGCGAACCCGGTAGGACACCGGGTTGGTTTTCTTGTTCCTTTTTACCAGGAATCCTCTGGGCATGTTTGCGGGGAGCTGAAGGCACTTTGGACGCTGCGGGAAGAAGAAAACCACTTTCAGCCGCTCGCGCACAAAATCAAACCATCTGATGCGTCTTTTTTCTCTCTGTTTGTTTGTTTCCTCCTGCTATTGATCCCGTGTTCTCCTCCCGAGGTCCTTTCACCACAACATAGCTGCACTCTTTTTAAGGCGACATGATGACATTGTTCCCGTCCCCCCCTCGTTGCCTCATCCCCGACCAATCAGAAGGAGCCGAGGTCCCCTGTGGATTTGGGGAGTGGGTGTGGGAGGATGGAGAGGCTGATGGAAGCTAGGAGGAGGAGGGCGGATTTGCAGATTGCAAAGCAGATGTACCTCAGGGTTTTATTGTATTTCCCCCCACCACACACACACGCACACACACACACTCTCTCTCTCTCTCTCTATCTCTCCCTCCTCCTCGTCTCGACCCGGGCACACGCCAGGAGTCTCCTGCTTTTACGGTCTGATGAGTTTGTATAGAAATCTACACGTGCCTCGGCTTTATGTGTCTCTTTCTGGGGGTGGTGGGGTCTCTGGTTTGGCCACAAAGGGGGCATATCCGTCCACATAACGGCCCAAAATAACAATACAGAAAAATGGAAGGTAGAAGAAGAAACTTCAAAGGGCTAAAATGCGCATAATAGGGAAATAAAAGTACGAATGCTCAACATCATTTTAAGCAAATGTCAGTGAAAGCAGCTCCAGACTTTAACTGCTTCCATTCCAAACCTTCAGAATGTTTAAGACACTCAAAGACTTCCGGGGAAACAAACTTCCCCGAGATCAGATCTGCAGTCCGGCTTTTACGCACACGAAAGCGAGCTGAAATTCGACCTCAGCGGACAAATAACTAAACATCCACAATAATAGGGACAGATTTGAAACCACCGTGACCCTGCAGCATGTGCGCTGGCGTGACAGTTAACTCCGGACATATGAATCCGTCATTTTACGCATACATAATTAATGGCGAGCGGAGGGTGTCCTGCTTTGCATCACAATGGTCGCGCTTGTGCAAGCTGTAGACCCGTCCTGATTGAAAAGGAAATTGCACAGTTGAAAAAAATGGAAGATGAAGAAGAAGTGGGGGTCTACCCCCCCCCCCCCCCCGGCACAAAAAAAGCAATCTGGATCCTAGATACTGTCGGCGCGTGCTGCGCGTAATCAGCGCGCTTTTTCTGTCTCCAAATGGGGCAAAGCGAGATTATCTGGCCGTTAAACCACATCAAACCTCGCAGGTCCAGTCTGACCCGGTCAGTCGGATGTGAGTCTGTCCTGCACCGTGAGGGATGATGCTCCCATCATCCCTTGTCTGTCGGTGCAGGGCTCGAGGACACGTTTGACAGGTGCAAGATTCTGGCGTAAAATGAAGATGTGAGAGAGATGTCCGGAAAGTTTTTTCACTAACCCATTTCAAATTTTGACTGTTGGCGTGTCCAAACTGAGAGCATTCAATAAACACGCGGACACGGGTCGTTTCTTGTGTTCTGGTCTTTTTTTATGATAAAATCTACATCTTATCCGCCAGTCTGTCTCTTACGAATATTTAAACCCACATTTTCCTAAAACAACATTCAAAATAACCAGTTTCAATGTGTGTCCCTTTAAAATCCACGTGTTTCGAGAACTTTCTTAAATCAGATGTTATCGTTTTTAATTTTTAAATGTTCCTCGGGTAGAAGCAGGCACATGCCTCCAAATGTTTTAAAAAAGCCTCGATTTTCTGATAAAAAAAAAAAGCTCACATCTTTTAAAAGTGAGATTTTTTATCCAGTGTGAGCTGTGTTAAAAAAAATTATAGTTAAACTTTATTTATAGGTTATTTCACCCATAATGCTCATTTCATGATAACAGGGAGTGCAGGTGGATAATTGTTTAGCAGTAACAGGTCAGCGCACAAAATGAACTAACATCTATACAAACACTGCAAAACTCTCATTGAGCGCCGTGTACAGTGTGTGTTTATTACCACGGACAGCGCATTGTGATATCCACGCAGTGAAGCTGACACTTAAAGTCACTCAGCGTTTCATGTCCTACAATCTGACTTCATATTTCCACACAAGCAGCGTGCTGTTTTCTCAGCTTGCGGGTTCAGGCATATGTTCTGTGTGTGCGTTAGTGAGTGTGTGTGTGAGTGTTGGAGTGTGTGTGTGTGTGTGTGTGTGTTATTTTCCCGACAGGCTTCAGCTCAGCCTCATTAGCATACAGCTGTAGAGTGACGCCCTCCTCCTTTTCCCTCCTCCTCCTTCCAAAAAGCCACACATCCACTTTCATGTGCAGCATCTATAGGGCCCTGTGATTGGTCACACTCCTGCAGAGTCACACTTACAGTTGGCACATTGTATAGAAGAAAAAACAAAACAAAACAGGAATGTAAAAGTATGCCAGACTCTCGTTCTCATCTGGTGCAAAACAACGCTAACACTCTGATTAATGAGAGATCTTAAGGATTAAAAAGGAAATTATCAGATGTCCACACAAGAAAAATGAACGCAAGCATTAATTTAATGGTAAAAGCATTAAAAGTTAGCCAGAACTCTTACACAAAGAAAGTTTTACTGGATTAGACCACTCTCTCTCTCTATCTCTGAAAACAATTAAAATAACATTTATTTGATGGAAAAATTTTGGATTATATTGATTAATCAAAGCAATCTAAGAAAACACATATTTTTTAACCATTTGATGGAAAACAAATCAGTAGTGTTAATCAGTGTTTTGGTGTGAGTAATCCAGTTTGGAGACGCTGACTGTCTGTTTGCTTTCTCTGAACAGGACTAAAAAATGTCATGTGACTCCTGACTGTGTTTTTGTGCTGAGCTGCTGATTTTAAAAATTTCTCCAGGACTCTAAAGATCTGATATAATAATATATTTACACATAGCAGACACAGTGTCTCCACAGCGTTCCTGAGCCAGCTCAAATGATTGGAGGTATCCAGTGACACATACACAATATAAACCAGTTACCACACCTCAAACAGAGTCTGATTTGTTTTAGTATTTTAACAGGCGTGAGGTCAGAGCTGGCCTGGGCAGGCGAACATGGGCAGCAGGTTTCGGTTGTAACTCAGATACTTCACAGCACTGCTCCTCAGAGCCGCTCGACTGTTCTCGTCTTTCAATTGGTCCGGAGGGCAGAGGTCCTGCAGAGACACACAGGTGGAGAGTAAAATCTCATCACTGCACTGTGAGAGCTTCTTTTTTTCCACAGACCAGCAGGTTCTGATCGGTGCCCGACTCAAAGTGTGCCGGAGAACTCTAAGCTCGCGCTGAAAGTGTGATCGCTGTGGAGAACTGATGTGAGGAGACATGTAACTGACTCCATCCAACCGAGTACGTAATGCTTCATTCACTAAATTTTTATTTCTACAGCACATTTAAAATCAAAGTATTTTACACTAAAATAAAATAAACAGGTTCCTAAAAAAGACACTACAATCTGTCTGAGGACATCTGGGATGTCTTTCCGGGGTTTCAGTGTAACAACAGCAAAAGCACAAGCTCGCTCTGACTGCTGGATGATCAGGAGTGACTGAAGAGCAGATCTTAATGATTTTATTCAGACAAAAGAAAGAAAGACTCACCCGAGCTCTGACCAAAACACTGGATGAACGTTTCAATAGAGAAAACATCCCTGATGTTACCACACAGAACTTTAAGAAGTTTAAAACACGCTTCACTCTGGAAATTTGCAGGAAAACATGAACGACTGTTTCACATGGACAGCAATAACAATCTGATTTCAGCCAGCAGGGCAGCAGGACGTGGAAGTTTCTGCCTCAGTCTCAAAATTCCTCACCTTCACAAAGGCCACGTGCAAAGCTTTAACCGCGCATCGTAACCAATACAGTTTAACCCTCAGAGGGGCGTAAGTGTGATGTAGGAGATGAGAAGTGGAGCACCAACCTTGAGTTTGAGGGTCTGCTGAAGCTCCTGCTCTAAATCGGAGAATCTGTCGTGGAAAACGGCCAAACAGCTGCTCTGAGTGAAGAAACTGGAGAGAAAACCTTTACATCAGTGCTTTGGTTCAGTACCAACAACCAGAGGTTTTAAGGGAAAAGGGTGCACCCGAGTTATAACATTGACAATAACAACTGTTTCAAATCTAGATTATGTCAGAAGCTTAAATCAGAATCTGATTCCATTGCCCTGCATCTACCTCTACATTACTACTATAATGTAGAGGTTAATTTCCACCACTGGAAACTTTCTTTGTGTGAACCGACTGTTTACATAAAAGCTCAGTGAAGCTTTGAAATAAAAACACACACACACGCACACTTCCAGAAGCTTCCCTAAGTGTGTCGGCTGAATAAGCCTCAGCCGCCACACGGTCAATCAATTATCTTAACGGCTCCTGATGCTCCGTCAGCCTCCACAATGACTTTACGAGTCAGCTGACTGAGCAGCGTGATGGGGAATCGGCCTCTGTGGTTGCGAGGCTCCAGCTTTGTCTCGTCCTGGACCGACCACAAAGACAGATTGGGGAGCTGCATAAACAGATTAGGAGGTGGTGGTGGTGGGGGGACAATAGCCCTCCATGTCTGGGGGTCATTTGTGTTGAAACCTCAGAAGCAGGTCACCCACTGCTTGACAAATACCTACTCACTGGAAAGTCATGCCAACAAACACACACACACAAAGTGAGGGGACAAAGGCAGCGGAGGCCCGAATCTTCCTCGTGTGTTGAAGTGATCGGTCAGCGGTTACATGACGTCAAAGCGGCTTGTTTCTGTGCAGAACTCAGTTATGAAAACATCTGTTTTTACACAGCTGCCCACCTGCCGTCTGCCTCGTTTCAGTGCCAAAAATCACACATCAAAAAGTGAAAAACAGCAGCTTGAGTTCTTCTGCAGTCACTTACATGCATACCTGAAATTATACTCCTGCAGAGGGCTGGACAAAATAACAGAAATGCTGTATAAAACACAATAACCATGTAGGAAACACCAATCTGCCGAAGCTGCTTTATTATTCTGTCTACGACATACTGAAACCAGACATCGGGCTCTTCACCAAACTGCTCATTTCTGCCAGTCTAATCAGAGCGTGGGATGTTTTGCCATTTGTTCGCCTGCTGCTGCATCAGTCCTGACAAAGACTCGAGCAAAAACATTGGACAAAAGATCGGATTTTTATTTTTGTCCTTGTAAGGATTTGTTTTTACAGTGCGAGCAACTGATTATGCTCCCTTGAATATGTTTGGGGACTATACTTAAAAAGTATAAGCGTGAGAGTTAAAGAACAACCGTGGTTTGCTAAAAGACATCGGCAGCAGAATGTAAACAACCTTCGAGGATAGTGGTGTTCGTTTGGAGGAGGAAATATTTCTTCTTCACTTAAAGATAACAACAAATACTCGAAGAGCTCTCGCTTTTGGTTTGACCTCCACCTGCAGTCATGTAGATAATCCCAGCAGCCTTGCTGTGACCACAGTATTACTAAGGCTGCAAAAAGAACTTCAAACTAACAAAGTTTCACGTGTTAGCAGGAAAAGAAATGACGTTTTGAAAGGTTAAACAGGCTTCAAACCTGAGGGCTGAAAATGAAAATACAGAAAACTGCAGTTCCTCTAATGACCACCAGAGGCTGGCTCCAAACACGAGTCAGTCTAAGGTTTCCAGTAGAAATTATATGCGTTTACTGCCTGATGTAAAACACCTCTGAATGGTGTTGGTTCTGTTGGGGCCTTTTTAGCCATTTTAATAGAATCTTAAAATGACATAATATGACTTTCTGTATTGCACAGACCACCCAGGGAGGTTGTGATTTAGTTTTGGAAAATCTGGCATTTTATTTGTATGTTTCTTTGCAGTAACCAGCAGGTGTGTGTGTGTGTGTGTGTGTATACATAGGTGTAGATTTTTGGGGGAGGTGCACAAATCCTGGTGAAAAATGATTTGGGGGTTTGTTTTTATATAAATTCAATTAAAACTGACCTGCTATGCTTTTACTTATTCAATATATATTTCAGGCTAGCGTGTATACAAATAATATGGGCAGATGTTCAGTAAAACAGTATTTGTCAGTGTTTGTCCCACCTGTACAGATCAGGGATCAGGCCCTGCTGGTAGCAGCTCAGCAGCTGGCCCAGCAGCTGCTGATGTTTCATGTAGAGACTCAGGTAATTGGAGACGGGGAGAGGCTTCAGGGACAAGCAGGTGAGCGTCTCCACAAGCTCATAGCAGTCAAGATGCAAGCAGAAGTAGTCGCCTCTCTCCGGCTGTCCCGTCACAATCGCTCTGTCCTGTAACTTTGGATGGAGGAACACGAGCACTGATCTCTGGTTCCAAGTTATAATGCAAATCTTCAAAAGCAAATCAAAATACTTGAATAGTCAATTAAAAATAATATCAACTAAAAACACTAGAAGCTGATTAATAATCTGAAAAACAAAAGTCGATTAACGGCCACATAAATTTTTAAACAATAAAAAAAGAAAAAAGTGTGTTGTATTCAATAACACAATTCAATTCAATTTTATTTATATAGCGCCAAATTACAAAAATAGTCGCCGCATGGTGCTTTATATTGGATGATAAAGACTACAATAATCCAGAGAAACCCCCAACAATCAGATGACTCCCTATGAGAAAGTACTTGGTGACACTGGGAAGGAAAAACTCCCATTTAACAGGAAGAAACCTGTTGCTTTCTTGTTTCATTTTGCTTTTCGGTTTTAAGTTGAAATAACTTCAGAACATGTTGTGTTAATCAGGAATTAAATTTCTTAATAAATATAATCATTCCCAGGTTACATGTTTGACATGAAACACCCAGAGATTGAACTCCTGGGCAGTGAGCGCTTACCTGTTTAACTTTAGGGCCTGTCAGGTCTGTTGGAGATGGTTTGGTCACATGCAGGTAGTGATATCCTCCAGGAAGCTTACCACCTGAGGAGAGAGCAAAACACATGACACACGTTAAGATATGTCCAGATATTTATTTATTACCCCGTTATTCCATGAGTGTTACCAAGCTGTTATAACAGTATAAAGTACTCACAATACCTCAGCTTTACCTCAGAGAACTTCTGATGCACATTTTATAATACGAGCATTTAATCAGAAAATTGTTTGCAGGATAAATATTATTTATAATCTAACAAACCAACACTTAGAAAACACTGCAGTGAAAAGCCTGTGGTCTTATCAGCGGGAGATATCCCAGTAAGATTAGCTTCAGTGCTGAAAAATTCTGTGGCTTCGAAAATTGGACAGCAGCAAAAACATCATAACAGGCATTTCACTGTTAGCATCCACCCACTGAGGAAAACACAACTGAGACAATGAACTCAGATAACAGGCGCTGATATGGCGTCTGTGCTCTCCCTGAACGCTGAGATCCCTTTGAAAAGTTCACGTGTGTTTCATCTCTCTGAGGAGGGCGAAGCAGAGAGGCTGTCGTGTTTATGTAACCCGCCGAGTGGCCTTGGTCACTCGGTGAATGCGCTGCGGCACAATGCGGCATTGTTACGCCAGCTATAATTCGAGTGTCCGCCACAATAACATCGGCGCTGGGTGGGTGGGTGAAAGATTGGAAAATGTTTCACAAACACATAATGAAAAACATTCTGGCGGTACGAATTCTCTCAGATAAAAGCAGGCGACAACAGGCGTGGACAGGAGGAAGGACAGCGAGGAGAACGTCGAGCTGAAGCGACAAACCCTGAAAGTATATGCAAAGCTGAGATCTGCCCATGAATGTGAAGGAATTTTAAGATGGGTCAGCTCTTCTGGGCACACTGAGAAACCAGTTCAGTTGTAGTTTCCCAAGAAGATTCATTTCCATAATAAATAAACAGGGTCAGACCGGCAGAGCTGGCTCCTGTTGGGAACCAGTAAACGAAACCACAAAAGTGAGAATTTTAACGTCACATCGTCAAGGGACGTGTTACCGATGAAAGTCTTTGAAAAGTATGTATATATATATATATATATATATATATATATATATATATATATATATATATATATATATATATATATTAGGGGTGCAACGATACTCGTATCGATATTTAACCGTTCGATACAGTGCTTTCGGTTCGGTACGCATATGTATCGAACAATACAAAATTTTTAATTTATTTTATCAACTTTTCTTCTGACGATGCTGTCTGTGTTGAGCGCTCAGTGGATCTGCGTTCGACTACTCCGCCTAGACTGCACTGTCGAGCGCAGATCCACTGAACGCAGCGCAAGCTAGCAAGACAGAAGCTAAGCTCGTTGCAACATGGCAAATTGAACCTCCCCCACCCTCATTCAGATCTGGCCTTTGGAACTATTTTGGTTTTCATGTGACGTATAACCCTGATGGTAAGCGCATCATGGAAAAAAGTAAAACAGTATGTCGGATGTGCCACGCAATGCTCAATTACAAGGGTGGGAAGTACTGCGTTAGTGCAGTTTGCTCGTTAACGTGTTGACGCCGTCCAGCCCTACGCACGGGGCGATCCGCGGTAGCTCGTTAACGGAGATTTGCCGTGTTGTGGCGTTAACGTCATTTCAGATTAACGCTGACAGCACTAGTGGGAATAAAATGAATATGACTGCACATTTACGCCAACATCATCCTAGTGCAAAGACAAGTGGAAGCAGACAAAAACAACAAGCACGCATGCTACAAACTTTACCCAAGTCATTTAGACAGCCGTTAGCACATGATTCTCCTTATGGGGACCTGATATGTTTAATATGCTGCTGAGAATATAGCCCAGAAGAAGTGTATAGTATAGCTTTTATTTTGGAAAGAGCCATTTCTCTGTAATAAACTCTCTTTTCCAAAGATGAGTGATTTCTCGATCAGATAGATCTATTATTTTATCCCTTTGTTGTTTCAGCAACATTAAATTTAAAAACTGTACTTTTGAGTTAAAATATATATTTATAATTTTAATAAATGACAAATTAAAAAAGCATGAACATTTTTTTGTATCGAAAAAATATCGAACCGTGACACCAAAGTATCGAACCGAACCGTGAATTTTGTGTATCGTTGCACCCCTAATATATATATATATATATATATATGTATATATATAAAATATATATATGAATTTTGTGTATCGTTGCACCCCTAATATATATATATATATATATATATATATATATATATATATATATATATATATATATATATATATATATATATATATATATATATATATATATACATACACAAAATTCACGGTTCGGTTCGATACTTTGGTGTCACGGTTCGATATTTTTTCGATACAAAAAAATGTTCATGCTTTTTTAATTTGTCATTTATATATATATATATATATATATATATATATTTATATATATATATATATATATATTTATATATATATATATATATTTATATATATATATATATATATATATTTATATATATATATATATATATATATATATATATTTATATATATATATATATATATATTTATATATATTTATATATATATATATTTATATATATATATATATATATATATATATATATATATATATATATGTTGAATAAGTGGAAGAGGATGGATGGCACTAATTGTGTAAGAGCCCAGAGATGTTTCAAGATTGCTGCCAAGTTTGAAAACTCCACTGTGTGGAAGGTCCCTGATCAGAAGTCCACCAAAAAATATGAATTACTGGCTGTAGCTCAGGCAGGTAGAGCAGGTCAGCTACTGATCGGAAGGTTGGTGGTTCGATTCCTGGCTTCCCACTAATCTACATGCCAAATATCCTTGTGCAAGATACTAAACTTTTGGGGGGGCAGGGATAGCTCAGTATGTGGAGTGGTCGCCCCATGATCGGAAGATCGGGGGCTCGAATCCACAGAACGGTTACCCTGAGGTACCCCTGAGCAAGGTACCGTCCCTACACACTGCTCCCCGGTGCGCGTGCTTATTGGCTCCCCACTGCTTCACTGGGTGAATGGGTCAAATTCAGAGAGAGTACTTTTGCCACGGGGGTCAAAAAAGTATACATTATTATTATTACTGCAGATGGAAATAAATCTTTTGCTGTTGTTAACTCTTCTCAACTCAAGACTAATTTGACCCATTCTGATTATTTTCAGCCCCATATTTTTACTTTTACTCACCTTTGCATGTTTCATGGCTGAAAATAATCCTCCAAACTTATTCTGCCTTTAAGGCAATTCCCTTAAGCTAAAGCTAAAGCTAAAGCTACTGCTTTCTGAAGCTTTCAGAAATACTGAACATATTACAATAAAATTATCCATCAATCAAAACTAAACCTCGGTTCTAATCAGACCTTGAATCTTGGCCTGCTTGTACAGCAGTACCAGACGATCTGTTTCAGGTGGAGGCGCCTCGGCAGGCTCCACGGTTGGATCAAACAGGGGCAGCATCATGGCTGCCAGGTCCTGGCCCACTTCCTTGGAGTTAAAGTTGGCATGTGTCCACTCATCTATGTAGTAACGGCGGGAGAATTTGGTGAGAGGCCCGGCAGCCCAAATGGACGAATTGGTGGTTCTGAAGCTGGAGTTTATGACAAGCCTGCCATCAAATACCAGGAAGGACTTGTTGAAGCTGTTGAAGGCGTCGTAGTCGACTCCTTTATTGGAGAGGTTGATGAACACCTGAAAGGACAAAAAGAGCCATCGTGTCTCGAGGTGGAATCTTTATTGGATTCACACTTTACACGATCCAACATCTACCTGATGTTTTTACCCTTCTTCTTTTATGTATATATATATCTGATAAATACGAGCTACAGATGGGGAACAAACCGGTGGCAAGTCTTTGTAAGAACAGAGGAGTCGACCCCTGCTGGCCACTACAAAGAATGCAGGTTAAAAGCCACAGCTTCACTTTGCAAACACAAAACATACACATCCATTTTTTAACATATTCAGTCTGTGCTTGAAATTAAACTTCCCAAATTAAGATGATAAATATAAGATGGCTTTCGAGTGGTGAGGCTTTCAGGAAACTAAATACTGACACAGATGATTATTCATCCTGAAGTCCACAAGCTGCTCAGAGTCAAGAGGCCTGAGTGATGAAGCTGCAATGACAAACCCATGATAAAACAAACCCATAACATGTTCTTTGAAAAAACAAAACTCTGGAGGTGGAATAAAATTGTCATTTATTAAACTTATAGGTACTTTGGGGTTTTGCATTCATTGTTCTCCTAAATACTTGTGTGTCTGTCTTCCACAGCATGTGAAATACACACAGACTAATGACAACAGGGCCTTGCACACAGCAGAATTTTAACAAGAAAATTCAACACAAACCCAGAAGCAGAATCATCTTCTTTCTGAGACAATGGAAGTCATGGAAATGGGAAACACACCAACATCATTTTGTGCTTGACAAACACAGTTTGCTTCCAGGAGGGAAATTAACATCCAACCAAGAGCCACAATCTGGAGAATTCAGCCGCTCAAGCTTTTCCAGCTCTACCAGGCACCTTGGCCAGTAACCCACCATTGTTTGGATATCATTTCTTTTTGTAAGAATTAATAACCCGTCTGGATGAGCACTGAAAGCATCCGGTGGATTTTGAAAGCATCAGAAATTCTGACTTACTCCACACTGCAGATGGAGAGGCTCTGCATCAGTGGTAAACGATGCCGATGTGAGCGGGTCGGGTTGTTTGCCATTGTTAAACTGGGCCAGCACACAGTTACGGTGGATCTGGACCATGGCGTTCTCCATGGCCATCGCCACGGCTTTTTCTACAGATGAGTCCAAGAAGCTGGAGACGCCTGGCAAAGGAGGCAAGAGGACAAGATGGATACGAAATCCACGAATGCCGAGGCTCAGCAGAGTCTCTACGGTGGTGTAGATGTCGATGTTGTTTCCGTAGACGATGGCGTTATCTGAGAAGATGCAAAGAAGGAAAGGTTTCATAGTGAGAGTTCACTCACAAACCCCTATGTCAGGTTTGGCAGAAAAGAGAATTCCTCTTAAAAAACATACATAAACATTCATTGTTTATGTGAGGTGGTTAATGGTTAAAAGTTACTGGTTAAAGTTACTAAGCCGCATGATACACCTGCTTAAATATGAGTACTTGGCCTGTTTTCCTACGTGAACTTTGGACGGCTTCAGGACAGTCAGGTCGGGATGTTTTTATCACATGTAGCACACAGGAGGAAATAACCAACTTCACAAATACTCACATGATGCAGTAAAAGCACCAAAATATTGGTCAGTATTTTTATTGAAAACTGTGTGAATCAACCCAAAGTGCAAAAAGGACCAACAGAGAAGGCAGTGCAAATGACTGCAAGAGAAACACAAAACATGATGATGACCAAATCATGAAAATCACATAAAAGAGAAATATAATGAACTGATAATATAAAAATAACAAAATAAACAAACACAGAATTAGAGAAAAATAAAAGAATAAAACAAAAATCATTGTTGAAATGTTGACAGTGGACTTGGGCATGAAGTGGACTTCACTTAGACGGCAATAACAGTAACAGAAGAAGCCCGATCAGCTTCTATTTCTATGCAAGAGGTTGGACTTGGAGGGAGAATATGATGTTAACATATTGTGGAGCAGATCTACAAACAGGGATAAACAACTGAGAGGTTATAAAAATATGGAAAACTTTTTCTATGTCCTTAAACTGTCTCAGCGATGGTTTAAACGATAAAAAGCTGCTCTTCACGACATGACAGACCTCACTGTTAAAAGGCAAGAAACTATCCATAAAACACACACTAGCTGCTGTATTCACACTCAGCAAAACTTTACCTACAAAGTTTTATATTACTGCAACATTTATTGAGAGCTTATAGTGGAGCACAGTTGTTACCTTCCACTCTGAAATCGGTGAAAAATCAGCCGCTGTCCCTTCATTAATGAGAGACATGAAACGTGATGCATGAAAGGACTCAGATCCAAACAAAAAACTGCAGTAACAGCTTTCTGAAAACAAAAAATGAATTTACATGGATTTTTCTCCATTTAGGAGCTCTTGTATGTTTTTCTAATTGTGAGCACAACAGATGTTATTGTCCAAAGATACAATACAAATAATCTCTCTTTTTCAAACCAATGTTTTCCAGTCTACAGACAATAGCTCAGTCTGCTCAGGTTTTACAAACGGCCTTGGAAACGAAGGGAAAAGCTACACATTGTTCTACAAGAGGCCCTCGGCTTGCTGAACTCTGAACCACAGATACACAAGGACAAATGAGAGCATCTGAATGAGTTTTCCTTGTACTTCAGCTCCTCGTGCTTTGCTGTTTGTAATGGACAGCACCTCGACCGCAGGACCTTCATTCCAAAGGTCCGACAGACAAAGAGAGCACAAACTGAAATTTTATATGTGCGTGAATTCATGGCAACTCACGTAAACAGAGTATTCCTAGTTATACTAAAACTAAGCTAACAGTGAAAAATCCTTTAATTAAAATAACAATACAATTGTTTTGAAAAGAGAGAACATGTGCTTACAAAAGATTTTTTTGGGGGGCATTTATATGATCATCTTCAATTTGCAAATATGTTTTTGCAAATGTAACAAATAAATAACAGATCAAAACAACTGCCTGCTGTCCAGTGAGCCTGTGACTGTGTGGATGGACTCAAACTAAGCTAAGACCTCTCAGAGAGTGGACCTGACCAGTGAATTATGTGATATGGAAATACAACCTTAGAAGGCATCGAGTTAACCGATGCCTTCCAAATCATGTTCAGTTGAATACTCTTACAGTTTTTGTTCCTGTTTCATGCAGGTCACCGGTGAAAATATAATTTAATTACAGAGGTTAAAATTTTTTTAAAAAGGGAGCAAAAGTAACAAGTAACAGCCCTGATGTGTGAAAAAAGGCTGGAAATACAAAAAACCTGAACTACAGCAAACCATAAAAGCACTTTGATCAATAAATATTGCTCATAATCTTGACTTACATCTCGACAAAATCAGATTTTATTACAGAAGCGTGATGTTTTGCGTTCAGCTCTGGCTTTACCAGCCTATTGCTGAAAAATCAAAGCTTATCAGCAGGTTATGGCGTGAAATAAAAAACACAATGTTAATTAACATTTACATGATCTGTGTGACTTGTCAGTTTTGTTGATGGTTTCAGTGAACGGTGGAATGATGTGTCAGTATGAATTATGGGATGTTATTATCTCCTTTCCTGTCATGAAAGATGGTTCAGGAGGTAATAAAGGAAGCACAGAAGCACCTTTGCTTAGTAATAACAGAATTCAAACAGCTCTTATTGTGGCTGCCACACCTCTGGGTCACTTCACTCAGTCAGGAACCTTCCAGGCTATTCAACTGCACCTGGACTGTGAAGAAAAACAGCTAATGCTACTGTGTGTTATCTGAGGTAGCTTTTTTTTTTTCCATCATCTGTCTCTCTGTTATTAAACCAAAGTAAGGTCACATTGACCCAGCGGTCTTAGCTAATTATAGGCCAGTCTACTCTTGAAAGAGTAGTTGTAAAGCGCTACCTGAAACCTGACTGAAACTCTTTAAATAAGCCATTCCTCTGCAGAAGATCAGAGCTCATCACAGTACAGAAACAGCTTTAGTCAACGTTACAATCTTCTTATGGCCTCTGACAGTGGACTCATATCTTTGCTTGTCCTGCTAGACCTTCGCAGCGTTCGATACTATTGACCATAATATCCTATTAGAATGATTATAGCATGCTGTAGGTATTACAGGTACTGCGCTGCAGTGGTTTGTATATCTATCTTATTGATTCCAATTTGTTCATATAAATGGAGAGTCCTCTTCACACACTAAGATTAATTATGGAGTTCCACAGGGTTCAGTGCTAGGACCAATTCTGTTGACATTATATATGCTTCCCTTAGGCAATATCATCAGAAGACATAGCATACATTTTCACTGCTATGCAGATGACACCCAACTTTATCTATACATCAGACCTTCCCAAAGTGTGGGGCCCGCCCCCTGGGGGGGGGGGGGGGGGGGGGGGCGGGGGGGGGGGGGGGGCGGCGCAGAGCCATTGCAGGAGGTGCGCGGTATGAAAAGGAAAAAAAAAATGCTTGGACACTGCTAGCATCATTGACAGGTTTTTGTCAAGGCTCCCACACAAACGCAAAGCAGGAGATGAAGCATCGCTGAATATTTTTCCAAACCAACTTCATTCTAAGCCAAAGACTAGAAAATATGGTGAAGCAAATCTGCCCTTTGGTTTCACCTGCACAAGTGCCAAGGTAGGTCTTTCCCCTGCATCGGGAGCAGCGCTGGGCTCTCCAAATCACGGACAAACAGTATCCCACATTCTTGATTTTTAGTTCACAAACACTTCTTGTAATGACTCACTACTCCTGACATTTTCAAAAAGACCCAGCAGAGGATGTACTTCCTGAGACAACTGGGGAAGTACAGTCTTCCACAGGAGCTGCTGATCCAGTTCTACACTGCGGTCATTGAGTCTGTTCTGTGCTCCTCCATCACAGTCTGGTATGGAGCAGCCACTAAACAGGACAGGAGCAGACTGCAGCGGACTGTACGGGCAGCAGAAAGGATCATCGGCACCCCCCTGCCCTCTATCCAGGATCTGTACCTCTCAAGAACCAGGAATCGGGCAGGGAAAATCATCACAGACCCCTCACACCCTGGACACAGACTTTTTGATCTGCTGCCCTCTGGCAGACGGTACAGAAGCCTGCAGACCAGGACCACCCGACACAGGAACAGTTTCTTTCCCCTCGCCATCTCCCTTCTTAACAGTTGACCTGTCACACTGCTCCCACTGCCAGACTGCAGCTGGTAGTACATTTTGTAGTATTCATTCCACCTCATTCATTTCTGTATTTTATGTATATAAGTTTAGATTCGTTATTTATAGTTGGTTACACAGCTTTGTGTATGTATGTGTAATGTGTATATATAGACACGTGTGTGTGTGTGTGTGTGTGTGTGTGTGTGTGTGTGTGTGTGTGTGTGTGTGCGTGTGTGTGTGTGTGTGTGTTTTACATTGCTATGCTTGAGAGCCACCATCAACCGGAACCAAATTCCCTGTATGTGTCTGCACATATACTTGGCCAATAAACACGATTCTGATTCTGATTCTGATTTTGGAGATGTTAGCTCTTTATACAGTAAAGTTACAGTGGGATACAAATAATATCAGGGTGATCCTGCCACGATTTGTTCCTCTGGTTCAAATCACGGACAAACAGTATCCTACAATTGTTTATGTTTTTAAACCCATTTTGCACAGAGAGGCATCTTTTGAAAAATGTATTGATAGCAATGTTGAATATTATTACACAGGGAAAAACAACTACAGGTAAAATAATCACACCGTGAGCCTCTGCCTTTCTAAATGGAGGGACAGTAACTGCATGTGTAAGCGTGTAAAACCTGCAGATAGTCAGATTAACAGTATTGTGTCTCTATCTGCCGTTCTGCAATTCATCTCATGTAAACAATAACGGCGCACAGCGTGACGTGAAAAAAGGCACATACCTTTAACATTGCGTGACGAACTCTGTATTCCTCGTCCACACATAAACGCAAAAAATCTCAGTTTTCGGTGATTCGAAACGCCGTTTAGGTGTGGACGAAACAGCTGCGTTTTCAAAAATACCCGTGCAGGTGTGGACGTAGAGTAAAAGAGTTAGTAGTTTATTTTATTATACCTGTAATTTATTGCAGATTAGTTGTATTTGCTTAATTGTTTACTAAAATGTTTGAGGTGTGAAATAAACCGCAATGGAGCAAAATATGGGTGTGTGTGGTTGGAGGATGTGTTTGTGCGTGCGTGTGCGTGCGCGCGGGGGCAACATTTTTCTTGTAAAACAAAGGGGGTCTAGCAAAAAAAGTTTGGGAACCACTGCTATACATGAAGCCAGAAAACACACACCAATTAGTTAAACTGTAGGAATGTCTTAAAGACAAAGACGTGGATGACCTCTAATTTTCTGATTTTAAATTCAGATAAAACTGAGGTTATTGTACTTGGCCCTATAAAATCTTAGTGTCTTACCAGACACTTAATCTAGATGGCATTACCTTGGCCTCCAGTAACACTGTGAGGAATCTTGGAGTCATTTTGACCAGGATATGTCCTTCAATGCACATATTAAACACATATGTAGGACTGCTTTCTTCCATTTGTATAATATCTCTAAAATTAGAAATAGCGTGTCTCAGAGTCACGCTGAAAGACTAGTTCATACATTAATTACTTCTAGCTCGGACTACTGTAATTCATTATTATCAGGATGTCCTAAAAACTCCCTGAAAAGCCTTCAGTTAATCAAAAATGCTGCAGCAAGAGTACTGACAGGGACTAGAAAGCATATTTCTCTTCTCTATATTGGTTTCTCTTCATTGGCTTCCTGTTAAATACAGAATCAAATTGCTGGGGTTATCTCTGTATTACTGTTGAATCTTTATCTAACAATATAAAGTGCCTCGAGGTGACTGTTTTTGTGATTATATTTATATATTTATATATATTCATATTATTATATTGCGATATAATTAAAACTGAATTGAAGTTGCTACATTTAATCTGCTTTTAGTATAATCTGAGGCAAGTTCAGAAATGCCTTTCTTGTCTAGTTTTATCAGCACAGGAGGAGTTGAAGGCTTTCACAGGCTGCTGTTCATGGCCTCTGTCCATGGTACTGAATGAGAGCTGCGGTAAGATGAGTTAGATTTATATAAGCCATGATCACATGCTGCTAATATCATTGCTATTGACGGTAAAGAGCTTACACAAACACAGTAGTTTGTTTTGGAAAACTACCACATACTCTGACCATCTCACACAAATACACAAACAAAATGCAGCTAGGAGTGGTTGGGAGTGTTTTATCAGCTGAGCTCCTTTGGTTGCTATGATACACGATATCCACAAAAGTAAAGTGTTGCATGAACTCCACTCCACCTGACTGCTGCTTAACTGTTACACCCACAGGGAAACAAAATGCCACTTTAATCATGATCTTCCGTATAATTACTCTGGTAGTTTGGGGATTTAATTTTGCTACAGGCAGTACTAACGTCTCCTCCATTGTTGCTTAGCATTCAATGGTTGGACAGTGTAGTTTTTGTCTTGCCCCTCCTAAACTGTGATTGGACAGCTGGGTTTTCCCAGAAGGTCAAAAATTTTCAACTCTCGGTGACCATAAACATTTAAAAAAATTAAAACTTTCCCTGCTTCTGAGAAAAAACCAAAACAACACAAAACACACTGTAAACAGACCCTCAGTCATCAAACATCGATTAGTATGCACAAAAAATAGATCCCGTTAAATGCAGTCTTTCCTTCTCATTGGATGTGTTTTTCCTAATTTTGTGAACACACTAATACGTTCAGTTAGCATGTCAGCTTTAGGATTTCTGTCATTGCACATGTTCATATGGCTTCATGAATTCATAAATATCACAATATGCTGTTTTGTTACTTGGAAACAGAGGAAACATTATATTTAATAGCTTACAGCTGCACATGCTCATTTCGTAAATATTAATTGTCATGTTCATGCAGGACACATTAGTTATATAAACAACTGTCCCTGCTGACATCTTTGTGAAGTGCTAATAATCTCTGTGTTGGTGGAAATGAACCGAGCATGTTATATTAAAAATGATACCATTTGCATGAACATTGCTGGAGCAGGGTAATAAAATGTTTAAAGATCAACTGTAATGTTTTTGTTTTTTCTATTTTTGTTGGATTTGTGGCAAATCAGAGAAACTTCCCTACACTCGAAGGCTGAGATTTACATACACTCTTTGTTTTCCTTCTGTTGTTATTATTAAAATATGGAAATAAACATGGTATCTGCAAAGGTCTGTCTCTGCAATTTGCATCTATTAATGGTTTTCCTTTATGACTGGAATCAGCTAATTAGTATGTATAAAAGCCTCACTCTAGATCACTGCACAATTCCTTCAGAGAGCAGATTAATTTTGCTTAATGACACTGTGCATTTTCCCTGCTCTGAAAAGCCCGGCTCTCAGAAAGTGATATGATAATGGAAAATGGATGGAAGAGGCCGACCTGATTCACGGAGATGAAAGATTTCTCTGCAGCTAATTAGCTGCTAATTATACCGGGGCACTTCAGCACTGACTGGCTGAGTAATGACATACTACTACAGATTAATTTTAGGTGTTCTCTCTCTCTCTCTCTGTGTGTGTGTGTGTAGGCGAGGCTTTCCATTTACCCTCCAGCTCCAAAAAGTTGGCACAGAGCCAGCGGCGAGCAGCCATGCAGTCGTGGAGGTCATTGAGGGTGAAGAGGTTGGAGGGCACGGGCCCAGTGTATCTGCTGTGAGTGGAGTGCAGCTGGCTGTTTGTGACAGGCTGGCTCACATCTACACCAGTGGGACACGGTACCTACACACACACACACACACACAGACACACACACACACACACACACACACACACACACACACACACACACACACACACACACACAAAACAAATTAAATTCATTTCTTTAACTTCTTACATTTCAGTCATGCAATAGCAAACAGTTAAAAGGAGACATCATGAAAGGAATGCTGTGCGTCACCATTATGTACAAAGTGTCCTTCAGCATGGACAACAATCATATAACAGGACAGTGTGACAGACCTGCTGTCGTGGTCTGAGGGTGTGGGGATGTTCGTGAGCTTTGGTTCTTTTATATTTATTGATTTGGATCACTGTTTTGATTTTATTCTCATGCTGACAATGTTTTTTATTTTTTGTGAGCTTCAAATAAAATTATTGAGTTCTGGTCCCTGTTTTTCATTCCATTGTTGTATTAATCTCCCCAGTCTGTTCTCTCCCCTCTCTCATGTATGCGCCTTCTCGGTTAAACTTTCCCTGTTTATTCTGTCTTTTGTATGTTTCCTGTTTTACTTTGACAGTTGGCTTTTTCTTGTGTGTTGTCTATGGTTTTAATTCCTGTCTTTTTCCTGCCCATTTCTTAGCCTCAGGTCAGAAACAAACATTTTGTTGTTATTTTACCTGTCTAAGTGCTGCAGCTGTGTCAGCTTTAAAGAGCTATAAATAGCTTTTTTCTCCTCTTAAAGTTAGAACTAAATTATAATGCAAAGGAACATCAGTGACACAAGGACGTCATATTATGTTGTTGTTCTTTGTAACTCAGGTATGGCTTGAGTGTAGTCTGTGAATCCTGTTGATGCTTAAGCAAAAAAAAAAAAAAAACTACTGAAAACACTCATTGAGCACTTTATTAGGGACACCTCTGCTATCTAATGCAGTGAAATACAACTGTTTTATGATTAAAAACACTTCTCTAAAGCTCATGCTTCAATTTTTGTTGAATTTATAAAAAAAGTTGATCATTCTGATTCATGGTTATTATTGTGTGTGTAGTGGGGGTGGTGCAGGTGGATGTGACTGCATTGTAATGAGATGTTTTCTGCTATTTTCTCTAACCAAACAGCACATATAAGTCGGAAATATTTTTCACCCTGTTCACACTGCAGCAACAGCTCTGCTGTCAGAGGAAAGACTTTTTACAACTCACATTAAAAGAACCAATCATCTCACCCGATACTGCAGGCCAGTACAGAGGATGAGGTGGTCGTAGGGCACCTTCTCCCCACTGGACAAGAGGACGTATTTGGACTTCCTTCTGATGCCCACCAACTTCCCCGTCACCACACTGATGAAGGAACGCACTGGGATCTGGGCCAAGTCTCTGCTGCTGTAGGCATGACTGCATGAAGATCAGAAGAAGAAACTTAAACTAATAGAATTATATTAATGCTAATTTTCTAATACAAGCCTCCACAATGATGATGATGCACTTTCAGTTAGAAATCTGTATTTCTAATATGCACTGACAATGTCGGTGTCTGTCATCGTTTGTTGGCCGGTCTCTGGCACAGAATTCGGCTCAATTTAAAAAGAAATGTGTACAAATGTTCTTAATGTTTGTGGAAATCACAGTTGAAAATCACCACTGAAAGTATTCTGACTGGCTGCATCACCACTTGGTATGGCAGCTGTAATGCTCTGGACCGCAAAGCTCTGCAGAGGGTGGTGAGATCAGCACAGCGCATCATCAGGACTGAACTGCCAGGCATGCCGGATCTCTACAGACAGTGCTGCATTAGGAAGACACAGCGGATCCTCTCTGATCCCAGCCACCCCAGCCACAGACCTTTCACACTCCTGCCGTCCGGCAGGCGGTTCAGGAGCATCCAGACCCACACTACCAGACACAGGGACAGTTTTTACCCACAAGCCATCAGACTTTTGAACTGCTGACATTCCATACACGACACCACTACACACTCATTACAATTACAGGACTCTGCACACTGTCACTTCAACAAATGCTACTTAAATGCTCACTGCACAACTTTGTACAACCTGCAGATACTCTTGCACAAACTTGTAAATACCAACTTGTCTTAAATGTAAATACCAACTAAATTCTCTAATATTTAATACTTTTTTCCTCTCCTTTTTATTGTTGTTATTATTATTTTATTACTACCACTGCTATTTTCTGTTATTTTCTTCTCAATATAACTGCACACTCTCTATATGCTCATGTAAAGCTGAGGAGAACGAGCCAAAGACTTTCATTATGGATAAATGTGGCTACAGTGTTTATCTGTACATGACAATAAAACTTGAAACTTGGAAACGTGTACAAGAATCTGCAAATGTGTCTGATTCATTAATGTGAAAGAGGTTGCCTCACATAGTGGCAAATAGCATTGCTTTTAAAGTTTCTTTCATAATATTCTGAAATAATAATAATGTCATGTTGCGTTTACATTTTTCCTTCTAAAACACTGTTTTTAACTGAGTTTAATTACACTTAAAATAATCACACTCTGGTGCTTTTCCAGCTGTCTGATGGTATGTCGATATATATCCAACATGTTTGGGAATGCGAGATGGCACGACAAGGTTTTCCATTTTCATGTGCATGTTGTTCTGTTCACTCACCTTGTGGACAGAAATCCAGCGTCCTCGTGGTTGTAGTCGCCGGGGAAACCGTGTGTTGAAATGAGGGTCAGGCTGTTGAACCTCAGGTGAGGGCTGTGAGAGAACAAACAGCAGCGAAAAGCATGAGTGCTGTTCCACATAATGCTGCGAACACACAGTGAGAGGAGGACGCTGGGAAGGACTTCACAGCTTTTGGAAACGCAATCACTGAAACATAAAACTCATGTTACTACTTTAAGTGTGTGAAACTGGAAATTCTAGATAACATAACACATTTTTATACTGTTTATTTCAATCATTGGGACTTTATTTACCCCCATCTGATGGTATTTAATCACTAGCTTTTTAATGCCTCACTTAGATATTAGAACATTAAAGAGGTATAAAAGCAAAACCGTGATTTCTGCTGTTTTAAAGGAAAATAGAGGACAGTGGAGACACTGGGAAAACGTGACTTTCCTCCAGGCTGCTCTGGTTCACAATTGATTCATCGGCCAGCCACGATTTATTATTCTTTACCTCCCACCACATTCCCTATTCCTAAACCAAACTGAAGGGGCTTCTTTGTGCATGGCTATGGAAGGTGTGTGACCCTTGTTCCCACGCACGTAAACAGTGGAGGATGCATGCGGAGAAGCATTCTCTCCAGAATATTCTTTCCTGGCTCGTCGGCCACAGTGAGCACTGCTTGTGATGTAGAGGTAGTTAGGCCAGACTGAACAGCAGGCACCATGCTGCCCAGTTATTACAGTCTTACATTTTGCACTGTTTTGTCACATTTAAGTATTTTATAGAAAATACTGAATGCTTTTCTCAATTTTCTCCTGTTATATTTTATGTGAAATGCATGCAAAAACATCTCTCTCTCTCTCCCTGTCACACACACACACACACACACACACACACACACATGTATATATATATATATATATATGTATACATATATATATATACACCTTTTGCCACAACATAGAGTGAAAATGAATAAGGCATGAACTTGCTGATCAGTGTGCAGCAGTGTATTGTGTTGAGCAGATCATTGTGTTGTTGGCTGGCAGGGAGAGCTATTTATATGTCGGTGTGTGTCTGGGCCGTTTTGATGCACACACAAAAAAAAGAAATGGAAAAAAAATAACATTTTTGAATTGCATTTTGGGTTTTTATGTTTAGACTTTTGAAAAAATCAGCCAAAGATTCAAAAATGTGTGTAAACAACTGTTGAAGACTGTAATTTCCATTTTGTCCACAGATGTATAAAAACATTTAGAAAAGCAGACTAAAGCTAGCCACAAAAAGAAGAAAATATGGAATAAAAGTCATAACTCAGTTGATATAGTGATGATTTTGTGTTACGGGAATATAAGGCCAGGTAAAGAATCATAGATAAGCTAAGACAACAAAGCCTTTATTGGTCCCACAGTTGGGAAATTCAAGGATACAATGACACAGTTGACATTTTAGATGCCGAGTAGCAGCAAAATGGAAGTGCAGTGGTTGGATAACAATAGCAGCAAGCACTGAGTATTGCATACTGAGCTATGAGCATGTCTATTAACATGTTTACTTTTGACAAGAGTGAAGCTTTTTTATTTTTTCTCTACTCTTTTGACATTATTTATCCAGAAAGTTAGTTTACAGCGCTCAAAGCTACCTTTATCGTAATGTTTAAATGTCTTGAACACCTGAGGAATAACAACCTTTCCATATTTCACTTACTCAGGCTAATCAGTCTTCTTCTCAGGTCTGTGTGGGTGTGTCACCACTGACTGACAGATGTTCCTGACATTCGCTTGTGGATACACAAACAGCTAAAGACACCTTGTAGCACACCTCTAGTATACTTTTGTCAAATTTAAGTATCCTCTGTGCTATCTAAGTGTAACAAAACTGCTTAACACCAATTTAACAATAACTAAACTTAAGTAACACTGAAACTGGGATGTTGTATAATGGGTCGTGTTTTTTAACCGGTTATTTAAATATGTATGTAGACACAGAAACTGCAACGCCAATATTAGACTGAAAAATGTTGCCTGTGTCTGAACTGTTGCGCAAACAGCAGACTGATATCCACCTTTAACCTGAGAACACAAACATAGCAGAATGGTTTTATGAACTGAAACGGCGGTGCATTGAAACGTTGTCATGATAGCCCATCCTGCACCTTTAGGAGCTCATTTACTGCGGACACTGCGTTTTTAATACACTTGAGCTTGATTTAAAGCCGACTCCTGACACCATGATCCAAACGAGAAAACAAGTTCTACAAAATAGAAACTATAACAGATCTGAATGTACTGAACTGAAAACAGCTATTTATACCATTGTCACACTGTCTGGTTTGGTTTTGTTTGTTTTTTTGGGGGGGGGTTATCCTCAGTTCGCTGACAAGTTTCCGTTTGTAAAGATTGACAAACGTAAATTACACGGGGCTAAAAAAAAGCAGCTCAGGAGTTTAGCTTTAATTCAAAATTCAGTACACTGTTGAGATGACATATTATGGTGCTTTTACATAAATCATAAACCTTTTAAAATCCCTCTGTTTACCAATGTAGGCATGTTTACAAAGCGTAAACCTTCTCAGGTGCACATTCTCCAGCCTGCTGATGCGTTTGTGGTTCCTGAGCATGAAAAACCGGAGCCGTCTGAGCTCTTGTGAGTTTACTGTTGACAGTATAAACCATCTCTTGTGATGCAAATGGCCTCCTTTGTTGTGGCCGACAGGACATTACACAGCTGATAACAGCAGTTCCAGCTCCTACGCTCAGTGAATAGCAAAGTGTGTGTGTGTACCTCGCAGCGTCCAGCCTTATCACCCTGACACTGATCACCTCCTGTTCTGTTCTTATCTGTGCTTCCTGCTAAATTAACGCCCAGCGGCGCACATTGACAACACCAGACACCAAAATGCTGCTAAACCGATTGTACATGGGAAGGCTGTTGTTTCATATTAGTGAGCAGTTATAGCAGTAGATACATGCAGTGAGGCATGTGGTAAACACACGATGGCTGTGCTTGGTTCCTCATATTGAAGAGGTACTTTAAGGTTATATCTGGTATACAGGATTGTTACAGGACTACAACTACAGCCAAATAACCAAAAACAGACTTTCCTGGGTGCTTATTTTACCTGTAAAATATTACAGGTACTATTAAATATCCTGCACCACAGCTCCACGGAGATAATAAACAGAAGCTGATTCCAAAGACACCACCTGGTCAGCTGAATGAAAATCTGCTTAGCACTTTGACGTGAGCCAAAAGTTGCTGGTTTTTATATAATGCTTTCATTAAATGACTCATTATACTGCACATTTTGTAAAGCTGGTCTCAGATCACACCTGTAGGCTGACTGCAGTATTAGTCATAAACCTTGCTGCTCCATCTTAGTGGGTGGTACTCAAATGCCAACCTATGGGGGTGGAAAAATGAGCGAAATAAGCAAAATTCCAGTTTTTATGAATCAGCATCCACACAAGACCAGCAAGTCGCTCTGTCACTGGCAGTTAGCTGCTAGCAGGCGTTCAACCTCCAGCACATTACTTACACTAACGAGCAGGTAATAGTATGATAAAGTAGAAGAGGTCATCTACAAATCAGAAGGTTGGTGGTTTGATCCCTGGCTGCTCCTGTTTGCATGCCAAAGATACTGAACTATGAGTTAGTCCTGACATGTTGATTAAAATGTGAATGTTAGGCTAGGAAGCATTTAGGCATATAAAAAATGCTTGTGTTATTGAGGCTTGGGTATAAAGTTACTGCTATAACTGTAATTTGGAATGTGATAACTAGCAAGCTGAGAGACCTTCCATCTACTGAAGAAAAAAACAAACAAACAAAAAGGTAAAAATATAAATGATTTGATGAATCACCTAAAGTAACTTTTCTTTCCTTTAAAAGTTCTACATTACTGACCTGTAGATATTAGCATAATAAACACATTTCCCAGCAAACAATATTTATAGCTAGATCAGATAAAAATGCCTCCGTGCTTTGTGTCAGCATTGGTTTAAGCGTTGCTTTCTGACATAAACATGCGAATAATAACAACAACACAATAACACAGCAACAATCTGACAGCGACCACAGTCAAACTTTCTTGTCAATCCGTGCCAGAAGATGGATTTTTTTGTTGCAGCGCTGAAGCATTATGGCCCATTACTGGCGTCTGGATGCGACAAAATCAGCAGCTCTGGATTTGCTCTGTTATCTGCCGGTGACAGACAGCTGTGGTGACCCTGCAGTCTGACCGCGGTGAGCAGAGGGCTGAGCCGCCGCAGAGCTCTTTATCTGCCTGACCCTGTCCCAGCCAGTAATGGAGGGGGGGGGACTCAATGAGCACAAGGAAATCTGTGTTGGTGTGGAGGGGGGTGGACATTTGGGCAGGGCTGATAAGGGGGGCCCCTCGCAGGCCGAAACTGACCCATCTTTCACCCTCTAAATGTGTTGCCGCCTCACCATTAGTCCAGTAGACACTAACTGCCTCATTAGTCAACTCATTAGTGACAGCAAACACAGATCGCTGCAGCAGATCCTGACGGGGGAAACAGTGGAGTGGCTAATTAAAGGGGGACGGCTCTGGCCCCGCTGAATGCCAGGCCTCAGACAGCTGCGTGCGCCTGCCCCGGCACCGCCGCAGTGCCAGCCTCACCGGCACTATGAGCGCTGAGAGATCTCGCTCTCTCAAAACAACAACCCTGGTTGCCTGGCAGCTATCAGCTGGCTCTGAATCAGCAGTCCTCTGCTTCTTATTATTATTTGCTGGAGCAGTTAATCTCAGAAAGCGAGGACAGAGGCAAACAGAAGACGCCTGAGCTGGAGTCAAGTGACATTTCCAGAGGTTTGGATTCCTGGCATGAAAGGCGATAAAGAAATGAAACAGAAGCTCGAGTGAGAGGCTCTGGGCTACTCGGGCGCCTAAACACGTTTCATTATAACATCTGCCAGATCTCTATTACAGCACCTGCATCATCACCGTGTTCTTCTTCTTTGCCACATGCAGTGTGACCTGTTTGTGCTTATAGCAGACATCATTGTCTGCAGACAGTTATTGATTCAGAAACATGTGGTGCATGTTTAAGTGTTTGTACTACAGGTTGCGCCACTTGATGATTCTGAGTGCCATTTACACAGACTTTCATTATTAGACATATATGGACACATCCACTGCGACCTATTTTGAATATGTAATCTTAAACACAAATTAATTTTAGCAGTTTAATCAATGCCATAAGAGCAACTTTAAAAGTTCAATCAATTTGTATTAAACATGAGTAAACATGATAAATTTATCAGGAACTACTTTTAGAGGTGGATTAATCCATATTTGATCCTGTGAGTATTTGGGGCAACCGGCTGGTGTGTATGGTCAGATTGAATATGACTATAATGATTCATGAAGGAATATGTCACATGTTGGTGGCAACAGTGGCACTCTGTGGCACAAAGGAACAATATTGTATACATCGGGCTTTGGTTACACTTGTACGTGGTACATTTACATCCGCCTGTTCACCACAAACTACCCGACAGACAGAAACTCTTGGGAGCACTTTGAGTGTATAGGTGAGATTCTCAACAGCTAATGAAGCTGTGTGCCGTGTGCAGCAGAGCTGTGTGCTCTGTGCTTGATGGGGACTTGCAGATGATAAGGTACATACACAATGCACAGATTGTGAGAGGTTTCTGTGAGAGGCTTAATAAGGGCTTGAGCAAATTTTTGCCCCGGGACACCAAACAGCTAATCGGATCAGAGCGAAAAAGGAAAAACGCTGTCACTCCTGCCACAAATTTAGAAAGTACAGCCGCAATCAATCCTGGAGTTAGTTCAGAGGCAGACTCACCAGGAACAAAGCACCTCGAGGAAAGCTAAACCTGTGTCCGAAGCTCCCACCAGCACGATCCGGGTATTAATGGTGACCTTTGGCTCCATGGTCAACTTTCTGCTGACGAGGCTGAGAGCAAACGGTGCCTAAGAGAAACAAAGAGAGGAGACGGTCTGTCACGTTTACCCTATCTGGAGGCGACGCATCACTCCCAGAACGACTGACACCATTTTCAGGAAATTACATAAATGCAGCAAATGTACTTATCATTACATAACGACCTGTCCAATTTCTCCCATTCACAGCTCAGCAGATTTCATCAGGGCGCCTCATCAGCCTGCAAACTTTCAGCTTTTCTCTTTATACTCTGTGACATTCAAGCGCGACTCGTGCTGAATCTTAGGCCCTAAATGTCTGCGCTGTGTGAAACTTAATGGACACGCCATCAATCATGCTTTTCACCAGTTTTCAAAAAAGTTCACAAGCGTTTGAGCAGAAACGGCTCAAAGCAAAGGGATTTTCTTGCATAAAAGGAAAAAGGAAATTACATTAAATGCTGCAAATTTCCAACAGCATATGAACTTTTTATACATCTTTTTTCATGGGAAGAAGAATTTCAATGAGCTGACACGCAATCTGCCAAAATATGCAGAGTCCTGCCTCCCTGCATAAGCGTATAATAACAAGTAGCATGAATAACATTTCGTGCAAAGCACATTTAATTTTAGCCAAAATGGAAAGCCCGCAGGGATGGGAAGGGATCAAATGTGTGACCTGAGAGTTAAGGAACCCTTTTCTCCAACAATCACAAAAGCGTCCCACGGGAATTGGTCGAACACGCCGTTCCAATTTCCCAATTCTCCAAGGCCAATCGTCTCTCTCGCCTCCTCTCACTGTGATCTGAGGCAGCTAATGTCGCCTTCATTTTCTATAATTAAACAGATTGGCCCCACAATGCACCTTATTGAATGAAAACAACACTGAGCAAAAAAAAAAAAAGTAAAAGAAAAAAAGTGTGTGTGTGTGTGTGTGGGGGGGGGGGGGGGGGGGGGGGGATGGGTGGAATTAACCTTTGTGTGATATTTAAATAAATTTCCATGAGGGCATGTGAGCCCAACATCTGTCACATACACAGAGGTGTTTTGGCACAGGTTTGACTGTGGGAGGAAAACGAAAGAAGCCTTGCTTATTTTATATGATAAATAAGCCACACACTGAAAAAATTTGAAGCATGAAAAAGTCACAAAAATTTAACTTTGCAGTTTGGTTTTGAATTGTGTTTGGTAATTTAGTATATACCAAGCTTTTGTTTTGAAGCAACATATTACAAAAAAGGTTGAGAGGTGTGTAATGCTTAAAAACACTTAATGGAACAACTAATTAAGTTAATTAGTAACATGATTGTGAATGAAAACTATCCCGCAGAAGCTAAACCATGTGTATGCAGCCTTCCGGGTAATTTTAATTTTAGCAATACAATGCCAAACCACATTCTGCAATTATTCCAGCTGCACGAGCCTCTGAGTACAGACTATTTATAAAAATGTCTGTGATTACTAAACAATTAATGCCACATTTTGGTCCTCGAATTAAAGCTGAGAGCGTGTACTTTCATGTTATTTGAATATTTTTGTACAGAGAGTTAAAACCTGAAAAATGTGCTCCAAAATAGATGGGTGTAACTGTATTTTTCATTTTTTTCATTTGGTCTTTGTACAGCATGTCGGAAACAGGGTTTCATCTCAGGAACTTATGTAAGCAGTAAAAGTCAATTTGTATTTATTTTAAATTTGAATGCACAGGCTCATTATTTTTTATTTTTTGCTTGACTGGAGATAAAGTAGCCTTCGAGTCAATATGTTATGTATATTGTGTGATTGCTGCAGGTAATACTAGGTTAAATCATGCAGCAACCACTGATGCTGAAAAACAAAATGAATTTCATGCAATAATTTGCAGTTCCACTAACGACCACATGAGGCAAGCTCCAAAGTGAGTCGATCCCCAGATGTCTGGGTTAAAATGATTTACCAGTATTAAAAAAGCATGTTTAAAAACTGGTGCAAAAAGAGTGTTTTGGATACTTTTATGCATAAAAACTTCCCAGTAGGAATTTTGTCAGAACTGGATTCTGGAATTATGGGTATGGAGGTATGGCTGTTATGACTGATTATATTATATTATTGCAAACTGAGCCTGTGCTTGTTTTGCTGAATGAAACTCCAGTATTTTACAGGTTTGCTATTTTGCACTAATTATCAGACAGGTGTGCGTTTGTGTGTTACATCCATGTAGTTTATGAATGCAGACTGATAACAAGTTTGTCAGAATTAGATGAACTCCACCCTCTGGTCCAAATACGGTCACTCAAAAAAACCAACATGGGTCCAACAATTTCCACACATACTACTCCTGAGAAGTCATCTAAAGCTAATTTAAGCAAGTTTTATTACCTGAAAGATGATTAAGAAAAAGTATGAACAGACTGCATTACTGTTCTCTACATTATATTACATTTATAAATATAAACTGGGACATCCTGTTTGAATATGTAAATGAATATGAAATGAGCAGCACACTGGCTCTGAAAAGTCTGTGACAGCTTTTTGGTGATGACACTGACTTGCCGGTACCATGTGCGCTTTAATTTTGAAGATAAGATCATGTCATGTTCATTTAGGCTAGCCTTTACCATGAAGAAAAAAATCTCATATTATTGCTTGCATGTATATCTGTCTGTTCTATTAACTTTTAAAATAGATAAGACAAACAGTGATTTTTAAGCTGATGTCTCACGCAGCTGCTGTAGGTCAACATTTATTGAAACCGAGCTTTACTTTATATGTAAAAACCCTTCATCTGTTATCATATACTGGAAAAATTAAATGCCTAGATGCATCCATCTGAATACTGCAGGAATTAACCAGATGAGGTAATCAGATGAACAAAGCTCTCATCTCATCTGCATGTGAGGTGGAGCAGGTGCAGCCGCTCTTATCGCGCTGGAGGTGCCTCACCTTTGCCGCACACAATGACCACGGCACTGCGTAACATGATCCCGTATTGACAGAGAGGGAACAGGTGCTTTAAATTTGATTAATCATCCCGGGGCCGACATCGGGAGGAGGCTGGGACAAAGATCTCGGAGGCGAAGCTGTTATCAGTATGGCAGCGTGGAAATCATGACTGGCATGGGGCTGGCGGGAGGGGAGGGGGGTGATGGAGTGAAATGAACATGTTAGTGTACATGGTGACGCCTCAGGTGGAAAGAGCGCTGCTGAACATGGGGTAAATATTTGAAGTGCAGGATGTTAAAATCAATCAGCCAGGCTTTAAGCCCCAAACATGGTTGACAGCTGAAACCATGCCATTATTCACACAGGCTACTTTCACCTGCTTTTCTCCACCTTTTACTGACTTACTCAGGAAAGTTTGAGCATCGGTCACTTCATTTTCTTTATTCTGTTGCACTTTTTCCCTTTACTTAATCAACTTATAGTGGAAATCAGGCAGCAGGTGACAGCTCAGCATACACTGCACGTGGAAGATAATGCAAGTGTTTTCTCTCACTTTCAAATAATTAATCTCAGCTTTTTATTATCATCAGTGCTGAGCTGACACACATACAGGTGAGTATTACTCTTCAAAAAGCATCAAAGCTGATCTGAAGGAAAGCGATGGCCCGACACCTGCCTGAAACACTCTGTGCTGGTTTTCCTTTCATTTGTATGTTTAGTTACAAGAACAGACCTGCGACAGATGGTCTGACTCCCCTCAGGGCATGGTCTCAACATCATGGAGTCAGTCTGGGATTACATGAACAGACAGAAGACTGAGACTATAAGACTGAAGCCACAGAAGATGCTGGAACAATAAACATACCAAAAACCTTAGTGCTATTCTCGGACCCAAATCATCGATGTCCTCGGCAGAATGTGTCACTCATTCAACAAACCTTAAACCCTTTTCACTGAGTCAGACACAATCTGTCCTTCCCTAAAATACTCTAAACACATTCTCAAACACTAAAACACAAAAAAGCGAACCACAAAGATAAAATTGGAGGAAAACTACAACACAGAAGTCCGATCTTAAGCAGTTTTCTGATGTAATTTAATCAATATATGCCGGTTCAGAGGATGTCTGAGGTTGATTCCAGCAATGGATGGAAACACTGAGAGGCAGTGAAGTAATCGGAAGGGCAATCTGTGACACGGCATATTTGTTTACATGGACTCACAATGACAAGAAACAAAAGAAATGACCTCATTCCACGTTTCTATAACAACAACATAAGGTTTACTTGATTCATGCTTCTTATAACCATGTTGGGGTAATGTGGAACTGACCACTTATAAAGTCTTATGAGCTATTCAATACAAGCAAATGTAAGTGTACAAAGATTTAGTATACATTCCTTCCACTTGTCCAGTTCAGGGTGACAGTGGGGCTGAACACTGTTTGTTTCATATCTGAATGAGTGAATTAGGACAAAGAAGTAGGAAGAACGACTGCAGCCACAATCTCAGGTCTTTACTGTATCCTGATATTTCATTTCATCTCATCAGTAAAACTGTAAAACTGGAGCACAACTGGAAATACACACTACATTTTTTATGAATGGTGCAACAAATCTTCACTGGTTCTAGGTGTTATCTGAATGATCATCTGTTATTTTGAGTGGAGGTTTAACAGTTTGGATGTGTTTGTGAGGTTTTACCTGAGAAGTCTTGGCTCTTTTGTGTACACAGCTTTGAGCCTGAGACAGTTAAATCCTCAAAGGATTTCCCTAAAAGTTAAAAAACTAAATCTCATTTTCTGAGCCCATCACTGTGTGCTGATTAGTCCATCATGCTTTTTTGCACATGAATGTGGGAGGACTTTTGTAGTTAATCCTCAGTAGAGTAGTTTAAAAACATTTGTTTCAAAGTGAATGTGATAAACTGTTGTAGGTGTGGGGAAAAAAGCTGCTCAGAAGCATCTCTAAAACATGAACGTTCATTCCATCAAACTGTGCACTTCATCCTCCAGCAGTGAGTTTCTCCTGCATACCTACAGTTTGTCTGAACTCTTTTGAAACAGCACCGCCTGGTGGCCACATGCGCACCCTGCTGTGCTCCCTGCCATCTAAACTCCCTGGCAGGAGGCTTCCTGTCAGCCTGCTGCTGCTGTGCCCACCTGGTCTTCTGTGAGCCGCCTAGACGGGGCGTTGATGCCAAGCTCCTCCAGCGGGTAGATGATCTGGCGTCGTGGGCAGACAGGGACGGCGCAGTTGAGGACATAATGCAGATGGTGGACGTAGGAATTCTGAGTGCAGAGAAAGAGGGCACGGAGTCAGTGAGCACAGAAAGGGAAAATCCCATCGGAGGTTAAACAGCAATCAGTTTGGGGCTTTGGGGGGGGGGGTGCAACTGGAAAGCTACGTGGTGATAACGAGCTCGGGTGAAGAGTTAGGTGATACAAGCATTACACCACTGACACACGCTGCCCAAGCACAGCTAATTCTCTGCTTATCTTCTGCCATTATTCCATTTTCACATCACGATCACCCAATCTGCTGCTTGTTTGTGGAAGTTAATTAGCAGAGGAAGTGGAGGTCTCTACACGTTGAGGAAATTTCTTATTATGGCGTGGAGAGGTTGAGCTGGCAGCGCTGTCGACACCTGCTGCCCCGACCTCGGGGACCGGCAGCCTGCTGTAAAAAATGACCTGCTGACAGGCGCAACACGACCACAAACCCGTCTCTCTGATCAAGTTAGACGGCCATGGAGCACAATTCCATATCCAACCTGTTCTCTCCATAAATAAAAGTTTGCTGAATTAGAGGAAACCATTAAATGAATAAAACTCAGTATAAAAACATTTGGTTTTATTTATGTTTTTACGGGGTTGTGAAAAAATTGTTTCTCCTGGCTTTCAACAGCTTATTTTCTCTTCCTGCTGCAGGGATGATCTAATCTAACTCTGCCTTTATTCAGGCTTTCTGTGACTTAAGTCAAAGTAATCAGTGATAATCCAACACAGAACTAATACAAACTGAATTACTTAACGAATTACTTAACGAATTTATTAGACCACCTGTCATAAAAACAAGAAGGCAAATGTTTTGAAAATCCATTAATATCACAGAGCATTCAGCCAATGATTATGTCCTACTGTACATTTGCACTATTTTATCAGATAGTGTTTTCCAAAGTGATTCATGATCAGAACATAAAACACATTTACATGTATAGATTCATTCCAAAGGGCTCTCATGCCTCAGAACGCATAACAATCCGACATACCGACGATTTGTTACATAGCGTCGGTATGTTGCGTGATGGGATGAGGACATGTTGCGTGGGTCATATACAGCCTACTTCGATCTTAAGTGGGTTGAACCTGTGAAACTACATGGTAAATGTGCAAAATTGAGAAAAGGTTCTAGTAGTTCAAAGTGTAAAGTTTTCATTAATTTACACAAAATGTTGTATCTTTCTTTTGTTTTTTGTTACTGTGGACTTACTGTAAAAAAACAGACATTTCCTTAGCATTTACTGAAAAAACAGGAAGTTTCCTCTGCAGAGTATGAATGAAACTGGGGAGGTGGTCTTTAAATGCTGGCTTATGAAAACACAGTTAAAACTTAAAAATCTATATGCACTCCTTTTCCAAAGCCAACCTGTGGGCCGGACTCCCAGGCCAAATCTGGCCCCTGGGCCTTATGTTTGACACCCCTCATCTAGACTGATTGTGTACCTTTACTGACTACCTGTGCATGCACTATCTTGCTACCTAGACTGGGGTTTTATAGTCACATGATCTGTGTAAAATGGATTTGCCTTTTTTTTTTAAACACTTTTTACAGCGTGCGCTCGTTAGTTTGTTACACTAATGAGCAGCCTTGCACCCCAGCTGGAAGTGGCCCAGTGGTTAAGGGCTAAGCAAGGACCTGGAAGCCCCGTGCACTCACCTCCTGGCTGTGGTAGGGGGGGTAGATTCGGAGGTACAGGCAGGATTTGCGAGCCTGCCGGAGAACCTCCTTAAAGAAGTTCTTGGAGAAGTGTTGGATGGTGGTTTTGAGGACGAAGTGGAGTATCTGAGCGTGCTCATCGTAGCCATGGTGGCTAAAGTAGATGAAGCTCTCGATGTTGTAGTGAGCACGGATGTACTCGATGTCCTGACAAAGACACAGATTCATGTGAGTTTGACGACAGAGGAACAAATTTCAGGAGTAATATTTTAGGTTTTTCTCCTTTTACGTTGTACATTTTGCTTATTGCAGTTCTTTTGCCTTTGTTGCCTATTACTGTGTTATTAGACCATGATAAAGTATTGGTATGCCATGTCATATAATAGCTACATTATTAAGAATTAATTAAAGCTATTAATATAACTTTCATTACTTTTATTTGTACATTGTCTTTTTATTTATTGTTTATTTTATCTTATTTCAAATTTGTATTTTATTTAATAGACTATTTTCTTAATTATTTATATTGTTTAATTGTTTTTACTGTTGTTGTTGAAGGTTTGCTTTTTGTTTTGCAAGTATCCCATGTCCACAATGTGTCCTAATTGGCCATTTAGCATTAAAAATAATAAATAAAAACAAATAAAAGCGGCAGATCGATGGAGCATAAAAATGAACATGAAGCACAATTCCTAATGGAAAAAAAAATTCCAGACTTTAATCATATAAAGCGCAACTCTTTAGTCAGAGAAGAAGTGAAAAGCCAGGCTAGTGTTCAAAACAGCTCGCTGGCAACTCCATTTACCTTTTATTAGAAATCTTCTTGCTCCTTTAAGGCAGAATGCGGGTTTAAATGGTCAAACGCTTCACACTTTTACTAATAAACCAGACTTCTAGTACCTGCTCGTCCTTGATGATGACTATCCCAACTAACTCTGCTTCTGCCTGGGCGACGAAGGCCTGCAGTGGAACGGCATCCTGAGGAACAAGTGAACCAAACAAAAACACATCAAATTTCCGTGATTCCACTGAACTACACACGAGCAGAGTGCACTCTACTTGTAGCTGAGATCAGTGCCATGAATACACATGAAGTGGCTGCATTCTCATTTGAGAAGTAATTATCAGTGTTGGAGCTGCGGCAGTGACAGCTGGGGTGTCAGTCAGAGAGGAAAATCCGTTCAGCTGAATTCTCACCAATCTGTTCCCTGGCACACGAGCCGATATTCCTCGTTATTCCAAGACAATCATCACACCGCTCCAGTTACACTCGACGGTCCAAATTAATCATCATCTCATTTTTTAAAGTTAAGGGGAGCAAAAAGAGTCTTACCCGCCTTAAATTTACTATATTAACCCTTTGTTGACATCTCTGGGTTTGGAGTCCTGTTTTGACTTTGTTTATCTCATGATGTGTTTCAGATTTTATGATATTGTTTTTTAACTCTTGGTTTTTGTGTTGGTGCGCAGGGCAGAGTTTTCTGCCTGCCTGCTTCCACCTGTATTACCTCCTGTTTCCTCCTCTTACCTGTTTCCTGCTATCTGCCCTGTCTAACATCCATGTTTCCTAAATTTTGGAACTGCGGTCAAGTTAGTCAAGTTAGTTTAAGAAAGGTTTGGAATGAATGAAATGACCCTGAAGTATCTGCATGGCAGCTGTAATAAGAGCTGTCTGACTTCTTTAAAGAGTAAGCAAAGGTGCTTTTATGCTTCCTTTAGCAGAGGACACACTGGAGCATCTTTAACGAAAGGAAAGCAGATACTACTGCTTCAGGATCATCATTAATTAGTTTTACTTCAGAGAGTTACACAAAGGCTGAAGAAAATCAGGAGTTACAAACATAATAAGCTAATCTCAGAGTCACAAAAAAATTTCTTTGATTTCACAGATGAGATGAAGTAGATGTTCCTCTTTGTTTAAAATACAAATTTGATATTAAAGTGATTTTCATATCCAGTTTTGTCAAAGTCTTATTTAAACAGAACTTGTTACGAGTTGTTTCAACTTGTAGTTGAAACTCATTTCCTGCAGATATATCTGAATGTGTGAGTCTTTGTCTGATCTAAAGCACAGCTGAGGTCTGTCTTTGTGAATCTGACTGCAGGTGTGTTAATAACAGTGTTTGTTGGCTGACCCGGTCACAGCCAGTCTTGTAGTAGCGGTCCAGGTCCTGCAGCAAAGACTCGTTCAGACTCAGATCCTTCACCAGAGCAGAGACAGCAGAGCGGTCCAGAGCCACGGCTGGCCTCACGCTCAAAGACCTGTGGGGAAAAAACACTTAAAGAGTCTGTGGAAATGTTTTGTATAGTGCTCTGAGCCTTCATAAATGATTTCATGGTATAATCACTATAAATGACTGAGCAGTTCATGCTCTGTATCGATGCTGTTTTAAAGAATGTGTTGATCTCTTGGGCTCAGCACTGCAGGAGTACATGGATGATTTTTCAAATTTCACTAAACATACTCAGCCACTTTATTAGGTACAGAAGTTCAACTTTACACTAACCAAAGTATCTAACGAGCCAATCACACGGCAGCAACATGATGGATGTAGGGCTGCAGAAATGATCACGACAACCTTCTGAAGTTCAAAAAAAGATTCATAATGGAGGAAGACATGTGGTTAAGTCACTGAATGTGACATGGCTGTTGTGTCAGACAGCCTGGTCTGAGTATTTCAGAAACTGCTGATTTAGTAGGGGTCTTCCCACACAACCATTTCTAGGGTTTGCAGAAAATGTCAGAAAAAGAGAAAATATACAGTGAACTTCAGTTTTCTGAGTTAAACTGTCTTGTGGCTGTCAGATGTCAGACTGGCCAGACTGCTTCGAACTGATTGGAAGGCAACAGTAATTTAATACAATGAGTTAAAATCAATACAAATAAACACTCAATACAACCAAGGTATGCAGCACAGCGTCTCTGAATGCAAAACATGTTGAACCTTGAAGCAGAAGACCACACCAGTGGATATTAGAGGAAATGTAAATGTTAAAAGTGACAGAGTCATTAGGTTCAAATACACTATCGGTGTTGTTCATTTGTGATTTTGGGAAACAAACAAAACTTGAGCTGTGAGATTTACCTGATTCCATCGCGGTGAAAGATATAGAGCTCATGTTGCGACAAGCTGGTGGGAATTGACGGCACCCTGATAAAGTTCTGCAACAGGGGGAACTCAGTGGACAGATTTGGAACTGTGATAACGCAGAAGTTCTGGTCCTGACACAAACAAAGATAACACACATCAACAACTGAACAATAATCCATATATGGACAAAAACACTGGGCCACCTACAAATTACACCAACAGAAGCTGCACGGCCATGCTCGGCATAAAGCTCCTGGGGTGCAGTTTTGTGCTGATGTTAATGCCAGAGAAGGTTTGGGATGCAGTGCATTGGTGACTTTTATGCAATATACAGCTCAGCGCTGTAACTTTAGATGGTCCTCCACTTTGTCACTGAGTCGCTGTGGTTTCTAAACCGTTCGACTTTGCAATAATGCCACTTACAGCTGATCGTGTAAAATCTAGGAGAGAAGAAATTCCATGAACTGATTTGTTTCAATGGACACATCCTGTTACAGTGCCTGTCCAACTGTGGAGCACCTATCAGAGCCATGCAGTGATTTCTGTTTGTTTTAGGAACGTAATACAATTTTTATTTATATACAGTTTTTAATGATCAAAAACCCCAAATCAAATTGATTCTTCTTCTCTCTCCAGGCCATCAAAACAGCACAACTTCAAGGCAGGTTGTACTGAGCAGCCTTGCGATTTTGGTCTTCTGTTCGGAACAGACCATCTAAGAAATTTGTACTTCGCTTTGTTGAGTGAAATTCTACTATTTTACTAGCTTGTTTCTAATTAGTACTTATTAGCAGTGCCTGTGGGTTGGACCCATATGGTTTATGGAAGCTGACAACTAGTGTTAGCGCATAACTGAGGGTTAGCTGGTTACTGACTGTGGCCAAAATGCTAATGCTAAGTTAGTTGCTACATTTGGGATAGCCACCTCTTAAGTAAGTAAGTGTGGGTGGCTTGGAGTTATTGACTAGGAGACTTCCAGACAAAGTTTCTCTGATTACCAACTGTAGTTGTTCCCTGCCCTTTTTTCTTGTTTTTCCACATCATCAATTACAAATCAACTGAAAAATTGCTAAAATAAAATAAAAAAAACTTTAAAAAATAAATAACTAAACATCTTAATTGCCTGAAACTTTTGGAAAGTTAATTCTCACTTGTTAAAAAAAAGCTTTAATGTACTTTAAAAAAAAAAAAAAAAACATTTTCAGGCATGTGAACCACTCTCAGGTCTAGCGAAAAACCAGGGGTCACTGACATAACGTAGAGAACATCTGACAGAGCTTTAAACTTGCAAAGATGATACTCACGGGGAAAACCTGGAACAGAAAAGGAATAAAGTCCGCTGATCTGGAAGAGAAGAGGAAGAGGAAGTTAAGTGAAACTACGAGTCTGTGCCAAACTGGTGATCACTGTGGTGGAACAACTGTCCGACCAATCTGCCCGCTGCTTCCAGCTCGACTTCTCGCCTTCAGCTCTCTGTCACTTTAAGCGTTGCTCTCATTAATAACGTGCTCACTCTCGGCAGGAAGCGACTCGACTCCATATTCAGTAACAGCTGGGAGGTAAGGCGGCGGTGAGGGGGGCTCAGCGGGAGCCAACTAACAGTCACTCTCCCTGCTTTAACGCGGCATATGACTGATGTAGCTCTGGACGGCTGCCACCAGCGCTGCCGAGTCACAGCCTCCAAAAAGTGAGAAACATATTTTAATTAAAACATGGAATATTTCTGAATATTTTCCCCATTTTTAAACGGTGATATCTAACAGTCGACATCTGTGAATTTTGCAGAAGTTGCCTCATACCTTTTAATAACTTTAGCTGCCGTGTTTACTTTACTTTTCCATGGCCTGCACATCACTTACATAGCCAATATTCTTTACTAAACATTTTATTATATCTGGATTATGACTTAAAGTGTTTTTATACTACAATTTCAGGTATTTACTTAAAATGTACATACATTTAGATGCTTATGATGAAAGCAAACACAAAAGGAATCGCAGTGACACAAAATGTCTAAAATCCAAAAATGAACACAAGAAAATCAGAAAACAGTGTTGGGAAAAATAAAGCAGGCAACACAACGAGCAGGGAGGATAACATATGTAAATTAAATAAGTCAGTATAATAATTTATTTATAAAGTACGGTTTTCACATACCAAAGTGCTGTACAGGGTATGTATATCTATATGCACATGCACACATGCATACATATAATTACAATACATATAAAAGACTAATTAGGTCCACATCATGTGGACGTCTATGACAGGTGCAGGAAATTGACATAGTTAATAAATGTAATATGTTTTTATTTACCAATATCAACATTGTTGTTATCAATATGATACATATGAATATGGATTATGTATAAACAAACACAATTTGTTATGTGTTAGCCTATCGATGTAGTCAGTGCATGTGGGTTTTTAAAAATATTATTTTTTATTTTACATTTGCCTGTTTTTTAATTGATCAACTTTGTAACCAGGTTAAAATGGTAATTTATTCAAATGAAATAATGAAATTAATGAAATCCATGTTCAAAGGTGAAATTTACAGAAGAGGATTAGGGCCACTGGGGGAAAAAAAGAAGTTGGCACGTAATTCTGAGATTAAAGTTAATCTCAGAATTCTGATTTTTCTGAGAAAAATAATTCTGAGGAAAAAGTCAAAATTCTGACTTCAATCTCAGAATTCTGAGTGGGCACCTGTTTTTTCTTTCTGAGAAAAAAGTCAGAATTCTGACTTTTTTCTCAGAAAAAAAACCAAAGTCAGAATTCTGACTTTTTCTCTCAGAATTCTGCCTTTGATCTCAGAATTCTGACTTTTTTTTCAGAATCCTGACTTCAATCTCAGAATTCTGAGTGGGCACCTGTTTTTTTCCTTTTTTTCCAGAATTCCGAGAAAAAAGTCAGAATTCTGAGAAAAATTCAGAATTCTGAGATTAAACTCAGAATTCTGACTTTTTTTTCTCAGAATTCTAAGATTTATGTCAGAGTTCTGACTTTAATCTCAGAATTCTGAGTGGGCATATGTTTTTTTTTTTTCTTCTTTTCCAGAACTCTGAGAAAAAAGTCAGAATTTTGAGATAAAGTCAGAATTGTGAGGAAAATTCCGAATTCTGAGATTAATCTCAGAATTCTGACTTTTTCCTCAGCATTATTTTTTCTCAGAATTCTGACTTAAATCTCAGAATTCAGAATTTATCAGATTCTGAGTGGGGACATGTTTTTTTTTTCTTTTCCAGGATTCTGAGATTAAAGTCAGAATTCTGAGAAAAAAAATTTCTGAGGAAAAAGTCAGAATTCTGAGATTTAAAAGAGCAGTCAGAATCAGAATCAGAATCAGAAACTTTATTGTCATTGTCACGAGAACAACGAAATAAGAATGGTCCCCGATCATTGCATCATCCCTAGCAATATCAAAATATAAATAAAACAATAAAATTCAATAAATAAAATAGATAGAATACTTAAAATACTAATAAGATGTAACAGTAAAACATTCACATACATTCCCACACACATGCTTCAGACTGTGCATAGATTAACACAAGAGTCGCGTGATGGACATTTTTTTTGTACTATTCAGATGTGTTATTGCAGTTGGATAACAACTGTGTTTGAGTCTATTAGTCCTTGCTCTGATTGCCCTGTACCGTCTGCCTGAGGGCAACAGTTCGAACAGGGAGTGGCCAGGATGTGAGGTGTCTTTTATGATGTTTTGGGCCTTTTTAAAACAGTGGGCGTTGTGTAGAACTTCCAGTGTGGGGAGAGGGCAGCCAGTGATCTTTTGGGCGGTGTTAATGATCCCTTGGAGTGCTTTCCTCTGAGCCCCTGTGCAGCTAGTGTACCAAATACATATGCAGTAAGTTAGAACACTCTCAATGGTGGCTCTGTAGAAGGACACCAGCAGTCTCTGTGTGATGTTATTCCTCCTGAGAATTCTCAGGAAGTACAGTCTCTGTTGGGCCTTTTTCAGCAGCTCGGAGGTGTTCACACTCCAGGAAAGGTTCTCCTCTATATTAACTCCCAGGAAGCGGAAGCTTGCCACCCTTTCTACACAGTCCCCATTTATGAATAGTGGTTGGATCTCTGCATTTTATTGTGAAGAGCTAAGGATTTTAAGAGGAAGTGAATTTGGCTGTGATTGGTAGCAGGACTGAGAGACGTTGCAAGGGGAAGTATGAGAAGTTTGTGCCAGTGCGTACTGGTCTATATGCTCGACTGTATTTGTCTATGCACACATTTTGCAAACTGTGACAAGCTGAGGACATTTCTGCTCCAAACCTACCAGGGATTCCTACTCTGCATTCCTTTACACTTAACTGTTTCTGTACAGTGAACATGCCCTCCACCTTCTGAAAACATGGGACTACAGAGCCTATAGAAGCATTATAAAAACAAAGTCGTCCACAACAACTGCATATGGCCCGTACACAGAGGTCCTACGGATGTCAACCCCTTCAGTGGACCAAAATTTTATGTCCAAGAATCAAATCCAACTTTATTTATAGAGCACTTTAAAAACAACATGGTTGACCAAAGTGCGTTAGAGTAAAAAACTGTGATGAAAGTTAAGTTAAACCATACATTAAACAGACAAAGAAAATTAAATAGCAATAAAATAAATAAATACATGAAAAAAAGATAAAAATGAATCAGCAAATATTAAAACATGATTAAAATAGACAATAAAGTATAAAATAAATAAAATTAACAAAGTAAAAAAGATCAAAAGCAACCAAAAACTGACTAAAACTGACTACAAGCTGACTCTGGTCCTACCCCCAAAAAACGCCTTGGAAAAAAGGTTTGTTTTTAAAAGTCATTTGAAAATTTCAAGTGTTGGGGCCAGTCTAATATATGGAGGGGCAACTTATTCCATAATTTGGGGGCCACAACAGCGAAAGTTCTGTCCCCCTGGTTTTTCAGTCTTGACATGGGGAAACAAGGAGTGACTGGTCAGTTCATCTGAGAGACTTTTGTGGAGTGTATAGGTGTAGCAGCTCTGCCAGGTAGGCAGGCCTGGCCATTTAAAACTTTAAAAGCAATCAATAAAATTAAAAAAAAACTTCTAATAGACAGGCAACCCGTGTAAAGAGGGAAGAACGGGGGGGTAATGTACTCATGTTTGCGTGTACATTTTAAGGTTATAAACAGGTAAACCATGTGACAAAACTGGATCCAGAGTGTGTCCATGTTTATGTGTGGGACCAGTCGCAGACATTAAAAGCATCAAGTAAAAAAGTCCTTTGCCAGTGGTTTAGTAGAATGTCTTATAAAAGAATTAACTCTGACGGCACTTTTTTGTGACAACAGTACAAATGGAAATGGTCAACTTTGAGTAGGGCTGGGTGATGGAAGAAAACCTATATATCACAATAATTTTTTTTTTGTTATATTGCAACACTCGATATATATGGTGATATGGCTTGTCTCTTCGTTTTGCAAGTTACTGCATTTTGTTCGACATCCTCCCAATATCGCCATATTTTTCCGTATCTGGTAGTATATAAACTAGAGATGGACCGATCCGATATTACGTATCGGTATCGGTCCGATACTGACCTAAATTACTGGATCGGATATCGGAGAAAAATAAAAAATGTAATCCAATCCATTAAATATCACGAAAGCACCTCACAAAACTTGCAACCGTAACTCGCCTCAGAACGTTAGCAAGTCTGAGCAGTATGCATCACGTGATAGAGCGGCTGTGGCATGCGGGACCTGTCGGTGGTCTGGATAGCATTTGGAGCTTCGCTAGCAACCCGGCATTTCATCGCCGACAAAGTTATCCCCGAGAGAAGTAAAGCAAGTGTGTAAGTCCATCTCTGAATGTTTGTAAAGCATTCCTGCGTTAAGCTTAACAAACGATATATGGAGCGACTGCCTCTTCTTGCTGCTACTTCAATCATGAAACTGCTTAATGATCAGCTGATCGGCTTTTCTGTCGAGAGTCCGTCTCTCTTGTTTGTTTTTGGCCCACTTTGCACCAGAAAGAGGAAACCAGTGGATAAACAACAGCAGCACGTTTAAGCTTGATAAGCTGTTGTTAGAATTTATTTAATATTACTTTCTACACCAGGATCTTTTTCTACATAGCTGACGCTGGTAACTGTGCAGGGGCGGATCTAGCAAAGTTTAGCCAGGGGGGCCGATAGGGCATGAACAGGAAAAGGGGACACAAAGACATACTTTTCTTTCTTATTCTCATTTAAAATGTCTAGCTTTTAATAAATAATTATCTGACACCCAAAGTTTTAATTTGATGTAAAATGAATAGAAGTCCATTACTGTATATAGTAACTATTAAGTCTAATATATATACCCTAGTAAGCTATAGTACTTTTTCCTTTGGGAAGGTACCATCTGTGCAGTCTGCAATTTTGTTGAAGAAAGATGTTGAATCTATTTAATATTTCTTGAAAAATAATTGATTTCTGTGCATTTTTTTTCACACTGCATCAAATTAAGGTTGATTACGTCAATTAAGCATCATGAGGTGGAGCGTGAGGGGTGGTTCCCTATTTTTTATTTATTTATTTTTGTTGTTGCTGGGAGTTGGAACCCTATTAGTTAGGTTGCTTAATATTTACGCTAAGTACTCTTTAAAATACCAGAATAGGGAGGATGGAGTAGGTTTAAGTTTATTAGATTGATCAGTATTGCTGAACTATGAAATATTTTTTTTTTGCATACAGTTATAACAGAATAGCTTTAGTGTAGTTGTTGTTTTAAACTTGAGTATGAACTTGAAAATGCAGCAAGATATTTAAAAAAACAGTTTTGTTGATTAAAAATCACTATATCGGATTCATATCGGTATCGGCAGATATCCAAATTTATGATATCGGTATCGGACATAAAAAAGTGGTATCGTGCCATCTCTAATATAAACCATACAAACACGCATGCTCAGTGCAGTGTGCTGGATAGAAAATGTTGCATTTGAATCGTGTGGGAGGAAAAAAGATAATCTGTGATGGTGATAAAGAAGTGGATCGCTTAATCACAAGGTTTTTAAGTGTTTTTAAAGATTAGTTCTGAAGGCTTTGTGCCTTCATTGAAAAGAGCCAGCACAGGGAAATGGGGCACTTTCCTGGAGAGGAAGAAGGGGAATGAGGTGTGGATTCAAACGCAACTCAGCCACACTGATGTGGAGCTCAGAGTAATGATGTAATACATCAGGTTTTAGATACACGCAGGACACTTATCTGAAGTATTTGCTGTCGGTTTTAAGGTTATAAATGTCAGCTTTATTCTGAAAGCTTACCTCAGTTCATAATTCTTGTCAATAACAAAGATCTGAATACAGAAGGTGTTGGATTTTTCTGAAGCTGGCTGAGCCTCCTCCTGCTGAGATGTGTGACAACAAACACAAACAGACTTCAGACTGTACAGTACGACTGTGTTCATCTGTTCTTAAATTATCTGAGCAATAAAAATAAAAAAGGAAGGATTAGATAGACAAACAGAGAAGGGTGCTTCTTTCATTTCATCTTAATTTCCACATCTTTATATTGTTTTGAGCAGTGATCACATTTTGCTGTCCAACATCTTAGGAGTGTTTTGGAGCAATAAAAAAAGTTGAATCATTTCTCAGATATGAGATAGGTTTGGTTTATTTACCTGCTCTGCAGACCGCCTATGTTCATCTTCATCAGACTGAGCAGGAACTTTATGATGTTTTGTTTTCTGCTCTCTGATCAAACCATCAAACTCACTCAGCTCAAATCTGCCAAGGAGCCACTTCAGGTTGACATCAGCACTGGCACAGATGAAGCCAACGGCGACTCCATTAATCTACAGAAGAAACACATGCTGTATGATCATACTAATGTAGCACTGCTTTCTTTTTCTCTCAGTGGTTTATCACTTCCTGTTTTATTCTGGTTTCCTGGCTTCCTCTGTTTTTCCTCCTTTTTTTGTGCCAACACAAAAGTCTGCGTCTGAGGCTTGATTTACCTTTATCAAATGACCACAAGAATGCTCAGTCTTACATTTAATAAGATAACACAGACTCATAGCTTAAGCTTTCTGTCTTGACCCCAAAGACCAGTTGTGAGCCAGGAGAAACCCTGATGTGTGTAGATAATCTCTAGAAGGTGCTGCCCAGAAACAGAAATTTCATCAGGTTTTTATATTTTTTTACTTGTGTTCCTGAATGCATTCACCAGGCGCTCAATAAATGAGACGTGCTTCATATTTAGGTTTAGAAATAATTCTGAGGTTCCTGACTTTACAAATAGCATCTGAAAAAACACCTAAAACTTCACTGAATAGCTACTTTCACATTTCCTGTTCTCAACTTCAACAGGACTAAAAATAAATGGCATTTTTTCTGTGCACATCTGCATCAGCTACCGAGTTTGTCTTGCTGGTTTTGGTTGCTGATCATAAGTAGACAAGCTTTTATCACTAACAGACCATCTAAACAGGATGTAAGCTGAAAATAACTGAACGACACATTCTGCAGCTTCACAAACAGTTTCTGGCGTGCGGTGGACTGAAGAGAAAAAAACCCTCTGGGACAATGTTGGATTGCGCTAAACATAATCAGACAAAAAGCCCAAAATGCTTCAGATGTCTGGACACAATATGTTCAGTGAGAGCATGCTTTGGCTGGGTATCAGCTCGTATCTGCCATATGCTGCCACAAACACATGTCGGCCCAACGGGCGGGGAGGGGAGAGGAGGATCTGTCGTCTCCCAAGTCCCGAGGGAACGAACCCTAGCAGGGTTTCTGACAGTCACTCGTCATCACAAAGCTGCTATTACAATATTTTTAGACACACATGAAACACATGAGACGCTTAGAACCACACACACAGGGGGGGTGAATTAAGGATTAACCCAAAATTAAGAGTAGAAAAAAAATCTTTAACTTGGAACAAACCTCGCAAACAGCGGTGTGATGCTCCTCGGCCTCGGCCTCAATGAGCGCTGCGAGGAAGAACGGCTGGTGACTGATAGACAGCAGGTTTGTCTGCTCATCAAACAGAGGTATAATGTCATTGTGATCCTCAACCCTGAAAAACGGAAAAATGGGGACACCTACACTTAAAAAGATCACCAGTCAATGTACTATTTCTATTATTCTATTTCTGCTGTGCAGTGTGAACGGGCTCCCTGATGCCTGACAGTTATCGTCACCCCTGCAGCTGTACAAACACTCTTTATCCACTTTTAGATCATAGATTAAGATTTTACATTTAGATTTAGCTTTGGGTTCACGTTATTCATTTGCACCTGTAGGCAGATCTGGTTACTCATACATTCACATATCTACATTTTTTAAAACGACACAGAAAACAGATAAAGATAACAGAACACAGGAAAAAAACAACCGTACCATATCATGTAAGACTGTAAAAGGTCAAATTCATCAGGTGGACACAAATAAGAAGGTAATATCTTGTGGAAGTTTGATAAAGCAGTTCATTTCTAACATTTCAGTGCAGCTATGTAGTGTAGTGGTTTACGCATTCACGTGACAGGCAAAAGACCTACAGCCCCAGATCCCCTTGGGATGTCTGAGGAAGGGTATCTGGTGCAAAAAGTCTGCCAAAGAAACATATGGAGCTTACCTCTGTACTTCCTACTACTGAGAGAAAGTTCTTCTGCCACCTGGTGGCCAAAAAGAAAATAAATTCAGCTTTAACTTTACCAGGTGTGCTGTGGAATGATCACTTTTGCTCAGGGAGGTATATATATATATATATATATATATATATATATATATAGATATATATAGATATATATAGATATATAGATATATATATATATATATATATATAGATAGATATATATATATAGATATAGATATATATATAGATATATATAGATATATATATATATATAGATATAGATATAGATAGATATAGATATAGATAGATATATATATATAGATATACACGGTGGCTTGCAAAAGTATTTGGCCCTCTTGAACTTTCCCACATTTTGTCACATTACAGCCACAAACATGAATCAATTTTATTGGAATTCCACGTGAAAGACCAATACAAAGTGGTGTACACGTGAGAAGTGGAACGAAAATCATACGTGATTCCAAACATTTTTTACAAATAAATAACTGAAAAGTGGGGTGTGCGTAATTATTCAGCCCCCTTTGATCTGAGTGCAGTCAGTTGCACATAGACATTGCCTGATGAGTGCTAATGACTAAATAGAGTGCACCTGTGTGTAATCTAATGTCAGTACAAATACAGCTGCTCTGTGACGGCCTCAGAGGTTGTCTAAGAGAATATTGGGAGCAACAACACCATGACGTCCAAAGAACACACCAGACAGGTCAGGGATAAAGTTATTGAGAAATTTAAAGCAGGCTTAGGCTACAAAAAGATTTCCCAAGCTTTGAACATCCCACAGAGCACTGTCCAAGCAATCATTCAGAAATGGAAGGAGTATGGCACAACTGTAAACCTACCAAGACAAGGCCGTCCACCTAAACTCACAGGCCGAACAAGGAGAGCGCTGATCAGAAATGCGGCCAAGAGGCCCATGGTGACTCTGGAAGAGCTGCAGAGATCTACAGCTCAGGTGGGAGAATCTGTCCATAGGACAACTATTAGTTGTGCACTGCACAAAGTTGGCCTTTATGGAAGAGTGGCAAGAAGAAAACCATTGTTAACAGAAAACCATAAGAAATCCCGTTTGCAGTTTGCCACAAGCCATGTGGGGGACACAGCAAACATGTGGAAGAAGGTGCTCTGGTCAGATGAGACCAAAATGGAACTTTTTGGCCAAAATGCAAAACGCTATGTGTGGCAGAAAACTAACACTGCACATCACTCTGAACACACCATCCCCACTGTCAAATATGGCGGTGGCAGCATCATGCTCTGGAGGTGCTTCTCTTCAGCAGGGACAGGGAAGCTGGTCAGAGTTGATGGGAAGCTGGATGGAGCCAAATACAGGGCAATCTTGGAAGAAAACCTCTTGGAGTCTGCAAAAGACTTGAGACTTGAGACCTTCCAGCAGGACAACGACCCCAAACATAAAGCCAGGGCAACAATGGAATGGTTTAAAACAAAACATATCCATGTGTTAGAATGGCCCAGTCAAAGTCCAATCGAGAATCTGTGGCAAGATCTGAAAACTGCTGTTCACAAACGCTGTCCATCTAATCTGACTGAGCTGGAGCTGTTTTGCAAAAACGAATGGGCAAGGATTTCAGTCTGTAGATGTGCAAAGCTGGTAGAGACATACCCTAAAAGACTGGCAGCTGTAATTGCAGCAAAAGGTGGTTCTACAAAGTATTAACCAAAGGGGGCTGAATAATTACGCACACCCCACTTTGCAGTTATTTATTTGTTAAAAACAAAGTGGAACGAAAATCATGTCTGATTGTACACCACTTTGTGTTAGTCTTTCACGTGGAATTCCAATAAAATTGATTCATGTTTGTGGCTGTAATGTGACAAAATGTGGAAAAGTTCAAGGGGCACAAATACTTTTGCAAGCCTCTCTCTCTATAGACAGACAGACAGACAGACAGACAGATAGATAGATAGATAGATATTGCATCTGTGAGTCCACTGGTGTCTGCCTGTGTCTGAGTGATGTAAATTTCATTGTCAGACAGTGAGTGTGAGCCTCTGGGCAGACATCCAGGTACCTTTACAATATACAAACTACGCAAGCGCCCTCCAGGTAGACTTCAAAGAAGTGTAACCAGAAGGAATACTCTGCTGTGTTTGCCCATGTCCATGCCCACAAATTTGTACAAGCCCTGCTTAACACAGCTATGAAAAATTAAACATGCTTCAGGGCTTCCTTTATTACGTCCTTCAGTAGAGGATAGTTTATGAAAAAAGGAAATAATACCATCCCTCAATTCAAACTGATGCACCATCAGAACAGTCACAATTCTCATATGCACATTTTTCAAAACTAGTGTAATTACTCACAGTAATTACCCTCATTGTAATTACTGTTGAATTTTCCATCACAGCTTGCTAATAATATGCCAAAGCGCTGTAAAGTTATATCAACTTTATCTACTTATAAAGTTGTTTCCTTGTCAGATGCACTTTATGACAGGTTTAGAAAAATCCTTAACAAAGGCAATAATTTATGGATCAGGAAAGCTATTTAATTTCCCCTTGTCACTGGAAAAGGTAATGAGCTGGCTCCACTGTTCTCCTGAAGTTCCTTCTGTCTGGGTTTTGCATTTTCTCTTTTTTCTCTGGCAGTTCTACTTTTACCACTCCTAAAAACATCCTTGGTTAAACCTGCATCTTCTGTGCCAGAACTCTTTATAAAGCATTATTTAACAGCCTATTGTAAGTTCAGTCATGAAATAAACTGCTGTGCTCATAGAATCTTAGTTCCTATGAGTTCTTCATCACATCTTACATCAAAATTCAAGTGAATAAATGTTTATTTATAGTACATATAGTACTCTTTTATTCACTCTACTGTTTAGTAGCCTGGGAAGGAATCAGTGGAAATCACCTGGCTGCGCGGACAATAGGCCGGGGACAGTGAGCTTTTCTGTGGCAGATCAGTGCCAAGCACTGAGGCCCGGGGTCGGTCACACGCTCAAACGGCTCAAATATTTCATCCAGCTCTGGCTCTGCAAGCACAAAAAACACCTGCATGAGCCTCTTGGAAATTAATGCTTAAGTGAATTATAGACTTTAACTTGCTAAATCTAAATCACCTAAACTACCAACGTGTGGGCTGAGCAGACAGACGTATTCAAGCTCAGCAACGGCGTTAAAGATGGCCCTGCAAAACAAAGCACATCAAGAAAAATGATCATTTTACACATACTGCATTCACCTTTCAGGATGTGCATACTGTGCTTGCTTCTAATCAAAGTGCATTGTAGTATCTCCCTTGCACTGATCTTTGAATCTCATCGAATGATACAAGAATTTTTTTAAAAAGGGCTTTTTTTATCATACCTCATTATCTCTTTCACACTTGCTGTGGTGAAATTCGGCCGTGCCACGAAAAGGTGGAGGAAAAGTGTGTTGAAAGGCTGCAGAAAGACGACAGTTTAATCCACTGCAGGTGTGAGCTCACTTCATTTCATTTCATCTAAGCAGAGTATGGGCACTTGGCCACATTATTTCCAGCAGATGTTAATTGTCTCTACTTAATGAAAACCTTATGTTAAAATCAGTGAATAAAAGGTACAGACTGTGCATTGTCCAACACTGAAGTGTTCCTGCACGAAAGCTTCCCACTGCGTCTGATCCACCAGATCTCCAATAGGGTGATCAAAGAAGGAAGCGTGGCCTAGGATGTTGCCCTTTTCATTGGTCAGAGTCACAGCCAGGTTAGCTTTCTCTCTGAACAAACATGACAAGAAAGTTCAGTGATGGTCTCTGTAAGGGTTTGAAATGAACTGAGAGCTCAGATGTCTACATTAATCACCACATAACTGTGATGAGAGAGTGGCATCCACCACATGTTTTCAGAGGCAACTTAGTCCTCTTAGATCCTCCAAAGGAAAACTGAAAGAAATAGTTTGAAGCAGTTGCTATGACCGTCAGGTGGAAGTGGGAGAGCTGAGAGAAGAGCACCAGTTGAAGTGGTTAAAGCGTGTGAATCCCTCCTAGGTGAGGTGTTTTGGGGATGTATAAGCCCCCATAGCAAACACACAGCAAGCAAGCCCACACACCACCATTCTCTGATAATGTTACCTGACATTATGAAAAACTTAAAATTTCAACTGCGTAATAAAAATATAAAAAAAATCTAACCCAGAGCTTTACAAAGTCCCCCCCCCAAACAAAAAAACAACAACAAAAAAACAAAAAACAAATGATTGCCACTTGTGGTGCAATCAGCAATCATTGCCTGAAGCTCTCACAATCACTTTTGATCACCAGGCGATTGCACAGGTCGCCTGATAGGAGGCAACCTTTCTGCAAACAGTTGTAGTCTGACTTTGACCGACTGCGATCATTTGCAGAGAGATTTTCGAGACCTAACTCCCATCCCCTCCAACACTATAATTCTCCTACAGTTCTCAGCATGAAAACTGACGTGAGCAAATAAACAAGAATATATATTACACTTAATATCTATTCTTGTTTATTTGCTCACATTTGCTTAGACATGACAAGAATAAACCACCAGTCTGTGCAGAACAACAGTAATATTATAGCACAGCTATATATTAAAGAGACGATAGAAATCTTTTTAGAGACTGCATAATTCCAAAAAAAATATCTAACAGTGTTTAAAACAATTTATTCAGCTTGTAGGTGTGTTTGTGTGCAGAGAGCATCTAGTTTACGGTCTAAACTCTGCCGCTGAGATGTTTAAGAAGAAAAACTTTTCTTACAGCAGATGAATAACATTGACTCTTCCAAACACCGCCTGCGCAGATGGACTAATGAGGCCGTCTATCTCTTCAGCGTCCGCGGACTCGCTTCTCCTCACGGTCACGGTTTCCTCCCGGGCGCTGTCTGAGGTTACAGTCTGCATCGTCACCCGTATTATATGGATAAATAGTAATAACAAAACTAAAGCAGACAAAAGACGGCCCTTTTGTAATAAACTATAATATCAGGCCGGTGGATAGAAGAAGGTGAAATAGTAAGTAAATATAAACTTAACTGAATTCAGCTCACTGTTTTCACCTATAAAGAAACCAAACCCAGTTGCCATAGTAACGTAACGCCAGAACTCCCGCGGTTTAACCGGAAGTCATAAAGCAACCTTTTAAAGAACTAAAATCAGTCTAGAAACGAGTTTTTAGTCTTCATCAAAACTTCCTTAAACTGGACAAATGAACTCAACTGAAGTCCGTTATAGTGAATATATTCTCTATATCGGACAACGTATATATAAACTATTCAAAATGGCATTGGCGAACAAACGGTAGATGGCAGCAACACGTCTGCGTTTTGAACAAAAAGAAAAAGAAGAAGACGCGGGGCATTGTGGTTACTGTCATGGTGGCTGGCGCACGGTGAGACGGAAACGTTTCGCTGTCTGTTTGCGCCGTTCGGTAGTTGTCGGGACAGTTTAAGTGAGGTTTTTAACGTTGTTTGTTGGTTAAACCTGCCATCAGAATGGCGTCTACGGCGGCAGGGAAACAGCGGATACCGAAGGTGGCGAAGGTAAGCGAACAGAGCAGTATCAGAGCTCCAGGCTAATGCTAACATAGAACTCGGGCTAACGGAGCAGAACTAAAATCTAATCTCATCTTTTCACTGCCAAATTTACTCACAAAAACGTGGTACAATGTAGTAGTTTTAGGGGTATTTTACCTGCTTAACAGGTAGCTCTGTGGTCTGAGTTTCACACAAGTTACATTAGCTGTAAACTTTCACCACGCTCTGCTTTGTTTTGGCTTCCATGTGTTTTACGTGTGTTTAATTTATTTTTGTTTATATTAGGATTTAAAATCTGGCACATTTGCGTTCCTTTGTGTCTTTAAAGTTAGAAATGTGTTTAAACGTGTATGCAGTTTCTCAAAAATGACTATTATACAGGGAGTGCAGAATTATTAGGCAAATGAGTATTTTGTCCACACCAAGCTGTATAGGCTCGAAAGCCTACTACCAATTAAGCATATTAGGTGATGTGCATCTCTGTAATGAGAAGGGGTGTGGTCTAATGACATCAACACCCTATATCAGGTGTGCATAATTATTAGGCAACGTCCTTTCCTTTGGCAAAATGGGTCAAAAGAAGGACTTGACAGGCTCAGAAAAGTCAAAAATAGTGAGATATCTTGCAGAGGGATGCAGCAATCTCAAAATTGCAAAGCTTCTGAAGCGTGATCATCGAACAATCAAGCGTTTCATTCAAAATAGTCAACAGGGTCGCAAGAAGCGTGTGGAAAAACCAAGGCGCAAAATAACTGCCCGTGAACTGAGAAAAGTCAAGCGTGCAGTTGCCAAGATGCCACTTGCCACCAGTTTGGCCATATTTCAGAGCTGCAACATCACTGGAGTGCCCAAAAGCACAAGGTGTGCAATACTTAGAGACATGGCCAAGGTAAGAAAGGCTGAAAGACGACCACCACTGAACAAGACACACAAGCTGAAATGTCAAGACTGGGCCAAGAAATATCTCAAGACTGATTTTTCTAAGGTTTTATGGACTGATGAAATGAGAGTGAGTCTTGATGGGCCAGATGGATGGGCCCATGGCTGGATTGGTAAAGGGCAGAGAGCTCCAGTCCGACTCAGACGCCAGCAAGGTGGAGGTGGAGTACTGGTTTGGGCTGGTATCATCAAAGATGAGCTTGTGGGGCCTTTTCGGGTTGAGGATGGAGTCAAGCTCAACTCCCAGTCCTACTGCCAGTTTCTGGAAGACACCTTCTTCAAGCAGTGGTACAGGAAGAAGTCTGCATCCTTCAAGAAAAACATGATTTTCATGCAGGACAATGCTCCATCACACGCGTCCAAGTACTCCACAGCGTGGCTGGCAAGAAAGGGTATAAAAGAAGAAAAACTAATGACATGGCCTCCTTGTTCACCTGATCTGAACCCCATTGAGAACCTGTGGTCCATCATCAAATGTGAGATTTACAAGGAGGGAAAACAGTACACCTCTCTGAACAGTGTCTGGGAGGCTGTGGTTGCTGCTGCACGCAATGTTGATGGTGAACAGATCAAAACACTGACAGAATCCATGGATGGCAGGCTTTTGAGTGTCCTTGCAAAGAAAGGTGGCTATATTGGTCGCTGATTTGTTTTTGTTTTGTTTTTGAATGTCAGAAATGTATATTTGTGAATGTGGAGATGTTATATTTGTTTCATAGGTAAAAATAAATCATTGAAATGGGTATATTTGTTTTTTGTTAAGTTGCCTAATAATTATGCACAGTAATAGTCACCTGCACACAGATATCCCCCTAAAATAGCTAAAACTAAAAACAAACTGAAAACTACTTCCAAAAACATTCAGCTTTGATATTAATGAGTTTTGTGGGTTCATTGAGAACATGGTTGTTGTTCAATAATAAAATTATTCCTCAAAAATACAACTTGCCTAATAATTCTGCACTCCCTGTAGTAATAGTATGTGAAGGAGGAGTGGACTGTGATTGTGTTTGCAGGCGACAGTGTGATCTGTATTGAGAGTAGGGAGCTTCTGGAGGTATATGGAAGCAAGCCAGAATACATGTGTGTAAATGAGAGGGAGACGGGTGTACCAGTGAAGCTGAAAGCAGTAGAGGAATTGATGGTGGATGAGTTTAAGTATCCGAAGTCAACCATCCAAAGCAACGGACAGTGCGCAAGAGTGGTAAAGAAGAGAGTGCAAGCAGGGTGGAGAGGAATGTCAGGGGTGATTTCTGACATGATAGAGGCAATTGAGAAAGGAAAAGCTTACAAGATGATAGTGAGACCTGCAGTGATGCACGGTTTGGAGACTGAAGCTCACAGGAAGCAGAGCTGAAGGTCAGAGACGGCTCTCACCAGTTACTTTGAAGACAAAGTTAGAGGCAGAGATGGTTCCAACATGTGCAGAGGAGGGCTAGTGGATATACTGGTCAAAGGATGTTGAAGGTGGAGCTGGCAGGCAGGAGGAAAAGAGGAAGATGGATGGGTGCCGTGAAGAAGGACATACAGAGGGTTGGTATGACAGAGGATGATGCTGGCATAGGGTGAAATGGGGATAAATGAGCCATTGGTGACTCCTAAAGGGAGGAGTCAAAAGAAGAATAAGATGATGATGGAACAGTCGCCTCAAGGTGCTTTATATTGTAAGGTAACATAAGCGATTAAAAACTCCAACAACCAGGAGAACTTGGTATCTATGGGGAGGAAGAAGTCTATTTTAACAGGAACTAGCAGAAGCAGGTTCAGGGAGAAGCTGTCTGCTATGACCAGTTGAGGGGAAGAGAAGAAAGACCAACTTTATGCTCACGCTAATTGTATTTTGTGCTGTGTTTTAGGTGAAGAATAAAGCTCCGGCAGAGGTTCAGATCACTGCAGAGCAGCTGCTAAGGGAAGCCAAAGAGAGAGAGCTCGAACTCCTGCCACCACCACCGAAACAGAAGATCACCGATCAGGAGGAGCTCAATGACTACAAACTGAGGAAGAGGAAGGTAAGCGCTTCCATCATATTTTCTCTGCTGGTAGTGTTCACATTGCTCTTACTCATACCACCCTTTCTGCAAGAATTTTTAACAGCTTTATTTATGTTTTAAAAAGCCAGCATAAAATATTTGAGGTGTGTTGCTCTCTGGCTTTACTTCTGCTCTAATACTCATGTTTAGTTAAACAAATGTGTTTGTAGTTTTAATCTAACCGGAAAGTTTGAGACGTTTTCAGCACACAAAAATATGTTTTTATAGTTTTTGGACATGACGAATATCTTTTTCTTTCAGAGCTTTGAGGACAACATCAGGAAGAACCGGACCGTCATCAGTAACTGGATCAAATACGCACAATGGGAGGAAAGTCTGAAGGAGATCCAGAGGTACTGAGGCAAAATCTGCTGAAAGTCAGAATATTAAATGGCTACAACTTCGCAGGGGTCCAATCACAAACATCTTAGTCTTGGTCGTACTGAAATAAGTAGAATTGGTCATCACATCTTTTAGTAAACTTTTTAGAAATATTTCTCATGCCCATGTGTCTGCATGGTCCACTTTTACCTCACCAACGGTTACCCTCGTTTCAGAGCTCGTTCCATTTACGAGCGGGCGCTAGATGTCGATCATCGCAATGTCACTCTGTGGCTAAAGTACGCCGAGATGGAGATGAAAAGCCGCCAGGTGAACCATGCCCGCAACATCTGGGACAGAGCCATCACCATCCTCCCACGAGTCAACCAGTTCTGGTAGGACTTAAAAATCATTTAATTGCTTTATTTATTTCTTGATTGTTTTGTTTTCTAAAATATCAGCAGGCTTTGACAGGTGGCACAGTCACAATTTTCAGTCCTTTTTTGTAGTTAAAGATTAAATAAATGCATTTGTTGGCTGATACTTTATTGACGCTTATCTAACAATAGAGTAGCTGAGATGTAATCGGACGTAAATGATGTGCTTTAAACTTTGAAAAGTGCATCGTGTGTGAGTGTGAGTCTGCTTGTGAGTGTACACCTCTGATGGAGAGTCTTTGCTGTGCATCTGTTGTCTGTTTTTGTTAAATCTTCTGTGTGTAATATTTTGAATGCTGTTCCTTTGCACAGGTACAAGTACACCTACATGGAGGAGATGCTGGGAAACATCGCCGGCTGCAGGCAGGTCTTTGAGCGATGGATGGAATGGGAGCCTGAAGAGCAGGCCTGGCACTCTTACATCAACTTTGAGCTGCGCTACAAGGAGGTGGAGAAAGCCCGCACCATTTATGAGCGATATATCCTTTTGTTGCTTTACTAACATGCAGGATACTGGGAATTGTTTCCCCACAGTTAAATTCAAACAATATAATAAAACTTTAAAATACAGAAACAAAAAGCGCGATCAGGGTGATGGTCTGAGTCATCCCACAGAGCTTGAGTTCATTATTATCAGGGCTGTTTTCTTCTCAAAGCTACAAATTATGTTCTCTGAAGGACAACAAAGGTTGCTGTCAGACTTCCTCTTTATATGTTTATGTAAAGTATAACATCACTTTTTATCAACTCACCTTCAAGGTGGAAGAATAAACCCTAAAATACTGATTAACCTTGAGGAATGCCTTTTCCTTGCCTCACCTGGTTCCCCGTCTCTGTGTGTGGTCGGGGCTTCACAAGCCACACAGAATCATCTCTTCTGTTGGAGCATTTCTCCCCAGTTTTCTTCATCCTCCACCTCCATCTAGCTGTCTTTACTGTTGCTGAACACTTTATTCATGCTATTATTTTATTCGGATTGTTTTATCTCACGACCTTTGTGATGGTGCGTTTGCCTTAACTTCGCTGCACTTGTCATCGTTCACCCTGAGGTGAAAAACTGGATCAAGTACGCTCGCTTCGAAGAGAAGCACGGCTACATCGCCCACGGCAGGAAGGTGTACGAGCGGGCGGTGGAGTTCTTTGGGGAGGAACATGTAGACGAAAACCTCTTTGTGGCCTTCGCCAGGTTTGAGGAGACTCAGAAGGAGGCGAGTGCAGCTCAGACTTCTCAAACTTCTTTCTGGCATTCATTTTGTTAGAGATCATATTGTGTAATGTATTTATTTACTTTTGTTCTCTACCTTTACAGTTCGAGCGAGTCCGGGTGATCTATAAGTACGCTTTGGACAGAATCCCTAAACATCAGGCACAGGAGCTTTTCAAAAACTACACCATGTTTGAGAAGAAGTTTGGAGACCGCAGAGGAATCGAGGATGTCATCGTCAGCAAGCGAAGGTTCCAGTACGAAGAGGAAGTTAAGGTATCAGTTTTAAGGAATTACGTCTGGAAATCTGTAGAAAGTGGAACAAAGGAGGAAGATCGGTTCATTTTCCTTGTCTACAGATTTAACGCCCTGATTGGTTTGTTTTCTCCGTACTGGTGTAAGAAACAAAATAGGCTTCGTATTTGGGGTTTTTGCTTAATTGTTAACTTGCAGGTTTTATGTCACCTACTCTGCTGTTTGGGAAAGTTACGGGGAAAATGAAATGCTAAAAAAATAAATCATACACTCATAATCCCAGGCGAATCCACACAACTACGACGCCTGGTTCGATTACCTCCGTCTGGTGGAGAGCGACGCCGACGCAGATACGGTGAGAGATGTCTATGAAAGAGCCATCGCCAACATCCCACCCATCCAGGAGAAGAGACACTGGAGGCGATACATCTACCTGTGGATCAACTACGGTCTGTATGAGGAGCTCGAGGTCAAGGTGGGTCCATCATTCGGCATCTTGTTAACCTCCAACAAAGTAAAGGACACAGATCTGAATCATGTTTTCAAGCAACAGACATAACCAGGCTGTAAAGAAATGTAAAACGAGAAGTCTGACAGTGATGTGTGTGATTAAACAAAACTCTGTGATGGCAGGATCCCGAGAGAACGAGGCAGGTTTATCAGGCCTGTCTGGAACTCATCCCCCACAAGAAGGTAATTTACACTTTAAAGGCCGCACCTCTTCAGTGAAACCACTCATGCATTACAGTAAAGGTGTTCTTGCTATTCTCACCTGATTGTGTCTGTCGTTGTTTTGTTTCAGTTCACATTTGCTAAGATTTGGCTGCTCTTTGCTCAGTTTGAGATCCGACAGAAGAACCTGCAGGCAGCCAGAAAGATCATGGTAAGATTCCTCAGATGCACGTGCAAAAGCACCACACGTTGTGCAGTCAGATGTAAACTGAACGCACAGAGTGCTGTATTATGTTACATTTTGGGTGACTTTAATAAGTAATAAGTAGTTTTTAAAAAACGAGCTTCCGTTCATGCTTTCTTGTATCAGTCTTTTCGCAGAGGATGGAGGTAGAGCAAAAAGTGTCTTTTAAAGTAATAAAAGCAAAACTTAAAATCAGGCCAAAGAAAACGGAACGAGTCTGTAAAAAGAAAACTTTTCAAGAACAAAGGCATCTCCTCTTCCTCACCTTCAGTGCCCCTCTTGCTCTATGCCGAGTTCAGTCAGATGAGTGTAACTCACTGGCTCCACAGGAAGAATGGCATCAGCGTCTGTGTCCGCTTTCTTCTCATCAGTATTTCTCTCCTCAGGGCACGGCGATCGGGAAATGCCCGAAGAACAAACTGCTGAAGGGCTACATCGAGCTGGAGCTGCAGCTGCGAGAGTTCGACCGCTGTAGAAAGCTGTACGAGAAATACCTCGAGTTCACCCCCGAAAACTGCACCACCTGGATCAAGTTTGCTGAGCTGGAGACAATCCTGGGAGACATCGAGCGGGCTCGGGCCATCTTCGAACTCGCCATCGGGCAGCCACGGCTGGACATGCCAGAGGTAACTGGAAACCTCTCAGACAAACGCTGCCCCTGGTGGTGAAGGTTAAATAGCATTTTAATGAGGGGAGGAAAAGAAATGCCTTCTTACCTATTTTTGGAATACTTTTAAATCAGGGGTCATGTGAAGGAAGAGGAGAAGAAGCCTGGTGAGTGAGATACAGTGGGTGCGTCACAGTGACGCACTCAAGTGTGGTGTTCAGGTTTTGAACTTATTCGACTGTTTTTAAAGCTTCTTTATTGTGATTTTTGTGAACATCACACTTCATCATCAGTTTTTACTGTCACAGTAATTCATCTCCTACAGTGTACTCCATTCATAGGACAGGAACTCAGACTAAACAGTTGATAAGCAGCTTCATGTAATCCTGGATGAGTGTTCATGAAGCAAAGTGAGATCAAAGTCAAGCTAGGTTTCTGTTTAAAAATCTTAACATTTTGTAAAATGATCCTTTATTTTAATTTCTTTTAAAAACCTTCCTGTAGCTTCATTTTCACTGAAATATGTTCGACTTCTTATCTCACGCTCCACATTGCTGCCCTGCTGATGAATTCAGTGCACTCACGTCTGTTATGCCCGCAGGTTCTGTGGAAGTCCTATATCGACTTTGAGATTGAGCAGGAAGAGTTTGAAAACACCAGAAACCTTTACAAAAGGCTACTGCAGCGCACTCAGCACGTCAAGGTGAGAGCTGCACTCCACAAACCTGATCCCAGATCTAACGAACGGTCTAACAAACTGTCTATAGTAAAAATATTTCATGTCTTTCGTGTGACCTGCCAGCCATCAAGCTCTGTGCTTACCGTCTTCTTCTCCTGCAGGTTTGGATCAGCTACGCCAAGTTCGAGCTGTCGGTGGACGGCCCCGACCGACTGCAGAAGTGCCGGCAGATCTATGAGGAGGCCAACAGGAGCATGAGGAACTGCGAGGAGAAGGAGGAGAGGCTGATGCTGCTCGAGTCCTGGAGAGACTTCGAGAAGGAGTTCGGCACAGACAGCACTAGAGAGCGGGTGAGGAAGCTGCTGCCGGAGAAGGTGAAGAAGAGGAGGAAGCTGACGGCTGAGGATGGGGTAAGAGATGGACAATGTCACAGCTGGATGGTGACAGCCACCAGAAATGTTTTCTCAAATACTGAATTTTTTTATACTCAAAAATAACTAATGGATTAATTAAAAACCTAATTTACAATAATTGGATCGTTCTTATTTGTCCTGAAATAATTAGTTATTCATCAGCTGATAATCAGTTTAGTCACACGGAGGAAATATGCTGAACATTTTCTGCTTATTAATCAAAACATTGACACTGAAACAGTGAGTTCTTTTCTCCAGCCACAAATTAACCGTAGGTTTAGAAAATGCTCATTTTAAATTTCATAAAAATAGTTTTTAGTTCAGTTTTTTTTTTCTATTGTAAGTTCAGCCATTTTTATTTAAATTTAACATCAGTTAATCTAAACTGAGACTGTGGGACTGATAAGTCCACAGTTATATTGATCAATAGTGAGATATGAATTAACTTGATGACATGAAAACGTCAAGAAAAGATTTGCATTAATTGAAATGTTTGTTTTTTTGTTTTTTTTTTAATGGAGAACTTATCCTTTTAATTGAGTGGATATTCTTCAACGTTTACTTTGACTTTTTAAAAAATTGAATTAAACGTTAACAAAGTCAAACATAAATGAGTAAACACGTGAAGGTCCTGAAATCACATCCACCTAATTTTACCTAATTAAATTGGTTTTAATAGCACATCTTGAATAGACAATAGCCTTTGAAGAAATGCCAAAATATTTTTTTTAATCTTAGAATTTCTGATACTCAAAATCTGCACTTTATCATTCTTGATGTTATTTTAAGTCATTTATAATTATGTGATGTCTCTCTGGCTCCAGTTTTTGGTTTTCTTTGTAAACTGTCATCGTTAGAACTTTTCCACTGAGTTGGGATGATACCGACTCGCAGACAGTTTGGTTCAGTGATTAAAGTAATCTCGTCTCTCTCTTCCATCCCATCAGTCGGACGCTGGCTGGGAAGAGTACTACGATTACATCTTTCCAGAGGACGCCGCCAATCAGCCCAACCTCAAGCTGCTCGCCATGGCCAAGATGTGGAAGAAGCAGCAGGTCATCACGGAAGACGACGAGACGCTTCCAGAAAATGGTCCACCGGCAGCTGAAGAGACAACGAAACAGTCTGTGGAGGCGGCAGCTTCTCCTGAGAATCGGCTGATGACTGCGGCTGAGACTGAACAGGAGAAAACGTATGATGACCGAGACGACGACGACGACAGCAGCAGCAGCGAGAGTGAGGAGGAGGAGGAGAAGAAAGGTGGAGAGAGGAAGGAGAGCAGGAGCAGCGAGGAAGATAAAGAGTAAATTCCCCGCTCAGGGACTCGAGGGGAGCGGACAGTCTGGATTTTTCTAGTATTTTTTTATTATTTTTTTTTTTAAACACAAAAGCTGGAGGCTCACGATGAGTCTTTATTGTATGTTTTCTTTGTGCGATTACACAAACATCAGCTCAAAGTCACGTGTTGCGTGTTCTTTTTCTAAATGTTCATTTAATATTTACAGTAGATGAAACTCTTTGTAGGACCAGTGGCTCTCTGAGGAATGACAGTTTATCAATGTACGTCAATGTACGAGTATCACAGAGTCAGAGAGCCACAGTCTGCCGTTATTCGATGTCCTCGGGTCTGACGGGGTGCGGCAGTGGGATGATCGACTTCTTCTCAGTGTCTCTGGACAGAGCTTTCCTCATGTCTGAAGGAGAAAGGCAGCAGGTTTTGTCCTTTAGTAACACACTTCGTAAATTAATAAAAACCACGTAAATTTATTTTAAGTTTAGAGCAGAAGGCACAGAGCTGTCGGTGAGCTGAACAGGGCTGTATTAGAGTCTCTCACTGTTGTTTCAAAACTAACATCAGCAGTTAAAATAAAAGTTTACGTATTCTGTCAGTGCACCGACGTTTATGATCCACATCTGTCACACCGGTCAGACTGACAGCAATCGCAAAACGATAAAACATCTGATGATGGAACACTGTACAGCATACCGGGGCTAATGGTAATGGCCTGTATTTGTATAGCACTTTACTAGTCCCTAAGGACCCCAAAGCACTTAACACATCCAGTCATCCAACCATTCACACACAGATTCACACACTGGTGATGGCAAGCTACATTGTAGCCACAGCCACCCTGGGGCGCACTGACAGAGGAGATGAACCTGAACGAGTGTCAAATTTCTCAAGAGAGGTTGAACTTGAGACAGACCCCCATGTGGAACATCTGTCACATGAGAGATATTCAAGTCCTTACAAATTTGAAAACACAAATTTGGGTGGCTGTGGCTCGGGAGGTAGAGCACGTCATCGACTATCTCCAAGGTTAGTAGATGACCTGTAGTTGGTTGGTGGTTTGAGGCACTTTTGGGGGTCAAATGCACTCTAATACAGTTCAGATACATGTTGCTTCATGCAGATCATAAAAATCAGTTGTTTGCATCCTGCTGCAGAGGTCAGAATAATTCATGATGATGCTAAAAGCTGCCGTACATCTGTGCACCAATTCAAGTCTCCTGGATCGTTTTAATATTGCTCATTGCTATGGTAACGTCTCTGTGCAAATCACATCAGCTGTGAGTTTAACAGCTGGGGAAGGCAATAAAGGAAGCAACTTTCTGATTGGCTGCAGATGCAGTTAGAAACCTTTCTGAGATAAAAATGACTCTGCTGCGATCTTACCATAAGCATCTTCATCTGGCTCTCCATTGCTGGCAGAGTAATACTCTATGACTGTCCTGTACACGCTGTAGCCCAGACGTTTGTACATGTTCACTGCCACCTGGTTGGACACTCGTACGAACAGATCCACGAAGAATCCGCCTTTCCTACAACAGGTCAAAGTCACAGACGTCAAAAATCAAGAGATTTGAAAATGTGAGGGATAGGCTCGCACAGTTTTCATCCCAGTCCTGATACGAACCTCTCTGAGATCTCCTCCAGCATTTCCATGAGTTTGGCGGCCAGGCCAAGCCGTCTGAACTCCGGGGCCACGGACAGAGCGGTGACGTGGCCATGCCACTCCTCGCGAGCCACAGATCCCTCCGCCTTCCCCATAACTGCAAGAAAGTTCCACATGACCTCAGACTCAGGCGAGAGTCACAGGATTTATTTTAAACTGTCCAGGATCTGTTCTAAATCTGCACCCTCTGTTCAAACAGGCCTGCGTATAGCTGCAGGTTTGCTCGAGCGCGCCACCTTCAGTGTCTAAATCATGTCAGAATGAAACGGCACCACATGCTGTACAAATAAATGAATCAATGCATAATTAGCTTTAGTCATCCATAACACACTTCCTTTGGAGGAGTTATCTGTAGCCTGTCTCCAAACCTTTGAACAGGTAAGGAGGCAGTCTTTGGACGTTTAAAACTCAATAAATGTGTGAGAAAGTTTCACAGCATCACAGAGCAGTCAGGTTAGGGCTCATCTTTCCATGGATCAGCCCTCTGTTATTCTAGGCTTTTTGAAGGCCTCCCTGTAAAATGACCTGCTGCTCTGACCTTTCTTTTTTTGTGTGGTACATGGAAAAGCTGCACATGAATCAGGTTGGATATGAAACAAAACAGGATCAGAATCATGCCCTGCCCTTGTGGTGTCATCGCTGCACAGAAGTTTTGTTCTGATTTTAGTTTGAGGGGGAATGGACACATTTTGGACAAGGCAGAACATATGTAGACCGACACTCCCATCCTTCTCCGCAAACTACACCCAGATGAGGTAAATACAAATATATGTATTTTCCTGTATGACTTATTATTATGTCATTTTAGAGGCTAGCATGGTTTCTCGAGAGTTAAAAGATGACCTTAACCCCTGTGGAGGCAGGAGGACTTACTGTAGCCCATCAGTTCTCCTCCAGGAGCCTCAGCAACAATAAAGTACTCCGGCCAGTGAGCGAGGTACTGCAGGTAAAACGGGATCCCATACTGGAGGTCAAAGGTTAAAGAAAACTATCCAGAGTAAGAGGAAACACACTTAAAATACGCTTTATATAATGTCAGGTACTCGTTATTATTACTACATCGGTGTAATTAAATGTGGATGCCATCCACGGGTGGGCCCTGAAGCTTAAATAAGCAGAGCACAGGTAAAGGATACAGTCTCTGTGAGAGGATCCAGGTTTCTGATGGACAAAACACACAAAAACATCAATGAGCCGTTAACATTCACATCCAATTATCCATTTCCTACCAAGCCCTTTCGTTATTCTAACATGGAGAGAAACGAACAAAACTCAAAAGAAATAACGGCAAATTTATAATTTTTAGCATCACATATGGGCATTTAAGTTACGTAAATAGCCTAAATGTTTCCGTTGTGTCTATAGGAAAATTCGGCATGTCTTTGCTCGACTTACACCCACAGACTTTAATTCCACACACACATATATATACACAGCTTCTTCTTAATCCTGCGTTGTCTCGGTGTGCCGAGTATGTAGCAGCTTTGCCAACAAAACTATAATTTTCAGTTATTAAACGTAGAAGGTTGTTTAACAACATGCTGAAAGTGTTGAGGTCTGTATGACCCGAGTCGCTAAATGATGTGATTTTTGCATGAAGTTTGGTCAGAAATGGCGCAGCCGCACACCGAACACACAAGCTGCATCCATTCCCATCAGTCACCGTCAGTCACACCAGAAACAGCGTTAAATTACAGTTTATGTGCTAAAAGAACGAAACCCTACTCACATATTGTTGAATTTAAACAAATCATCGCATGTAAACGGCCGCAGAGTTGTCATCTTGGCTCACTGTAGCGTGACCTTTCACCTCATAGAGACAACGAGATATCGGCTACCTTTAGGAGGCGATAAAAAAGGAGCAGCGTCCCCAAAGGGATAAGGCAGGTACTACACTATTGACAAAAACTAGATTTTTAAGGGTTTGTAATTTTACCGTCGCAGAATCAGCTGATTAATTTCAGTATATTTAAGGTTTGCCTTCATGCTATAAAAACTGTATTTGAAAAGTATTTTTACCCATGGCAGCTTATACGATGAGCCTGGTGTCAGAATGTATGTAAAAAAAAGACCTTTCATATGCTTTAACTTGTTTTGTTCAGCCAGCTATCCCACATGGTGATATGACCCTCGAACGTTTGTCCAAAATGCACTTTGAAGTTTTCTGCAGTGAATTCTCAAAGAGCAGGTCAAACATCCAGAGTATCAGTTCCTCTGCATCACAGATGTTAAACGGGTGCAGTTCAGCTGTTAAACTATGATACTGATACTCATATAAAAACAAACTGCAAGATTAAGTCTTTGCATTGTGACTCTTGGGTTGCGTGTAATATTTATTTGCAGTTTTTAACGGAGCATAAAGTTATTTTTCAGTTGTTTTTCATTGTCCTTATGCATTTCAGCCCACTCCTATGTACTTTGAGGGCATTTAACTCAGAAAATATTCATAATATGAATGTAAAATTTTGCATTAAATAAACTTCAGTAAAGTTATTATTCTTTTTCTTAATTATTCTGGGGGTGGTCATGTGGGAGCCTTTCTCATATTTGACTGATTTGAACTTCGAACAAAAGCGACAAAAAATGTCTTTCTTCTGCCAGGGGAGGGCGCCATATCCAAATAAATCAACAGAGACTTGAGGACAGACTGACAGTGAAGCCTCTGTAATCTGTGTGCAATTAATGAGACATTTAATCTTCTTAATAATGAGATATTGTTTGGAGTGTTCGTGTATATGTGCAAAAATAAGAGGAAGGAGAATCCAGCAGGGAGCACTATGAGAAACCTTCTGAGAATACGTTTCTCTTGGCACAGACCTCACGTTCATCTGCAGTTTCTGTTGGGTGGGTTCTTCTCTGTTGTCTGTTTTAATTCACCCGAGCATGTCAGCCCCGGGCCAGTTCTGCTATCAGCCCACACCCACCACAGATCATTTAACACTTTAAAGTACCCAGATGAGCTGCAGCTCCCATCTGAATGAAAACCAAAAGAAAGGAATCTGCTGTGAAAGATAACATGCTGCTTCTGTGATTAAACAGTGCTGAAAACCACAGAGAGAGAGACAAAGAGAGTAACTGCTACCTGTCTGCATAAAATAACACTAATGCTGGAGAAATATTTAAGTAATAAGCAGCAGGGGTGGTTGGAAATGTGTCTGTGCTGCTGTGCTCCTGAGCTGATGAGAGCTTCTCAGCCTCCAGGAGGTGCTAAATAGTCCATTCTTCATTTCGTTGAACATGATTTAACAGCTGATTTTGTTGTAAAAATGGTGGTATGATAGACACTAAGGTTATAACACAATACAATTTATTTCTAAACAACATTGCTGCACTCCATTCCTGTACCTTTTGTTTAAATAGTTTAAAAGTAACCAAATGTAATAAAATCTACCTTGAGCTGCTCCCGTGTCAAAAGAGGCCACCACAGTGGAACCGAACAAAAGCTAGACACAGATTGTGTAAAAATAACCACTTAACCTTTGTGTCTAAAAGATACCAAATGAAGGTAAACTAGGGCTGGGCTGTACTTTTGTGTAATACCAATCTGCGCCACAAGATGGCGCAGGAGGTTGACACCCACTGGTCAAACATTGCCCCCTCCTGGTGAAGGTTTTACTTCAGTTCTTATAAAAAGGTCCTTTAAATAACGTAGCGGCATTTTTGTTTAGTTACATATGCTAAATACAACACATGCCTGTCAATGTGACATTTAAATGTAACAGATTTTCTTATATTGCCTTTTTGTCATATTGTTTATTGGTTTGAGACAAAAGTTTTTTGTAACATGTTAATCCTAGTTTTTCATCAGCTAGGGTTGTTACAAGCTCACATGTATACATTTGAGGGCTCTACAACTACCTTTAGATTAGTTGCGAGTTAAGATTTATTTCATCTTAAAGTTACTGTGAGTCTTTTTCTGTTGTTTTTTTTTTTTGTTATTTAACAGGAAAAAAGCTTGTATGCTCATAAATATCCATTTATTAGTGTGTATTTACATCTTTTAAAAACTGATGTGTAGTTGTAAACTTAGAATTAATCTATTAAAAATACATAGGAGCAGGTTTGTGGAAGCCGCCACGTTGCCGTGGCTTCCACGTGGAGGAGATGAATGCCATCATTCCGTCTAATTACGTTTTGGGTAGTTGCCTAGAGATGGACCACATATGTAGTAAACCTTACAAGTTACTTTAAATATCAAGACCATAAATAGCTCCTTCAAACTATATAGCCCCTGAACTGAAGCCAAGGCTCTAAAACAAACATAAAATAAATAAATAAATAATAATAATAACAACGTTATTTATATAGCACTCTTCAAAACACAGAGTTACAAAGTGCTTCACAGTTCAACTAAGAGCCACACACTGAAGATAAATGTACATGTTAAAACATACAAACACATAAATACACACATAATCAGCCACACCGACAAACATTTATTCCAACATACACACATACATGCACACATGGTTTCAAACTATGGCAACGAATGAAGGGAACGGATTAATGAAACTCTATAAAAAAGAGTTTTCAGCATTCGCTTAAAACGAATAACAGAGTCGGCCGATCTGATTGACTGAGGAAGGCTGTTCCACAGTTTGAGCACTACAACCTCAAAAGCACAGATCACCTCTGTTTTTAAAATCACAGCGAGGGAAAGAAGGCCCTGGTTAGACGATTGAGAGGTCGGCTGCATGGATAAGATGTTAGAAGCTCAGGTAAATAAGCAGCTATATAAGTTAATAACAGAATTTTATAGTAGATCCTGAATTACACTGAAAGCCAGTGAAGGGATGCAAGGATAGGTGTAATATGAGACTGCCAGCTAGTTTTTGATAGCAGCCTTGCTGCTGCCTATTGAAGATGAGCTTTGGAGGACTGAGAGACACATGTGAAAAGTAAATTGCAATAATCAAAGTGTGTACTAAAAGTTTAAGATGACTTACTGACCTTAAAAGTTTGATTTTCACAATATTTCTCAAATGAAGGAAACAAGACTGGGTAATCTTTGAGATGTGATTTTCAAAATTCAAGTGCTGATCAAAAGTGATACCAAGGTTTTTTAGCAGATGATTGTATATTATTGGTGAGGGGGCCGTTGTACTGACTACCTGCCTTAGCTGCCTGGGCTGAGCACTGGAACCTCAGGTCTACAGGAACTGAGAATTAGAACAGATCCAATTAATAATGGCAAAAAACAAAAGCAAAACAGAAGACAGGAGAGGTTGTTGAGCTCGACAGAAAAATATAACTGTGTGTCATCTGCATAGTAGTGGTAGGAGATTCCAATAAAACCAGCGGTCCCCAACCCCCGGGCCTCGGACCGGTACCGGTCCGTGAGTCGTTTGGTACCGGGCCGCGAGAGTTGAGGCTCAGGTGTGAAATGTATGGTTTTCAAGGTTTTTATCGGTTTTCAGCGTTATTTTGTTATTGTTTTTATCGTTAACTCGGTTTTCCTGGGTCTTTTCACGTGTGTTATGAATAAATCTTCTTTTTTTTTCAGTACTGGTACTAGTTTTATTTTGTTGTATTTATCCGCGACACCTTAAAGGCCGGTCCGTGAAAATATTGTCGGGCATAAACCGGTCCGTGGCGCAAAAAAGGTTGGGGACCGCTGAATAAAACCATCAATTTGTTGGCTCAGCGGTAACATATATAAAAGAAACAGAACTGGTCCATGGATTGAGCCCTGGGGCACTCCACATACGAGCATTACAGATTACAATATACATCGATTAATATGAATTCTGAAATATTTGTTTGATAAGTATGAAGAAAACCATTTGAGAGCAGTGCCACTGATGTCAACTCAGTTTTGTAGTCTGCTAATAAGAGTAGCATGATCAACAGTATCAAAGGCTTCAGATAAGCCGAGCAGGACTAAAATGGGATGTTCACCCTCATCCGAGCGCATAAGGTTGTCGTTAGTAATTTTCAATAATGTCTGTAACCGCATTGGAATTTATCAAAGATGTTGTTTCCTTCAACAATCTGAAGGAGCTGACAAGCATAAACTTTCTCAAGGATTTTGGAAATAAACGAGAGTTTGGAAATTTGCTTTTAATTATTTTAAACAGTGGGATCTAAGGAGGGTTTTTTTTAGTAGAGGAAAGATGCCGGCTGTTTTAAAGTAATCTGGAACTGACTGATGAAAGGGACTGATTGACAATAGAGAGAAGCTGGAGGAGATGACAGGGAGAAACTCTTCAATGAATTTAGGAGGCATAATGTCCGTTTGGCAGGGTAATGTTACAATATGTGAGACTATATCCAAAAGAGCCATTGAAGAAATGGTTTGAACTCAGACAACAGAAATGGGTGAGCGACTTGGGTGGTTAAAGGGGTACAGACTTGAGCTGTGATCTGATACTGTTGATCTTGCCAGTGAATTTTTTCGCAGTCATTAGAAGATATTGGAGTGATAGCAGAGTGAGGAGGATGAAGAAGTTTGTTGTTGGTATCAAATAAAAACTTTAGATTATGTCTGTTATCGTTAATCAAACTAGAAAAATATACTACTACTACTACTACTACAACTACAACTACTACTACTAATAATAATATTAATAACACATTTTATTTATAGGCGCCTTTAAGACCCTCAAGGTCACCTTACAATAATACAATAACAGTAGCAACAGCAAAATAACATTTAAACATAAGGTAAAATATGCTGTTCTCATGTATTTTGTGAGTTGGATGAGTGTAAATAATAACTCCTTCATATGGAAATAGTGAACATGGAGATTAGTCTTTTTCCATCAACATTCAGCTCATGATCATTTATTGCCAACATAGTCAAAAGTACTTATCGTCAGGAGAATAGACATTCAACCCTGCCGTCTGCAGACAGCTATGGGCCGGCTAAGCAACAACAACAACAGCTGGTTGTAAGTTAACATTTTGCCAGCTAATATTTTTTATTAAATCACACTTTTCCTCTCATATATACACTGCATTCTCACATTATATGAGAGTTAATTCAGAAAAGTTCAGGACATCCCCACTCTCCTCCAATGACACCTTATTGCTATCACTGGACAGAACTGAGCTTTTCTTAATCATCGACTCTTATTCAAAATGTAAAAGCACACTCCAGAGTAAATTGATGTGGAAACCCAGCATAATGACAGCTGAGGTAAACAGTGTGCTGACAGCCTACACTCACTACAGATGAACAGTGGCCAGAATTGTTTGACCTATAGCAACCACTGTAGTTAGGATTCTGTTGTTGTTGAAATGGGAGGAGTTAAAAAACAGAACTCAGTTGATTGCAATCTTTTGTCCACTGGTGAGGTTTTACACACTGTACCTTTAAAATTGTGAAAACTGGGATATTTTTGGAGGAGATGTAACAAAAAATAATTTGATTTGATTGATACCCTTAAAAGTTGGAAAATATCAAAGTTCACAAAATCATTACTCAGGTTGCTGCGTCGAATTTGAGAAAGTTTTGACAGTTGGGTTTAAAAAATAATAATTAAAGAGGCACCATAACAAAGGATTACAACAGCCAAGCAATTTCAGACTTACTTTAACAAATTTTGGGAGCAGAAACTTTGGAAATAAGGGTGGATTTTTTTTTATGTGCTTTGACAAATTGTCAGTTACTGTATTTTGTGGTATCTACTGTACCAAATTATAGGTTCAGTTGGAAGTATTGGTGGTACCATCCCTCAGTGCCCTAATATTTTAGGACTCATAGGGTGCTGTGTAAGACTAAAGTCAATGATGGTCTAAGTGGAGTGTATGAACATGGGGGAAGTTAATAATTTTTGGGTCATTTTGCCTCTGCACACCAGAGTTGCCAGTATCATACAGTGGAGTCTTGATAATGTAACAATTTATTTTGGATACCTTAAAAACAGATGAATGCTGGAAGCCCGAGATCAACTTTGGAGCTATTATAGTAAAATCTACATCCTGTCCTTTTAAAAAATATAATAAATATCTGGACTTCCTTTAAGACACTGCATGTATATTCTTTATATTATGAGTAACCTTTCAGATCACAGAGTGGAACTGAGTTGAAGCAGCTGCTCCAGCTTAGTGAGCTCCTGCCAGGACCCCAGAAACTTCAGTTCCGGCCCTGGACTCCAGATTAAAAAGGAAAAGACTGACGCGGGGTTTCGTTTACTAGACTGTGTAATATTTTCCCGTTGATTCACAAAATTTAAAGTGGGTAAAAACCTCTGACAGTTTTCCCCCACTAATCCCCCGCGACCCCGCTCTGCTGCTGTCTCCTTGCGGCCGAGATGCACAGAAGCCCTTCATCACCGGAAAGGAATGCAGAAAACTATGTAAAAGTTTCCGAGTGTGTGAGTCCTTCCGTGCTGCATTTTCAGAGGTTACACATCACTTTTGGCCCGACTGGATGTCGTAAGAGCTCGCGGCGGGGTAGGCAGAGCTGGGAGCAGCCCCCCTGTTAAGTAGCAGATTGTGTGGAGACTCTTCCCACTTGGAAGGAGGCTCGCCGACGCGTCTGGGAAGCAGAAATCCGCGGAGCGCTCTGACTTCAACTCCGTACCACCTCACTCTCCCTTGTGTCGGGCTGGGGGTCTAACAGCGAAGCCTTTATCCTTTTAATTTTTTTTTCTTTTTAAGCAAAACTAAAATTCAGCCAGTCATCTCTATAGGTCAGTCGTGCATGGTTTTTACATTTTTGGTACCATCTGTAGGGGATTATTTTTCTCACGACTTATTACAGGCTTTTTTCAGGTTTAAAAGTTGAGCTATCTGAATTCAATAATATTCCATTCATTTCTATATTTATTTGGACTATTTTGTGAATGCGTGGATTATTTCTCGACATTGCCGTGCGTAATTGCGCACGGCGCTACGGCTTAACTCGCCATTAAGATAAAGTGGAAAGACTTTGTTCCCGTTAGAGTGGGTCGTTTTCATCAGGCGGAGATATTAAATACTTGATTGGAGTCTGCAGAGTTAATGCAACAATAACTCGAGCTCCTTTAGAAAGTGGAAAAACGGAATTTGACGGGGAAAGATGAGCTAATGATTTGCTTTTGTGGGAAGTTTTAAAAGTTTCAATATGTAGATTTTGGCGAGTTTTAGACATTTATACATATGAAGTCTGTCGTGTAAGTCTTTTGCCGCTGCTTGTGGAACTTTTTCAAGCGTCAGGGTGACTTTCAGACTCATTCCTCTCTCCAAAGCGGCGTATTCTGATAACTTTTCAGCCTGATGTAGATTTGAATGAAGATTAATGAGCTCCGAGGTTCTCGTTCAGATAGGATTAACAGTCTTATGAAGCCCTGAGGGAGTTTAACTGCCTCCTTGGTTCCTCTCGCAGTTTCATTCATGCACTGCTGAGACCAGCGGAGCTGAAGATGAAGAGCAGGCTCTCTCTGGCAGCGGTTGCTGCCGTCCTGGCACTGCTGCTGTCCTCCTCTCAGGCCCAGGAGCAAGGTAAAGCCGCTCCTCCTCCTCCACTTCTTTTAATTCAACACATCTGAATTCTTCCACCTCCTCTCACCTCTGTCTCTCCTCTGCCTGCTGTGTGTAGCTGCACTTTTAGTCTAAATGAATAAAAAAAATCACTGAAGCAAATGTGTACCTGTGGATTGATTTGTTTGAACTTCTGATTTTAACTTCTGTTTGATGATTTTTTTTGTGATCCAGTGATTCACTTTTCCATCAAGAATTTCTGCTTGAAGAGAAAAACGACCTCAGCTTGAAATACATTGAGTTTGAGTTTCTAGACGGGAGGGTTTTTGTATTATTACTTTTGTTTTCGAAGCATGTTAAACCGTGAAATTCAACTTAATGAGAGCATGAATGCAGTTCAGATTCAATTAAGTGGTTAGATGTGGCTTCATGTTGGTGATTAACAAAAACAAATCAGATATACGGTGAGAATATCATCACCTTTTTCCTGTAATTGAAAACCAAAGCAGTCTTGTTCTTAAATGTTGAAAGAAAAAAGAATGTGATTAAAATTAAATGCAGTCTAAGTTTTTAACGCCAGGAGGCGCCGTTGCTCGAAATCCCCGACTGCCTGTTACTACAGATTACATTCCTCCAGTTTTAAAAAAGTAGAAGAGGAAAAAAGGAAAAAGCCCAGGCGGCACGTGGCCAAGTTTCCTCCCTACGTCTTTTCTCCTGATGGAACGGAAAGACAAAATATGAGTTTCGCGTTATTTTCCAGAGGTTTCAGAGGTTAGGACAGGAGACAACTGGCTGCACTGAAATCTGGATCATCCCAGAATAAAAGCAGAAGAAAGCACAGTTAAAAAAGAAAGAAGGAAAGTGTCTTCTTCTCTCCTTTCCAAGAGACTTTCTGACCTCCTGAGACCCCCTCTCTGTCTTTAATGTCCCAATGGGGGCCCCTGGCTGCCTTTCCAGGGGTCACGGCACAGTAATGGGTCACATATATTCCACAATAGTTTGATGCTAGGGCCGGACTTAAAGTCTGAAACACCTTGAACACAAAGAAGCCTCCAAATGGGAAGGGCTCGGCTCCAAACAGTCACATTTCAGGGCAAGAACTGCAGAATAAAATCAGTTTAGAACCGAGCCCTGGATGTGTTTAAAATGTGGATGAATGTGCGTGTGGATGGTAACAGTGTGTGTCTGGATTAAAAGCTGAAGTTTGTCGGGTAGTTTTTGGCTGTGATACCCCCCGTTCGGAAACAGAAGCAGTGGCCCCCTCCCCCACGCGGCCCTTGAATTGATTCACCAGGTTGGTGGTTCCTCCATTTTTAACGTCCTGTAACCTTCCCCGGTCAAGCCTTGACCCCCCAGTCTTGGCTTCACGACAATATTTTACAGTGATATTCTTCACCCCTCCCCCACACTAACATAAAAACAACTGGTTGGTGGTCTAGAAATCCCGGCTAATCTATAAACTGTAGCTAGATCATCTGTATTTAGATTTATTTAATCCGTGCAGCTGGAAAGGTTGATGAGATGATTACAAACTCCGGAGCTCAGGTTACCTGCTGCGAACATGTGCTGATAAACTTCCTGCAGCATGAAAAGATTAAGAACTAGACACAGTTTTTCCCACCTGTTTGTTACATGCAGAGGTTTATCGTGCATTTTTCTTTACAGTCAACCAATCCCACAAAAAGACCCAAACTAACAGCGGATGTTTCCTTCTGGTAATAAGTCACCTTCTTTAATATTTCTATTTGCCATAGAGCTCCACTGTAGACCTCAGAACACTGATGGACTCAGTTTTTGATTCTGGCAAACATGGGCACCATATTTGTGTTAATCATCCTCTAAATATAGTCCCAAATGTGTGCTCTCCTGTATGTTCGCCAAAATCTTCAGCTTTGAACAGCTGTTTTTGGAAATTACTCAATCACTTTGAAAAATATAAACCACTTGGGAGCTTTGTGTGGGATTTATTGACAAGAAAGAAATTACTGAAAACCGTTATTCTCATTTGTCAGGAACAAAGTTACACTTCCTGTTATAGAAACAGATTTGTCTCTGCTTTTGTGCCTGAGCCAGACAGACAGTTGTGTTTATATTCAGCTATTTAAAGCCGTATCGTGACTGAATGCCTTTTTTGTAGCACCAAGTTAGAGTCAACATCTTTGTGTATTATCTTGATAGCAAGCTAGAGCATCATAAATAAGCACCCCAACCTGAAGAATATCATTTTAAAATATTTCTTTAAAAACAGTCTGTGGTCCCTCGTGTACATGGAAACTTTTTGTTCATTGTCCTAAGTTGTTGTCAACAACTTTTCATGTACACGTGCATGATCTGCTTGTTTTGTTGCTTGTGGAAAGAAGTTGATAACATACGTTTAGAGACATGCTCTGTGAATAAATATAATTATTATCCTCCATGTCAGTTTGGTTTGCTGGTTAACATGACAAAGACCAGTGGTTCTTAAACTATGATCCGAATCCTAGAAGTATTCTTGGAGTCTTAACTGTATGGTAAATTTCCAACAAAGGTAGATTATGGATGCTTTTTTTTAGACTTAAATAGTTTAAGAACCTCTGGTGTAGATTCTTTGGAAACATAAGAAAAAGATGTACACATGTCTGCACTCACATTGTGTATTCTTTTATGAGGTTTGCAATGGAGACAATGAGAGTGATGACTCCGGTCTTTATCCATTGTATAATCAGCACTTTCTTGGTCAATTCAACATCCTGTGTTGGATTGAGGTCATGGACAGACTGCTGGATGTCCATCAGTCAATGTTGGAGTTAGCTGACAGGAGGAGATCGTGACTGGTGATTTTCAAAATTAAAAAAAAAAACGACATCACCAGCCACAAACATTTCAGGATTCAAAATATTTAAAAGGCGTTGTTATCTGCATCCATGAGAGGTACGGAAGCAAACACAGGCCAAAACAATTGAATATTTTTTAAATATAATTATATTTTATTATTATTACTATTATTATCATTATTATTGTGGCTGTTCCCTCTAGGGATCGCCATGTAATTATGGAGTTGGGAAATACTGTATCTTGAGTTGTTAATGTTCAAATTTAAACACCAGGTAATAGCAGTGAAATCTTAATCAGAAAACAGTCATCATTCAAATTTTAATTCCTTAAAGGTTTTGTTCCTTAGGACCCCCATTTAAACTGAATCAATGCAATATTTAAAAAAAATGAAGTTCATTTAATAAGATTGAATTAGCAATGTCAGGATATAAAAACAAAAAAGTCTCACAATAAAGCTATGTGGCTGAACAGTGGTGTCAGTAATACCATTTATGATTGATTATGCTTCATGTCTTAAGTGTTTGATGTTGAATTTTCCATTTTAGATGCTGTTGTCTTAATTTTATAACTCTGGTTTTACCAATCAACAAAGATTTTAAAATGTTACATAAAAGATGGGAGGGTAAATCCCACACGAGTCGAATAAAGACTCCTAAAAGACCTCAAACGCATTTTTTAAATACATGCCATCGCTTGTTGCTCTTAAAATTCATTTGACCTGTTTTTTGCTTCCATATTCATGATCACGCCCAAAATTCACCAGGTCTCATATACGAACCCTCTGTGTGTCCCTCCTAAGTTTTAGATACCGTTGTGTTGTGTTGTGTTTGTTGTGTTTGTTGTCTTGGTCTGTTGCCTGAGTTGTTGATTGTAGCCACACGAGCCAAACGGAGGTCATTTTTTTGTCTTCAAAATGGCTTTCCTCTCATTTGTAGTTTGGTGCGTCTTGTGTTGTTTGCACCAACAGTGAACTTGTCTAACTTCACCTTGGAAGTGTTGACTGTTGGTCCTTTTTTATAATGATCACTACAATACACTTCGCTCTTAAAGATAAAGTGCTAACTGCATTGATGTTTTTTCTTCACAGTGGACTCTCCATCAGACTTAAGATTTAGGATTTTAAGTGAGAACTCAGTGGAAATGATGTGGAGGAGACCACGGTCGAGGATACAGGGTTACAGAATAGAAGTGACCTCAGACACAGGTTGGTGCTCATTAAACCTGCAGGTTCTGTCGTGCCATGCCTGTAACATTACAAGTGTCATAAAGATTTCACTCAACCTGACAGGACTCAGCACTTACCGCAATTATCTAAAGGTTTCTGCAGACACAAGTTTAGCTCCAGGAGCTTCTAATGATAAAAAAGGAAAAACATTATGAATGGAGAAATATTATCATCGGTTGCCAGCGCTGAACTTTGCCAGCACTGACATTGCAAACTGCAATCTGTGTTACTTTAGCTCAGGCATGCACATGGAAGACCTTTGATGTAATAGCTGAGATATTTATGCATAGATTTAAAAAGAAGAGCTATTATTTCAAATGATCCAAGACTTTACCCAGAATAACTCACCACTTTCAGAAAGACCATGTGCTGTTTCAACATCTTCACGAAGCACAGCCTTAGAGTATATATACTTGTACTATAGTGTACTAACTTACTGATAGAACTAACATTAGTTTGCATGCTGATAGTCACCAACTCATATTTCAGAATCATCATTCAGAACCCAGTAAAATGTCCTCAACTAAGACTTCTGTATTCTATATAATTTCAAAAATTGTTAGTGAAAACTTACGTGAGAACAAGTTTCTTCTTATGCATGGAAAAAATAGCACTAACATCAAACACTGAGTAATAGAACTAACTTTAGCTAATATATAATTAAATGTTGCCAGGTGTGACTTATTGTTACTAACTAAAATTAACATCAACTTATATACAATCAAACACAGACATACTTTTAATAGCTGACAGAGCTAACATCAGCTTACACAAAGTCAAATGTAGATAGTAAAAATATGTCATTTACACCTAACTAACATTCAAACACTCACAGGGGTATGCAATGTGCTGTTACTAACTAAAAGAATTAACGTCCACTCACATACAATCAAACGCAGACACTAATTAACAGAACTATTAAATCATTGACAGGTAAGGGACGTACTGTTGCTAGTTAACACAACTAGCATCAGTTTAAATACAAAAATGTAAGTAAAAGTAAGTGAAACACTTTTTTTATTTAACAGAGCTAATGTTTAGTTATTTATTGGCAATTGCTATTCAAAAGCCATCTTAAGAAAGTGTACTAAGTGAGTAGCATATTACTTTCAATAACAGATCTTTTCTGACAAGAAACAGGTACTGAGATTATTAGCTTTTCAACATGAAGGCTTTACAAGGACTAAATTGATGAGGCTATGATGTGAATGTGACATATCATTGCTATTGCTGAATGAGCTAACTAACAGAACTAATATTAGCTTTAATATGTATATTCATCAACAAAATGTTATATCAACTACATACTATTAGCTAGCTAACCAAACTCCAAAACTGTAGCTTGCACTTCTATATTGACTAAGAAATAAGGATAACAGTTACATACCTTGACTAACTGCCCATATAGCTAACTTTAACATTAGCCTTTCTATTCATGTCAATTAGCAAATAGATTAGCCAGTTAGCTTCTTTTTTTTCTTTTTGCTGAGATAGCAAAACCAGACTCATTTTTATTAAAAAAAAAAAAAAGTCAACCTACAAAAAGGTCAACCTAGAAAAGTTTCAAATTATGTTCAAAACAAATACTAAATAAATAAGCTAGGATGGGTAACTGATAAACACCAAGGTTGATATGTTTTGTCAAGAAATAGGCCTAATATATAACAGTAAATATTTTTCCGTTTCTGTTTTTTGTTAAATAAAAAAGTAACTGAAAATTAGTTTGTAAGTTTTACAGTTTCAGTTATTAGAGGTACAGAAATATTAGAGAACGTTTTGACATTAAATATAATCTGTTAATATTGTTCATTTCTATTAACTGAGGCTAAGATATTTTTTTAACAAATAATTAGCATTCATCTTATGGAACATTCAGGGGAATTAAAGGGTTAAAATAATGTTTGTTTTGGTTTATAGTAACAAAGAAAGTTTTTTTAATGAAATCGAATTATACTATTGTGTGTTTACATGGCTATTCCAGTCCCCGGGTCAGCAGTCGAAATCAGGTTTTTCTGAAGCCCTGTATTGACTCTTGGAGAAATCAAGTCATGTAATAGTTTCCTAATGACTTCCCTCTGACTTTGTGCATTCTTGTAGAAGAACCAACAAAAGAATTTACTCTGCCTGCATCTGCCACTAAGACCTCCATTTCAGACCTGACTCCAGATGTGGATTATGTCGTAACGATAACTGCATATTCTGGATCAGAGCAGAGTCTGCCCATCTCCGGCCAGATCACACGTGAGTCACCGTGTCTCTGCATTTGTGTGCTTGTGGAAATCAATGCCAGATGTCCCGTAAAAAGCTTGTGAGGTTAATCTGCAGCTGGTCAGTTTTTGGCAGGAAGTCAGGATGGCATGTTGGCCCACAAACTAACACCGAGTGTGGAAGATAACAGAGAGACACCTGCCAGGTGTTGCTCTTTCACCAGTATATGTTAATAACATTGCTCGGTTTCTACATTAGTTTCAGTATTTTGGTGTTTCAGTACAGCAGACTGTTCGTCATTCAAGGAAACAACCTCAAATGTATTTCTTTATTTAAATTGCTTTAATTTGACTTAAAAATAGGTTTGTATTTAATTCTTTATCCTGGAAACAGTAAATCACAAAGGAAGCTCACCACAAGGTCCATTTAGCATGACATTTGGAGTCAGTTAAGACAATTTTTAGCTTTGCCAAAGTTTAAAAACTGTAGACTAAAAGTCTGACTTGACAGATTTAAGCAAATCTGCAGCACAGGGAGCCAGCCAGGACAGATTCCAGTTGTATACAGTTTCCATTCTGCTGGTGAACACCATGTGATATGGTCAGAAGTTCTAGAAAAAATCCACCAAACAATCATGCTTGTGAGCCTTTTTTCTCAACTGCTGCTTTTACTGGTTATTAGTCTGAGAGTTACTTAGGAGAGACAGAAAATTGTCTTTGGCTTACTCATTGATACCATAAATTCGAAAGCAAAAACAAGACAATTGAAAACAGGCACGAGGAACAACACGAACAACATGACTTCAAAGGTGGGTTTTTTTAATGCAGAATGGAGGGGTTTTACTATTTACAGAATTTTTTTGAACAGTTTACCACTACCTATTTACAGAAAAAAGACACAAGAGCAGCTCAAATTGTATTGTGCAAAAATAATGGCTACATTAAGTTGTGCAATGAGAATTTATAAGTAGGCATCGCTTCTTTTGACCCTTTTGCAATTCAAAAACAATTTGTTCCTCTGCACTTGGAAAACAGCAACCTGTAGCGTGTCTACCACAGATTTCCATCAACATTTTTCCTCTATATTACTTTACCATAATCAACAGTTCCAGCACCAAAAGATAAAATTTCATTATTCACTTTGGTCACTTGGCTGAAGACATTTTTGAATTATTACAGCCTGTTATTATTGAGGTAAAGGTCTTGGTGAGATTAAAAACCTATTTTCAAGAGTTACCTGGCCTAAAAGATAACTGATATAAGCATAAACACACAAATACAACTGTCAAACGCTACAGTCAGTGGACGCAACGTCTACCAGTATTATTTTCTCAGTTCTATAACACTGACTTAAATTCCCACATAGTAATCAACTCAGATTTTTTCAGGAGATAGGGACAGCATAATTAAAGGTAGTTTTTGGAATCACCCTTACTAACATGTTACTAAAATGTTTACCACTAGGGGGCAGATACCAAAGGATAACAGCAGCACACATTTCAACACATTGCCCCTGTTGGTGAAATTTCTATGTACATTTTGCAGAATGTCATTTTTGAAAAAGTACCTTCAAATAATGTTTGTATTAACATACTGTACCATCTTATTGCACTAAGAGGTATTAGATAGTTTTTTTAAGCCTGGCCCTAGTTCAGATTCATTTAATGTCTTTATTTTTACCATTTTGGATCATTAAAAAAAAAAGGAAGAAAGAATTTACAAAAAGTACCTTTTTGCCTAATTCTGTTTCGGACCAAACAATTGTAAAATACAATGAGGAATAAAGTCATACTGATTATGGTTTTTACTCAAACATGAACAGCAGTTAGAGGAAACCACTCCAAGGAGAGGTTTGTAGTTAAAAATCAACCAATAGAAAAGACTGAAGACATTTAAAGATAACAACTTGTAAATAAAATGTAAAGCACTTTGGTGTTCAGAAGAAGGAAGGAAAGGTTTCGGATTGTCAAACTAGGAATAGGCCTAAACCATGTTTATGATGTTTACAAGCAAAAGTATGAAATGGGACACTGACCCAGATTTCAGGCTTTGACTGAGGTCTTCACTGACATCATGGCAGCAGTTTTTGGTGGGGACAACTGATGATCTGAGAAGCCCTCTGAGCTTGAGCTATGCTGGAAATCCTACACAAATTATGACATCAACCTGACAGTTTCTCCATTTGGGAGCTCATTTGGAAGTTTGTTGCATCGAGAAAAAGGAAAAATTGCTCAAGAAACCCTCTGATGAGAGGATAAATCCTACGTAGGGAAATTTAAAACACAAGAGTTGGGCTGATTTCAGAGGTCTGCCTTCAGATGAAGAAAAACAGTGACAGAAAATGATTCATAACGTGTCATCACTGTAAAGATATTGGGTTTCCTGAGGATAATTTCAGCACAATAGATGAAATGAACTGACTTTTGTAATTACGCGATTGTTTCATTGTCTTTCAGTTGAATCTAGTGGAAGCACAAGAGGAACTTCCAGGAAACCAATCTCTTCAGATTCAGTCAGTGAGTACTTTTGTTCACTTATTACACACCTTAGTTTGACCAGGGGTTTCACTTCCTACTCAGATAATGATGAGTCATAAATCCACTGCCGTACCTCCTCGACTTTTTGTTCATGGGTTTTCTTCTGGGCGGTGTTCATCAGTGTGAGCTTAGCAGTGAAGGAAGGCTCTACAAACACCCCATTGTATAGCAATAATCAAAATTAGGCCCCCATAAATCTCTGAAGGATTTGGTCATCGATTTGGTTCCCTGCCGAGCAGTTATGCCAATACAGAGGAAGCTGCACATGCTCAGTGCGGCGGGGGTCATAGGTGTGGTGGGAGGTTGCTGCTGTTGGAGCTGTGGGAGTGAGCTGAACCCAGCCCTGAAGTGCTGAGAGAAGTGGAAACCATTACAGATGCTGATTTACAAGAGCGCTGCTGCTGCCACTGCTGCCCTGGCCCCCGTTATGCACACAATGACGAGGTTGTGCAGATTTTTCCTTCTCTTCATGAGGGGAAAGTCACGAGGAAACTCCCAGAAATCAGGGCAGAGGAGAGACAATGAAGTCTGGTTCAACAAACAGTGTCTAAATTAACAAAAAATAATGACTTTAAAACATGCTGAGCTGAGAAAAGTGAATGCGAGTAAATCCAACATCTTAACACCCCCAAGTAAAACTTTAGTGGTTAAGGTCTGTTTAAAAGTTTAGGATTAGGCAACTAAAAGTATGCCACTTTATACTGTAAGCTGAAGGTTCTAACGTTAGAGAGAAGAACCCAAAAATCAGAAGAAACATCCACATTCAGGTCTACACAGTGGCAGGACTTGAACACCAGCACTGCTGAGCTGTTTGGCATGATGATCTTTGATGTAGCCAACAACTTCTGAAGCTTCATTGACTCACTTGTTAGCAAATGCTTTTTCTGGCACATGTACAGGATTCAGCTTCATGAGTGGGATATTTACTGACATCTTAGTTTAACCCTCAGGCCTTAATTTCAAGCATTAACCAAACAAATCCACTCAAATTGACTTTCAGACGAGAGAGCCAAAAGTGGAACAATGCAAATCATTATTTAATCTAAAATAAGACTGAGTGGTTTTTTTTTAGTCTCAACAAAGAATATTAACGTTATCGAGAAAGTACTGCCACTGAATAAACCTAAAGTCCAAGGCTATTACTCACATATGGCGGCAGAAAAATTACATTTTTCTGATAAATCACCATCTTTAAAATCTGTTTAATGTTCAGCGTTTTCTTCCTTTTCATTCTTGAACTTTTTTTTGCAGGATGCTCTGCCAGCATCATCGGCGATGTGGTGTTCTTGGTGGACGGCTCCTGGAGCGTGGGCAGGCCAAACTTCAAATACATACGCTCCTTCATCTCTGCGGCTGCCGGAGCCTTTCATATCGGCGAGGAAAAAACCCGAGTAGGCGTGGTCCAGTACAGTGATGACGCCAGGACTGAGTTCAACCTGAACGAACACCAGAACAGACCGGCGCTTCTGCGGGCCATCGGCTCAATGCCGTACAAAGGAGGCAACACGAACACAGGTGACCTGTTGATGCTGTTCAGTTCTTTGGGTTTTCTGTGGAGTTAAATTGACCTGGGACATTTTCAATCAGTAACACCCTTTTTAAGGGGGATGTTTATCTTTGGTAGCAAGCATAATCGTTTTTTAATACATGGCTGTTAAAGAGTGATTTGTTTTTGTGAGGTGTGTGCTCATTTCACGTGTGTCTCGCTTGGCTCACTTGACAAATATGCAGGCAAATCTCTGGGATGTAAGGGAATTAAAAACACATCCATTAAAGTACAGGGAAATAAAATTATAATTACATTACACACAGTTTAACTTGCTGAGAAAGCAATAAAGCAGCCTCGTCAGGGCCACTTGAGTCAAAACGGGATTATTATTGCAAGTGAAGTCATTTAAATTTGGCGAGATCACTCTGATCTGGGACCTCCCCGCCCTTCCATGGGTGTACATGGAAAGCGAGCAGCAGCAGGACCCTCTGACAAAACAGAGCAGGCATTGATAATAAGAGAAATGACAATGATTAAGTCAGATACAGCATGAAATGGAAGAGCTGGATTAGAGGTGGGCTGCAAAGTAGCTCACAGTAACTGTATGCAGAGTGAAGTAGTGCCTGAATAGTGCACGCAAGATGAAATCAGAAATGCCAGGAGTGCCACTGAATTTGAACCATTCCTGCTAAGACCATGCTCATTTTATATCCTCAAATTTTGAAACAGACCACATATGAAATGTTCAGAAGGCAGATCAAGAAAATTACAAGTAATATAAAATTTCGTCAAGAAAAGAGAAAGAAAAAACAGAGTTTATATCAAACTTGAAGGAGCGCATGATCAATGAAGGTACCTCAGAGAATTAAATGTCAAAAGGTTTGCTGGTGGATTTCTCATCATGATTATGTGCTGTGTTTCATCCTTCTGTGATATCTCTGATTTTGCTGCTCGATTTATTGCTGAGTTTGAGTTTTGGTCTACAAAAAGATTTCCTGAATCAAATAGTTGTTTTTCTCCTCATCATTCTACAATTTAAATCTAAGAACACCCAATGAAGTAAAACTTTTCTCTCTCTCATTGGTCCAGGTGATGCTCTGGACTACGTTTTGAGAAATGCTTTCAGTGAGGCGTCCGGCGCCAGAAACGGTCTCCCCAAAGTACTGGTGATCATCACAGATGGCAAATCTGAGGATCCAGTGGCGAGCTATGCCAAGCAGCTCCGGAGCACGGGGGTGGAGATCTTTGTCCTCGGTATGCAGCCAGAGCAATTTTATTGCACTCCACATTACATTTTCCATTCGTATTTAATGCTTTTAGCAGGGGTTTGTAACAAAAGCAACCTGTGGTGACGTAGTAATGGAACAAGGTTAAATTCCTACATCGTTAACCTACAAGCAAGTGATAGCAGGTTTTATGTGTGTTTATGCTCCAGTTTCGCTCAGACTTTCCACAAACTCAGACGAAGAAACACCACTGGGATGTTGCTATGGAGTTAAAGAGGCCTGGTGGTTCAGGACTTATAGCTCATCTTTTGCAGTCAGTGGAAACAGATCAATGATAGAAAACTGCTTAGCGAGACACTAATGGTTTTTAGTTTTTGTCAGAGGACCACTGTAAACTTCCTGCTACGTTCCCTAGAGACAACTTATCGGGCTAGCCACCATGTTTTTGGAGGTTATCCCAGCTTTAAAGGGATTCTTAAAGGTGGAGTTTGGTGGAGTTGTCTTAAGGCAAAGCTTACAGTGACATGGCTTCTTTTGGCAAATATAAGTTCTTAACTTTTGTGGGTCTACGGTCACGTGTTTTATAGAAACACTGAATGGCGCAGGAAGTAATGGTAATTGCTCAGTGACTCTTATCAAAAAGTTGTTGGGTTTAAACCCCAGCCCCACCAAATAGGCACTTAATAAAGAACTTTAACCCATATCATAGTTGACCCTGTCTAAAAGCAATAAAAATATTTTTTTAGTAAGTACCTCTCTCAATAAGAAAGTTCACAGGATACCAGCTGTCTTAGTCAAACTTAAATCTATGCATGGGTACAACTCTTCCAACAGTGTCAAAGTTTTACAGAGGAGTATAGCATCATAAACCCTTTTCATATTTACTGCCCATGTTGTCAGACTTTCCAACCAATGTGGAACAGAAAAGAGAGCATTTAATATGCAAACGTGGAAAGTAAATGCTCACTTAACTTTGTTACAGATTGCTCATTTCATCCAGTATTTACAGACCTGGAGCAAATGCACCCGTTACCTCGTCAACCAATGCCAGTGAGTTTACAAGGATGGCTAAGAATTCAGTGGTGTCGCCTCAGCTTAGCTCAAAATGAGGAATCATCTCTAAATTTGGCCGGCATTGAAAACCACAACAATTTCCACATGTTCATGAAGAACCATCCACTCTGCTTTTACCACAGCTTTGAGTTTGTGGTTTGTCTTTTTCCCCCGTAGGTATCCAACAGGCAGATGAAGAGGAGATGAGGCTAATGGCCTCTACCCCTTACAGCAGTCACATCTACAGTGTGGCCACCTTCGACATGATAAAGAACGTGCAAAAACAGCTCATTACTCGGATGTGCGCTGGTGTAGAAGATCAGCTCAATGTAGTCGTCAGTGGAGACGAATGTGAGACATCTTTAAAACTACTACTTTCATGCCTAGTCTGAGTTGCCATTTGTACCTTTGTTTTTACCCTTTAATATGGTTGAAACTGTAGTTTGATGTAGATTGCAGTATACACTCTTATTTTTTGTCTCTTATTTTTTTATTTAATTTTTCCAAATATATGACATTATAATTGTGATTCCATCTCTGATTTTTGCAGTTGTTGAGCCAGCCTCCAATCTCCAGGTCCAGGAGGTAATCTCAAAGTCCATGCGGTTGATGTGGGACCCCTCTATCGGAGATGTTTCCGGATACAAGATTCAGCTGATCCCCATGATGGCTGGCAGCATGCGTCAGGAACTGTATGTGGGCGCAGGCCAGACCTCGGTGGTGGTCCGAGGTCTCTCGGCAGATACAGAGTACCAAATCGTTCTGTTTGCCTTGAAGGGATTGACACCCAGCGAGCCCATCACGGCCATGCAGAAGACTCTGCCAGTTAGAGTTTCGCTGGGTGAGTACCAAACAATGAAAGTAAAAGTTTATAGAGAGACTTCTCTTTGACTACCGGCATAGATTAATGAATAAAATGTCTGTAAGTGTATCAGTGGTTTAATTGGCAGGCTCTGTCAAACTGTACTGACTCAACGCTCTGCTGTAAATAATGCAAAGAAACCTGGAAACATTGTATCAACTCACATGCCAGACTAAACAAATTGCAGGTGACAATCAAAAAGTTCTGGGAACAGGTCCATAAAAAAGCTTACCAAATTTAAACCAGTGATGTCTAAGTCATCACCTCTAGCTCTAGTCCTGAAGACTAATTTTATATCTTAAAAACAAAAAAAAAGTGATTCTTGGAATAAATGTTCATAGATTTCAATGCTTGTTAGTTAGAATACTTCCTTATTTTCTCCAATGATTGCCAAGACTTTGGAAAGCAATTAAAAAAACTATATTCTGAGAGCAGAGGGATAGCGTTAGAGCTAGCATTATGCCTGATTAGACCTCAGGGGGCCTCAGTGTGGCTGATCTCACTTTAATGGTCATCTGTTCTGGTATGTCCAATCACTCAAATGGCTCCCTGGATCTTCAGTTCTTTAAAAATTTGGAGTTTTCAGTCATGCTAGCAGCAAGTTGGGTAAGGAGCAAGACCAAGAGCATGGTCTTTCATGAGTTATGCACAGTAAATTTGTCCCCAGGGTGAGTGCATTAGCATAGAGTTGTACTGCAGTGTCCTGATTCTTGTGAGGTAGAATATTAAGACAAAGTGATCTGAGCTGTGGTATGTACCACCTGGGCTGAAGGATCACTGTTTTGACACAACTGAGGAGAATGAGTGTACATCGCATTTGGAGGTTGACACGCTGATTAAACAATACACCGTTGACTTGCAGCCACACTGGAAACTGTGCACTGCTGCCAAATTCTAATCAATAATAGTTTTCACTTGTCTATGAGCGCCCTTGTAACATGTTGTTCAAATGTTGTATTATCTTTAGAGGACTAGCACATGCTATTAAGACTTTCTCAACACCACCATTCTTTAGCTCATTATCAACTTTCTACAAGAATAAACTCCTTTATTGTAAAGAATTTAACAGTCAACTTTGTACTTTTTTTTTCTTTCTATCCAGAGTGTTCTCTTGGTGTGGATGTGCAGGCTGATGTTGTCCTTCTGGTTGATGGATCCTATAGCATTGGTCTGGCAAATTTTGCCAAAGTAAAAGCCTTCCTAGAGGTGTTGGTCAATACTTTTGACATTGGGCCTGACAAAGTTCAGATCAGCTTGGTCCAGTACAGCAGGGATCCTCACCCTGAGTTCTACCTGAACACTCACCACGATCTAAATGCCGTGGTCAAGGCTGTGCGAAATTTCCCATACCGTGGCGGCTCCACCAACACCGGCAGGGCCATGACTTATGTCAAGGAGAAGATATTCCAGGCTGCCAGAGGAGCGCGTGCCAATGTTCCACGTGTCACCATCCTCATCACTGATGGAAAGTCATCCGATGCCTTCCAAGAGCCGGCCACCAGGCTGAGAAATGCTGATGTGGAGATTTTTGCTGTGGGTGTTAAGGATGCTGTGCGAAGTGAGCTTGAGGCCATTGCTAATCCACCTGCAGAGACCCATGTGTACACTGTAGAAGACTTTGATGCCTTCCAGAGGATTTCCAAAGAACTCATTCAGTCCATCTGCCTCCGGATTGAACAGGAACTCCGCAACATCCTCCAGAGACGTAAGTAATGTGGTTATAATCCTCTATGCAGATGACATTGTGCTATGCTGGCCTTTGTTTGACCAATGTGCTTGTGTTTTGTGTTTAGGGTTATAGAGTTCCATAAGATTTAATTTTTTCTTTTGATGGATACATATATTATGTTTCTGCTTTTTGATTTTTTTAATTCAGTCTTTATTTGGACTGTGTTATTTATGTAAAAAAGAAAGCAATGCTCATTTTAATCTAATTCAGGTTGCTTTATGTAGTTGTGTACATCCTAGCTTTAACTGTAATACTGGATGTTAATCAGTTTTACACACTGAATCCCTATCAAACATGAACATGGTTGAAACAACAAACAACAACAAAACACCAGAGAAGTCTTTGTAATTTAATTAATTTGGCAACTGATTACTTTTTAAGTAATGCGAACTTTTGTCCTCTTTTATCTGCATTATAAACTTGCAGATTAGAATAAATTCAGAAGGTTAACTGGAATGGGAAACAGTCAGAAATTGGAATGTTTGACATTCTTACTCTTCTTTCGATTGAGGATATCTGCTTTATTTCATTTTTTATAATCTATAATAATTGATAGTATAAAACAGTGACTGGACACAAATTTTTTTCAATAGAAAGTCTGAAAAGGACATCTAGGCAATGTCCAAGACGTACATCGTGAAGTCAGGGAACTTACTTTTGTTTGCATAAGTTTTCTTTTTTCAATTACAGCCAGAAATCAAGAGCATATTAAGGCTATTCAGCATCATAATTATAGGATTTCTTTTCATGCCAAGCTGTAGTATACCCTATGAACTGTATACCAATACTCCAGCATCAACATTATAATTCTGTGAAAACTAAGTTTGAAGGTTTGAACCATTCACTGTTGATCTCGGTCTTGAAATCACCAGTCTCCAACAAATGTACTGCTTTATGATTGATTTCAGTGCATTTTTACCTCTTTGGCTATTAATTCTGAGGCTTCTCAGTTACACTGGAGGATTCAGTTCTCAGGATTCATGAGCTGAACACCTTCATTCAGATCAGATCAGCCCCTGTCACATTTGAGTACAGTGCAAAAGCTAAAATGCTCAGTGCAAAATATACAAAAATATATTTTTTTAAAACCCCGAAAACTTTTTTCACACAAGTTTTATACTGTTTTAGATGAATTCTGAATTCTGATTTCCTTTGCAGACAATGATATTTTTTATGTTGATGGATAGAAACAGATCTTTATCCGTTTATGCCATTTTACATTTGCTAAATTACATTCAGAGGACTTTATGAATAAACTTTGCTTAATTGTTGGCACGAGATAGTTCAACAGAACCAACCATGGAGTATGAAACAGCCCACAGTTCATTAGTTATATATATATATATATCTTTTATATATATATCTTTTCTTAAAAATTTAAGCTCAAGTTCTGAATCTACCAGTTAACTAATGTTATTGTTACACATGCAGTCAAGAAATCAACATTTTAACAATTAACCACAGCAGCAGTCGGTTGCAACTTTACCCCCCTGTGAGGTCGATGAGAGTACATAACTGTACCATCAGCCATTCACATGGACATGATTACTTTCATGTCCCTTTTCTGAGCATGTCTTTATTAGCTAAAACCATTTTTTTTGCCTCAATGTGTAAAACACATGCCCACCTTTTGATCTTTCAAGGACAGGGAGAGTTTCTGCATGTGCAAATAGGGTCAAATAGTCCTTTGCAGAGATGTATTTGCATATGTTTAAACTGAGCCAGAGCAGCAGATGACTCAGTGTGTTACCACACAAAGTCTATGCAAGCTGTCAGGTGTGTTGTCTGTCACATAAACAAACCTTTGAAGTGCAGTTCTTTGCACTGAAGTCATCACCCACCCCAACACGTCTGGTAGTCGGGTTTAAACACCAAAGATGTTAAATCACAAATGCTGTTTCATCCTCTTAGAAAAGGGCAATAATAATCGCTCAGTGTTTGCCAAAACGAGCTTCCACGTCTGGCAGTATTAAATGTGACTCACACCAGCTTTGATTGCCAATTATATAATCCTTATATAATAATGACTTTATGTCAACAAAGAGAATGTGCAGGAGCCCAACTTAAAGAGCTCTGGTAGCGGGTCTCGGCCCTCCTGATCCTGAATGATGGCACTGCCTTGTAGGTCGGCCCTTTCTCTTCTACTTTTGTCTATTTCAGATGATGGTTTATGCATATGGATAACAGCCTTAGACAGGAAGAAAAAAAGAGAGCTTCCAGAGAATACGAATTGTAGAACTGCTTTAGTTTTTCCACTAGAAAGACTGAGCTGATTGATGATGCAAATCTGAGCCTGTTGGCCAGCTGCTTGAAGTAATGTGTTCATTGTGTCTGAAAAATCAATACCAGGGAGATAAGTTGCAAACTTCAATGAATAAATTAGTCAGGGTTGCTTGTGGTGGGTCTAATCTCAAATGACCTAGTGGGAAAACAAAATCTCAGGCAGCTCACCGAGTGTGGACTTTGAAATCTGCAACAACAGGACTCCTAAGGGACCCTTTTCACGACAGGGGACACTCATAGGTAATCACATCTGGGGCTGATTTAACAGATGCAGCATGTGACTATGAATCACCTTTAACTAACAGCCAGATTTGGAGAAAGATGCTGTTTTTCCCACTATATCAAAGATGTCAGACACATATTTTGTCAGCCCAGTTTAATGTCAGAGCCAGACAAGGAATGTATTTCTTCTGATGATCCATTTTGAAAACAGATGTCAAACCACCTGTAAATATCTCAGTTGTTCCACATTTAGTCAATCAGTTTAGTTTTTGGAATTAAACACCAAATTGCATTTTAACTTCTGATAAAGCACAAATCATGATAAAAAAAAAGTTATCAAGATTTAAAAATGCTATAAAGAATTTCCACAGAGATGGATACCATACAAACAGTTTTGTATGATGATTTGAATACTTTATATTTTCATTCTAATAACCTAAGATAACACCTTTACCCTGACTTTGATGTAACATTTTACTCTTTCTAGTAAAATGAATTGTTCTTCTGTAACATGATCATCATTTCAGAACTGCTCAGCAATCCTGCAAACTTACCAAAATGTAATCTAATGCAATGCTGGCATTACTTAATATGGTTATTTTGGAAAGACTTTATATAAAATATTGGCTTACCTTCCAGGTCTGAAAACCTTAAACTTGCATTCTTCTCAATTACCAGCAGAGAGCAGCTCCTCTGGTTAAAGAAAGAAGTCAGATTATATAGAAGTCTAAGAAAATCCACCTCCCAGTGCGAGTATAGCCTCAGAATTGGGGTGATGTTACCAGCCTTAACCTCAAATGTTAAGGTTGAGGTTAAGGATGGTAATGCGTGATTACAGTTTATTGATGATTTTACCATTCTCGTCTGAGTTTACACATAAAATAATTTTCTTTCAGAGAATAATCATCTTTTTTCTCAGAGCAATGTGCTGTATTGTTTTATTTTAATTATTTAACCATCTTCTTCTTCTCCTTAATTCGTAATGAAGACCCTCTTTATGCCAAAAAAGGAACTAGCTGCTGAACCCTGTTAAGTTAAAAAAAAATCTTCTTTCTCCTCCAGAACTGATCTCGCCAAAGGACCTGACCTTCTCAGAGATCGGCTCCAGAAGCTTTAGGACCTCATGGAAGACGGACAGCACCAATGTTGAGTCCTACCTGGTTCAGTTCAGGCCGGCAGATGACCCCGACGGGCATTTTGTGTCCATGTCTGTGCCCGGAGACTCCCTCACTGCCTTCCTGCCCTACCTCAACCCTTACACTCGCTACGAAGTCAACATCTACGCCCACTACGAGAAAGGGGAAAGCTTGCCTGTGACTGGCTATCAGACCACGCTAGAAGGTATTTATACTGACATAAACAATTTATTTATGCTTTTCTTTTTCCACACTGCTAAGATATTTTGTTAATCAACATAAAGGTGTAGTACAGATATAAACCTGTTTTTAATACCAAGACCAAACTTGTGATAGAACAAATTAAGTGATTAAGTGTAATATTGAACTGGAAGGTGTATTGATTGATTCACAACGTTGGTTGCTGCAGGTTACCGCAGAACAATAGGCTCAGGTTTTGGACAGTGGCAGCATGAATGAGTAAAGATATGCAGTTAAAGCTGAGGGTGTCTGATTCACTTGTGTCACAGAACAAGGCCCAGTTAGCAACCTCAGAGTATCTGAAGAGACAACAGACAGCTTCAGAGTGTCATGGCTAGCAGCTCCCGGACCAGTCATTCGCTACCGACTCAACTATGAACCGGTCGACGATGAGAGCCGGAGGATGGAGACGACCACCACTGGCAGGGAGATAACCACCGTGCTCCACGAGCTTCGGCCTCAAACCACCTACCGCGTCACCGTCACTCCCGAATATCCGTCCGGCCCCGGAACGCCGCTACAGACTGTGGGCACTACCAAAGAAGGCAAGTGTGGTTATCGACATATGCAACAAAAACATAAAAAAGCATAAACTATCGTTAATAAAAAGTTAATGGACAATAACCTTTTTAATATCAGTTGTACACTTTTAGACTCTACTGCATCAAAGGAAGAGTAGTTTGTACCGGGTTTAAAAGCTGGGCACCAAAATAAAAAGATCATTAGCCCCATTTAATATTGGGTGTATGTACCCACAGACTGCAGAGGTAAATTAGCTAGCAGCTAAATCTGGTATATGGCATCTTTTTCACTATGGGATGAACGTCATTGTATGTGCTTCCTAGTTAAAAACCAAATGAAAACAAATATGAACACAAGAAGAACCAGCAAATACTAAAAAGTCTGTGGTAGCATTAAACTTCCTGTCTGCCTGAGCCAAAGCATCTTGGGAACTGTAGTGCCAAGGCTAAAGCTGAACAGGAAACGGTTCAGTTAGCTGAGCCTGATGCTGTGCCATAGATCTCCATGTAACAGTGTGAAAACTGAAAAAACAAACAAACAAAAAATAAAAAAAGGCTTCACAGGGTTAACTATTAATGGGCAACAGATGTTCTTATAAATAAGAGCTACATGAGTGAAGCTTCAGTTGAAGGAAATCTTTGTTGTTTTCGGGACAAACTGAGCCCAGAAGTCCAAGTAGTTGGCTCAGTGGCTCATTGAGTCACCGGTTCTGATCCCTGGCAGGTGCCTGCAGACATGGCGTGATCATTTACTTGGTGCTAGGGGACTTTAAAAACTATGAAAATCTAATTGCACCTTTAAATCACAGAGGATTTGGGGATGATTAAAACTTAATGGGTCCAAGCTGTCGTTCCGGCTTAAAGAATGGGAATAAATCAGACTTTATTCTGATAGAATGTGAAGAAGTGTCTCTTTAAAGTCATTGCGGTGCCCGTGAGTGTGGGAGTGCGCACATTTTTTGACCCCTGCGAGCTCTGCGAAGTTAGCGCAGCCTGCCTCCTGTTGAACTCCTCGTCAGATCTGTGCAGCCTTACAGGGAAAGGAATGAAAAACAGACATAAACTCAGAGATAGAAATGGACCATGGTGTACTCAGAGGCGATAAACAACAAAGACAGGAAGCAAACCGAAGATGTTTTTCTGAAGTTTTGTAGATTCGAGCACAGGCGGATTTACTGCTTTTAGAGAGGAATGACGAGTCTTCCAAAGATGCTTAAGATTATAATCTTTTATCCAAAACTGAAGACAGAGGCTGGAAATAAACAAATCATACTCCTTGGTGCCATGGAAACAGCTTTTCTTAGCGTTTACCTTTCACCTCCTGTTCCTTTCAGCTCCTTCACATAGTGCAGCTGCGTGTCGTCTGAGTCGACTCTATTTTTGTTAGTTTTTTTGGAATTTGACAGTTTATAAAATGGTACAGGATTAATCCCAGCTTGCACCTCTTTGGCATGAAACGCCCAGCTGGCCCTCAGATGGATTTATTCTCCCCCTCATTTGGCTTATAATATTGTTCCCATTAGAACATGACTTTACCTCAAAACTATAAATCGATGCAGAGCCTTGAGGTTTTGCATACATTCTTCCTTTTTTGTTAGCAGTTTGTCCCACCTCCCATAGCACACAGTTACATAGGAGTCAGTTAACTCTTTGTCCCAGTTTTCCTGACTGATATCAGGGAGAAAGTTTTTGCTTAAAAATACATCTTCAGTAAGAAAAATGCACACGCAGGAAGCTCTACCCATGACTCACGGTTTATTTTAACAGTTATTTTTCAAAGGGGAAATTTTGAAACATACTTCACTTCTAGAGTCTCTTTGACTAATTGACATGCTGGTAGCTGCCCAGTAAAAACAATTTTTTTCTGCGCTGCTCCAGTGGAGCAACTGGAGTTCAGTGTCTTAGTCAAGTAGTCCTCCTGCTCAGAGAGTTTCCCATCCAGTTTTTTTCTCCTCCAGTCACATGATGCATGATTAATGGGCCACAACACATGCACCTTTTTGTCTGTTTGTTTGGCTCTTTCATCTGTTTCCATGAGAAAAGCTGTTTTTCTTTGTTTTTCAGACAAAAAAGCCCCCTCAAACACAGAGTGTAAACACTTTATTTTTGAATTAAACCACACAGGTAGCAACGAGAAGTCAGGCGGTAAAGAAGTCTATGGGAAAATGTTCTCTGTTGATTTATGACCTCAGTAAATACTTTCCTTGTGAGTATATAGTCTCAATTACTAGTTTCAAGTCTCATTTAATAAAACACGATGTTCGTTTAGTAAAACATGGTCTCCATTAGAGTCAAAAAGGACTATAAAGCTGTGTGTGCTTTAGGGTTGGTCTGTCTGTAATTGACAGGTCTCTACCCCCAGATTTACCCCTCGTTTATTACACATAGTTTAAAAACACCAACACAGTGGCAGCAAAAATCCTCAGAGAGATTTCACCAGCCAATGGGGGACATCATGGTGCATGGAGGTAGAGTAACCATTAGAGATGAAAAATTGAGCATGTTCTATGTAATTAAAGCGATTGCCAGTGTGAGTGATGGATACCATGCGATAGGGTAAACACATTGATGGGTTAGCGGTGTAACTGGAGCCTGAATCGTTGGGGTATATAATGGCAGCATAAACTATCAGATGTCAGACACAAAGAGCAGTCTGTGGTGTATCATCAGCATTGTGTTGCTTCTGCTGGTGGTTAGACTTGTGCAGGCAGCCATCAAGGTAAAGAAAAAAAAAAACATCAACTAAAACAGGCTAAAAAGCTCAGTAGACTTGATGCTAATTCTCTGACTTATCACTTTACACAAACTTGGATCGTACATATATAAAGCATTGATTATTTTAAGTTCCTTTGGCTAAAAAGCAAAACTTAATCTCTGTATGAAAAGTGACTTTCGGTGGTAAAACATCAGACTCACCTGACAAAATATCTAATTTTCAGCTTAATTAGCATTTATTAATGCACATTTGTATTCCAGCTTATCTTCATTCTGGTCTGTATAGCTAACGTAGAGTCTTTAAAATAAACTGCATGGCTGTTTAAAGGTGCACACGATTTCTGTATCAGCTTTTGCACACAGCCACAATGTGCCGATCCCCCGAGATTAACCGATAATGTTTTTTTTATTACCGCCCAACAGCCACTGTTAATGTTTGAGGTTTTCCGTAATTGCTGTGACTAAATGCTGGAAGAGAACCAGATCATAACAAGGACTCTTAAAACAAACATTTAATGGAAGTCTGTGTTTAACATGAGGCTCTTTTGCTCCAAAATATTGTAAATGATCTGATTTTCAATACCCGGCGAGGCTTGGAGGTCAGAATTATTGTTACTGGAGAGAAATAATAAACACTCAGAGCATGAGAGAGGGGAGAGGAGGAAGCCTTCCAGTTTTCATAGAGGGTTATTGTTAGTGTTAAAAATTGCTTCTTTTACCTCTTGGGTATTATTTTCGTGACTTTACCCATAATTTCTGATATCACTTAGGTTAATTGTTAAGAATATGGTAAGTCAAAACAACCTTAAATCTTAATGTAGGTAATGTTTTTGGCATTATTTGACAAAAAAGTCATAATAAGCTTTCAGCATTGCATCACATTGGAGCGAAAGCGGGAGGTAAACCTCTGTACCTCCTCTGGAGTCAGAAGTACAACCCAGAAGTGCTAAATAACGTGCTTCATATTCTTCATGTGTGCTCTGACCTTTGAGAGGGTCCTGCTTTCCATGTTTGAACTATAATATTCAGCTTTGAATCTTACATGAAACCATACTATCAGAACAGCCTGCTTGTTTGAAGCACATGGATATGCCTGACTTAATTGGAGATTATGTATCGGAATTTAAGGAGCAGGATCACGCCTCAAAACATGGTCCTTCCGGTTCTCATCTATATAGGTTCCCTCAGTTCTGCAAGCTGCCAGGCCCGTGACCCATCGCCGTTCTCTTCGAGGCCTTCCCCAAACCGCAGCTCAGTTCATGTCCAAGCATTCACCTTTACCTACTAAAACACTCTCAAACCTAAAATGAGGACGTGGGCCCTAGTGAATCTGGTTTTAAGGGCATATGAGGTGTTCAAACCAAATGCAAAGTATAGATTTTACAAGCTACAGTGGCAGACAAGTCTATTTAAAGATGTGAACAGAGGAAATTTGAAAATATTTTGTCAAAAATCTGGTCTTAGGCTGTATTGCAAAAGCCTATAAGACTGTGGAGTGATTAAATAGCATTTTATTATCACCATCATCATCATATAAAAAGGTTCTGCAAAAATGTGAATAGACTCAACACTGTGCTGGGCGACACGTATTTATTTATTTATTTTTATAAACTGCATCACTCTGTGTTGTGAAAACAGAATCACCAGCTGAAATTATTCCGCTAGCTTCTCCTGACACTCCTGACACGTTTTCTTTTTTCCATTTTATGGAATATTTTTGTACTTTAACATTAGTTATGAAACCTGCCTGCACGCAGGTCTGCTTACACATTCTCAGTTTTTGCATGTTTGTGCATGTTTGGCGGCACATATACATTGGGGTTGCATGCAGATGGTCCTCTCAGAGACCTGCAAGCATGGTCAGAATTTACGGACGAGTTTTACATCAGGTATACTCCTGTAGAGGCTTAACGCCATAGAAGTGAGCTACATCCTGGTGAACCACAGGTTTAAATGCACAGCGTTTAACTGCAATGACCTCACTTTGATTACAGCTTGAAACATTTTTCCTAGAGGCAAAAATTCCCTCAATTCATACTCTGTGTGAGCCATTTAGTCAAGTTAGTTTATTAATATAGCAAATTTACACACATCAGCAAGCACCTGACATATCTTTCAAACCAATATAATAAATTTAAAACAGATAAAAAACTTTGCAGGCACCGTGCACTGAAATTCAAATCCAATCTTTTTTATTGAGTCATAAAAAATGTTAGCATAAAACACTTCTTAAATTTTCTAAGCCTCTGATTGGCTGTCCCTGGCAAACAGAAGATTTTTTAAAGCATATGGGAGGAGCTTCTGTGCTTCTTTATGACATCATACAGAGTCAAGAGTAGAAAAAATCAGAGTAATTTGAGTCGTTTTAAACCTGATTTTTGGCTCATGGGTATCACTTGTTCATACACTGACATTATATTTCCAAACCTTGGGCATTTTTAACGTGAACGCCTACCTGTGGAGCAGAACATAAGACTGAACATTAGGAAAAGCTGAACATGTCCACTTTAAGCCATGTTTGGACTCTTGGAGTGGAGTAGCTGCTCTCCAAAGCACTTACAGTAACACAGCAGTGGACAGAGCAGCAGACAGCCAGAGTGAGAGGTGGAGATGAGGAGCAGCAAGACCGGACAGGAATGTAAGCCAGCTGAGAGCAAGGCTGGAAGGTTAGGAGGAGCAGGGAAGACTGACTCATGCCTGTCTCTCTGTCTGTCTTCACCATTTCTCTCCCATTCTGTCTAGCTCCACTCGTCTGTCTCTCTCCTTCACAACCTTGCGTGTTATTCTCGCGCTGTTGCTCTCTCTCTTTCTTTCTCTGCACCTTGTGAGGGCTTGCCTGGAATTTAATAGTGTTGTCCAAAGGCTCCAGATGCCTCCCCAGTTGCTGTGCCATGCCTTTTTTCCGATGCTTCAGGTTGTTGGGTGCATAATGGCACAGTGTGATGTAGAGTCCAAAAATTCCCTATGATATCTTTTCCTAAACATATTTCCTAGACCATGATGGAAAAAGTCATGAGGTCAAGTTAAGATGTAAATTGTAAAGGAGAGTTCAGCGCTCACAGAGTCCAACTGAGATTTTTAATAATGTGATACAGCGCTGCTTGATTCAGAAATAATGATTACATTTATTTTGAACTCACAGCTATTTAACAAGATAAGCTGAACTTTAAATCATCCTGACAAAGCTCGTATTATTTCACTCAGTTAGGAACACAGCCAAGGTCTTGGTCTGCTGGACTATGAGGTAAAAACATTTCTTCTTTCTAAGTGATGCATGACTTTGGTTATTTTCTTTGTATAGAAAATATATCAGCACAAATCCTCTATTTATTTGTTCTTATTTCAGTACTTTAAACCCCGGATACAGGGCCGTGCAGAGACGTTTAAAGGGGCGGGTGCTCAAAGTTAAAAAGGGGCACATTCAACCAGGCCGAATAACAACAACACACATTCATCAAGAATCTAATATGTGATCGCATCATACTATATCACTGTTGTGAGGTGGCGACAAGGCAAAGCAAACGTAGCCTATGTTTTACCTGATGGGTACAATGTTGCTGTTGAGGGGTTGCTGTGGATAGTGCTGGAGGGCAGGGCTGTGTTGATCTGAGACTGTAGACAGTAAAAAGTCCATAGGAGAGATGGTAGCTGATTAAACAAGTATCATGAGATAATAACAAAATGCAAAGATTGGTGACAGCACTTGGAACCATAAGGCAACAAAAAACTGTGAGAAATAAATTAGGCTCTGCCTGTGAATCACTCTTTGCTTCTCTTCTTCCTTCCATCCCATCATTTCATCTATCACGCTCCACTTGCTGTCTATCTGAGAACAAGGCACAACTTGCTATTGCAATAAACTATAATCTAATTATCCACACCTAACAACTCTTGCACTTAATCTATAATAAAATGATGACAGAAAAATGTTATAGCACTGCCTTTAGTAGCCTCACACAGCTCCTACTGTTTCCTCCTCATGTCCTTACCAGCCATGTCTGGACAATGTTATATCATGAGTAATAATTTTAAAAAATCCATATACATAAAACACACACATGCACGCACACACAGTGACATTTTAGACCTTCTTCAGAATACTGTATATACTATGGGCATCATGGTGCTGATCCAGAATCCTTACATTATTATTTATTACTAGAGCTACAATAATAAAGCAATGAGGAGGGGAAAGTAATAAATATGAAATAATGTATTTATGATGATTCCATTTGTTTCACTATCCACTCTGTGCAGGGGCAAAGCTTATTACATTTTTAAACTGTAGAGATACAATAATTTTACTGCTGTAAAATCAAAATTTTGCCTTATTTAAAATATAAATCTAATATAATCTGCTTCTTAATGTATGTTCTTTAAAATACAGCGTGTGTTTTTTAAAATATTATAATAATGCATAATTATGTGGACATGCATATTAGATCGTTTTTTAGTGAAATATAATCCCTCCAGAAAGGCAGGAAAAGCTCTGTAACTTACTTTAAAACTAAATATGTTCCCTAAAACGGTGACAGAGCTACAGACCCATGGCAGCCTTACCCAGGTAGCCAGCAGCTATGACCAGCACTACTTGTGCAGTTAATAAAAGGACAGGTAATGTTTGTCACGCTGTTGCACACACAGCACGCTCATTTGTTTCAGTTCGTCAGTTGCCACAAGACAACTTACCAACGTGTACGTAATAAGCTAATACTCCTGTGTGCTATACACTACAGTGTACGCTGTGCACCTACTTACTGGTTTTGTCGCATCAGTCTGTATGGAAGAAATATAGTAAGTCTGTGTCTCTGAGTTAATTTTTGTTTCTCCTACAGCTCCAGACTGCAAAAAATGCGCGTGCTCTTTGTGAGCTCGTTCCCGGCTCGTAACCAGCGCGTTCTGCCGTCAAGAGCGATCATTGGTTAAATGAGATCATGTGACTGATGCAAGCCAGATCCTTTTATTTAGCAAAACTGTGGTTAATAGTTAAATATTATTGTTGAGGGGCACTGACAGGACTCTGCACGCTCACACACATAAAAAAATAAAAAAATAAAAATTTAAAAGTTGCCTCAACAAAAGGGCACTTTGGGCACTCATCAGGAAAGGGGCGGGTGCTCAAGCCCCTCTAGCCCCCCCCCCCCTCTGCACGTGCCTGCCCGGATATCTTCCAATACAACCATAGACTCCATTTAAAAGCTATGTACTTATCCACTTGAGCTATAAATTAGAAAAAAATCATCAAAATGTGTGCATCACTCAACCATTTTTAGCCCGTTCGCCATCAGTAAAACAGGTCAGGTGCTAATTGTGCATAAAAAGGAAGATTGTGTCTCTTTGAGGATGTAGTGCTGTGCGCACTAACTGTTTAGACATTAGTGTAAGTTCACTGTGTGGCCAGCATCTCTGCCTCTTTGTTACCACGTTTCCTTATTTTAGGCCTCAGTCACACAGGCCTAGTTACCCCCTGTGCCACCTGCAGCTGGAGGTTATATTCCCTTCCTGGTTTAGCGAGTGGTTATTGGAATATCCTCCCTGTGATTGCGTTGTTCAGTTCCAGTCATCTGTAATTCAGGTGGGAGATGTTGACTTATCTGCAAACATATATATGTCCCCTGCAGGAGGTGTTTACCAGGTGGTCACCGACATATCTCTAGGCTTGGGTGACTGGTGCTTCAACGGTCGATTTCACCACAACCAGGGCATAAACACTGTTACCTAGTGAGCTAATAAAAACAAGTGATATTTGCTCATATCTGCTGCCAGTGCTCAGCACTCCTTTAGCTGTTTATGGTGCTCAAAGCTCACAGCTGACTTCTCTCATGTTATTGGGCCTGAAGCTGAGGTTGTGTTTTTCATGTGTGAAAGCTTAAAGACACAGAGTGAACTTTAGCTTGTTCAGAAAACTGTCAGTAACTGTAGCGGTAATGCTCCAGACTCTCCCGGTTGTAGCCCACATCAGCAGCTGGCAGGAGGGCGATCATTACCTTTGCGTCCTGTGCACGTGTAGGCTTAATGTTCTCAGATCAGCAGTGAGCCTTTACCCACATTAAAACCACGTTAAAACTATAACTGTACAGTTAGAGCCCATGTTAGATTTCATCAGGACCTTGTTTTCTGCACTGGAGATTTACGTTTATGGATGCTAAAATGGAAAACTCGTCTCCAAGCCAGATTCAGCACAACGTTTTCTGTGATCCATCAAACCAAACTACTGCCTACTGTGTGAATGCTGAACAGAGGCTTTGTTTTCATTGTTTCGAACTTGTTCAAACACTCACACAGCAGATCTCGGGATAAAGTCTAAAGACGTTTGCGTAAGTGTGGCCCATCTCGCTCAGCTGTGTGACATAAGCCTGTCCACAGCTGATATTTAAAAGGAGCTGCAGCTGCTTTCTGCTTCACTCCTGCATTTGGAAGAACTCCAGCACGCTGACATTGACCAGGACTTCCTGATTGTGGAACTGGGGGAGCGTGATGCTGCTGTGGGATGGAAAACGTTTTTTAATATGAAGCGAACATGTCGCTTTTTTGTCAGATTGATGACTGTGCATATCCAGAGTTATATAATTCAATTTGAATGGTTTCCACAGAGCACTGAAAAAAAAGCTCCAAACTAGTAAAAACAAATGTCAGTAAAAGCTGCAAGAATGGGGATGATGAGGTGTATTTAAAGAGATTTTCCAGACAGTTTTTGTTTTCTGCTTTTATGTTAATGACTTTTAAGGATGATCTTTTATATTTTCACAACTTGGACTTCCATAAACCTCTAAATTTCAGCCTCATAAGATCTAAAAATACATATATAGAGGTTTAATTCTCGTAATAAGTTCTTTTCTTTGGCAGTTGCATCAGCTTGGGACACTAAATGTGTCGTAACCTGTGAAAATGACCTCAGCTTTCAGCAGGGGACTTGTTTCTTTGCAGCTTTTGCGCCTCAGGTGAGATTAAGTTCTGGTCTAGTCTACCAGCGTGTTCTTTGTTCAGTGAGTTTGGCTGACAATTGCTATAAAAGAGGGAACAAACATCTTTAGCTAAAGAAATTGAGGTGATAAAGTTTAAAAAGGGGGGAAAAAAAACCTGCTGTGGTCACACTGGCTGTGAACAAAGTTTCCAGACGTTAAAATTAATCAGTTGATCAGTTAAACTTTATTTGGATAGCACATTTCATGCAGATTAGTGCAGTTCAAAGTCCTTCATAGATGAATGACCAGCTGATAGTAATTAGAAAAAAATATGCAGCAAGTATCAACTTGATAGAAATCAAAAAGACAAAGGCAAAGAAATAAATACAAAATTTTAAACTGCCTGTAAGTAAAATGAAAGTGTCTGGCAACAGATAGAAAAGAGATCTGGTAATATTAAACTAAAAATATACAAATAAAATAAATATTAAATAAAATAGTGCTAGATAATCTATATTAGAAGAACCTACAAAAACAGATGCATTCATTTTTAAGCATTTAAGTATTTTAACTGTAATTGAATGTTAATGATGATTTGGGTTCTGACTTATTTTCCTGTTTTATCAGATTCTATTAGACTTGTTGTACAGGAGACTGACACAGCCAAAAATAAAGACATAAATGTCACGTGTGACAGTGTGGCAGACAGGATGAAGGAAATGCAGCACTCATGAGAAACTAAGGCGTGAACTCAGGAAGGCAGCTTTAATGCTGTGCCAACAAACCCATATAATACAAACAGGAAAGGAAAAGAAAACCTAAAAACTAGAAGCTAAGAAAAAAACTCAGAAGTAACCTGGGTACCAAGGAGCTCAGCAAAACATGCACAGCACACAGGGTAAACAGCAACAGCCATAGGAAAACACAGGGCTTAAATACACCAGGGGGTAACAAGGGGATGAGAAACAGGAGGGAGCCACAGCTGGGACTAATCTGACATAACAAGACGGGGAGGAAGCAAAACTGAAAACACAGGACACAGGAGACTGTCAAAGTATAACAGGAAATACAAGACAGGCACAGAGACGCAGACTTGACAAGGAGACACGGCTGACAGGGAAGACAGAGCGAACATGGAGCACAGAGACAAAAGTAACTAAACATGAGATGTGGAGCATGGGAAGGCAAGGTAACACAAACCTAAGGACTAGAACTAAGAATATAACATAAGCAGAAAACAATAATGAGAATCAAAACCATAAAAACCAACAAATCCAAATATATAACTAATCAAAAACACACTAGTTCCCAGACAAACTACCGTGACAATAAATAAACATACAGATAAATTAATTTTGAAAAGGGGGAAATCAATAAATAGCAAATTAAATTAGATCCAGGATTTAACAGAGAGCCAATAAAGAAAACTAATATTGGAGAAATATAACCCCCCCTGTCAGTTACTCTCTTTGTGGTGTTTTGAATCAGCTTTATGTATACGCCATGTGACAGCACGGGCCCTTTAATGTGAACCCAGTCACGCGGAGTGGAAACTCAATTTCAGGGCAGTTCCTCTCTTATTCAGTGAGCTAGACAGACTTTTTCTCGTGATATGAAGCAGCACCAGCAACACCACCAGAGTGAAGTTTTTATCTCCACCTAGGCTGCCCTGATGAAACTGCAGTGACTCTGCACACTTTGCAGTGGAACATGTCAAATAGCCAAGTTTATACAAGGCAGCGATCCCAGAGACTTTCCACTGTGACTGCAGGGAGTCCCAGACACAGCACAAAGAGGCCAGACCTGAGAGGACCTCAGACCCGCCTCAGTCACATGGCCTTCAGGTGCTATTTCTGTTCACGCTATGAGTGACGAAGGTGCTAGCCAAACTAGCCCCAAACTCTGAACTTCCCTGGAAAAAGCTGAAAGCAGCTTGACTTTGATTTGTAGATAGTTTATAGATAGACAGTGGTAGAAATCAGCAATACTGTCTTTAATTTCTGTGGTTTTATTCCGATTTACTTTGATGGACTGTGGAAAAAGATGTCTGAGAATGTCCAGATATTCCACACTCCATGTGACGGCTGTTATTTTCCAATTTTTCGAGCCAGAGCTCCTCCGGGAAGATAAAACAAATGGCAGCATTGGTAGCTTCCTGCTGATGGCAGAGGTGCAGTGCAGTGAAAATGGGGTGACTGAAGCTGAGCACCAGTGACAGTTAAAAATAAACTAAGAAGTACACGCTTGACAGTTTTTCCTGAATTCCATCAGCACATTTCACATTCTTGAAGATTCTCCAAAAGTGAACCTTCAAAACACAGAGGATTGAAAATTAAGCTTTGTAGTGACAGAAGAACCTTTTTCTTCTCAGAAATAAAAATTGATTGTAATAAGATGCAGACTGTCAAAATAAAAGCCTTAATTTGGGTAATCTGTACATTGTACATCTTTCCCATGCTGCTGTGAGCACAGAACAATCTGCTGGTTCAATCTTGTTAAATTGTTTGTCCTGACATGCCTGAGAACTTGTTAGCGACTTAATTCACTAATAGAGCTTGTCTTTCTGTTTGGCCACATGTTTTGCACATTTAAAAAGACGATAAAAATTATATTTCCGCCATCATTTTGGCTCTCAATAACATCCAGGCTCCCTTTTAATTTGAGTTATTTCTCATGTTTTCTAATTATTTTGAGTTTGCACATGCACGTTTTGAGCATTAGATTTAAAAATATGTATTCTGAATTGTTTTCTTCTTTTGAATAGAGACCAGAAACAATTTTTCCTACTATAAATATCTGTTGAGCAGGGAGTTTTCCTTTTTTTCCCTCCCTTCTCTCCAAAGATCTGTATCGACTGGCAAAAAAGCTTGAATGTGATTTATTTCACGCTCATTGCGCTGATTATATAGCTGGATTTAATATTTGGTGATAATTATCCTGTTGTGGAAACTTCATCGCCACAGACGAAGAGCTATAATTTAATATCGGCCCTCCCTCTTTCACTTTCCTATCCAGACACAGCAGATTGCTGGAAATATTTGTGAATGATGGAAGAAGAGGAGATTGTATGTCAGCAAGAGGCAACACGAGTCAGGCAACCCAACAGTGAGAGGCAACACAAAGTAGATTTTTGGGGTTTGTGTATATCCGTGTGTATATTGTGTGTGACTGAAGCTGTCAGGAAGTTGAGTTAAGGTCCTAAAACATCTGAAAACTTTAACATGAACCAGCGTAAGTCCATGTCACTTCTACCAGCACTGAGTTTATGCCACAGCATATTTGATCCCCAAAGTTCAGTTTGTTTAACTGGTGGGATCAGTCTATGCCTTGCCCTGGGTTGGTTGAAGAGGTGCTCGTCAGTCAAACTCAGACATGGTACGCAAATATTCTGATCACTGACCTCGCCCACGCATGGAATCCAGTGTTTCTTCAGTGACTGCTGCCTCTTTGGAAATCCTATAAAACAATGAACCTCACTGCACTGTGCAAGAGCGTTTTTAATGAGCAAATTAGTATAAAACAGAGAGGGTGTGAGAGAGTCGAGCTGAGACAAAAGCATGCATGGGCCCAGGTATGCATAGGTCAGCAGGGGGAGTGGGGAAGAAGGACAGTTTTATTTGTATAGTGCAACATCACAGCAAAAGTTGCCTCAAGATCCTTTATAATGTAAAGTAAAGACCCTACAATAACACAGAGATATCCCCAACAATCAGAAGCACATAAGCACTTGGCGTCAGTGGGAAGGAAAAACTCCCCTTTAACAGGAAGAACAAGGCTCAGGGAGGGGAAGCCATCTGCCACGATGTAAGGACAACGATGCTTAGTGTGACGATGCAAACTGAGTTAAAGGTTAACATAACTCTATAAACCTCCATTTATGTTTATTTATCTGCCTTTTTCATAGTTTTAGGACAGAACTGGTGTCTTATAACCTCTTTAAATGATCTCTGTAAAAACTCACTGCAGACATATTCACTCACACGTGTTTTATTTTGGTCATCTCAGTCACAGTCCTCTGGCAATAAGCCACACCCATTTGCTGTTCAAACCTTCTGTTTGTGAGGGGCAGCCAGTAAAGAAAAATGGGGCTTAGTGGGGGAGGGGCTAAAACATTTTGACAGATAATTAAGGTTAACTTTGAAACGTGACTGACGCAAAGCCCCTCCAGGAGAGTCCAAGAACAAAAATCTGGAAAAATCCTGAAACTGTTGTGTTATCTCTGACAAATTTGCACATTCAAGTTAGTCCATTCAGATACAGATGACTATCCACAACAAATCTCCAGGTATCCAGTAATTAAAACTATGCTTGTAATGTTCCACAGTTCCACAATTAGCAAAGCAGAATTTGGACAGCTTTAATTACTGGAAAATTTCCCTTTATTGGTTGATTAATTTTATTGCTAAAAATAATATTGAACTCACCTTCAGGACATAAACAGTGGTCAGTGATCAACAGAGGAAAAGGAACTGTGAATGTGCCAGCGTTAATCAGAAGGGTTGATTTTCATCTGGATCTGATGTTTAAAGGCTTCCAAAAATATAATATAATTGATTTATATCCAATACGTAATAATTAATAGAAATCTAATCCAGTCGGAGAGGGCTAGAAATATTAATAACATATGTTACACATGGGAACAAGGCAAAATATGGAGTGAAAAAGGACTTTTCTGTTTGATAAATTGTTCTCAAGGTTCATAAAACCCACAAGAGAGACATTCACGAACCATTAACTCTAGAGTAGCCAGCAAAAAGCTGAAAAAAGTGAGATATCAAAGCGTCCAGCAGAAGATCTTCCAATAAAAGGAGGACTATAGTGATGATTTGATGAAGCAAAGACATCCAGTGAACTACATTAAAGAGATTTCCTGTTGGTGCTTGGACACTTTGAGTTCATGCGGTTCCCGACATGTTTTATGTCTTTCTTCTTTCCCCTATCCAATGCTCTGCACTCACTAATGATGCCGAAAAATCTCAAAATATCCCCAAAATATGAACTAAAAGCACCGGACAGCTCTTCACATATGTTTATGCCGTCCTCTCAGGCCTTTATGGCTGTGGTGATCGGTCCACTCGATTGCCTTTTAATAGTTTCCATTTTGAAAAATAATTAGATCTGGCAGCACGTCCAGTATGGTCCCTTTGTTTAAAAGGGAGGATGGTTTTAAATAAAAGAAGTCACAAATACTGGAAAGAACATTAAAACATGTCTGCCAATGTGACTGTACAGTATAAAAAATGCTCACAGTCAAGTCTGAAAACATCTGCTGTGATTTGAGAGGAAATTTAACAGCTATGGTGTCAAAAACTAAAACTGTGGAATCAACATTACATCGCCATTTATATTTTATACACAGTATAAGTTATTGTGTCATGTTCCTTTGATTAATTCTCTGCTTAACTGTTATTTCCAGAGGGGGGTCTTCCTAAAAACCTGGTCACCAGCGATGTAACTGACACCAGCTTCGTGGCGTCTTGGACAGCGGCGCCTGGGAATGTGAATACGTATCGTGTTCAGTGGAAGTCAATGTTTTCCCAGGAGATCCAAGAAAAAACGGTGCCAGGAGATGAAACCAGCACCGTGCTGGAAGGTCTGACTCCAGAGACACTTTACCAAGTCTCTGTGGTCGCTGCCTACCGCCACAAAGAGAGCGAGCCACTCACGGGATCAGAAATCACAGATGGTAAGACTTAATAAACTCTTCAGTCTTTCATCTTTAGCAGTAAGAGAAAATGCATGCATGCACCAAAGGATGAAAGCTGAAAAAATAAAGAAATTCATATATAATCAATGACAGTTACAGGAAGTATTTATGAAAGAACAGACAAAATAAATGTTAACCATGAGCAAACATATGTTTCTATTTGATCTGACTCTCAAAACAAAAACCAGATCACAAATTGGACCAACCGTTAGCAAAGAGAAAGCAAACCTTCCCGTGTGGTCTCACTTGTCATGGTGGAATAAGTCTTGATAGCGTTCTGGACGTAAGTGATGTGGCCTTGCCTGAACATCATGGTGTTACCCAACTTTTAATAGGAAGGTGGGACCTACAGTCAGCAGTGCCCATTCTACTGACGCCAAGATGGTCTGACATCCTGACATTAGGTAGCGACCAGAGTGTGATTTGAAAGGGTCCCACTCAGAGAAGACCAGGAAAAGCTTTAGGAGAGCGCATATCATACCGTCCCAACCATCTCTGTGAAACAGCACTTTATATAAGAGTCAATATATTCTCTTATTTCCATTTGACACTGGTGTATGTGATTCTGGAAGGAAAACAGCCGGATGATTAGCTTAACTCCACTGACACCTCCGGTGCCGATGAACATGTCGTTAGTTACAGCTTCTCAGAAAAACTAACAAAAGCAAATCTTGGTGATAATTAAACCTTTAATTTTAGTTGCGAGGGGGGCGTCGGCCCACTTGGGGCTAGAGGTGGGACTTGAGCATATTATGTACATAAAAGGTGGATGCAGCAAAGTGAGACCACCTGTTGGATTCTAGTTTCTTTGAATTTTGACTCCTGAACTTATAACTATACTATAAAAGCCTTGACAGTTTCCAAATTCACAGCTTACACATCTGCTCTAAAGAAGGAAATAACTCATACAGAACAAAGGTAACTTTGCGGTAGCCTCAAGTGGACATTAGAGGAACTGCAGTTATTGGCACATGAGCTTTATGTCTTGATGATTGCAGCTTCACTTCCCGCAGTCACACAAGTAAATATTTGGCCCTTCTGTTACAAGCCACAAACATACAAAAGGCATTTTTTGGGGGTCAGCTTTTTTCCCTGGAGCTGTCTGATTGTCAGCGGCACATACTCACAAAATCTGGCAGCAGAGTGATGAAAAGAAAAGATCATTAGTGCAGCTTGTAATGTGTCTTCTTTCTGGGTTAGAGCATCTTTGGGCCCAAGTTCCCCAGTCCAATATTCTGTTAACACACATTAACCCTCCAAGTGTTTTCATGTTGAGTCCACCCTAACACCTCACCCTAACCCATGTCACACTAAACAAATACGGATCTGGGAAACACTGGGAAAACGCTTCAGACCATTGTTTTCCCTGTAAAACTCATTTTGTGCAACAAAAGCAGCCAGACTTGTCAAATGTTTGAATAGACTTCAAGATTAAATGACTTGATTTAATAAGTTATGAAATTACCATAAAGGTCATGGTAAACAAGATCAGCAGCTTTTGGCACATCACAGTGTGTCTGCCTCTTGGGCAGTGACCATCAGCTGGACTTCATTACTTTTCCTAGTACATTGTGGGATACTTTAAGTGAACTGTTTAGAGTAAAGCTAAACTCTAAACATATATAGGGTGAAGACTACAATGGCACACTCACTATTTAGGGTAGTCTGTATAATAAGGTGAGTAATGAGTTACTTCAGATGTAGTTCATGTTTTATTTGGTGCCAAAAAAGTCATCTTTGCGCAACATGAGGGCTGCTTGGGGATATCAGTCGTGTTTAACAATTTATACATTTTTAAAAAGGACTCCAGAAACTTTTCTTCTCTCTGGCAGAAGCAGATCTGATTTTGAGATCAGTTCTTATCACCTGAAATTTACCCTTACCTGTGTATTCTCCTGTCTTTGAATGAATAAATAATCTTTATTTGGGGGTTAAAGTGCCTTGCTTGAGATCACAGTGATTAGTTACTCTGAGATCATCTGGTTAGCATCAGTCCAGATGTTTAAAAGGCAGCGTTCAGGCCACGAACCCGTGTTTTTAACCGTCAGAGGGGAAGTCAAGGACGTCCTCACTATTCTCAGACATTTGGCTGAAACTCGCTGTTCTGATTGCAAGTGAATGTGAGCCAAAACAGATTCAATGCTTCCTTTTGTCAGGAAAAAAAATCTATTTCTTATATAATCATACAGTTGGCACTCTCCAACGGGTTTCTGGTTCCTGGTTGGTGAAAGCCGTCCAAATTGAAATTAAAATTTTCAGTGTAGATTATTTTTAGGCCGAGATTTAAAGCGAAGCTGCAGCGCGGTGACAGCTTTGCTTGTGCTGCGTTCCCAGCAATAACACGACTACAGCGTGGGTGTCCTGTGAACTGCACACTCACTTATTGTGTCCGAGTTGAGGCACTCTCTAAAAATGTCAACGCGTCCCTCATTTCATTTGCACACATGGGAAATTAAACACACACACACACGGGCCACCTGAAACAAAGAAGGCACAGATAAACTATCGCATCTTACTTCATGCTCTCCCTCTGCATCTTTCCAGCAGAAAATTTGAATCTCCTGCTTTAGATTTGTTTAAATCCATCAACACACGGAGAAGTTGGATTCAGTATTTTTTTCCACCTATAAAAATCCTCCAGAGTGAAATCAAGTAGTTTGAAAAACTTTCCCCGGGATCATTAAATATACATATTATTTCCTCACAGAGTTTTTGTAATCACTCACAGTATTGTCAGAATGATTTAATTTTAATTCACAGGGCTTCTCTGTTGTTTCGGAGCAAAAAGGAAAATGTGGTTACCATTTCCTCCCAACCGATCACTTCTGGGTGAAAGCCTAATTTACAGCCAATTACATCTGGCAGGTAGCTGATGGTATTACTCAACATTTAGGCCCGCAGTTATGAATGCTAACGACGACTGAGGGAATACAGAGGGATACCTCATGTGGCCGAAAGAAGAGATGATTGCTGGAATGGTTCAGATAAAGAAATATTGAGTGAGCTTTATGGCAGCAATGCTGAGTGTTTTTGAAGGACATGAAATGTGGCAAAAAGTACATTACATGAAAAGAGCTTTAGGCTGAAAGTGAACCTATGCTTCTCACGTCCGGTTTTTGCACTCCGCTGGAGTGGCTGTGCATTATTATCTATATAAAGCTGGGTCTGGGTTCTGAAACAAGCCTGGTGGGAAGTCCAGCTGAGATCACAATTTTAGCTATACAGACTCAAACAATGATCCTTCACCCAATAATTGTGAGTAAAATGAAGCTAAAATGTATAAAATCATAGGTTAATTTAATAATTAATCATTATGGAAAATATGCTTGTTATAAAGTGAATGTACACCAATCAAGTAAATTTCATTTTATCAGATTCTATTAAATTCAATTTTAACAGGACAAAATCTCTAGCAGGTAAAAATCCTGAATCCAGGTTTTAGTAAATAGAACAGAGGTCGGACTCCGAAGAGCAGCTGGTGCAGACTGAGGACAGGCAGTAAGACAAAGAGCAGAAACTATCCAGCGTTCTAAAAATAAAGAAAGCACACAGACTTACAAGCAGTTTGGCAACAGCAGAGGTCAAAGATCACACACAAGAGGCGAGGAATGAACACTGGGAAAGATAATAGTAGGAACATAAAGTAAGGAGAAAGCAGAAATAACTAAGGTGCATGACAAATCAAATGAAATAATTAATTAAAAACATCATATGGGATTGCCTTTTCAGTGTGTGTGCTGTGATTGGCAGCCTTTAAAACAGAGCCTGGCTCCGTGCAGAGACTTCCTGGATAAAAAGGCCTGAGTATAAAATTTGGAGATTGAGGTGGACAAACTCACATTGATGTCACCCACTAATTTGTAGGATCTATTTTGAACCCTTGATTTTAACATAATGGCATTACCAGCTGAGTTTTTATGAAGCCAGAAGGGACCATGTTTAGAGGAGATGGTGGAGTGAAGCTGTGTCCATAGACTTAAACTAATTATTGCTAAGTAGCATGAATAAAACACTAGAAACACAAGAATTTCACTTAAACAAAACTAAAACATAGACTTAGTAGAAGGGCTGTTAGTTCAGTTAATGCCACAATAAGCCACATTATTTGTGATTATGCATTAAATTTGTTCCAAAAGGCAGTGATACCATAACCATGAGCCATTTACCATTTTGCTCAACTTTAAACGTCAATAAAATATAAACGGGGCAAGTAAAGAAAAAATAATCTTCTTCCATACGTGTGTCATAAAGAGAGAAATGAGCTCCAAGTGCCCCAAGTGGGCATCGGGGGAACTGCAGATTTGAGCATTTTTCAGCCCTGCAGGTTTCTACTTTAAAGCAAACCCTGGATAAGTCAAATATACTTTGTTTAGGTTTCCCCAGGACACATTTAAAGGGGAACTGGTACAACTAGTTTCTCTTTAACGATACTAAATTATGTTGTTGCAGTATTAAAAGTGCATTCTATGTTTTCAGCCTCTGCAGATGGGAAAAGACTGAGAGTGTCAGACGAGACAGAGAAAACCATGAGAGTCACGTGGACGCCGGCGCCGGGCAAGTTGCTCAACTACCGGCTGAAGTATGTTCCCCACAATGGAGGCAAAGAAGTGGTCCAGAAAATCCCTGCGAAGGCCACTTCTACCATCATGAAGAATCTGAAGCCTGCGACCACATACAATATCACCGTTCTGCCCATCTACAAGCGCAGGGAAGGAAAAGCAAGGCAAGGAGTAGGAACGACACGTACGTTGGTCCATAATTCAACCCTCTGAGAGACAGCACACTGCAGAAACATGTCCATCTTAGCCAAGACGTTTATACCTGTGCTCAGTCTAAAAATATGATCGCTGCTGGAACTGAATGATTAAAAAATCTGCTGCTGAGTGGCCTCTTATATTACACTTAAAAATGTAGTAGCCCTGCTTATCCATAGTTAGTAAAGTTGAAGTCTACTGAGATCAGATGAGCTTAGCTTAGGTGCTGGATGCAATGGGCACATAGTCACTCATTTAAAGTCCTTTTTTATAAGAAAAAATACTCATGTAAGAAAGTTTTCATGTTATATTGCTCTAATTTTAAAGGAGCTTTTACATAATGAGAAAAAGTAAATCTGAGGCCCACTCTAAGGATGTGTGAGGATGTGTAGCCTCCAGGGTTTAATCCTCAGTGCTGAAGTTAACTAGAGAATTGTCTGTATTTTCCAGGCAGCAGATAAACCTGGTATATTTAAAGATTTATTCACATTTTTTCAGAGAAACCTCACACCAAGTCACGGTGCCTTGGAAAAAAATATGTTTCTTTGGTCCAAGTTGCAGATTTTTTTCCCGTTTTCCCACCAAATATTTCATGGACTGACTTGTTAAGAGGAGTATTTTTCACACCATAGGTGCTGCAGCGCCTCCTCACAAGAACACTAAAATCACAGATAAACACGTGCTCAATCACACGCTAGCATTACTAACACACAGCATGACACTGGGCTTCCTAACGGTCGACACTGGGTTCAAGGAATTGTATTATGGACTAATGAGAAACTGGCTTGAATGTGGCGTGGCTGATCCTTAAAAACCTTCACCAAGAGTTGGAGTTGTGTCGAGTTTAGTTCTAAGTGAGTTTGTCCTGAATTTCCTGCTGATTTCTTCTATTTCAGTGTCACCATACAAGAGTCCCAGGAACCTTCTGACCTCAGAGCCCACCAGGACCAGTTTCAGAGTGTCCTGGGATCCAGCACCTGGGGAAGTCAGGGGCTACAAAGTCACCTTTCACCCCACAGGGAATGATATTGACCTTGAGGAGCTCCTTGTTGGCCCCTACGATAACACAGTTGTTCTAGAGGAGCTCAGGTAAGCTTTCAGAGTTATTTTATGGCATACGCAGAGGATTTCATTTAAAAGGAAACAACAAATATAGAAGACAGTCAACAGGAAAAGGCTTAAATGGACACTATGATAACAGAACTCATAAATTCTATAACTTGTCAACAATAGGATTTGGTCCAGAAAAGTAGTTTGACCCAGCAGTATCAGGGAAAGTTGCAGTTAAATATCTGCGAACTGAGGAAAGCCGTTACTGAATGTCTGGGAGAGGATTGTTGTCCCATTGTTGTCTGATAGAGGATTCTAGCTGCTCAAATGCAGGTTTTTGGACTGAATGCCAATAACATGCCAGATGCTCTCTTTCCTCTTAAGTCTGGAGAATACAGTGTCCATGTTTTCCAAAAGATTTCCAATTCTGATTCGTCTGACCACAGAAAAGTTTTCCTCTTTGTTTCTTTCTATTTTAAATGAGCTTCGGCCCAGAGAAGACAGCAGCATTTCTGTTAACTTATGAATATTTCTTTGTATGGTAGAGATGAAAGGATGAAAAGAGGAAGACAAGTTTTATGGAGAACATGCAGAGGGTTGGAGATGGAGGCAGATCATCTGCTGTGGTGAAAAAAATATTTAATGTGGATAAGAGATACATGTTAGATATTGATTCTAACAACTTGCTATGAAAATACAGATTGGGGTTATGGGTTCCTATTGGAAGGCTGTAGGGACCTGGATACAGTACAGGACCTTTTTTTTTACAGTATTCTTCTATATTACTACCTTACAATATAAAGCGCCTTGAGGCGACTGTTGTTGTGATTTGGCGCTATATGAATAAAATGGTAAAATGGTAAATGGCCTGTATTTGTATAGCGCTTTACTAGTCCCTAAGGACCCCAAAGCGCTTTACATATCCAGTCATCCACCCATTCACACACACATTCACACACTGGTGATGGCAAGCTACATTGTAGCCACAGCCACCCTGGGGCGCGCTGACAGAGGTGAGGCTGCCGGACACTGGCGCCACCGGGCCCTCTGAATAAAATTAAATGGAATTGAATTATTACAGCATGATTGCACAAAGACTAATAGAAATGTAAACGTTTACACAAAAATCATTAATTTTGATGTGGGGAAGTTGTTTTTCTGTGCTTAGACTTTATGTATATGTGTTAAACACATAAACAGTGCTAATGTTTAGGTAGCAGCTTAGCTAGCTGAATACATGGTACAAGGTTGATGCATAGTAGCAAAAGCTGTAAAGCTTTTTCAAAAATAACTTTTGTAGACTACGTTGTGTGCAGTGATTTCAGATTATATTCTGATCACAGCAGGCAGGTAAAACCTCCCAAATCTGGCTATTAGCATTGTCTGAGTAACACTGAACACAAACACATTGTTTTTAGAGAAAACTCCTTCAAAGGGAATCTCTTAATTTGAAATTCGAGGGGTAAAGTTACATCTTAGTTTGGAATTCAACCCTTAATAAATCAAATAAAGCTTTGTTATGCTTTCAAACTAACATTTATTCTTGAATCAGTGCTGCGAATCTGACTGCAGTCAAACATTTAGGTTTCAGCACACCCTCCACCAGCTATGATGTCATCTGATTGTTTATGCTGTACAAAATTGCTTAGAACTGAGGGAAGCAGGAAAGCTTCACCACTGAGATGAAACAACTTGGTAAAGTTCCACGTCTTTGGTTAAAAAAAAGTTAATATTAGTAAATGGTTCACTACTTATAGGCTTATAAGCTGATGATTTATTTTTTTTTTTTTTTGCTGATGATTTTACTGGTTTGTCTCTTTTCCCCTTTATCCTCAGATCAGGAACAAAGTACTCTGTCGCTGTGTTTGGGATGTTTGATGGAGGAGAGAGTTTGCCTCTTGCAGGAGAGGAAAAGACGACTCTCAAGGATGAACCCGAATCTCCTCATCTCACTTTTTCTGGTAAAAGCCGACAACAAACTCTCTGCGCTCGTTAGCAGGCCTGCAGAGCAGACGTTCTCCGATCTCTGACGTTGAAGTGTCGCTCAGATTAGTGCCAAAACTTTGATTTATATGTTATCACAGGGAATTGAAATCGCCGTTGCTGTGGGACTGAAACTCGGCACAGATGATTACGATTCGTTGAAATTATTTAGAGATGCTTGGCTTACATTTTCTCACCTCCCTACTGTTAGTGGGAGTGTAATGTAGTGCAGAGTTACATGCGATCAGGTGTTGACATGAATATATATATGAACTGCACAAATGACCCCCTCACATGCTGCAAGCACTGAGCTTTAATGGCATTGCCATAAGCATAAATCTTCATTAGCTCCCACAGATAACTACTGAGCTCAGGACCTGCTGACCAAATGTGTCTTTAGTCATGCAAATGTAGATATTTCCCATTTATAAGGTGTCTCAAAGATCTCTGTTTGCAGTTAGACTTTTTTATGATCCAGAGGGTTCGATGCTGGAGGGATGTATGCAGCTAGGAAAATGTTATGCTTCCCATCAGACCCCGAGGAGGTGCTGATCCGCAACAGAAATTCCTGCTGTAATGCGGAGCAGACACAGTGACCGACTGCCCACCGAGCAGGGAACGCGCCAGGCCACTCCGAGATCCTTGCTTACTGAACTGCAGCTCTAACACAGCAGGCTTTAATTCTGTGTTTTTGACAGGTCCATATGGTCTGGCAGAGCTTCTTTAATGTGTCCTTAATATGCTGCAGAAACATTATTTTTTACTGTCCATTAAATTTAATCCTTTTTAAATTTTTCTCTTTACACAAAACTGGAAAAATCTGACATTGAAGCGAGAAAACGTGATTCCAAGCATCTTTTCAGGATTTGGCTAATGGAAACGTTAACCTTCAATGCTAATTGCATCCACAAAGGAGAGTGGGAGAAAAAGTGAGGGTGAAGTGTGTGTCATCGCAAACATAAAAGGGCAGGTTTTCTGTCAATTCTGGACGAGTTGCCTGTTTAATAGCAGGATTACAGTCGAAATTACAACTTGGAGCAACAACTGGAAATTTTGTCATCACAAAAATGTATCAGATTGAACCAAGAACAATTTCGAGTCATCATGTAAATCTGAAGAAAACATTTCAAAGTAATTTGGAAGGATCTCATCTCATGCATGCTGCGCAGCCTTAGTGGAGATATACAGGTTCAGACTCATGTTACTGTTGCTTACTTGTAAACAAATAGCATCTTTTATGCAAATAATCTCAACTCCAGAAATAGTTATTTGTATTTTCTGAAACTTTCAAGCATCTTGTTTATAGTGACACCACACAGTTCCTTCAACTGAAGCTTAGACACAAAAGCAACAACAATTTGGAGCTGCTACAGGTTTCGGCAGGACACAGCCACACTGGGCTGAATTTTCATTTGCTCCTCCTCAGAGACACTGATTCCAACAGTCGTCTGCAGCTTATTAGAAACCTATGAAAGCTGCCTCTGTTTATGACATCTGTTTTTATTAATAAACGGCACCGGGACATGAGCACGTTGTTTACTGGCGGTGGTATAACTCAGACAGACCGCGGCCAAGCATCCAACTCGAGCGTCAAGCATCTGTTTCTGCTGCCTGCTAAAAGAGCTAAAAAATGAAGTTGCTCGTCTCCTCTCATCTTTTTAATCACACACACAGGCACCCTGTTTTTAACTGCTGGGCGTGTCGTCCTAAAAACATGGACGAGCGGCCATTTTTCACCCCCTACAGGTGCCTGGAGCAGGAATGCGCAGTAACTTCAGGGAGCAGGAGGCCTCGTAGATCACAGTATGGGAGAGGCTAATCGCTGCTGAGACTACAGCAGCACAAAACACCCCGAGTGTCTTGCTGTGCTGGAAGAAAGACACAGAGAGAAAAAAAGACCATGAAGAGAGCTCTTAATTCTGCACTGACAGCTGTTACACAACGTGTGAATTATTTGTGTTACATAATGTAAATCTGTTGTCTAAGCATCTTGTGATTGTGAGAGTTTTCGTGATGTACTGCTTACTCCTCTCTCCTCCTGATGTATTTCCTCTCACTCTTTCACACTTTTCCCTCGCACAGTAAGACTAAACAGACACTTGTGGTGGGTATCTGTTGTGTACCAGGTGTCTGACTAACCTCCTCTCCTCCCAACACCACCGTCTCTACAGACGCTCAGTGTAAGACCACAGCGAAGGCGGACATCGTGCTGCTGGTCGACGGCTCCTGGAGCATTGGACGCATTAACTTCAAAACCATCCGCAGCTTCATTGGTCGCATGGTCAGCGTGTTTGACATCGGCCCAGAAAGAGTCCAGATTGGTAAAGCTTTCACTATTGTTACTATAACGACATGAGTCACATGGAGGGATGTTTTCCTTCAGACAGCTGTCTCTTGGTATTCGCTTAACCTTAACCTCCCTTAATGGTATCTTTAAGCCTCAATGGAAGATATTGTGCTCATTTCTAGATCCATATTTTAATTTTGGGAATTTACAAGAGTAGCTTTGTGTGAGTAACAGTTCAATCTAACCCCATCCTATATCTGAAATAAGCTGTTTTACACCAAATCAGAGTTGCTGTATCCTTAGTGTTGTATTTTCTGCAGGTCTGGCTCAGTACAGCGGTGACCCAAAGACTGAATGGCACCTGAACGCCCACCCCACCAAAGAATCCCTGATGAATGCTGTTGCCAACCTGCCATATAAAGGAGGAAACACCATGACAGGTGATTTTTTTTTAGTACTTTGGCCCAGCTCTCACTGACCTGGGTGCCAGTGTGGGAGACAAATTTGATTCATTTTTATATACTGTGGCAAATCACAACGTATACAAAGTATAAAGTATAATTTCAAAGCACTTTACATACTGGGGCCAAAGCCTTGGCAGGTGTGAGGAAGACGATGGACAAACTACCGGAGAGAGTAGACACAAAGTTAATGAGATGCAGCATGGAGCGTGAGAGCGAGGCGAGACACACTAAGCATAGACGGTAATAATTCAACAAGACTTTTATTTTATTACTCAGTTGTATCAGTTGAAGGAGAAGGTGCTCCGAGAAGATATAAGCAGAAGTAGTACAAGTTAATAGTGACAAAACACTGGGAGCAGAAGCTGAGCTTAGCATTGAACAGCTGGAAGGAAAAGCTGATCTACTATAAGATGATGGTCTTCCATGGGAATCCAAACCTACCACTCATCGACAGACACATAGATTAATAAGGGGTTTAACTTTAAAGCAATCACAGTGAATAGGTAGAAAGCCTGCTCATCAGTTTGTTACCTGTTGAAGTTCAGCATCTGCCTGCTGAGTTGGGGTCAGAATTCACTCATCTTCCACTCTGAGTTCTTGGCTAGCTTAGTGTTAGCATGCTGTCTGTGCAGATGCTTGCAAAGAGTCGAAGTTGTGTTAGCAGCATAATTTAGTAGCTGTTTGTCCTAGATGCAGTCTCCATTTTACCATCACACTCTTGTCCTTTTGTCCAATGAAAATAAAAGTAATGTCCATATCAACACTCTTAGACTGTGGCACTGTTTTCCACCTTTGGCACGTGAACTGAAATCAGCTAACTGTGGCGTGTGTGCAAGAGGAACGGATAAGTGGGTCGATAGATAGAACCAGTTCTCGATTCCTGTCCCTGATAATGGACATATTCAGTATCACATGATCCAGCTGTAAGCTTTCTGATGGGTCAGGTTAGTTTCACAGGGGTTAAACAACAGAGAAGCAGCATGCAGTGCTTTGTGATCTGCACACATAACTGAAACTTCTTCCTCACTGTCGTGCAGGAATGGCTCTGAACTTCATCCTTCAGAACAACTTCAAACCCAACATGGGGTTGCGTCCAGACTCCCGCAAAATAGGCGTCCTGATCACTGACGGAAAATCCCAGGATGAAGTCATCTTAACTTCACAGAACCTGAGAGACAGTGGCATCGAGCTCTATGCTATTGGTGAGTGAGCTTCACTGGTTTAAAGAAAAGGAAATTAAAACACGTTTGAACTTTTAGATGATTGCTACCTGCATGCAGCGAAGCAAAAAAAAGTACCTGACTTTACTAGAATGGGCTGAAAATGATCAACCAGCAGCCTTCATCAAACTCATGGTTTATTTTTCTCACAGGTGTAAAAAACGCTGATGAGAATGAGCTGAGGTCCATCGCCTCTGACCCAGATGACATTCACATGTACAACGTCAACGACTTCAAGTTCCTGCTGGACATTGTTGACGAACTCTCTGAAAACCTGTGCAACAGCGTTAAGGGCCCAGGTAAGGAAGATGCCACATGCTCAGAACACTGGCACAGATACCTGCTAATGAGCGCTAACTAAAAGATAAAATATGTGAGTAATCAGGTCATCTTAATTATTTAATGTTATTGAGGTGCATCCATGGACCTAAACATAAACTAAGTATTGCTATGAGCAACAAACTCACCAAAACTGAAGTACAGACTTCTGGGATAGTCTGTTAGTGTACTTAACCACACAGCAGATAATTCCATTAAAATGCTCCAAGAAGTGCCAACAGCACAAAGCTGTTCTAGAGGTCCACTTCAGTGATTTGAATTAGCGTAGGTGAAGCCGAGCAGGGCTAGCAGCTACGACTGCTTATGTCTGCACCATCCTGTTAGCCATAATGGCCACATCCTTAACTTTAAGCCTTAACAAAATCCAAAGGGGTGACTTATCCAAACATTTGTTATCGACTTATCCCGAAGTTTCGTTGTACACGTACAATGACAATATAAGGCTTTTCTATTCTGTTCACCACCTGTAAGTTGGACATTTTATCATGGCAGTCTATAGGGACTGACTCTCAGTCTGAGTCTGCCTCAAGTGGACACTAGTGGAAATGCGGCTTGGTATGACAAGGCAAACACATACAGTATGCATTGGCAGAATTTAAAACAAATGAAGCAGAAAGTCCAAAGCAGTGTGATTTAAATTTATTTAATATCACAATTTCATCATAAACTTCTTATTCCTGCTCATGAAAATGCCGCAGAACATGGCAATATGGTACGCTTTAGCTAAAGATTTAAAGCTCTGTACATTTTCACAAGTAAATAGCAGTTCACAGGTCTTTGTACAAACTATTCTTTAAAATTACTGTGGTGGTGGAAACATCACAGTTTAAAAAAACAAACAGTTTTTAACATGGACAATCAGACATTGTTTTTTATTTTCCCGCAGGCTTTCAGCAGGTTTTACAGGAACCTGAGCCTATGAAATCTGCTGACAAAAACTTTTAGTCTAAATCAAAGACATTCTCTTCATTGGTACAGCTTGAGAGATGAAACTAATGGCTGCTGACAAGTAGAGAGTAGAGATTACTTTGAGTGTTTTATTATCCACAGATCAACATTATCCAGACTTGGCTGAAAGATAAAAGAAAAAATGATAAATTTGTAGATATATTTGACTCAGCTCTGCCTGACAGTCTCAATTATTTCAGACCTTCAAAGGACGTTGCGACACATCCAAGCATCTGATGGAAACTTTCGTAGTGGACGTACTTTATCTGTGTAAATCAATTTTAAGAGGAAACAATTTACAGCTGAGCCGGAGAAAACCAGTTTTTAAACGAAGCAGCCGGCCAGGAGCTTTACTGTCAGAGGAGCGAGGGCAGATTTGTGGATCCCAATATCTTTGCCGTTTGTTTCTTTTCAGATGATGAGTCAGTGGCGGCGCCCACCAACCTGGTGACCTCGGAGGTGACGCAGAGCTCTTTCCGCGCTACCTGGACTCCACCCGACGGTCCCGTGGACCAATTCCGCGTCACTTACGTGATGGCGGCCGGGGGACCCACCGAGGAGGTGAGATGAAGCTCGCCCTCCCTAAAACCAGGCAACAAGGTTTAACTCGTCAGATACCAGTCACAATAAAATTTAATTGACATAAAAAAAAAACTAAAGTAAGGAGATAGAGATGAGGAAACAGGAAATTAAAGTCAAAAGATACGCTCCAAGAAAATGATCTAAAGCAATCTCTAACATAACACACTGTTTAAAGGTATGATGAGGATAAATGAGGAGAGAGGCAGTACCCTATTTTTTCCTCTTCGCATCCTCCACCTGGTTTCGGTATAAAGTCGGGTATGTCATTGTTGTCTGGTATCCATTCTATTGTTCCATCTCTAAATGGTCAAAAGACCTTCAGATAATTGGAGTATTTTACAGGATTTCATTAGAAGAATCCGCTCAGTCTGCTTCCTGTGATGGTAAACTTTATGTTTGCCAGCTGTTGGATCATTCTCTGAATATCAAACAGCAACTTGTTTTCTTATTAATTCCCTTTGGCTCCTATTAGCTAATTAGATAATTCTTTTGTTTGTTTATAGGAAACCAAAACCACAGCTTCCTGTAAATTTCAGATAATGACAGTTGCACAAAAACAGACTAATTAACGCTAAATTCCCTCCCGCCCTCTCTCACACAAAAACAGACTCTCGGGTGAGTTTCCAAACACCCAGGTCTGGCTTTTATTCAAAACTGCACTTTAGGTGGCCCCAGGATCTGAAATGTGGATCCTGGCTGGTTTACTGAACCTACGCTGAGTTTAGACGTGATCTGTTGTCAGTTGTGTCTTTAAAAACACATTACTGGACCCTTTACTGGCTCTGGTCAGGCAGAGCCTGCGATGATTTCACTCCATCTATTTGGTTTAATGTTATAGATTCACACTGAGCCAGGATGCCTCCCCTGCAGCCACTCTTCATTAACATGTTTACATTGGACTGCTTGAACAGTGTTGGGTATTAGTGCAGACCTTATCTGCTGGGATTTACACCCACTTCAGCCTGTTACAAGGAGGGTCAGCACAGAGGCCATAGCGTGCTGCCAAGAGGTGGAACTCGTATATCACTGTGTATATTCAAAAGGAAAATTAGAAATGTGTTAAATTAATAGACAAAGAAGGGGCTGTGCGGTGAGTGAAGTGTGTTCTTGGCTTAATTTTAAGTCTTAAAAATGTACGATCAACCCGTGCAGCTGCTGTTTTAGGCAAAGACACTAAAAATCGATGCAGCTCAGTGGGATTTGTCTCTGAAAACCTGATGCTAGGATTGATATCATTATAACAAAACTATGTAATTGTTATTTTTTTAAAGGTTTGGTTGCAGAGTCTCAAATTTAGAGTGTCATCATTTGCCAGAAAGAAGAAAAAAAGTACACAATAAACAATATTGTGAACATAAAGTCCTTGGATTATGATAAGCGAATGACTGATACTGTGACAGCTCAGAAGGACGCAGGACACAAGAAAAACAAACACGTACATTCATGAAAACCCAGCACAAATATTAAATGTCTAAACTTTTACTCTTGGGTCCTGTTCAATCTGATCTCTGTGTCAGGAAAAATAATACACGATTAAGAAGATTACCCCTGTGTTTGGAGTTGCTCGTATGGTTCCTGATGCTGTACGGTTAAAGCTATAAAGCTACAGATGTTTTAAAAACTCAAAGGAAAGACTCCTATAAACAGCTGGAAGCAAGAAAAAGGTTTTCAGCTGCTGACCAGGCTGGATTGATCTGATGATCTCATTTGAGACTGAAACCATAATTAAATGTTTTATTTAAAATGATTACATATATATATATATATATATATATATATATATATATATATATATATATATATATATATATATATATATTAGTCATTATCAGCTAGTTTTAACCCACAATAGCATGGTATGTGACGTGAGTGTTCATATCAGCTGAAACTCCCTTTATTTAATGTGCTACATGTATCCCAATGTGAACTCAGGTGGGCTGGACCAGAAAAACTATTGCAAAATAAACCTTTTTTTATTTTAATGTATTGAAGTATGTTCATCAGTTACAAAGCAGATGAACATACTGAGAGATCTTATAGGTATTATAGGCACATTACAGATCACAGTGGCTTTACCAGAGCAAGGGTTCACTGCTCTGCAAGCAAGTATAATCCTGGCTCCATATTGCAAACAAATATATCTTTATGGTCGCTTCCAGTAAATTAAATCTAAAGTTTGTGCTAAAAAATAAATAAATAAAGACAATATATCAGCTTGTTTCCCATCCTATTTTGATAATCTTGAGTGTCTGATTCAATAAAGATTAAGGTAAGGTCACACCAGTGGAGTCAAATAAAACTGTGGTCGAGATCCATTGGAAACAGATTGAGCTTAATCAATCACAGACACAAATAACTTGATAAGAGGGAGATATTTTCCAGATTACCAAACTGAAGAGTCCACCAGCCTGAGAAGCTGCAGACTCTTTGTGTTTGTTTGTTATTTCTCGGCTGGGTTTGATTTTCCAGCAGAATAGTGCAGGAATGTGAAGCTATTTCAAAGCCAAGTTGAACATCCCGCACGAGGACTTTCCCACCGGCACAATAGATTCAGGCTCAACAGACTACAATTATCCAACAGTGAAAAGACAGATAAAAGTTTTAATGACATCACGAAGAGAGGCTTCTTTGGTTTGTGATCCCAGGCACTCTTTTTTGACTTTCTGAGGTGAAATTTACCAGCTACGGAATGATAACCAGTCCTTTATCATTTCAGGTGCTGGTCGACGGATCCGTGAACACCTTAGTGCTGCAGAAACTGTCGCATCTGACCGAGTACATTGTCAATGTTTACTCTGTGGTTGGCGAGGTGAACAGCGAGCCTCTGAAGGGCACTGAGACCACATGTGAGTATTTCCTCTTCACCTCTGTACCTTCTTGTTCTGTGCCGGACGTAGTGTGCACTGCTGTTATGTTTCACGGGTGTTGGAGTGGTTGGACAGTTGAAGAGGGGCAGAGACAGCGAAAAGCCTGTTCGCATCCACAAAAGTCCAATATTAGACGCCAGATAGAAGTCTCAACTGGCCCCTGGACCTTATGTTTGATTCCCCTGCTCTAAGTCATTAATGATGATCTCATGATGGTCATCATTGGTGATGATCCCTGCCCTAAATCTAACTATGCTACACTATAAGGGCAAAAGTACTGAGCAACAAAGCTTATTCTTTGAATTCAGGTGCTTTCAGTCCCATTGCCACAGGTGTATAAAATCAAGCACTGTCTGCCTTTACAAACCTTTCTGAGAGACATTGCCTCTGGCATTAACATCAGCACTAAAACTGTGTGCTGGGAGCTTCATAGCCTATCTTAAACCTCAGAGGCTTAAGCAGGATTGTTTCTCCACTCTCCAAAATTCAAAAACGGCTCTTGCCAATTGAGAGAAGAGCTGAGTTTTTATTCTTGTTGATTTTTTTAAAACCTCTTAGTTCAAAGACATGATTAAAGAGGAGGTTTGAAGGCTGATAGTATCATCGCATTGTGGTGCTTCACATTTGTGGGAAAGCGTTCTATTTCTTCCATATGGTTTGTGAGATAAACAGCTTGATTTCTCCGCTCATTATCCTGTTTTACACACATCCATGGAAGTCATCTGCCCGCCTTCATATCTGGTCCAGCATCTGTGTTTATACTACATATATTTAGCATCTGATCTGAGGTGGAAATATGTTTAACACAGTCCCATGATGCAATCCTGAGAGCGGATGTTAGTCTGAAGTAGGAAAAATGGGGCAACTGTTAAAATTAATCAGGTCTGCGGTCGTTGCATGTATCTTAGATAAACTGATAGAGTTTAACAACGTGTTTAGTGCACAGCTCTAAGTGATTTTATTTGCTCATTTGTCCTTTAAAGTTCCCTTTATTTGTGCTAAAATGTGTGATTGATTTTTACAACAGGCGGCTTCTCACTGTCATAAAACAATAACTGGCTCTTGTGTTGCTGTCGGTTTTATGGCGGCCAGCAGCTGTCAGATCACTGTGGCTTTGTTTACTGTAATTTTTAAACTAACACTCGATTAGGTCATAATGTCCTTCTTAAAACAGTGTCTATAAAGGTCTGGGGTCTGTGGGTTTGGGTGGGGGTGACATATATCATGATCTCACATAGTGCTAAAACAGTAAGGAGGTGGGACTTTTTGCAAAGCCACACTCTTAAAAAGCCAAAATTCACACATTTGTGGGTGTTTAAAAGGTTACATCCAGTTTCAAAGCAAAAGTGTGAAATACTCATCCTCCTTTCTTCTCGCTTTCCAATACAAAAAAAATGGTTTTAATGCAATTACCATAGACTGTAAATAAAAGACGGATATAGCCAGCTTCTCCCATTGGTTTGAAGCCTGTTAGCATTTTTGTTTCTTGGTCCTAAAAGTAACCTTATTTTGATGAGAGGCTTGGGTGCTAAGTCTTCAGCTAAAGGTAGTTAGTTTGGTTAGAAAGCTGCGTCCATAAACTGTGCGGGTGCACAGATCCCTGCTGGTCAGTGTTAAGTAGCCTGATAAAATATTCACTCGTCGAGACTAAAGCCCAAACTTCTTGAACAGTGTGTACCACAAATCGAGCCATATTATCAGATAATTCCAAGAATAATGCTCCAAAAGGCACAAACACATCAGAAGTCCAGTTCAGCAGAGGTGAGGCCAAACCATAGACCTGAATAATGAATATAGCTTCTCGGTCTGAAATGTGAAGCCAGTGCAGATCTTCCATGGGAAAATCCACCTTTATACTGTCTACGAGCCTAGCAGACATTAATTAGCTAGAGCTGCCTGTAATGTATCAGGATACCTGTAATTTAAAGTGGCCGTGCTCCTAATCAAGTTTCCAGATGGATGAGTTCACCCGCCATACAGTTGTTATGCAGGGAAAATATCCATAGAGACTAAAGCCGAGGCTGTAAACATGTTCAGTTCTGCAGTAAAGTTGGACTTTTTAACATGGCTTTCAGAGCCTCAAGTGGCCATTAGACGAACTGCAGTTTCTTGGACTTTATTAATTCTAACTATGCACTATTTAAGATCAGGATTTAGGAGCACACTGTTTTTTTTTATTATTATTTTTTTTAAAAAACTTCTCTTCCGTATTTATTCATCTTTTATCAAATAAAAGCACATTCAAAATTTTTAACTATTTTGACATCTGTGTGTCCAAGAAGCCAGATTTCTTCAGCAAATACCTTTCTGTGTTAACCTGGTTTTATCTTCTATATCTCTGTGTTTCCATGAAGCGTGTTGGTTAGCTTTTTTTATGTGACATCCAACAAAAAGTAACGAATAAGTCCTGAAAAATATCTTGAAAAAACAGAAGCCATCAAAAGCCCGAAGCTTTAAGATCACTTTGGGACATTTTGGGTCTGTTGGGGTCATTATCCTGTTATTGTACCAAAACCACCTCTGCATATTATAACTAAAAGGTCAAGGAGCGTTAATCCAGAAAATCTGAAAAACGGAATTCATTTCTGTGCCTGAACCAACAAACACAGAGATTTGTCCACTCTGTTACTGTTTAGCAAAGCCAAAGAAGACCGTGGCTGTGCCGTGTGTTAAACGGACTGTTTCTGTCCCCTCAGTGCCGCTGTACACAGTGAAGAACATGAACGTGTATGATGAGACCTCAGTCTCCATGAGGGTCAGCTGGGACGGAGTAGTCGGCGCCACCGGCTACATGCTGCTGTACAATTCCATCAATGCCTCCGAGCCTCAGCTGGAGAGTGAGGTACACGAACACCGAGGTTACAGTACTTTATCCCTGACAATGGTTTGGGTCTGCAAACTGTATTTATGATCCCAGTCCCAACAATGTGAGAAAGTAAACTTAATAATGTTCCCACAATGTCACAAATTCACCACAACACAGGGACGCTCGCACGTAGATTGGCACAAATCTGACACATCTCTTTATTTGCGTGTTGAGGTTTTCCACATTTATTTGATATTAGCCGGCTTCTGCTTGCATCACCTTACTACTTCCAGATGTGGATACAATGAGGAAGTAGACCTCTGCAGCCCGGCTCAGGCCAGGCCTACGAAGAGCAGAGCCCTCAGACACGCTGGGTAATGGCAAGGATTAGCTCATGGCCTGAAGTCATCGAGATGATATAAACAGAACACATGGGACTGAATGCCTCTTTGGTGTTAACCTACATTTGCGATTATACAGCTGAGGAAAATTTAAAGGATGATTAAATGTACGAGTGAGGTGGTCTTTACTGGAAATCAGGCCGAAACTGTGAAGTAGAGGGGAGCATTAACTTACTTTGCAGCACATGTTATTTGACATACAATTTCGTGAAGACCCTTTTATATCAAATTTCTCAAAATTTTCTTGCTTTTTTGTGTTTAATGTGTGATTTAAAAGAAGAAGATACATATTGAAAGGTTTAATGAATAATCAGTGAGGTTATCGGCTTACGTTCAAAGACCCCAATGGTGACCCCGAAGTGTAAGAGACAAAACCCCTGTTATATCCATGTATTCTACTTGTTACCTGGGCCATTGTTAAAGTTACTATCATTAGGACTATTAGCTACTTATTGATTGTTTTTATTTATGCTAAAAAATATTTTGACGACTCTTTTGTCTGTGCACACCAAGTTCAACCGTTCTTCCAGTTTCAATGTATGCTAGTTCCGACGGTCACTTTCCTTCACCTCTGTCCCTGTGCAGCTACGTGTTGGAGATGTAACCAGTACCCAGTTGGAGCAGCTGATACCAAACACAGCGTACAACATCAGAATTTACGCTGTGTACGGAGAAGCCACCAGCGAGCCTCTGGAGGGCACGGGAGTCACCTGTACGTAACGTTAAACTGATTTTTAACTGTTTAAAATGTGATCTCTGAGGATATTTAATAGGGGCAGAGCTCCTGTAATGACGGTGGATTAAAACTCCATCAGCAAGCCAAACACTGGACAGGTGAAGGTAGATGGAGTGTAGCTATCAGCCTGGGTGTCAAGTAGTCACGATGGAAGGAAAAATGCTATTAGAAACTCATTAAAAACTGTCCAGCAGCAGTATTTTAGCTGAAGGAAGAATCAGGTCTTTAGAAGCTGCTTCAGTTCTTTTCAGTGATCCAAAAGCATAAAACAGTCAGCCTCAGTCGGACCGTGAGCCGTCTGTCTGTGAGTCAGTGCTAACCGCTGAACCAATGTGCTGCTGATTAGTTCATCATCCTCCAATTTACCTTCATATCCATCATCATCTTGATTTTCTGGAGCCGCAAATGTCCATATTTAGCTTTCTAGATTTCTTAGCAAACTATATCTATAAACTTTACAGGAGCAACAAAGAAATAGAAGTAGATATCTACTAGTTAGTGCAAAGCACCACACAAATAAAACAAGAAAGGTTAGTAAACTACAGTGGTTTAGTAGCCAACTCATATCGTACACTGGTCATGTTCTTATAAACCTCAAAGAGCTCAACTATGTTAAAGCTGTCCGCAGACCCGCTCTGCTTCAGAAAGAATTCAAATATTTAAAATCCCTCCCCCCACTTTTCTAAAGTGTTTACTTGAAATCAGAACTTCCATCCCGGATCATTTTTTTCTCAGAAATGGTTTTTAGGAAAGGTAAGAGGTTTCGGAGTTTTATTTCATGTCAGGTGTTGTTTTATAAGAGCTGGATCTTGTCTCCGAAATTTTGGATTGAGAACTTATCGATAGAAAACAGATGCACTACAAACCAAAGCAGGACCGCTTTCTTTAAAAAAAGAAAAAAGAAAAAATAAGCTGCTGTCTGTTTTTCAGCTCTTCAGTTTTGGCCTCACAGCGTCAGCCGGCAGTGTCTTTGAATGTCTTCACAACAATGCTGAGAGTGAGGAGATGTTGTTGAGCTTCACTCAGGGTGGTTAACGTTTCCTTTGCCCTGTCTTTCCGCAGTGCCCAGGCCGGCTGCCGGACAACTGAGAATCAGCGACGTTACTCACAGCACCATGAGGCTCAACTGGGATGCTGCTCCTGGACCCGTCCGCAAATACATCATCACCTACAAACCTGAGGAAGGAGAAGTGAAAGAGGTACAGCTGTGGCTTTATGATGGTGTGCTAGCTCCACTGCAGGGTTACATGACAAATACATGAAAAACCTCAGAGGGAGTGCTAATGCAGCAGTTGTTTAATTATGGGCGGAGTTATGATCAATATATTTGATGGTCGTGGTTTATTACACTTTCTAGGTTTGAAAGCGCAAAATAATTGATTAGTCACAGTCATTTCTAGGCACATACATTAGATATTCTCAGGTTTCAGCTCTGTAATGTCAGGATTTGCTGCTTTTCACTGCTTCAATTTATTATAAACTGAACAGGCTTAGATTTTGGACAAAACTATTAATTCAGTTTATTGATTTGAATATTAATTTGTAGATTAATCAGTGATAAAATGAGAACCAGCATGCCTCCCATTCATGTCAGTCCCATAGAAAGCACCAGTATGTGGCCTCCTAAGTCGTCACCTTATTCAGTGCTGATTGTTTGTTCATTGAAGGAAATAATGATAATTCGTTTGAAAGAAGAAGCAAAAATCAGCTTAAGGAGGTTGAGGGGAAGTAGGCTTTAACCCCATGTCCCTGTTTTAGTTGTGTTAAGGCATGAAAACTACCTGGTTAAACTCAGGAAAATTTAATTTAATTTAAAATAAAATGTAACCAAATGTAACCAGAATGTTGATTTCAACAATAGAGTTTATGCACTTTTTTGCACTGCACAGTTCTCCTACACAATCTCCAAGTCACTGATCAGAATGGACGATAAAGGGACTGTGAGAGGGCACCTAGTGGCTATAACTGATGTCTGTCTGTTTCCAGAGTGCATTAAATTGGACGTCTTTATTTTAATTCAGTATGATTCCATTTTATTCATATAGTCATACTTCACAATAAAAGTGCTCTCAAAGGCCTTCTATATTATAAGGTGAAGACCTTACAACATTAAGAAAATAAGCACTTGCAAACAGTGGGGAGGAAAAACTCCCTTTTTAACAGGAAGAAGATTCCCAGTAGAATCAGCATCAGCACACAAACTTAAAGAGGAGAGGAGGAGAAATGCTCAGTGCATCATGGGAAGTCCCCCGGCAGCCTGAGCCTATAGCACATAGGTGTCAAACTCTGGCCCGTGGGCCAAATTTGGCCCGCAGCCTAATTACATTTGGCCCGTGAAGCCATACCAAATTACTATTAGAGCTGGCCTACTGGTATTATACAGCTAATATATATATTGTTTAGTATTAAGCTTTGCTTGTTCCATATTCAGTTTTTCAGCAAAACGTGTTTGAGTCCATAAGAAAAGATTCATTCTTATATCTGGAGGAATAAATATATTTCAATAAATATTAATGTTAGCCCGTGACTTTGTTCCAGTTTTGAATTTTGGCCCACTGTGTATTTGAGTTTGACACCCCTGCTATAGCAACATGAAGAAGGTACGGTTCAAGGTCACCTGAGCCAGCCCTAACTAGAAGTTTAAAGCCTAATTGTAATAGTATAGAGGCCGTCTGTCTCCCGAAATGAAGCGGGGAGATGGTTCCACAGCAGAGCGGCCTGAAAGCTGAGGCCTCTGCCTCCTGTTCAGCTTTTAGAAACTCTGCAACTACAAATAAGCCTGCAGTCTGAAAGTGAAGTGGTCTGCAGGGATAAAATAATACTAAGAGGTCTTTAACACACGACGGAGTCTGATCGATCAGGACTTTATGTGTGAGGAGAAGCGTGACGTCCAACTTTTCTAAATCAGGCTCAGTAAGTGCAGCTGTGATCTTTTTCCATTGGCACGTATCAGCTGTCACTCCCTCATCGAATAAAAAGTTGCGTCTGTTTGAAAGTGCTTGTATTGTTTGTAAGGTCATTGAGGGTTGGCGTTGAACAATAGAGCCTCACAGAGAGCCTCGTATGGGTGAAGTTTTACTCAGCAGAGATATCTTCGTTCTGGGAAAGTGATGAGTTACAGCCGACCTTGCAGCTCCTCTTTGTTGGCCTGGTGCTTATGAGAAACGCAGTCTGCTGGCAGAAGCACGCTGGCTGCTGCAGCCAGCCCAGCCTGACTCCATCATCCCAGCTCCACTCTGTCCTCATAACTTCTCACTTGGATGTCAGCAGAGGACAAACAGTCTGGGATGACTCGGCAGCTGACAGTGCCGTCCGTGGATACCTGACATTTCCAGAAGATTCTGATAGATGACGTGAAACAGCTCGACTCCTCTTAAGGATTAGTGCTGAAGGCTTCTTGTCTCTATAGAGGAAGCCCACACATCTGGATGTATGCCCGAGTTAACTTAACTCTCTGCTGAAATGAAAAATCCGACTGTGGAGACTGTCTCTGCGCTTTAATATGTCAAAGCTTTTCGCTGATTTATTTAATGACCTACCATTCTCTGACCCTACAAGTGCACGTCTTTTACGTTCTTTGCTTTCATCTCAGTTGGTAAATATTTGAATCTGACTCATAAACTCAAAGCCTACTTTCAAAAACCTCTCAACTACATCACACAATAAATCCGACGGCGCTGCTGTTAACTCAAGGCCACATATAATCAAATAAAAGTCTTATTTAGTAATTTTTTTTATCTATCTGGGGAGGATTATGACATTTAAAGTTCACCAAACAGTGACCCAAGCCATGAGGACCATTTAGTAGATGTGAAATATAACAAATCTCCCTCCCTAGAGAGATCAAAAATGTTTTTGTCTCAGGCAGTAGATGTGTATATAATATTGGACATTTTACCACTAGAGTCTATGGAGACTGACACTGTTTTGGAGCCAGTCTCAAGTGGCCTTCAGAGGAACTGCAGTGTCTGTTTCTAATTTTAACTTTGCTTAGTTATTCAGTCATTTTCTTGCATCACATACAGACAGAGAAATTAAAATGAAATTAAAATTGTTATATATTAACCATGTTCAACTTTCACCTGTTCCATAGAGCTCTTCTCTTAAACTGATAGTTTAAAACTGCTTACAGCTCTGTTAAAGGCGTCGGTCTGTGGCAGGAATGAATGTTCCAGCTAATCGGCAAAGAGAACTGTATTAGTTTTTTAGTTTTGCATTAGAAATTAAACTGTGGTCACATGTGGTATTTTATTCAGTGGCTTTGGTTTTTTTTTTATAACCCATCAGGCATCAGGACAGTTTGGCATGCAGGGTGCAGGAACTGGTGATCAAAGCATTGACTTTCCAGTTTGTAGACAGCTCTCTCTATCTTTTGAGCTACAAATGCCCCCACGTTTTATTTACTGCAAAGTCTGTGGGTATTTCAGGACTGTGGGTCTAAATGTAGCTGTCCAACCTCTGAGTGATTTTTTTTAAAAAAAGGGTCACTAATAATTAAATTTTGCCTTTGACAGATCGAAGTTAATGGCGACATTACCACCCTGGTGCTGTCCAGCCTCATTTCCCAGACAGAATATGATCTAGCTGTCACCCCGATCTATGACGACGGTCCCGCGACCCCGATGCTCGGCAGCGCCATCACAGGTATGAATCTACATTTTATACTTTTTGGTCATCCTGCACTCATTAAAGAATGAGTGCAGAATTCTGGTTATAGCAAAAGCAGGAACAATCCTAACAGAGCATCCTCCACCTCTACAAAAAACCAGACTCGGTTAAGTTTTGGTTGAACAAATGAAGTGAAACAAAATCAGGGTTTGATTTAGGAAAGTGGCAATCACATGAAGGTTGGTCTACACTAAAAAGTCTTTAGATGATGTGCAGGTTTATATTTATAATGTAATATTAAGTGTTTTTTATATCTTTAACTTTATGTGATAATATAAAAAAGGGACTCTTCACATGCTGTTGCATCATCACTAAGACATCCTCTGTCTCATTTCGGTCCACGTTTACAGATGTTGTTCCTGCGCCCAAGAACCTGCGGTTCTCTGAGGTGACCCACTCCTCGTTCAGAGTCACGTGGGAACACGGAGGCCCCGACGTGTCCCTTTACCGTGTTGGCTGGGTTAAAAGGGGGGAGACAGACTTCCAACAGGTAAGTGGGCGATGATGCGACCAGCCTGGCCATGTCTATAAAATGTCTGTGTTCAAATGAGTCAGGACAAAGACTGCAGCAGAAGAAGTTCTTTCCATCTCTGAATACAGAGTTTCTATTGGCAGCGACATCAGATTTTCAAGCTTTTTCCAGAACAAACTGCATGTGTGCATGTGCTTGTTAAAAGATGACATGTAAACCATCCAATAACACTGTTTATTCAGATCTAAGTGTCTAGTTCATTGGCTGAGGCTTCATCATTTCAACACACTGAAGTGCTTTATTACTTCTTTTGTTTTCATAGGCGTGAGTCCAGAATGCTATTCAGTTGTCATTCTGCGCTTTTGCAGCTTTTTGTCGGCATTGTTCATGTGTAGCACACCTTTAAGCTACACTTTCAAAACCTCAGCATGTAAACTATGATGGCCATGATGACCCCGACACGCACAGTTTAACTGTGGACTTAACTAAGATAGCAGACTAGGATAATTACTTTTCATAGTGAGTAACATAATAATAACTAACCTGGTTGAGATCATCTCAGATCTTCTTGGCTGAAGTTTTGCACATTTTCATGGTGTAGCTCCAGCCATGTGTTTGTCTCTGCAGATACTTTACCTCACAGACCGATTCAGGCTGTGGCTGTGGGTGCGTTTTTAATAATGTCTCATCTCTTTTTCAAGAGAGATCAGTGAACCTATGCATTAGGTGAACACATTTTTTAAGATATCTCATGATAATTCAGCTCATTTAAATACATTTTTAATTTCTATAACGTGAATTCACAACAACAGTCACCTCAAGGTTTTCTACATTGTACCTTCTACAAGATAAAGGCCCTAAAATGTTAGTGAGAGAATAGCAGCAGCCAGAAGATGCCCAGTGAGCAGTAACTGGTGATGGTGGGGGACTGCCTTTTAACAGGATGAAACTTCCAACAAAGCGAGGCTCAGGGAGGAACAGCCAGCTGCCACAGTTAATTTAGGGTGAAAGGAAAAAGAAGATGGAAAATAGACAAAAACAAACAAACTGTGTGCTGTGAGAAGGTGAAGGATCTTGAAACGTTACGTCAGCTGGCTGAAGCCAAAGACACCTGGCATGTTAACTTCTATGATATCAGAATTAGTTTTTTTTTCATGTTACATTTGTATTTGTTATCAGCAGCTGGGTAAATAAACCCGCTTTAGTACTTTGTCTCAAAATATGCAAATGAGCTTTGCTTGGACAGCGTGGTCTGTCTGCAGCAGCGGTAAACATCTGCTTTCAGTTGTCTCATCCATGTCCAACCAATCAACGAGCTTTGTGAGTGTTTTTGCCTGTAGCTTAGCAGAGTTTTCTTTCTCTGATTAAAACCGAAGCGTGAGCTTGAAGCAGCATTCGAGCACACCTGCAGTCGCTGAGTTCGCTGCTCTGATTTTCTCAACTAGAATAAAACCACCAACGCGTGGATCTCTGCCCAGCAAGCGTTGGTTACATTACGATTATGAAACTGAAGATGTCATTGTGTGAATTCAAAATTACCCTGTCATTCCGAAGGGAAAAAATTCATTATGGTTTCACAGACTCCTCAAAACTGCCAAGATTAAGTGAAAACATCCAGTTCGACCACAGCAATAATAATGCTCCCTTTGTTTTCCACTGCTTAAGCTTCGGCCCTCCAAAGTTGTTTTTGGGCCCAACATGCACATCAGCACAAAAATCCGTGAATGAGATGAAGTCAGTGCCGGGTTCCAACTTTAAGCTATGAATTATGAAACTTTGTAAAATGGCAACATAAAACAGAAAGCTGTGGCAGACAAAGGCAGACTTTTTCTCCATGTGACAGATTTAACCTTTGACCTAAAGAGCTGTCGTTTTCACTGTGCGCTCAGTCTTGTAGGTTTTTGCTTTGAAAGGCTAACATCATAGCGCCAAGAACATCTTCTGGTTAGCAATAAACACACACAGATACATATGTATGTGCTGTTTTTACCCGTCACTAGGTTATCCTGAATAGCGACGAAACCTCCCACGTTCTGGAGAATTTGGACCCTGAAACCGACTACTCTGTCACCGTCACGGCCATCTACCCAGATGAGTCAGAGAGCGAAGATCTGATGGGAAATGAACGCACACGTAAGTAAACCCCCGCTTCTTATCAGCATCCAACAAATCATCCCAATGTTTTACTTTCACAGATGTGTATGACTTTAAAATAACACTGTTGTCCTCTCAACGTCTCTTTCTAGTGTTAAAGCCGCCAGTGGGTATGTCGTATGAGAAGGACAGCTTCCATTTCATTGTATTGTTCATGATTTGTGTGTGGAATGGTAACGTGGTCATACAGGACGATGTTAATGGGAACACACTTTCTTTTTTTTCTTTCAGTCATCCTTCACTGCATGTCTATGCATTTTAGTGCTTTACTGTGCGTTCACACCACAACTCTCCAACTTCAAACCTGAGCAAAGAGTTCAGCAAAAAAGACACGATGGTCACAGCTGCGTGGTTGACATAAATTATCACGAATGTACTGCAGGCTCAGCTCTGACCGATTCAAAACCATATCAACCAAAAAAAAAGTAATTTCTGTTGGCTAAACATTTGCATTTGTGCACTTAGAGTGTAGTTTTACTTTTTACCCTAGCAGAAAAACTCACACAAGACTTGAATATCAGGTAAAATCATGCCAACTTGCAGAGATCTGTTGTTTACTAATCAAATACACAGTTACATGCACTAGTATTTTAAAGAAAAGGCTGTAATGGATTTTGGTGGTCTTGTATTTCACTCTGTGTTTCTATTGCTGTAGTAAGTAATAGACCAATTTGTATTGGATGTGAAGAATGGAAATATATATATGATGGCCTTTTAAAGAATCTTTTAAAGAATACTATCATCAAAAAATATGCTTGCAAGTGTGACATTTTTATAGAGAAAGTCTCACAGAGAAGTCATTCACAGATCCTTGAAGTCTACACTTTGTTTTTTTTGTCTTGTTTTTTGTCCATTATTGTTTATTTAATTCATAGCAGAGTCAGTGTGAGGAGGCTCTGCAAGTTTTTGGTTTAACTTCTAGCAGTAGGTAGCACATTGTTCTGTTACACAGCAGTAACTAAAGCACTGTGGTATTAAATCATCATATATAAAATAGAAATATGTGCAAGGCAAAAAACAAAATCTAAGAGTTATTTATGTCATGGTATGATAGCTACAAAAGATAAGATATGATAAGCAATACATTTCAATAGAATAAATAACACATCTAACTAGTTTTGCTAACTAACTAATTTTGGTAGCTAACTAATATCGCTAGCTAACTAATGTTGCTAGCTATCATGCAGCCAGTATCTGCTTAAAAACTTAAAAATTACTGCTTAAAAATTACAATATAACTTGAAATATTTTAAACCACTGCAGTTTTTTAACACAATTTTCAAGCTAATTAGAAGCTATTTAAGTGATATATCAGACCAAAACATGTCTTTATAATGACTGAACTTCTTTCATTGATGTTTTTGACATCATACACATACTTAGATTTCAACAAATCTGCTTTTTTTTTTAAAAAAAAAAATCCCCAGGTTTGGGGCAACACGGACATGGACTATATTGTGGTGTGAACGCAAATTCAGGGCTTCAAATGCAAGAAGTGTGAAAATTGACCAGTAACACGTCAACCTCCACAGACCTCCATCACTGTGAATGAGTGTCCTCGTTCCTGTTTCATCCTCCCAACATGTTTGTCATTCCTGCCGTCATGTTCATCTCACATTATAACGTCATTTTATTATGTCATCACATATTCGTCATCAGTTTAATGTTGTTCAGAGGTTCTGTAGTGGAGATGGTGGTCAGTGAAGTAAATCTGATTTTTAAATAAAAACTTTATCCACTCTCATTACCAAAAATGTGCTTTGATGCTCTTTACTCAAAAAGAAAAAACTTATATGAATGATCCACAAATTTGTCATATTTATTATTATGTCTAAATTTCAGGGCCCTGGTTTGTTTCAGGGTGTCCAGCTGTTGCTAACTTTACCTTTTATGATCAACAAATGCATTATCATAACCCCAAAGACAGGTTGTTGCAAAACAGCTAATTGTTAACATCCCAAATTATTTTTAAGCACCCATTGCTTTATTTCTTGCAATCTAAAAATGTGTGATTACTTCCCCCAAAGCATTGGTTAAAAGCTGCAGAATTTTCTATAATATCTGCCAAATTAATCATAGTTCCTGCCTAGAATCATCGGTTATAAAAGTTGTTTCCATAATAATTGTGTTTTTGTGTTATTGTGTCCAATTTTAGAATCCTTTTTATGCATTAGAACTTTTCCTTTTGTAAAAATATATAACTTAGCTCCAGATTTATGAGACCGGTGATTTAATAAGACATTCCTGACCTGCAACTCCACTCTGAACTGGTTTAAACCTCATCACTCTGCTGCTCTCATCCTAAAAGTAACCCTTCCAGCTCCATGACCCACTGGATTGTGAGAACATCATCATAACTGCCATCTTCATCCTCCTCCTCATCAACATCATCATAATCATTTTCACCGATCGTTTCACGCACACATATACAGGTGCTGTTTATCTGACTCTACATACCTGTGTGCTTCCAGGGCCTCTGGAGGCGCCCAAAAACCTGAGGGTTTTCAACGCCACCACCACCACACTGACGGCGAAGTGGGAGCCTGCCCCCGGCGCCGTCCAGAATTACAAGATCACTTACAGACCAGTCGCTGGAGGCGAGGCCCTCATAGTAAGTTTGTGGATGAGAATATGATGGCATCATCAGTGTACAGATACATTAGAAAAGGGTGTCTATATGCCATAAATTTAGGAAGTTTTCACAAATTAAATCATAGTTAGGATGAGAAAATGACAAGAGAGCACATTAAAATATCTCTGTTTAAAAAAATCATTGGATGTTTCCAGAGGGCGCTGACTGAAGTGATCAACTGCAAGAACTGAAAATGAAAACTGTTTAGGTCAGAAAGAAGTGAGATTTCTGGACCTCTGCCTCCTCTGCAATTTGTGAATCAGTTTCACAGTTTGACATATTTTTGTGTGTACATGAAGACACCTGTATTTCAAGACATGTTAAACTTAGCAGTCCATCCAAACCTTTTTCCTAACCTGTCCCAGTGCTGCCATCCATCCATTGTATCGGAATTTCAGGAGCGGAACCACGCCTCCATACACGCTCCTTCCGGTTCTCATCTATATAGGTTCCCCCAGGTCTACAAGCTGTTCGTTCTCGTTTACGTGCCCCACCCTCCCTCCCATTTTCAATTATTTAACGTCTTCACTTCTATTTAGTACATGGAGATCTACCAGGCTGGGAGCCGCCACCAGTCCCCTTGGAGGCCCTCCCCAAACTGCAGCTCAATTCCTGCCCAAGCCATTCACCTTTACCTGCTAAAACCTTTGTCAAACATAAAATGAGGACGTAGGCCCAGCTGGTGAATTGTTTCTTAACCTCCTAAGACCCGAACTCTTCCACGGCATGCATTTTTAATTTGTCTTTGATATTTGGGCATATTGGGGCCCGATGAATGTAAAAACAAAGAATTACCAGATTTTTTTTTATCTTATTTTTGTTTTTAATAAAAATGAGAGCCACATATGAGGATATTTGTTTATAATTTTGATAGAACAGTAGCAGTATAATGTCCTCGTAAGTAGATATCAGGCCCTTGTAGAGCAAAATTGAGTATTTTGGTCTAAATAACCCAAAATGTGATGTCTACATATGTGGACTCCAGGTCCTAGGAGGTTAAGTAAAAATGGAGGACTACATTCTACTTGGCCTGTTGGTATCTATCAGCTTCTTCCGAAGTCCCAAAGGCTAACCAATCCTGATAGATAGGACTCCTTCTTCAGCTTGATAGCTCCCTTCACCTCAGATTTCCACCATCTGGTACTGGTGTTGCCACCTTGCACCTGAAGCTCCTTGCAGCAGCTTCAGCAATGGAGGTGCTAAACATGGTCCATTTGGGCTCACTTTTCCCAGTCTCCCTCGGGATGCTTTTAAAGTTCTGCTGGAGGTGGGAGTTGAAGACCTTATGGACCGGGGCCTTTGCCAGGCATTCCCAACACAACCTCACAATACTTTCAGGTATGCCAGGTTTGTCCAGCATCCTGCTCCGTCACCTGATCCAATTCACCAGCAGGTGGTAATCATTTGACAGCATGGCCCTTCATCCAAGTGTTCAGAGAACATATGGCAGCAGATCCGGTGATACCATTACAAAATTGTTCATCGACCTGTAGCCTAGAGTATCCTGGTGCCACATGCACTTATGTACACCCTGATATTCAAACATGGTGTTTGTTATGGACAACCTAATTCGCACAGAAGTCCAATAACAGAACACCACTCCCAAACATCTTGCTGTCATTGACCATTGACATTGACATTGTTAGGTTGTTATCTCTGAATATTTAGGCCTCAATTTTAAAGGGTAAGGGTTTTTTTTTCTCTGTCTCTGAGTCTTAGAAAGTAAAAGTTCATACTGAGTTTATATAACCTCGGTATTGCAGCTTCAGTTGATCATTTAATGTGCAGGAAATGTGCACCAAGCAGCAGAATTCACATGAAATACGGCCTCTATGATATAACCACTTGGCTCTTTGTTGTATCAGGAGACCATAGCTGGAGCTGCTTCACTGACTCTGAACAAAAGGCGAATTCAGAGATTTCTAAAGTGTTTATTCAAGTTTTTACACCCAAAATGGACGAGTTTCAATGATTGTTTAGTAAATTTGACATTTATGAGAAAACGGGTCCCTCTCTGCCGTCTTGTAAACCCACTCCTGTTTTGTTTGTTTGTCGAGGGATCGAAAGAACAACACGACTAAATTCCTTTCCCAGGTGTACTTTCCCCGCGCGCTCTTACAAAGCGAAGGTTTGTTCTGCTGTCGGGGCGCGGAGGTTCCCAGCTGTGCTGCTTTTTGACCAGTGGGAAGGTCTCCGGTTTGCTTCAGCCACTTGCTGACAAATCAGTGAATATCTGAAGATGATGTGGAGCTTTAAATCTGTCAGAAAAGTCAGCGAAACGAGCCCCAAAGCACATATAGAAACAAATCAATTATGAACTGCTGGATTTGATGGGAAGTTTCCTCTACCTCCTGAGATGGGACTTCAAGATCTATAAAACTGAGCAAAAAAGACATAAAACAGTGTAGAAGGAGAAGCTAAAGGCACTGAAGAGACAAAGGCTTTCTCGTTCTCACACATAAAACACATCGTTACCAAGAAGGAATCTCTGAGTTCTTTAGATGTGTTTCTAATAAAAGTCAAATCGTCGTTCTTAGTCATCGTTGAGTCAGAGAATCTTGTTTGTTATTGATAAATGAGCCTAAACTGATGGCACCTGCTTTGTGATTTCCCTCCTGTGTAATGCAACTTGAATAAATGTTTAATTGTGAACCGTAAAGTAAACTGTGCAGGAGATGAGATCATCATCTCCAGTTTAATCTCTGTGAAAATGACTTCAAATCAGGGCGAATCAGGGATTTTTTTTAAACAAGACACAGGTGGACCAAAATCTACCATGAGTGAAAATTGGCTATAATTTTTGTGAATGATTTTCTGGCTCTTGTGCAGCATCCTGTGCCCTCACACAGGCAGTATTACATAAAAAAGAGGCAGTGAGCAAGAATAAAGGATCTGCTAGCAGTGAAAGACCTTTTAGGATCCAACTATCCTCAAAAAACCCAAAGTAAAAGCAGTCTTTGTGCAGAATCATGTACATGATATTACTGGATCTGAAGTTGTTGAATATTGCAGCTAATTTAATCACTTCATATTCTGGCTGGTAGTCTCTATAGAAATACAGCAGATCACTCTTTTACACTTATAATCTAAATCTGAATAATTAGTTTAAATAAGTAAATAAAGCTTTGAAATACAATACATTTGAAAAACAAAAAACACAAAAAATCAGGCGGGGAATTAGAGGCCTCCTTCTGCCAGCCCACCTCCTACAACTCATGTGGGGGACACCGATCTAGTCGAGAGACGCGATCTTTCCAGGACGTCCTGAATCTGTCCACGGGTCTCCTCCCAGTTAGACAAGCTCAAAACAACTTGGAGGCGTCCAGGATGTCTGAACCACCTCTGCTGGACCCTTTCAGCTCTACTCTGAGCTCCTTGACCCACAGCACATGTTCATAGGTGCGGGTGGGAGTGTAGACTACAGGAGACCACTGTCAGTATCTCTGCAAACACGATCCCAATCCTTCTCAGTCTCCTGCTCCAGACTGAGGTGCTTGAAATCCTCCCCTGGAGGCCACGACTTGTTCCCATGCCACCCTTTTTTGGCTGAGGACCGTGCACTCAGACATGGACGTGTTAGTTCTCATCCCAAGAGCTTCTTCTCACCTGACAAAACTGTCTCAGTGCTCAACAAAGCCAACAAAAACACAAGCACCATATAAATGTGCATATATCACATTAGATCTGCCAAAAGCGTTGACCAGTGCCCCTTTTTTCAATTTAGATTTTGTGCCAGTTCAGTTAATTATCTGTTCCTGGCAAGTCTTCTTCTTCTTCGAGTTAATTTAGCTCTCCGTCAACTTAACCCTCTTTGTTTGTTACACACAGAGAGTGGTGAAGTGACTCCGGTAGTTCAAGCTAGTGAGAGAAACCAGAAAGAAAAATACCCCAACTCTGTTGTACCTAATAAACTGGTATGTGAGTAGTATAATTAATGTAAAGCTTTAATCTGTAGACTCATTTAGTGATGTACAAAGAGAAATATATTTCTAAACGGAGTAAAATGTAGAGTCTGAGACTCGAGGTCTCCGACTGCACCGGAGCGATCTGTAATTTGATGTCTGGCTCACTTAAAAAGCTTTTGACAAAAACAGAACCAGCTGGATTTACAGTACGAGCTGGATTCGGTTTTAAATTTCACCTCCATCTCGAGATGCACATCAATGATCTGGAGGAGGTCAGTGACACACCGCCAGACATGTTTCCAGGCTCCTTCCTCACAGAGCAATTTAGCTTTTATTTGGTGACAACATCCAGCAGCACAACGGTGAGTTTGAGGAGTCCCATGTTTGACCGCCGACACTGCATTCCCACACGCTGACTCAATAATCATTAGCAGTGGAAACGAGTTGAAAAGAAGCTGCGAGCAGTATGAGAAGAATCTAGGGGGGGGGGGTCGCTGTCTCTGAGATGTTATGACAGTGTTCCCCCAAACAACGTGTCACGGCCGAGGCATGATGTCAGCGCTGCAAATCCGTCTAACGGAGCTCAGATCCACTTGCTGCATCAGATGTGTGCGCCAGAGGACTGAGAGCATCTGGTGTCGTGCAGCCTTGTTGTTCTTAGCATCAGTCATGTGATACCAGATGAGACGCTTGTTTGTTTTATGGATGAGCTCAGGGTTTCCTCTCAAGTTTGGGAACTGGGTGAAAAAACGGGGCTTCTTCATCAGGCTGCTGTTTTTCATATGTATAGTAGAGAAAATAGGTCAGCTTTATACTGGGGTGAAAACTCTGAAGGTCTGCAGACTGAAGTCTGAACAGTGATAAGCAATGGGATGATCCAACTGCCCTTTACACATGCAAAATACAAAAAAGGGGACAAAGATGCAGATAGAGGGCAGAACACATGAGGAAACAATTAAAGGCAGGGAGTACCAGACGAGCACAACGGAAGGCAGGAAGTCAAATTAGACCAAGACACCAGAGAAATCTCACCTTCAAAATAAAATGGGACACGGAGGCCAACGCTAGACCAGTCAAAAGCAGAATAAAATTATCAATTCAAAACTCCATAATGTCACAAGAGCCACAACTCCACATTACTAGAACTAGAAGGTTAATCCAATAAAGAAATCTGCAGAGAAATCAAGGATATCTTTCCTTCTCAGGCTTAATCCACTTAATCTAATATCAGGCTAAAACATCAGACAAAGGGACTTATCGACTCGTTAAGTCAACCCATCTTTCATCAGTCCATTCATCAGAGTTTACATGAAAGGTGGTGGCACTACAATATGTGACCAATCACAAGCATAGACAGGTCTGCTGGTTGGACTAGATCAAATTTTCATATTGTGCAGTTTAAAGAGAATTTGACAGATTACAGCTGTTATTCCATTAAATTTGTGTTTACATGTGTAATTAATTAAATAATAATTCAATACAAAAAGAATTCAAACATATATTAATTATTACAGAAAGCAGTTTTCAAACTGCAGCCACTGGTGCATTTCATAACCGTTGATCTCTTATCTCAATCATAACCTGGCTCGGAGCAAGTTACATCTGAAGCATGTTGCCATGGCACCACCTTCATAACACTGAAAACACAGGATTAACCTTCTAGTTTCTTTGCCAAGCTGCAAGTCATCCTTTGTTGGAAAAGCCAAAACTTTGCAATATTAAACTAGAAAAAGCACACATAAAAAACTTTTTGTGGCATATTTCACAAAAAAGCTCAGACAAATGATTCCTGTGTCATCTTATTTCTGAGACTTTAGATGAATATTTGGCTCATTTACTGAGTGCTGCGTTAGAAGATGAGCAGCGAAGTTGCCTCATATAATAATTATCTGGTTAAAAAATGTAAAAAAAATGTCCCAAGTACAGTACCCACAGGAGTCACTGATTGTTTTATTAACACACTCCACTGTCTCTAAACAAGATACTCACCTTCTGTATGTTTCCCAGAATAAAATAAAACATCCAAATACCTAAAATACTGACGTAAATGGGATGTGATACCTCCAGTAATTTATCCCTTAGCTACCACAAACTGTTTATCCCCTCTGTGGATGTGTTTACAGCGCTGCATCCACTGTGTGATGGACTGCAGAGTTGTTTGCTCAGGATTTCTCAGTCTACTAGATTTCAAATCTCTCAGAGAAAGAAGTCTAAATGATGTAAATACTCTGCTGACATTATCCTAATAACCAGTGGATGCCTCTCCAAAACATGCCATGCTTGGAGCCGCTGCACACTTAAGGGCTTTGCTTGAATTTTTAGAGGGCTGATGATTCGAGATCCGGATAAATGATTGCGCATTTAGAGGCTGAAACATTTTAGCCGGTGTGGCTAAAATGGTCAGTGGCGGTAACTGCAGATGACATCAAACACTCGCCACAGAAGATCAGCTGGTGTTTGTTTACAGCGCAGGCAAACAAACTCATGTTGATTTAATAAATAAGTCAGTCAATAATCGTCTGTTTTCCATCGTTTCATAAGTGGCTGTGATGTGATTCATGCTGTGGTAGTTTTCCACACGAAGGCAGGACACAGACAAGCTGATAAGGAGGTGGAGGTGTGCAGCTTTTCATTACTCTTCAAATATCTGAACCAGACCAGCTGCAAACAGTAAACAGTAAATTGTCTTTCACGGCACATTGTTCCCCAAATGCTTTTATTTTCATGTGATCCATGTTCCTGCAGAGGAACATCGAATGCAGTAACCCAACACAACTCAAAGAAATATACATATAAATCCATCCACTCTAACTGTGTGGAGCCAACTTGTGGCTTTTAAGGGGCAGAAATACAGGAGCAAACATCGGCATGCACTCGTCTTTCTGTCTCAGAGACACGAAAATAGTAATCAGAACTATTAAGGAGCAAATAACTGATATTTCCTTATTATCTCTGAGAGTTCATTTGTTATGTAGTCAGCAGAAATCACACAGACATCAAGTAAACAGCTGTCAAAGGCCAGAAACCCCCCCAGCAACATTAAAAACATAGCGAGTCATTTAAAAGATCAGTGTCAGCTGGGACAAATGAGTTTTCAGTGTGTTTGCTCTATACTTTGACATAATGTGTCTGTGACCAGGCAGGAACACGTTGAACTCCTTTAAACAACGAGCGCCTACATCATCGTCACGTCTGTCACTTCCTGGAAATGCTCCCATTTTGTTTAAAATCAATGCAGGTGTTTTCAACAACATTTCCCAAATGCTCCCTCTAAATGCTCATCATGTTACCTGGCAACCACTCAGTAGTGGGCTAAAATGGCCTGGTGTTTGCATTTATCGAGTCATTTGAATTTCATGTCAGTAAAATATCATTTCAATCCACAAAAGCTGAATTCAGTTCAATTCAGTTTTGTTTATATAGCGCCAAATCACAACAAATAGTCACCTCAAAGTGCCTTATACTTTAAGGCAGTGACTCTACAATAATAAAACGAATATCCCAATAATCAAACAATCCCCTTTGAGCCAAGCACTTGGTGACAGTGGGAAGAAGCCATCTGCCATGACCAGTTGAGATCCGTTGAATGTCAAAACATTAAACCATATAACAAACATTAAAAACAAAAACAAAAAGACTTTTTATTTGACACCTGGCAGCAAATGTTTCTCTCATTTGTGTTTGCCATCTGTGGCGTTCTTCTTCATGAGTCAGCCACCTGTCACTAAGCTCCGATAAACTACTGTGTTTCTCCGATGTGAACACAAGTCTCACTGCCGACGTGTTTCCTGTGAACAGACGCAGGTTGGAGGGAAGAAGACGAGCGTCATCCTGCAGAAGCTGGAGCCTGACACGCCGTACTCCATCAGCGTCGCAGCGGTGTATGCCACCGGCATCAGCAAAGATATCTCCGAAGAAGGAAGAACCAGTAAGACTCACATCCAGAGACAAAGAGTTTCACATTAAATATCTGCTATAGTGAAATCTGCGTCCTGCATGAATACAAGTTGCTTTCAGTTGTACAGAATTTTTTAGTAAACAAAAAAGAAAAAATAGCATTTTCTTGGCTCAGAATTGGTCTTTTGGGGTTACGTAGTCAAGCCGATGAGTCTGTCTTACCTTACTTAGCAGGGAAATGTACAGACCCCTGCTATCTCTGGCCTTTGGCTAAACAAAAGCGCATGTGCCACAGTAAAAGAAACCATATCTAGAAGAAAATCTTAATCAAACATATTTTTAAAAACACCATCATATGAAATTTTGCGATAGAAAGATCAAAAAATCATTATGAGGTGTCACTTTTTTTTAATCCCCTGAAAAATTAAGAAAAGCATGATTTAATTTATTGAAAGTGACATCTTTAAGCAGCTTGTTTTGTGCAGAATGCAACAACTACCCTGTTTCAACTGTTCTTGACGTAGAGTGACTCCTCATTGGCTTTGAAAGGAGCTAGCTGAGGCTTTTGATCGCAATCCTCCAGGAAAAGATGGAGGACAGAAAAGAGAAAGCTCGCCCTGTTTCACCTGTGTTTGTGTTCCTGCAGAGCCTCTGGGCGGAGTCAGGAACCTGCAGGTGCTGAACCCAACCATGACCACCCTGAATGTGCGCTGGGAGCCCGCCGAGGGCCGAGTGAAGGAGTATAGAGTCATCTATGCTCCTGCTGCTGGAGGAGATGAGAGCATGGTAGGACCATCCTCAGCTTCCTGTCAGCCGTGACTTTGAATTACTCACCAATTTGCCTGATCATGTCTGAAACTTTTAGGCCTTTAAACACCCATTTTAAACTTTTATAAAGAAATCTAATACATATTGTATAAAAAAAATTGACTCTTGCCCCCGTTACATGCAGCAACTAGAGATAAATTACTGTGTTTCACAGCTGGCGAGGAGGATTTACCCTAAGCTTGATGTTATTTCTGACTATACAGGGAGTGCAGAATTATTAGGCAAGTTGTATTTTTGAGGAATAATTTTATTATTGAACAACAACCATGTTCTCAATGAACCCAAAAAACTCCTTAATATCAAAGCTGAATGTTTTTGGAAGTAGTTTTTAGTTTGTTTTTAGTTTTAGCTATTTTAGGGGGATATCTGTGTGTGCAGGTGACTATTACTGTGCATAATTATTAGGCAACTTAACAAAAAACAAATATATACCCATTTCAATCATTTATTTTTACCAGTGAAACCAATATAACATCTCCACATTCACAAATATACATTTCTGACATTCAAAAACAAAACAAAAACAAATCAGCGACCAATATAGCCACCTTTCTTTGCAAGGACACTCAAAAGCCTGCCATCCATGGATTCTGTCAGTGTTTTGATCTGTTCACCATCAACATTGCGTGCAGCAGCAACCACAGCCTCCCAGACACTGTTCAGAGAGGTGTACTGTTTTCCCTCCTTGTAAATCTCACATTTGATGATGGACCACAGGTTCTCAATGGGGTTCAGATCAGATGAACAAGGTGGCCATGTCATTAGTTTTTCTTCTTTTATACCCTTTCTTGCCAGCCACGCTGTGGAGTACTTGGACGCGTGTGATGGAGCATTGTCCTGCATGAAAATCATGTTTTTCTTGAAGGATGCAGACTTCTTCCTGTACCACTGCTTGAAGAAGGTGTCTTCCAGAAACTGGCAGTAGGACTGGGAGTTGAGCTTGACTCCATCCTCAACCCGAAAAGGCCCCACAAGCTCATCTTTGATGATACCAGCCCAAACCAGTACTCCACCTCCACCTTGCTGGCGTCTGAGTCGGACTGGAGCTCTCTGCCCTTTACCAATCCAACCACGGGCCCATCCATCTGGCCCATCAAGACTCACTCTCATTTCATCAGTCCATAAAACCTTAGAAAAATCAGTCTTGAGATATTTCTTGGCCCAGTCTTGACGTTTCAGCTTGTGTGTCTTGTTCAGTGGTGGTCGTCTTTCAGCCTTTCTTACCTTGGCCATGTCTCTGAGTATTGCACACCTTGTGCTTTTGGGCACTCCAGTGATGTTGCAGCTCTGAAATATGGCCAAACTGGTGGCAAGTGGCATCTTGGCAGCTGCACGCTTGACTTTTCTCAGTTCATGGGCAGTTATTTTGCGCCTTGGTTTTTCCACACGCTTCTTGCGACCCTGTTGACTATTTTGAATGAAACGCTTGATTGTCCGATGATCACGCTTCAGAAGCTTTGCAATTTTGAGACTGCTGCATCCCTCTGCAAGATATCTCACTATTTTTGACTTTTCTGTGCCTGTCAAGTCCTTCTTTTGACCCATTTTGCCAAAGGAAAGGACGTTGCCTAATAATTATGCACACCTGATATAGGGTGTTGATGTCATTAGACCACACCCCTTCTCATTACAGCGATGCACATCACCTAATATGCTTAATTGGTAGTAGGCTTTCGAGCCTATACAGCTTGGAGTAAGACAACATGCATGAAGAGGATGATGTGGACAAAATACTCATTTGCCTAATAATTCTGCACTCCCTGTATGTTTGCATCAGAGCAGCTAATTTGTGTATTTTCTTACTAAACTTAGGAAACTGTGTCAGCGGGCACAACCACCACCACCCTGCGAGGCCTGCAGCCCGACACTCTCTACACTGTGACCCTGGTGCCGGTTTATGCTGCAGGAGATGGAAAGAGGATGTCTGAAAATGGAAAGACAAGTAAGTTTGAACTCCCCGCACCCCCCAAAAACACCTCTGGGGATATTTCTAGGTATCCGTACAACTACAAAGAATTTACGACCCTGTCGGGACCCTTTTACACAGAGTCCATCTTCACTGATACACCACATCAATTTCAAACCATTTCGGGGACGGGTGCAGTTTTATCGGGAGGCTCTGTAACCTGATTTGTGTTTTTGTCTGTTTTTTGGCAGCATAATTCTCACAGATGATATTTATATTGCTGATATCCTATCAGTTCTTTTTTATGGCCCTGTGCTCCATTCATATGTAACAAACATAACATAAAGTTATATTTGGACCAATCAGATTACACGTGCTTCCAAATCTCCTTTTTTATGGGGTCATATTTCTAGGGGAAACCCTGTGGCTCAAACAGAATTCCTTCCTGAGCCCTGAAAATGATTACAAACACAACAAGAACTGAAATATCAGATGACCTGAAATAACAGATTTACCAGTTTTTTGCAGAGAACCCACGAGTGTCCTCTCTGCCCTGTGCTTAGTCTGCTGGGAGGTTGTTTTGAGACATGGAGACACTAAACAGCAGATGTCAGTTGTGCTCATTAAAGAAAGGATATCGTAAAAACGAAGAAACAACACCAAAACCACCAGCACAAATAAATAACACCTTCACTTTATAGATCGAGGAATAGCCTTGTTCCCCTCGTCTTTTCTTATTGTGAAAAACAAAATGAAATCATGATGGAAACACGACAGATTGGAATCATTAATTCAGGCTCTTCACGTGGTCTAAATCTAAAATCACTTATTGTTTAGGACCTCTGGGAGGAGTAAAGAACCTGAGGGTGTCTGACCCCACGATGACCTCTCTGAATGTGAACTGGGATGCTGCTGACGGAGCTGTTCGTCTCTACAAGGTCTTCTATGTACCCAAAGCCGGTGGGGAAGAGCAGATGGTGAGGCTCCATGCGCGCCGTACCGCTTCCTTTCTCCAGGAAACAACCAATTATGAGCCTGAAGCATTTAAGCAACATTTTATTTCCTAATTTTGCCAAACAGGAACAAGTTCCTGCGAGCACCACAAACATCATCCTCAGGAACCTGATGCCCGATACTCCATACACGGTGTCAGTGTTACCCGTTTACCCTGCCAGGGAAGGCAAACGCCAGTCTGAGGATGGAAAGACATGTAGGTCACTGTAGAAGATTTTTAAAATGAACCCTATGTAAAAACTCATTGTCATTTAATCGCTCATCACATTTGCGCCCTCAGTGCCATTGAGCGGAGTACGTGGCATTAGTGTGACCAACCCGACCATCACCACCCTCACTGTGACCTGGGATCCTGCTGATGGCAACGTTCAGGGATATAATATCATCTACGTTCCTGTGGATGGAGGCCTGGAGATTAAAGTAAGTGCTCTCTTCATAGAATTTATCAGATAAATGCTGATAACTGATTTGTTCTAAAGACTGCAGAAGGCTGTAAATGGATGTAGCCACGCAATGTGATTCACTGTTTGTGGATTATCATTTTTCTGACATGGTGTGCCCTGATCGCTCTGGGGGTTGTGTCAAACACACTTGGCGGTGGAGATGAGATGATCCAGTCTCTTCCACTCAATTTGAAAAGAAATGCATGAAAGGAAACAACCCAACTGAATTGGCCAATCACAGTCAAGACAAGTTCAGAAATCAGAAAAACTTTATTAATCCTAGAGGGAGATACACAGGAGGAAAAAACAGTCATCAGCTTTGTTATTAATCTGCATCCACAGTAACAGACAAGTGAAATACTTTAAATGAATTCAACAAAACTGAAGCACAGACATCTGGATGGTCTGCAAGTCATAAAATTTGTACATCCAGTGTGCATAGTTTGTGCACTGTAATGTAAACTACTGCAAGTCTGCACAGTCAAAAAGAAACAAGCAGGCACATGGACCCTCATACTTATAACAAAATGTACTCACTGGGATCTTAGCAGATATGTGAACTCAGAAAAAAAAAGGTTTGTTTGAGTCAAACTCTGGTTGGTTTTGCTCCTTGGTGCAGTTCCCTTGTGCAGATGTGCACACAATAATCGCACCAGGGTTTGAACCACAACTGCTCTGAGACCCTGTCACCTTCTGAACCCTCCAGTAGTTGGCCCAGATCAACCACCGCTTACAAATCATGCAATTTGTAGCGACACGTGTTGGATCACTTGGAGATTTTGGTGTGTGAAAAGAAACCAAATTATGGCTAAAAGCTACACATTTGCAAACTATTCAGCTGATTTGTATCAGAGTAAACAAACTTTTGGTGTGAAAAATGCAGTGGCCTGTCAGTCAGAGGAACGACAGCTCTAACTTTAAGTCTTAAACAGTATTCAAATTATAGTTAAGTCATTTTTTTAAAAAAGCTCCCTTGTGCAGTTTTTATGAAAAGGGAGACTATCCACAGAGACTATAATCATTTTTGCAACAGGCTGTAAACATGTTTATTTCCGCTGTAAAGCTGGAAGTTTAAACATGGGACTCTATGGGAAATGACTCGGTTTTGGAGCCAGCCTCAAGTGGCCGTTAGAGGAACTGCAGTTTTTAGCACTTCCTCCTGGGCTTCATCTCTTTGCCTGAGGTTTAATGTCAGTCGGTGCAGATTCTGAAATGAGCAGTTTTTAGATTGACATTAGCTTATTAAACATCTGAGTCCTAATCAGCGTGTTCACTCTTTTCTTTTCCTTTTGCTGACAGCATCATCGCTCTTTGACAAGCTCTCTGTCATCACGCGATACTGACAGACCTTTTTTCTGTTTTTACACTGAACAAAATGCTGGAGGGAGTTTGGTAAAACTCTTTTAAAGCTTGTAATAAAAAAGTCTGATAAATTTTCCAGGAAACGGCACAAAAAAAAAAAAATCCAAGATGCTCAGCAGAAGTTTAAAAAAGACAAAACGATCAAAGCTCTCAGCAGAGATTTGGTGATGTCATGCTTTTTGACAGGATAATCCCATCATGCAGTTGCCACACAAAACCGTCTAAATCCTTTCTGGCAACGTGAAGCTCGCATTGTTGTATGACATGTTTGTGGGTTTTATATTTCTACAGTGCCATCAGCACTAAATAACAGCTGCGAACGCAGCCGACAGATGATTTGGCCACTCGGGTTTTTTCTCCTCAGAAGCGGCTCATTTATCGTTGTCGATTGCACAACCTTCACCCCTCAATTAGCACGTCGACGTTAGTTTTGCAAAGGAATTTCAAACTGCTCGACCAAAAGAATCTAACTGCTGCTCGCGTGGTTTCGTCTCACAAACCAAAATGCTGCGCACACAAAATGTCAAATAAATTGTAAATACCGGGAAGAAATATTTACCAGAGGAACAGGTGTTAAAGGTGTTATTTGTTTCTGCTGGTCTACGGTGGCCTTGAAAACAACAACAACAAGGAAACTAAAGCGACATTTCAGAAAATGCAATAAATAAAAAACTTGAGGAACATAGAAATATTTAGATGTTTAGATGTTTTTCAAACCACTCCTGAAAGCGGAATAAAAACTGGACCACTGTAGAAAAGGCCTTGTGATGATCCAGAGGTTGTTTCAGAAGATTCTTCTGCTTTAAAAACAAAAAAGGGATTTTCTTTTTAAAACACAAGAAATATTTCAGCTTTTAAAAATTCCCATGTTAGGCATTAAGGTAAGCCAATTTACTGTTTTCATGAGACTCAGACGCTTTCTCAGGAAGACTTTTATTTGTGTTTTGACCTTGTTGAGGTCAAACATATGGACTCTCTGGGATTTAGTTTCAGGATAAATCTGATGCATCTTTTCGTAGGAGACCGTGTCTGAGAGTACCACCACATTTGTCATGAATAAACTGCTGCCGGACACCCGCTACACCGTCACCGTGGTCCCCGTCTACGCCGAGGGAGACGGACCAAGCCTGTCTGAGACTGGCAAGACAAGTGAGTATCAAGGCTTGAGGTCACGTGACACCCATAGTATGTTTAGAAATGTGCTCAGAAGGACATTAAAAAACACCCGAGCCTTAAAGAAACAATTAAACAGAGTCTGACTGAACTGAAAGTTGACTGAGGAGGAAAACTGGCTCGGTTTTGGCTTACTGCTCTTTGCCACATTACATCAATAAGAAACATTTTTAGCAGATTACAACATTTTCAGAGGAACACATAGCCGACCTGAGCTATGTATTATCTTATAACATGTTAAATAGAGACCTGTTTCCAGTTGGGCATTCATCCTGGCCAAAGCAAATTCAAAGACACAGAATATCCCATTTTTTTCCATTTTGCCTCCCTCACCTGGCGGGATGCCTCGTTTGTATTGGCCATGTGGGTGTTTGTCACAGTGAATAGCAATGGAAGCTTAAAAAAGCAGTGAAAAATGACGAAGCAAGGTACAAACCACTGGAAATAATGGGTTCAGAGAGCAGAGAGCCGGGCCAATGCTGATCCCGGCCTTCAAGCCAGTCCAGACTAGACATCACGTTAACGGAATATTTTCTGTCACTGACGGGAAAATCTGAAGGCAGTCTGCCATCTTCACAGGTTAGAACAGTGATGGTAGATCTACCATAGCGATCAGTGATTCACATGCAACATTTTTAAGGACAGTACTTGCGACATATCATTCGTAACATTAAACGTACTTTGTAGACTTTTCCATCGAGTGTCGTTACTCCAGGGTCAGAGGTGCAGACTGAGGGCATACTGCAGGATTTTCTGTTTCAAACGTTTGTACAGCTTCACAAAGTTCCCTATTTAAAGATTTGAAACTTATCACCAGAAACCACTTAACCTCTGACTACACTAAAGATATGTCACTCAGATCCAGGCACTGACTGACTTCCTGTTCTGGCTGTACTTCTGTTCAGAGCCACTGGGCTTTGTGAGGAACCTGCAGGTGACCGATCCCACCACCAGCACCTTGAACGTCCGCTGGCTGCCACCGGAGGGGAATGTGCGCGAGTACATCGTAATCTGGGTGCCCACAGCTGGAGGAGAGCAGGATGTGGTAAGGATGTGGAAGTTTCTTCTTACTTTAATTACTTTAAAAATCCTTGTGGGCAAAAAGCCAGTGCAAAGTGCTCCTGTGTGTGTAAAATTGGACCTCTGATGAATCAAAGTTAGAAGTCTCGTCTTTAAGGGGAGATCAGGTTGCCATGTGAGCAGATCTTATTTTTGCTTTTGGCTCTCACTGTGGCGTCGAGTCAGCGGCGTGAGGTCGTTTCCAAGGCAGTTACACACCAGAGCGTTCTTGTCTTGGGAAAAGTTGTAAGATCACGATATCAAAAGATGAAAACCACCAGATGATGTTGTTGCCTTTTTAAAAAAAATGATGTTTTCTTGCAAATAATGGAAAACATTTGACAGAGAAATGAGATCTACTGAGTCAGGAGAAAGTTTGACTGTTTTCTGTGAAGTTGTGGTGATATCTTGTTTAGTTTCATTACCCCAAAGCTTATGTCAGAAGATGTCGTAAAATAAGATGATTTGATTTTTTTTATTTCATTATCTCAGCGTGTTGGCACATTTTAGGAAAATTAGATTAAATGGACAAAGAAGAAGTAGAATTTTGAAAGTGCAGCAGAGGCCTGAAGGAGTGCATGCAAAGGAAGACTTGCTCTCATTTTTTCTATCTGAAGCTCCATCCTGTCCCAGGACAGCCTTTAAAGTGGTAGCCCTGTGCAGAAATCCATCTTTATCTCAGAGTCTTAACTGTTCCTGATACTGAGTGAAGCTGCATCCAAGAAAACATTAAACGGTGACATTGCTCATTCTGAGAATCTGTCTGCGGCTGCCAAAGCGCTCATTTGTTCTCCAGATCAAGGAGTTCATCCAGTTCAAAGTCGTTTCTTCCTCCCCCCAACTCAGGACTCGGTTCCTGGAACCGCCACCAGCACGGTGCTCAAGAACCTGGATCCAAACACAGAGTACACTGTCACCGTGGTGCCCGTCTATCCTGAGATGGAGGGAAAGCCCATGTCCGAAAATGGGAAGACAAGTGAGTCCTGCTGACTGATTTACAGCTAAAACTTGTGGTTTGAAGTAATTTTACTCGTTTTTTTGTCTTATTTATAAGGAAAAATAATGAGCTGCTACATCTACATGGACCCAAGACCTAATGAAGATGTCTGATTACAGTTGGAAACTCTGAAATGTTAAAATATGAAGTGACGAGAGAAAAACAGAGACATAAATATAAAACTGAAGATTTCTGTCAGATGGTTTTTGTGGGAAAGCCAGCAGTTTACTTGAAATCATCCTAAATAATGAAAGTACTTCAGATGATTAACAAAGTTTCTTTAACATCCAAGGCTAAATGGAAACACTAAAATAATGGCAGCTTAGTCAGGCTGTTAAACCCAAGTGGGCATTTTCTTTTTGTGCCAGCGTTGAAGACTAAACCCGATATATCACACACATATATCACATACAAATCACAGACTTATATCAGATTTATCACCGACATAGCCTGTGTTAAATTCCACCATTAAAAAGCAGCAGTCATTGGATTTACATTAACCTGATTTTCCCTTCATGGCAGCATTCACCTGAATTTAATGGAAGGGGAATGTTCAGAAACGACTAATGCTAAATCTTGAGCGCATGCACCGACTTCAGGCTTGGACGCTGTGGCCTGAAAGGCTGCTGTTAGGTTTCTGGGTCTTTGTAATGCTCTCAACGACAGCAGTGAACCTGGACATCAGAGTCAGGCAGTGATTTATGAATAGCACCAGTGTCTAGAGATGCAAAAGGAGGCCACACTGAAGGTACAATCCAGCAAATTTAAATCAGGCATAGCTGGAGTCCTAATGACCCTTTATAGAAATCACAGTTCTCAGAGTTAAACAGCGTTTTTCTTGCTCAGAATCTTTCATGAATCAAGCATGAACTTGATTTGATGTTGGGAATAATCTAAAGACAATTCAAGTTTAAATCTAAGAATATTTGAGTCCCTAGGGCTGGATGCAGGTAGGAAATATTCAGGGATATTTTAGATACCATGTAAGCGCTAAGTGCCTTTTCCTCCTTCTCAGATCCTTTGGGTGGAGTAAAGAACTTGAAGGTGATCGACCCAACCATCAACACTTTGACAGTGCGCTGGGATCCAGCAGTGGGCAACGTCCGGACCTACAAGGTCTTCTACACGCCCCAACCAGGAGGAGAAGAACGCATGGTACAAAACAAACAAACTGTTTTATGGACCAATTTCAGGGTCTTATCTTGGTTCAAATACCCAGTAAAAGTAACAATAATCAGGTAATCTGCTAATGAAGGCTTTGGCACTTTGTTGAACAGGAGGAGGTGTCTGGTGGCACCACCACCACCATCCTGAGGAACCTGGACCCTGACACCGCGTACAAGGTGGCGGTCGTTCCAGTCTACCCAGACGTGGAGGGCATAAGGCAGGAGGAGAAGGGAAAGACAAGTGAGTGGATCACTCAGGGTTTTCACAAAGGGGAGCAGCATTTTTTAGATTCCTGGAGGCATGTGTGCGTTGCTCCAAAGAGTCAGATGACCAAATCTTGTTTCAGACAGACAGACAGACAGGACCAAAAAGGAACAGTGGTATTTTCTTAAACCACAGACTGTGTAAAAGATGGCATTACCTGAAGGTTTTAGTCCTGGCATTTTAAATCCTCAGTGTTAGCAGTGTTTGCAGGCAGTGAGCACGTCACAGTCAGACCTGGAGGAAATGATGACCTCGAGGCTTCTGAACAGGACTTCACAACCAATGGGTGATGTCACTACATCCAATTTTTATAGACGTTTCAGGATTTCTGTCGTTTTAGACAGATGTGGGGAAATTCAATTGCAGAGGAAATCACATGACATTTCTTTGCACCAACATGGAACCACTACATCAACATAAAACACACTTACAGACGTTTATTGCACCGTAGGAAGGTTTTGGCCTGTCCACCTGGGCAACTGTTGATGGCATGAGCATCAAAAGGCAGTTTTTTTTTATTAGCCATTTCCACTTAGGCCCCGCCCTTTCTGAGTATTTCCCCAGCGATCCCACATGTTTTCATATTCACCATCCAGCGGCGGTTATGCAGTTATTAGTTTGGACTGCTTTGATAATCTGTCCCTGATGGTGCATTCGAGAGCCCTCTCCAAAGAACGCGTGTTTTATTGCATCTATAAAATTGATTCTTTTCGTGCTATTGTTTGCAAGACTTATTTATTTACGGGATCTTTGTCTGTATTTGAACTTTATTTTTATTACAGCGCAGCACATGACGGAAACACTCACAGACACCGAGGAGGTCATTTTTACAGAGACAGAAAAAAACAGAAAATGAATGAAAAGTAAAACAATATGCTACTGCTGCCCATCTCTCCATAAGTAACATCTCCACTACATCGCCTGTGTCGTGTCTTTGGACTGACACACTGGGTTTCCCATCATCATATATGAGTTTTTCCTCTGTTTTTGTGGGTTTACCACACTTTTCACTACACAGTAAGACCAAATGAATCACAGCCAGTGAAGACAGATGACAGTTTTGTCAAATATGCGATCATCACCTTCTGCATTTCTCAGAAGTTTATTTTGTCTTCTGTTAAAAATCTTTTCTTGTTATATCACTAGAGGTCGATGTTTTGACCACACATAAATGGTGTTGGGCTCACCGTGAGATTGAGGCTGTTTTTGCTCTTTTTGCTCTTTAAAAACAATAGAAAACTTGATTGATGCTTTCTAGCAGAAAGTCTTTACAGATAAGCTTGAGGTACTTCCTTCGATTTCTATCTGTCCTGCATTACCAGAACCATCGGACTCTTACAGCCAGAGTCATGAAGAGTAAGCTGACTCATAGCACACACCACCAACTAAAAGTGCTTTTATTTAAGTGTTCTTTCCAATAATGTCCTTTTTTTAAACCATCATTTTTACCAGCTGTGTGGAAAACCTGCCAGCAATGTAAGGTTTGCAGTCAAATCATGAGAAAAACCACCTTAAAGGTCTGATGTTTTCAGCCAGACAGCAAGAAAATAGTCCCTGTTTATATGAACGCTTGTGGCTTGCAAATGAATGCCAGAAAGTTTAGGCAACTTCCCTGAGTCTGACACATCTGGACACTCCTGATGTGGCAAACGCATCCATCTGGAGCACCCTGCAGGATAAAACAAACGCTAAGGGTTATTTGCAGCAGTTATTTAAACTTTTTTTTTTTTTTATTGGAGGAATTCTTTAATGTCTAAAAAACAGTTTAATAGGGTTTCTTTATGGAATACCAGAAAGTTTAGACAGGCACAGGAAGGAAAGAAGACTCCTCTGTGACTGACAGCCTCCCCGGCTTTGGAACATCTGGTCCGTCCTGATGAGGTGAACTCCACCCGCCCGCATCGTGTCAGGCTGTGATGTGTCCCGTCTGTTTCAGAGCCTCTGGGCGGAGTGAAGAATCTCCAGGTGACTGACCCCACCGTCAACTCACTGAGGGTCCGCTGGGACCCGGCCGAGGGCGACGTCAGGCAGTACCAGATCATCTACGTCCCCGCCGCTGGAGGACAGGAGAGCGTGGTAAGCTTTTACTGACCTCATAATCCTATCAAAGAAGGCAGGTCAGGTTTTCATAAATGTTAGCAGCTGCGGGTTTTTAAATTATTTCTGTTATAAATGACAAACCTGTTATGATGAAAGATGAATTGAATCAAATTTGACTAAATTCAGCTGAGTTCAGACTTTTCTTGGGAGCACACGAGTGCATCGCATTGAAGCCTTATAGCATCTTCCTTTCATGACACAAAAAACACAATCAGAATTCTCACTGGGAGCACAAATTAAAACGCCACAGGATATTTTATGTGCCGCTAATCACTTAATTCTTCTATAGTTTTATAGCGTCTTTGTTTGCGAGTTGATGCCTAGAACATTAGCAGAGAATGAGAGACTACGACGAGCTGACGTGAGCAAACAGAGTTCAAGTTAGTTTATCCAAACCCGTAAAACCATCGAAGTGCGTGTTTCTGTTTGGGTTTTTTTTTTTTTTTTTTTACAGTATTAGAATAAATGATGCTAGTTTCATTCTCACGCTACGTGTGAGCTGATTTCAAGAGTTCTGGGAAAATTTAAACAAATGAGTAAGTGGAGACAGAGAAGAGCTGATCATCAGGGAGCCTGTTCACTTCCTGTTAATCCAGCTGTGCTGACCTCTACATCTCGGAGTGAGGTGGCCAAAGAGGATAAAAATAAGTAAGAAACCTGACTATTAAAAATGTTCAAAGGCACCCATGTGAAGAAGAAGTGTCTAAAACCAGAAATGGAGATAATGACTGGCCCCAAACATCTGTTAGTGAGATGACCAGGAAGCTGAGTTACAGCTGAAACAGCCAAACACAGACAAGAGGAGAGGGCTTAATCCTTGCCTCGATTCAAAATCTGAGATGATGAAGTTATACTTCAGAACAACACAGATCGCTCCTTTGTTTTTGTGAGGGACTCCCTGCACCATTCAGAAGCAGTCAACCATGAGGAGACACTGAATGTCCTTTAGTTTCTGGTTTCACCGTCACAGAAATTCCAAACAGCAGCTGTCGTGAAATAGCTCACGGAAGTCTCAATGTGGAACTAAATCTATGAAATAAATAAATAAATAAATAACAACATGAAGATTGTTTAAAGAAAAACGTTTACCCCATGCAAAGAGATTTTGGCTGGAGCAGCTCCGTATGGCCCCATTCATTCTGGATTTCATGAGCAGCCCTCATGAGAGTGGGGGTTCTTTTGTATTTAGAAATGTATGGCAGTAAATGATGGACATTGGTTGGAGAATTGTGGTCCAAAGCACCTAAAAATATAAGTGCCTTGCTTGGAGCCACGGACTGCAAACTTTCCAAAGATGCCAACGTCTGTGGCTGGTTTGCGGGAAAAATCTCTTTTAAAAGCTGCTTCAGTCCCAGAAGTATTGGGTGAGAATCCCTGACTGACTTTAAATGAACAAGTTAAAGCACATTATATACAATATAATCCTGGACAGTGTTTAGTAAGATAATTTTCTCACCTCCAGCCAGTGAGATAAATAAATCCCATTAAAGTCACCCGTCCGTGGCTGATATTTGCTTATTAATTTTCCCTTCACAGACTCAGGTGTCTGGGATTACGACCAACGCAGTGCTGAGAGAGCTGCGTCCAGATACTGAGTACAAAGTGACACTGGTTCCCATTTACCCCGACACGGAGGGTAAACGAGCATCGGAGAACGGAAAGACCAGTGAGTGCATCAAATTCTCTTTCTGGGATTCACGAGGCTGCGACTCAAAAATCCACAGACTTGATACAGGCGTTACTTTTTTCCACAAAACTTCACCAACTATATTTTGCAGTAGAAATTATGAATCTATCCATAAAAAGAGCCTCATGGTCATGACAGGATGCAAACCTTAAAGGTGCACTGTAATGTAAGCTGGCTGCACACCTTTTTGGGAGGTGGATAAAGATGAAAGAAAGAAAGTAGTTCCTTTATAAAACCTTTCACAGATAGGTTTTAGATTTTTTTTTTTTTTTAAATAACTGGATAATGATTTCTGAAAAAAAGACAATTTCAAGTGTAATTTTTAGATTTTTTTGGGTGTTTTGAACACCAGAAGTTTAGTTTAGAGAAGGCAAACATCCCAAACCAAAACTACTCTGTAAGAGTAGATATACTGGCCAGAGGAGAACACTCAGCTTTAATATATCAAGCACCAACATGACAGTTGCAGGAGGTTTAGCTAAAGAGGTATATGAAACTCAGCAGATGTTGCTTCTCTGTGACATTTGACACTCGAGGAAACTGGTCTGAAATGTAACCATCATGTTGTGCTCACAGAGGCTCTGGGCGGAGTGAAGAACCTCCAGGTCACTGATCCCACCACCAGCTCCCTGAAGGTGCGCTGGGAACCGGCGGAGGGCAACGTCCGGCAGTACCGCATCTTCTACGTGCCCGCTTCCGGAGGCGCCGAGGACATGGTTAGAGATCACACTGACTTCCTGTCCTGTCATGTGTCACAAAGGAAAACTGGGCATTAGCTCAGACAGGCAAAGCAGATTCACATCAGCTCATCTGTTGTCAGATACCTTTTTCTGCATATCAGGAATTATTTAATCTGCTTTAACTTGCCCAAAGTTGCTGCACATATCTGCAAGCTGCCTTGCAGCCCACCTACACTTCAGCATTTGCTTTTAATGCTGTTTCTGATTCAACCAGTGTCATGTTTCTCATCACTCTGCATGTTCTGTACAAGGGGTCCAGCTAGTTTTTCACCAAAGTCTAATTTTCCTGTTTCTGTGGATGATTACTGCAGAATCAGTGCCAGAATGATCCTCCTCAGATCCGCCACTTCTGCTTTCTTTTGACTGACAGCTGTGTTTCTGTGTACGAACAGGAGCAGGTGTCCGGCGGCACCACCAACACCATCCTAAGGAACCTGCTATCAGACACTCCCTACACTGTGACCGTGGTCCCAGTTTACCCCGAAGGAGAAGGTCTCCGCCAGTCAGACAAGGGAAAGACACGTAAGTCGTCAGAACGAGAGCATTTGCAGGTGCATTGCCGCCCTGCCTGTGATCAGGTTTTTGAATTATCTGCAGTAAACATTACACACTACTAAGAAACAGAACAGATGTCATTCAAAGTGGCAGTGCTGCAGCTCCAGATGTTGCCGTTTGACAGACATGTCAGTCAGAGCAGGCTTTAGAACTTTTCGGGGCGGCCTGGAAGAGACGTAACTAAATACTAAAAATTATGAGGCTGTAAATGAACACAGTAGGGGCATTTTATAACTGCTGTCGGCATCTCAATGGTCTGGATAAAGAAACACTCTTCCTTGAAGAGGAAAAAAAGTTGCTTAAAAAATGTCACCATCAGCGAATGTTGGTTTTTAAATTGATCGCAGAAAACTGATCTGAGCCGCAGGTCAGAAGCGAATGAGTCGAGCTTTGAAGGTGTACCTTTGACCTGTTGGGAATCTGCACAAGCGATGAAGTCTGAGCTTCGCTTGAACAAGATTAAATCCATCACCAGCAGCAAACAAAGGCCAGAGGTCGTGGTTTTAATGGAGAGTTGTCAGTAAACCCTAAGTAGAAACAGAACATTCATGCCTTTGCTGAGATAAATAAAGGATAATATCATCATCTTATTATGTCTCCACTCTAATGCAACCAAGACACAGGTTTAGTGTGTTTGCTGGCCTGCAGTGAACATGAACCCCCTCAACTCACACAAATTACAGCTTCTTTTTAAAGTTTGACACCAGATACATTAACTTTATAGAGAAACCCTATCTTCCAGGTAAACCTTCGTGGAAAAGGTACTGCAATCTGCAGAATTTGCCAGAACCTTTAAATCAGACAGCCCCCCCCCCACCCCCCCACCCCCCCCCCACACACACACCTCCTACCTCTTGAGGATTGGATGGAACATAAGAGAAGCTGAAGAAAGTGTTTGATAGCAATGAAGAAAACAACTTTAAAACTACTGTTTGAAGAATCTGTCCTCCCAGACTCGGTCCTCCAAGCATTTGCAGAACTGCTGGTTTGTCTGCATCTCTGTGGTTTGATGTCCTGTTGGGTTCCTTGGGTTTGTTTCTGCCCACACGGCATGCCACGCTCTGTCAGCAGAAATGCATCCTGGGGTTTTGACATGTGATGCCACTGGAGTGAGGCATGGAAACAATTCCACAGACGGGTCCAGCAGCCAAACTGGAACTGAATATTTTCTGTCCTGTCAGGATAGTTTTGGAGGGGGGGGGGGTTTCACAACCCTCATTTTCGGTGTACATGGTGTTTCATTCGCCGTTTCATTGCTTAGAAATGGTGTCGTGTTGAAATCTTGGAATATTTTTCCCTTACCATCCCTCCGCGGTTGGGTTATTATGGTTAGCTGTCACACACACATACTGGTTGTGGCAGGCAGAAGTTGGTGACTCAGGTTCAGGTAAGCGACGCTCCTTTTGTTTCACGGGTTGAATTCCCAGAAACCGATCCACAAATACCCGGTTGGACTTTTTTTGTTTGTTAAAGCTGAAATATGAGACAGCAAGGACTAAAAATGTGAGTTTGGAAGGGTTGTTTAAGTCCTCCGATCATTTACATATCAAGCACTTTATACAGATGTGCTGGCTGCTGCAATAAGCGAACCAGTAGCATCTGCGTGCTGGAACATGACACCACCTCTCTATCGCAGCAGCAGCAGCAGCAGTGACACATCGGACCTCAGAGTGAGTCACTATCAGAGAATATGAGCCCAAGGGTGACATTAATGAAGTTTTATTACCAGTGTTGGTCCAGTTTTACTGTTTTGCTCCCTGGAGAAATTTGTCACGTTTGGTCTGGACAGAAACAGCAAATTAAATGTTACAGATTACATAATCTCTCTGAAGGACAGAGTAATTTTGTCCCTGGATGACAGACTTTACAGAAAACAATGACTGTGAAGGTTTCACTCTGGAGGTTTTTACCTTATCGAGGAGGAGGCATCTAGTTTTCCTTTTACTGGCTAGAGCTCAAGATACCGGGGGATACACACATCTGGTTTGGTTTAAAAGAGGCTTTTGCATAAATCCAAATCTGTGCTACTTCTCTCTCTACACATAGACATTGCAAACTGACTGTCCTGCAGATTTGTGCTGCACTCAGCATATCATTTCAATCCCGTAGTTTCACAATGATATTAATTCTTGGATTACAGATTCTTTCTTCATAAAAGACATTTTTTTGTTGTATTGAACCAGTTTTACCAACAAAGTAAATCACATTCTAAAAATAAACACAAATTAAAACACGATTAACAGAATTTAGAAATGATTCAAATAACTTAAACGATCCAATTGTTATTATCTTATTTGATTATGTAAAGGCTATGCTTCAGAGCATTTCACCACATAAGTTATAGTCTTACAGCCCTTTGTGACATGTTTATTTTAGTTTAGTTATAACACCACAGTCACACAATAACACAAACAGACTAACCGCTAAAGTTAGCCGTAAACCAGCAGGTCTGAAAGCCCAATGAAGAGTTTCAGTTTCTAGTCGGAAAACACTTTAAACGTAACTTTGACTTCAACTGATCATTTTTCACTTTGCTAATGCTAAAGTTGGTTGGAGACCACAGCCCGACCAAAATTATTGTGATTGTGTACAATGAACTATGAGCTCGTTGCCTTTGAAGCGGTTGCTTCAAAGGCAGGCACCAGGTCTTCAACCACTTTGTTCAACCACTTCAACCTTATTGGTTCAGTTCAGTTTTATTTATATAGTACTAAATCACAACAACAGTCACCTAAGAGTGCTTTACATTGTAAGGTAAACACCCTGCAATAATAGAGAGAAAGCCCAACAATCAGATGACTGCCTATGAGGCAACAGTGGGAAGAAAAAACCTCTGGCAGAAACAGACTCATGGAGGAGCGGACATCTGCATCGGGCATCAGTGTGCTATCAGTTTGCAGTTAAACGGAATCAAGTTGGCCATTACATGCAGCCTGTTTTTGATAAATATGGAGGAAATTACAAATCTGTTGCTGTTTACATACACAGAAATTCACAAAAACAAAAATCCAGATTAACTACTTACATTTAAATAAAGGCATAAAGTACATTTATGCACAGCGTAGTGTGATTTTCCCCTTCACACCTACCTACAACAGAAAAAGGCAGTATTGAGGGGGCTGGGACTAGAGCTTTCTGCTTATTAGTTTCAGTTTGCAAAATAAGAGTAAAAAGTTCCAACTGGGTTTTAAAGCCACTTGAGACAATGGAAAAGGAAAGATGCTAACGTACCTGGGACATAAAAAAAAAACTACAAGAAACATAAAGATGAAACTCAGAGACCAAAGCCCAAACTATAACATCTGTCTATTGAAAAGAAGTGAATATAGATGAGTGTGTTTCATTTGCACTTCTAACAGAATACAATAATTTGAAGTTCACTGCATTTCTGAGCTGCTTGAAGAATGTTTTGAAAAAGTTCATTGCTTTTTAACTCTAAACTTAAACCAAGGATCCAATCCTCCCTGTTCTGTTCCGCTCTTCACTTACTGACACTCACATTTCAAGGAATGTAATCTCTTCTAAATCCATTAGTTGTCCCGTCAGTTTTGAGGCAATAAAGTAAGATGTACTTGGAACAAGGCCTTAGTTTTGATGTTGTGTTGCTAAGTGAGGAAAACTAACACCTCTCCCTCGTTCCTAACTTCACGTTCTCTTCACCTCTCTCCCGTTTGCAGTTCCACGCATGCCACCCAGGAATATCAAGGTGTACAATCCCACCCCCAACACCCTGAATGTGCGCTGGGAGCCAGCCACGGGCCAGGTTCAGCAGTACCGGGTGGCTTACGCCCCCCTGACCGGTGCAAGCCCATCTGAGTCGGTGAGTAGCTTTCTGCAGTTAAAACACAAACTGTCATTAGCAGCAGAATTCTCCTTGAGGGGAGGAAAATCTCTCTGTCTGGTCATGAGGAGTGAAGAATGTGAAGACACAAAAATAACAACCTCTTGTGTGATTTAACAGTCATAAAAGAGTTAGGTTGGATAATATTTTTTTCCCAGTTTAAGTCATCACATTCCAAAAGCTGCAGGTCAGCTCTTGTTAGATATGATGTGCCTCCAGGAAATTCCTGAGATAAGTGGAATTACACTGAGAAAATAAATGAATGATCTTATCCTGGGTTTTTTTGTTTGTTTTTAGATAAAGGAGAGATTATGGCTGATAATCATTATCTTCAATATCAACTAATCGGTCAGCTATTTTTATTTTTAATCAATAGTTTATAAAATTGCAAGAAGTATCAGGATTACCCAGAATTCAAGACATCTCTACAGATCATGTTTTTTTTCCAAAAAGTAGTCCAAAACCAAAATTTAAGGAAATGTAATACATAAAAGCAAATTAACCTTTATAAATCCAGCGTATATTTATACTTTAGCAGAGGTATGCACACGACACAGTCACAAAAAGACTTGGCTTTACCAACGTGGGTTTGCACTTTCTCTTGCTCTTTCTCTTGATGTATAAGTAAATATAAAGTAATAATCCAATCATTTTGTGTTTTGCATTTTCCATCATTGGAAAATCAGCTATATTCTCAAGATTTTTGTCTTTAATTCAGATTTCTGAACATGCCGTTTTATTTGATAGCTTGTTGACACCAAACCCAAAGTCTCTGACTTCACTTTGGCTTTCTTCTTCTGGAAAATGCCATTCTTGACATTTGACTTGCTGATCTTACTTGGGCTGGCATATCTTTGTGTTAGATGTCAACTAAGGACTTGGAAATTCTTGATCCGACTTTTGTATTATTGTATTTTTGCTGTTCTTACTCGACTTTCTTTGTTTGCACACCTGCAGTGTTTAGTCAAACTCGATTAGTTTTCCCCCTTGGTGTGGTTCATTTGTGCAGATATGAACACGGTAATCACACTTGGGTGTGGTCCAAAACAACCAAGACCACAACCTCCAAAGGATCGCAGCGCAGGTCCAAATGAACTCCAGAGCTGTAAGTTTATGGTTTCAACATGACCTGAATCCAAACAAACTACCAGGTGTACGTTCCACGTTTGAGCTAAAAATCTTCCAGTAGATACATATGCTTTTTCTTCTGAATGTGGCGAGGTAAATATAGATGCGCGGAGGTCTGTACAGCTAGCAATTAGTCAAGAAGTAAAATGTAAATTCTCCACTAGTCCACAACACAGCACCTTCTTCCTGTATTTGCTTTTGTTGCTCCTGCCTCAGACACATCTGGCCAATAAGCAGACCGAACTTCTCATGTGGGTTGTAGTGATGCATTCAGCCTCACTTGGATTTTTCTCCGTGTGAAAAAGAAACCAAACCATATGGAAAAACTACAAGTTTATAAACTCATCAATTGATTCAAACCAGAGTAAATGAGCCATAGGTGTGAGAACGCACTTAGGCTACGTTCACACTGCAGGTCTTAATGCTCAATTCTGATTTTTTGATCAAATCCGATTTTTTTGTCTGCTCGTTCACACTACAAATAAAATGCGACAGCAAACGCGCTCTAGTGTGAACGCTCAAAGTGGCCCGCATGCGCAAAAGAAGATATCACACACAACGCGCTCTGTTTAGACCCAGAGCAAACAATATTGTTTGACTGATGGCCCTTAATATAAAGACTTCGGACTTCACGTTTCCCAATTTTTGCTTTAAGTTATTTTGTTATTTACATAATAATGTAGATAACCTAATAATGATCCTTATTGCTGTTTTAGAGAGGAGCGGTGCTTCAAAGGATAGTTGCAGATTTTTGTCAGAATCTGCAGATTATGCAGTACAAATAAAATGTTAACGTTTCTCCAACGTTGTCTTCCCAGCAGTTTCACCGGATGGCCAGGAAGCGTTCGATGTCTTCTCCGGCGCTGATAATTGGCGTCTGTCTTGTGTCAGTGACGTAAAAGACGGATTTAATGCGACTTGACCATTCACACAGCAGTCGCTTTCTGAAACATCGGATATGTATCGGATTCAGTACCACATACGAAAGTGACCCAGATCGGATTTGAAAATATCGGATTTGTGCCGTTCACACTGTCATACCATGATCGGATATGGGTCGCATAGGGTCAAAAAAATCGGATTTGATGCGCTTTCGCCTGCAGTGTGAACGTAGCCTAAGTTCCCACCTTAAGATCTAGGACGTCTTGGCTCAGCTCTGGTTTGAGACTTGTTGACTTTACTCTGGACCTCCTTTTCTATCCTTTTTCCTGACCTAGCTCTGGATTTGTTTTGTTGTTGGATCTTAGTGGCCCTGATTTGGTCTTTTACTTGTGACTTGTGGGTCTCTACTCGGGCCTTGTTGTTTTTGACTCGGGGATTTTTCTTCAGAAAGTCTTTTGACCTAAGAGTCTTGACTTGGCTATAAATGCTGGTTCTTGACCTTGTTGTTATTTTTAGCTTGGTACTCAATGTTATTTATTTAGGACATGAATGGAAATCCCTAAACAAGACTTAACTTCTGCTTGTACAAACAAATGTCTTTCACATCACATCACCATACATCTGGCTTTTCTCTAAACTGGACACTATTCCTGTATATTGGATGTGAACTTAATAACCAAACTTATTGTATTTGTTTGTAGTAATTTTGGTAGTTAAGTCATTTTTATCTGTGTTTTCTACATCTGATTTAAAAAAAAAAAAAAGTGAAATCAAAGCGGGAGTGTTGCTTTCATTGGGCCGGTCTGGAAACAACAAGTGGTCTCTTTCGCTCGTTCCTATTTGTTTCACCAAGTGGTGATGTTGCGCAGATGTCTGCACAGCAGTAATTACGGTAATGCTCTTAAATATGGAAATCATGACTTGTCGGCTTTTCATACGTCTCCATCAGCACTGATTTAATGCACCAGTGCAAATGTCTGGGTCTCGGGGAGAGAAAAAAAGAAGGTTTATTTCCCCACAAAAAGTTTGAACTCTGTGACTGAAGTTTGGAAACGCTGCATGCCGGACGCATCTGTGACTGACGTCACCAACGGCTCCTACGGTCGGTGTTCCTGGGGGCCTTAAGGCTGTAATCTAACAAGGCTGTTTTGATGATTAGAATCAGCTTTGAAGATGCTGTGAAGTTAGTGTTGTGTAGTTTATTATTCCCTGTGGTCTCGGTTTCCTTCTATTTTCACTGTTGTTGTACTTTCATTTAATTAACTTTGATTTTGTTTTGGTCTGAGAGGAAGTTGGTTTGGCCACAGAAAGAAGACACAAAGATGAGTTCAGAAGTACAAAGATTCACAACTCTTGGTGACTAGTTCAGTCTAAATTATCAAATTTTACATCACAGATTTGTTATTTCACGCGCTGAAGCTCCTCTGAGTATGTTATCAGTATTATTATTAGAACTGAGAAGCAGAGAAGCTCTTTAACAGTACATTTTATTCTGGTTAAACATCAGTGGTTTGCATTAAACAAGTGCTCTATAGAAGGAAAAAAATAAGATCAAATGTATGTGGATGCTTTAATGTTGTTTCCAGATGTGATTTTTTTTTGTCCTCCAAGCACAAATCTAAAGCTGTGGTCAAAACTTCAGTGCTATGGCTGCAGTTTGTTCACATTGAAGAATATCAGTAAGGTCCAGCACTGATGTTAGGTGATAACAGAAGGTCTCACTTCATTTTGAAGGTGCTGGATGACAGCAGCCACCTACACCTGACTGGGAATTAACTGGAAACACATGTTTGTTTAAAATATCGGTATGTGCTGTAGCACTATTAATCTAAGAAACACGTCTATTTACCTTTAGGGATTCCAGTATGTGAACCCATTGGCTAGTTTGCTGACTTGGTCTTTGGCGAACTGGTTGTTTAGAGCTCCCTGTTTAGCCAGCAAGTATCCAAGCCAAGATTTCAGTTTCTGTCTACTGGTCATCATTTAAAAATGCTAATAAATCATCCATCCATTTGGTAAGCACTCATCCATCCATTTGGTAAGCACTCATCCAACCTGCTGTTGTAGCTAGAGTCTGTCCTGGCTGTCTTTGAGTACATTCTGGACAGGTCACCAGTCCATTACAGGACTAGCTAATAAAACCTGACAAAGTGGAATCAGATGATGTTCATGCTTCTGAATTGCATTCCTGCAAATCCCATCCCTCCAGACAGAATGTTTAGCTTCATGCTACCAAAGCTTGCACATGCGGGTTAATCAGTACATCAAAATTGGAAACCAAAAAGCTTTTGGTACCAAAAATCGTGTTCCTTGACTACAGATTCTGCATATTCATATGAATAAATCTGTTTGTAGAAATTAATGGGATCACGACTGCCTATGGAAAGTGCACTAGATGCCTTCCTTAGACATCCTCTAGGACAGGGGTAGGGAACTCCAGGCCTCGAGAGCCAGTGTCCTGCAGGTTTTAGATGTGTCCTTGATCCAACACAGCTGATTTAAATGGCTAAATTAGCTCCTCAACATGTCTTGAAGTTCTCCAGAGGCCTGGTGATGAACTATTCATTTGATTCAGGTGTGGTGACCCAGGGTGAGATCTGAAACCTGCAGGACCACGGCTCTCGAGGACTAACGTTCCCTACCCCTGCTCTAGGATGTTATTGGTCATCACTTTGTAGCTGATGATTGGGAGATAACCCTGTACTGTAATTATCTCCCTCATCATATTTTATAAATGGTATAATTCACTCCCACTGGCAATATCTACAGTTGCTTACATGAAAGTTGAGATACGTTTTTATTTGGGACTTTTTTTTTTGCCTGCCATCCTGTTCCCCCTGTCATCTCTATAAGGAGCTCAGTTTCAGTGACATGTTATGATCTCTGGATCAATAATAATCTCTGCCTGTATAAAAGTAAAATAATTTAAAGCTGGATTAACAACCTTAGCATTGTGAAAGAACATTTAAAAGTTTTTGTTATTAGGTTTTAGCAGTTATATACATACATCAGAATTCAAGCATCAGTAATGACATCCTGGGAAACTTCTTTTCATGGGCTTCGTCTTCAATTACTTACAAATCTATAAATGCCATATCACTGGCTTGTTCAGTTTGCCTCTACTTCTTAAAACAATGAATGCGTCCCATTCAAAAGCCCATCAGTTACCCAACTAACAACTGCATACTTCGGCCTCATCATTCAGGTTTACTTCAGCAAATGAAGTGCATCCCAGCCCTCGAGAGCAGTACTGCTTTCAGGAAATGACTATAATGTTTTAAAAGGGCCGTGTCCAATCCATTGTCCTCACTTTAGAGTTTACTGGTGGGCTTTAACCCCAGGCTAACAGTTGTGCATGTGTAGGTGTGTGTGTGTGCTTCCAGTTGTGGGATCTTAGCCACTACATCATCGCTGTGAAACCTATTTCATGGTCCAACATGCCAAAACCTTTCGGCCCAAAACATTTGCTGCAACCAAACCAGTCCCAAGATGAGGGGGAACTCGAGTCAAAGCAGAAGATATATTTCCCATGATGTAATGGCAGAGACTTTTATGGCCCACAAACCAGCTAAAGAGCTGAGCATAGATGATGTGATAATCCCAGTGACAAGTGACAGTCTGCAGTCACTCGTGTTGTTAGAACACGTCTCCCGCTGACCGATGGTTTGTTAAGCATTTCACCTTCCAAGTCTTTGTTAGTGTTTGAGGAACCTTTTGTCAGAAGAAACCTTGCCGAACACTGGATGCAAGATGAGCACTGAGGTCATTATGTTTATTACTCCTGCCAGATCTGTATGTAATGCGTGAAGAGGCTCATTTAGGCAGACCCTCGTTGATGATTATATCAATATATATTTTGACTCCTGCGTTTCTTCTCCAAAAAGGTCCTGGTTTCAGGAAGTATTAACAACGCCTTCCTGGACAACTTGATACCAGATACTCCCTACTCCGTCACTGTCACCGCTCTGTACGCCGACGGCGAGGGATCAGCGGTGAAGGACAATGGCAAAACATGTAAGCACAATGACAATGTCACATTCTGATGGTGTGTAGAATCACATGACTTACTCGCAATAGTTTACATCTGTTGCATGCAGTGATGCAAAACACAATAAGTACAAGCATATTTAAATTTTGGGTTGCTGACTGCACTCCTCTTAGCAAATATTGGATCATATCATTGGTGATGATCGTAAAACTCCGACTATAATGAACAAATGAGCCTTGTATGGAAAATTAATTATTTAATATCTTTTATACAAAACCCAAAAAGACAGAATGTGATAATTTTTTTTAAATCTCGTAAGCCCATATTTTAACCATAATAGAAAATAGAAAACATATCAGATGCTTAAATTGAGATATTTTACAATTTCATAAAAACCTTTAGCTCATTTAGAACTTTTATGGCAGCAACACATCTGAAAAAAAGTTGGGATGGAAAAACAAAAGGCTGGAAAAGTAGGTGGTACTAAGAAGAAACAGCTGCGTGAACATTTTATAGCTTATTGGATTACCTGGAAACAAGTCAGTGATATGACTGGCACCTTAGAGATGCAGAGTAAAGATGGACAAAGTTTAATATGCAAAACTTTAAATTTAGTTTTTCTAATTTTAGTAGTCATGCAACTGGGATATTCTATGCATTCAGGTTTATTAGTCTCCTTCGTCTTTTAGATATTAAAAGCAAACCATGGCATTTAATATAATTTGGTAGGAAACAGACAACTTTACAGAAGCTATGTTAGCATTAGCCAGCTAACATAGGTACACCCTCACTACCTCCATAGAATAATAGAGGATAAGAAGTCAAATGCTGATATTTAAGTGCACTTGAATAATTGATCATCAGCAAGTGTGAGCACCTCTATAAAAGCTGAAGATTTGGCAGGTCTGGAGCATTCAGGTGTGTTAACTCAATGCCACAGTCCTATCAGGGGTGGATGTCCCAGCAAATTCACCCCAGTCTGTCGGGCCATCTGTCCCACAGCTAATGCTCGACCCAAACTGCACAATGATCACAAGCATGGAAACAAATGAAGAAGAAGGGGAAGGAAAAAAAAAAAAGGAAAAAAAAAAAAAAAAAAAAAAAAAAAAAGAAAAAAAAAAAAAGGGAAATGGCCCAGGCAGAGTCCAGACCTCAACCTGATCAAAGTGCTGTGGTGGGACCTTAAAGAAAGCTGTGCATAAACAAATGCTCACAAAAGTCAATGAAGTGAATCAATGCTGTAAAGAAAAGAGGGCCAGAGTCCTCAACAATGTTAATGGGTCCAGTTCGTGTGGAAGGGCCTGTACTGATAAATTATATTTTACATTATTGCTGTAAAAAAAACTACTGAATCATGAGGCATACTCAGTTTTTCACAGGTCTGTTATTGTGTTGATTCTCCAGTTTAGTTAAAATGTTTTTTCTTCCCTTGGTCATTTGATTTATTCCTTTCTTTATTCTGAAAAAACAGAAAAAAGTAGGCTTTCAGGGAGGGGGCCCTTAAAGAGAAATCTAGTATAACTAAATGCCTTCGTGGGCACCATTATATGTAAATGAGGATTCAACTCTGGGTGAAGTAAAGTAAAACTTCAGAACTAGAAATGGTCATAGAGGTTAAGTGAGTATATGTATATAGTGTAGCTATAGTAGGATTTAAAGCATTATAGAAATCAAATAATCTTTTATTCATGAATTAGAAAAATATATTTCTATTTATACATTAAAACAAATTCTCCTATACTGCTTCTGTTTGATATGGTGCAGTACCCCGTGCTGGTCCCAGGAACATGCGTGTGTTTGACGCCACCACAAGCACCCTGACCATCGGCTGGGATCACGCTGAAGGGCCTGTAAGACAGTACAAGATCTCCTACGCACCCATGACTGGAGACCCCATCACAGAGTCCGTAAGTGAAACTTCAAGCTCATTGATGTCCACAATATCAAATGATCTCAGATAACATCAACATGTTACTGGTAACAGTGCTAAAGTAGAGCAGTCGTCCCAGAGAAGGAGCCAGTCAGTACAAATTTAAAATCAGGCATTAGTGATGGCCACATTTCCAAAATGGTTTAGTGGCCTGTTTGGGGGTAAATATACTTTCCTTCACACTCTGATTACCTACCTGTATTGTCTGAAGGAAAGCTGGTCTTACCCTTGCAGAAACTAAACTACGCACACTGATGATAATATTTTTAAAAACTACCTCAGAGGCTGAGACATTTTGGTGAAGTCATTTCGGAGGAAATGCATCAGACCCACTAACCTCAAGTGTATTTCTTACTCTCTGTTTAACCCATAAAGAGGGATTAATCTCAGGTGGTGATGTGTTTTGTTTTGGATAAACTGGCCGCAAACCCTCGCCATTCACAGCTCGCTTTGACGTCCCCCTCAGACTATGCGGTGAAGTCACATCTCAGGATTCCCTCACCTCATTCAGGATATAAATCACAGATTAGGGATACTAATTACAGGCTCAGTTAAATAAACAGTATAATTTGGGGCATAATAGCGTTATTAATAGTTCTGAATAATAAGTTGGAACGATGGTGGAGAGCGGAGATGGCCCAGCTGTGCTTCCTTTCTGCTCATTAGTCTAACACTTGCTCAGAGTGAGTCAGCTAACTGCAGCAGAGGGACGCCGATGAAAGGAGTTCTCCAGACTGGGATTGACCAAAGAGCTCACGACTATTATTTATACTGATGCAAAGTGATCAATTTAGCATCTGTAAATAATGTGGAAGGTTCGTGTTGGTACACAGTGTCTATAATCCCACCGAGAAGCAATTTTCTGCCTCACAAGGCTGAAGAAGTTATTTCCTGTTTATTAGAGAAGTAGTCTTCTAAAATATTCAAGCCTAAAATGTAAAATTGTGCACCACCAACAGTGTTTGTATTTTTCAGGCTCTTCTCTTTATCTTACTGCACAAACCAAATTTATTAGCACTAAAATTTGGAATAAAATTTTACCCAAATTTAACTTTGATTAATTGATTTTGATGACCGTTTCTCATTTAAACTAATATTTGGGTCCTTGATTCAAATTCCAGATGAATCCAAATGGTTTTCTATTATTTTACTTTTATTTAAACAGGGAGCAAAACTCACCACTGAACATGGACTGTATATAAAAGATATAAGGGCATAGCTGTAGGAAGTTGTTTCAGCCTGCATTCTTTATATTGGCCAGCAGGGGGTGATTCCTTTGGTTGCAAAAAGAAGTCCATCCTGGTAAAAGGACTCTTCTTGTCACTTGAAAACTTTCTGATGGGGTTATGGCCTTAATCAGTGCACTTCAGTAAACTGGTTAAGATAGCAAAAAAATAAATAAAAATCTATAAAAAATAGGAAGTAAAATAATCGAGAATTTGACTTCATTGCAAGGAGGATGTGTGGTTTGAGTCATCTTCACTTCAGTTTATAGTCTCTCTGTTTATAGCATGACACCCTTTATTTCTTAGATCTTTGATTTAGAAAAGAGGAAAACTCCCCAAAAACTGAATAAGAGAGAAAAAGGAAGCAGAAATCTCCAAAATCATACATGCACAGACGTGTGTGGAAGGAACTCTGGGGAAAGCAGGTGTGGTAGCTTTTCCTGTGACTGGGAGCACTGGGTCAGCTCCGCTCACCAATTACACATACCATGTGCAGCAGATGTTCAGACAGCAAAGCAACTCAGGACGCTCTGGATGTAAATCTTTCCTGACTGATTTATGCTTTTTCTTCTTCGGCTACTGAAAATCTCTGACTCTGTGCCGTTTGGATCTTCAGACTCTGGTTTTAGGAAACAGAAACAATGCCATGCTTCAGAATCTGCTCCCAGACACCCCATACAACATCACTGTGGAGGCCATCTACGCTGAGGGGCCTGGAGGATCCCTCAACGGGAACGGACGTACAAGTAATAAAAACCTCTTTGACCTCTAGTTTTCTAGCAAAGGCAGATTTTCAGAAATGATGGTTGTCTTGTGATATTACACAATCCCTTGCAGCTGTCACAGGGTTTCTGCACATTTGGCGTCATAGCTGGGCCGATTGTAGTAAACAACAGGCTTTCTCAAACTCCTAGAAGGCAAATTTTACCCCTCAGCAGCCATCTTTCAAGTTATTTAAAAGCTTCCAACGAAATTAAAAAAGGAGAGATCCATGACTTTAACTGCAATAGCCAGCAGTATGTAAAAACTCCACGTATAGAATCAACAGTCAAGTTTGATTTAAACAGAAAGCTCGATATTTAGTTTTTGTTTTACCCAAAATAAAGTTTAAATCTTTTTCCTGCAGGTTATTCTGTATGTCTGCTACACATGCTGAAGCCTTACAACATGGCTGTATCATTAACAGAGCAGATGTAGCTACCTGTATCACTTCTACAGTAACAAGTAGATATACCTGCTGCTTGTCTACTGTGTCGAAACGAAGTGATTAGCTCAGATGTTTTCTGTGGCGGCCCCTGATTGGCTCTTTGCGGGCAGAGAGTGGACAGCTTCCATCTTTGGTCTTACAGAGTTCTCCTTAGATATACATTTTTTAACTTTCTGTCATTACTTGTATTCAAACGTGAAATAAATCTTGTTTGATTAAGTCTATCAACCATCTATCAGAAAGTAGCAAAAAATAAACTCCCCCTTTTATATTTCCTACTTTTGATTTTGATATTGACCGTCTGTGGAAGGTAAACCTCACAATCCGCTCCACCAGCATCGTGCTACAAACAATTCTAGTACATTTGGGATGTAATCCAGCACCTCAGCAACTTTTGTAGTGGTTCAGCTTCGAGGCATTGAACCCAGGAGCTTAAACGCAGCGACCACAGCAGCACTTAGGAGTGAGTTAGAGTAGTAACAGAGAAAATAAATACATTAAGTGCGCGTCAGTTATCAGGGTCTGCATGTGTTAGTGTGAAGAGTTTGGACTTAAAGGGGAGAGCACTCGATCGGCGAGCAGTAGGCTTAGTTATACAAACAGCAGACACTCAGAGTGTGTGTGTGTATGTACCTGTTTCGATATCTTTGTGGGGTCCAAAAATTGGAACATTACTGTGGGGACCAACAGTCACTTGTGAGGACAAAAGTGACAAAAGTAATTTTTGAGACTCAAAATGTGGTTTATTGTCAGGGTTACATTTATTTTATGGTTAGGTTTAGGCTGAGGGTTAGGGTTAGGCATTCATTTTTGATGGTTGGGGTTAGGCTAAGCGGCTAGGGAAGGCATTATGTCAATTGGATGTCCTCACTAAGATATCAAAACGAGAAAGTGTGTGTGAGCCACTTTCAGGCATCCGTCCAATTCTGGACACACACCAACTGGTTTCTTCACCAAGACTAAGTCCCAAATCTAAACACCTCTATTACATAGGATGAATTTTATAACCTGACTTAAGGCAGCTCATTCCTGACAGCCAGAAAGGAAGAGGCTGATTTTTATTATTACTGAGAAAATGTCCCCCTTTTTTTAACAATGCTCTGTGGTTTTAAACAACCTACAGGTATCAAGTTAATGAAAGGCTAGGGGGTTGTTCTAGCGTTTAACAGCAGCGAGAAGACGGCATGTCAGCTTCCAAACTCTGAGCTCACTGAAAATTTTGCCACAGTAGGTGTAAAATGCTCCCCGGTGTGTGGACGGCTGATATTTACGGTTCAGTTAAAGGAAAGAAAAACAGCCAAAATAAAGTTCTGTGTCATTCAAATGCAAACTACAAATTCACTAGTGCTTCTGTTTCTGTTTTGTTGCACATGAAGCTGCAGTGGATTTAGTTAAAAAAGCCAGAAATTCTCCTGCTGCTCTCCCCTCTCCACCCAAACAATAAACCTCCTTTTTGACTTTATGGGGCCATAATTTACTAAATAAGCTTTAAGTTTTATTAAATATGACTTGAAACTTGCGATTCAAGGCTCATCAGGAAAGTTGGAGAGTTTAAGCTGGCTGAGTCACTTTTGCAGCCAGTCTAAGTGGCCAATAGAGGAACAGGCGTTTTTTGGTACTTGCACATTAGCATCATGTTTTAGCCCTGCATGTTGATGCTTACCATGTCTAAAATTCGATGCCTCCTCTGTGTCAAAGTCGGCATGTTGAGTCCCAGAAACCTTCGGATCTCGGACGAGTGGTACACGCGCTTCAGGGTGGCCTGGGACCCAGTGACTGCACCCATCCAGGGATACCGGCTGATCTACACCCCTGCAGGTGAGCCTTAACAAAACCATTGCGGTTAATCAAACATGTTTCTCTGCACACACATTGTGAATAATGTCTTGGTTCCTAAAAGCTGTCACCTGATTTTTACTTCTCTTCAGTTTCTCACTCACTTCTCATTCTCCGCTCTGTGTTTCCAGGCATGAACCAGCCCATCGACTTCTTCGTTGGAGACGTGAGCTCTTACACTCTGACCAACCTGCAGCCTGGAACCACCTACGACGTCAAAGTGCTGGCACAGTACACCAGCGGTGTGAGCGCGCCGCTCATTGGCCAAGGGACAACACGTACGTACAGGAACTGTAATTAGACGCACAAACTGCTGATTTATTTCAAATGTCGCTCATAATTGTTTCTTAAAAAACTCACTGGACCTTGGCGTCCTCTCGTTAACCCCTCCTGATTTTTCACGTCCAGTCACTTCTGACACTTTAACTTAAGACCAGAGAGAATCCCAGGATTTATCTGATGTCTTTTCAGTTGCTCAGATTTGTTTCTGGCTGACTGAGATTTGGACTTAAAGGCATGTTCACACCTGTTTACTATTTAGTCTGGTTATATTGGCCTCAGGTGTTGTTTTTTTTTTTTTCAAGTTGGCATGATTTGTTTGGGCCGGAGACAGTAATTACTCTCAGGTGTGGAACAAAACAGCTACACCAGGAGCCCTGAAAAGAAATGGGCTCATGAAGTGAAATATCATCATCATCATCATCATCATCGTTTATTTATATAGCACTTTAAAAACACACAAGGCTGACCAAAGTGCTGAACAACAGAAACATAATAGATACCATAAGAATAATAAATACGATAAAATAATAAACAAGCGGAAATACCAGTCAAGTTTCTCGCTACCTAAAGTTACTCACCTGGTTCCATCAGGCAGTGCAGCTAACAGATTATCAGATGTACTCTTTTTTTGTTTGTTTGTTTTTGTTTTGTTTTGTTTAGCTAAACAGTTCCTGTCTCATAGAGAATCTCTATTTTTCATCAGTTGTTAAAAGAGCTTAAAAAACATGAATCGTCCGACATTTGAACAGCCTAAACCTCCACTGTGCTTAAACTCAGATTTTTTTTTTTTCAGTCTACCTGAACGTAACCAACATTGAGACCTACGCCATCGGCCACGACAAGTTCTGCATCAAGTGGACACCACACAGAGCGGCCACGTCTTACCGCATTAAACTCAACCCAGCGGACCGTAAGTCACCTCACATCACTTTTTAAATATCATAATCAGCTTTTGTGTGTAATAATAGTAATGTAATAATAATAGCACTTAGACCATTTCTATGTAAGTCTCTAAATGATCCAAAACCACATGGTTGTGTAACATGTCCTCGGATAGATCACGGAAGAGAACCTGCAGTGATTTTCATCAGAAGTTTCTGATATTTCATTTCTCTGCAGATGCATTAATCTTGTGGTGTGGCTCTATCTGCCAGTGATCCTGATTCAGAGTGACATATTTAAATTGATGCATGTGGTAAAGTGTGCAATAAGACTCCCATCAGATGTCTGAAAACATATCTGCAGATGACATCATCCCTGCAGATGCTGCAGAGACTGTTTTGACTCAAATGTTTTCTTGTAATTTCCTCCCTGAGGCTGTTTAAGTTCAGGCTGCCTATTTTCGGTTATTGATCAAAAAAGATCAAAAAAGTTTTGGCCGAGGCTGAAGGCGCCCGACCACCAAGCTTTAACTCCATCTCTGTTTGCAAAGAGTACATCCTTTTCAATGACTTTGGAGTGTCCGAGGTCCATCTGGTTCATACTCGCACGTGGAGATAGAGCATCCATGTTTAAATATCTTTATGGTAGTCATTAGACGTTTGGGCTGCCAGAACAAACACGGGTCCATTAGCATGAGGCAGATGGTGGTTAACCGCTACCATAGGAGCCGTCCCAGTGAGACGCAGCAGACGCTCAAGTCAACAAATCAGTCGACTGTTTGTTCTCAAGTGGAAATGCAAAGAGCGGTCGGAGCCAGCGGTGAGATGAGTGGGTGGAAAAACGGTGAGCACGGGTCTTCTGCCTCCATGTTTTAACATCTGTGGTGAGAAGAGGAACATGTGGTTCAGACTCTAGGCTATCTGATATCCTGCTGAAAAGTCTGAGGGCTTTTATTTTGCCAACGCACTCTCAGCTCGGACCTGAGTGCATCTTGATGAAAGAGGGCCACCGTTCTGGAGTCGATCTCTCTGAGAGGTGTGCGTGTTTTCACAAAATAATTTACATGATCGATCACAACTTGTTGATGTTACTGGACATATTCTGAAGATATCTGCAGCAGCGGAGCTGCGGGGAGCGTTGAATCCGACTTACTTGAAGTGCATTCGGGACAGCCAAACGCCCGTGCGATAAACACGTTTTGTTTGTTTGCTCTCGCAGAAGCGCTCAGAGTAAATAGGAAATCTTATTATCAATTTATCAGCAGCCGAGACAAGCGGAGAGATAAACATTTCACTGGAAGGGTCAGGGTGCTCTGTGTGTAAAGTAATCTTTATTTTCTTCGTTTAGCAACGAAAAGTCCACTAAACTACAGACAACAGTCATGAAGTGTGGTTGGTCAGTGACTGTGAGGTCATAAATCCTGCAAGGGCTTTCAGGTAGTTTAAGACGTGCTCAAAGAAACTTTTCCTCTTTTGGAAACTTTCTGCAGTCCTCTGAGGCTCACTGCTTGTGTGCATAAGCAGAGAACATGCTCACCCACTGTCTTAAGGTCTTAGCTGGAGCCCATCCCAGCTGTCAGTTAGCAAGAGGTGCAATATTAGAAGTGGTAGACTACCCAACATGTATACTAAAATGTACAGGGATATTAATTTGTAAGTGTTGGTGAAGTGATTGGACCAGACTGTCTTTAACATGGAATTGATTTCAAATACAAACACAGATGGTTTGAAATGGAACTAGAACCATGAAAATGCTGCAGAATAAACCTCCTTTGTCCCTCATGAGGCTGAAACGGACACAGAGAGTGCCAGCGTCACAAGCCAGCAGGCTTTGGTGTTAATTTACAAGCCAGAAACATAAGCACCTGGGGAAGTAATCTTTGACTCATTAGTAATAATTATTAATACTGTCATACTCAGGAGATGTATGAAGTGAGTAAAAATCTTAGTTTTCTTCACAGGAAAATTTCAACATGATTCAGGGTCCAAACTGTGTAAAAGTCACTGGTGTGCATGACAATTCAGCCATCTCGAAAAATCTCGTGACTGAAGAACATGAGTCAGTGTTTCCCTCTGACAGGAACCAATCACACTGAGCCCACAGCACCTGGAAATAAACTCTAAATGAGCCGATCGGGAGGTCGAACCTTATTAAACCTCGATGAAACTTTTGAGCATGTTCAGAAAAGTCCATCATTTAATTTAAGACCACTCCACTGTACTGTGATGTGTTTACATGTGTTTTTGATTCCTCTGTAGCATCCAGTAAAGGACAGCATGAAATCACCATTCCCGCCGGCCTGCCTCAGTACTGCTTTGACGGACTCTCTCCCGATGCTCTGTACACCGCCACTGTCTTCGTTCAGACGCCAAATCTGGAAGGCCCAGGAGTCAGCACCAAAGCGAGGACCTGTAAGTACTAAGAAAGTTCTGCAGTGAGGAGGAAAACTCTAGAAAATCGAGAGAATTCTGCCCTTAATAAATGCACAAAAACTAGAGTGTGTTTGAAATGTGACCGGTCTGGTTCACTGCTGTGAAAACGTGAAGTGCAGTATTTTAATTAGAGAATCAAACCAGTGGCAGGAGCACAACCATCAAAAGAGAGGTCGGGTATTTATATCTTGTGGGGACATCTACTTGACATCATGCTTTCCCTAGCCCCTTACCCTGGCCATGAAAAATGAATGCCTAAACCTTACTACAACCGAATTGTAACCCTATCACTAAATCCACATTTTGAGTCTCAAAAATGCCTTGAAACTTGTGGGGACCCACAAAGATATGAATACACACTCACAAACACACACATACACACAATACATGAAACAAACATAAAGAAGAGAACAACAGTGTACTGGAGATAACGAGTCAAATTTAAAATCAAAATATATAAACTTCAAGATAGCGTGGTCTCGGGCCGGAAAGCAGGTGTAGTTTAATCAGGCAGAACATCTGAAGCCTTGAGGTCAAAATTGCCTTTCTTTCATTGAATGAGACCGCATCCTGAATTTGGGTCAATTTGAGCAGCGCGACAAACAAGAATAACTTCCTGCACTTTAATAATTAAATTAAAGCATCAGGGTTTTTGATCTGGAAATATAATTTCATCAGTTCTTTAAATAGTGATAAAATACTTTGTGGTCCAAATGTCCTGCGAGTGACATTGTCTTCAGCTGTCTCAAGTTTTTTATATTGATGTTTTAACTCAAAATGAGTTTAAACTCGCATTAATCTGTCCTTCATGTATCCTTAGTACAAACCAACAGCATCTGCATCACTGACGGAAAAACACATAAAAACACGTCCCGAGTGGATCGGCCCACCTTTCCACAGAGAACACGATCGTAGTAACAGCTGCGTGGCTCCGACACGCCCGCTCACAGTGCAGTCGTGGTGTCTGAGACATGAAGCATGATTCCAACTGCAAATTGCATCATCTCGCAGTGCGGCTCCAAAACAATGACTTCATCACGCGCCGTGATTACGCCGATTCTGTATTTATTACAAATATGTTGATAACAGTTTTTTTTGTTTTTTTGTTTTGTTTTGTCTCTCACAGTGCAGGAGCCAACTCCAGACCCAACAACCCCGCCTACTCCAACAGCTCCACCCACCATCCCCCCTGGATGGGCAGGTAAGCCTCTAATGACATCCATAATCCAACTGAAGGCGAGTTGAATCTGAAATGCATTCTTGTGTTTTGGTTGATGAGAGTGATTTTTTATTTTTTTTGTCTGGTACCCAAAGACAATCTTTAATGCATTCAGGTCAAAAACATGTAGAAAGCTTAGAGTAGCCATAAGAATATATATATATATATATATATATATATATATATATATATATATATATATATATATATATATATATATATATATATATATATATATATATATATATATTTATTTATTTTACACCCTTCATGTTCAAGCAGTGTAGAAATTCAGCTCAGCCACATGAAGCCTCCAACATGATCTCAACCAGCTTAGGTGGAGAAGGGACAGACAGACACGTTGTTTTCAGTATTTGTGCAATAAATGGGCGCCTGTATTTGAATGTAACATCCATTGATTCTAACTCACATAAAGCAGCTATTGCTGTGTAAGTTTATCCTAAACTTTTACATACAGCCTGCAGCCCACAATATGTGGCCAATAACTTGTTTGAAGGTTCAATTTTCACATTGTGGCTACCGCCGTGATTTCTTTCTCATTGGTAAACATTTGTGACCCAACAGTTCTTTAATCTTTAATTTAATGCTGATTCTTGATTGTGAAAATTTTTATAAAAACTCACCCTGCATACAGACATCATAGAGGTCGAAATTTTTCAGGTTGTGTACGTGGTTTTTTTTCTGCTTTACTCTAAGGACTTTTGTAGTCTACCTCAAGTGGCCATTAGTGGAACTTCAGTTTCAGCACACCCTTTTAGCTGCTTGGTGTTCCAGGTAGATGGGATGTCTCTCCAGCCCGTTTTTGGGTCTCCTCTCAACTGGGCATGCTCAGAAGAAGCAGCTTTTTTTCAGTGACTGTCTTAGCAAACACCAGCAGCTGTTAACTGTTGCTTTACATGTCAAACGTTTCTAGTAAATCCTGTTTTCCCCCAGTCTCACTGCTTTTGCTGACTCTGCTGTTTCATTAGGCCTGCGCGCTGCTTTGCAATCTCAGATGTTTGGAGACTAAAGGTGTATTTTTGAATCTGTCTCCAGAGTCTTTGCCTTTTTTTCCTAATAAAACAATATAAAAAATACAAATAATAATGAATTTTGACAGCAAAAGTTACAAAATGAGAGTTCAGCTTGGGTTGATAAGGCTTCCATCTGTCGGCTTCTCACTGGGCCAATTCTGTGTGAATCATCTCCCAATATTTCCCCAAGAAACTCTCCCAGGACTGAACGGATCAAGTCCTTTCATTCAAGCTCGGCCGTGTTTGGAAAATCCTCGACGGTGACTTTGCGAACGCAGAGTCCTCCTGGATCCAGCTCGGACTAGCGGTGGATTAATGGCCACCACATGTGGGCCCGCGGGGGAGCGCGCCCGTTAAGAACCAACAGCTCAGGTGTTGAAAAAGAAAGCGAGTGCAGTCCAGAGAATTTGTTTGTGTCATTTGGTGCTGTGTGAAAGTTGTTTATAGAGCTCAGAGTAGGCGGAGAAGATAAAGAGGGGTGCATCACATGAGGCCAAGATTATTTAAAGCTTTTCGCCCAATTCGTTTTCATGTGAGAGGAACGCATTAGGGAGAGCTTGGTCCTTATGCAGACCAAATGTTCCCGGTTTTATTTTGCCAGTTTGTTTTTTTTTTTATCAGTGGAACCCATAATTATCGCGAACGGTTCTATCACGGCATTTGTCTCAGGCGTTTTGTTTTGTTGCACACCGTCAGCTGACTTTTTTAATGCGCTCCAGCTTGCTAATTATGCCATGTTATGATGCAACAACTGGCCTGTGGACTCACTGACTCTTTTTTTTTTTTTTTTTTTTTTTTGCCTCAGTCTGCAAAGGCGCCAAAGCAGATGTGGTGTTCCTCATCGACGGCTCGTGGAGTATCGGCGAGGAGAGCTTCACCAAGGTGGTGCACTTTGTCTCCGACATGATTGCCGCTTTTGATGTCATCGGACCCTCAGGGATGCAGGTTTGTGCTGAAAACACTGACAGTTATTCCCTCTGACAAGGAGGAGTAGTGCACCCGGTGCAGTTCTGTGTTATTTATACAACAGTTACCTCACAGTGATTTATATAGTGAGACCCTGCAATAAAAAGTGCAAAATCTTTGTGAAGTCAAATGGGCCATGCAAGGCCAGTGCAGGCTATAACATGCTCTACCTACTGCACCTCCACCCCACAGTTGAGGGGTGAAAAGGCAGAAAAGGAGAAAATAGAGAGACGAGGAGTAAAAAAGAAACGCTCAGTGTGTCACAGGAAGTCCCCCCCCCGCAGTCTGAACTTATAGCAGCATGGCTAAGGCAGGATTCAGAGTCACATGCAAAAAGGAAAGTTTGAAGCCTAATTATAAAAGTAGAGATAGTGTCTGTCTCCTGAATCCAAACTGGGAGCTGGTTCAACAGAAGAGGGGCCTGAAAGCTAAAGGCTCTGCCTCCTATTCTACTTTTAAATACTCTTGGAACCAGAGAACACAGAGAACATGTACCAAGCCAATGAAATGCAGTTAGCATCTAACTAGCAGTGCATGAAGGTGTCTTAGCTACATATGGATGTAAATTAGCACGTCTCATGGAGATGGTGATGCTAAAAAGTCTTTAAGTTAAGATCATTTAGAGGAGACACTCAAAAACTTTTCATAAAATACAAAATAAATCTGCTTATTTTTCTGATCTGATTCCAAGAAAAGAATTCATTAAATAAAATTTCACCTTTTCTGTTTGTCTGAATTAATGAAATCCCCCAAAATCCTGCCAGAAGTTCTCATCTGCACTGAGTAGCAGCTGAACAAGCAAGTATGTGACAGTGCTTAAAACCCAGACCCAACTAAAAATGGCTTAAACTGAGCTAGGGAGCCAATGCCGTGAATGAAGCTGAGCTCTGCAGTGAATGAGAGGCTCTTTGTGGATTTTAAGATGTCTCATTAATTCAGAAACCTTTTTTTTTCTCTCGAGTGAATGCATTACACTTCCGTACCCCAGCATCATCCAGTGGTGGTTTTGTTTTTATTTTCACAATGGAAACCTCATGATAAAAGAACTTCACCTCAACAGGAGGCCAGGGGTCTTATAAAACATCCGCCCTAATACGAGAATTCAATCAAGTGTAATCACTAACAGCCGACAACAAGACAAAACAAGAAGGAGGGAGATGCAAATGAAATAAAGGCTATAAAAGCTTTCTTGGCGATGCAGAATTTTTTCCGACCGAGTTTTGCAGGCATTTAAAGAATCGGTGATTATATATAAGCCTGTTCCAGAGAGAGGGAGCTCTGGATTTAAAGGTACATTCATGCTGACAAGTGTGACAGCATCGTATAAAAATATGATTAAAAGCCCGATGTGGTCCAAAACCTCTGTAGCTGTCTTAATTATTTCACATTGACACAAACCTCGTCTTCTTTAAAATCATCCCGGGATGCTATAATGGCTCATATCCCCAATCAGGATAAAATGAACAATCCTTGAGTCTAAGATAGTATTCGTTGGGATTCTTTTGCTTCTATTTGTATTATATTTTAGCCACAGAGCCAAGCATCTGTTTCACTAAAAAAGTAAATCCATTAGGTTTATATTATTAGCTTGTTTGACATCCCTTAAGGCAGTTTCTTCTGACAGTCCTCAAAGACTACTTGGTCCATCTGGATGAGAAAACATTTTGTTTGCAGCACAATAAAGCGGATTTTCATTCTCTTACCAAAAATACTAGTTTCTTAATCCATAAAAGATGGTTATGAGAGAAGACTGATTTGTAAGCTGCTCCACTGATTTAAATGCCGGTAGATGTATAGAATTGGTCAGTGTATGACTGTGTGCGAGGGGAGACAGCAGTGCATGTGCATATTTTCTTTAGAGAAGCAAGCGGATATTAGAAACATGTATGTTCTGTGTTGTATAATGATGCTGTAGGCAAATGTCTGTCTGCGATGCATTTGTGGGAGGGGGTAAAAAGCATGTGTAAGTTCTTATCTGAACAACAAAGTCAAACTCCAGCCAATGTCTGGTGGCCAAATAATTTTGTTGGAGGGCCAGTTTTTTCCCCTCGCTGGCCCATTTACTTTTTAATTTCTTGAGTCATTTCTTTGTCTGTCAACAAGATTATGCAAAAATGAGATTTCATAAAAGTTTGTGGGGAAGTGAAACAAGAGCAGCCCATTAAATTCTGGATACAGACAGCTTTCTGTAGGAATTTCAAAATGAACCCCTTAACTGGATGTGTTCTCTGAGTCCCCTTCAAGTTATTCAGTGTTTTTATACATAAAGTACCATCTTGTTTGAAAGTCCTTATTCCCCCGTTGCTGTGCTGCGTAATGCTGTTTACACTGACACTCGTGCGCTGAAGTGTCTGCATTGCTCTCCCATCACGAGTGAAAGTCGGCTGATCGGGTCGATCTTGTAGCTCATAAGTGTTGAACAGTTACTTTTAGTGAGACAGGAAAGACTTCAAAATCAAGTCGACACAAATGACACATCGACATTGGACCAATACTTCTCATTGCTTTAGCACTGTGAGCAAGCTAGTTGCACAGTTTCAGCCCATGAAGTTTATAATTCATGTCACTCCCAGTCAGACCAAACTCAGTCTTTGCACTTTGACCACTTTTTGGGGGAAAGTGCACACTGGGCTATGCTGTAGATCAGGGGTGGGGGAATCTCCAGGCCTCAAGGGCCGGTGTCCTGCAGGTTTTAGATGTGTCCTTAATCCAACACAGCTGATTCAAATGGCTATGTTACCTCCTCAACATGCCTTGAAGTTCTCCAGGGACTTGGTAATGAACTAGTCATTTAATTTAGGTGTGTTGACCCAGGGTGATATCTTAAACCTGCAGGACTCGGCCCGTGAGGCCTGGAGTTCCCCACCCATGCTGTAGATTGTGCAGTGATGTATAGTTGCCATAGATGCCATAGATTCCACCCACCCATCCATCTCTGCTTATCTGGAGCCAGAGCCTACCCCAGCTGTCAAAGGGTGAGAGGCCGAGCGTACACCCTGGACAGATTAGGAGACCGTCACAGGGTTAACACAGAGACACACAACTATTCACAATCACGTTCACACCTGCTATCAATTTAGAATCACATGTTAACCTAACATTCATGTTCGTGGACTGTGGAGTACCCGAAGAGAACCCACACAGGCATGGGAAAGACATCTGCTGGATTTGAACCCAAGACCTTCTTATTGTGAGCGATGGCACTGCTGTGCTGACCAAGGCTATACATTTAGACTTTTAATCAAACCTAAACAAGAAAACAAACTCCTGCAAATCAATTTGATTATTTTCCTACATGACATTTTTGCAAATATGTATAAGACTACTACTGTATTGAGAAATGTCGAGTAACAAGAAAATATCACAGATCATATTGTTAAAAGGAGCAATAGTAGCTCAGAGGGTTACACAGTTGCTTCACAGGAAGAAGGTCCTGAGTTCAAACCCTGGTAGGGTGTCTTGTTCTGGAGCTTTGGTTTCTCCCACCAGTAAAAAACATTCTCACAGAAGAGGCTTAATCTCGAATTTGTCTCCAAAATGTGCCTGTTAAACTTTATTGAACCAGCAAGTCAAAGAGACGAAGCTGAGATATTTGGATGTTTGCAGAGAGGGGATAATGGATGTAGTGGACACAGGAAGTTTAATGTGGAACACCACCGAGGAAGTTAATGGATGCAGTGAAGGAGGGTTGATGTGACAGAGAGGATGATAAGTCCCTAATTTTCTCATTATTTTCCACCCAGGTGTCATTTGTGCAGTACAGCGACAACGCTAAGACCGAGTTCAAGCTGAAAGCTTACAAGGACAAAGGCCTCGCCATGGCCGCGCCTTCTTACATTCGTTACCGAGGAGGAAACACCAAAACAGGTTTGATCTCATGCTACAGGCCACAGGTACAGATCCAAACAAGCATCTGCTGATCTGACACAGTTTTCCTCTGAGCAGGAGAGGCGCTGAAACACACTTATGAGAAGGCCTTCTCTCTTGAAAACGGGATGAGGAGAAATGTCCCCAAGGTGGTGGTAGCCATCACTGACGGACGCTCTCAGGATGAGGTGAAGAAGAACGCCGCCAGGCTCCAACACGCAGGTAGATGTCACACAAACGTGTATCTCCATGCAAGTGTGTCCCATATGAGCTCTGTTACAAACAGCTGTAAACAGACTGTTTACAGACCAAACAGAAGCAGCTGGTTCTCATCAGAATTAATGAAACTGCGCTGGATAGAATTTTCAATAATATTTTGTATCCATTTTTGGGTATTATTACCTGTTTAGACTCTTACTGGAAGAATAAATGAAGCCGATAAGCCAAGAGTCTGTTTGTGTTCTGACTGCCTTGGTTTGTGCCGTCTTCAGGTTACAGCGTCTTTGCCATTGGTGTCGCTGACATGGATTTCATCGAGCTGCAGCAGATTGGCAGCAAACCCAGCGAGAGACACGTTTTCGTTGTGGACGACTTTGACGCTTTCAACACCATCAAAGAAAACCTGATCACCTTCATCTGCGAAACTGCAACTTCCTGTTAGTTTAGAACAAAAAAGACAAACGTTGCTTTAACATGTGTTTCAGTTAATTAATTTCTGTGTGTTTTTGTCCACAGCGTGCCCCTTAATTTTTGTGAATGGATTTACTTCACCTGGTAAATACAAACTTTAGAGAAATTCATGACTTATTCACTGTTCGTCTGGATGATCTTGCAGTTAAAGGCAAGCTCCTGATTGGTTGTTTCAGGCTTCAGGATGCTGGAGGCATTCAACCTGACGGAGAAGACCTACAGTTACATCAAAGGCGTCTCCATGGAACCCGGCTCCTTCAACAGCTACACAGCATACAGACTTCATAAGAACGCCTTCCTGACTCAGCCTACTACGTGAGTCTCACGGGTCTCAGGCTTATATGCGCCCATATGTTTCACATTACTCCTCATTTACCTTTGCTCTTTACAGTCTAAAACCTCTTAAGGTTTTGTCACTCATTTTATTTGAGCACCTTCTCTTTTAACTTTGAGCTCTATTTCATAGACTTTGAAAGCACCGTGGTATAGCCTTTGAAGTCTATACCACGATGCTGGAGAGGACAGTTAGCCTGTTAGTTAAACCTCAGATTCAGGAGGATCAATGGTTTTCGTCCTGGTTGTGAAACGTTGGACCAGCTTTCTATCTTCTCAAAATTGTGTGAGAGTGTGTGGGAGTTTGCCCAACTAGTCTGCATGTGTTTTGTGGACTTGGAGAAGGCATTCGACCGCATCTGTCAGGGCATCTTGTGGTGGGCACTTCGGGAGTATGGGGTGACCGACCTATGGCTATGAGCCATTTGTCCGTGTACAACTGTAGTGAGAGCTTAGTTCGCTTTGCTGGTAATAAGTCAGACCCGTTCCCAGTGAGAGTTGGTCTCTGCCAGCCCTGCTCTTTGTCACAAAAAAAAGACAGATGGCAGAAGGTTTTCGCTTTCATCGGAATCTGGACTCTGGTCTTCACAGATGATGTTGTACTTTTGGCCTCATTAGGTGATGAAATAGGGTGGTTTGCAGCCAAGTGTGAAGCAGCTGGGATGAAAATCCGCACCTCTGAAGATGGAGTTCCCACTCTAGGTCAGGGATGAGTAGTTGTTTAAATATCTTGGGGTCTTGTTGACGAGTGACAGCAGAGTGGGTTGGGAGGTTGACAGACGGACTGAAGCAGCGTCTGTGTTGATGTGTTAATCAATGTATTGTGGTGGAGAGGGAGAGCTGAGTGCAAAGCAAAGCTGTCCATTTACCTGTTGATACTGGTGCCTCCTAGGTTAGGGATTTCAAACCTATCCCACCAGAAAAAGGCCCTGGGGCAGACCCAGGATACGCTGGAGAGATTATACTGTACTGCTTGGATGGCTTGGGACTGCCTCAGTGACACCCTGGATCACTCGGATTGTGAAAACACATGTGGAGCCTGAAGTAGAAAGCCCAGCTTAACAAGGAAGCTGATAACAACCATCAGAATACTTGTTATATCTGACTGAAGTTTGAGGTTTTGTGAAACTAGTGTATTGAACTTCCTACGGCTCTGTCTGTGCAGTGCTGGGATCAGCAGAGTGTTCATACCAGTGCTGACTGGTCAGAATGTGTTTGAGTTTTTAATGTGCATTTTAAACTGAATCTTTTCTTTCAAAAATGCGAGTTTCCGAGGTTTTCTGTGACATGGCCTGATTGAGTTACCAGTTTCTGCTGGAGCTTCCCAGAGTTTCTCCAGATTTGCTGTCTTTCGAATGCTTCCATGTTGTTCTCGTCTCCAACGGGACGAAAGTAACCAGCTGCATTCAAACTGTTTGAGCCCAGCTGTGGGGTCAGACTGAGCTGCAGGTCATGACGGAGAGCAGACTGCCCATAAAACGGCTTTTCAGTTCTTTCTGAAGCTGTTTCACACTGTGAGCTTCCATCAGGCCACTGAGTGCAGACGCAACCGCAAACTAGACTGTTAAAACTGGCCACCACCCAGCACTGGCGTCCCATACCCAGAATATCAAATGCAACAGCAGCGAGATGGAAAACAGCTTGGGTTTTGACTGTTTACCAAAACTGGCTTAACAAAATGTGTAGTGACATCACAGGGACAAATGAGAAACATCCTGCAGTGATGTGAAAAGGAGAGGAAGAAGAGCCAGTGGATGGAAAATGATTAAAATCACTGCTAACAGACAACATGTTATTTTTACAGTTGTGTCTATAATTACTTGGAAATAGCACATTGTTTATGTTAGTGGATGTTTAATCTAAGAACAAAGATGTGATTGAAATACAGATTGTTTTTATTCAGTAGGTTTTAGATAGTTCCTCACTCTAAAATAGGCTCCAAAATAACTGGCAAAATAAGTAACCTGATCGCAACCTAATAGAGCAGCTTTGGGTTACTGAAGACAAAATTGAATGCAGAGAGACCCACAAACAAGCAGCAACTGAAGGCAGATGCAGTAAAGGCCTGGGCGTGAATCTTGAGGGAGGAAACGCAGCATTTTCTGATGTTCATGGGTTTTATACCTCAGGCAGTCACTGACTGCAAAGTATTAAAAACAATCCTTGTGTTTAAAATCATGTAATCTAGCGTGTTACTTTCCAGCCTCTGTGAAGCTGTTCCTTATATCCTTGAGCCCAAGGCTAGACTTCTGTTTAAGGTTTAAGCTGTGTTTAACCTGTCCTCGCTCTGTCCGGACATTCTCAAATCTAACGCGCTGTTTTGTTTTTATCTTCCTTTTTCAGAGACATCCACCCTCTTGGTCTTCCCCACGCCTACACCATCATCATGATGTTCCGCCTCCTGCCCGACACGCCCAAAGAGGCCTTCGACATCTGGCAGGTGTCGAGCAAAGATCACAAACCAGAGACCGGTGTCACCCTTGACCGTAAGTATCGTACTCTATTCTTATCCTGTGCTGCCTGTGTGAAAACAGAGAAAAGCAGCAAGGAAATGTGTGATGTGGAGCAGCTGTGCCTCACTGCGTCATATCTGATCGCTGACAGAGAAGAGTTTGTAATGTAATGAGCTGGCCGTGCCCTCTGGCTGCTTCGGTCTGAGCTGATCGCAGACTCCCTTCGCCGCACAACTGTTGTGTCATCGAGCAGCTCAGCTGGCTCTCGTAAAGCCCGTGTTTCTGTCTGTCAGCAGGATTTCAACAAAAATCCACCAGTGACAAACGTGTATTCTTGAGTTATTACAATGAATTATAACTGTGCATGATTAAAGGTTTGACATCATGAGAGAAACCTTCTAGCACAAAGTTGCACAACAAAGCACCAACAAAGCGAAAGTTGGTCTTTCTGTTTCCAGTGTTTGTGCTGAGAGAACTTTCTCTTGACAGCTCCACAGAAACTCAAACATATGAAAGTTGTGTCAGTCGTTGTGTTTGGCAGGTTCAGGTAAAGTATTTTGTCACTAATGAAGCTGTGCTAACTCTGTAAGAAACAGACTATATTCACTTTAACTGCCCTGTACTAAAACAGCAAGTTCAACATATCTAGGATATATTTCCTTATCTGGCTTCGTTAAACCTAATCCATCATAATAATAAAACTCATAATAGCACACAGAGCTGTACTCGTCAAAACAACTGGCTTACACTAGAGCGTAAATCAAGTCTTTGAAATAACTGACACACACACCAAAGTTAAAAATAAGCTACAGCATTTCAGACTGCATCAGTGTTTTTTTGTATCATTAATATATCGCCTGTAGGAGATTGTGACAGTTATGATGACTGTCACAATCAATGATTACAATATAAGGACAGGGAAAAAACAATTAAATAGCTACATATCATTAACAAATTCATTGTTCCTCAAAAAATACCTACGATTTTTTTTTTCTCTGTACATTCGTTACGCACAGCGTAATGATGGTCTCATATCTATCTAATAGACTCCAATTTGTGCATGTAAATGGAGAGTCCTCTTCACACACTGAGGTTAATTATGGAGTTCCACAGGGTTCAGTGCTAGGACCAATTCTGTTTACATTATACATGCTTCCCTTAGGCAGCACCATTAGAAGACATAGCATACATTTTCACTGCTATGCAGATGACACCCAGCTCTATCTGTCCATGAAGCCAGATAACACACACCAATTAGTTAAACTGCAGGAATGTCTTAAAGACATAAAGACCTGGATGGCCGCTAACTTTCTGCTTCTTAATTCAGATAAAACTGAGGTTATTGTACTCGGCCCTGAAAATCTTAGAAATATGGTATCTAACCAGATTCTTACTCTGGATGGCATTACCTTGGCCTCCAGTAACGCTGTGAGGAACCTTGGAGTCATTTTTGACCAGGACATGTCCTTCAACGCACATATTAAACAAATATGTAAGACTGCTTTCTTCCATTTGCGCAACATCTCTAAAATTAGAAATATCCTGTCTCAGAGTGACGCTGAAAAACTAGTTCATGCATTTATTACTTCCAGGCTGGACTACTGTAATTCATTATTATTAGGATGTCCAAAAAACTCACTGAAAAGCCTTCAGCTAATCCAAAATGCTGCAGCAAGAGTACTGACAGGGACTAGAAGGAGAGAGCATATTTCTCCTGTTTTGGCTTCCCTTCATTGGCTTCCTGTTAAATCCAGAATTGAATTCAAAATCCTGCTCCTCACATACAAGGTCTTAAATAATCAGGCCCCATCTTATCTTAATGACCTTGTAGTACCATATCACCCTATTAGAGCACTTCGCTCTCGCTCTGCAGGCCTACTTGTTGTTCCTAGAGTATTTAAAAGTAGAATGGGAGGCAGAGCCTTCAGTTTTCAGGCCCCTCTTCTGTGGAACCAGCTTCCAGTTTGGATTCGGGAGACAGAAACTATCTCTACTTTTAAGATTAGGCTTAAAACTTTCCTTTTTGCTAAAGCATATAGTTAGGGCTGGACCAGGTGACCCTGAATCCTCCCTTAGTTATGCTGCAATAGACGTAGGCTGCCGGGGGATTCCCATGATGCATTGAGTTTTTCCTTTCCAGTCACCTTTCTCACTCACTATGTATTAATAGACCTCTCTGCATTGAATCATATCTGTTATTAACCTCTGTCTCTCTTCCACAGCATGTCTTTTATCCTGTCTTCCTTCTCTCACCCCAACTGGTCGCAGCAGATGGCCGCCCCTCCCTGAGCCTGGTTCTGCCGGAGGTTTCTTCCTGTTAAAAGGGAGTTTTTCCTTCCCACTGTCGCCAAAGTGCTTGCTCATAGGGGGTCATATGATTGTTGGGTTTTTCTCTGTATCTATGAAGCGCCTTGAGGCGACTTTTGTTGTGATTTGGCGCTATATAAATAAAATTGAATTGAATTGAATATTCTACATTCATTCTAACTTTTATAATGTTGCTTCTAAAATTCATGGCAGGCTAAAATTCTTAGGACTGCAGGAATTCCCTGGTGCTCCCAATGGGCTGAAAGCAGCACAGTTGCTTTAAGGACATCTAGATGATAAGGAATTACAGCAGTCCAGCCTACAAGTGCATACAAGGAATAGTTTTGCAGCATCAGTCTGAGAGAGGATGTTTCTAATTTTGGCAATATTACACAGATGAAAAAATGTCGGCCAAGATCAAATCCAAGAGATCTGATCAAGATGAGAGTTGAATTACACATCCTGGTCAAAAAGAAGTGGAACTGGAAGCTATCAGTAATGTATCTGATTAGACGTGCTTCAGAGATTTGAGTGGTGGCAACTGAGATAAAATATCTGGTTAGACAGACAGTTTTGTCTGAGTTTAAAAGTGGAAAATTACAGGTCATCCAGGCCTTTGTGTCTTTAAGACATGCCTGTAGTGATGTGTCATCTGTTTTCATAGATACATAAAATGGGGTGTCATTTGTATAGAAATGAACGTGAGTGTGAATGACTGTTTTTCGATGAGTCCAGTTGAAAAGCTCAAGAGCAGGTTTCTTTTGAGACTGAACCTGAGTATTCCTACAACTTAATTCTAATGTAATTTATTCTTCTGTCCCTGCTCAGCATCCAGCCAGACCGTTTCATTCTACAACAAAGACGAAAGCGGCGAGCTACAGAGAGTCACATTTGACACGAGGGAAGTGAAGAAGATCTTCCATGGAAGCTTCCACAAGGTAAGCAGAAGTCATTAATCTTTCAGTGGAGACTGTCCACATGTGAATTCTAACATATTGCATATTTAAATTGAGGAGAATGAAGCCAAATTTGTCTTTAATGTTTGAGTTATGTAACTTTTTTCGGTCCGTGGCTTGAGTGAGGCTTGACACATGAATCGAAGCGCTCCTCTTTGATCTCGCTGGACGTCTCGAGGTCATACAGAACCCGCACATGCCTGAGATTCCAAATATGCTGTATATTACAGCCAGAGCACCTCACACGCAAACTGCAGACGTGTTCCTGAGGAGTTATGTTGGCTCACATGAACAGATTGTCCTCTGCAGGTTGTAAAACGCAGAGCAGCAACTGCTTGTGATTACACGCACTTCAAACATGGTCGCCATCTGCATCTCCTGGATGTTATAAAATGATCAATAGACAGCCTGACATGAGCTGAGCAGGTCTGATTAGGTGGAGGTATGATGTAGCTTTGTATGTGGGATGGTTTGTTATTCAATCTTTAAAACTCCTTTGAAAACAAATGAGATCATTCATGAGGATCTTCTCCTGTGGCTCTTAAGTAACTGTTATTTTCACCTTTGAGATTATGTTTTTTTGCAATTTGAGTTACACACACTGCTTTTGCCTCAAGCTAAACATTAAAAAGACAACTCCTCAAACGCTAACAAAATGTGCTGGCTCAGAAAAATGTCCATCAATTAGTCAATGAAATGGGAGAAGTCATCTTTCTCCCACTGAAAATGCTACATACGTGTAAACAGAAAGAACTTTCTCAGACTTCCTTTCCTGGACAATCGAGCATCCAACCACTCAGCAGGCTGTTGGATTTGGGCTTCTGAACTTACTCATTACTGAAATAACAGGACTGCGGGTGAATCCTAGCTCAACCAATAACTTGTAAAGAACGTTGCAAACAACAACCAAGGAATAATCTCAGTGCTGGTGGAGGAGAGAGCGTGTTTGATTGTGTGTAGATGAACTTTGACAGCCAATCAGAGAAGAGAGAGTAGATTAAATATATAGGTTGTAGATGAAAAGAAAAAAAATGCAGTAACCGGATGATTGATGTGCCAGCACATGTACGATACATACATGATAATAAATGTAATATAGTTGGGTTTCTAACTAGCAAACGAACCACCTGAAGAAATGGTGAAAAAATGTTTTACTTTTTCTACTCAGCAATGAATCCTCTGATCTCAGGGACATAGGGACATAGTCACTTTGTGTTTTGTAACACTGCTCAGAAAATGTTGGTTTTTGGTTGATCATTGTCAGTTTTGTACTGGTGTATAACTGTTTTATAACCTTAAGAGAGGTGATAAGAAATGCCACCAGCTGTATTTGTTAATATCGTGAGGTTCAGCCTTCTGTGGTGACTACAATGCCTTTTATGTACAGCATTTTTAGATATATCTGTATCTGCAAATTTTCACCGCAGAATAATCATGACGTAATCGACTGATCTGGCACATCTGGTCTGAGAATCCCGCAAGGCAAAAGGCAGTCCGGCTGGATTGTCTGGCTCTCTTTTCCTTCTGGCTCATCCTAATCAGTGGATGTCTACACTTGCACACGAGGAGGCAGTTTAAAATCACAAACAGAACAAAGAACAAAGCACATGCTCCCAACAAACTTTACACAGACACGCACCGCATCTGAAAATTTAAAGCAAACACCACCACCTTCACGTTATGAAACACAGGGCAAACGCAGGGCATGGAGAAGATGCCAAAAGAAACACCCCAAAAACCTTTACCTGAATGCAGCACAAGCCTCTTTATTTTTCCTCTCATCATCATGGCCTTACTCCCAAGCCACAACATGCGTGTCAGTGACTGAATTATAATAAGATGAAATATGCTTTGCAACTGTTGAGAGCATAAACTAAACAATACAAAGAAAGGACTGTGCAGACAGTGATGAGGATGAGGCAGAGTCTGAGAGAGCTGGACAGCTTTTGTCTTCCTGGATTCTCAGCCGATTACTGCAGCTCGGCTTACCCAGGTACTTTCAGGCCCATCAACGAAGACAGATTTGTCATCAGCATCACACTTCAGCAGTTCGAACCTGATGTAAGAGATTTTCTTAGTGTGTCGTTGGGCTTTAAAGACAGTTTCCACTCAGAGCTACTGTGTTTCATGCTTTAGATTAGGTCTGAGCCGTGGTGCTGATAGCAACACATTTACAGGAAGCACTGCTGGGAGAAGCGGTGTGGACAGTCCTTTCAACAATATCTTAAAGTTTCATGAGTTTCATCCATAAGCTCCTCTTAGAGGGGGAGATCTTTAAAAGCGCACTGCAGTCGCCGCTGGGACGCTCGACTGGAAAATACTGGGTCACTGCTATTTCTATTAAACAATTACATCAGTGCAGCTGAAGAGTGCCAGCAGGGAGGCGGGACCAGGAGGAGTTTAAGGAGGCAGCGCTCGGTTTTACCTCTTCTGGTAGCCGACCTCAGCTCTGCGGTTTTACCTCCCAGGGTGGGATAAGAGTGTCAGCAGGAAGGCTTTAAGGCCTCTCGCTCTGAACTTTACTAATAGTGGAGTGTGTGGTTGATTTTAGTCTGTAGATGATCTTCACTACATCTGATAATACTGAGAAATGCCTTTTTCTCCTCCTTTTTCATTTTGTCATAGAGAAAAAAGAAAAAAGTTGCAGTTTTGGAGCAGACTTCTATAGATTTCATGCCAAATCTGCACCCTCACACACAGGAACCAGCCGAATGATTTAAAGGAAGTGAATGCAAAGGTCAGAAAGTTGTAACAGGAAACTTTTAAAAAAAAATAAATAGTGACCTGGCTATTTTGGAGTTCAGGAGGTCACCATTTCACCACACAGATTTCTGCTTTAAACAAAAAAAAAGTAGATTCTTCATTTCAGAGTGTCCAAATGGTGGCTTGGAGAGCTGTGGGAGTGTATCAGACCCATTTTATTTCTGTAATATGCAAACAATGTATATTTATAAATGAATAACTCTTTGCATGCAAGGGAAAAAAAGAAGGGAAACCCAGGCTGTTTTTGCACTTGTCAGATGGCAGGGATTTTCAGAGGGAGATGTATCAAAGGATTTAACTGATGCGAGATAATAAGAAGCAGAAAACACTGTAAACGCTACCCATCCTTTTTGTCTTCAGCCGGACCAGAGCGCCAGCACCTGTCAGATAGAGGCGGATCTCACGATGTTAACCTTGGCATCGTGTTGTGTGAAAGTGAACTGATGATGTGAAAAAGCTGTGATATGCTAACGGATGGGGTGGCACGGACTCCAGAAAAGTGCCTTCATCAGGCAATATGAAAAATGAATGCAAAACACAAAAAAGGGCTGATCTGCAGATGTGAAGCTGTGTCCTGAAATTTGGGGCAAAACCCAGAGCATCATAATTAGTTGCATCTGCAGATGGGTTTGCTTGTGTGCTGGATTTACAGCCTGACAGACAAGTTATTCCAGAATCTTCACATTTAAAGGCTTTTTGTAGCCAAAGCACACAGAAGAGAAAGCCAAACATTTTAAGACAAAACTTTATTTGTATCTGCAAAAAGGGTGTCTGCTCTTTTCTTATCTTGATAACGCTGATGAAGAATCTTTGGATTAGCATCACATCTGCATAGTGCACTAGAAATCTGGGTCCTTTGCATTATCAGATACTTTTACTCAGTTTGACTGTGTTTCAGAGTTGCAGGAGGTCAAGTTTCTTTTAGAAGGAAGGTTTGTTTCTAAGTGCCTCTTTAGCGTACTTAGGACCATGACAGCATTAGCCAACTTCTCCTGACACTCAGGCTGAGGGCTGTTGACGTCCTGTGATGATGCTCACATTCTGGGAGCTGTGCAAAAGGCTTGGGGTTCATTGAAAAAGAACATGTGGTAAAAACTGAATAAATAGGATATAGATTCGGGTTTTTTTGGTTTTTTTTTATATCTGAATTGGAGAATAAGTGGTTGGCAAAGCTAGTATAGTAATTAAGTTTCTATTTGTCAAGTTCTGTATTGCAATATCAATGTGCGGTTGACACAAATGCCATTCCTTTATGGTATTTGGTGAGTCTTCAACTTGCCACAAAGTTGAGATGTTTTTACCTCCCCTGTCATTGGTGCAAGTCTCAGAATTTTGATGAAATATAAAGGTTTCCCATCACCACAGTGCCGGTGCTGAGCTCTTCTTGTGGAGCTCAGACATGGCGAAAACACAGCTTGACTTCAGGATGCTTCTCATGCCTGCAGCACACTGGAGCCAGTTTGGAAAGACTGGAGTCTGGCACCGTCTCAGATCTAAAGATGAGTCAGAGTTTGGTTTTTGGGGAGGCCAGTGATCATGCAGGGCCACTGCTTGCAACGCTACGGTCAGATTCCTTTTGAGATTTTTTTTCCCATCATGCTCGGTGGAAATTTACATGAAGAAAAACAATTGACAAACGAAGCAGAAACAGAAGGAGCTCATGGCTTTGATCTGGCAAAGAAAACAAAAGGGAAAAAGGGAAGGCGCCTCGACCGGACACAGTGCTGCCTGAGAGCATGGAGAGAGCACTCCTATTGGTTACTGATGATCATGTGATCGAACTGCACTATTTACCCAAACCAAGATAAAAAAAGTCTTTAATTAGAATTAGAGTTAATTATAATGAATCAGTTGATCATGATAATGGTGATAATGAGTGTGCCACAACTTTATCATGATTGTATGGTGACCTTTAACCTCTGTTGAAAAGTTGTTTGGTGCTGGGATACAAGTGGACTGTATCCTGGACTTTTAAGTCAGCTTTTCTTTAACAGAAGGCATAAAAATAATGTCTTTTAAAATGCAGATTCACCGAGTCAGAGTCCCACATGTGCTTAGTGTGATAAAACCCTTAAAACATGCAGAACTGGATCTTGAGGGGAAATTCTTCTTCTTTGAAGCGGTCAGAGGTCAATTTTAGCTCGGGGCTACGCTGCTCTACTGTGTGGTGGACACATGGACAACACAATGGCTTTTAGATCTCTCCAGCAGCAGCAATTAAAACCAGCTGAACTGAAGAAACTTTAAGATTTAAAAGCTTGTCAGAGAAAGGAGTTGATTTAAAATTGTGCTTTAGTCTGGTTCAGCAACAGCTGCACTCAGATTTACTGAGCTGTTGTCAGTAAAAGACGTCGGCCACATCACCACGCTTAGACTCCACTAATCCTTTTCCCCTCTCAGCGCTTCACCAACCAGCTTGCTCAGCACTGGAAGCATCCCTGAAATCTTTCCTCAGATGTGTTTAACAGCAGAGATCCATGAAAGCATCAGCTCTGTTGCAGATACCTTAAGGGTTTAAAGCACCGCTGCCCCCCGACAGGCCCAAACAACGTTTGCATAAGCAAATAAACAAGCCATCATCGAACAATCTGTGCCAAGTAACTGCAGAGAAATCGATTAACGGGCCAGCCAGTAGCTGTAGCTCTGACAGGAAGACGCGAAAAGACAGGAAATAAAGATGCTCTGACTAATAGAAACATCTCAGAGATTATACAGCTGGAGCCAGATGGATAAAACTGAATTCAGGGAAGGAAAGCGCATAAATATTCTTTATGCTATGCCTGACATGTTTTTTCTTTTTTATGAATCTCAACTATCTTGAAACTCTGCACATGTGCACAAACCTCATTTCTACTTTCCAAAGAAGTGAATGTTGCCTCAGCAGAGGAGGGAAATGTCAGTTTACTGTTCTCGAGGCTGAAGTCGTGACCAGAAGAAAGAGATAAAGTAACGTAGGATCATCCATGAGTAGGATGATGGCAGAAAAAGAAGACTGGAGAAGAAAAACGATCAAACTGTGTACTCACTGAACTTTATTGAGGTTCGTGAAGTGAATGGCGCCTTATTTTTCATCTTCACTTCAACATATCAGCTTTAACTCGCCCAATATTAGTCAGCTTATTAACTCAGCTTTCAGCTCTCTGAACCTGAGTTGTTCTTCAAACTGCAGTTCCTCTAATGGCCACTTGAGGCAAGCGCCAACACTAAGTCAGTCCCTACAGACATTAATGTTAAAATGTTCGATGCAAACAGCAGAAATGAGCATGTTTACAGACTGATGGAAGAAGAAGTTTTGTCTCGGAGAGCGGAGAGCTTTGTCCCACTAAAGTTGAGTACTAGCATTACTGAGCACATCCACAGAGGATGTTGTTAGTAAAGTGATTTGTATAGGGACACTCCTGAACTCACCCCTTTACTACCAGGGATCACATTCCCAGCTGTTCAAAGCCTTATAAGGACAGGCTTCAGTGTCCCTGTGTGCCTTGTGCTGTCGAAATAAATTCAACTCCAGCGACGGCACATAAATGTGGAACTTGTCCTGCTGACCTGAGGTCAGATGAACAGAGCGAGGGCGCGTACGGCCTCGGCACACACTTTCATCTCTGCTTGTGTAAACATCGTCACGTAACAGCCTGGAGCTCAAACATTACATCCAGACTTTGGTATGAATGGTTTAAGGGGCTTTCCAACAATGGCAGAGGCGCTTCTAAACTGGCAGCTGTAATTGGTCCATTTTTCATCGTAAGTAAAGGAGGGAAGAAGAGCGTTTAGTCAGATACTCTGGTTTCATGACTTGTTGTTGCTACGATTTACTGCTGTTACCAAACTTTGAGTATTTTGTAAAGAATAAGGAAGGTTGCTGGATTGTCTGTTACTCTCTGCACCTCCTGAAGACAAATCTCTTCAAAGAAACCCATAAAACTAATGATATAGATGCTTTCCAAACAAAGATTGCACACATTTAATGTTTAGAAAGATGAACAAAAACATTCACATACACTCGCATGTTTCTACAGAGTGGCGTGTACAGGGTTAATTATTTATGGAATTAAAGCTTTATGGAACCGTGTTTCAGTTTCAATCATGAAGTCCCGTCTTCAGCAGCGCCTTTATTTTGGCAGGTCTCCTTCCTGTAATAGCTGATATTAACCACAACAGCATCAATACATCAGGACAATACATCAGCTCGTGTTTTACAGCCATGTATCAGACTTTCCTCTGAATCTCTGAGGATTTTTCCAGCCTGAAGAGAATGAAATACTGTATGCTCTCACTTTTGGCACAAAGCTGTTCATGTTTCAATACTGGCAGCTTCAGTGTGGTCATATCAGTGCTCTTACTGGCTTTTAAAATCCTTTAAATTTAACAGAAGAGCGAGTCCAGTTAAAGCATTGACATGCTGAAGCTTTAATGGTACCTGCTGACTTCATGAAAAGCAGATAAATGTCTCAAACGCTGCGTTTCCCTCCATGAAGTGTTTCTTGGACACCTCCGTGCTTCTGCGTTCTGTTAAACATGACTGACCACAAGCAGCGAGCCGCCCTCGCCGCCGCCACTCTGTGGCTTTGTAGAGGTCACGTTTTCCCTCCATGCATCCCGACTCGCTTCGAGGAAAAGCCGCTGCAAAGGCGGCGCTGATGCTCCACCACAAAATGACGACACGATGCGGCGAGGGTGACGTGACTGAGGAGAAATGCAAATTGTGGTGTTGTGTGTACAGCGGAGCTGCCGCAGTTATTTTACTGTTTGGAGTTGTACGAAGTCCATCGGTGAGATAGAAGGAAAGAATTCAGGGTAGATTTGGCCTCTCGATGAGCATTTCCAGCTGAATCTGGAATATTTCAATTAGATGGAGGAATCTTTCAGCAGATAAAACGATTTGTTCACAAGTCTCTGGACCTGCATCTGCACCGACGCGTACCTTTAAAAATTCTCTGGTTTACAGTGAACAACTTTAACTCTGCAAACCTGTGACTTCACAGTGCACTGGTATAAATAATGATGCCAGTGGTGGGTATTTATCAGAAAAGCAAAAAGTTACTGAATGAAACGCTTCCAGTGTTTGGACAGATGAAAGCTGAGAGAGCCGTTTTCCTTGTGGTTATTAATTATCCCACAATAGTTCAACTTAATTCAAAATAATCTGTTTAATAGCTTCAAAAAGTAAGAAAATGTAGCATGAATGTCAGAAATATTTAGGTGTTGCTTTGAAGTGAAACAATAAATGTTTTACAATTTAAAAAAAAAAGAAGCTGTTAGAACATCGGGGCCTAAAGGCACATTCGCACCTTGGGTCTAATGGTTTTTGGTTTGATTTCACATTATTCCCCTGGTGTTGGCCAGAACCGCACAAAACTCAGACTGACATTCATCTTTCAGACACATTCTACGCAGCTGCACTTAACCAAATGCTGAGGAGCTCATTAGCAGCTGAGTTTTATGTAGATGCTTGTAATTAAGTGGATTAGGTGTAATTATTGAAGGCTTTTGCTTTAACGTCGCCTCTGACTACCAGAGTGCAGCGTCAGCGAAGAGCCCTCCAGTTTGCTCAGTTTAGCAGGATGACTCGTCTGCCCTCGAGTCAGGACATGGTAAAAAAGGTTTAATAACAGAGTTTAATAGTTTAATAATAATCTTGTAAATAGGTTGGAACTATTTAAAATGAGAGAGGACGGTGGTGGTGGTTAAGATGGTGGTTTACCCAAAAGTTCCATAGACTTCCTGTGCAAAGTAAACCTGTAGTATAAACACATGGGACGTTTTAAATGTAAGTGGTAAATATTTGGTTTATTATTTGGGAGTTTCAACACATTCTCATTCTTGGCATGTCACGAGGAAAATGGAAGCAGCATTGATAAAAGTTAAAGGGTTTCCTTTTATTTGGCATCTTTAAACATGATCCCGTAAGGACATGGAAAATGGAAAACGGATGTTTCCTTGTGAAATACTCATATTTGCAGGGCAGTAACAAGAAAGAGTTTAAAAGGTCAAAATCCAAAGCACTGCAGGGATGTCTTTAGAACATGATGGAGAATCCCCTCTTTCTGAATGGACAGAGGGGAAGTGCTGTTTTCCCTCCATGTGAGCGCTCGTATACTTCTGCATGATCGAGCCTGTTCACCCGCAGCCTCCGCCATGGGCTCGGCAAAACCTAATAATGTGCAGGCTGCGAGGATGAAAACCAGACATGGCACATGGTCGTAGAACAAAGAATGCGCCAATAAAATCTCTCCTTCCTTTCTCTTTCTGTCTGAAGCTGCACATCCTGGTTTCACCCACCAACGTCCAGCTCAACATCGACTGCCAGGTAGTGACCGAGAAGCCGATCAAGGCCGCTGGAAACATGTCCAGCGACGGCTACCAGGTCCTGGGCAAGATGTCCAAATCCATCGGCTCCAAAGGAGAATCGGCAACTGTAAGTGAACTCTGCGTTCACACAAACAGGAGACTGACGTTATCTACCGACACAAATGATTTTTATCTCTATTTTACTTTGACTGCAAATAGTACAAAAATTTCAAAGCAAATTAAATTGACACAGATTTCATCTGTTTCTTTATATAATCCAGGTAACCAGTAAGAGTTTGTTGATCTTGTCTTTGGAATCTTTAGCATCTTCTGGTCCTACTTTTAAAGTAGGGTTGGGTGATTCAGTAAGACTTTTCTAACACGCCATCAGACAAAAAAAAACAGCCTTTGTTTGCAGCCTGCTTTCCCTTACCGCTCACATACTTCACATGCAAAATCACCTTGTTAGGTTTCTCCAGTTGATGCATGCCTTCCACTCTAAATCAGTTACCAGCTGTTAGATATTAAACAATCAGGGTGCACAGCTTATAATCTGGGTGACAGAAGAGTTTAGCAATACGTGGCTAACTGAACTAGCTGTCGAGAAGACTCGTTACATCGGAGAGTTACAAAAAACAGGAAGTGAGGCTTCCACGTAAGTGTCAGTTCTCTACAGCACTACATTCACCATCATGCTGATGTCTGTGTCTGTGTTTGAACTCTCTGTTTAAAGATGCTTTGTTCAGCAGCCTCACAAGTTCGCATTTTACAGTGTTGAATTCTCACTAAACTGGCAAAAAAACAAAATAACAAATAAAAAATTTCTGCCAAAACTAAAACTTAAAACTGGGGATTATTTACTAGTTCCGCCTCCCAACACCATCCACCCATTCGCTTCCGCTTATCCTTTTCAGGGTCGTGAGGGGTGCTGGAGCCTATCCCAGCTGTTTTAGGGCGAGAGGCAGGTTACTCCCTGGACAGGTTGCCAGTCTGTTGCAGGGCTAACACATAGACAAAGACAACCATTCGCACTCACATTCCCTCCCACATTCACACCTTTGGGCAATTTAGAGTTTCCAATTAACCTATCCCCACTAAGTGCAAGTCTTTGGACTGTGGGAGGAAGCCGGAGGACCCAGGGAGGATCCACGCAAACACGGGGAGAACATGCAAACTCCACACAGAAAGATCCCAGGCTGATTGCGGAATTGAACTCAGGACCTTATTGCTGTGAGGCAACCACCCTACCAACACGTTCTATGAAATTCAGCCTGGTATATTTGTGTTATCTTGGTGAATGACAGACAAAAATCAAGAACCAAGGTGAAAGCTGAGGTGGAGAAAAATGAAGTAGCACAATTATAAAATGTTAGCTGCTGCTGACTTTATCAGCGCAAAACAAACAGTGCAGCTTTTTACCTCAGCTCTAAAAGGCTGGTGGGGTATTGTCATCACCCCTACGTTTGTGAATGTGATAACTGGAGCAGGTAGTCACGTATATTTTCAAATTGACACAATCAGTGCAGCTACAAAAAATCGTTTGAATCTCAGTTTTCTGAGAATCTTGTGGATTTGATAACGATGTAGGATTTTGAAATTGATACCTGAGGTGTGTCTGCTAGGAGGCTGAGGGGTAGCACTGCTGTCAGCAGTATTCTTATTCATTGCTGTACATTTAGTTTGAATACTGAACAAACTTTAATGAGCAGAGAGTGAACTGAACACACACACAGTATTTCAAACATTTTGTAATTAATTTTAAGTTTTTTGGGGGGGGGGGGGAATACAGAGAGGTTGTAGTTAATTCAAAGAGACAGTGAAATGAGTTTTACACGGCGCCACATGCATCAGCAGGGTTGTAATGCGAGCCTTTCTTCCCGGGGCTGATGGGACTCGGCAGTGCCTCATCCTCTGTTGTTTTTCTGCATGTCCTCTGGGAGCTGTGGAGGGTGTATCACAGACATATGTACCACTACGCCATATCCATGTTTTTGTTTTTTTTCTCCCCTCCTCCACAGTTCCAGCTCCAGATGTTCGACATTGTCTGCAACTTGGCCTGGACCAGCCGAGACAGATGTTGTGACCTCCCATCGAGGGTAAGGGAACCCCGACCTCCACAAAGCCTTTGAGCCTAACATATTTAGCATGTGCCCACTCTGGCACGTCGTCGCTCCTTTAGCCTCAAACCGGCAGCTGAGTGACGACGATAAACTGGCGCTAGCTTTGACTCCAGATAATCAGCTGTGCTGGGGAGTATCTCCTCTGAACGTCTACTGGGATTAAAGAATATAGAAACAGCTGATGAAGTTTTGGCTGATAGGGTGCAAAGATTTTCTTCTCAGATATAATTTTTTTATTCAACCTTGAAAACCCCACACCAAAAAACCCATCTAAATTATTGGAAAAATAAAGTGTTTGCTGTTTTCACAGCCTGATTGGACACATGCACACTTTGGGTTTTCTTTAAGTCTGAAAGTGAAGAAGAGGTTGTAGTGAGGTTGTCTTGGTACACGAAGATCAGTTTAATTTCTACGTCCAGCAATAAACGACCCATATATCTCAGAAACTCACACTGGCTTGTAAGTGTACACTTTTCTGTGTTTGGCTTTTTTTCCATCTATGGAGCATCTTGGGGATGTTGATCATCTCATAAAGGGGTGCCTTCAGGCCAGCTGGTTCTCTGAAAGAAACCAGACCAAGGAACAATGCAAAAAAATATTGATTTGACATGTAATTAAATTTTTATTTAATTAAAAATTGTGAAAAAAAGAAAAAAAAGAAAAAAGATATATATAGGAGTGAGATTCAGAAATGAAACCATCTTTTGTGGACTTATCCCATTTAACACGGACTCAAAATTTAAAAACATTTTATTTAAAGTCCTGTGGTCGATCAAATCGTTCATAGACGCTGCATCCTCTCCACTAAAGAGACAAAAACTTGTTGAGCAAAGTTCAAAGTATGGTACAGTACAGGTAACTTGCACATCTATGAAGGCACCATTAATGCTACATGGCAGAAGACTTTGGAGAAAATCTTGATGAATTTCAGCAGGACGGTGCCAAACCACATTCTGCACGTACTCCAAATGCATGCTTTAGTGAGCACCAACTAACAAATCAGTCCTCTCAAACGGTTTTACACTGTATGCTGAAGACCCGCGAATCTTAGCAAGAGAACAGTCCAACAAACAGACGATCCACTGTGAGCAGCACTTGACGACTGTGGGGAGGAAGAATTTCTTTTTTAACAGGAAGGGACCGCCCCTCCCTTAGCCTCATTCTGATGGCAGACAGTTAGATGGTGATCAGAAAGAGAAGGAGGAACAACAGTAGTGTTTGGAGATCTTGATTTTTAGGCCGTAGAGAACTCGAGAACATATGAATCTCATTCATCCAGGGCAGGTCCAAACTTTGTTTGCGAAAATGCTTTCTGGTGTTTGTCAAGCTCTTTGTGGGGAGAAAATCTGTGGGCAGCAGCTACAGTAAGAACAGCTCAGGCTGTGGTTAAGCGGCTGGCCTCCCTCAGTGTGAAGGTTTCTCACTTCGGTCCCAGCAGAGATCTCCAGAGATGCAGTAACAAATGGAGCTTTGTGTGAGCGCAGTATGTCTGCAGCTGGATGTCCAAAACATTTTGAAAAGTGCTTCAACTCCAGCGGATTATTATCTAAATTGCTGCCGAGCAGGGACAGCTGCTTGATTGGTTAAATGATCCAAACTGAGGCGATCTGTGAGGACTCGGTGGAAATATCCATCCAGACAAGAGGAGTTTCACATCCATGTGAAAGTCCTGCGTGAGCTGAAATATCCACACATCTGGTCCAAGATGAGTGTTTAGCAAATGCTTTAAATCCAAGCAACTCTGTGAACATCATAGTTAGCATTCCCAGTCGGCGTGAATAGGAAAGGATGTCATCATTATTCAGAAATACTCACAACACAGGATTTTTCTTATCAGTTGTACTATGGGCCATGCTAACTCTATATCTTCCCTTACACTGATGGGATTTTAGAGCTTCGTGAACAGAAAGTTCATATAAGAAGCTTATATGAACTACATGAAGGCTGTAGTTTACTTTCACTGTCTTTGTCGGTGAAGCCGATACCAATAAATGATACCACAGGGCGCCACACAGCACAGTTTTGGCTCTGCTCACCACCTCATGGAAGACTTTTTACCTGCAGACATCCTGTGCAGAGTCTTTGTGCAATGAGAGTCGTGTGACTGTTCAGCAGCGATTTCAAAAGGAATTTTATTTGACCTCGCATGATTCGCAATCCGTGCCTTACCTTTGCATTTTTACCATCGTTTTGACAGTTAAATTGTTTTCTTCTTTCACAAACAGAGAGATGAGATGAAGTGTCCGTCTCTTCCTAATGCCTGCACCTGCACCTCGGAGGCCAACGGGCCGCCAGGACATCAGGGACCAGTGGTGAGAACAAACTGTTATCCATTTTTGTAGGGCTATTTTATATTCTAAAGACAACTGTGAATGTTAACCAGTGTACACAAATGAAATGCATAAAATCGAGAGCGTAGGACAGGTGGATGGTGTCCTACACTGATCTTGATGGCCAGAGTTAAATCCTGAGCTTTCTTGCCTAACAAAAACAGAAATCAGAGATAGAAACAGCAGCTCTGAGCCATGTGAGGTCTCTACGGTGCAATCAGATATAAATGAAGAACCAGACAGCCGGTAACTTGTCAGCTCCCTGATTGTGAAACTCAGGGCCTGGAGGAATTGGAAGGTCATTCAAAAGCAGGTACTGTTTCTGGGGCTCCAGTTTGATTGGACCACTGCCCCAGTCCTGTGGTCCAATCGGCTTTGGTGGATGGCAGGATGAGGAAAGAGCTGTCAGGAGGGCAAGGCAGCATCAAGTGGCTTGGTAGATATAGTAGAGATAATGCTTTTATTGTGAAATCTTTAGGCCTTTATGAGGATAATGTGAGCAAAGAGACACATTTAGAGACACCTGCTGAAGTTAGGAAAAACACTCACAAATGGCTACAAAATCCTTAAAGGTGGTTTGCTACACCCAGTTAGCCTCTAACGCAGTCATGATGATGGTAAAAGCAGTGCTCAGTTTCTATTTTAAATTAACTTTTAAATTACATTTCAAGCACTTTTTTTTTAAATTCATCATTTACTGCTTCAAACAATTTTCACTCAGGGCAGCTTTTTACAGACTCAGGACCACCTTATCTCAGCAGAACTCACTGATATTCATACAGAATGGTATGAGGCCTTTACACTTTCAGACTCATGGAAGTCGCAGACAGCGCAGGGAAGTGGGGAGTACTGCAATAAAAAGGAATGTATAGAGAAACGTCAGCTGTTATCCTCACGTACAAGCAGTCAGAGGGAGGAGGCGGCTGCTGTAGGTTCATCCATCAGCTGTCAGACAGGCACCACAGTTTACTTTCTCCACTCTCTTAAAAGATTTTATGAGGCATTGCAAAGAGGTTTCCTGTGGTTAATGTGCTTCAGGACGCGGTATTCTCCCTCGTACAACATACAGCGCATAAGTGGCCATAAATAACCAGGAAAGCCAGAGCTTTGACTTATGCGTTACATGGTAGCACAACCACTGTGGAAACGTGTTTCATTACAGAATACAAGCCCTGCATTACTTTTCTCAGGGAAGATACTTTTTAGTTTAAATAGATTTCACTTTAAAAAAGATGAACATACTCATCGTTAAATCGCCCGATAAATGGACTGAGGGCTTGAAACAGAATGCTTTTCTGCAGGGTCTGAAAATGCTGTTAAAACTATACAAGGCTGGAAATTCATCATTTACATCAACGTTGAATACGAAATCTGAAACTAGTTTGTTTATATAAAGCTAATTAGTAACAGAAAAAAACATGAAAATAAACGTAAAGCTGCCAAGATGTGTGTGGGGGTTTTTTTCTTTGGTTGTTTTTAAATGAACCTCAGGAGGAAATGTTCTTCGTGCATTTATCTGCAGAGTCACGAAATATTTACATATCTGCAAAAGATTAGCTGTCGTTGTGTTTCTGTGGCATGATGGTGGCAGCTAAAGCATGAAATCATTTCATGGCTCTGCTCGGGCAGCTCAAAGCGCTCATTAACCAAAACCACATTTCTCTCTGAAAGGGAAACTTCACACAGCTCGCTCTGCAGACACTGAGCTCCATCTGTCAGACCAACGTCCTCCAGTGACGTCTCATCACTCGCCGTCTGTCACTCTAACAAACGTACAAGTCTGAGAAAGAAAAATAAAAGGTGGAGAGTTAGAAGTTAGGAGCTGACACCACCGAATTCTAGCTACACAATCTCTGTTCTGACTAAAATGTTCCCAATTCTTTCTTAATTGATTGAATGTAAACTTTGGACATTTAAACATGATTCAGATGAAAATAAAAACATACAGTAGGTTCCATGGTTTCCTATCACCAAACAAAAACCCACAACACTGTGGAACGGGAACAGGAAACTTTTACACAGCCCCACCTGAACCCTCAATGAGCTGTCAATGCATGTTGGGTAATGTAGGAGGAAAAAAGATCATTGAATTAAACAAGAGATGTGGAAAAGAATAATTCTTAACCATATATTTTTTATTCGTGGATGGTATTAGAATAGCTTTGCATGACTCACAGTTCAATAATAATCCTTCTTTATCTCATCCTGGGCCTCCTCTCCCTTCAAGTCGACTTTCTTCTGACTGGCTGCCCCTCGCAAATGAAAGGTCTGAAAATGACAGAAAATAAAGAAAAGCAGAATTGGTTCTCAAGAGGCAACGCTCATTGTTTGGATTAAAATGCCCCCTTTCAACAGCATTAATGATTGCTTACTGTGCATTCAGGCCAAGGTTATCGTTATTATATTTAGCTAAAATAAAAACTAGACTTCTGAGAAAAAAACATGAAAGTAATTAAAAGAGTTTGAGAACTTGGAAAATTAAGATAAAATACAAATATAAAGGAAATTGGACATGTTTTTGAGGGTCTGGGTGTCTGCAAGACTGAGTTGACTGCTTTCAAAAAAAGTTTTTTAAAATTGTATCCTGCACAGATTTTTCTAAATCTTACCTCTGACTTAAGCCCTCCTCCACAATGATAATTAAAAAAGACTAAAATCAACACTGAAATTAATGAAAAAAACAAACATAAACTAAACAGACATCAGAAAATTCTCCCCGGGAACTAACTGAAATGAAATTTAATTAAAAATAATCTCAAAATATACTAAAATTAGAAATCAAACGCTCAGAGCATGCAAAATGCATACATAGACCGTGCAAAGACTCTGCAAGTTAATATTTCAGCTTTAATGAAAAAAATAATCCGGCTTCACGCAGTGTTGTAAAACCTGATCAGGTGAGACGGACTGGGCTCTCCTGCCGCCTGCAGCTTTTATAAGTGAGCTTTGTGCTTTCTGAATCACTGTTAACTGCTGAATAACTCCAACTATCTCTTGTCCTTCGGGAGGAAGCAGTTTTCCCACACAGGCTGTTAGGGGCTAGTGTCTGTGGGTTGTGACTGCATTCATGTAAGGCCTTACTCTGCTTCACATTTGTCCTCAGGGTTTTCTTCCAGACAGGCTCCCTTGTGGCATGTTCAGACTAATTTCCCCCTTGTGCATCTCTTGTGTCCTTCTTATCTTTGTTGTGTTAACTAGAAAATCTTTTTCTTTTCAGGGTGCCCCCGGCAGCAAAGGTCCCCGAGGTGAAAGAGGAGAGCCCGGTTCTGCTGTAAGTTCCTGGGGAAAAAAAAATTCTGTATCGCATTTTCCTTCAACACTTGCTGCTTCACATTTTCTTGCAAGCTGAAGAAAATAAAAGATGGTACAAGTGCAAGAGCTTTGAGAAGCACATCTGATTCCACTTACTGATTGAGTGTTTGTGCTCTCCTTGTCCTTGATATGAAGGCTCGGTTCTATTAGCATTCCTTGTCTCCTGCCGGCCTTTTCCAAATATTTCAACAGTAGTACACTTCAACTGGGACAAGAGATATCAACAATAAATTCCTCCCATGTTTAAATATTTCTCTTGTCTGTATTTTGTAGGGACCGTTGGGCCCGCGGGGAGAAATTGGACCACCTGGGCCCATGGGTCTGCCCGGCCCTCAAGGACCGAGCGGGCTGTCGATTCCAGGAGAAGCTGTAAGTCTGTAAACACACCTGACATCAACACACACACAGAGCAGAGTGGGGGGGATTACTTAGTGATTTATTATAAAGAGAATTTACAAGCTGGGGAGTATCTGTGGCAAGGACTCACATTCTTTCATGTCTGAGGGAAAGAAGTGATACCAAGAAGCCCCCGAAAGTCAGTATCACTGAATGTTAATAAATCGCAGCTTGGATTTCCGTCTCAGAGATTAGATGTACCCAGATTAAACTGAGATCACTTTCCAGAAAGGTCCCACGAAATAGAGATTTGTGGAAAGTACTGGACAGTTTCTGTTGCTTAGTACTCAATTAATCTGACGATATTGTTAAAGGTTACAGTGGATTAAACAGGTTTTATGGATTAAAACATCCACTCGATTGAGGCTGTAGGTTTGATTTCAGATGCTGGGAGATACAGCTAATGCTTTTTTTTTTTTTTTTTTTTTTTTACATTACCTTCAAACTTCAAAACTCTTGTGCAACTATAAATCATAATGTAGTTTAAATATTTATATTTCACTTCTGAGTTTCCAGATGTGCCAAAAAATGCAGTTCCTCTAATGTCCTCTGGGGAGTCAGTCCCTATTGATGCCCATGTTAACTTTAAAATACTAGTAAGTTTATAGCCAATGAAAATGGTTTTGGTCTTTAAGCATGGTTTGCTCCTTGTAACATCTGTACAGGGTGGAATTTGTGGAAAGCACATTTGGCATATGTGCTTGAGTTTATTCTAAGTATGGTCAATTCTAGTTCCAGAAACAATCATTATGTTGGCCCAAAAATGCAGCACCACGATATTAACTAGTCCAACAATTGTTATATTGGCTATATGTACGTTTTATAGACTGAACTTGACATGGATCACTAAATAAAATGTGAGTTTTGATTTATTTAGCAAGTCTTAATCTGGTTAATATTGCTATCATCTACATCAGTCACAGCTCCATCTCTAATTGTTCTGTCCCTCCGAGTCACCGTCTTCATTCATTAATGATGTTGCTTTCTGTTTTCAGGGCCGTCCTGGACCAAAGGGAGACCCCGGTGATTCAGGCTTACCTGGGCAGAAAGTAAGTGCAGCTCAGTTTGTGTTTGAAAGCAGGAAACTGGGGATAATTCACATTTTGACTACTGGTCTGGCACGCGGCCACGTTGGCTGCACGCTGATGCTTTTCCAGCTGGGGAGAATTCAGAGAGAGAAGAGGCAGACCGTGCCTCCACTGCAGGTTTCTGAATATTACTTTTAAATTAAGTTTCTGCGCACATTCGAGCCAAGAACAAGTCGCCTTGATTAACAGTGCTGGATAAGTGTCGACCCGCGGTCAGCCACTACATCCTCCTCTCACTGAAAACTGTTTTATCTGGGAACGCATGAGCTGCCTGAAGACAGACGTGACACCTTAACTTCGTTGGCATGAAAGCGAAAGCAGTCTGTGTGAAATATTAAGTTACAGATATCAGATGGTGCTTTCATTTCTTCCTGGAAGGAAGCATCTCTCGTGTAGGCTGAATTGAAAAGAAGAAGCCAGGCCAAACAGGCAGAAGGTAAAGAAACGTGATACTGACCAGAGGTCAAAGGTGTGCTTGTGTTAAGATGAAGCCATAAGCAGGTAGGCCCCTGAAATGCCTAAAACCTATAATCTGTTTTCTCCAGGCCATCTTTGGCCTCAGTTTGGTTGACCTGCTCAGGTGTTCCTGGCTTAAATGTGGAATGGTGTTTGTTTATAGCTTCAAGCTCAACCTTTAAAGGACTTCAGAAGAATTTAAACAGAGTGCCGCTTCCAACCTTAAAGGTTCCATGTCAAACTGCACAAAAACATTTTTGAAGCAGAGCTGCAGAAAAGGCGTGATCAACCAATTGAGTGCAGGTTCTGCTAACAGCTAAAACGTGCAAAAAGTTGTACGATAATCAATGGTTGACAAATTATTTCCAATAGATATCAGGAAAAATAAAGGTTCAGACAAAGTGGAGCAATCATTTAAAGAATAATTGTGGTTTATTTCATGGTAACTTTATGCTTTCTTCCTCTGTTTAGAAATTCGGGGAAAGCAAAAGTTTGTTTATAGTCTGATTGAAAGAAAACAAGGAAATCAGCAGCTTGGAACGGATGTTTGGCTCTCCATCCATCCATGCTTGCCTTCTGACTTAATCACAAACATATTCTTCCCCCACTGAACAGTTAGATAAAAAGTTACCCTAAATGATAGGCATATAGTGAATAGTTTGTAGCATGGTCACCTCCTTGGGTCAGCCGCTCTGAAATTCCCTGTAATCCGTTATGTTTTCTTATCTACTGGAACCCCAAAAATTTAAAGACGCACACACAGAAAAAACAAAACAAAAACGTTTTTTCTACTTGTCTTGAAATTGGAGTAAGATAATCTCATCAAATTGTCAATGTGGAAATTATTACCATCAGATTTATTTATTTTTGGTCTATTAAGATTTGGCTGCACAAACCTGGTGGAAAATTGTTAGTTGCTTTGTTCAAAACAGTGTTGTAAATCAAATAAAGTGGACCTATTATGTTTTTTTCCCCCCTTATAGTCATTATTTTCATCCTTGGACCTACCAGAGTAGCTTTACATGATTCACAGTTCAGAATAATCCATATTTAGCTTATATTGGGCCTAAATGCAGCTACTCGGATCATCCTCTGTCTGAAACCAATCATCAGCGCCTCTCCATTACGGCCATCTGATTGGCTACCCCTCATAAACAAAAGGTTGGTTGGTGCTTCTGTGAGATTACCATATTCTTTGACATCATACAGATCCAAGACTAAAAATGAAACCAGTATTAAACTGATGTTTGAGCTTTGTGATCACAGGGACTACGTGTATCTGCACAGGTCTTTTCTTGTGTTTAATAAGAACTGAATCCAAACCTGGGTAGAGTGGTGAAGAATCGATCCAATCCAAGTTTTAAAAAAATGACCGCTTTGCCAAAACACCGAAATCTACCGTTTTATCAAAGCCGTTACTATTCTGAGATAAGATGTTCCTTAGTGTTGGTGCTTTGATGTAATGTTGAGCACCAGGAGCAGTTGGTCTTGTGTGAACGTGCAACCAACTTGTGTAGAAAGGAAGGGGATGAATTTACAGGGTTATGAAACAGCTGGACACTGCTTTATTTTTACTCACAAAAAGGTTATGATTAAGTGTTGCGAATGAGCCTAACTGTAAATTTTGATAGATGAGGCTGAATGGTACCAGGGACATTTAAATGCAGTGCCAATGGATCTTGACCAATGGGTCTTGAGCAAGTGTTGGGATGTGATAAGTGTTGGGAATGAAATCATGTTAAAAATTCACAGTTGCTGCTCTTGGTTGGAAATCAGAGCTTCATGTCCAAGGTTGAACTTGGAAGGCCTTGAAATAACAGATTAAAGTGTCTTTTTTTTTTTTTTTTAGATAATTTCTGGTAAACATTTGTTAGGTTTGTCACTGAAAACTCATCTGAGAGTTTTAATAAACTCTGGGTCACCTTCAAAAACTTGGAAACAGTAGGCAACGTTTTGCCACCATGTTCACATTTAACATCCATATTTCCTTAAAAAAGTGTGCAACACGTATGGTATGTTTTCTGTGTGTGTGTCAGAGTTGTTAGTCAGCAGTGAATGAAACGGGCAGATTATATAACTGCCACTGGTGTAGTGCTTGGGTAATGTGTCAGTGAGTTCAACACGCTGTTTCAAAGAGTGTTTTTTTTCCCAATTATTTATCGGTACTGACCGCCACCTGGGTGATGACGACTTTATTTAAAAGCCCTTGCTTACTTATTTTATTTCAACTAATTCAGTGTTTGTAAGTAGAATTTCCAAAAAGACAATGAATTAGATGGAAAAACAAGAGTAATTAGTGCTACCTACTTCAAATCCTTTATTCAATAATTTATTTCTTCCAGTCAGCTCTACTAGTTAAAGGACTGGAACAATTTACTGCCCTGCTCAAAGTGTTGTTGCACTGGAACAGCATGCACAATTGGAAATTAAACCTTCAACCCTTCACCCGCAGTCTTCATGCAGAGCTTCAGACTCATGAGTAAGACTGATTAATCAGCTCTTTATGCCAGTAAAACAAACTCCACGTGGACCGCATTGGAGCGACGAGGCTGCAGGTGACCATGTTGGAGCAGATGCTATAGCAACATGCATTTAATGAGTTGCAGACCATGCGGTCCTGGTTTATAATGGCCAATAAAACGGTTCTGGAATATATTATGTTCCTTGTAAATCTTATGCCAAGGCATCAAAGACCAGAGACAATAAAAATAGTGAGCAGGGTTTCTGAGCAAATGAGCACAGGGGGGGAAGGAAAAGATGTTTACTGTCCGGCACGACGCTGAAACAAACCAGTTCGAGTTGGTCAATCAGAGGAAAGGTGGACTTTCTGTTACAGATGATGAGCATAAAATACTTTTTTCTGAGGGGTCTTCTCATGTTTGCAGGGTTCTCGTGGTCCTCCTGGTCCTGTTGGCCCAATGGGACCCGCCGGAGTGAGGGTGAGTATAGCCAGGCTGCTTTTAATGGCATCCATGCGGTCTGAATTCTTTAAACATGAACTGTATGGCTTTAGGGTTTCAGTCCTGATCTTATATTTCCAGGGCCCTCAAGGAAAGGAAGGCCCAGCTGGACCTAGAGGAGCCCCAGGGCCCATGGTAAGACTTCTAATGGTTTGACACATGCACACCTCAGAGCTGCAAACCACGCGAACAATTGAGGCATTTAATTGCCTTTCCAAAGAGCTTTGTACTACAGAGTCTTTGCAGGCATATTTCCCAAGAGTCATCTTTGTCCTCTTTCCCACTCATTGATATTTTTCTTACCCTTCTCTTTTTCCTTGCAGGGACCTCCAGGATCTCCTGGAGTACCAGGTACCACAGGAAAACCAGGAAATCCTGGAGACTCTGGTCCTCCTGTAAGTTTGCTGGCAGGGTTGTGTGTTCATTGAGCAGCACGTTGGGCCTGAAGAGTTCTTAACAGTTTTGTTTCTCTGGTTCTAGGGTCCCAATGGTCCAAAGGGAGACAAGGGAGAGAGAGTGAGTAAACCTACATCAAATGTTTTTGTCCACAAGTGATGATATTAAAAATATCCTACAACATGTCAACAACAAGCTGATGAAAACAAGAGGCTAGATTCCCTGTGCAGTTTCACGTTTCAGGAAATTTCTAATAATACATTTACATATAAGTGACTTGAGAAATGACAAATGGGTCAAACAGTAGGAAATGCTGGGAACTTATCATTTAGCATTACGAGTTGTTTGGAGTATTTTCCTGATGTACAACGTGTGACCAAAAAGTCCATGAAAGAAACTGTACCATTTTAAATGTGTCTGCTTCTGGATTGCCTTCATGTGCATGTTCATCTGGCATCCAGTGCGGCTGCCATTCTAAATTTTAGTCTGAAGCCCGATTTCAACATAGACAATTTTAACTTCAGGTTCAGAGAGAGACGAGGAATCTAGTCTTTTTGGACATTCATTGGATTGCATCAGTGCTGAGGTGTTGAAATGCTCTGAGGCATCTAAGGGAGAACATTCAACAGAAACCAAAAATATACACACAGAAATTGGATGCCATCCTCGAAGTAGTCATCTTGTCCAGAGCTGCTGTGCTTCCAACACTGGGAACACTTCCTGGAAGTCCTGTTCTGTCAGGACGTCAAGCACCATCTGTAGTGCATGTTGGATCCGCTTCAGTTTGCCGACCTTCAACTTGAATTTCAATTTTTTTGAAGAGCGAAGTAGCAGGGAACGAATGGAGATATTCATATTAGTGCACCCCATATTCTCCATAATGGAGCACCCATTTGCATCGCACCACTGTTGAGTTTGTTTGTGCAATAGGTTCTCCTAGGATGTTAAAGTAGAACTTGGCATGGACAATCCAAAGCTTCATGTGGGACGAATTCACTGAACCACCTGGAGAAAAACGAGTAGCCAGCTTCTGTTAGAGCTCCCAACTCTGCAAACCTTTTGACCAGGACTTTGGACTTTCGACAGCTCTTCCCCTGCTAGACTGCTATTTGGTCTCTATAGCTTCAACCTTTGAGATAAAGGTGGGGGTCATTACAGCTGTTGCAAATGCTCCTTAGTGCAAAAGCAGCAGGTGGTCACAAAAATCCTGATTGAGCCACATTTCATTGAAAAGTTTCAGAGAAACATTTTTCTGACTCATATAAAGTCTGTGCACAATGACAATAAAGAACTATTCTATTCCTTTCTTTACTGTTTTCCAATTTTAAATTCTGCCTGTCTGCACCCAGGGCGACTTTGCTCCTCAGAACATGATGCGATCCATTGCCAGACAGGTTTGCGGACAGTTAGTCCAAGGTATGTAGAACACATTTTCCCCCTCCTGACATGGATTTGGAAATCTCTGCCTCTTGGCTTTCACGATGTGGTTTGTAATGTTCTTGCTTTCTCTTCACCCTGCTGTTGCAGAACAAATGACTCGGGTCAACTCGTTATTGAATCAAATCCCCAGCAACATGTACCGCAACAATAACCCAGGCCCTCCGGGCCCTCCTGGACCTCCTGGCAATCAGGGACCCCGTGGAGAGCCGGGCGCCACAGGAAGGAACGGATTCCCCGGGAGTTCCGGATTGCCCGGCCAGCAGGGAGAGAGAGGTACGAGCCACCCCTGAGAAGTTGCTGCACGGCAGGAGAGGCTGACATCATGAACAAATGGAGTTAGAAAAATAAACATGAAGTCAAATGATTTCTGAAATGGGAGCACAGAAGGCAGCAAAGTGATTATTTACTCTGCAGAACGTTTACTTAAGACGCACCAAACCATCACAGAATGCTAGAAAGGCCTGGCATCATCGTTAATCTGATTTTCAGTCCAGATCGAATCAAATAAAACTGCTGATGCCAAAATGTAAAAATACTGCAGTGAAAAAAGTACTTCTAATGACCCAGAGACACTTTTTTACATCTCTTCTTTTTTTTTTAATTCTCATTTGACGAGATTTTTTGATCCACAAACAGCAAATTGTAATCTAAGGAGAATGGCCACTGCACACTGCATGTTTCATTTATCCAGATAAACTACTGGCACTGGCACTCAACAAAACTTAGAGAACTCTGATCTAAATGATCATGAACATGGCTGCTAGTGCATTCATCCCTGTGTTCAGTCTTATTAAAGAAAACAGAATAACTACTGAAGATGTTGCCGGGCAGAATCAGAAATTAAATGTATTTGCATTGCACCCTCACCTTCTGCTCATTAAGGACCCCTTTCTGAAGTCTGACTTTCCTGTCTCACTTTATTTAACAAAAATTCAGGAAACATATTTCAGAAGAGGCAAAAAAAATGTTCCAAAGCCAAGTTCTACCACAGGGAGGAGCTTTTAAGTAGGAGCTCTTATGTAAGGGGAGACAGAAAAAATGTCTTATTTTATTCTGCAACTACAGGATTGAGACCTCCGAGCTCCCAGCCTAATGATACTTGACTTTCCTCCCCTTCAGGTCCCCCAGGAGAGAAAGGCGATCGAGGAACTTCAGTAGTTGGAGCGAAAGGACCGAGGGGACCTCCAGGTACACATTCTTTAGCAAGACACCAAAAATACTTAAAATGTTGGTGAGATCGCTGACAGCTAAAGTTAACAGGCAAAGCTGATTCCTAAGTCCATAATTTATCATCGTTGATGAAACCATCATCTGAACTGCCCCTACAGATTTGTAAGGCTTAAAAAAGATAAATAATTTATGTTTCAGCAAAACAGAACTCTTGTCTCGTCACATTCGCCACTAAAAACTCAAACACACTCTATGTTTGAGCCAAGATGATGGAAATGGAGTCTTTGCATATAACGATCTACCTTGATGATGTAAACCTTTTTACCTGCCTTTGTCACTCATCTTATTGAGTGTCTCACCTTATTCACACCCCACCCCCACCCACTCAAAGATGTCGGCTGATTCAAATGCTGAAAGCTTTGTTTGCTGCCATTCCTGTTAGTCTCTGGCACCAGTGTTATGACATGTTGACATATATTTGACAGCAAGATACCCCCCGTCCCGTCTCCTATGAGTATATTTCACTGAGAGGTTTGAATTTGTCTCAGTTAACCATGTCTCCTTGCTCCTTAAAACTGCGCTTAGTTGCCCTTAAAGTAGTGATTTAGCCAGGTGGTGGTGCAGCATTGTTAAAGAAAAACACAAACTTTGGTCCTGAAAAAAGCAGTTTCACCAGCAACTGCTTATGTAATCGCACTCCATCCTCCGCGACTGCAGCCCTGCCGCTTTGTGACGGTCCCAGCTGTCAGACAGAAGCAGTTAGAGTCGAGGAGGGAGAGGAGAGCAGTGAGTCAGCCTGGAGGACATGCCGAGGACAGTGAGGAGACAGTCGGGCAGGAAACTTTCCAATCTTTTTCTGTCCAAGTCTAGACAAAATTCAGAAGGGAGGATCAGCACATCCTACTTCTTTTTCCCCATCATAGTTTACATCATTTCATTCCGTGCCCGGGACAGTCAGCAGCAGCTCGACACCTTTTCAATTCATTTTGTTTCCAGCTGCGTTGAGTCACAGTAGTCTAACAACAATATCATAAAATGTTCTCATCTCTGTTTACATCAAATACAAGAGTGTAACTGTAGTTTTTATTAGTTCTAGTGGTATAAAAGCACATGGAAGGCTTTTAAAAATTCTGATTCTCAGAAACACGCTGGCTCAAAGCAAAACGCACTTCATGAAAGCGTTCACATCTGAGAAGATGAAAACGCAGCCGGCCTTTGATCTGCACCATTTGAACAGTTTCATCTTTTTATTTTTATAAACGTTGCTTTTACTGGAGAATCAGTCCCGCCCTTCCTTTGAGGCAAAATTTATAAAAATAAAAGACATGTTGCTACCACCTTTGTCCGTGCTGCATTATGCTGATGTGATTTATCCATGTAGTTTGAATGTAGGGTTTGTAACCATTTGCAGATATCCCATTATCCCCCTGTGTGATCTCCAATATCTGCACCACTGGGGTGGGGGCTGCAGATGAAGTTGAAGTGAATCCCCTTAATGCAGTTTTTTTTAGTAATAAACAGACCCAGAGGGGGGAAAAAGATGATAGACCTGCTCCTGTTTTTGTATCGTTTTGAGATGATGGACATTTATTTCTAAAAGGGAAGCAGTTCAAGCACGAATTTGTGACTACACGCACATTTGTGTCTAAAGCCACTATAGCAAGGAAGAGTGCAAATAATGTCATTCCATGTATTAATGGAATAAGCTAAAAAATCACCTTGATTGAAAAGCCAATCACTCCAACCATTATCTATCCCCAACCTGGCTATGACCCCAGTTATCTTATATGTAAGGCTGTTCTTGGTCTGTACCACGTTAATTATTGGCGTCCAGCAACAGTTCTTATTTAGAGACCGTTATCCTTGGTTATGATTCTGGCTTGTGGCCTAATCAGGACTGTCGCAGAGCTGTAACTGTAACCTATTATCCATGCAGGATGGGAGTGTGTGAAGCTGAGTTAGATAACTCTATTCCACCTCATGTCAAAAGTCATATGGCGATTGGCTATTATGGAATTATATTTATATCATAACAAGGCAAAGCAAATTTCATTTCACATGCACAAAGAAGCCTTCGTGCATGCGAGAGAGGCTGCTCTGTGCAGAGGCTTCAGAACTTGCCTAAATAACTGTTAAGAATTAATTCAGAAAACTTTATTTTTCAGATCATAAACAAATGCAGCTTAAAATAGCGTTTCTGTCACTGCCACAGTGTAACTGAGTTTAATGCAGCAACCTGAAGTGTCCAATCACATTAGGACCCTGTACTTATTTGGGCTCCTCCTCCAGACCGTCAAATGAGCAGGATTTATCAGAGTGCTACCAGTGACAGCGTGAAACTGTAGCAGCGTGTGTAAAGCTGACACACTCGTGTGCACGGCTGTGCGTTGCTGAATTTACGCACGAGAAATTTAATTCCGCAAGTGAAACTGAATTATTTGCTGGTATTATGTTTTTGCTCTCGCACATATGATGATATAAATATGATTCCATGAACTATCTTCAGCCTGCTGTGATTGCAGTCTGGTAACACTGACAGTTGAACACACATGGGTGTGTTGTCCATTTCCTCCCTCTTTGAAATACTACTGATCATGATAACTTTTTTTTTATTTAAATTAAACACATCAGGTCCATCAGGAGAGAGCAGGACTGGACCCCCAGGCCCTTCAGGCTCTGCTGGATCTCGCGGACCACCTGGACGTCCAGGATATGCCGGAGTCCGTGGGCCTCCTGGACCTCCTGGATACTGCGATTCCTCTCAGTGTGTCGGTATTCCTTACAATGGGCAGGGATACATAGGTATGTAAAGCATCCTGTCTGTGATCAGAGACATTAGTTCTGTTTGGCAATCTGGGATTAAATGCAACAGTAAAAGAACACGCCAACATTTTGGGAGATGCACTTTCCTGTTCATGAGTCCGGGATGTGATGACTTTAGAATAACACTGAAAACAGAAACTCAAGGGTTAGGCTGATGGATTCTGACAGGGCATGGTATAAAATGATACCTGCAAAGCCAATGCATGCTTTGCGATAACTCAGAAATCTCTGTAGATTAAAACAGAAGATAGAAAGTAATTTATAAAAGCAATAGAAAAAAATAGGTTGAAATAAGTTTCCTCCAAAAGAGGGAGTCTGAACTGCCCCTTTTGTGTCAAAAGGAGCCAGTTAAAGATGCTAAAGATGCCTCCTGGGCACATTCAACTGGGCAGAAACCCTGGAGTAGACCAGAGCCCGTTGGAGAGATTCTATCTCTCACCTGGCCTGGGAATTCCTTGGGAGTCCTCAAGATGAGCTGGGAAGTATTGCTGGGGAAAAGGACATCTAGTAGTCTGGAAACAGAAGACTGAGCTTGATGTGAAGCAATTACTTCAAACCACCTCAACAGCTTAAATCTGCTTCCAGTCTTTATTCTAAGCTGGGCCAATACTCCCTGACTCTGGTTTATAAAAAGGGAGAAAATGCACTTCCCAAAATGTCTGAGCACTCTGTTGTGGGGGGATTAGTGCATGTGTGAAACTTGTAGTCAACTAATAAGCACATAGAGGTTATTGATTTGCTGTCTTCTGCTCTGACCTGACTGACACCTTCCATCCTCTTTGGCCCGTTTCAGGTTCACCATAGTAGACTTTTTATACCGCCTGTGCTGCTTTCACTGACCATCTGAAAACACAAAACAAAAAGTCCTGTAACTGAATCACTCATATGCTCTAAAGCTGTTTAAAGGGATAACCACCAAAGGAAACAATTAACAAACTGTGCTGAAAACATCACAACAACAAAGAGGGAACGAGTACTAACGACTCACAGACAGTAGAGCAAAACACCAGCAGCAGCGGTGATGGCACCGACCTCTTTAGTGGCCTGTTTGCATCTTGAAGCCAAAGACCAAACAAAGAAGCCTTGTTCAGTGGAGGAGCATGCAGCAAACAACACCACCGACAAGCCAAAACAAATACTAACAAAGGTGGACTTGTACCAGAGAAACCAGTGCAGCCACCTCAGCATCACCACCCACAGCAGCAGCAGCAACTCTGTTAACAGCATTTCTCTCCATGTGACATGTAAATAAACTAATTTGTGCCTTGTAAATGATATTTGAATCAAGTCCACTAAATTTAGTCTTAACATCTGTAGTTTTAAAGCTTGTGCCTTGCAAAACAAACCTGCTGCTTGCTCAAACGCCAACAGAACACTTGTGTTATTTCTATTGTTTTTTGGTTGTTGTTTTTTTATTTTATTTTAAGTCTTCCCACCCATGTGCTTGTAGCCATTTTAAACTGCTTGGGGTCATGCTGGTCTGTCCTACACGTGTGACCCTGCAGGCTTAGATTCACCACTTCATGTCTTCATGTCCCCCCCCCCCAAAAAAAACAACAACAACAAAGAAACCCCACCCAAACTACATCTGAATTAAAATACTAACAAAGCTTTCACAATTTCTTTCTAGTTGGGTGGTTGATGATCTCATGTTTTGTTGCATTTTGTGAATGTATGTGATGGAATTGATTGCTGGTAATGCTTTTGGTTATCAGACTAACACCTGAAAATCTAACAACACAAAAGGAGAATATGAATGCACTGAAATGTATAGCAGGGGCGTGCCCAAAGGGTGCCTTGGGTGACCTGGTCCATGTTTAAGTGATAAAAACAGTCTCATAAAGGCTTTTTTGTAGTGCAGATACTATTTTTGAAGTAACGTTCATTTCGCCTGCAATTTATTGGTTTACCAAGATAAATAATGGCAAACCTTCACTATTGAGAGCTCCCCTCTAAAGAATGAATAAATTACGATGATAAGACAAACAACTCAAACCAGTTTGTTGCTGTGTAGCTGTATTGGTGACAACCATTTCCCCCTCTGTGTCACACAAGCCACCTATGACCCCCCGCCAATACTGGCCACACCCCTGCTGTTTACTAACTAGCTGTGTCAGTGGTTTAGGTGGAATCAAAAAGAAACACAACTTTTAACCAGTTCTTCTTGTGCATGTTGAGAAAAATCAAGAGAAAATGTGCCAACTTACTTTGCCAATTGGCCCAAATGCTATCTCCAAGCAGGCCAATACCCATCTGAACCTGACACCCAAGTAGTCCAGTTCCCCGAGGAGGACGGCGAGTTGCAAAACCAGCGTCAAAAGAGATCACTACCAAGAAAGACAACCAGCAGGCTAACATCATAAAGACAAGTAGCGTTTTCTTTATCCGTTTAATTTTCTTCACCTTAACCTGTGTTCGTTCATGAAATTATAAATAAAAATGGGGTTTGACACCTCAAATTTATTGGGTAATACATTTCAGTGCCTTAAAATCTATGTGAATATTCTTTTTTGTGTCAGGTGAAGGGTTTAGACTGATGATGTTCGGGGGTGACTGGCACAATTTTAAAATAGACAAAAAACAAACTACAAAAACCTGTGAGCTTTCCTTTTCCATTTGTCTTTTTGCTTGTAACATATTTGCATTGAGTTTGTATTGACTAGCAGTGTTCAACAGTGCACTCATGGTAACAAGGCTAGCAATAGTACAGCAGGAAGGAAAATGTTCAGTGTCGGGACATCACATATGAAATGTTTATTGTTTTGCTTTCACACTTCATCCAGTATGTTCAGTATAACCTTTCTCATTCAGTTCATCTTTTCGGAGGTTCAGTTAAACACCGCTTTCATTTTGTATCTTTATATTTATCAGTTTTCCTTTATTCTGTCACAGCTAATTTTTACCAAAGGTGGAATTGCATGTCTGTGGTGTATATTTAGTACATGTTCACTACATTTCATCTTGTTTTAATCAGAATATTTGTCATCGTCATTCTCATCGTATCAAATGCGGTCAAAACCTGCGTGTAAGACTATGGAAATGGTCTTGCTGCTTCATGTTTTAACTGCAGATTGTGAATTCCACAGCCTTATTTTCTTATTTATTTCTGAAAACAGAAGAGGCATTTTTCAATAAAACTACTGAAAATCCACTTTGGTGTGTTCATTTCATGTTAAAGGACAGAAGCCAAAATAAAGCAAGTGTACTTCAGATCACACCAAAGCAGACTTGGGCTGAGTTATTAACAAGCAGGACTGGGTTTCCTATTGTACACTGATTTGAAGGATACCTTGGCCACCAACTACTATCCTAAGTTGTTTATGCTCTAACCCACTAAGAAGAGTTAGTCCTTGGACTGATTCAAGGAGCATTTTGAACAACCAAAAGTGTACAATGTGGTAGAAGGGTTAGGATTACTTGGGCTAAGTAGATAAGGGCTTTGATTCACTTAAGTGACCTTGGTGCACTTTTGATACACAGTGGTGGCGTAAAGCAGCAGTGCCTATGCCAACTGGGACACGATAATTAGTGGTACCTGCGCCAACTTAAGGAAAAGCCTCTAAGCAGAAGTAGACATAAGGTAAGAGGAACAAAAAAGGAGTTTCTGCACTGATACTTGGGCTAATACAATTACTTGGATCAATTTGCACATTTTGGAAAGCAAGTGGGTTTAATAGGTTCACTTGAGCATTTGGACTAATTAAGGGGTAGGAAAGAGTGTGAAGTTGTGAGGCCAAGGAACAAGAGCTAAACTAAAGGGTTAAGCTTTACATCACAGCAAAGTGGATTGCTTTTACTAAGTTACTTGGTAACGAGTTTGGGAGATTTGGCAGATTAACTTGAAGGGCACATGGGCTATCAGGAACAGCACTAGATGAGCAATTGAAGATTGGCGATTTGTTAGAGCAGCTAGAACCACTTGGACCGACTATACATGGACTTTGACATTAGGTGCCTTTTGATACTACAAGTACTGCTCCAAAAGTGTAAATAAGTGAAATATTCTCTAGCCAGGCCAGACTGGAAAATGCCACCAAGAACTGCAGAGGCACTGGTTTCAATGTCTCAAAGTGGAATGAGGTTGACCATCAGGCTATTGAACTACACTCTCTCGATCAAATATTAAAAGGGCATCTCAGTCATGTGGAACAGCGCCAGTTGGACAATTGAAGGCAAATCTAGCAGACTTTAAAAAAATTATCCATATTGGGATTGACTCAAGGATCATGTGATTAACCTTAAGGGTACCAGTAGTGAGTAGACAAGGACTTGGATCAACTCTAGGACCTGGATCAAGTGCCCTTTTGATATACATTGGGGGTACGTTCTAGAGCAGTGTTTATACTAACTACAACAAAAACTTCAGGATACTGTAAAGGTCTTAAAAGGCTTTGTACCTAGAGCAAATGCTTCAAGTTTCTTAGTAGTTGGCCTAGATTTCTTTCTGATGAGTTTGTCTCCACTCATTGTCTTAGTACATTATGGCCATTCATAAGACACTATACCTGGTGAAATGAGCACTTCCCAGAAAACTGTGTGCGCCTGGCTTGATTTATGACCTTCTGGGCTAATTAGAAGGGAATCTGGGGTGTTTAGACTATAGCCTGCTTAATGGTTCCAAATTTACCAATTCCCTTATTGGTTAGTCAAAATTCTCCTCTACTTGAAGTGTCCATGAACCCCAGAGGAACATGTGCAGCTTAACTGTTGCTGTTTGTCCAAACCTGAAGCTCCAACAGGGACTCAGACCTGGTTTCAGCAGAAAGCTTTTTAAAAACAGAATCAGCAGCCTGGGATGGAGCCGATAATCCAGCTGTTTCATCTCCCTCGGGGCAAAGACCTCCATCTTTGAGTGGAAACTTGGAAAAGCAGACAAGAATATAGCAATCAGGAAATTGGGGAAAGTGTCATAAAGCGCTGTTCTCTTCAGCTTCTTTGAACACTCACTTTTTACAACCCCGAAGCCAGGAGCGTTTGAGAATCAGTTAACTTCACTTCCTTGATTTATTCACTGCTATTTTCTCTTCAGATATTTTCCCCCTGAATCATTGCCACAAACATGAAGCTTAATAGCCAAGCACACGATTGAGAGGTACTAATTATCTATAAGCTGTAAACATCAGTTCTGGGCCATGGAAACACATCATCATCGGTGTTTGACTGTTCAGATGAGTTCATCTCTACTCGAGTGTGACTCACCTGGAGCTACCAGTTATAATAGTCTTCCCAAGAAGACAGTTTAAATTATTGAAGGGGAGAGAATGAATGATGGCTGCTGGACTTAACATCACGTCTGCACTCAGGGTTGTAGAACCAATGCTGGATTACAAAAAACAAATTCCTTCTCCTGTCTGCCAGATTAGCCACTGAAAAATGCATTTTTTTTTTTTTTACCAAATTATCCTTTTATAGAAAAAGTGTTAGTGATTACTTTTATAATTACTTGTTTTTTTCAACAGATATATCAGAATGGATGTTTAAAGAGCTTGTATGTGCTGAGGGGGGCTTAATCTCATCAGTGCTCATCGCCAAACTCAAATATCTGACTGATACTGGATGGTAGTTACGACTGTAAACTCAAAAAGGTTTTAACCCATAGGGAATGACCGCCCGAGAATAAATAAAGTTTGAACTTTTGATGAGCCTAAATAAGTTATGCTTGCAGTTATTGTCAATTATTCACAACATTTGCTTCACATTTTTAAAAGGAATAAATAAATCATAGCCATCAGTTGGTCACGAAAGCACCATTTTTGCAGTAAATATGCACATAAAATTTATTGAATATGCGTTTTGCAAGTGGACAGTCTTTAAACATTACAGCTTTATCCAGCCTAACACGCTTTAACGGCTTCATATATGCAAATGACTGATTAGAATGGCCCAAACTGTGAACTCTCCTGCAGTCTGTGTGATGTCTGAATGAACCAATGTGCAAACAGTTCAGCTAACTTCCCTGTGTTATGATTTCCTTGCAAATGGATGTCACGTATCCTGGAAGCTCCCTCTACTACAACAGAGTATTTCCATAAGATTAAATGTGTCTGACATACTTGAATAATGTTGAGAGAATCAGGTTGGAACAATTCATAATAAAAAAAAAAACCTGACAATTTTTTTTAAAGCAGGGCTGTAAATAAAGTATGGAGGTTTTCTGGCAAATGAGAGTCATGGCTAAGGTTTACAGACTAAACTGCAGCTTACATACTTTCCTTACTTGTTGAGTCAGAAAACCGAGAACGGTAACCACAGAACAAAAGTATCTGGAAATAAAGGAAACCAAGTGCTGCAGAAAATGCACTTTCCTGCAGTCTAATTAGAGCCAGATGAAGTGGGCGGAACACCTTTATTCCCTCCCACGGTTAAGCTTATCGGCAGCTTTGAAATTCCTCCTCGGACCTCGCAGAAGGCTCAGATACAACCTTTGATGGTGGAAGAATTTAAAACATGTTCTGGGACTTTAAAAAAAGACGAATAAACTGAACTGCATGCACATTCCCCTCAACCTGTTGAGTGAAAAACTGACAAAAAAAAAGCACTTTGTGACCCAAATAAAGAGGGCTATGGGACTTTCTACTGCATTAAACCGCAATAAATATAACAGAGCTGAAGATGACTGACAGCTGTTGTTATCGCAGCACATATTAATCTGCAAAATTAAGGCAACTTTGCATAAACCTCGTTTCAACTTTTAAGGAGGCCCGTTTGAGTTTGTAGTGGAAATGCTGACGTGGTTATTCTGCTAAGTGATGTCAGAGCTTTTTTTTTTTTTTTTTTTAGGCTTGGATACTTTAACAGAAAGCAGGTTCTGCACAATGGCATGTCAAAATCAAGAACCACTAAAGTTGGGAGCTTGAAGGCCGTGCTGGCAGAATATAACAGTTCTTAGTGGGACTGATTCACAGGGAAACGACAAGGATGTGTAGTACTTGGTGACACCTTGGGCTGACTAGACAATGACTTTGGCAAGTCTATTGTATTGTACTACTACTTGCATTCATGCAAAAAAACAAAAAAACCCAATCTCATATTTATGAGGACATCCAGATTACTCGTTTTATTGTTTTAAACCCATTTATGCCACTTTTTCCCTTTCCCATTTCGTTTATAACTCCTCTTTGTATTTGATGTCTCAATCGTCTTCCACCAGAGAAGTCTGAACTTTCTGGAACATGCGAGGTGAAAACGTAGGACGCTCAATCCAGATCTGTTTGACGCCTTGCTGTGTTCAGAGCGCAGCGTTAATGCGGAAAGAACAGAGTAGACCACTGTTTATGTTGCTGTTAAGTGCAATAAAAACTCATCCTCCAGTCGCCTTTTCAAGCTCTTAGCAGGACCATAAACCCGGAGAGGTTGACTGGCCAGAGATGACCTCATGGAAATACTGGCAGCTACAACAGTTTCCTCAGTTTGAGGTGTCCAGCCAACCGCTGCCATTCAGAAACCAAACCGGTATCTCTCCAGTCAACAGCTTTATTTATGTCAGAGGTTTGTCTGCTGAGAAACACGAGACGCTCTGTAGTTTAATTTGTAGTATTTCTAGCAGGCAGAGCCATAAATAATGAAAGCAGACACACATTAAGGATCGAGAGTTTGTATTTCATCCAATGACTGTTGAATTAACCGCTGACATCATTTATTTGTGAGACAGATTTATTATGTTGATTTGTCAGGATTTACTGGATTAGTCCAAAAGAGACTTTTAATAAATATTCAATGAGAAGTTTTCCGTACAAATACACTGATATGTTTCCACATGTCGTAATCAAATGTGCTTAAAAAAATTGATATGTCACTGTAATCCAGCTTCACTTAGTTCTGTAATTTCTGGTACAAATGATAATAAAGTCAGCTCGATTATCCATTTTTCCATTCTGCTGTGTCAAAAGTCCAACACTGGGCAGGACCCCACAACTGCAAATACTGATTTGATAGGTTCACCTGTAAAATATATTTTTTTCCCCATTTCAGTTCTGTAGTGTGTTGATGCAGTCTTCTTGATGTTTAACAGACTAATGTTATTAGAAAACCATCATGTTGAAAAGAGTGTTGAGCTTTGGAGGAGTTAAAATAGCATTTCATTACTCAGAGGACATCAGAGAGCCAGCAGGGCTGATAACAACAGTGCTGAGAAGGACTGAAGGAACGGACACCAACTAAATACATGCCAGGGAAGGAAGGGTAATCAGGAGCAGGTGAACTAATGAAGGTGGGAAAAGCACAAAGCAGGAAAGTAAAAACCAGAAAGCCACGAGAAACTGTTGAGATTTTTATTTTTTTAAAATCTTAGTTTCAGAAAAGTTAAGCTCCACTGACTATGAAACAATTACTAAAAAAAAATCAGTAGGAAAGGCAATTTTTCAGTGAAATATAATACTGAAAATAAGAAATCTGCATTAAATCATTAATCTAGTTATCACAGAGTATAAAACAGACATATTTATGGCTGTGTGCTTTCTGTGCTGGTGTTTATTTCCTAGGCGATAGTCTGCAAAAAAAAAATCAGTCCCACAACCTAATCACAGAAACGTGAAAATCACTGTAGATATTCTTAATACATGTTTTGTATTCCAAAAGCTGAAGTTTCAGCACCGTCAGAGAGACCTGGCAGCAAATTAGAATCATTCATGCATGTCTGCATCATCAAATGAATAGAAGGACATTCCTGTGACACAGTGTGTACTGCTGTAACTGTACCTGTTAGTAAGGTACAGTTTATCGGGGGGGTATATGTTTTATAGTGCACTTAAAATATGCTATAAATAAAAGAATTGGTGAAATGAGGCGTTTCCAGTCGTCTTTAAATTGAAACCCTAAACATAACCTGTTGTCTGTTATCTAAAGGAATACACTGCTCACAGCACGTTTAAGAACAAAGACCGTGCTCAGCCTCTGGGAAAACTCGTTAGTGCTGACACTAGCAAGGCACAAGAACACAGTCTTCCACACTGCTGCTTTGTTCTACAGTACTTCCACTATCAATTACACAGTGCTAGGTTTTCAAGACAAAAAATAGACACCACATTGTGGCACTCTTCACCAATCACGCTTCAAAGGATTTTGTCTGCTCAAATTCTAAAGACAGACTACTTAATTGGCAAAATAACAAAGACCAAGACCCCAAAATTACATTTATTTCCAGGTTTGTTTCTTTTTTCTTTGGGTAGTAAAAGTTAGAAAAAGGATGACTCTATTAAAAGTGGGTCAGCAAGAGAAAATGAGGGGTGACAATGGCCAAAGGCTGAGTAAAAAGATACGGATTAAATGCACACCGGGGAGGGAGGTTTAACAAGGAACAGGTAGAAATCAGGCTCTAACGAGGGCAAGAAAATGAGGGGAGTAAACACCCAGAGAATCCAACAGGAAATAAACTGGATGAGGGAACAAGCTTCAACTCTGAGGGGAAAACCGCAGAACTGAAACTAACACAAATCCAAGACTTCATTTACATTTACCATATAATATAAAATGCTTTGAGAAAACCGTTGTTGTGATTGGGCCATATATATCTTGTTGTTTTTTAAATTTTTGGACTAGACTGAGCTGGGATGTTTTTTTCCCCCAGGAATTTCTTTTTAATATAAACATGTTTTTGATAGCAGGGGACATCACAGGAGACGTTCCAGGCAAAACAACGTCTCTGCTAGAAACACTGAACTGTTTGCAAAATTTTACAGTTGTTTGTGATTTGTAATATTTTGACAGATTGAAAAAAAAAAACAACTTATATTTATAACAAATGGCACACATCTGCATCTTGAAAACGTCATTTTTCCAAGGAAAAAAATCCTCAGCAACTAATTAGCAACTTACCCGTAAATCACAGGGTTAGTTCAAGGCAATGATGTAAAGTAATGATGTGTAAGTGGAACGTAGCATTACCAGAGAGACAGGAGTCACTGCTAATTTTCCAAGGAAAACTCAGGGTAAATTAATGTTTTATTCAGATTTTATCTGACAAACTCTCCACAGTCTGCAAGAAATCTTTCAGTCTCCATCAGGTCACCAGTGACCTGTTCAGTGTTGGGGTGTGGTTCACATCTACCTCTTTATATGGTAATGAGATTGAAAAAGGAAGCATAAGACAAAATCATTATGCTGTACAAGTATTCCAGCCTGGAAAAATAACAGTTTAAATAAACACTTTAAAGCCCCAAATTACAATGATAATAATGCTCATGATGAATATTAAAACTTTTGAGCACAACTATAAATGATTTCTTGCAGACTGTGGAGAGATACTCTGAAAGTCTCCTGGATGGTCAAGAACAGTTTGATACGAAAGAGTCTCCATGTTTAAACAGATCTCTGCTGTTTCATAGCTCAGTTTGAAAAGATAAACTTGAAAAACTTGAAGGTAAGAAAAACAAACACAGAGCCCAGCCTAAAGTGGACTTTAGATATGGCTGCTAATGTCAGCAGGTGTTCAAAAGTGTCTAATAAAATTCACAAAGCCTTTTGTTTAACAGTAGACTGATGGTTCTGTTCTTCACGGAGTGAGAGGAGGCGTTACTCCATTTCTCTGAGGTCTCTGATGTGGCAGCAGCTCGGACGCATGCAGACTCTTGCTTTACTGCCAGATGTCGTCACCGCCGCTGGAATATTGTGAAAACTCATCAAAGAGAACAAAAGCATTTCACAAGCCGAGCTATCGCCATCATCACTCTTTCCCTGGAAATGTCTCAATTTGCACGACTTATCGACTTCACAGATCAGGGAAACCTCACTATGGTGCATGTAGTTTTCTTCTAACAGCAGAACATGACACCTGACAGCTGTTTAACATTTATTATTATACAAAGACCGAGATAACAGATCAGTTCCAAGTCCATACTTGTTCCTTATGGATTCCTGGTGCTCTTGCTTCCTCCTCAGCTTTCTCTGACTTTTCTGCTGTTTCAGTGGGTTTCTGTGTTTGCAGTGCTTCACTTTTTAAAATTCCGCCTGGTCATCTCTGATTATCAGTAAAGTATGCAAAGGGAATTTAAACAGTACCTCTGCCTCAGTTTAGCTGAGAGAACCTCCTCAGCATCAGAAACAAAACAAATTCTGGCATTTTGGTGCAGATCACTTCTTTTAATAAGACCTTTTCTGCTTTTCTTTATTTTCGGTCAAATCTCTTGTTCCATCTTCAGATTGACGATGGCTGTAGTTTCAAATCATCAGGTTGATGTAAGTACAAGTATTCAGTGAACTTGAGGAAACCTTAATGTGGGCCTATTGAGTTAATATTAGTGCTGTCAGCATTAATCTTGTTAAAATGACGTTAATATCATAGCCGCATTAAGGCGGCAAATCTCCATTAGCGAGTTAGCGCGGATTGCCTCTTGCCTGGGGCTGCACAGCGCTAACGCTGTGATGAGCCAAATATGCTAATGCGTTGATGCCGTGCAGCCCCATGCAACGGGGTGATCCGCACTAACTCGCTAAGCGAGATTTGCCGCCTTAATGCGGTTATGACGTTAATGTCATTACAGCTGACAGCACTAGTTAATTTTTTTTATTTTTGGATTCTAGAGTAGCACTCATTTATCTTAATCTGACCTTGCTGCAGCCCTTCAGTTCATCCTCTGCCTGTACCTCGCATCCCTCTCCCTTTAAGGCAGCTTTGTTCTGATTGGCTGCCACTGGCAAACAGAAGATTTGAGCAGCTTGTGGGTTTAGGGGTTGTACGAACCCTGATCTGATTATGGCTATGTTTTATGTAAAATTATTTCCTAAATTCTATTTTTGACTAATTCATAAAGCTATTAAACAAGCAGTGAATCAACATTATTTCCCACAGCCTTGTAGGTGCCGGCGGGTTTCAGCACACATCTGAACTAGAACTGTCTGTTCTTTGTTTGAAGCTATGCTAACCTAGTCACCAGGTGCTTATCAAGTCAGCGTGTTACATCGAGACACAGATCATTAAATTTTTAGATTCACACAATTAATGATTCTGATATAACGATATTGAAAATGCAAAAGGAAGTCAAGCACTCCCTAAATCACTGCCCGACTACGTGCCTACATCAGCCAATCACAGCTTTTTCCTCTGTAGCACGGCCTGCAGTTTCCCAGATTAGTGCTACACCACCAGACTGCAACAAAATTCAAATGTTTTCCACACCAGAAGGCGAGGCCCTTGTTCCCCAAAGTGGATCTTAATCTGTTGTATGGAAACATTAATGCAGCAGTCACTAAGTTGTTTATTTTCCTTGTCCTTCATCCATGAATTATACTTCAGTTTGTGAGGTGATTTCAGGAGGTAAACTAAAAGTCAAGGAATAATTATGACAACTGATCAAAATAATTGTGATAAACATTTAGGCAATAATCCTACAGCCCTGCCAAAGGTCTTTAAAATCTCTTAAATTGTCCCCCCCCTTCTACTAGGAAATGTGTACCTTAAACTCATTGGGACAGGATTTTAGTCCCATCACAGAGAATTAAAACTGCAGTTTAGAAAGTTGAATCATGGTTAACCATATTCTTATAAAGCTACAAGTCATTTATCCTGAAAAATCACTGAACAAAACTGGAAGCACATCAGCTGAACTGAAGATTAAAGTATGTAAATTTGCCTGGTTCCTGGCTGCATTTAGATGAGCACTTACATGTACAAAGAAATATAAAGCACCTCAAGGCAGTTGTTGTTTTGAGCTGGTGCTATATAGTTAAAATCGAATTACAAAGTTCTTTATACATTTACAATGTCAGTCAGGCCAGCTTTGTACATAAAAAAAACTACTTAGATTCAAATGTATTATTACACCATGTGTCATAAAAAATAAAAAAGATATTTTAGAAATCTATTAAAAACTTGTGGACAACTAAAAATGACAAAATTCACATATTAAAAGAACCAAATTTGAGCCGCCATTTTGGATTTCTGAGAAGCCATAAAATTAATCAACATAGCGTTCAACGACTAAAACCAATTTTTCTGTTTGTGATTGCAAAACATATATTGATTACATGCCAAATTGCAGTTATGCATTTGCAAAGCAGCACATTTGAAAATTCATGGACAAAACTATTTATGTGTTTACATTAAAAACATCACTTTGATTAAAAAGTTTGTGCATAGCTATGGAAGCCCGTTTCCGCCACTAAAGAAAGAAAAAAAAAGGATCCATAGGATTTTCTCACAATTTCGTCTTATTAACTCGAAATTTCGACTTATTAACTCAAAATTTTGAGAAAAGCAACTCGAAATTTCGAGTTAGTGCTGCCAATCAGTAATCTACGTGAATGACGTCATTTCCTTGTTACCCGGAAGCTGAAGCCCTCAGGTACAAATGCTACAGCTAAGCTACCGGTATTACATCCAGTCATGAATGCGCAGATTGCTGAGTATTTTCAGTGTGGCTTCAAAAATGATGAAATACTTGTGTTATTAGCTGAATCACATGGCGTTACTATCAGCAAACGTACTTGCGAAAGCGCCAATTTGTTGCGATCCGATTTTGAGTGCGCGTTACTCTGCGCCATATGCTTCCGGGTAACAAGAAAGTGACCTCATTCACGTAGATTACTGATTGGCAGAGCTAACTCGAAATTTTGAGTTATGTTTCTCCAAATTTATGGATACTTGTTGTTTTTTTGTTTGTTTGTTGTTTTTAGTGGCGAAAACGGGCTTCCATACATACCGGAGGATTAACAGTTACAGAAACATAAATTTAGATAAACTGTTGTATAAACTGTAGTTTGGTGGTGGTCTAATAAAATGCGTTTGTAGCGTACGTCTAGTAATTCTGTAATAAACCTGCAGAAATCCTCAGGATGAACACAGAAAAACAAGATCTTGTTAGCTGGTCTGGCTGTTAGTTTAACCATAAATGGCTTGGAAATAAGGAATTACTTTTGGTGGTTACAGCCCATGTCTGGAAAAGCTTCCAAAGCAAGTGTGAGTCGAAGGTGTTTTACCTTAAAACAAACAAGGTTGAAGAGCGTTTAATTTACTCAAGGTCCTAAAAGGTTGTAAACACGCTGATCAGACATGAACTTTAGGCTTTATACGTTTGTAAAAATTAACTACTTGCACCTAGATGCAGTTTGCGTCATTTGAAAAGTGTTACGTGGAAAACACAACAACACAATCCAGAAAGGCAGCCCGTGCGATTTATCTCTTACCTTCCCGAGACACAAAGTCTTCACTGCTAAAAATAAAGTTAATGTCAAGCAGGTTAAGAGCCATTTTGGTGTAATTTTTCCAATCAGGCCACGTTATTCTTTCAGCAATCTGATCAGCTGGAGCGCCTCTGGAGGGATTATGCAGTTTTCCACACTTAATGCGCTCCTGTGTCATTCACTGAGGAGTTATGGCTGCTAAAATCTGTTAATTTATCAGTGAAATAAAACTGCCTGAAACGGAGCCCAAAGAAAACGTCTGCTGGCGTTGTGCGTTTCGTCGAATGATAGTCATTAATGAACTTTCACCAAATGAGTCAAATCAGCAGCTGCAGCTCCAAAGAAAAGTCAAATGATCTCCAGAGGAAATTAACAAACGTCGGCTCAGTATTTACATTTGTATTTATGGGAAAACACCCACGTCTTCCACATCTGATAACAACATATTCAGGGTCTCTGAAACAACTCTGGTGGTTGTCATAGCAAAGAGATCCTACCTTTTCATGAATTCAATCTAATAAAAAAAATGAATTAAAAAGGAAAAACCATCTCCTGATCTTATTTGTTCAGCAGATATTACTTTTGTTAATCAGTTGAATATTTCGTTCAGTAAAGCCACACAGTCCACCCAGCAACAACAATGTCGACGTTTCGTGAAAAAGTAAAAACCTTTTCAGAACCCCTGCGACGATTGGCATATTCAAACCCGGTGACCATCTGCTGTGAGGCACCAATGTGCTGCCTCTTAGGGTCATGTGAATAAACACAAGGATGAACACAAGGTGTGATGTACAGTAGACGTGGACTCTACTGGACTCTAATTTTTTAACAAGTTTAAAAACATTTTAGCCTGGAGGCCAACTTGGACATCTTTTGGACCTTTAAGCATCACTTCATTAAATTAACATGAATTCAATCCTTTGTAAACGTCAGAGTGACACCTTTGACACTTTTTTTCATGATAATCTGAACATCTTTAGGTTTTGGGCTGTAGGTCAAACAAACATCTTGCACTGTAAAATATTACGATCAGCATGATAGAAAAAGTCAAGGAAATGATCAGATCAAGAATATTTTGAATATATTGTTGGAGACGATATGAACTAGTTCATTGTCTTCTGTTGTGGCATTAATATTGTCTCATGCATTAAAAGGACACTCTGGATGGATTTTAAGTGTGCGTGTAGGCCGATATCTTAAAAGCTTCACTGTCATCCAAAACCTATTAAAAAGACATCAGTGAGTCATAGTGCTGACACATGCAGCGTTTACTTTGAGTCAGTCACCATCGTGCAGCTACAAATAAAACCAAAAGGTTGATTAATTTACTACTTAAAATAAACCCTAACCAAAACACCGCTCCATCCTGTTTGGATGAAAAGTGGACCGTATTCCTGGAAATGTGAAACTTGCACATTTGAGAGATTTCAATCAACACCGGTTAATTTTGTTCTTTTAGTGAATCCAGACTCACACATTTTACCAATATGGTGTTGGAAACTGCTCTTAAAGCATTTTGTAAGACTGAAAACATAATTTAATAATTTATATTTTTTTAAAAGTCATTTTAAAACCATTTAGTTTGGAATTGCAGTCCAATGGTCTAAAGCAGCGGTCCCCAACCTTTTTTGCGCCACGGACCGGTTTATGCCCGACAATATTTTCACGGACCGGCCTTTAAGGTGTCGCGGATAAATACAACAAAATAAAACTAGTACCGGTACCGAAAAAAAAAGAAGATCTATTCATAACACACGTGAAAAGACCCAGGAAAACCGAGTTAACGATAAAACGATAACAAAATAACGCTCAAAACCGCTAAAAACCCTGAAAACCATACATTTCACACCCGAGCCTCAACTCTCGCGGCCCGGTACCAAACAACTCACGGACCGGTACCGGTCCGTGAGTTGTTTGGTACCCCCGTGGCCCAGGGGTTGGAGACCGCTGGTCTAAAGGAAGTTGGTGGTAAAATTCACTGTTCTATGGGATGAGGTTTCTGCTTCTGAAAGAACAGGAAACACAGCAGTTAAATGTCACGTCTCTTAAGTTTGAACAGCATTAAAGACATGAAGAATTATCTGTAAACTCTGATCTGAGATGAACAAAAATGTGGAAATCATGTGCACAAGAACATCCATCCATTTTCTGTTTGTGCAAGCACAACCCCAAAAAAACAACAACAAAAAAACAACAGCTACACTGAATTTGAAATCATCAGATAAGCTGAAAAACAACAACAAAAAGTTTTTTGTGATTATTTTTTATGTTTTGTTTTATTTTTATGTTTACACTGCACCCAAACCCAATGCCCCCAATGATGGTGGGCCAATAGGGTATGTAAAAAAGCCAGTTGAGGTGGTTTGATCGTCCAAATCAAATTAAGCAGTTTCATTGTGGCATGGAAGTTTGACTCTAGAATATGAAAACATCTAAATTTAGCTGCAGCATTAGCCAAAACGTAAAGAATACACACAACATGAATGGGTCCAGATAGCGAAAGACCAAAGTACACAGAAAATGAGTCTGTGATAAGTCTGGAAGGCCATCTGAGGCCAAGAGAGCCCTTACTGCAGAGACTCTCTGGCCTTCAGCCTAAAGGGGGAAAATAGGAGTGGGAGGGAGGGGAAAAAAGCAGAAATGTGAACAAAGATGGAAGAGAAATGGATGCCAGCACCAGCTGTGTGTCAGCTTACTGTGACTAAGGTTTGTGGATTTTTGAGCTGAGGTGTCTGATGTATTATGAAGAGGCTGAAGATGACCAGCAGCCTAGTTGTTGAAAAGGAAATGCACTACATGGCTGCTGAAGTAGCAGTGCCTATTCTAAAAGAGTGGCCTGAATATAATTTAGGGCCAAGACGGTACCTGACAAACATTCAACTGAAGTACTGAGTAGACCAGGATTCTGACATGGGGATAAAGGGAGAAGATGGTAACTTTCCTGAGGTTAAGAAATACAGAAACCTTTGATTGCTGGAATACAGTTCAGACCAAGATGTAACAAACTACAATGCAAGAAAGGCTTCAGACTATATATATTTTTACTATGCCATCTATTTGGCATTATAGAAACTGGAATTGCACAGGACTGTAGAAATTTGGATCGGATGAAGTGACATGCCAACCAAGAGTCAGGAAGAGGCGTTCTCCATGTAAAATTATAGGAATCTAAGAGAAGACGTTAAACCTTTTCTCTTAGTGTCATGTGGAAGTAAATTGGATACGAGGAGGTCAGTTAAGACAGGATTAGAGTTGAAAAGGGATGAATGGCTGATGGAGATGGATTTGCATCTAAGCACAGGATGTTGAAAAGCTGAGAAAGATCAGTTGTGACTGTAGAAATTTGGAGAAACAAAATCTGGGAAAGCATCAAAGGGTATTATTGCAGGAGAAGAGTCGTTTTACTCATCTAGCCAACAGCAGTTTCACTGTCATTTGAATTGCCAACTCTTCAGAAACGGACACCAAATATAGCATTGCTATGTCTTTGTGAAATATATCACTGGGTAGAAGATTGAGATGAAGCAAACCAGTTTCCCATGTGCAAATCGCATTTCTATGGCGACTAGATCATCACCAATTGACAGATTTCTAAACAGATGATGAGCACAGCTGCTATGTTAGCATTAGAAGTAACCTCACATTTGTAGAATGAGAAAAGGAGACAAATTAATTTCTTTTTCTATGCACAAACATTCTCCAAGGTAAAGACGCTTGCAACCTGAGGATTGTAAGGGTGACCCAATGAAGGAGGAAATGCAGATGCTAGAGTCAACTTTGGCAAGGATGTAGACTATGAGCCTATGAGCAGGAGAGGTAGAAGATGTATGGATGCGGTGCACGCTCCATAGCTTGCAGGTGAGCATTGATGGCATGTAGAGACGGCCTGGTGGGACACTGTTGATGGTAGATTGAAGTTGCCTGGAGCTTGCGATTTTCCTGAGAAAGGGAATCCATTATGACTTCTACGTTCGTTCAAATGGGTCACACTTGTACCTCATTATTTGAAACTTTGGTTATGTTTAATCTTACATCTGGACTTGGGTCATCCATTGGACTTCCTCCACATTGACACTAGCTCTGCCTCTCTTGGCCTTGCTGCCTTCTTACATACCTTCCCCCTTTGCCTATTCCGTCATCTTCCACCACCAGGAGCAGTGCTTCCATCGGCACCCTGTTGGCCACAGGAGCAGTCAGTCGTCGTAAACCTGGGGAATGCCAAACTGTTTGGACATCTTTTTCCAACAGTTGCTTTCCAGGTGCTTCAGCCACTTTGCCATAACATTAACCCACGTCAGGGGCAGACAGGACACCAACCTGCCTCGGCACACCTTTTTCAACTGACTGATATGATGGTACAGTCCAGGTTTGTCTCTCTTCACCAAAATACAAAGATGTAAATGTTTCAAAAAGAATCAGCACCATGTCTAATTTTTAGTTAAAAATGGCTAAAAAGATAGCATTGTTAAATGCATTCATGATCATTTTCTCTCAAAACAGTTCCACCATTTCAAATGACGAGTCTTGAACTTTTCTGTTCTGGACCTTGAACTAAAGCCAAAACTCTGTAATACACTTAGGTCTTAGTCGTTTCATTGAAAATCCACTGCAGTGGTTAGGGCAGGGGTGGGCAATTCCAGGCCTCGAGGGCCGGTGTCCTGCAGGTTTTAGATCTCACCTTGGGTCAACACACCTGAATCACATGATTAGTTCGTTACCAGGCCTCTGGAGAACTTCAGGACATGTTGAGGAGCTAATTTAGCCATTTAAATCAGCTGTGTTGGTTCAAGGACACATAAAACCTGCAGGGACACCGGCCCTCGAGGCCTGGAGTTGCCCACCCCTGGGTTAGGGCCTGGCGGCTTATGCATAAACCTATTGTGCCTTTTCCTACAGACATTATAAGATATTCATCCGTCATGACATTAAGCACATAAACCATCATGGACGTAAACAGTTTCTCCCTCTGCCCCAGTGTTTCGTCCCTCTGCAGAACCATCACCAGGCTTCAGGGTATTCAAGGTCAGAGCCTGGCTTCTCTTCCTGCTCTCGTGTTTATGAGTTTTAGTTTACTGCTCATATAGGATTAACACTCCAGCTCCAATAAATGCTCATATTAAACAAACAGGCAGTGGTTTAATGGCTGTATATTTTTGTCCATTATCATTTATGGCCTCCTGTCATAATCTGAGGAGAGGCTGACAGACGCCTCGCATTCCAGGCAGATCACAGCACACAGACCGTAAACAGACCTGACACACTGCAGGTAAACACTTGGGAGTTTTATTCGCCAATAAAATCTGGTTAAAGTGATGACATTAAGGTTTTTTGGAGTTTCAGTCAAAGTTTTACGTCTTCTTTCCATAAAGTGCGACTGGCAGATCGACTGCTCCTGCTGTAATGAAGTCACCTTTGGAAGTGTAATTTCACACAAATGTGTTTAAATCCTTACAAAGTAGAAAACAGCTTGGAGCTTCTAACAAACAGGACAAACTCCAGATCACCTACTAATCATAAAAGTCAGTATAAATCCATTTTTACTACCAACAAAGGCATTAAAGTTACAAATTATAAACATTTAACTCTGGACATCTGGGAATCACAACATTGTATTGTATTGTATTGCATTTTAGCAAAATGTCCAGTGTAATTGTTTGATTTTAATACTTTCATACCAACTTTTATTGTTCCTCCACCACTGGACCTCTTGCCCAGCAACCACAAATAAACATGAACTTTGAGCTCCACAAAAGTCTTTGTATTATGCATTGTCCCAAACACTTATATGAATAACTAACTCCACACCCAGCTGTTCCCTTTCCTTTGCTCCACCTTCCTTTCCCTTTTTCCTGGATGGTCACCCTCTTAAAAAGGGATGAGGGCAATTTGCCAGGCCAGGGAGCCATGCAAAAAAAAAATCTGCTAGCAACTAAAGCAATCACAAGTAGGGATCGGTACCGGTATCCGGACATAAACGGTAGTAACCAGACCAAAAAGCAGCGCACATTTCGGTGCTTTTTTTCCCCTGAGATGTCATACACTTTGGATTCTAGCCAATCATTTTACCTTTCCAAGGATAGTAGCCGGGCCCATGTATGTACGCTCTTTTAGAGCAGAGCTACAGATTAAAAATGCCCAAGGCAAAGCGGTCAAAAGTCTGACTGTACTTCACAGCAAAAGATGCAAACTCAGCAGCCTGCAACAAGTGCTTTAAGCACCAGGCCCCTTTTTGGCCCGGGGACAAAAAGGAGGAGATCACGTTTAATCGGTTATAACACAGGGTGAGAAATATAAGTCCAGACATGTGTGGTATCCACAGAAACCTCTGAATCTCAGTTAAAATGTCAGGTAAACCATTTCTACAACCATCAAACTCAACGAAAACAAGCCATGATTAAACGAGCAGTTACGTAAATGCGCACAAGTCCGCTAAACAAACAAAGCTGAACCAGAAATTCTCCAGAGTTCATGTAACTGGCTAAAGATAGGCTGGTTATCTTCCAGAACTATCACCAATTCCAAACACCAAGTTTCACCACGCTCTGACCAAAATTCACTGAATGAGCCGCAAAAGAAGACCACAAAAACACAGCGGCGCAAATGCGCTAAGACCGAAATTGGCTCACCGTCCAGATTTCCTCTGTTATTTTTGCCGGTAGCCGGAAGCCACGTGATTATCAGCAGTTACCACGCCTACCTAGCCGCATCAGAGCCGTTTTCCGTCAACAACCTCCATTTTAGACCCACCTACAGACACGTGACTGGACAGACGTCACATGCAGTAAATTTGGGCCCACGTGGGTTTTGGCCTTGGAACGTCTGATTAGTTGAAGTATTGTGAACGTGGCACGTACTGTGATTCTATTGGCTCAAACGATTAAAAAGAGGTGTCAATCATGCAAACTGACCAAAAGAAACCAAAGTTACAGCCCCTCGGAGTTTAAAGGGCCAGAGGCCAATTAAACGCTCCATGCGCACGGCAGAAAAGGCCCATTACCATGTAAATGTGTGGTTAATTCTTCAAAAATGTATTTAAAAAAAAGCATTTTTAGGCATGTTAATAAAATTAATTAATTTCTGCTCTTAAATACCTAAAAAATTAAACTGTCATGGTGTCCAGTTGTGTGCCAAAATTGGACATTTTTGTACAACGTCTGGATATTCATGTATTGACAGTGCTGTAATTTTTCACTGTTTCACTTTACAAACATAAATCTTTGCACAGATTATGTTTATATGTTGGTTACTGAATATCTGTAATGAAATGTGAACTGAGGCATATTTTTAAAAGGGTTATATGCTAAAAAAAAATCTTTAAAAAATAGGCGAGGATAAAAATCTACTTACTTTTTCTGTGTTCCAATCTCAGTAACTTTGACACAGTAATAATATCTGCTTCAATATTTACACCTCTGATGAAATTTCACAAGTGTTAGCTTTATTTTGATACCAAGATTGTAAGCACAGAGTTTGTAATTGCAGAGAAATAATCAATTAAATTTGAGCATTGCATTTTCGAGCAGGAAGCTCAGAAACCCCTTTGGGGCTTAAGAGGTTAAGGTGATACTGTGCAAAGGAGGTAACACCTCAAATCTGATGAAACACCTGGTGACGCATAGCGTTTTTTTAAAAGCCGAGAAATGCACCGTACTTGATAGCTTGCTGCAAGACCTCACACCGAGCACCTCTACTGTGGGTGTGGTAAATCTCCATTGGCAAGTTAGCGCAGATCGCCCCATGCGTGGGGCTGGACATTTTGCAGAAAAAAAGAGACTGCTAAAAATAAAAACACAAGAGGTTTTTGGACAAAGTTTGTGTTCTCCATTCTTTAAGCACCGGTTCGAGCACTGTTTAAGCACTGGCACTGTTTCAAAAGTACCGATTTGGCACCGGTATCGGATAAAACCTAAACAATACCCATCCCTAATCACAAGTGCAGCATTATAACCAATTTTGCCTTGCAAGTCCAGCAACCTCCACCAACTAGCCAACTGTCTAACAAATGCACATTTGTCCCTAGCCACAGGTGGCTGCTGCTTCACATAACCCTATAGCAGTCTGTCCTCCTAAGACAGCGATGCCTTCCTCACTTGTTAATACTGCTGGACGATCACCTTGTACTTATTTAAGAGGTAGCTCTTACTGGCCAAGTCACCATTGTGAGTTCAATATAGTTCAGCTGCTTCCTCAGAGACACAAAACACTGAAGAGGAACCAATCTGTAAAAAGGAGAAAGTGAAAAAGCAAGTATATATGCAGACAGACAGTAAATTTATAATGTACTGTAAAATAAAAGAATATGACATACGATTTTAAAAGTTACATTTCCTCAGCCTTTTTTTCCCTTAATGCTTAGCTTTTTTGTTGTGTACACTGATCCACCACAGCTTTTAAGGACCCTGTTACAATGCACCATTTAGCTGGGGAAACCTTGACTCCTGGCATTCGTCTGGAGGTTACGTTGTCAAATGCCACCCACGTAAACGCTTTTGCAGAGCAAGCACACCAACCACTGCAACGATCTCCTACAGTGGAACAATCCACTTCCACCACACCACAAAGGCTTTTAGCCTCCCAAGATTTGATCAAGCAGATGCGGGATGCACTGGAACAAGCCCAACTCACATTACCCAGAAGATCTGCTGCAAACCTCCTTTTGTCAGACACCACAGGACGTCACCAGAGAGTTTGTCTTTATTCTTGTGAGTCGTTTGTTTTCATTTACGACTTTGTATGTTACATTTAAACCTGTAAACTGGCATGAACAACAGTGACGAAGGAGTGTAAACCCAACAGTCAGTATCTTGTTATCCTGCTGTAGATTCTGCAAATGTGGTGACAGTGTGCCAGGACACATGTTCACCATGACTAAAGGAGAAAGTCACTTCCCTACTGATGAATGCAGAGGATTGGAAAACACCATTCCAAGTCCAAATTTTTAGTGAATCACCCCTGAAATAAACACACTGATGCCCGGTTCACAGCTTTTTCCTCCCACCCCTCTTTCATTGGCAGCTGGTGCCTGGATGACTTGGATTCTCAGTTCAGACTTGTGCTGCTCATGCACGAGTCTGACCTGAGAAGGTTATAAAGCTTAAAGAATTTCAGTCCTGGAAAGTTGTTCGTATTATCTCTAAAAAATATTTTACCAGAGGAAAAATATCTGAAAATTTTAACATGCATAAAGTAAACAGAATCTCCAACATTGTCAGTTTGTTTTTTTCTCTTCAATAAGGGGGCAAACCTAAAAAGTTTTTAATTTACCTTTGTTTAGAGAGTGTGGACAATTGGCTGTGAGTGTAAATCCCGTATGGTGGTGATCCAAAATCTTAGTTCCTTCTGCTGTGTAGTAATTTTGCAGGAGGGGCGAAATTTTCATCCCCCTGAGCCCGTGGCGTCCACTTCAAAGTCAAAAACATGACAGGGTAAACAATTTAATGAGTGAGTAGCAGCTTTTTTTCAAACTAGCTTTGAAAAGCTGTATTAAATAGTAAAGTAGCTGTGGCGTGTCTTTTAGGTTGGAACAGACAATGTGACAAAGTCCTCTATAGAAGACCTCAAATTTCATGTGGAGAAACTTCTCTTTTGGAATGTGAATCAACTGAACTTAAATAACAAACTTGCTGGGAGACAGGAAGGGCAATGTAGCCACCAGTGTTGGTCAAGTTACTTGAAAAAAGTAATCAGTAACTAATTACTGATTACTTCCCCCCAATTACTGATTACTGATTACTTCCCCCCCAAAAGTAATACCATTACTTTACTGATTACTTATTTTCAAAAGTAATAAGTTACTTAGTTACTTTTTTAAAAAATGATTTACAACCTGAATAGGTAATAAAGCAATAGATCTTTCAGCCCAATTCTATTTTTTTCTGCATAATCCATCACATAAAATGTAATCAAATGAAAAAGTCTCTTTTTGAAACTAGTTTTGTTAGTTTTAATCTTTTAACTTTACGCATGAAGCAAACATTAAATTATATGCAACATTCTCTGACTGGAAGAAATTTGTTTAACATTTAAACCTATTTTCTGCATATTCCAGCATATAAAATAAAATAGTTTTTTATGTTTACACTCACTCTTTCAAATAAATGCACATAAAACACAGCAGAAAATAAATAAAATCAAAGACTCAGCAGTCCTGTTGCTCTATTTTCACCTGTATAGCAAGAGTGCGGCAGGCGGAGGTTTGCCCTGGTGCAGGTGTGTCATTGCGGTCAGTGGAAGGATCTGGGAGTTTCACATTCCCATGGCAGCGTACTGTCGGTGTTGTCTCGGTTGTTGTGTCCTTGGGCAAGACACTTCACCCGTTGCCTACTGGTGGTGGTCTGAGGGCCCGGTGGCGCCAGTGTCCGGCAGCCTCGCCTCTGTCAGCGCGCCCCAGGGCAGCTGTGGCTACAATGTAGCTTGCCATCACTAGTGTGTGAATGGGTGGATGGCTGGATGTTTAAAGCGCTTTGGGGTCCATAGTCCATAGTAAAGTGCTATACAAATACAGGCCATTTACCATTTTAATACATTAAAAAGTCTTTATGGCAGATTTCCTGCTTTGCTGACACTCCTGTGTGTACTGCAACCAGTTAGTCCGTTCAGTTATTTGATGGATAGAAAATTATTCTCGAACTCTTTATAATCTACTCATGATTTTGGCCATATTTTCACCCAGAAAAAAACAAGGCTTCTGGTTGAAGCTTCTTTAAACTGTTCTCTGTATGATTGATGAACCCAAAGATTTTCAGTTTACAAAAAAAGATGTGGCCTTTTGCAAATGGGTGGTGGACATTTCTCTTAACATTATTTAAAAACAAAAACAAAAAACAATTGGCAAATCACTTAATGAAAATAATGTTAGTTAAAGAACTAATCACAAGCCAAAACCATAAAAGTGGAAGATTAGAAGGGTGCCGCTTCGCTACCTGTCTTGTAAATTTCATGGTTTGGCTTAAAAGCAGAGTGGTATTAATCACGCAACTTTTAAGGGTTACACAGACAAAACAAAAAAACAAAAAACACTGTGTTGTGTGAAGTTGGTCAAGCTTCCAGGACATCTTTGTGTCTGTAATGTGATGCTGAGTGTGAGGAGGCAGCAGCGTTACATCACTTCCAGATGTTTTTGGTATCAGAGCTACTGACCCTACAGCCACAGACGGGCCATTTTTCAACTCCAACCACTGAGTGGTTTGCAGATTTCGATAAACAAATCACACAATTGATTTCTAACAGAATGGTTTTGACCTTCAACAAAGTTTAGCCAGTAAAAATTGCTCTGCTACTTAGTTAATATATACAGTCTGTTGTTGACTACGGCAGCGGTCCCCAACCTTTTTTGCGCCACGGACCGGTTTATGCCCAACAATATTTTTACGGACCGGCCTTTAAGGTGTCGCGGATAAATACAACAAAATAAAACTAGTACCGGTACCGAAAAAAGAAGATTTATTCATAACACACGTGAAAAGACCAAGGAAAACCGAGTTAACGATAAAAACGATAACAAAATAACGCTCAAAACCGCTAAAAACCCTGAAAACCATACATTTCACACCTGAGCCTCAACTCTCGCGGCCCGGTACCAAACGACTCACGGACCGGTACCGGTCCGAGGCCCGGGGATTGGGGACCGCTGGACTACAGGACTACAGGACTAATGTGACTTCACCCTTTGATGCTTCAAAATGCAGCCCAATCCAAAGTTACTGTACTGACCATCATGGTGGTTTTTCACCCAGAAGTGATCACATGTAAATGAAAAGGCAGGAGTGATAGGTCATCAGGTAATGCTAGCTAACATTGTTATCAAGCTGCATCCCTAAACTAAGTCTGCAAAAGCACAATGCACTTATCTGCTAATTAGTGCTTAGTGGTGATTAACTGTCTGTCTGTGAAGGTTCTCAGTCATCCAAGTCATCGTAGTTAAAGGAGCTTGCAAAGAAAAGCGTCTGGACTACTTTAAGTTGCTTGAAGACGTTTCACCTCTCATCCGAGAAGCTTCTTCAGTTCTAAGGTCAAATGGTGGGGAGTCCCAGATTTAAACCTAGTGGGAGTATCCCCCCAAAGAGGGACAAAAGGACCCCCTGATGATCCTCTAATTGCCTGAGCCAAGGTGTGAAATTGGGTGTGGGTCCCAATCAGCCAGGGTTTCGGGTGAGCTCATTGTGAAACCTGGCCCCTAACTGTCAATATCAATTTAAACACTTGCATGTTTTATTTATTACACTTTATTAGAAGTTATTAAAAACTTTTTCAAACTCCTCACACTAGCTGTGTTTCCACAAAGTGTAGCTTGTAATTGATCTAAGGATGGACACAAATGGGCAAGAAGCTTCATAACAGTTTGCTTGCTTTCACTCTGGTTTATTTTAATTAATGTCTGTGTTTTAGATTTGACTAGGCAAGCAGTGCAGAGCCTATGCCAGTGTTTTATATGCAGTTTGTGGTTTTGAGTCAGAGTTAAATATAAGTTATCCAATGAAAATTTGTTCGGGTGAAAATCAACCAATCCACCAGCCTGAGGCTGAGACCACAGCAGTTGTTGTATGCAATCAGTTTAGATTTCTGTTATTTCCCCTAAGATGCCTGCCCTCTTCGTCCCATGCTGTACATTTGAATGAATAGCAACCTGTCTGAGGTTTTGTTTTCACTCACCTGTGGTCACCTCTGTCCGCTTGAATGTCATGACCTTTCACAAGACTAATTTATGTGATTAATGAGCTTCTTTGAGCTAATGGCAATGATTCACTGCTGACCAAGCCACAGACTGAGACCACAGGGCTGGTAGATATTATCTCAAACAATCCGGACGTGCTGGATTGTGTCAGTGCTTGAACACTCAAGGGTTTATTGTGTTAAACTCTCAACTCTTGAGCACGCTCTCAGTGATTGTGTAGATTTAGTTGCCATGTGTAGTATGAGGGAAAAAACTAAACAAAACAAAAAAACACAGACTCTCTCTCATCCCCACTTCCTCTCATGAACCTGCTGCCAAAGGGAAACCCCCCAGGCTGACCTCCCAGGAGAAGCCGGCTGTTGCGTCTCTGGATGGAGCTGACAGAAGCTCAAAACCTCCTCATGCTGCAGCTGCATCAAGGAGCTGCAGTGGTCACATCTGATAAGGGCAGTACACACTGGCATTAACTTCCTGTAACTAATTCTGGCAAATCCCAGTCAGTGTGCTGCAGATAACATTTCCTAGTTCTTGTGTTTTGGTATGCTAGAGCTTGGAAAACAGTGATGCAATCAGGTGATCAATCACGCACCCTGGCTGCAATTTCTGTAATTGATTCATTGTTTAATTCATTCATCAAGAGGAAAAAAAATGCCTGACATCTCTGTGTTCTCAAGTGTGAGGCCTTGCTGCCGTTTCGTTTTACATGCTTGTAATCTGATTTTCTTTCCAAAAAGCAAAGATAATGATGTGAAGATGTTATTTTATGTTCTGGCTTTCAGATTTTATAAACTAAAACATTAAATCAAAATCAAAAGATGGAGTAGTTCTGAAGCTGCCCCCTAAGTAAAGCATAGACCATTTTGAAAGCCAAGCCTTCATTTCCTGATAGCCAGTCACCATTGGCTTTCTGGTCTTCAAAACATGGCTAGACCCATGGATATAGAGACGTACATGTCAACATGGTCGTAGTTTGGGGAGAGATAGCATCCACATGAATCCACCCAATGCATAGGTGGAGAAAACCCACACTGCAAAAACATGTCAGTGTTATTCACCTCTCAGTAATTTGATGTATACCAGTTTGAAATTCTTCAAAATGCTGAGAACAAGATGCCCCGTCTTCTTTATAACTACATCTGGGATTTAAATCCTTCCGTAATGCAGACTTCTTGTTATCCGTGCTTATGCAAACAGTTTTTATGTCTCTGCCTTGGGCTGGAAACTCTATAAGTCTAAATCTCCACCAACAATACAAGAGAAACTGATGTAAACATGTACAACTAAAACCACACTGTTACAAAAAAGGTGGGTCATATCAGGTTCAGCGCCAGCTATCAGGAATATCATCAGCACTAAGGCCAATTGAAGGCAACCAACTCCTCAAGAGAATAAATCACTGACTGGATGTCCAAACTGCAGGTGCATCAGTCAAGAAAAGATTAATGTCAAGAGACCAGCCCGGAAAATTAGGACAACTTTTGCCAAACCACATTTTTCACTTCTGGCACATAAAAACGTCACATTTAAAGAGACAATATTATTGTCAGCGAAAAAAAAAATCATGGCAGCAACATTGGCTCTGAAAATGTTAAACTTTTATTTAGTTTCATCATCTCTGTACACTTTCAGAGTTTACGCTCAGGTATTTATCATTCTGTTCACGGAGGACACAAGCTTGCACTTGATTAAAGCAAAGATGACTCCTACCCAGAGTCAGATTCGTCTGAAAAGCTTCATTGCTGGTGAGTTTTAATACAAGTGGGACAAACACAGCTGTTTGGATGCAGTAAATGCCAGATGTTGCTCTTCTTGGCCTTAATTGATCAGTGTCTCCATGATGATAGGTTGCATTCAGGCGCCTCCTTATCTTTGTTATTGCAGTCATAAAATAGACCTGCAGCTGGCACAATGCTCACTAAAAGTGGCTCTTTAATCTGCTTTAATCTGAGTTAAAATCAGATGCAATTAATAGTTTGAAAAAAGAAAAGGTGTTGATATTAAATCCATCCCTTTTGCCGATTACGTCATGAAGATGTGCTTGGATCCTTTTTTATGTAAACCTCGAGGCTCTTCTGAAAGGTCAAACTTCTGTGAGGCCCTCACTATGTTGTTCCAGTTTAACTAAAAAGTGATGAGTGAACTAAATAGATTATAATAATTCAGGAAATTTGCACAATGGAAGGTTATGACCATCTGGCCAAACTACTCTTTTCTCCAGCAGGAGCGAAAAATAAATCTGAGGGTATGTTACATCCTTTCCCTTCTGCAGTAATGTACCCACAGATGTGACTCACAAGAACCTCTTTCTGACTTCATACTGTAATATAATCCTTTCAGTGATCGTACCGTCTGTGCTTGAATGATATGTTGTTCTAATTTTGTCCAAAGTAAATAAATATATGTAATATAAGCTTCACATTTACCAGATCAATCTTAAAGTCTTATTTGATGTGGTAAAAGTAATCAGGCAGTCTGTACTGCAGTACTGATTAGGTGTCTAAAAAGCTCATAGTCAAAAGCAATATTTCTATTCCCAGGGTTGAGTGATTGTACAGAGACATTGGCCATCTGCTCTTGGTGATTTTTGCCATCTCATTTTGCAGATTTAGCAGTCTTCCTCATTAAGAATACATCCATCCATAAATCCGCAACTTATCCAGGTATTGGTCATGAGTCTAGGTCATGAGTCTTTCTGACCACCTACTCTAGAGTATCTTTACTTTCAGTAGTCCAAGGAGCTTGCAAAGAAAAGCGTCTGGACTTCTTTAAGTTACTTGAAGACGTTTCACCTCTCATCCGAGAAGCTTCTTCAGTTCTAAGGTCAAATGGTGGAGAGTCCCAGATATAAACTTAGTGGGAGTATCCCCCCACAGAGGGACAAAAGGACCCCCTGATGATCCTCTAATCGCCTGAGCCAAGGTGTGAAACTGGGTGTGGGTCCCAATCAGCCAGAGTTTCGGGTGTGTTCATTGTGAAACCTGGCCCCACCTTATCATGCGAATTCCTGAGGTCAGATGGCCCAGGATGTGAGTGGGCGTTAAGGCGTCTGGGAAGGGATCTCAAAACTGGATTATAGATGGCAGAGAGTTGGTGTCGTAAACCCCCGCCTCTGTTCAAAGATGGTCGCTCACAGTGGACATAGATGGCTTCTTTCACTCCTCTTTCAAACCATCTGTCCTCTCTGTCCAAAATGTGAACATTGGCATCCTCGAAAGAGTGTCCTTTATCCTTAAGATGCAGATGGACTGCTGAGTCTTGTCCTGTGGAGGTGGCTCTTCTGTGTTGTGCCATGCGCTTGTGAAGTGGCTGTTTGGTCTCTCCAATGTAGAGGTCTGGGCATTCCTCGCTGCACTGTACAGCATACACCACATTGTTAAGTCTGTGTTTTGGCGTTTTGTCTTTCGGGTGAACCAGTTTTTGTCTGAGCGTGTTGCTGGGTCTGAAATGCACCGGGATGTCATGCTTGGAGGAAACTCTCCTAAGTTTTTCTGATACACCGGCTACATAGGGGATGACAATGTTGTTGCGTCTGTCCTTATCCTCCCTCGCTGGTGTCTGGTCTTCTTTTCTGTGCCTCCTCAGCGAGGGAGGATAAGAAGGACAGACGCAACAACATTGTCATCCCCTATGTAGCCGGTGTATCAGAAAAACTGTTGGTTTCAAGTTCATCATTTGTGTCAATCATCAATTTCCATGCAAAGAATTGTTGGTTTTAGCTCGAAGCCAAAGAAAAACCAAAAAGCCCCAACCATGTAAAGCTGACTTTACGCAGACATAAAAGGCATTTTGTTTAACAAATAGTCAGAAGTAATGGAAGAATACATAATTCATCAAAATTACTGATTGCGTTCATTTTACAAGGACCAGTCCCGTGAGATCGCATTCTGAGCCAGGAAAAATCCTCCCAATTAGCTCAGTGTAAACATGATCAATACTCACGTCACAAACTGACCAGAGCGTTCTCTCTATGATACAGTTTTCAACATAAACTGAACATTTTTACCTTCAGGAAAACCGTGATTTATTGCCAGGCTGATGGATTACACTGCATGAGCAGATATTGATATTAACTGACAAAAATTAACATGACTGATGTTGTTTTGACAGATCAAACAGCCAAATCAAGTATGAACATAACCCCACAGCTGCACACTGTGCAGTCATGCAAATACTACTTCTAGCTTATCATATTATTTCAGAGCATAAACAGTTGCCGAGCTTCCCTACCTGACTTTTTTGGTGTTTTTTAGTTCACCATGTTAACACTTTGTTTATCTGATGTGTAAATAAGCAGAGTTGTTCATTCGGCACCATCTAAGAACATCACCGCATGACCCGTGCTGACCCGGACTGGACCACCTGTGCAGCGGCAGCACTCACAAACACATATCCATAACAGCTTGTCAGGGAGAGACAAATTGAGGTGGATGGAGAAGCTCTTAACATTTTGAGATGTGATGCCTGTAAATATGTTCAGCCTCTCTTTGATTCTAATGGTTGAGTTTGTGGACTCCTATGTTTCCCAAAAGGGATGAAGGAACTCTTTTTGCCTTCAAGTGGTTTGACCATAAGAGCGCTTTTCAGCAGCATGTTAATGTGAGATGTTTATGGAAATTTGAAGATTGAGTTGTCACTGGAAACTACATTTTATAATTTGGATTTTCCTCTTTGAAATTGTACTACTAAACGCTACTAAACGTGATCATTATTTGGCTTTGATTTTAGTAGCAGCTCAATTTTGTTGGTGGTTGATGCAGATTAGTCTCACTTCTCCAGAGAGGTGGTTTCTGCACACCAACAGTGACATCCTTTCAACAAACCAGTCTCACTGTGAGGTTTGTATGGTTGATGGTTTATTAAATAGATGCATGATGCATTTGACTTTCACTGGCCCAAATTTTCCTCTCAACACAACACTGGCTCTTACTCAGGATGTGTGCATGCATGCCCCAATGCATCTATTCTGTATCTGGGCTCACAACTTTTGTCCAACTCTGACTCAAGCTGTTTATTTGCTCCAAGGTACAGTGACACCCCCAGTGGGTGGGGCTTACCACAACAGAGAGGGTGAGGTGAAATGACAATTGGAGAAAAGTAAGTTAAATTGAGCTTGAATTGCTTTGCTGTGGTTGACTGAATTTTTTTTGCTTGAGCTGCAGTGTAGACATAAACTAGCGTGTGGCTCCACCACAATGAGGAGCTGCGATGAAAGGAACTTCCCTCAGCTGAACCAGTAAGTACTTCAGATTACAGCCATGAGAGTTAAAGGGAACAATCAGATATTTAGAGCCAGTATTCATACTAACATTTGTGTTCTTTGAAAAACACCTCAGACATTTTAACATCTCTCATATTTTAATTGACAAGGCATGCGGGCGTGGCAAAATGTCTTCTTGCGCTTGAGAGTCCAGTTAGCTAGGGTGAGGCCTTGCAGACAACTATGGGTACCCAAAACCTGGCAACTTGACAACAACCCATAATGTTAAGATTTAATTCAAACAGGTGCTTGAATTATCCCATTCAGGTGATATGAAGGGTCAAATAATCTATAGGAGGTTAAAACAGCTTTATTGGCAGGCTTCAAACATGTTTATTTCTGGTGTAAACTTGGACATTATTCTTTGGGGACTGACTGGAGACGGACTCAAGGGGTGTCTTTTTTAAATGAGAATAAAAGGAGGATTTGTACAAATGAATTTAAGCTTCGGAGCACAAAGTGTTTCCAGCTGTTGGACATGTGATCACTGTGTGTGAGGGTACAATACATACAATCACTTTTAAATGTTTATCCAAGTGGTATTTCACACAGTCCAGTGATGATTTATGATCTTTGTACATATGTCTGGCACCTCAGCAAGAGCAACAAGCTCATTATGCTTAAATCTGAGCTTCTTTGGCTGTTGCATGTCAAATTTGCTTTGCTGAGGACGAGTTAAAAGTGGAAATAATGAGACTGCGTGCCAACAAGTCCACAGCTGGTTCATCTTGAATCAGTGAGTGACGCTGATCACTGAAAAATACACTGTGTGCTTCCAAACTGGACACCATGTCACTGGAAACATTTACTTTTTTAAATGAATGGGCCTCTTGGATAAAAGGATGGCCCTCTCTTCTCTGCTGAGGTCCAGTGAAAATAAGTCCATTTTGATTTACTGTTAAGGGACTCACTGATGTGCAGAAGCAGTGAAAGTATCCCCAATGAAGATTCAGATGTTTTCTGTTGAATATTTCCCGTTATTATTTCAGTCAGTAAGCTACGGCTGTTGGAGACCACTCACATGTCAATTTTTATTAAAGGGAGAAAAAAGTCAGCTTGGTAAGACGCATGGTGAGTACATGCATCCTGGCCAAACAGCCATCACCACCGGAACCCTGGAGTGATGACAGCAATCGCGACACACCGGCATGGTGGAGGGGTAGTCTGTCTCTGCAGAGCTCCATGTCGCTTGAGTTAGTGTGGGGGAAAGATGTTGAACCACTGCAATCTTAGACTGCCGATACCAGCAATGAGGCATCCACCTGCAGACAAGCAAACCTTTTTTTGGACACCTGACTAGGTGTCCAAAAAAAAGGACACCTAGGTCTGCTGTGGTCATTGCTCTTCTGTCCATGTTAAAAAAAAAAAAAAAAAAAGTCAAGTGGCTCCATTTATCATATCTATTTCTTGGAACTGCACTATTGTACATTGGTATTGATTTTATATATTCTGTCAATCTCTCTCCATTAAAACAAACAAATTTGAGAATTTTTTTGTAAGTGATGAATCAAGCGTGGACTGTTACTTCTGAAGCATCTATGTTGAATGCCCTCAAAAAGACAGGAGGCTGACCCTGTGACACCTCAAACCAATGAATGCAACTGCCATGCACGGAGTTGCCCATTTTTAAATTGCTGTGGGGAAAAGACAAAAACCTTCAGCTCAGCTTTGCTGACATGAATGAAGACGAGTTAGATCACTCCCACAAATCAGAGGTTGATTTAGTCTGGAGAAACAAATATGAACCTCTGAGGGATATGGCCCATGCAACCATGTGTGCCCTCGTTGTGGAGGTCATCCTTGTCACAAACCATTAAGAGTTCAGTCTGATCGCTGGTGAATGAACTGTTTTCAACCCAAGAGGGATACCATTTACTCAAGTTTGACCTGCTGTGTATGATCTCCCGTGATGAACGACTGTAGATATCTTGTGTTATACTGCAGACTTCCATAGAAGAAATGTATCAGTAAATGGTGCAGGGACCCTCTGTTCTTAAAGTTTGGTACCAGAAATGGAAAAACAGTTGATTACTTTGTTGCGAGTCCATTAAACATTTGTGTCAAAACTAATTTTCCCCCAGTGTTCTTGAAAAGCCACTTTGACATGCTGTGTCTCACCAGGTAGTCAAAGACTTTTTTTTTTTTGCTGTGGGCTTAGAACTCCTGCAAATAAGATGGCAGTTTTTTTTTTTCTGGAGGCAGGGTACACCCTGGTCAGGTCCTTGGTCTGTTGCAGGGTGAACACAGACAGGCAACCAGTCAAGCTTATATTCAAAAGTAACAGACTGCAGTAGGAACTGTACACAGAGGGATTCATTGCACCGGCATGAACATAATGCAAGGTCAACCTCGCAATAGTATTCTCAGTTGAAGTAGTTAGTGTGTTATCTACCCCAATATGCTTCTATCCCAGTGATGAGCCACTGCTCTGGTAAAAACATTTATTTTGTTTTTATTTTATTTTTATTTTTTAAAGTACTCCCAGAAAATTCTTTGTTTTTTACCCCCTTAAGTTAAAATTACTTTAAACCACAGAGGTGGGTTAAGAAAACAGATAAATATCCATCTCCAATGTTTTTGGAAACAGAAGCTGTCACTCTGGGGGTTGATGTTGACTTTTCAGGCATGCCTGTAGCTACCTTCCCTTCTAATGAGACGACAGCGGGTGAATGAAACCAAATACTACTGGCAGTATAACTTATGGTCAGGTTTGTTTTTTCAATATCCCAAATTTCATAAGAATTCAACTGTAAGTGACAGACCTACCAGAAATATTTAAACATCATCTGTAAACTACAGTAAGTGTTTAAAACACAGAAGGTGGCGTTTGTAACGGAGAAGGACGAGATGCTTTACAAGCAGAAGAGGAGAGAAAGATAAATCAGGATCAGGTTAGGTAGTTATATTCAGTATAAACCATGCTATAATCCAGCTGCTGTCTAGTGTCTACACTGCAGCAGCTCTCCGCTTTGTTTTACAATGTGACTCTTCTCTGTATTACTCCCTTTACAAAGCAAACCTTTGCCGTCATATCGATGTTTAGTGTGCTAAACAGTTTCTTTAATCAATGTAGAGTTAGGAGGCTAAAAATCCAGCTGCACCATTTATTCCATCTTTTCTTTCCAGTCTCTTCACTGCAACAGTCAAATGTTTCACTGGGACTTATGCTTTTGTGGCAAGTTCATACCATATGTAATTGTAACCGCAAATTCCTTCTGAAACACTACACCGTGACCTCATGCGCACCTCCCTTGAGATGCAATTACGTCATGCAAATGCAGCCGGCAACAACCGATTGGCTCGCTTGGTACTACCGTTTCCCCATACGCAGCAGTTTTTCCAACGCCACTGGAAGCTGTATGCTCACCGTCAGCATTACTGAAATATCGGATGTGAAACTATAATGTTTAGCAATATTAGATCAGGGGACAAGAGTGGAGCTTGTGAGAGAACTTGTTGATCTTAAACTCCGAATATCAACCAGCCGGGAAAAAGGTCATGATTAAGAGACCTACAGGTTAAAGTTTAATATTGTCTTTGCTCGCACATGCTCATTAGACAACTTCACTGTAAATGAGTTTCAGAATTTTAACCATCTTTATTCCATAATGAAATACTAAGATGGTACCACACAGTAAACTTTTTTCCTAAGAACACAGATGAATTATGTCTTTGCATGGTTTTGAGAAGAGGCACATTTGTTAATTGGCTTTTTTAAATATACAACTCCAACAGTCACTCTATATCTTGTCCCACCCTCATTTCTTCCTCCATATTTCCTGACTTTCTGTTCATAAAGTGCCTTGAGTGTTTCTCAAGCCTTTATTTGCTGCTCTTTCGGGAATGACAGCTTAATATATCCTAGAACAACACAGCTTAAGGGTCAGTCAGTGAGGAAAAGCACTCATGAGGGCCCAATGGACAAAGACATGCTATGGCAGCCATCTAAGAGGTTGATTAAACCATAACAGGAACAAACAGAGAAAGGCTACAGAGGCAGAGGCTTTATGCTCCAAGGGCCTGATTCCAATCAAACACAGGTGAAACTAAAGAGGCAGAGCAGACAGTCATAAAGAAAACTCCAGCATGAAGAAAGAAAATAAAACCGGAGGTGAGAACGAAACTGACTCCACGGGAGTGGCGACCATCTAAAAAATATTTAATAGGCACACTTGGGCTGAAATAATTTCCACATTTTATTTCACACTGACACTCTCACTGTGACTTCACTTCAAAGTTAATATGGAAAAACAGATTTAACAGTCTACAAGAAAAAGAAGAAAACACGAGGACAACGAGTACGTGATCCGTCGCTGCCAGAGGATCAACTCACTGCAATGAGAATCAAATCAAATAAATGATGAAGATATTGCGTCTCTGAAATGGTACCAAGAAGCTAGAATCATGACAAGCAGCAATGACAGAAGTCATTTTAATGACAGATATGATCATTTAAAAGGAGAGGAGTTATATGTTTAATTTAAAATGTTAAACCGGACGATCGTGGCTCAAGAGTTGGGAGTTCGCCTTGTAATCGGAAGGTTGCCGGTTCGAGCCCCGGCTCGGACAGTGTCGGTCGTTGTGTCCTACCGCCTACTGGTGTTGGCCAGAAGGGCCGATGGCGCGATATGGCAGCCTCACTTCTGTCAGTCTGCCCCAGGGCAGCTGTGGCTACAACTGTAGCTTGCCTCCACCAGTGTGTGAATGTGTGGGTGGATGACTGGGTGTGTAAAGCGCTTTGGGGGGGACTAGTAAAAGCGCTATACAAATACAGGCCATTTACCAAAACAGACACCGGTCCATTTAGGGTTTATTTTCTCTATGTGGAATTTAGTTTTTGTTATTTAATTGATACTGATGAGCATTTTCTGGCTTATGTTTTGGAAAACTGCAAATAATCATCAAAAGGTGATGATGCTGATGATGATTATAAATCTTATTAGTAGTAGTAGTATTGATTTTTAAATGTCCTATTACAGACAGGTTGATATTTGTTCGTGAAGCGTGAAAGCATACAAATCTGTGATTTGAACGTGGAACATTGTGTGCATGTCACCCATGTTTTCCTTTTATAACCTTAAAAGTTTGATTTGTTTGCTCCAGATTTTAGACACAGCCGATTTATCTTCTTCCACACTCCGTGTTGGACTTCACTCGTAATGATGTAACAGGTGTAACAGCCAGCAGCCTCATTTTACAAGACATTTCCATTTTTGCCTTCTGCTTCAACTGGGAAAAAATATGATTTTAATCATTTACATTGTTTGAGGTTTGTCTAATATAAAACAATTTGTTGTTTAATATCTGTGGTGTGTTTGACACCGAGAGTCAGAAGGCAGACACAAAAAAGTGTTTAAAATGATCCATCCCTAACAGTTGAGTCATTAATCTTTGCTGCATGGTTTGGATTATTTGGCTCCAAAAAAACAAAAATCAAGATAATGAGCTTAATCTGCACACTGAAGCCTTTGGCCACACAGTGAGTCATCATTACTTAAGTGTTAAAATATCTGGTGTCTGGAGCACCTGCAAAACTGTACTGTGATATGAGCGTGACAACTTATTTAAAGAAAACAAAAAAAATCAATACGGCAGACGCTGGGGCAAGGACATGGGATTATTGAAGGGCCTGTAACTCATCATTTAACAAGGGGGACACAGCATTTACATAAACTTCCAAGTAGAACGTGTGTCTCAGGTAATCAGATTAATATAAAATGGTAACATTGGTGCCTTTCTTTGAAATGGAGGCCCAAAAGTGCTCTTGAAAAATGTCCCCAGACCAAATATACCTGTCCGCATACTTTTGTTCATTTATATTGTGCAATTCATGTAATGTTTTTTCTGATTCTGATTCTTTCTTTTTTTAAACACTGGCACTCACATATAAATCCCGAGTAAGCAGAGTAACAAACATTTTCTGCTAAATGAAGTGTGAAACCGCTCACAGCGTGACAGCAATGTGCTTTTAATCTGCTCTAAAATAAATAAATAAATAAATAAATCCATCAAGTTTCTAAGAAATAAAGAGGATGCAGATGGTAAAAGAACTTCATCCATCAATGACTTGCTCGAGTAGCATCCATATATCATCATAATATTACCCAGAGACAAAAACAGAACATCTTTATTATTCTGAAAATGTCAAGCACTCTCCAGACAATAAAAGAAGACGGGAAGAGTTGGTATCCACTGCTAAATACTTTCAAAACACGTTTTATTTCAGCGTTTCTTTTGCTTTTAGTGAAATTAATGCTTGTAAAATGACACATCTGGAAAGCAGAAGTAACACCAGAGAAAGTTAAAACAACAATAAAACTGAAAACTTTAAAACAAGCTGAATATAAGCAAAGCGAGTAATTCATTTAAAAAGTTTTCCTAATTAAGAAATTAAGAAAAACATTTAGTAGTTTCACTACAAGTGAAATTTTTAATTAAAAGTTACTTTTAGCTGTTTATGCTTTGCAGAAAACTCAATCTAAACGGTCGGTCATCCAAAGTGTGATGGTGAGGTGACTGATGGGAGAGGAAAGAAGGAACAAAACCAACCAGAACGTCTGCACACTTACACAGGAAATAAAAAGCAGCCTTGGTCTGTATGTATTTAATATTCCAAACACAGAAAAGTGTGTTTGTTTTTAAGGTTGCAAAAGAGACAGTGAACTAAAATAAAAACCAAAAAATGATTTAAAACAGACATACACAAAAAGATGTAAAACAACAAAATATGGAAATAGATGATGAGTGGCACCCAAACAGACAAACACAAAAAAGAATTACAAAAAAAAAGCTTTAAACCTGAGAAATTTACTTAGAAAGAATGAAAACACACAAAAACAACCAATGGCGAACATCTATGCAAATAACCACAAATAGACACAAAGCTTCAACATCATTAGTTTTCAGTTTTTGTAACAAAAAAACAAACAAACAAAAAAACAGTGGAAATGCACGACTGTGTCAGAGATAGAAGGACTGGGGGGGTTCATCAGGGATCATATCTCCATGTCAGAAGTCTGGAGGCATAAAGCAGAATGTGACAGGTGAGACCTGAGTCTGGGAACCGCCCCTGGAGGGCGGAGCTGGTCTTTGCCCCTTCATAAGCTCAGGTGTGGGTGATTAGCTATCCTCTGGCGAACCTGAAGCTGTGAGTGCTTGGTCCAAGCTGGGCAAGTTGGTGTTTTTAATTCCTTCCTATGAAAGCTTGATGCGGGTCCCACTAAACGTCTGTTAGAATGGTGGGAAACATTGCGTTCCTGTGAGAGTAGTGGACTTCACCGCCACTGACCCATATTTATTAGGGTGTGACGCAAACTTGTGGACAGAGTACCAAGCTGCTGCTTTGCCAAGTGGATTTCTGGCTGCGGGCAAAGGACCGGACACATCAGTGTGTTTAACTTGTTTTAAACTGGTGTAATTCGACAGACTGTGACTGCTGCGGCTGTCGATTTTGTTTGTTTTTATTTTATTTTTCTGTATCAGTAGGCACCGCAGATATTGATGGTTTTCAGTGTTTTATCTCTTTTATTTGTGTGTGTGTATATATATCGCTGCAGACGGCGAAGGCGCTGCGTGGAAAACAAATCCTTTTTTTGCATGCACCACGGTGGGCCTGAGTGAAGACAACACTGACTGTTTGCTCTCTTTTTCTATAGTGTCTTGCCCATTTGGGGTTATGTGTGAGTTGCCGTCCCTTTTTAACATGTGTGATATGTCGATTTGTTCTTAAACTGTTCCCCGCAGCGCTTATCCTGTCTCACGGGCAATCATACAGTTTTATCGTTTTTAATAAAGTGAAGTTTTTAATTGGTTTTAGGTGCCGCTGTTACTGTTACTTTTATTTTGTATTAAGAATTAAACTCTTTTTAACTGACTGTGCGCCTACGGCTCTGTCCTATTTTAAATAGGTACCTACCACGGGTCACAAGAACATTTTTGTTTCTTTTTTCAAAATGTCTTTTTTACGGAGTAAAACAGTGAACCACCGCTGGCAACAGCGGGAAAGGAAAAACTCCCTTTTAACAGGAAGAAACCTCCGGCAGAACCAGGCTCAGGGGGACAGTCATCTGCCACGACCCGTTGAGGGAGGGAGACGAGACAAAAAGCAGACTATGGCAGAAAGAGCTGGAGATGACTAATTGCTAATGACTGGATACAGTAGGTGTGTAAACGTAATGTGTGCAAAGACACGAGTGAAGAAACTTCAAATTTGTAGAATTCAAGCAGCTCTCATTGTTTCTGCAGGTACTTCAGGGTTGTGTTACTAAAGAAATGTCTTTGACTAAACGCTGTCTAGACCTCACTTTTATTACAAGCTGCACTTAATCTTGTCCTGATCCATGAAAACTCATTTAAACCTGCACAAAGAAGTACCGAACACAACACGGCACTTTAATCCACAGCTTGAACAATAACATCAGCATTTTTAACTGTGTTACAGATATCTATTCTATGTCAACAAATTTGAAACTTTTTCAAGCCAAGTTTTCAAATGCTTTTAATTGCAAAAGGGCAAATTGTGTTTCAGACTGCAGTGCATTTGCTTTCGGGCTTGCTTGGTGTTTTGTTTGTTGTGTTGTAATCAAAGAGTTGAATAAATGAAGCCAAATGATAAATGAAATGCAAGGAAAATTGAAATCTGATAAAAGGCCCCAATGAGACAAAGTGTTTTGTGAGCTCAGATTTTTTTTTTTTTTTTTTTTCTGGTCAATCTTTTTCTGGAAATAACCCGCAGGTGTCAGATGACATGTGGAATAATTTACAGGAAATGGCCGTGTTTACATTGGGACACAACAAAGCTTAGTTACACAGAATTTGAGTCTGTTATAGTTTCCGACTGCTCTGGAGTCCATTCCCATCTGCTGGGAGTTAAACACAGAACTGCTGAGTAAACCCAAGTCGAGTCAGGTGTTTAGCAGTCTCCGTGGAGACCAAAGCTCCCAAACAAAACTGGTGAACACGCTACCTGTGGAGATGCTTGTGGTCCGACCGCTCCGTCAGTGACTCGTGGTTTACTTACAGCGCGTTCAGTTTCTGACCGCACACCCACCACAAATGGCTTCACTGGACTGAACGTTTTCAACATAAAAGGATTGGAGGGAAAGCTCAGGAGCAACTGCAGACACATTTCCAAAAAAAGCCAGAAAAATAACACTTTCTTCTCATAAACTTATGATTCAGCGCTGTACACGCTGAAAAAAGTGAAGCCAACGTGGAAGTGCCCAAAAAAACCCCAACAACAACAGAAAACTGCAGTTCTAGAGGCCACTCATGACTGGACCCAAAAATGAGTCAATCCCCCAGAAACACCCATGTTTAAATGTTCAACTGTACAGTAGAATAAATGTAATAACTTACAACTGACACAAAAAGCTGTTTTTTGTCCTGAGGGTGGTCGTCCCCCCTCACTGATAACTGTGGATTCCATTTCCGATTCCACACACGAATGGCCTGAGGGTAAAAACTCCTCTTGAGCCTCTCTGTTCTTCTTCGGATGGTGCGGAAGCTTCTGCCTGATTTCAGAAGCTGGAACAGTTCATTACTGGGACGTGATGGGTCCTTCAAAATCTGAGTTGCTCTAGTCCAGCATCTCCTGAAGTAAATGTCCTGTAGGGAAGGGAGAGCAGTCCTGCAGCAGCGTTCTGCCATTCGGATCACTCTCTGAATAGCTTTTTTATCCTTGACACAGCTGTTTCCATACCAGGATGTGATGGTCTGTGTGAGGATGCTCTCCACAGCGCCTGTATAGAAAGTCCTGAGGATCACTGGAGAGACCCTGAACTTTCTCAGTTATCGTAGGTGGTACAGGCACTGCCTAACCTTTTTGGTCTGGACCTGAATGTGGGCAGACCATGTCAGGTCTGAGGAGATGTGGACACCGAGATACTTGAAGGACTGCACTCTCTCCGCTGGAGCTCCATTAATGATAATGGGCTTGTAGTCTCTGTGCTGACTCCTTCCGAAGTCCACCACCAGGTCCTTGGTCTTGCCGACGTTCAGCTGGAGGCGGTTGTCCCAGCACCACGATGCCAGATTCTTCACTTCATCCATGTAGGCCGCCTCATCGTTGTTGGAGATGGCGCCCAACACCACTGTTTTGTCAGTAAACTTCACAATGGTGTTGGAGCCGTGGGTGGCCACACAGTCTGAAGTGTAGAGGGAGTAGAGCAGTGGCGAGAGGACACACCCCTGTGGCGCTCCCATGGTGATGGTGTTGGAGATGCACCTACCCACCCTCACCACCTGAGTTCTGCCAGTGAGGAAGTCCAACACCCATGCACACAGACGGCTGTTGAGTCCTACAGTAGATCCCTCAGGTTTGTGAACAGTCTACCGGGCGCTATTGTGTTGAATGCTGAGCTGTAATCAACAAACAGCATTCTCACATAGTTACCCTGTTTCATGTCCACGTGGCTGAGGGTGGTGTGCAGGACATGGGCGATTGCGTCCTCCGTGGATCTGTTGGGTCGGTAGGCGAACTGGAGCGGATCTGTGGTGTCTGGGATGGAAGAGGAGATGGTTTTCTTCAACAGCCTCTCGAACACCTTCATAACCACTGAGCTCAGTGCAACTGGCTGGTAGTCATTCAGGCATGAGGGCTTGTTGTTCTTGGGGACAGGGATGATGGTAGATCTCTTGAAGCATGTGGGGACCACAGACTTAGCCAGGGACTCGTTGAAAATTGAAGTGAACACACCTGCTAGCTGGTTAGCACAGCACCACAGCAGACGGCCGGTGATGCCATCTGGCCCCGCCGCTTTCCTTGTGCTCAATTGTAAGGTATTGTAAAGTAGACCCTACAATAATACATACAGAGAATAATCCAACAATCATGTGTCCGCCATATGAGCTAGCACTTTGGCGACAGTGGGAAGGAAAAACTCCCTTTTAACAGGAAGAAACCTCCGACAGAACCAGGCTCAGGGAGGGGCGGCCATCTGCTGTGACCAGTTGGGGTGAGAGAAGGAAGATGGGATAAAAAGACAGAGATTAATAACAAGAGAGCCAGAGATTAATAACAAGTATGATTCAGTGCAGGGATAATAATAATAATAATAATAATAATAATAATACACAGATGCTTTACAACGGCTTCGACATAAAAACAAACATTATGAAAAACTGAGACCAAGCATTGTATGAAAAATACAACATACAAATTGTCAACATACTAACTATAAATGAAAGAATAAATAAAGCAGTTATAAAAGAAAAAAAGCTGTTAAAAAATAAAAAATTACACACAAATGTTTCTTTTTAGGTTCAGACTACTTTCAGCAGGGTATTAGATCCACATCTGGTGTAGTTGTAGGCTCGTGCTGATCGAGGTTTCATCGTTAGAGTCTGTATCCTTTCATAAGGCTTCTAAAATGCAGGAGTTTAAATTATGGGAAATTTGGAGAGATGAATGTGTGGGAAGTGAAATGATCAGACAGATGTTTAATGGGTTTTCACGAGTGTCGTTCCTGTGATGAAACAATGTTATAGAAGAACACAAAGTCCGCATTTGGACTGTTTAAAACGAAAATGTAATCCCCACCATCTTACCTGCCGGTTACTCAGATGAGAACCCAGAGTGGGTTTCTGTGAAGTTTTCATTTTAGACCTTCCATCATTGCATAGTTATGCATATGATGATAGGAAAAGCTGCCTTTATTCCTCGGGTTTGAACAAACTGTCATCATAAATTCAAGCAAACAAACAAATAAGCTCAAATCAGCCGTCACCCAATGAGTAAACTTCCATCTGGGATTTCCAGTTCGCCAATTTGGATCATGTGTGAAACAGGTGCCGCACATAGACGAGAAATAAGGAGTGGGATCACATTACTGCAGAGGGGAAAGTTTGCATGTGTTTGAAATTAGATCAAAGGTTAAGATAAGAAATCCAACAGGCTGTGAACGTCTGTGTTAATGTAAATTAAATCAAGAAAATTAGAAGAGCAACCTAGAGCTGAAAGAAGATGAAAGCAAATCTTTCACAACCATGTCTGAGTTATTCTTTCACATGTGGGGGCTTCTTATGCTGTTACCAGATGGTGTTCATATCTTCTCAGTGGTTTTGTCAATTTGTGGAACCGTTCCTAAAAATACTCTTTCTACCAGTTTAATGAAAGGTTGGCAGACACTGAGCTGATTACAGAGTTGGCACTAAAACAAAAGTCAAAGAATCTCCCGAATTATAACACATAAATTAAAGTGCTGATTCAATTTTTTTGTACTTTTTTGTTTTAGTAGCAGCAGTTTTAGTTCCTTATGTCTCTGCATTTTTCAGTGCTGTTTAATTAAGTTTTATTTATACAGCACCAAATCACAACAAAAGTCACTCCAAGGTGCCTAAGGTAAGGTAAAGACCCCACAAAAATACAGAGAAATCCCAACAATCAGATCATTCCCAATGAGCAAGCACCTATCAACAGTGGGAAGATAAAACTCCCTTTTAACAGGAAGCATCCTCCAGTGGAACAAGGTTCAGGGAGGCGTGAATCGGTAGGGGATGAGGGAAGGATGAGGACATGTTGGACTTATCTCCAATTAAAACTTTCTTTTCCCTCTAAAATATTCAGACAACATTCAGCCAGTTCTTGGCTTTAAGCGTCAAAGTTGATTCAAAAACTCTGAAAATGTGAATTAAGTTTATCTCATATATGAGAAAACCTGATTTAGTTGGCATTAAGAACTTAAGCTGACTTCGAATACAACTTCATTGTTTCCACCGTAGTGATTCATTTTTTAGGAACGGACCCCAGACCTATTAGGAAAATAGCTGATTTAATTTAACAGGAATGAAAGACAACAGCTTTCCACTGAATATCGTGAGGTTTGTGTAGACTCCCAAGCACCAGATGTATCGCTCTCACCCAAGGTTTATTGAGGTGGTACAGTAACATTCAGCCTCTTACTCCCAGACCAAGTTTTGTTTAAATAAGTCAGAGGAATAATGCAAAAACATTTAATAATTATGGATTTTTAGCCCCTTGTAACTAAATAATTGTACTCCTCATTACTTTAGGTTTAAGAAATTTGAGAGGACCTATTATTTTATGTCACTTAACACCAAACAAAAATTGAATCCTAAACAGAGCAAAAACACATAAAAGGTAATCGTATTGGTGTATCCATCGCCAGTACTTATCACATACAAAGGTGCATTGTTTATAGTACTATGATGAAAGTAAGACAGGAGAGGAAGAGGAGATGAGGACTGCTCATTGATGTCCTCAGTCCAAGGGCGTAGATTTGGCATGGACGGAAGGGACACGTCCCCACCAATATTCAGCGATTATTGAATTGTCCCCACCAATAATTTGATCTCTTCGAGTAAAGAAAAACAAACCCGATAGAAAGAAAAAACACGATCTGTCAACGTCTCATTCACCCAGCGGTGCAGAAAGAGTTAAATTACGTCCTCTACTGGAGTCCTACCTCATGTGACAAATATGGCCAATGTGATTGGCTGTGCCTTTCAGGGAGCTCTGTTTAGTTTTAGCAGCGGCAAGCCTGCGCTGCGAGGAGGAGAGCAGCAAAACGGAAGAACCTGGATATAAGTATTTTTCAAAGAAACCTGTAAGTCACTTAAAGTCAAGTTCACTCATAAAATGTGTCCGTCACAATAACGTTACAGGCTATGCTAGGCTTTGGCCCACATCAGTCTAAAACTGTATGTAACCACGAATAACGTGCTTTAGAAACTAACTGCACAACAGGCAGCACTCCCAGAGTAGCATTTCTAATTTTGATTGAAACTGTCAGAGAAAACAGCAGCCTCGAGCAGCCAGGATATTAGTTTACAGAGGCTGTTAAAATTATAAGTCTAACATTAAAATGTTGGTGACACAATAATTTCATCCTAATGGTACTGACATATTCATAGGTTAATTTTTGAGACAAAATGTCATGAGGTAGTCGTGATTTTGCAAATATCCACCTTGTAGTGCAGTTTGCACAAATTGTTTTAAAAATGCACTCATCGTACAAACATTGTTGATGAGTCAAGATCTGCACAAATTGACAGAAACACTGAAGCAGCTGCACATTTTATTCTTATTGTCATGTATGTCCTATTTGTCAGGTGACAGAAGAACCAACACAAAGCTCAGAGAGCAATGGTGATACAAGATGGATGATGACTTGTTGGTTCATGACTGTATTTGAAGCACATGTGTGACTGCATGTATTTGGAATGTCTCACTGTTATTCATCAGGTGACAGAGGCAGCTCTGCCATGTTGTAGCTCAGACAGAGGTGAAGAGGCGAGGTCACTGATGTTTTGGTGCTATAGATTAACTGGTATTTATTATCATGACAGTTGTTAGGCTGCTGATGTAAATTGTTTCATTAGTGTATATTTGACAAAGAATCTGAATTGACATGTCTCACTTTTTATATGGCACGAATCAATGTGTTATTTTATCAGGTAGCAATATGTCCTAGTGCAGTCAGAGGGGAAGAGCCAGGGCCAAAGGTGAGGCACATCAAGCACATAATAATACTTTTAATCTGAGGATAAAACGCATGTACTGAGGCTGAAAGAAGCTTCAGTGCTCTCAGAAGACTAAAAAGATGGCCAAGGTCAACAATGACTCAAATGAGATTAAACAATGCTGCTGTATGCCATGTCCACCAGGAGAGACTGGACAGTATAGATGGAAAACCAATATGCCAGCAGTTTATCTCAGTTAACGAGAGGAGCAGGCATGTGTTTGCCTCCTTCACATAGTGGACATTGAGTTGTTGTGTGGGTCACCAGTAGTCCATGTCTGTTGCTGTAACAGTAGTTCATGTTTAGAATAAAACACCCCAGCTCACTGACTTGATCGGGGCAATACTGTGCCCAAAATGTTGCATAATTTTGCTGAGAGATCTTTTACTTTGTGGTAATCTTAGATGAGTAGTTATGGACAAAACCCACCAGGTCATTCAGTGTTCCCTTAGTGCTAATGTATAACAGATGTTGGTGTACTATAACTGAAGTAATGATGTTAAGTCCTTAAAGTCATATTTTTTTATTGTCATGACTGTATTTGAAGCTATTTTTATTTTTGTATGGTACCTGATTTATATGGATTAATGGCTGAAGTAAACTAAAGCCTAAAATACTTAGTCAGTCATTTGTTTAATAGTAATTTAACATTATATAATTCTCACATAAAACTATGAATTGTGATTTTAAATGGTTTAAAAGCATGTAGAATAGCATATGTAGGCAAGTATATTTCTCCTCTTTTTATTAAGAAGCAAAAACAAAAAGGAAAAAAAAAAAGAAACAGGGCAGAGTTCGGTGGTTGAATCATCCGTCCCCACCAATGCCAAAACCAAATCTACGCCCTTGCCTCAGTCATTTTAAATAAATATTGGATTGATACACAACATGTTGCTAAATTATGTTTTATCCTTATTCTTAATATTCATGCAAAAGAAACTGAAGGATACTCACATGTTGTTCTTCTAAATGCATGAAACTGCAGGGCAAAATGCTGGTTTTGAGTTTTGTGATGTTTGAGGGATTTTCTGGTTTTGTACTTTTAATGTGTTTTGGGTTTTTTTCTCTTAAACCTGGTACCAGTCCCATTCAATGCTGTGGTTTCATGCCTTTAGTTCTGAGTTTCTAAATCCTTAGGTCAGCCCCTCTGGCGTTCCCATTCTGTTCCCTCGGTCTTCTGTGTTTTTTCTGCCTGTGTCAAGCTTGTGTGTCTCAGTATGAGTCTCAGTGTCAGTCATTTCCTGTTTTATTTTGGTGACCGCCTGTCTATTTTTCTTTGTATTTTGTTCTCTCTTCTCTTCAGTAATTGGTTTCAGCTTTTCTCCCACCTGTTGCATGTTCCCTCATTACTGTGTGTGTGTGTTGTTTCAGTCTTCCTTTGTCCTTTGTTGTGTTGTCCTTCATGCTGTGTGCGTCGTGTGTTCCTTGTTTCCCTCGACATTTGATAGTTTTGGGTTCTGTGTTTGACCTCCATTAATTTGTACCTTGTTAAAGTTGCTTTTAGTTCTTCCTTCGTCTCTTAGTTCTGCTTTGTGAGTCCTGCTCCTGTCTGCCACACAGCCAGTCTTAAAACAAAGCGGCTGTGTTCTTCATCGTCAGTGTTAGGTTACATAGCAGACATCAATTTAAATTAAAACTGATGATGCTGATTAGAGCCACTCACTGTTTTCCCATTTTATACCAGCTCTACACTGCCCGGGGTTGGGAAATCATGATGGTTTGTGAAACATCTGCTTTTATCTTGTCGAATTCACTTGACTAAATCCACAAAAGCCAGAAGCAGCTCAGCACAGTATAGCCTGTACACAAAATCTACTGAAGGTCACAGTAGAAATTCTTTGCTACTTATTTCTGTATTTTTTTTGTTTGTTTTTTTTGTTTGTTTTTTTATCCACCACTACACCCGATCTTAGGTTTCCCACACATGTCGAACCTGTTTGGCTGTGGAGACAAAGTCATCTACAATGTAGGCAACAGCAAATATAGCTCTTTTTTAATTCCCTTTTTTCTTTCTTTGTGTTCTGGATACCAGATGTTCAAACTGAAGAATTTAAATTTAGGATGAAATACAGTTTGTATTTTCTTGTACTGGTGTTCATTTTACTACTTTATTAATATGGCATGAGGTCCAGTTAGCTGGGCAGCCATTACCTGAAACAAATATCCTCCAAAGAGCTGCTGTTTACTTTTCTATGTTGAGTTCAGAGCCTGAATTTTTTCACTTTTACTTGAAGTTGAATCAGCACTTACTCTGACCAGAATGTTTTAACACTAGTTTCTGTACTTGTAGTGATTGTGTATAGGTTTTCCTTCTCTTATTAGCAATGTGAGACGTCCTTTAGCATGCTGTGCTGAGATTAATTTACAAAACACAGGCAGGAGGAGAGAGGAGGCACAAGTTAGAGAAACAGCAGAATAACTGTTTCTTACTTGGATGAAACAACAGGGACACGATTATGATTGGATACAACCAAGAATGATTAGCTATTCATAATAAAAACTTTGTCTTCAGTATATTTTCTTCTAATTACTATTCATCTTAGGAAGTTGAATCTCCTTTTTGGGGGGTTTAAAAATACTTGCAGTCACTGGTGCTAACCCTCAGCCTCCTAGTAGATTTATTTATGGTATAAATTTGAAAGTTCTCAGTGACCCATGATGCATTGAGTATTTCTTCTTTAGTTACCCTTCTCACTCACTATGTGTTAATAGACCTCTCTACACTGAATCATACTTGTTATTAATCTCTGTCTCTCTTCCACAGCATGTCTTTCATCCTGTCTTCCTTCTCTCACCCCAACCGGTCGCAGCAGATGGCCGCCCCTCCCTGAGCCTGGTTCTGCCGGAGGTTTCTTCCTGTTAAAAGGGATTTTTTCCCACTGTCGCCAAAGTGCTTGCTCACAGGAAGTCATATGATTGTTGGATTTTTCTCTGTATGTATTATTGTAGGGTCTACCTTACAATATAAAGCACCTTGAGGTGACTGTTGTTGTGATTTCATGCTTTATAAATCAAATCAAATTGAAATGAATTGTCAGAAAAGTTGACCTCTGACCTTATCAGAGTCACTGGGATTCAAACTCCATCTATCCATTATCTTCCACTTATCTTGAGCCAGGTCGCTGGGGAAGAGAAGCTCAGACTTCCCTCTCCCTATCCACCTCCTCCAGCTTATCTAGGGTAATGCCTTGGCATTCCCAGGCCAGCTGAGAAATATAATCTCTCTAGCATGTCCTAGGTCTGCCCTGGGGCAGGAGCACATCACCCAGGAGGCATCCTTGTCAATTCAACCAACTTAAATGGCTCCCTTTCGATGTGGAGGAGCAACGCCTCCGCTCTGAGCCACTCCCAGATTGCCAAACTCGAATGAGCCACCCTTCAGAGAGAAAGCTAATTTCTGCCGTTCGCATCCGTGATACTTAAAATCCTCCACTTGGGGCAAGAACTCGTCCCTGACCTGGAGTGGGCACTCAGATTGAGGTGCTGATTCTCATTCCCGCCACTTCAGACTCTACTGCAAACCACTCGAGGGCGAGGTGAAAGCCACTACCTGAAGCCAAAAGAACAACATCATCGGTAAAAAGCAGAGGCAAGATTCTGAGATCACCTAAATGGAAGCCTTCCACCAATTGACTATATACCTAGAAATTCTGTCCATAAATATTATGAACAGAATTAGTGACAAAGGGCAGCCCTAGCGGAGCTCCTGCAACAGTTGTGTAACGACCCCCCCGAATGAAGGATAACACTTTAACTGATGAAGTTTTCAGGTTTAATGGCAATAAACCCTTAATCTCACCGTAAGAGCTGGGGATGTATACACAAAAACAGTGTGTAAGTTAAAAATCCATACTCTTACAACTGTAAATCTTTACAACATAAAGTAACCTTCTACATAAAATCCATTATCTTCCGCTTATCTTGGGCCAGGTCGCCGGGGCAGCAGCCTAAGAAGAGAAGCTCAGACTTCCCTCTCCCTAGCCGGAGGAGGTGTTCCTTATCTTCATCATAAGCATACCTTGTGCCTGTATTAAGGGGGCTGCTAATGACAAAATAAATCTCCATGGGCTCTGATACACCCCCTCAGTTGAAGTCAGCTGCACTCCACCCAGACTATACACAATGCAGGTAGAGCACCACTTTTTCCTCATGAGTCACCTGACAGTTTGCCAGAATCTCTTCCAGGGAGTCAAAGAAGTCTTTTTCCCTGGCCTCTCTGAACTCCTCCCACACCCAAGTTTTTACTTCAGCCACTGCCTGAGCTGCGTTTCGCTTGTTCTGCCAATACCTATCGGTATAATATGAATTTCAAAATCCCACGTCACCTTGTTATCACTTTCACAAACTTGGGTGTCTGTGATGACATACCTCCTCAGCCTTTTACAGCCGAAAGGTAAATCCGTAAATGACTGGGTAAACTCAGCAGTTCATTAAGTCAAAAGAGAGGTTTGTATTTCCAGATTATTCCAGAAGTTTATTTGCATTTTTTACCTGCTGAACGATTGTGCTCCATTATCAACCATAATAGTGGAAACTTTTTGCTTCTGATTCAGTACTTTTATCTAATGCTGTTTTATTAGATTATTGCACAACTTTATTTCGCCCTTTCTCCTGCTGTTTTGATATTTTGTTGGAGCATTTTGCCTTTTGGGTTTTTTTTTTCCTAATGTGCCACATTTTTCCTTGTCTGGTTAATGTTGTCTGGCTGCAGTAACAGGCCAGTTTCCCAGTTCATCTTTATTTCATTAGATATGCAGATTCTGCAAAAAAGACTAAAATCACCTTGTATCCACCACTACCACCTTTACCTCGTTTGCCAATTAAATATATTTAAAGTTAACCGATAACCCCCTTAACCTCCCTGGAAATTACTCCCCTGGGACACACTGTAGCCAAATTTCAGACTATGCTGGGTGCCAATCATGCCAGCAAAGAACAGAAAAACTGAAGCTACAATTCACACACTCCAAAATTGGACAACAGAAGATGGGAAAAAATTGCTTCATCTGAATCTTAATTTCTGCTGCAACATTCGGATGGTATGGTCAAAATTTGGTGTAAAGAGCATGGATCCATTGTGCCTTTTATTAATGGTTTGGTTGGCTGATGTAATGATGTGGAGGATATTTTCTTAGCACTCTTTGGACCCCTTAGTATGAGCTGCCCACTGTGTTCCCATAAGGGCAGGGTTCCAGCAGGATCTCAAAATTATTTACCCCAAAACCTCCACAGTGTCCAGATCTCAATCTAGCAGAGGACCTTTGTGACGTGGTAGAATTGGAGTTTTTTACCGTGGATGTGCAGCCGTGTAAACTGCACAACAACTGTGATGTTTTCCTGTCAATATCAACAGAAACCTTGGTCCATATTGACATGATAGCACCTTGTTGAATCTGTGCCCAGTGACATGGCTGAGTGTATATTTAAAGTTCAGTAAAATCCTGTGTAAAAGGGCATCAAGTTCACTAACTGCATGATGTTTAAGTTGATGAACAATTGTGTTACACAACTGAGATCATAATACAGACCTGTATAATCATGATTAATCACAATTCAACACATGGCAGTTTGTAACATAGTCATTGTCATATGTTTTTGTGTCCCTAAATATAACTTCACCAGATTGATCTCATATTTACTAATAGTGACGATCATGATGATGAGGTTCACAAAATGAATGAGCAACTCCTGGATGGCAAAACCTTCAACTTTTAAAAGGCACAGGTTCTAATTTGGAGCAAACAATCTCACCATTCACATCAGAGACCAAAGCTCATAGACCTCACAAATTTTATCAGACCATTTGTATTGTTTTTAAATATGTTTTTTTTTTACATGGTTAAGTGTAGTGATTTTAGTGATTGGGGTAAGGAACTAAAAACTACTGATTAGTTTTAGAAGAAGATCATTCAGGGGCAGATAGAGAGAGAAAGATGCACCAAAGATGCACCAGATTCACCTCTGGAGAACCAGGGAAAGAAAAACTAGACGATGAAAAAACTGAACCTACTCCTAATTCTAATACATGCCCCAAAAAATCAAATGGTAAAATTGTAATATAATAAAGTCTGCAAGTAGATAAAACCACCCACCTGTTTCCTCGTGCAGCCTGTATATTATGATAAACTGACTTTATGGCTTGCAATGTAAACAATACTTACTTGGCCTTCATGATGTGTTTATGTTGCTTGTTTTTATGATGTAATAAAGTTGTGATATGTCATATTGTGCATGTTATGGAGTCTTTATTGCACAGCACCTTGTAACTCTGCAGCACATATATACAATAAAACAGCAGAATGAGTCAGTGCAGTTTATGTAATGGAGGCTTTTACTTTTGCATTGTTATCTTGTTTGGCTGCCAAGGAAGTGCTCATAAAAACGCTTAAAGACTAAAGATGTTAATTTCTTAGGGTTCATTTAGGGTTTATGATTTAAACTGCTTATCCAAGGCTCCAGAAATCTGCAGACAGACTTTATCAGCTGGATCAGCAGGAGAGATAAGGCTTCAGGAAACTGATGCTTTCAGTCACTCTGAGTTTTGGCTCGATCTTTTAAATCCCTGAGTTTAAATCATCCAGTCTGTTACCTCGGATCAGTGTCTAGACTATAATGAACACGAAACTTGGTTTGGCTTTGTCACCGTGAGGCTGCTCACAGGGTGACGATCAGATAACCACCCAGCAAAAGGTTTCATGTTAAATCACAAGTCTGGTGACATGCTATATTTCTTAAAGTCAACAAACTCATTAAAAGCAGGTTTCTATTTGAATTGGTCACAATAACAGAAAAAAACAAAGTTTCTACATTTTTCTATTTATTTAAAACATCTTTTTTTTTTTTTTTAAATGGGATGAAATGTGAAAATACATCAGAATATGCACACATAGTACTGGACATACATGCCATGCATACAGTGCATTGACATATAAAGGTATTTCAGAAAATACAAACAAGGAAAATGTAAAAAAAATACAAACAAAAACTTTCAAAAATTAACAAAAAGATACAAAACAATATTAAAGAAACCCCAAACTTCCAAATACACATATTAACTTACTAAAAATAGACAAAGGATTACCAATTTCCGAGGACTTGTATTTACGGTAGATCAGTGATCATCAAAGTTTCCAGTAAGCCAATCAAAGGATGGAGGGAAGACAAAAAGTTTACCGTTCATTTAGCAGCTGGAATAATTGTCAGTATATTGAGTTTGTTCCAGTGACTGAAAGAACATATTGTCATCAGTTGTAAACTTTGAACCAGCAGCAGAATGCTTTCATCTGTGACAAATACATTTAATTTATTGAAGCATCTGCAGTGCAGCAGCACTGTGAACCATACTGCCATGGTTTAGCTGCCAGGGATGTCTCTGCAGTGGCCAAACAACACAAACTGGAGTCCCCACCCAGCAGGTTCAGCTTCGGTTTACTCTACGTGTAGCTGTGGGTACATTTGGTCTACAGTAGTGATTGAGTTATCCATCCATGATGCAAATAAATAACCGAGAATCCACACAGCATCACGTAGGACAGCAAAGTGGGATTTGTTCATCTGAGTGATGGCTGCTGGAAGAAAGCCCTTTTTACGCCACATTGCTCTGTGCTTTGGGGCTGGGAACCTTCATCCAGGGGGAAGAAACTGAAACTCTCTATGCAAAGTGTGCAGGTCATCAAGTTAAACTGAACCAGCCAGCCGCTGTAACTGTCTGGTACACAGGGACGCTGGGCTCAGCTGTGACTCGCTAATTAGCCTGTTAGATGGTTTAACAGCTTGAGTGAGTCTCTGTTCTTTTCAGATAAATATCTAAACCATGACACCAAAGAAAAGGATAAAAAAAAAAAAAAAGATTCATTAAAAGCACGATCAAACAAATCATCATGGTTTTGTCATTGTGGAAATGCAAAAGTTGCTCAAACACAAAGTGTAGTCTTTAGCCACCATTCATTTCTTATATAGCTATATTAATAACTTCATTTCTTATATAGATATATATCTTCTCAAGCAAAATATAAAGAAGCAGTGTATTTAGCATTTAAAACAGAGTTTGTGGAATTCAAACAACCTTGAAATCTAACAATTTAGTATAGACTATTTAGTACAGAGCATATAATAGTTCTCCAGGCTTACGGAAGGACATTCAGAGCTATTCTTTAGGTGACTGGGATCAATAATCCTGAAGTTGGGGACTGATAGTGGTCCATTGTGTGGTTTTTCTTTCCATGTATACTTTTACTTCATTGCCAGCATGTTTCGGGTCATTGCCATGCTAAGCCTTTGCCAGTCAGGTTCCTTCCAGATGGTATTAATATCCCCTTTTTTTTCTAATATCTTGCAGACTGTGATAGAAGATGAGGACCAACCTCTGACAAAAAGTAAGCTTTAATGCTGAAAATAATCTGTAATAACAAAGTCTAAATACGAGCCATACATTCAAAAATCACTAAACAAGAACATTTAATTACAACAATTATATGTTACAAAACACAAAAATATAAATAAAATATAAAAAGTAAAAAGCAAAGTGAAAAGCAAAACATTCCAAGACTAGAGAATCACTAGAAATTCCTAAAGATGACCACAAATCTAAAACCTCAAAGAGTACACACATAAACTAAAGCATGATACGAGGACACATGGGAGGATAGAATATTAAAGTTAAAACACAAACATATATTCAACACATACCCATCCATTCTCTTCCACTTATCCTTTTCAGGGTTGAGGGGGGCTGGGGCCTTAGAATGAGAGGCAGGGTACACCCTGGACAGGTTGCCAGTCTGTAGCAGGGCTGACAGATAGACACAGATAACCATTCGTACTCACACCTATGGGCAATTTAGAGTTTCCAGTTAATCTAACCCGACTAACTGCATGTCTTTGGATTGTGGGAGGAAGCTGGAGTACCTGGAGAGAACACATGGCTGTGTTGCCTTTGGCATTTTCCATAGATTCCACGAAAGGAATGAGAAAAAAATAATGTGTTTATGTTAAAAGTTACTATTAATGACGATAGAATTCAAAAGTTGTCAACACAACACGAGTTAGGAGAACTTTTCCTGCTTCAGTGAATCATGGGTCAGAGTTAAGTTGCATACCAAATAAAAAAAATTCTTCTGTTTTTCAAAACAGAAGCCAATGTCCAAAGAAAGACTTTTTAAGTCCTTAAAGCCTGCAAACTGTTGCTCAAGACCGGTTTTTGTTGTAGTTTTTTAAATGGCTCCTTGGAAGGAAAATTTAAAGAAATGAGGGCTGATTGGGCATCTGCACAGTACTCTCTCTCCCCTTCTGGAATTTGGCAGAGGATGAACCTATTTGGATGCAGCCAGTTGTGCTCTCTTGTGGGATCAACTGCCTGTGGAGGTGTCCGCCCCGGTGGAGGTCCTTCCAGACCTTGATTGTTGTTAGCAAGCAAATAAAACAATGCAAACCTAGGATTCCTTTTTCTTTAAAGCGCTTTGTTAAACTGTTTTGTCTGCTGAACTGTTCAGGACAGGGCAACTCAGGTTAATCCACTGTAAATAACAGTGCAGACTCCTGTTTCTTGTTCATTACTTGGCTGTTTAAAATGTTCAAAATTAGTTGTATGCTGTAAATAATTGTCAAATCTACTTGCCATGGCTGTGCTCAAGATGCACAAGAAGCACAAGACAAGAGAGCTAGTGAAGCGTCTTTGGTCCATCATCACATCTATGAGGACAAATCAGGGCGGAGTGCAGCAGTGAGCGTCCCACCTGCACCCACACCTGACCTTAGAAATCAAAAATGGCAGCTGACAAAAATAGCAACAAAGACAGAAATCTTGGCCCCAGTGAAGAGGTGGTCCTTCCCCCCCCCCCCCCCCCCCCCCCCCCCGAGTCTAAACTGAGCAGTCTGCTGTTTGTCACGTAAAACCAAACAGCACAGTGGAGCAAAAGCAGGTTATCTAGCAAAAATCCAAACTGGGATGAGCAACCCTGACATTTGAACATTTGGGTTTTGATAATCACATTCAGCTGTATATGTAAACCAAGCAGGGTGCACTGTAATTTGTAATTTCTAATCTAAGGCAGCAATTTAACAAGTCTCCACAATCTTGGTAAGATAGGCATCTAGGGGGCAATTCTAGGAACAGATCTTTAGGGAGGCTCAGCCCCTAGTCAAATCATCATGTATGCAATGCAATTCATGTATTAATAACACAAGAATAGTTAACAACTTACTTTTATTACTGTGAGATTTATGCAACACATCATTTTTGGAATATAGAATCTGCTGCTTTCAAACACATTCGAGCCTTTTCAACTTTGCTAACATCGAGCTAATTATTTGGCTCAGTAATAATCACTTACACTATAATATACCTGCGTTAGGGTGAAACCTGAGGCAGTGGAAGCTGTGACCTTTGACTTGGATACAATCCATCAAGATGAGCAAAGACGAAAGATCAAAAATAATCAATTTTTGAAAATACCAAGTCAATGAGAAGCAAATATTACCACATACTTTTTATATTAAACTGCATGCGTGTGAAGAATTTAAAGAGCCACGTCTTCAGTAAGAACCATGAAGTTGAAGCTAAGAGCCACACATTATAAAAGATGGACAGAAACATTTAATGTTGGTGTTTTTGTCAAATTAGACTGTAAACAATATAAAATATGAACAGCTTTATCCTTTAATACAGCAGCCAACATCTGTTGTTGAAAACATGAAAACTGTATGTTCCGCCAATCACAGCAGGTGGTGGTTTAACAACACAGAATGGAACCTTTAGAAATGAGTTTTATGGTTTTCAACTCAAAGACACAACAAATTTATAGATTTCCCATATCAAAGCATCAGAGAGTAAAAACAGGAATAATTGAATCTTGTTTTGGTATTTTTGTTTTTACCTCACCATTTCTGTCCAACAAGCTACAACAATCCTGCGGCAGTCTTTGACCAGCTGGCAAACAGCGAGCTCACCACAGCAAAATATTATTATATTATTATTATTTTTTAATAAACCATAGCAAATTTGGAGGCTGGATGAGACTTAAATTGGTCAAAATTTGAGTCCAACATCAAACTAACCATTTTTGCATATTCTTAAATAATTCTGTTCATTATTCAGGTTTTGGCACCTAAAAGTACTCAGTTAGGTTTAGAAAAAGAAACCAAAAATAAATAAAAATTGATTTTAGAAAATCAGAAAATTCAGCAGTTATAGAAGATGTTGGCAGTGACGTTGTCGACTGTTAACCCTGAGGTCATCCTTTTAGGTCACTTGTTTCGAGGACTTAAAGACACCGAATTGCTTTTATTCCAGGTGTTACTGGTATACTTATTAGGAAATTAGCAATGGTCATATTTTTGGTAATACTCTAGAATTTTTTATGCATATTTGGGAAAAGTTGTCTGTTTTCTTGGTTTTGCTTAGATGACTCTTGAAACCTGCATGATGGTGATTTTAAAGGCATCATACTGTGAATGACCAACTCGGAGCTACAGGAATGAAACAAAAGCTTTTAGATTCTTCTGTCAAACTCATGAAAATACCCAATTTAATGTTAGTAAAGCCTATGCTACACACCATCTCAACCACAAAAATGTCTGAGCATGTTTCAATGGGAAGTAGCAGCAGAGAGGATCTCTTTTATCCAGTCTGGTGAAAGAACTCTCTAATGAGGTTGTAAATTCAAGCATCTGGTATCAAAATGGCTGTTCTTTTAAATTCTAAGAAATTCTTCTCACCAAACCTGCGTCCTGCTGAGAGTAAAGCTCAGCCTGCAAGTGTGCAAATCAAACATTAGTTTAACTCCGGACAGCCTCCAGGGAAAGCGTTAACCAGAGACAGGATTTCTTATATTAGATACTCACACAGTGTGTTTTCTTTTGAGATTGAGTCAAATAGTCTCCTCCTCATTTTTTACCGGTTTAGTCAGAAAATAGCAACCTGATTCTGCAGGAGTAACCCAGGTGCTGTTTTACCTCTGTCACAATAAATCGCACACAGTCCTCTTATTTAAACAGTAACTGTATCGGTCTTTGATGAAAGATGACCTAAAGCAAAGAAACAACCTGTATGACTTTGATGTCACAGAGCTGCTAAAACTCCTAAAGGTAAACTCTGCAAATGAGGTTAATGCAGGTTTTGAAATGAAGCCTTTGTTTTGAACCAGCAGAGAAAAAGTTGAGCTTCTTCATTGAACTGAGCTTTTAAAACAGCTCTAAGATTTCATTGGTCCATATTGCTATGATAAAGATTTAAAGTGGCAAATTATTGTTGTAGAGATGGATTATGTGTCCAGTAAAGGTCATTTGCATACAACTAATCATTAACAGCAGACGCATGTTTAAACTTTTCTTCTGTTAACCATTACAAAACTACAATGACTGATTCGTAGTCATATCATGATTTCTTGTCTGTTTCTTGAAGGAATTTAACAGGTGGACATCATGTCCTAGTCCTACGTTTTAAGCTTTGTTTCTAGTTACTATATTCAAGTTTAAGTTTCAGATGTTTATATTTTCCTCCTGTTTTCTGTTATAGTTTTTACAGAGTTTTATCATATTACTCTGGTGATGAGTTTTCAGTCTTGTAATGTTATTCCTCCTTGGTTTCTTTCATGACTTTGTTATTTTAGCTTCCTGTGTGTTCCCGCTGCGTCATGTTTCAGTGGGAGTCTCTGTGTAGTAGAAGTTATATATTTTTGGTTATTTCCTGTTTTACTTTGAAAGTTTATTTCTCATGCCTTCCTTTCAGTTTTTCTCAGCTCCTTGTGTCATTGTCTAGATTCGATTCAGCTGTGTTTCGTTACCCCCCTGTTTCCACTTCCCCTTTTGAGTATAAATAGCCTTTCTGTCACGGTGGCAGACTGTGGAGTAACAGTGTGAAGGAGGACCCAAAATGCAGGACTCTTATGATGAGCAGTGAATTTATTACTAGTGAGTGGAAAAACACACAACTATATACAAATCCCAATACTGTGGCCCCTGTGGAAATTCTTCCTGAATCCCACACACAGTGCAGATGTCCATGAAAGGGGAAAAAGCAGCAACTCCAAAAACTCCCGTTTCCACACTGTGACTCCCAAAACACACTCCTCTCTCCAGTTTCTGGGATCACACAAACACACTCAGGTTAGCAGGTTTATCTACGCTCGCAAGGGTTTTCATACCAAGTCCATGGCTGTACTAGCGAGTTTTGACTTAAGGATCCAGCACTGCCTGGAGCTCAGCCGCAATCCTAAATAGATGCCATCAGCTGCAGCCGGTGACGACTGATGTGCGATAAGTGTGGCAGCCTCCTGTGCAGGTACACTTACGGTTTCTATCAACCTGCGTCTGACTCAGTTTCGTTCAAACCTTTACCATTTACTTCAAATAGGGGTGGAGCCGAACCCGAATACAGTATTCGTATAGGCATGAATATCGTGTTTTTTACGAATACTTATTTCGAACAAATACTTCAAAAAATATTTGTATTCGGGAACAAGAAAAACTTTATATCAAAAAGCTGAGTTTCTTATTAGACCGCAGTGCATGCCCGGATGAGTGAGTGAGTGACGAGTAAAAGGTGAATGACACAGGCTGCTCCACACAGCAACAGAGACGGCTCGGCTGAGCAAAAAAAGACTGAACTGCACCCAGACCCAGATAGTCTTACCCTTTTCCCTGGGGTGGAGACAAGCAGACCGCCCTGACTCCACAGCAGCAGGGAGGCCCCACATTCCAGACCCCAATCAGACGGCCAACTCCTCCTCCAAGCCCCCCCACCCCAACAGGCAACAGAGAACGGGGGTGTGTGAAGACTCCAAACCTCCCTCCGCCCTCTCATATGTAGTATTGATGCACGTGTGTTCTAAGGTGCATTTAACACCTACAATCCTTTGCAGTTTTACCCTGGAAATGACGTAACCTTAGCATAGCTTCCCGTCACTCATTAACTTAGCTGAAACTTCCCACATGGATTTGGTCAACCAAACAGAAAAGAGTGTTGCTGCTGCTGAGCCACCTCTTGGTCCTGCACTAGCCAAAACAAGTTGATCAAGTTCTGTGTGGAAGCATTTTACACTCAGTGCTGCAGATGAAACCAAACTGATATGTAATGTTTGCAAAAGTCAGATCAGCAAAGGCAGTTATATCAAACATCTGTCAACATCTGTTATGCATAACCACATGCACTTAAAGCATCTTATTCCTGGTTGGTACTGTCTGCCAACCGCCCCCCATAAGCACCAATCCCCCCCACCAGCATCACTACTGAAGAATACTTACACTATAATGTTAATTAGAAGTGTAACGAAAAAAAAAAAAGGATTTTTACGCCTATTTTGAAATTTACTCAAATACAAATGCAAATACAAATACAAATACTTTTCCCCCTCAACAAATGCAAATACAAATACCGGCTGCTTTGCACATCTCTAATTTCAAATTATACGAGGAGGGTTTCACAAACGGTGCATGAAGTTTTCGCAGGGTCTTATTCTGAAAATCCAATGATCTCCTTTGCCCAACTTCCTGCCATCTGTTTCAGCAGCTTGACTTCAGTAATGTTTGGGGAAGACAAAATAGACGTGGTGCTGTTTAAGAGATGCGGAACAGAGGGCTGCTCTTTAAACATGCTGACGTGAGTGGGCGCTACGAAATTCAGTGCAGCCGCTGAGTTTTAGAGGTTAACGCATGACATCATAAAAGCCTGGATCTTTCTCAAGCCCGTGTTAACGTGTAAAAACATTTAATCTGAACCAGCACCTCATCAGAAGCATTTACCAGTTTCCCAGTTTTATCTTTTGTCAGAACCCTCTGTATTTTCAGGCTAGTGGGGGCCGTCATACACTTGTAATAAACTGGAAGAGTGTACAAAGACTTTGTTGTTTGTGAGGTCAATGTGATCTTTTGACCACCAAAGAAATACAGTATCTGTGCCAAATTTAAGGAAGCTCCTTGAAGTTGTTCAAGAGTAGAAAGCCAGATCAACCAAAGTGCATCAAATGATTAAAAACATACATTATTATTATGTCTTATTATATAAGGTTTTGCAAATAAAGTTTTAAATTAAATATGAGACTATGTGTGAGAGATCTATATCTTTTTTTTTTAATCATATCCATTTATTTTTTCTCTTTAACTGGAGGCCATCACTTTCACTTTCCAAATTTAGAGCTTTCACATATGCCAAAAATTTTACAAATCATTTCTCATAGCAACAAAAGTGTAATTTATTTTCCACCAGTGGCGGTGCTGCTTTCAATTTTTTTTAATTTTTAATACCCAAGAAAAAGATTATATTTTTGTGACATCATAGTTTTATTACCTGGATGGTTGCAATCATTTTACCCTGGATATGAAACGCTGTGGGAGTTTTAAGATTGTATTGTATTGTTCTCATGACTCTAACAAATGACTCTAACAAATTATGAGAGATGGACAAGATGGACAAGAACAACAGCATAATAAAGTCTTTTATACATTTTTATACAACAAAATCGTTCCCCAGTTTAAACTGCAGGTGGAAATCACATCACACATATGTCATCTGTTATTGTAGGCACTGGTTTTCTTCTGTTTTGAGGTCTCTGTTGTTTTTCCTCCCTCAGGTCTAAGTTGGGTTGGGCAGGCAGGGCTTCACCTTTGACCTCTCTGGTGTTACCTTGAGTGTGCTGGTACTGGATTTGAGTACGGCTATTGCTATCTCTTCCTGGCCCACACTGAAACCCTACTGACAGCCAGCATCAGGGTCTTCAGAGGGTAGCCTGTGTTTGAAGTGGATACATTTTAAGATTCTTTAAAGACTGAAAATAGTGACGTGATACCTTCAAGCACTGAGCCATGTGGTTTCAGCAGTTGTGATTAAATTTGCTACATCACAGCATTCTTAGCGGTGTACACACTGAGAGTAATAAGTTGCAGTATATTTGAATAAATACTACATATTGTCCTACGTTACTGAAGGAGCAGCGATGGAGATGAGAGCGCCATCAATGCAGCCAATTACATTGGGAAACCAATGTTTAATTTGGGTTTAACTACTGATCCCATTCTGAGACTTCAGCAGAAGGAAAATAAGATCATTTCATATATGATAATTAACAAATAATATTTATATTTTTAAATAAATGATTATATTTTAAACATAATGGTATAATAATTTGTACATCTCTTGCTATCCAGTAGAATTCCTCTTACTGGCTTATGGCCATCGAATCCTACAAAACTTTGTAGCAGGTGTTTTAGGGGCAAACCATTCTCACTGCTCTACAGCCCATTTGCTCTGCATCACATATCACACAGGAAACTCCTGCTGGCAAAAAAGGGAAGTGCCACACAAAGAATTCGCTCTGATGTGAGAGCACAACTGTCATAGTCCACCGTATGTTGCTCTGGTGGTTGAGCTCACCTTCTCCACAAGGGCGGTGCCTGGGGTTCTGTGCTATCCTGGATTCTTCCCGTAATCTCCTGGCTTGTTCCCTAGTTGTTGTTCTCCGATTTCTTTGTATAGAACCTCCTGGACCTCGGCCTATTTCCTTGGAACCTGCCTGGATTATTCCCCCCCCTTATTTACAAGGTCTTAAATAATCAGGTCCCGTCTTATCTTAATGATCTTTTATTACCTTGTAAGCCTCCAGTGTGAGAGCACTTCGCTCTCACACTCACACTCACACACGCCTCGCTCACACTGGAGGCTTACTTGTTGTTCCTAGAGTATTTAAAAGTAGAATGGGAGACAGAGCCTTCAGCTTTCAGGCCCCTCTTCTGTGGAACCAGTTTGGATTCAGGACACAGACACTATCTCTACTTTTATGATTAGGCTTCACACTTTCTTTTTTGCTAAAGCATATAGTTAGGGTTGGATCAGGTGACCCTGAATCCTCCCTTAGTTATAGTGCAGCATGCTGAATCCAGCCTCTCTGGGTCACCAATCGATCTTATAAAAAAAGTAATTGAATGTTTGGCCTCTGAAATATCTGCCAAAAAGTATTTTGTTTCCTTTGAAATTCAGTTCCTGTGTTCAGCGATCTGCTCCAGACATGAAGTAATCCTTTTTTAAAGCTATTTGCTGATCATACATGCCTGCTGACTGAAATTGAGATTTAAATTTAAGAGCGTTTTCAGACAATGAAGCACTTTTTCCCTCACGGTGTTGAACTTCATGCTGAGCTGAATAATGATCTTAGTTTCCTGAAACCAAAACAGTGATTCCACCATGGAAACTGAGGGGGTAGAGAAACCGGATGCACCTTTTAATAGTGAGTTTGTTATACTGGTTTAAATATTTGTCTTCAGCAATTCATCCATGATTCGATAATGAGATGAAATTGAATATTAATAGAAGGGCACAAAATGTGTTTTTAATCAGTGAATTCGAGTCATATACAAATAATCACTGATATTTTTCTGAAATGGCAAGAAAAATGTGTTTTATTCCTCTTGACTTGGACTGAGATCACTGAGTAACAATCCTTTTTGGGGTTCCTCCCACAAAGCCACCACCTGAGTTTCAGTAAGTGGTGTTCCCATGGACAAGCTGGAGGAGGTGGCCAGGGAGAGAGAGGTCTGGGCTTCTCTGCTTAAGCAGAAGAAGATGGATGAATGAATTTTAAATAAATTCTTCCGTTGTAACATGACAGGACAAAAAGTAGGAGACACAAACTGAAGAAATCATTCTTCCTTGTTCAAGTGTCCTTTCCTCAGTTTGGCCAAACAGAGAGTTTTCTCTCTGTAAAACTCATGATGGATCCTAATATCACAGCCAACAGAGAGAGACATGGTCAACTGATCCAGCTGAGTGTAGAAGCATTCTTTCAGAAGTTTGTAGAGGTCAAAACTGCTTTTCAGGAAAGGGCAACACCTCTCTGACGAGGGGTGCTGCCTCGTCAGACACCGACATGGATGTCTTCAAAATCTTTTGGCCTCTGTTTCCAAAACCTTATCCCCTGTGATATCGGACTAAGAAGTTTGCTGAGCTTTAACAAGGCAGTTCCAAGATTGAGGGAATTTTGTATTTGTCAGTACTTTCATCATATCCACATGTCATGTTTTTTACAGCCTATATAAACCTCCTTATGTCTTCTTGGATTAATGTATTTTTCCATTGTCTTCACGGTGGTTATGCATTGTGCACTGACCAGCTTGGAATGATATACACTGACTCTTCAAAGCTTCCGTCTGGTGTGAGTTTACAGCAAATCTGATGTTTCTTTTTTTTGTTGAACAAGTGTCGGAGTACTCCTGGCATTTTTCTTTCTTTCCTAAAAAGAAAAGCAACAAAGGGACTATCGTTGTCACATGTGTGACTTTCATTTATGTTGTAACTGAAATTAACCTTCAATTCCTGAAATTAAATATAAATTAAGATGGCAGCCCTGCTAAACCGAGTGTCTAGCAGGGCTGGACTGGTGCAAAATAATGAGCCCTGGCATTTTTGGTCCAGGTGACTCAACACATGTTTATATATTTCATTTCTAATCAGGTTGGTATAGTTGTTGATGGGTTAGTTCTTAGTTGCATGCACTATTAGGAGTGACTCATGTTCAGCGTATCCATTCATTTTTTGTCACCTATTTTGCTGCATTTAATTTTTTCCTTTTCTCTATTAGCTGTGATGTCACTCAGGGAAACACAGCTGTGCACAGCTGGCTGCACAGCTCCACTGTAATACTTCATCTAGATGATACTGCAGATTCTCTGTCTGTGGAGTGGCCAGAGAAGAGGATGTGACAGGCTAACTAATTAAAACACATGACAACAGTGTGTAGCTCATTTGTCTGACATGAGCTTGTGGCTGATAAAACAGTTGTTGCTATCATGTTGTGTAAATGTAAAGGGTCTAAGAACTTTATCACACTTAAGTTTTTGTGCTTTGCAATTATCTAACAAGCAGATTAACTTTAATATAATTTAGTGTACACTGGGAGCATTGCAATTTCAAATTGCTGTGCATTATCTATGTATGGTTTTAGACGATATGGTTTAAACCAGCGATTATGTTGCTGCCACGGCACAAACTGGTTTAACGCGGTAACCTGAACTTTTCAGTCCAATTGATCAATCACACTGCAGCTCTGCCCTACAAATGAACAAATATCAGTTGATTTGTGAGAGCAGGATTCAGCTTCGAGAGCACAGCGTTACCTGCGGGAGCGTCAATCTGCTGCAGCAAGCGCTGAGCACACACTTGGCTGCTGAGCTCAGCTTACATGTGAGGAATTGTTTTGCTCTTATTAATTTTTTTTCGTAATTGAGGCTTGAGCAAGAGCATAAGGGCTGCGATTAATTTTATTTCAGAAAGCAGGTTTAATGAAAATTGACAGATTTAACCTTGAGTTGAAGGACAGTTGCTGTTCTCTGTTCCAGAAAGAGGCCGACCTTTGAGTCCATTACTGGGGTAACAGATGAAAACCATCATTGTTTCTGTCCTGTTCTTTTTTTCATGCTGTGTGTTAAATTGCGTAAATGGAAAAAAGGTAAATAAAAGTGGTTGGAAAATAAAATTTATATAGACTTGACTCCAAGGACTTAAATACCTTTTGTTTGGTCGTCATAAATAAACAAAGCTGCTGGTGACGTGTGGACATTTGACTCATTCTTAGTAGCTTATTTAAAAGTTCAGCTTTGCTTTCTCGTTACTGCAAACCGATGATCATCCTGCTTTTTCTTTGTGTTAAACCAGTTAAAACATTAACTTTACTTTGCTGTTTTTTTATGCTTTTTTAAATTAAATTATGTTAACTAGTAAAGAGCACTTAATGAGGAAGCCAGCAAACAAAACCCAGTGTTAATCAGGACTGAGTCACTGAAGGTGTCTGATGTGTTTTGAGTTTTGCCGCTGGCATCAAATGAAAGAGTTGCTGTGAGCAGTTAGGATTTTCTCTCTTTTATAGGACATGAAAAAGGAATTCAGATTGTCAGATTCGTGCTGTTTAATCACACGTGGAAACGCTCCAGACTCAACTCGATAATTATTGACAGCACATTGGAACAAAGACATGACGTGACAAAGTTCATCAGACAATGCTTTATTTATTTATGTTTTTGCAGCATGTGTGCAGCTGATTGGTAAACACTGATGATGATGCATCAACTTATAGGGGGGGGAGGGGGGTGCTTTGTATGTGTTAGTTAGCAAGTGAGGGTCTGCGACGTTCCTGCTTTCAACACTCCAAAGTCTCCAAATAACATGTAGTCAAGCCCAAACCTCAGTAAGTAAAAACTGAACCCATCGCTGTGGCTGGCTCCAAATCAGTTCCAATCACCTCTCGTGCTAATGTCCAGCTTTCACATGTTCACAGCATGGTGCAAAAAATGCTGTGGCTGTAAATCCTAACCATCTGTAAGGCCCAGCCTCACCGGGTCGGTTCACTGGCCTGAACCTCTGAACAGAGAAAACACAGTTTGTGATACTACAGTAAATTATGTAGTATCAGAACTACAGGTACAGCCTCACTTGTGTTGTTGTATGTTTCTGGATGGTTTGGAGGTTGAGAGGGCATCACAGGCATAAAAACAAAATATAACACAGGGAAAAACAATTAAAAAGTCCCTGAAATATTAAAAATACACCATCTCAGAAATACTAGTCTCTTGCTTAGCACTGGTTAGGAGGTAAACTAGAATGTATGCATGCATATTTATGAATAACCATGGTATCTAAGCTAATAACTTAGTGCCATCCAAAAATTGAAGTTCTGGGTGACAACATTGTGGTCTTTAAAACGATGATGCAGAAGCTTGAAAATGATGCAATAAAAGCTGGTGCAGGTGACAATATAACAGCATTTTTTTTTGTGGTCACAAAAAAAGCTATACGAGGAAAACTTATGTTGCACAGTTCTGTCTTTAGATGTCTCTCCCCAACACAGGACGAGGTCAGTGTGGTCAACGTTGTGCAACATTCACAGACATCTGCCTGCAGAGCAGTCACATTTTAAGAGTCTATTGTCCTTTTTCAAAACTAAACTGATCAAGTTTTATGGAGCAAAACAGATTTATAGTGTTTTGAATAAAACCCCATCAGCGAACACCTGCCACACTCTCCAAATCCAAGCCCAGCATCAACAGGCGATCATCAGATGCTTTCTGCATGAAATCCTTTAAAACTTTTATCTTCTTCTTCTATCTTTTCCTCATCGTTTGTTGATGCCTAGAAACACCTTTTCTTAAACGCACAGGTGCTTACCCACCGCTGAACCAGCTTATGACACATCTGTGCAGATAAATGACGGAGCAGCATGGCAAAGGTCATCACTCAGTTGAACCGCTTTCTGTGTTTAATTGTGTAAGTGGTGACAGCCGACGTCCAAACAACTGTTTCATGGGGGAGCAGCAGCCTGGTGCACATATGCGTAGAAAACAGGAATGACATAGAGGAGGACGGGTGAGCGTCTGTCCTCCTCCTCTTCCTTACTGCAGGACATCTGCATCCCGTTTTTGCTCTGCAGGGTTGTCGATCTTCATGAAAATTCCAACATTTTATTTTATCATTATTTTCATTTTGTTTGTGCTAAATCAAATAGATAAAAGACTCGGATAAAGTAAAAACACAAAAAACTGTTTCTGTTAAAGATTAATTTTTACAGAGATCAATTTTCTAGTTCTGCTTTTTGATATTTAAAATGTATATAAACTAAGAATAAATGGAGCCTGTTTGAACTCCATGAGAAACTGCAAATCATCCCTCCATTTGTGGATATTTTAGTTTCAAAATGACCACACCCTGAAATGCCAGCAGTTCCATAATTTAAAAAAGGCACAGAAATTATCCAAATCCTATCATATCACTTAAAAATATAGAGAATTTTTAAAAAGCTAATAAGAAAGCTAAACTATCATAAGATGACAACAGATGGTTTCACATTTTGCCAAAGGCCCTCTCTTGTGTTTGTGCAAAGTCTGCTTAAAGAAAATTAGTGAACACAACAAAATGTTAATTTACAGCAGAAACCTGCATGCTGACAGCCCACAGATAAAAGTGTACAAGTACTACAGCATTATTTGGTCCAGACAAAATGCAAAATGAAAGTTTAGTGGATATAAATTAAGTGTTGTAAAATTATTTTACTTGTAAAATACTTAATGATAAATAGATTTTTAAAAAAAGGGTCATTTTAGCTCACTGGTAGGTGTTACTAGGCTTAATTATGATACAGATAAGGACCTTCAGGGTCTTAAGATGTGCAAATTGTGGTTGTTCAGCTCCTGACGCCTGTACTGCATAGCAGGATTTGGGCTCATCCAAAAAGGATCAGGGCTACTGTGGTTTTTCTGCGCTGTTGTTCATTAAAAAAAATAAAACGTGTACCGTCCGATCTGTTCTCTGGAAAATAGCATCATCATTCCTGAAATCTCCCTCAGACCTCCGTGTGCAGATAGGACGGTCTGAAGTTTATCAATTGCGAATAAAGTCTTTGTTTTTCCCAGGTGAGGATCAATAATAAATATAAATTCAACATTCAAGCTAAACATTTTTTTACAGGAGTTTATTGTTTTATAAGCATTAATGACAAATAGTGACAAAAAGAAGACGATGGATTTTTGGTCTGCTACACATGTGCAACACCTCTGTGGACCTGTACTGTGATGATAGTTCATTAGTCTGAATAAATATGCAGTTTTAAAAATTAAGCATCACCGAATGATTTAGTTTATAACTTTGATGGTGAAGTCTCAGCCCGTGTAAAAACATGTCCAAAGACAATTTGACAGGATTTGGTTACCTGCATATCTCCAAGGATTAGACATAATTGCCATCATTTTGTTCTCATATTTTGATGTTGAACTTCTCAGCCTCAGTCATTTGCATGCAGAGCTTTCATCCTTCACCACACACAAGTACAAACACGGTGAATCAAAGGGGCTCGACAAATATAGCCCACGTAGAATAATCTATACCTGTTTGGTATGTTGGTTTAAACATGAGAAGGCTGTGGAAACCTGACCTGGGGCATTCCTCATCCTTTCTCCATCATAAGTGAAGTGTCAGAGAGACATACCTGAGAAAACTTAAAGTAAGCTTAAAGTAAGCTCCTACAGCTTTACCTGGTCACCTGTCAGTCATCTTCATGTTGTTTCTGTAACAGATTATGTTGTCAAGCTGGCAGCAGCACAACAGGCCAGAGGCAATAAGACTTTTTTTTCCCCAACTAAAACTCTAGAGGACATGTTGGTTCATAAACCCTTAAAAAGATTTTTTAAAAACCCAGAAATATGAATAGAAGAAAAGCTTAAAAGAATTTCAGTGTTTACCTGTATGTAACGCAGTGTAAAGACTGTTGATTATAATAATGGTTTCTTGTTAACGTAGATGGACTACTTCCAAATTCATGTGGTGTGGAAAATCTATTTCAACACATTTTTCCCCCTTTTACTGAGGTTCCTGTTTATTGTGGTAATCCTTATGAACATACGGTAAAAACAAAAACGAGCCTTTCCCTTTTCATGTGTTTTCGGTTTCCTCTGTCTACACAGATTGTGATTTGTCCCTTTTTCTTTTTATTTCCTGCTTGAAGGTAATTTCCTTTATGTGGCTTTTCTGCATTTTTGTCCCCTTCTTTGTTCCTTCTCCTGCTCTCATTATTGTCTAGATTGAGTTCACCTGGGCCTTATTATCCCTCTCGCTGATGTGTGCACAAAATCTCAAAGTCCTCGGGCTTTCTCGTTTGTCTAATTTGTGCTTTGTGCTTAATTTTGGTGTCCTCCTGTCTGTGACCCAGAAACCACTCTCAGCACATGACGCAGAACAACAAGGATGTGTCACTACAATGGAGGATGCACAGGTGTATTCATTTTCAGAAGCTTTTTTTTTCCACCTAATGTGTGTGTGTGTGTGTGTGTGTGTGTGTGTGTGTGTGTGTGTGTGTGTGTGTGTATTTATTGTGTTTATTGTGTCTCACATTGTCTGGTATGGGCAGTATAGTCTTGCATTAAGAAACAGGGTTCCTGCACAATTTACCCTTTAATGTTTTAATGCCCCCTTTTGTTGATGCACATAGATTCTGAGACAGAAAACTTGAGTTAACAGAGAAAGTTGATATCCATCATTGTGATACCCATCATCGACGAATGGAGTGTTGGTGAACTAGCTTCATAGTATAGCCCTCATGGTGGAGGAAGGAGGAATAATAATTATATTATATTTTGTGTGAGGGTCAAATGTTTTCAATTCTGATGATGTGCAATCACTGGAAAAGGCATGGCTATAAACTAGTGGCTTAGGTCTGAAAGGAAAAAAGAAAAACCTCCCATCATTCCCTCCATGCCACTTTCCACAGCCTTGAACACTTTGATTTTTACCCCCTCAAAGACACATTTCCATGGTTAAAAATGCGCTGCCTGAATCGTGTAAAACGGAAACACCTCTCCAGGTCTGCAAAGAAAAGACAGAAAAGCAAACACATCCAGTGGTGCTTTCACTTTCCGTCATCTGATGTCACTCTCTACATGGACACCTTTTTAAAATAACCTGCGACATGAAGCCAAGAACAAGCACATGTGTAGAAATATGCTAATTTGATAATTGCTTCAACTTAGACATGATAAAACAAGAACATGTGGCTGACTGGTTTTCTTTGAGGAGGGGAAAAACACTTTCTGTCCAGGATGATAATGACTCCCAGCATCTTTGAAAAGTCTGCGTGTGACTTGGAAAACTGTTCTCTGGATTATCAAATCAGCAGTCGGCGTGACAAAAGGGACACTGATGCTGAAAAATTTGAGGATAATAATGTATGTAGTGTCTGTGAGAGAACTGCTTTTGGTTCAGGTTTAATCAGAATCAGAGGGCTTTAATGTCACTGCACAACAAAGCATCAAGTCAGACACTGATGTCTATACATTACTGCAAACAGGCATGAGAAGAGAATTATCTCATGTACCATAAAATATGTAACATTTCATGGTACCTGGTTTTCAGGTTGTTACACATGAACACTGTGACGTAAACATAAGAGTTAGTGGTGTAGTCTTGAGATAATGATGTGGTAGTAAAAGGTTTGAGTGTTTCTGGGACTTCAGGACAGTGATCAAAGCCCTGTAGTGTCTTTCAGATGTCATAATGGTTTCTGTTGTCTGCACACCAGCCAGTCAGTTTGCAGATTTCATTCTTGTACGCTGCCTCATTGTTGTTAGAAATGAGACCCAGCTCTGCTGGCATTGGCGCTGCTTAGGATCAGCAGTGGCATTGTAGCCGAATGTACAGACCCAGAACACAAAAACACAAAGCACTGAGGTGGATTGTGTTGTGTTACAAGTCCAAGGCCATTTTCACACCTATAGTTTGTTTACTCTGGTGCAAATCTGCTGATGAGTTTGTAAATTTGTAGCTTTTTCCTTGTGGCTTGGTTTGCTTCCACACAGAGAAAACCCAGGTGAACTCCAAATCTGACAATATTCAGTATGTTTATTGGCCAGATGTGTCTATGGTGGGAGCAGCAGGGTTAGGTAAATACAAAGGAAGTAAATACAGGAAGGTGTTATTTTCTGGACTATTAGAGAACATGGAAAATGTTCTCTGATAGTCCAGGGCTAGTTGCTACAGACCTTTACACATCTATAGTATATTGCGGCATCCCAAAATATAAAGCGTAATGCCGTTTTTTTTAGCTCAGATTTAGCTCAGAAACAAAGCTTGATTTAAATGGACTGAAACTTATGTATGAAAACACCAGTAATGCGCATCATCTGAATAGTGATGAAAATGTATGCAGTGTTTTTCTAATCATGCTCCTTAAGTAAAGCATGTATAATGTAAATAGAATAGGTCCCAGCACAGGACCCTGTGGAACTTCAGGACTAACTTGTGTTTGAGGAAGCCTCCTCGTTTACATGAACAAACTGGTGCACCTGACTGAAACAGGCACTCCTCCAAACAGTTCTCTGACCACCTTACACTGCTCTTTTGTTTTAGTCTCATTGTGTTCCATTGAGTTGTGGTTTTATCACTAGTTAGCTAACATAAACTAATATAAGTGTTAGCACCAACCAACCAAGTAATGTTACTTTCTGTACTTGCACAAGATGGTGCTGCACATGCTCTGGAAACTTTAAATATTTCTAAATCTTTGACATTTGTCACAGGAGGGCTCCACGGTGTGAATGAGCCTTTATACATGTAGTGTTTCATAACCAACAGTGAAAAGCTAACACATATTTAAATAACTGACAAGACAATGCAACAAATCAGCACGTCCTATCATGAAAAATGAAAGAACTATGAAAATGATTTTAATTTAACAGTAGAAGCATAAAGCAGCATGACATGTAAACACCAAAGAAAAGTCCAAAGGTCCCAAATCAGTACTGAAGCAGAGGTGCCCTGTTGTTTTGCCTTTTGTTGGATGAGTTTTGAGGCCGCACAGTGACTCAGTTTAGCGTCTGTCATCATGTCCTGACACTCTGCACTGAAATCCTGTTTGTATTATATGTCAGTAAACATGCTGTCAGTGCCCCAGCTGTGACAAATTTCCCATTCATCAACAAGGCTTCAGGTTTTGTCCCATCGCTGTGTGCCACATTTAATTTGACTCTGCTTAACTCACTTCTGTCTTCCTCAGCATCTTTTTTCAGTAAGTGATATCAAATCAAAAGTCTGCTCAGATTAGAAGAGAAACAGCTGCACGTAAAGGTGGTAAATAGGAAATTGCAGTGATGCAAACACTGAAAAGACCCTAGTGTGCTACAGTAGAGGCCTTGTGATGATCTTTAGCCAACAGATAAAAAGTCTCTAACTTTTTATCTTTTAAGTCTCTAATCTTTTGCTTCCAGGTAATTTTTAAAGTGGTCTTGACTGAAACAGCAGGTAATTTCCAAAGACTTTGAAAGACCTTCAGAAAGCCTGGAGGAGAAGTTTTGCTCATTTTCAGCTGAGTCCTTGAACGTCACAATTTTCAGAGGAATGTCTTTTGTTTGTTTGCTAATCAGCTATGAATCATTCAAGCCATCCAACAAAAAGCATCTAACGCTCAGGATGAAGTGTTGTGTCTACACATGACAGCTTAGCAACTAATCAAATTTTAAATCGTATATTTAGACACTTTGTTACTAGCAGTCTGACTCCAAAACAAATAATTTTTTCCAATTTCTTTAGTTAATCTATGAAAAATCCCAGAGTTTGACATGTATAAAATAGTATTTTGGCACAAACAAGGTGAATTCCAAAGTGTTATAAGCTAAAGACATGGGAATGTCTCTGCATGGTGTGGTTGGGCACGCTGGGCACAAAAGCCTAAAGTATCTGGAAATCAAGTTTTATTTTGTTTTTTTGTTTTCTTTGGGGGGGACAAGGAAGGGTAATGGGGACAAAAAGGCTGAGATGCTCCAAATTACACAAGAACTGGACTGAACATCAGTGACAACGGGCCTTTTGGGGCTATGAAAATAAAAGTATGTGCGGAGAAGTTCAGCAGAGAGCGTAGCAATGAGAGCCTACAGCCACCATCACATCACTGAAAAAGGACTGAAGGAGTGTGGGATCATCTTGACAGACAACGGAACAAGGACATTCAGAGTTCTTCTTCTGTTGGCTGCCTAACATCCAAAGAAGAACTCTGAATAAAAAGATATATATATAAATCTTATGAAGTTTGTATCTGTCTTGTGTGAAACTTGTATGAAAAGCATACAAGAGTGAAAACAGATATAAGATCCCTTGAAAAATGTTTTGGATACTTACTAAAACAATATATGAAAGTAATGAGAAAGTGGCCACTTTCATATAGTAAATCATATAAGCCTTATATGATTCACTATATGAAGTAGGCCACATCTTATGCAAGTTTTTTCTATTTCTGTTCCATATGGGTTATTCCAGCTTAATCTAGAAATTTTGCTGTAAGTTCTAGCAAAAAGATATCAGTTTAAATGATAAATGCTTTTCAATGGGCTATTCATCAGATTTTTCTTGTTTGATCTCAAACAACCCAAAGATTTTACTGTACTTTCAACCCTGTTTAGTCCAGGTGTGAGGCACATGTTTCAAAGAAAAAAACCTGAGCAGACACTGTTAATCTTACTCACGGTCTGAGATTTGTCAGTGTAACCTGGACTCCTGAAATCGGCGTACAGTTAGCTTGTGGAGTGTTTCTACCTGTACATGTGTTTGCAGGCTGTGAATGAAGACCTGCCAGCCGAACCAGGAGAATGTGGGCAGAAATCAACAGTGGCAGGTAATGTTGTCAGGTTCACAGCCAACTTGGCAGGAGATGAATTGGGCTCTCAATTTGCTGCCTGTTTCAAAGGTGGACTTTACTACACTCGAACACTGCACTTTTCTATCCTGCAGCTCCAAGTCTAAAGAAACACTAGCAAGCAACAGCAGAGAAACTCATGTAGAAACACACAACAAGAAAATATGTTTTTGTTCTCTTAGTGAACAGAATTTAATGACCTCAATCCAAAAAAACAGATGATGGTCAACTGAACATTTAACTGGAGTGTTCAGTGGAGTGAGTGATCATGGCAGCGATTAACATGGATCAGAAAGATCCAACACTTTCAATTAATAAGTAATTAAATCAGTTTAATAAAGAATATCAAGCAAGTACATTTTTTGTGTTGTGCACCTTAACTTTGCTTCTAGCTGTTTGCATGGAAACTTTTGCAATTAATCAAAAACTGTCACCCTGCAGTCCTGCGTACATTCTCTGCACATCCTTTTGTCCCTCTCACCCTGCCGTTCATGCAGATGTCAATAAAGTTGTGGATGTGTTGCTTTAGCATCTAGTTAACTATACCGAAGAGGTGCAAGTGTAACAGAGTAACTTTTTTCTAGTGTGGCAGCTACTTTCCGAGTTTCAAACAGCTCAGTAAATATAACAAACTTGCAGCACAATTTATCAGCAAGCAATTTATTTCTAGCGAGAAAGAGGAAAGAAATGTGTGAAAAACCCACCCCAGAGAAAAAGACATATGAAAGAGAAGATGAGAAAGACATGCAAGAGATTACTTTCAGAGGTGAAGACTGCCCAGCAAATGACATTTGATAAATCAGATAGTTATAGCTAACGTCCAAATTTTTGTGGATCCAAACAAGGCATGTTGCAGTTATATGGTCAGTTACTGCTACTCACTTTATTATAGTATGGTGGTAAACCTGGCTGCTGTTAGGTTAGAGCAAGTGCAACAAAGTCTAAAGTGGTAATGCTAGTGTCATTCACCAGGTACCAACAGGCAGGCTGATTTGTGTAATACCTGCTCATCTTAAGTTCAGTTGACTAAGTCCAGAAAGAGCAGTAAAACTCAGAGAAGTACCAGCAAAGCAGGCCATCTGATCACATCTTATACACCAGACCTTCCCAAAGTGTGGGGCCCGCCCCCTAGGGGGGCGCAGAGCCTTGGCAGGGGGGGTGCTGGATGAAAAGGGGGGAAAAAAACAAAACGCTTGGACACTGCTAGCACAGGGCGCCTACAGAAACGCAAAGCAGGAGATGAAGCATCGCTGAATATGTTTCCAAACCAACTTCATTCTAAGCCAAAGACTAGAAAATATGGTGAAGCATATCTTCCCTTTGGCTTCACCTGCACAAGTGCCGAGGTAGGTCTCCCCTGCAGAATTGGTTTTCCCTTCGTCGGGAGCAGCGCTGGGCTGTTTAAATCACGGACAAACAGTATCCCACATTCGTGATTTTTAGTTCACACTTCTTGTAATGACTAACTACTCCTGACATTTTGGAGATATACATACTATACTATACTATATACAGTAAAGTTACAGTGGGATACAAATAATATCAGGCTGATCCTGCCACGATTTGTTCCCCCGGTTCAAATCACGGACAAACAGTATCCCACCGTTATTTATGTTTTTAAACCTATTTTGCACAGAGAGGCATTTTGTGAAAAATGTATTGACAGCAATGTTGAATATTATTACACAGGAAAAAAAAACAACTACACGTAAATTAACTGTGTGTGTATATGTAAGCGTGTAAAACCTGCAGATAGTCAGATTAACAGTATTTTGTCTCTATCTGCCATTCTGCAATTCATCTCATGTAAACAATAACGTGGCGCACAGCGTGACTTGAAAAAAGGCACATACCTTTGACGTTGCTTGACGAACTCTGTATTCCTCGTCCACACGTAAACGCAAAAAAGGAGTTTTAAAAAAAATTCAGTTTTCGGTGATTCGAAACGGCGTTTACGTGTGGATGAAACAGCTGCGTTTTCAAAAACACCTGTGTAGGTGTGGACGTAGCGTAAAAGAGTTAGTAGTTTATTTTATTATACCTGTAATTTATTGCAGATTACTTGTATTTGCTTAATTGTTTACTGAATATTTGAGGTGTGAAATAAACCGCAATGGAGCAAAATATGGGTGTGTGTTGTTGGAGGATATGTGCGTGCGTGTGCGCGTGCGCGTGCACGCGGGGGGGCGCGAACATTTTTCTTGTAAAACAAAGGGGGGCCCAGCAAAAAAAGTTTGGGAACCACTGCTCTACACAAAGACAACAAATCCACAACAAAGAGAGTTCCCCCCAAAGATTCAACACCACACTGGAACTCAGGGTTCTTCTACTGGCCAAATTACACTTTAACCAGGTAGCAACTTGTCAGTCACAAGGTACTAATGCCTTAAGGCAGAGGTTCCCAAAGTGTGGGGCCCGCCCCCTTAGGGGGGGCACAGAGCCATTGCAGGGGGGGTGGGGTGGGGGGGTATGAAAAAAAAAAAGAATGCTTGGACACTGCTAGCAAAATGGACAGGTTTTTGATGGGGCTCCCACACAAACGCAAAGCAGGAGATGAAGCGTCACAAAATATGTTTCCAAACCAACTTCCTTCCAAGCCAAGACTAGAAAATATGGTGAAGCATATCTTCCCTTTGGCTTCACCTGCACAAGACTTACACTTCTTGTAATGACTCACTACTCCTGACATTTTGGAGATGTTAGCTCTTTATACAGTAAAGTTGCAGTGGGATACAAATAATATCAGGCTGATCCTGCCCCAATTTGTTCCCCCGGTTCAAATCACAGACAAACAGTATCCCACAGTTACCACATAGCAAAATTGGTATGGTCCAGATCTGGCCCACACAATGTGCTTACACATGGCCCACATACTGCAAAGAATGACAGCCCTTTGGTGGCCCAGACCTGGTTTGCCAGAGGTGGCCCACACATGGGCCAGCACAAGGCCAGTTGCAGACACACTGGTGGTCCTGTGCTGGCCCATGTGTGGATTACCTCTGGCAAACGTGATCTGGGCCACCAAAAGGCCGTCATTCTTTGCGGTATGTGGGCCATCTGTAAGTGGTGTGCAGCCATGGGCCAGTTGTAGACACACTGCTGGCCCTGTGCTGGCTCAGAACAGTTTCAGCTCTGGCCCCAGATGTCAGCCTAATGCGTACCTTAATCAAGCCATGTAATAACAACATGTGCCGGAACATGCAAAACAGTACAAAAGTAACATGACAAAACTCTGTTCAGACAGTGAATGGACTGATTCTTATATAGCGCTTTTCTAGTCTCCTGGATTACTCAAAGTGCTCTATACAACATGCCACATTCTCCCAATCACACACTTTCTCTTAACTGAGTGCTTCCCTACTACATTCATACACATTCACACTCTTGACATGTAGACTGGAGCAGCCAGGGAACCAACCACTAACCTTCCAATCAGTAGGTGACCTGCTCCACTGCCTGAGCTACAGCCACCCACTGGCAACGATGAGTAAACCGTTACTAGGTTTTGGATAAAGTGTACACTCACAAACCTGTCAAACCTGCATTTGAAACATTGTCTACCATAGTATTGCAACATGGCATTTGGGTCTTCTAACTAAAATAGGAAAATAGGAACATAAACAGTGCCATCATTGCCAGACCTGGCCCACATCTGGTTGACATACCCCCTGCCATGACACCGGTCAGTCAGAAGTGCCATCTTGATGCCAGATCTGGGCTAGACCTGTTTTCTATGAGCCTGGGCTACATAACCCAAACCACAGTCGAGCCAGATATGGCATGCCATCGCATAAACAGTGCCATCATTGCCAGACCTGGCCCACATCTGGATGACATACGTCTTATCATGCCAGAAGTCAGCCAGCAGTGCCGGCACGATACCAGATCTGGGCCAGACCTGCTTGCTCTGTGGGTTGTTTATGTTTTTGAACCCATTTTGCACAGAGAGGCATTTTTTGAAAAATGTATTGATAGCAATGTTGAATATTATTACACAGGAAAAAACAACTACACGTAAAATAATTACACCATGACGCCTCTGCCTTTCTAAATGGAGGGACAGTAACTGCGTGTGTATATGTAAGAGTGTAAAACCTGAAGATAGTAAGATTAACAGTAACAGTATTTTGCCTCTATCTGCCATTCTGCAATTCATCTCATGTAAACAATAACGTGGCGCACAGCGTGACGTGAAAAAAGGCACATACCTTTGACGTTGCGTGACGAACTCTGTATTCCTCGTCCACACGTAAATGCAAAAAAGGAGTTTTAAAAAATCTCAGTTTTCGGTGATTTTGGGCATGAACATTTTTCTTGTAAAACAAAGGGGGGCCTAGCAAAAAACCACTGCCTTAAGGTATACCCTGCATTATCTTCTTTTACTTTAAAGGGGACCACAGTTTTATGCAAACCTTGGGTCTTTGGTGTTTCCACCACGCTACACAGACATCATGCTTTAGTAAGTTATGGTTGAAATTACCGACCTAGATCATCATCATGAAAGTGTTTAACGAAGGGAGATGCTCAGGTTTTCAGACTTCTATGTGATGTGCCAGTTTAAGGTGCTTTAGCACGGGCTTCATACACATCTTTAAATATGGACTTTGCCGATCAGTGGGCGACACCACGGTAGTAAGCCATCTTTTAAGTCTTAACTGAGTGTGCTTGCAAACTCTACAGACATAAAAAAAAAACCAACTAGAAAGAAACATAATGAATACAAAGAGTTGCAAAGGTTACTACAAAGACAAAGAACACAATCTACGAGGAGATGACAGAGAAACAAAGAGATGCAAAACCTCTTCCATGCAAAGTAAAACAACTGCAGTGACCTATTTTAGGTTTTGATTTTTTTTTCTCTGGGGGAGCAACTTGTTCTTTTGCTTTTTCCTTTACGTTGCCACCCATGCATGTTGCTCTTTGAAACACACTTGCTACTTTAAAGCATCTGTTCACTTTGAGGTTTATTATCCAATAAGATGAGGTCTTGGTTATGGTCTGGAAAACATCATCTAGATTAGATTAGATAGATTAGATGAAACTTTATTAATCCCTCGGGTGGGTTCCTCCGGGAAATTCAGTTTCCAGTAGCAAAGCACCGAAAGAAGTTGCATGTTACAGATACATTAAGGGGAATGAGAGTAAGGATATAAGCATAAATACACCATATATACACATATACACATATATAGATACAGAATATACAATATGGATAAATAGGATTGCTCATTTGAGTGAGTATATTGCACAGTGATTATTGCACAGTCAAATATAAGAAAAAAGACAAAACAAAAACAAAAAACAAATATTGCAAATATTGCACAGTGTAGAGAAGCACCTACAGCTCAGTTGTTCCCGCCCTCCCTTGTCCCCCTGTTTCTCCTCCCTCTCCCCTCCAGTGAGGAGTTAAACAGTCTGATGGTGTGTGGGACAAAGGAGTTTTTAAGTCTGTTGGTTTTTGACTTTGGGAGAAGCAGCCTGTCGCTGAATAGGCTTCTCTGATTGTTTACGACCGTGTGCAGAGGATGCCCGGCATTGTTCATAATGTCCATCAGTTTCTTTAAGGTCCTCTTCTCTGCCACTGTCACCAGAGTGTCCAGCTTCATGCCAACCACAGAGCCCGCCTTCCTGATTAGTTTCTCCAGCCTGGATGAGTCCTTCTTTGCTGTGCTGCTCCCCCAGCACACCACGCCATAGAAAAGGACTCCTGCGACCACTGACTGGTAAAACATCCTCAGGAGCTTCCTGCAGATGTTGAAAGACCTCAGCCTCCTGAGGAAGTACAGTCGGCTTTGGCCTTTTTTATACAGGTGCTGCGTGTTGCATGACCAGTCCAGTTTGTTGTCCACCCACAGCCCGAGGTACTTGTATGTGTTGACCACCTCCACCTCCTCTCCCTCTATCTGAACTGGCAGTGGACCTGGTCAGGTAGTGGACCTGGTCAGGTAGGATTCCTGGTTAAAAGTTTCCAATAACAAATGTTACAGATTTGTCTCACTCAGACTTACATACAACTATCTCTGACTGGTTTGAGAAGAAGTGATATCATGTGGAATAGTTTATGTTATTTTAGGCTAAAGTTGCTCTAGTGAAAGTTTATTATAGCTTTATTTTGTTTTGATGATATAGATTGAGTCCATCAGTTTGTGTGAAAAATATACCTCGAAAGCAAGTAGTAGGTGGTATTTGTAGACTTGTGTAACAGTTTATCTGAAGTCAGGTAGCAAAGCAGAGTATTCTGACCTCAGATCCCAGGGATCTCTGTGGAATCCTTTAAAAAACAGTTAAAAACTTTACTGTTTAAACAAGCTTTCTGTTGACCAATGCTTTTTACATTTTTATATTTTTAATTTACATTTAAACTCTATATTGTGTATATTGTGCATTTTGCTATTTATCGTACTGTTTATTTTTAATCTCTGTGTGCAGCGCTTTGTGACTACCTGTCTATGAAAAGCGCTTAATAAATAAACTTTACTTACTTGCTTACTTTCCGGGCCAGGCTCAATGTATGATGTCCCCAGTGGGTAAAATAACAATACTGCTTATTACACACTGGTTAATTCACCAGTGAGAGCAAGCTCTTCAATCAAAATTGTGTTTTGAATGCTAAAATATGAATGTTGTCGTCATCCGTGAATTAAAATTTAATTGTTTTACTAAAAAAAGCAATAAAAATAAATAAATAAATCACTTTTTTTTTCACTAAAATGCCGGCTTGGACATCGGTCGTTGTGTCCTTGGGCAAGACACTTCACCCGTTGCCTACTGGTGGTGGTCAGAGGGCCTGGTGGCGCCAGTGTCCGGCAGCCTCACCTCTGTCAGTGCGCCCCAGGGCAGCTGTGGCTACAATGTAGCTTGCCATCAGCAGTGTGTGAATGGGTGGATGACTGGATGTGTAAAGCGCTTTGGGGTCCTTAGGGACTAGTAAAGTGCTATACAAATACAGGCCATTTACCATGTACCATAAAGCCAAATCACAATGGTAATAATTAAACATTACTTATTTTGCTTGACTAAATGGTAAAATTCCAGAAAGATTGTTGAATTTTTGTAAAATAGGTGTGATGTTTATACTTATATGAAGTTGTATGTTTGAAGACTAGATGAGACATTAAAAAATATTATCCAGGATACTTAAAGTTTTATTATTAAAGCATGTCAAAGCACCAACCGGTTAAGACCATATCACAGTGAAGCCGCTCAATACAAGTCAAAACTTCAAGTGTTGAAATAATCTTAAAATGATCCATTAATGCCGTTGGATACTATTTCTTTTCTCATGTGCCTCTAAAAAATAGACTTTTGTGCCCACGCTGGCACGCTGACGCGTTGCATAACCATCTTAGTTTAGTAGCTATGAGCCAGCTCATCTGGCATATCAAATACCAAATCATCTGGCACTGGGCTGAGGGAGGACCGACAATACGACAGAGACAATAAGTGAAGTTGTTGAAAAGTTTTGGAGGTTGGTCAGACTGGATAAAGAGGGGAAAAAAATAGCCTCCAGGGACAGTCTGGGAAGAAAAAGGTGGAAGAAATAAAGCCTCAGCTGTTTCAGAGAGCCGAGCTGAGCTGTGCTGGTGAATTCACAGCGGAGGTCTGTCTGCTCGCTGGAAAAAAAAGAAAACTCAGGAAGAATTCAGGAAGGAAGAGATTGTACATGTGAGGATTGAGATTTTGCGGTTTTGCCTTGTTTCTTGTGACACTGGCATTAACCCGGTCTGTCTTTAGAAACAAATGTTTTTATTTTAACCAATACTGATTCCCAGCTCTTCTCCCGCACATGAGTAAAATATTTAGTGTTCGTTGGTTTGCTTTCTGAATACCCCGTCAGATAAAAAGGTTGTGCTGTACCAGAGTCGCCCACTGAGCTTTCGTAAAATAAGAACCAGGGGGGATGAGACCTGTTCCAGTTCTTTATTGCTAGGACTACCTTCAGCTAGAACGGTTCATTGGAGTCCAGTCACCAAATAATTTAATACTATAAATATTAGTATTATCAATATCACAAGCGTGTGAACACAATTTAGTTTTTGTTTGTGCGGGCCTCCAAAAAAACACACTGTGTTCTGTAGTTCAAAGACAAAGATCAAGATTGAGATGGGCACCATGGACTAAATGAAAAAGCATAATTTATATATACATAGCCCCTTATGTTTGGTCATTTCCAGAGAAATGTTAAATCTATTGTATAATACATATTGTTCTTAAATTGTATGTGTATTTACAGTACTGTGTAAAACTTTTCGGCAGGTGTGAAAAAATGCTGTAAACAAAGACTGCTTTCATAAATAGAAATGATTGTTTATTGGCCCCACACATATTCTGCAGCAGGACAACAACCCCAAACATACAGCCAAAGTCATTAAAAACTATCTTCAGCGTAAAGAAGAACAAGAACTACTGCAAGTGATGGTATGGCCCCCACAGAGCCCTGATCTCAACATCATTGAGTATGTCTGGGATTACATGAAGAGACAGAAGAATGTGAGGAAGCCGACATCCACAGAAGATCTGTGGTTAGTTCTCCAAGATGTTTGGAACAACCACCAGTCGAGTTCCTTCAAAAACTGTGTGCAAGTGTTCCTACAAGAAGGCAAAGGGTGGTCACACCAAAAATTTATTTGATTTAGATTTCTCTTTTGTTCATTGACTGAATTTTGTTGATTGCTGAAAAATTTGGAAAGCATTCTCTGTTTACACCATTTTTTCCTCACCTGCCTAAAACTTTTGCACAGTACTATACATCTTTACTAGCTTGTACTTAAAAGGTTGATTACTGCAGGTAGGTTCGGATTCAGTCTTCCTGCTCAGCCCCAGCCTCTCTCTGGAGTTTAGAGTTGACCATTAGTGTAAAAAGTTGTTTCTCAGTGTTTGACCTGGCGATTAGTTCACAGTGAACCCTAGACCCTAAGTCCCTCTCGCTCTCACTTTGGAGAGCAGTAAGTGACAGTTGGTGCATGGTCACTGTTGGGTCACCTGGTCACCCCTAAAAAGCACTTACATTCGATGGCTGCGCTCTTCTCACATGGAGTTGGAGTTCTGACAGCTGGTTCTCTTTTTATTATGTATAAGATGTAACTCCTCTGACCATAGTGGCAATAAAACATGAAAGAAGCTTTAATGAATATTTAAGCAAACTGAAAACAAACATCTGAACAATATTTTCCTGATTTTTCTTGTAGACATCATCCTTCAAACTAACAACAAATTAAACAGAATAAAAACACGCAGCGAATGAAAGACATTCCAGAGAAGTGTCGGCATGTGTTTGGAGAACTTATTTCTGTCATGGCTGCTGAATCTAATGTTAATATAAGTCGTGCCATTACAGGATGTAACGCCACCACAGTTGGACAAATGAAGCGTCTGTAACGTACATACGCACTGAATCGTTCCTCTTTATGCGGACGCCGTGTTTCACCTCCCAGGCCTCTCCGAGCGCTTTGCCGCTCATTTGTTATGAATTAACAGAACAAAGGCAGATTAATGTTGGCAGTGACAGCTGAACCGCAGAGAAGAAGCTTCCACAGATGGCAATTCGTGTATGACATTTGTCCGCAGCTTTCATGTTGATGCCACAAACAGTCTGAACATTTTCATTAGAACCTGTTTCATCCTTTCAGACTCACGTTGGCTGACTTTATTCTCAGCTGCAGCGCAGAGCCGCCACTCAATCGCGTCTCGTCTCTTCAGACAGAGTTGCAGTTTTTGCAGCTTTGCTTACCTGCTTAATTTCGCATAACAAGGGTTAGGGGTTAGCAGGCCTCACCTGGCCATGACTCTTTAGTGAATTGTCTGATTACTCCTGAGCCTCTGAAAACAGGAGACTATGCTAAGCTAACAGTTTTGTTCAACTAGATACTCACGGACCTGACTCCTGTGGAGACTTTAAAACTGAAAAACAGTTTTACTCTCGTCAGCAAACTTTAAAGTTCAGCAAAAATGTTTCAACATCTGTCTGAGAGAATTTGGGTGAGTTTATTCAGCGATTTGGCTTTTTTTTTTTCCTCCAATATGGACAAAATCAAAATCTCGACACAGACTTCTGCAGCCTGCGTGAATCCCAGCAGCTGTCAGTTACGTAATATCTGTCAAACTGTCATGCTCGCATGAAGGAAAACAGTCTGGACCTCAAACTGTCATTTAAAGAAAACAGTTTGGTTATCCCTCAGCAGCTCGCTGATGTTGTGCCGGAGCAGATGCTGGGAATACTGGGACGTCTGTTTGGCAGCTTTGCTCCCAGAGCCGCAGACCAGTGACGCAGTCGCATTTTATCCTGACAACCGAGAGAAACATTTGTCAGTCGGGGGAAAAGGAGAGTAGGTTTTTTTTTTAAAAATACCAAAACAATTCTCAGTGTTTGGATGTCACTGACAGTTTCGTCACCGATCAACAATTCATGCTTATGTGATAACCTGCTGCTCCAACAGTGCAGTAGCGGGGGGAGATTTTGTGGGGGCTGTTTGGATGTAATGGAGCTAAAAGCGATCTTTGTGTAACACACGCTCCATGAACACACGCTGCACTCCCTGCATGTTGTAAGCCGCTGTCCAGACAGGAATCACTGGCACTCTGTTGTTAGGCTGAATCTGACTGATGACCTCTTTTCTGGAGATATTGCCTTTCCAGACGCGGTCGCCCGGAGGTGAAGTGTGGTAGTGGAAAAAATCTCCTCCTCCCCCTTGTCCTCCTCCTCCTCACCACCTCATCTGTTCGGCGGCTGCTGCCTTTTGCGAGGAGGTAGAGGAACTGATGGAAAATGATATCACCGTGGACCAGCGGCCCCTCCACCACCTCCGCACACAAGGTGAAGCAATGCAGAGAGCTCTGCTGACCCCTAATGGCAGCTGACTGAGGAAGAAATCAGTTCACACTGAATTTGACCTGATTCTGAATGTGATGGCAGTGAAAAAGAGACAAAACAGCAACTATCAGCACTAAAGCCGCTGATTGTAAAAGCTGTGCATTTTTCCTTTTTAAAAAAGTGTTCATGAGAATCCCTGAACTGCAAGCAGGTCTTGTACAGAGCAGGAGGACATGCCGCGGTTAGAAAAATAAAATCAGGAAAATGAATTAACTTATCATTAGATTTTCTGCCGTGGCCACTGTTCACACAGTCACAGGATCCAAGACCACAGAGGGTCCAGAACAGCTCGTACAGAACACAAATCAATTTAAACATTTCTCTTTTAGTGCATTTTAATTGGCATCCATCTGTCACAGATGAAACACATGATCATGCTGGATCAGTGAAAGCCTCTTGCGCCAACTTTCAACCTTTTAGGGCTAAAATGAGGGCATTAGGGCCAAAAGACACAGAGGCACCTTTTATTATTAAATCTAAACCTCTGAAACCTTGCCAGAGAGTTTAAGAGACTGAAATTGTAGACAGATGTAGACTTTAACAAAATCTTAGCCCCAAAGCTTCTTGGTAGTTTCTTTTTTGTTGCTTAAAATAAAATAATAATAATAATAATAATAATAATAATAATAATAATCTTCCTGGATTCTGACCTCGTGAAAGCCACCTCAGGAGAAACTAAGAGCTAAATAATAAATCTGTCAAACTCATTTTACATCAAGGGCGACATACAGCCCCACTTTCATCTTATGTGGGCCAGACCAGTGAAACTCTGATCACTGTCAGTGTAAAAAAGTCTAACTACACATATGAATCCTGAGATATGAGACAAAGAAGCACAATTTCAACAGTTTATCTCAGTTTTTCTATGTTATAAAGAAATGCTGCTGTAGTAAGTAGAAGAAATGACCCATTGTACAGAAATCTATAATGTACCTTGGTGTAGTATCAGTGGCCTTTGGGTTAAAAGAGTACAGTTAAAAGTCCAAAATGTATGCCCTCCTTCACATTTTCCAAAAAAATGGGCTGGATTGGAGTCTTCACGGTCCGATTCTGGCCCCTGGGCCTTATGTTTGACACACCTGCATTAACCTGTTGATCTGATTTTATCAGGCTTACAGTTGGAGAAGCAGCACAAGACACGCAAGAGAAAAATAGTGGAGACTTGATTTAAAGACCCCTCTCTGATATTTGTATTTATGAGCCTGTAAAGCCCCAGCAATGACATGCCAACTCTGTGACTCTGATAGATTACCTGTCTCAAGCCTCTACAGGTTTCTGAAACTTTAAACCAAAATGCCTTCAAGGAAGAAAAAAAAACCCCTAAGCTGTGATGAGATGCCAGCGTGAAGACGCGTCCGCCAGCCCGAGTTTAAATAAAGAGTGAGACTGACAACAGCTTTAACGCTCCACTGGCTCAGTCTCCAAATACACTAAACGTGTAAGGTTTGCACTCAGGCTCAGACAAGAACAATAGGTAAATGGACAGCCTGCCTGAAGGCTCCACACCTGGATGGATGGATATTACTGGCAGTCTCAGGAGTCTGTGTGACTTCCAAGGCACAAACATATCTTTTAAACCTTTGACCTTAAAGTCGAGGCGTCAGCAGACAGACGAAAAGATGGACTGGTGGGTTGGACGGATAGTTGTAAAGAGAGACCTGAGTGTGAAAGCAAAACTGTTGATGTTTGATTTATATTCTTATCCTCACCCCTGGGTGTATATATTCAGGCCACTTCATTAGTTACACCTTGCTGGTACCCAGTTAGACCCACTTTTGTCTTCAGAACTCTTCATAATTCTTTGCAGCACAGATTCAAGAAGGTGCAGGAAATATTCCTCAGATTTTGATCCATATTGACCAGATTTATTCATCACATGGATCTCCCGTAATATCACATCCCAAAGGTGCTCTATTAGATTGAGATCTGGTGACTGTGGAGGTCACCTGACTACAGTGAACTTATTATCATGTTCAAGAAAACCAGTTTGAGATGATCTGAGCTTTGTGATATGGTGTATGGAAGCAGCCATCAGAACACTGGATGGACCCAGTCAACAACAGTACTCTAGTAGGTTGTGCAGTTTAAATTATCCTCAAATGGTACTAAGTGGCACTAAATGCACAAAGTAAATATCCCCCATACCATTACACCACCGCCAGCCTGAACGGTTAAGACAAGGCAGGATGGATCCATGCTTTTATGGTGTTTACACCAAAATCTGACCCGACCATCCGAATGTTTCAAAATGAGGCTCAGAGTCTGAGTAGCCTCAGTTTCCTGTTCTCAGTCAACATGAGTGGCACTCAGTGTGGTCTACTGTAGCTCATCTGCTTCTGCATTTCACGTGTGTTCAGAGATGCTCTTCTGCATAACTCGACTGTACCGACTGATTATTCGAGTTATGAACATCTTCCTGTCAGCTGAAAGCAGCAGCAGTTGCTGCTGTGTGATTGGCTGATTAGATATATGAAAAAAATGAGCAGGTGAAGAGGTGTACCTAATAAAATGGCCAGAGTGTGTATTTCACCATATAACTTGTTTCCATTAAGCCAGTGGAGTGGAACCACCTAAAGCCAAATAAAGTTAAGGATCGACGTAAATAAAATCTAATAAAAAAGATGAACTGACAACAGGTTGCAGCTGCAAAACGAATGAGATTTTCTCTAGCAGTCCAGGAAATTTAAACTGAGGCTATTTCATGTATTTTGGCAACATTAGCAAACATGTACAGCATTTTCTGGAAAATAAACACAAGTCTGCGTCACTTGCAGCTTTTATAATCATGGGAAACTGTTCTCTGGGAATTTAGATGTTCCACCAAAACAAAACCCCAAAAAGGCAGCAAATCAGCAAAGTGACGTGGACGCACCGTCTCACCTTCAGGTTTCCATTCATCCGGCTGCTCTCTGTGCGCCAACGCCACCACTTTGTTTCCCAGCATTCCCCACATTCCTGATTTTGTGGGTGTGTGCCGGGTGTGTTTGAGGGACCTCTCCTCCTCTCGCACCATGCTGCTGAGTAAGACACAGATGACTTGATCACAAAAACCACAGACCAAACTTTTTCTCATGAACCAAAAGCTAAACACTGATGATGTGCATGTTTTTATGCCGTTTCATGTGACATTTCTTCACATAGTCATCATCCCCAGAATCACCTTATCAAGGACAAAGGTTCCAGAGGGGTGTCTGAACTTCAACATGTCTTAAAGACATGTACATTTATCTGTCAGTCTGTGTTCAGTCAAATATAGGTCAGGGCAGACGGATAGGTTGATACAGCAAAAGATCCAATGTTGTAACCCAAAGCCTGAGTACTGTGCAACAGCCTCAAATAGCTTGGAGACAAACAGCTGTGTCTTGGCTGTATATAAAAGGTGTATGTAGTTCTTGTGACACCACCTATAGGTTTCTACACTTTGCATTTTAGAGCCTCATAATTGTTGTCAATGGGATTTTGTTTCTTTGGAGCCAGAACTTATTTGGATGAGAGGGGTGGAGTGCCCAATAATCAGGTAAGTAACCTAATAAAATACTAACATTTACTGCATCAGATGTGATATTTTTAATTTATTTAATATTAAATTAGAAAATAAATGAAAAAATAATTTCATGAACCCTTGTTGTACTTATAGGATATTTTTAATGTTTTCCTTTAATGCCTCTTTTAAATCTTAAATTGCTTTTATTTATTTAAAAATTGTCTAAATGTTTCAGACTTCTCAAATAGATTGAAACTACTGAAAAAGACTCAACTTACCTTTAGTTGTATCAGGCTGTGAACAGGTGTATTTCTCCTGTAAAGCCAGATTACACAGCAGAGTGCAGACCTGTGAGACTCTGCTGCGTTTTCACTTTTAAATCAGTATTTTGGTAGAAGTAACATTTTGGTGGGTTTAAGGGGTTAGACATTCTCTGACTGGAAATAAACTGGCTCTTTATCAACTATCTTAGAGTCTGACTCTTTTGGCATCCCTGCTGTACATTTGAAAGAGAACCCAGTTTTATTCCTTATTTTTACCTCCTTATAGTACATTATATTACACCTGCACTGCATTTTCATTCTTGAAGTGTCAGGCGTTGCAGAATTACAACCCAAATGCAGACTGAGAAACAAAAAGAAAGAATCAGCCAAAATAAAGTCCAAGATTCCACAGGCAAAAAGGACACACTGTGAGGTCAGACAGACATCATGACAAAACACACAGACACACAAATGAGGCACAGGTGAAAGCAATCAGGGAAAATGCCAAACCGCAAGTAAAATTTTAGACAAGGCACAAGAGAGGGACTAACAAAGTCAAACAGGAAGTGGCAAACACGATACACACAGCAACTTAACACTAAGGAATCCTGTGGAAGGCTCAAAATAACAAATTCAGGACCCACGTCTGCAACTACACGCAGTCAGCTGTTGTCTTCAAAGCAGCTTTGGTGAATCAAAACAGCAATAACGCAGCAATAAGACAGTCTGCTGTCCGTTTGCAGTTGAATGGGGCCAACCTGGGAATTACATGCAATTTGTGATTAAAAAAAAAATCATAAATCTGTTGTCCTGCCAGAACCTCATTCAATCGAAATATAAATTCATCAATAAATAGAGGCGCATTTGCTTTGGGACGGCAACTTAAGAGCAAAATGACAAAGGGCGCTCAGCAGTTTTGCTGTTATGGAGATATATCACCAGGTATATCACCATGTCAACCAGGTGAATCCAGTCCAACCAGGTGAACTGAGTCACTGAGTTATTAAGTCACTGACTTGGGTTGACTGCAGCGTGTTGGTGGTCGATGAGTTCAGGCAGTCTGAGTCGGGACACAGTTGTTTGGAGACATGTTGCCTTGTGATCAAAAGTGCAATATCTTCATCGCCTGGGCAACCAATCGGTCGCTGCAGCTACTTGCAATCAGTCCCTGACAGTATAAAAAATAAAAATGTGGTACAATCACGCATTTCTTTCCTAGTCACGAGGAGGCAGCCATCCTTTTGTGTGAGAGCTGCAGTGTGCAGACACATTAAAGTGCAGTATCATGGCCTCAATTCTTCGGCTCTGGCCTTTGTTTTCATCTGTGTTTAGTTTTACTGTTGCCCAAAATTCCTTAGAGTTTAACTGATGAACTTTTAAACAGATGCACTAACATCTGTGTCACTGACTCATAATTGTTATTCATGCTCTATTTACCATGGTGATTAGGTGGAATTAAAATTTATGCTTGAGTTTTTCAGATCTCACGATGAGCTCTGATTTGTCATGTCTAGATATCAGGGCAAGGTGACTTACTGTATTTTAAAATCATTTAGAAATGATGTCTCTTATCCACAGAGCCGAGGCTCTTTATATTCTTCGTCTACAGGTAAGAAGCTGTTACTGGCAGAAACTGAGAAAGATTTTCCACTGGAAAAATATTCTGAGGCTTAAAGGATTTACCAAATATGTGGAAATACAAGGGCCGTAGACAGGACTGAAGCACATGCACTGAATGAGCGTTCACAGGAAGTCACCTGTTTACAGTTTGTATTTAGTGCAGCACAAGCCTTTTATTCTTCTAGCCTCCATTAGTTTGTAGCTCCATTACAAGCTAGCCTCTGTGGTTTATTAACGTGCATTTCAAAAAATAGCAATATTAAGCAACGATTAAGCAAACAAACTGTGTACATATACTGAGATTTATAGTCATATCATTACAGAATTCTTTTGAACCCAGCGTCACAATACTGCTGCGGTTTGCTCAGTAAAAAACAAAGTCGGCATTGTCTTCATTAAGACTCAAGTTCCTGTTATGAAGCAACTGAGTGTTTGCTGGTTTGAATGTCACTGCTCACAGACCACACATATTTCAACATGAAGCATAACAGCTCGTAAGTGTCAGAACGATCATGCTGGAGGTCCTCTGTCCCCCCTAAAGAAACCTCAAACAAGGGCAGGAATTCATTCAATGTCTATAAGGCTTTCAATGCATTTAATTAATCCGCAGCTATAAAATTAGTTTGTGATGGAGTATTGCTCTGGCTGAAGTTGGAAAAAATGCTTCAAATAAAGTGCAGAAGTCAATTTTCACTTTTGTATACATATGGTCAACGTATTTTTATTCTCCAACCAAGAACCAAAGAACAGGTTTTTCTTCCAATAACTCAATAACTATATGGACCGTAAATAAAAGTCACACATTGTTACATCATATGTTAGCCTTTTGTCAGCCATCATGTTGTTTCTTTTTGAAACCAGGATTAACCATATTTGGACAAGACATTGATGTTATAAAAATTCTCCCTTCAGGCTGTTTTTTAAAGGACGGAACTATCCACAAAGGAAAAATGCATTTTTTTGTAGCAGGTTGTAAATAAATATATTTCTGCTGTTGGACATTTTAATGTGGAAGTCTATAGGGATCGACTCACTTTTGGAGCCAGCCTCAAGTGGCCACTAAAGGAGCTTCAGTTTTTGGTACTCTACACTGCCCGCTTGGGTCATACAGGTAAACATCCATGGATTAAACACTGATACATTGAGTGAGAGCTTATGTGCACTGAGTTTTGGGTTGTAACACCAAAAATGATAAGCGAGAGCAACGTTTAGCACAAATACTGACGTCAGTTCACTGGCATCATAAAGATTCACCAACAGCTGTTCCCTACACCTGCAAAAATCATCCCTATAATAAATAAACAGAAACCCCAAAACTTCATAAGACTAGAACACTCACAAATCGTGCGCACCAATCGAGACTCAAACGTTTTAACTGAGACTGAAAAACAAGAATCCGAGACCGAAGAAACGCACAACCGTGGCATGGAGCAGAAGCTGCAAATCTTCAGGGTGACAGTGTTGTGATTTATGGCTCGCTCTCATTTTACGACTTGTAGAAACTTCACTTTAAGTGTCGAGTTACTGATCTTCGGTCCTTGACAAACTCATAAACCTTTACGACTGAACTAATTTGCATAATAGTTCTGGAACAGAATGTTTACCTTATCACACAATCAATGTTCAGCTGCAGCAGCTGATGTTCAAGTTTTTATCGTACCATCACAGATTTACACATCAGCTCATTTATAGGATTTAACTGAAAAATAAGAATATATGTCACTGATGTTATTGCTGCTTTTATGTCTCTATGACATAAGAGCCTAACAATTTCTCTCGGGGACAACACATCAGTCACCTCGTCCTGGTTCTCTTCCTGATTTATAACGTCCTTCAGATGTCAGAAAGTTCACATTTCTAAATATTTTAAAGTCTTCTTGGCAAACGAACAGCTGCATTTTTTTTTAAACGTGGGGCTTGAACTGAACTTGAAGGCCCTGCAGTCATAAATCCATAAAATCAGCTAAACACAACAAGTATGTTAAGCACCGGTATTTTTTTTCTTCCATGACTCCCGCTCAAGATTGGCACAAATCAGATCAAGTAATGAACGTTTCAAATCTAACTAAATATACATTAACGTGAAAATACTAAATAAAGTCAAAGTCATGACGTGGGTTTGCTTGGAATGATGGAAATTCAGCACTTACATATCAAGGAAAAGTTTTAGAGTTTAAGGAAATGTATGTGTCGATTTCTGAGGAGAAATCTGAGCCTGGATATTGTAAAAAGGCTTCAAGCTCTCAGACATTCCTGCTCTTTAGCACTGCCGTCAGAGGAGTTTTACATGTCATGACTGTGCAGCCTGCATCCCCTCTCTCTGAGGCTGAACTATGAGCAACAGTTTCCTGCTCGTTAATCCATATTACAGGCATCAACAGTGGCGTCACCATCCGTCTGAGCCAAGAAAGCTGATACAAGCACAATTTTTTAAAGTTCTGCTCTAACATTTATGAAATAAGTCCTGATCAGAGTCTGAAGAAGCCCATCATAGTAACCTAAAGACTACTTTTGACTGCTAGTTACTGGAAAAACATAAGCATCTGATACAGCTTAAATAAGTATCCTAGAACAAATGACTTTAATCTAATAAACTACGTTTATTAGAGTTGGTAGAATCAGAATCCTGTTTCCCTCCCCAGCCCTTCACTGGGCCTGGTTCTGCTGGAGGTTTCTTCCTGTTAACGGTGAGTTTTTTCTTCCCACTTTCACCAAATGCTTGCTCATAAGGGTTGTCTGATTGTCGTCTGTTTCTCTCCATTATTGTAGGGTTTTAATATTACAATAGAAAGCACCTTGACACAACTGTTGTGATTGGACACTATATAAATACGAAATGAATCCTCCCAGTTGTCCTGGCCCCAGTGTTTTCTGTGCTCAGCACTGTTCACCTGCAGCTCAGGACCACAGACTCTCTGTCAAACCCCCTCTTTTCTCTGTCAGCTGGCTTAGAAGAATGCCTGAGGCGATATCATGTGCTTCGGCCATCATTTGACTAAACTTTCCCACATAATCCTGGTAGGAGTCTCAACACTGCTCTCTTTCTATCACAAACAAACACGTCTGTTGAACCCTGAGTGGCCTACCACAACAAAACCTGTGCAGAGAAGTTTCTGTCTTCAGAACAATACGCTTACAGGCACGTATGACCTCTGGGAGATTTCTTTTTCAGTAGCCTTTTTGTGGCTGGCTCCATCCTCGTTTATCCTCAGTTAACCCTGGGAATAAAATGTAGTATATTCCATGTCCACAAAGGCGATATTGCTGCGCCAGCTCAGCAAGCCATCTCAGGATCTGCTGTTTGCATTTGGAGTGTGAAGCCTGAACTGCTCCCTGACTCTCATTCCTGTCGCAGTCGCTTAAACGCTGTAGAAGTTGGCGATTGAAACGAGCCTTCATGCTTTATGTACTTGTTTTTAGCTTATTTTTGTTTCTTTTTTATATCATCATTTTTTTTTTGTTCTACAACTACAGCTTGTTAGGATTTGGGGAAGGCCTGAGGCCTCTTACTCTGAAGAAAGAAAGGCCTTTACATACTGAGCATGAGACATTTGTACAAATGTTTCATGGGTTTGTTTGGACCAAGTGCATAATTTTGCTGAATAAATCTCGAACATTCATTTTTTTGGAATAAGCTTGGGTTTTTTTGTGTCTGCCAAATGCAGTGGTCTGACCAATCAGATCACTGCATTTGGCAGCACGCGCGCTCGCAGGACAAAACATGCACTGGTACTGAACATACTGTGACTGTTGTGATTTGGAGCTGTATAAATAAAATTTAATCGAATATGGAAAATAATATCATTTTACCTCAAACACAGAATTGCCAACTGCCAACAGGAGCTCAAACTGCCCCACTGACATGTTGAAATATGTACGACAGCTTCAACTCATGGAGCAAACCAGCTTCTGAGAATTGGATGAACCCAGAATCTCAGTTTCTTCTTTTTATTTAAAAACATCAGGACCAGCTTGTCATCACTTGATGTCCACTTCATTTTTTTCCACAGTTTGTTGAGGACGAGTTTTCCATAAAAATGCAACACTGCCAGTGTTGTGTGCAAATGTTAGACAGCAAGGTTGCATCCAGAAAATTGGAATTTCGTATCTCTTTTTTTTTTTTGCAATACACTCAGTATAAAATAGCCTTCACTCTTAGGTGGGCAGGTGGGTAGATTATCCATCCTGCATTACCTTCATTGGTGCTGTGTATCTCTGAAACAGCTGTGGCAGCGATTTGCCAGATCACCACCTCCACTCTGGTAACAAATTGGCAAACCTCATTTGACTGATTTTGACAGTTCTGATCAGTAACCCTTGTCTCCTTCATGGTTACCTACATGGAGTTGCTGCCTCACATCCTGACTAGTTCAGCATCAGTATTCAGGTTTTATGATTCATTCCAGAAAAAAGAACTTGCCTGAAATCACCTGCTACCCCTCCCACAGCTCAACATTTATCTTTGATAAGCAGTTGCATCCTTCCTCTCATCACTGACACTTGTTAACAACCTCTCTCCCTCCCTCCCTCCCTCTCAACTCAGTAATCACCTGTCCTTATTCAGTCAGATCCTGCTGTTAATCAGCCTTTCAAACACTTCAGCGGTTGTGTGAGTCAGCTTCTTAAGTCCAGTCTTTGTGAAACCATGACAGACCTCCTATAATCGAGTACAGCATGTACCACATTTATTATATTAAAAACATAACATGCTGTCACCTACTCTTATATAAACTTTGGTTTGTCATTGAAAACCCTGAGAACCTCTCCAGATGTGTGCTGATGTACTGACATGTGGATTTCAAACTGACTGCAGGGTGGTGCTCCAAAGTGTCAAAATGTTAATAAATCACAGTTTTACATGGATGGGAATTACAGGCTTGGGGACAAAATCTCATGTGCCATTATAGTGGTCATAAATGTATAATTCAGTGATGTATATTATACCCAAGTGTCTGTGAAATGCACTAAATCCCATCCTCTTGCAGCAGATGGAGGCCCCGTGAAGCCACGCCACTGCAGAAAGAATCTCATGATGAAATCGTACAGACAGGATTTCGTCCCAAAGGGCTCATGTGACTTTTTTCGAGCTAAACGAGTCTTTAATTTTTTTAATCGTGAAGTATGAGAGCACACAGCATGAAAACTGGATCGAGCACGTTTCCATTTTTTGTTTAAAAATATCATAATACAGCGTAACAAAGACGGAAACGATGACATGAGAAAACTATGATTCCAACTGAAATTGATTCTGGAAATCTGGCTCTGAAATCTCCTGATTGCTGGTAATCGTGGTAATTTATGAAGAACGTACCTGTGCAATAACTTCAAGACTTGCAAAACTTCAGATTAACAATAACACAGTGCAATGATTATCTTGGAGAAGCAAAACTGTTTCCTGCGCTTTAAACACCAGAATAGGGTTATCAAGTGAGACTTAACATGACAGTAAATATTTTTTTTAAAGGAGTTGCTCAAACCACAGTTTATGTAGCTAAAGTGGAAAATATTCCAACACCTCAGGCGACTGGAAAAGCCCCCAGTGTCCATAAAAATGCTGGCATTAAACTCAGTGGGGAAAGGAAAATGTTTGTTCTCTCGTGCCTGTGTGCGAACATAAACACTGATCTCCTGATCACAGAGCAGTAAATGTTGGACACTTTTCTGTCAGTAATGGAGATGTAAAACATTTCTGGTTCACACCCTGCCATGGCTGTACAAATGTCAGTTTAATGCCTCGAGTTTTCCCTGTCATGATCCCAAAATTTACTCCATGTCATTATCTGGACATAATTTCACTGATTTTGAACAATAAAGTACAATTTTGACCACCTCCTTCATTTTTTCCCTGCTGCTGTAGAAGGACTACACGCTCAGTTTACAGACTGTGCCTCTGTGGATATTGCTAAACTCTCTGTGCCAGTGTTGGAGATCCTCAGTCAGGCGGGTCAAATGTACAGAAAAGGGTCCGGTCTTGCATCCTGGATGGAAAATGTGGAAATTGCACAGAAGTAGGGAACAGATGTTGAGCTTTTAACAGCATTTCTGTGCATTTTACAGTCATTTTACTGACAAAAGCATCACTCACTGAATATCATATTTTTAATTTTCTGTGAATTCACACATGTTTTCTGTTTTTTATTAAAATGACAGTCTGGTAATGAGTGGCCACTAATAATTATTTTACACACACAGCTGTGCCGATGGGTTTCTTTAATTTACCACAGTGGCATTTCTATGTATATAATATGGAAAGACTGAGACAGCTTGTTCCAACTGCACTTAGGCAGCAATCATTTTTAGGCTTTTTCCAAAGGTTAGAACTTCACTGGCCCGTCCGCAGAGTAAAATTAGTAAGATTAACAAAATAGTGAAAAATATTTTAAGAAATAATCAAAAAATTTCTTATATGGAAAAACTATGTAACATCAAAGAAAATGGCAGCTGTCCTCAAACAGCCAATCAGCCACCCGAGTTCAGAAACAGGAGTCAGTTGTGTTGTTTTGACCACAACAGTTTTGAGCGTGAGTGAGTGAGACTGTAGTCTAAGGCGTGTTACCTGGTATTTAAGTGTTTCAGTAAAGCTTGTGAAAACCAACACAAAGAGCTTCATATCAAAGTTAGACCACAGTGATCTTATAGTAACACATACATGTGGAAATGCTGTTTTTTGCAGATGCTCCACGTTAGCAGCAGTGAATCTGGTCTGAGTCCTCATCCCATCTACACAGGCTGAAACAGTATCCACAGTCTCTTTCAATCATTACCAACAGCTTATGGCCACCGTGTCTGCCTTCCCACTCAGCTCTCTTAACCATGACTGTGTCTGTAGGTCTGTTACAAAAAAGACAGGAGGCAAAACTGAAGCTGTCAAGATTTCACTTGAGGGTGGATGAGATCAGAAATGAACACATAAGAGGGTAGAAGCTCGGGTAGAGCGTTTAGGAGACAAAGGCTGAGATGGACATGTGTGCAAAGGAGGTGGAGTGGACATACTGAACAAAGGATGTTGAGGATGGAGCTGGCGGGCAGAAGGAAAAGGGGAAGACCTCAGACGAGTTTTGGACCCATAAATGCTTCTATTGTGTTTTTAAAGGGTTTTCTAGAAAAGTGAATGCTATTTATTTTGTAATAATTTCAGGAATTCACCGGCATAAAAACAGAAAGACAGACCCAACAGCGTTTGTGACACCAATTCCACACTGGTGTATTAATAAGAGAGCCTTTCCTCCATCTGAGTAAAACGCATTGATCATAATTAGAGGGTCTGAAGAGGGAGGACCGGAGCTACTCTCACACATTTTTTCCATAAAGTGAATAATTTATACGAAGAGTGACTACATCAGTCATATCCATTTAAGAAATAAATTACCTCATGTCATTCTGGTAACCGAATGTTTACGAAGCGTCACATTTCACCAAAACCAGTAACAGTTTCGATCTAAAGGGAAAAGTATGACACAGAAATGATGATTGGTTTTCCATGTGCTGCAGGTATATAGTGTTCAAATGGCTGCCGGGCTACATGAGCACATTTAATCCTTCTAGCAGGCAGATTGATGAGGTCACCTTTGTTGCTTTGCTGGAAGTGGTGAAATGTTTCAAGTTGACTTTTAAAGACTGCAGCCCTGCAGAAACTAAAATAAAACCACATTTGACGCACGCATTTGAAACTGTGAAAGATTCAAATTCTAGTTTCAAGACTAGCAACCAGTGCATAATTCCACTCCACCCTATTCCAAAGCATGACTTTACCCTTTGGGTGTAAGCCACCCACCTGAAGCTTTTATTTCCCTTGGGGAGTTTACTTTCTCAAATTAACTTAAGTGCAACTTAACCTTTAGCTCTGAGCCTAACTGGATGATTCTGGAAAATGCTAAATGGTTTGGAAAGGGCAGAGTGTAAGTGTGGCGAGGGACTGGCATAGATGTGTGAGGCAGGTGATGATCTGTGATCCTCAGCCACAAGAGAAAATCCCCACCGGAATCTTCTGAAGAGGGGAAGTCTGAGCTTTTGGATTTCTCTCTCTGTTAGTATTAGACTGCCCTGCCTTCTGTAGATGGCTGCACGGAGATGCATCACCTGTTTGTCAGGTGCAAACAGGACTTACACCTAGAGCAGTTCACCCCTGAAGAACGAGAGAACATCAAATCAAATTCAAACTTGGATTTTAAAAAATACAGTTTTCATGAAGAAAGAAGCACAGAACTTCATGTTTTGTAATAGTTCTCTGTTTTCCCGTAACTTTGTCTCCCTTGGATATTATCTGGTGTGATTCAACACATAAATTTGTAAGTAATTGTCAGACAATAGAATTTTCCTGCCCACCCCCACACAGACACAAGGGACAAAGCACCGCAGCACATTAAAAACACGAAAGCTCATGCACACCAAGAGAAATGGGGTCGATATGTCATCACTGACAAAGTGGATGTAAGTTTCATGCTTTCTGTGGCACAGTCAGTCCAAATGCAAAACTCTTCAATACAATAGGACAGTCAAGTTTATCAAACCCTTGACCCTCCTGATGCAGGTATGCAGAGCTTGACTGAGTGCGACATCAGGAATAACCTGAGTGAGAAACATCCTCATGTTTACCATGTGTCCATCTGCGTTTTTTTTCTATGATCATCTTTGAGCATCAGTATCATAGTTTCAATAGTAACTGCTTCAATCCATGTCTCCTTTGTACCCACATTTGGGCATCAAGTTCATGTTCCAGTTGTGATTAAATGTGGTTGAAAAAAAATGTGCACAAAGGCACTGATAACACTGGTAAACTAGTAACCGAGAGGAAAAAAACTCACGGCACGAGGAATATAATGAGAAAAACGAAGACCAAAAGCTTAGGAAACAGGTAATGACAAAAGAAAGGGCATTGCTATAAATACACAGGAAAGTGATATGAAATAAGACACATCTGGAACAGTGGGCGGGTAAGAGAAGTCAGATAAAAGTCATTAAACACATGGGAAGGTAATCACAAAGCAAGGAAAAGGAAAGTTAAATTAAGACATGAAAGAACGCTGACTTAAGTGAAAACAGGACTGAAAGGAAAATAATACTGAGATTTGGAGGCCACGCTAACAAGGAGCCTGTGAGGACAAAAAGACATTAGGACACACAAAAAGGGAAATGAAACCTGTAAGAACAGTGAAAGAAAAAATGAACAACATAGAAAATGTCATGGTTGGCTGTGTGGCAGGCAAGCAGAAGTGGTGGACCCAAAATTGCAGGACTCTTGGAGACAGGAATAAACTGAAAACACAGCTTTATTGCTGGAGAAATGATTCACAAAATAAAACTTACAAAAACAAAACTCTAAACCAAGGTGCTGGAGGACAGGACAGGACATTACAAACACACAGCAAGTTGAGGGTACGACACGACACTGACACAGAGAAACACAGGGCTTAAATACACAGACGGCAGTAATCAAGGGATGAGAGACAGGAGGGGAACACACCTGGGAGAAATCACAGCTGACGAGACAGGGGAAACTTAAACTGAGCACACTCACATACGACACAGACCTTCACAATAAAACAGGAAACTCAGACACAGGGAACCAGACAAGACGCTGAACTAAGCAGACAGATTCAAAAACAGACGGGGTGACACCATAGACAGACAGAGATACAGACGCAGACCGAATATAACACGTAGAACTCAAACAATAATAATCATCATAATAATAAACTGGAAAATGATAATAATAAACTTAAAGCGCTGGATCACCGACCCAGGACCATGACAGTAAAAACCCAAGAAATGAGAGAATTTAAAAAAAAGATCACTAGAACAGAGATGTCTTGATGCATGCTCAATCATCCAGGTAAGTAAATCTCCAAAAGTTGATTCTGTTCATCTGGACGTAGCGTTTTCATTGGGAGAAACGTTTTGTCACTCATCCAAGTGACTTCTTCAGTCTCAGCTGACTGCAGGTTTCCCCAATCTTATAAACAGTACATTTGCATAATGACTGAAACCAGCCCACTGAGGGAACATCATAACTGCATAATTATGATGAAGGAACTGACCTCCCAGCCCATTGTTCCTTCGGTCAGTCAGGTCCCACACCTACACAGTTGGCATGAAGCACCCCAAAATGCAGAAAATAGGAAATGTTTTTATTCTTAATTCTAATCTGCTGCTATGTCTCTTTTACACTGCTGGAATTGTAGTTACTGCAAGAAACACCAAGGATACCTTTAAGTAATTTCACTTTGATCTGCAGACAAACTAAAGCGGTTTCCATGTCTCCTTTATTAGGCTGTGTGACATTAAATTTAAGTTTTAGAGCTCTAATGTGAAGTCATATGAGAAATGAGAATATATTACGTTAAAAATCGTAAAAACACTGCTGTTTAAGGTTTATATATCATCATAATATATCTCTGTACCGGGTGGCGCTCCTAGGGATCATTTTGTGTGGATAAAGTGTAACATAACATCATAAGGATCACCTTTTTTTCCTTCTGAGACTTGAACATTTTTTGCATCGAGCCTGACCAAGTAAGCAAATGATATTCACATCAGGCTCACAGTAGCTGCACTTTGTGTCAGCGAGCAGATGTTAAGATCATAATACACTGAAATCTGTACAAGTAAACACCATAAATGTTGTACCTTCTGATCACTGATACGCTTTCAATGTGAAAAAAAAAAAAAAATCACCAAATCTTCCAATCGCAGCTTCTTTTTAAGCATTACTTCATTGTGGTTTTAAAATGATGAGGTATTGTTTTGATGCTCTTCTTCATCCTCCTACTCCTCTGCTCTGACTCTCTAAAAGAATATAAAACAACAAGCATATGTCTGCTTATTGATACCATTTGCACAAAGCACTGCTTTCAATTATGGCTTTTAAAAAGGTCACACAAAGCCAGTGAAAGCTAATTGGTCTTACGGCATGTTTGTTCAGACGAGGAGCTCGTTTCCCGAATTATGCATTCATTTCAGAGAACAATCATTGCCTGAGGTTCATCACTGAATCTATCAACTTCAACCAGAGAACTTCAGAGAAAGTTCTTCAATAAAAGATAAGGTTGGATGTGTCTTTTCTGACAGCAGTTAACACTTTAAAGGCCACAATGCAGAATTTTTTTTTCTTTTAATCAGCACTATTCACATGTAGTGAGAAATTAGGTTAAACTTTTAAAATCCCAAGATCATGATTTATTGGTAGGAAAATAATTAAGACCACATATCAGTGTATTCATGACTAAACTTGTGTGAGGGATCGTCTCACACTCTCAAAAGAGCTTCAAAAAAACTTTAAAAACACTCCGTAACTGGAGTTTGATACTTTGTCAGTCTCTCAGAACGGCTGGACCTCCTACATCATCTCTCTGTGCACAGGAGCTCTGCAGGCCAGTGTGCTGACCCTTGACTGCACAGCAACGCGCAACACCAACCACATCATCAGGTTCTCGGATTATATGATTCCCCTGGGACTGGTATGCAGCAATGACGAGTCAGCACACAGAGTAGGTGGAACCGCTCTCAGTTTAGTGCTGAGACAACAATCTGTGTCTCAGCTTCAACAACAATAAAGAGAATTCAGAAAAATATGCCGTACTCATCACTAATGACACTGCTGTGGTGATTGTTCATGGACAAACAACACCTCATTATCCAAGCAAGCCCACCATAGAACACATTCCCTTCCATCATCACAATGTCTACAGAGCATCCAGACCGGTAATCAAGGAAATACATACTGTCATGAATCACTAACAGACCAATCAGCATGCATTAGCAGAAAGAAATTGGCTTCACTGTTAAAAAAAGACAAACAAACCTAAAGGACTTAATCAGTATCAGGTTTTAATGTGGACAAGAATTGCAGGACTGAGCTCACAAACTAGAGGCCTTTTATTTAGACAGTGATATGTGCAAAACCCTGCAAGAGATCAGGAGGGTAACAAACAGAGGAATAATTCCCCTATATCTTCTCTGAATACTCAAGTTTCTTTTTTTGGTGTCTTCTTCCTGCTGTGATGATGACTAATGTGAACTTTTACTTATGACAATTTCTTCCTGCAACGTCTGAAAACATGCCCTGTGCGGCCTGTGTTTACATGAGCTAACCATGAAGTGGCAGCACTCATTTTGTAACATCACGAATCCTGTTGTCATGGATCTGCTGACAACATACGGTCACCGATAACACTGTGGGACTGCTGTATCTACTACTATCAAAACCTCACACACTCCATTAAACTTCATACTGCCAATGTTACCCACACGCACACACACACACAGGCAGACGGGGCGATCCTTCTATCTCCACAAAGTAAACCTGTATCAAAAAATACATTACCCATAATGCTACCTTCTTACAAGCTCTGTTTGTAACATTACCAGTTCTCCTGTAGTATTTGTTCAGCCTGTTCTCATCCCCAGGGCATCAATTATTTCGGTTCTGTAAAACAAAGGGGACACTGGGGGACAATGAGGTTCTTTATCTTTTAGAAGAGCCGTAATCTTAACCAAGTAGTTCTTCATACCTGAGCCTAACCTGGTAGTTTCATGTTCCTAAAACTTACCAAGAAGTGAAAAACAAACCAATCTAAAGGGAAAACATGGTCATATTATGGTGCAAATATGAGCTCCTGTGATTTGGGTGACCATCACCTCCTCTTATCCTAATCTGGATTATGTAGAGCTCACCAAGACACCAACAGCAAAGAAAACTTTGTACCTCATGGGTGGATGCAGGAGGTGTCTGACAAAACACCATCGTGCTGAAACGATGAGACTCCACTGTTCTTTTGTTTTTTGGGGGTTTTTTTGCTTTTGAGAAGTATAGAAGCTTTAGGACTCAGAAATAGATTATTATCAAAACAGTTTCATCATAAAGATAATTAACCTAAAAAATGTGATTACATCTCTGTTAAAGTGCTTAATTATGATACAAATATGATAATTATCTGGCAACACTGATTGGAACCATGTCAGCCTGTTTCTACTGAGCCTTCTTGGCCACACCTAAGTTCATAAACTGTGCGTTCAGCCTCTTTCTCCTCGTCTCTGCTTGGTCGCAGCAGGCTTGTTTCCCCGGAGTGACGTGGGTCTGGGTGACTGAAACGTCCACCTGTATTTCACTGCATTTCTACGCTCTTATTTTTCTTTTTTTTTCCACCAAGATTAAACAACAATAAGATTTGAATTATTGCTTTCACACTATAAGTTATAGCTACCGAGAGAACCACACCGAGCTCTCTCAGTTTCGTTTGGCTTTTAAACACTTTTCTGGACAAACAGCTGAATAAATGGAATCGTTAATTCTTTAACAGCAGTTTTGGGAAACATAGAGCTAATGTTGTCAAAATCCTACTTAATTATGTCCCCTGCTATTACTGATCGAGGCCTCTCTGTGAAGCTGTACAGCTTTATTTCCCCTTGTACTTTCTACACATTCTCACTCTGAATGACAGCGAGCTGTCTGCGAGGAGCTTCATTCAGCAGCGTTCACTTTTTCCATCCGTTTTCACACTCGCATGGAAACTGGAGACACGTGACTCTGAAACTAAGCATTGCAGCCTGCTTCTCATTACTCTAACTGGTGATTTAGTAAGTCTATGGCAGCTGACTACATATAAACCCATGCTGGGCTCGAGCTGAATATAAACGCCAGCTCTTCTGCTAATAGGTATTTGGCTTTAGCAGGGGCTCTCCAGCAGTTTCCGTCGTCTGGCAGTGACTGAGGCTCTGACGAATAGGAGAGATAATCTGTCCTGAAGTAATGTCATAAACACACAGTTCAGCGTGTACAGATGCATCTGTCCTTTGTCCTGTTTAAAAGGCAGCAGGAGAGTGACGTGGACGTTAGAGGGTTAGTTATTTTCACTCAAACAGAAGACTACAGGGAAATTAGCAGTAACACATCATCACCATTTTTAAACTCCTGTATTTGTGTTTAAGAGGACCTACTCTGCTCATTTCAAACTCCATTTTTTAATTATTGAAATCTACTAGAGTAGCTTTGAATGACTCACAGTTCAAAATAATCCTTATCTTCTACTGGCCCTCACTTCTGAAACAAGCGGTTATAGCACCATATGGCTGCCCTCATGCCAAACAGAAGGTTTCACAGTCTCTATGACATCAGACAAAACCAAGGATGGAAAAAAAGTACAGTGTTTAAAGCAGGAAGATTTTGGCTCACATGGATTACTTGTACGTCTGCAGATCTTTGATGCTTTGCCCACATGTGACATTGGAATAGGACATACAGTGCTATGAAAAATGATGTGCTCACTTCCTGATTTTTTAGTTTTGTGCATATTTGGCACATGTACATGTTTCAGATCATTGAACGAAGTTTAATAATATTTAAAGATATCCTGAGTAATTACAAAATGCAGTTTTTAAACAATGATTTTACTTATTGAGGGAGAAAAGCTGGCCAATCTGACCACGCCAAGTTTGAAAAAGTAATTGCCCCTCTTGTTAAATCATGAATTAACAGTGATTGCCCACATTTTTTGGAAAGCTGAAACTATTTCACTGCCACACCTGGGCCTAATTACTGCCAGACCTGCTGAATCCAGAAAATCGCATAAATAGAAGCTGTCTTGCAAAGTGAAGCAAGCTGAAAGATCTCAGAGAGCAGTACATCACACCAAGATGTAAAAAAAAAAAAAACAGCTGAGAAACAAAGTCATTGACATCTATCAGTCTGGGTTACAGAGCCATTTCTCAGGCTTTGGGGCTCCAGTGAACCATGTTGAGAGCCATTATGAAGAAACATGGAGACAACTCGGAACGGTGCCGAACCTTTTCCAGGAGCGGCCTGCCTACAAAAATTATTCCAAGATAGCGTCGACGACTCAACCAGGAGCTCACAGAAGAACCCAGAACAACATCTAAAGAACCTCACTTTTATTTGGTTATCTGACCAATTATATAGTCTGTGAGGTACTGACACTCCAGCTTAAGTAAAGAGTTAAACGCTTGCTGTTCAGTATTCATTATGAGGCCGCAGTGCTGCCCATAAAAAATCACAACTTTTACGCCAGCTGACTGAACTGTGATTCCCTGAGAGATACTGCTTTGTTCTTCGTCCCCATCATGCCACCTGAGTTCAAAACAAAATCCTGGAAAAGTCCATGTTAAAAGACTTAAAGTGTGCCAACAAACACCCAATTACGCAGTCAAGCAGCGTGGACATATTTGTCCATGATTTCATTCTGTTAATACCAAATTCATAATAACATCTGTCTAGATTTGGTGTTTATGTTGATGGTCTTCTGATGTTGTAGCCCTTCCATCTCAACAGTATCTGCATAATTGTTTTGCTGTCAGCTGATTGTATGAATAATATTCCCCAGAAAAAGCTCTGCAAGTTTAGTTTGCATATAAATAACAGCTGGAAATTTAAAACCCATCTTGTTACCCAGCATTGAATGTCCTGGGATGACTTTGGGACTATAGGTACAGCTGCCTGCTAAATGGCTTTGCTCACGTATTACAACATTTTGGTTAAAGAAAGTCTTCTTTTCTTTTGCACTGGACTGTAAAATTGTAAATTTGCAAACTGCAAACATGTGTTAATCATTAGATCTCCGAACAGTTTACATGTGTGTGTGTGAATTCCTTCCAGGAGAAAGTCTGTGTTTATTATGACATAGCTGTAATTTACAGTAATGTTGTGTTGTAGCGTTTCATTTATAATTTTTTGGACATTAGATGACTCACGTAGCCGGACAAAAACCTTCTAATTAACATTCATGGTTACAAAACAAAGCCACTAAACAAATAGAAACTCATCAACTTTACTTCTCTGTTTTTCTCCCCGGTATTACTGACTAATCGAAATACTGATTTCAAGCAACAGCGCGATCTTTTAAATGTTTGCACTTGTTGTTTTGTTGAACATCTTTAAGCTAAGTTTTTAAAAATGCTGTAGCCCGTGTCCCAGACACCAAATATTTGAATGCTTCAGAAATAATCGCTCTCAGATGACTGAGATTTCAATGTGGACATTAAGAGACCTTTCCAGAAACCACGCAGCAGCATATCAATAATCATGCAATATCTATCAAAGACAAACATGGCTTTTGAGTCTGGAAACTGACAGATTTTGTTATGAAGTCAGTGTACCTCTCCTGAGGAGAGATGGGGAGGAAACTGACCAGGAGGAAGACTTAGCTGATTGTGAAGGCGAGTGGCTTAGGGTTTGAGCAAAGAGGGGTTTTTGTTGGTCGGTGGCTCGTTGTTAGTAGGAGCACTGAGTGGGATCTGACACAAGAAGACAAGAAACTTGAGGAAATAATCAGACTTCAGTCACACGCTAAATACATGTAAAGTTGGTAAGCAGAGGTAATGACACGATGAGATGCAGGTGTGCCAGGGAGGAACAGCTGGGCTGCTTCGAAGACATCCCTCGTCTCCTCAATGTGCTGATGTAGACTCTGGGTATGATACTTAAAGCTAGTGTAGTGAAGTAGATTTTGGGGTAGGATTTTACATAATGTCTGCGAATGCAGCACTAACATCCACACCTTCCCAGCTGATAATTAGCAACCTTATAAGAAACAGCTGCGCTTCACTACCACACAGAGGCATTTGGCAGTCTTTTTCCATCCAAGGTGGCTGAGAGCGTTAGGCAGCTAAGCACTGCAGATCTCCTCAGGAAAGCTGCTCATTTTAGTATTGCCCTTTAGATAGTGGATTGTGCTGTACTGCTGCTGTCTTGTGCTGTTTTGTTTTGTTGTGGCCTGTTGTCATCTTACAAACGTTTATGGACTGGCCTTGACTGACTCATGGTTTTATGGTCTTTTACTCGGAATTGTTTTATATATTTTAATCATGCTTTTATAAAGAACTGTAACTTAGGGTGTATTTGTTTTATGTATATCTCTTTTACTAATTTGTTTAATGTTTTATGGTTGTTGTTTTATTGCTTTAACGGAGGTGCGGCCACTTGTTGAGGGGCTAGGCACGTGAGGTGGAATCCCCGATGCGTGAGAGTGTACACACTGGGCATAGGTAGCTTGCACCATTTAGATTTCAGTGTGAGTGACAGTGAGGTTTGCAGTGGAACTACACGGGTGAGTAATTGGTGGCACTCCTCTCTGTAGGGCTGGTCTCCACCGCTTTGTTTAGTTATTTTATCAAGTTGGTGTGTTACTCGGGTGGCAGCGAGCCTTGTCGTTTTAATCATTGTTTGTTAATAAAGTGTTTTAATAAACTGTCTTGCAGACTTAGCCCTGCTACCTTAAGAACATCTCTGATTTTACAGTTCTATGCTTTTAGTAGTTTTTCTTAATAAATTCTGCCTCACCTGTGCTGTTAATAACGAGCCTGTGGGCTTTGGTAGCTAGTGTAATATCTACATTGGCTATAAAAATCTTTCCTGGGGTGTAACTCTCTCGCCAGGTGGCGTTGTCAACATCCCTTAGTCACCGTCCCGGGTTATCCCTCCTTTGCGCCACCACACTAGCAAGCAGGTGCCTTAAACGTGACTTCTAATGGTCAGCAGGGGGCGACTCCTATCGTTATAAAAATAAATTTACAGTCCTTTCACTCTGTGGGGAAACAGCCCTCGACTCACTCCCTTTGTGACCTGATGAGCTCAGTTTTTGTTTCAAGTTTTAATGAATAAAACATGAAGTTCATTTTGTGAAATGTGAGTATTGTACAAGTCCAGAGGATAAAACAGGGTATAGCAACTTAGCTAACAACATGAGAATTGCAACTCTGAGCTTGCAGTGTCCTTTGGTTCCTCTGTCAGATCCAGCCGTCTTTCATTGTATTCACTTTCAAAACACCAACGTGGCAATGGCAATTAACGGATGTCATGGATAAAGTAAGCAAACACAGTATTGTCAGTGGAGAAATGTCTGAAATTCTCTTTCAGATTCAGGTTCTGGGTGGGCTCTAATGTGAATGTCTATGTATGGAGACATCAACAGATTTGTGATTTTCATCAGTTCATCACAGTTAATTGCTGTGTCACAAACATCACAAAGCGACTGCATGTAACTGCCAACCTGATTCCGCCTTACTGCCTCTTTATCGCTGTGTTGCCGTGCAAAAGTGACGGAGAAGGCGCCTGTCTGCGAGTAACTGTAAACCCTGTCTTTGAAGCAACCGTTTCAGAGGCAATGAGACTGGAAGGTCATTGCACGTGCTCACAAACATTTGGGTTTCTCCAACCTCTGTTTTCTCAGATGTGACTGCAGCATAAGCTTGAATGAGCGAATGCCTAATTTGCATGAATTGCCTAATTTGAAGTCAAGCTACATCTATCTGGCAGTATACTTTGTAAGAGTGCATCATATTTTTTAATAGCTAACTATCTACACATATAAAGTAAGTAATAAAGCCCCAGTACACCTGCCAACAAAGACACTGCATGAATGAATGTTTATACAGAAGTGAAAATGTTTGTTTAAGAATATTTGAACTCTCAGCAGATTTCATGCAATTGTGCTGCCAGCAGCCAGCTTGGCAGATGAAACGTTCATGCTGTTGTCCTCCGACCGCTGCAGCCTGAAAACGAATTCTTCCCCTGCAGACTTATGTAACTTAATGCAGAGTAATCATTTCCAATTCAGTACCTTCACCACATAAATCATTAGTTACTCTCCTTCCAGCCAGCCTGAGCTTTTCAGACCATGTTTGAGCTGCCGCACAATGAATCACTTCTGCGTCCGAACGCTTCTTTTCTTGGAGATCTCGACGAGTCCAATTCATTGTGCCCTTTGGTCAAATGTTCTCAGCAAACACGAAAGCTCTAATTTTATAAGGAAATCATAAATGTTTCATTTGATCTCAAGGCCGAGGGCAGCCGTAGAGTGCCTCGCATCACTGTGACATAAACATAAAGTAATAAGACTTTGCTGTGGTTACTGCATAAGGGTCAGCCAAGTGTTAATGTGTGCAACACTTAATGCAAAGTGGTTTACTTGCTGGAAAACATTATACCCAGCTCTTTAGTGACTGAAGAGCTGCCAAAACAAATAATACGTCTGTGCTTGTCCTACTTTAATCTGATTCATCAGCACATTTTCATGTTATGAGTTTGATTAAGACGTTGCAGAACACATGAGTCATCTTCTTTAATCAGTCATGAGGAGGATTTTATGTGCTGTTTTGCATTTACTGTTTTTTTCCCCCAATAATAATTGCTAAATTATATTTTAAGTGAGTGGTGAGCTCTTTAGATTTGAGGTTTTCTATTTTCCACTAATTTAAAGTAACACTTAACATTTATCTTTAATTTATTTTGACAGCCTGAAGAGCTCCAGTGTTATTATTATGTTATAGTGATGTGTCAGTCACGAACGAAATGGCTCTTAGAGCCGGATCTTTGACGTGAACCACGCGAGCCGGCTCCTTATCGCGAGCCGTGGGTTTTTCTTTTTTTTTTTCTTTCTCTCACCCTCTCTCTCGCACTGCGAGCCTTGTGCTTTGCGCTGAGCAGAGGGGGGAGGAGCAGTAGTTACACTCGCACTAGCACAGGAACAGAGCGGGAGGGAGAGAGAGAGAAAGAGAGTCAGGGACAACAACATCACATTAGAAAGGTATAGTAATCATCCACAACTATTTTCAGTTGCAGATGATAAAGGATTCAGAAAGTTTATTCATGCAGGCCCAAATGACAGAGAATGTGCATCTTCTTTTTGTTTTCATATTTTAATTTATATTTAATTGTGTTGTGGTTTGCAGTGTTTTGTGTTGTTTCGCTTTAAATTGGTTTAAAAGGAAAAAGCTGAACATTTATATAGTTAAAAGTTGAAATGTGACTAGTTGGTTTTTGTATCATATGATTTATTTATTACATTTTATGTGGAGTGAATAAATAAAAGTATATTTACGGTGGCCCTTAGAGACAAAGCACTTACAAACTTCAAAACACGTACAAACTCTGAAGCACGTACAAAAGACAACAGAAGTGCTCCAGGATGCTAGGGCGCAGTGTTGAGCTTTTGTTACCTAGTGGCTACACAAGCCAGGAAGTACCAACGACCGGATTTGGTGTGTGGTAGTAACAGGTAAATGAACTTTTTTTTAAAAAATTCTTTGAATATATATGAGTGCTTGTGTATAAATACACAAACCATACACATATGCTTTCATGCTTTCAATTGTGTAATTTAAGTGATCTAGGTAGCTCTGTTTTGGAAGTTCAGTTAATGCTAGAAATGTGCTTTGGAGTTTGTACGTGTTTTGCCACCACATATATTTATATATAAACATATATAAATAAAACCACTCTTTTTTGTACATTAGTAATTCCTTTTGTGCATAATTTTATATTATTGTTAATAATAAATTAATTAAAGCAACAAAACAACCTGAAGAGCCGGTTCGGAGCCGAAAGAGCCGGCTCTTTTTAGTGAGTCGAGCCGAAAGAGCCGGTTCTCTAAAAAGAGCCGGAAATCCCATCACTATTATGTTGTAGGATTAGTCTAAACTGTGGCTTTCTGTTTCTTTTCCTTTTCGCTTGCACAAATCTGGATATATAAAATAAGAAAAACCGCAGTGTGTATGTGGATGATTTCAAATGAACATCTCTTTATTGGTCAAATAAATGTGTTTATTGATATATTTAAAAATATATAGTTTTACATTTTAATTTCAAGATAATGTTTAAGTTGGATGTCAGTGAATCACTCTTGGTAGTTTTCCTTCACTTCCTTTTGGTAGACGAAAATCTATCCTGAGAATATCTGGAGATTCCCAGGTAGGAGAGGAATGCTGCCCATATATTGGCAGCAGAAAATCGATGCATTGTCATCCCTTTTCAAATACTAATAAATGAACCACGGAAAGGTTTCCAAACTATAGATCCAAGTTCAACATTTAAATTGAAAAGAGCTTATTTATTTGTATTTTCATGGATGCTGGGAGGCGCTGCCGATGGACTGATTGGTGAATTTTTTTTCCCCCAGTCAGTTTATGATCTATGGCTAAGAAGAAGAGTAATCAGATTTATGTCAAGCTAACAAAAACTCCATTCAGACAGGATGATGTGTTGCCAGATATAGTGAGCCAAATGTCATTTTGATTTACAACTCCTAATTGGTCAGTGTGAAGCTGAAGAAACCCAGAAAACCGCTTTTGATTTAGACCGAACAAAACAAACCATAGATCAGACTGAGAGAGTCATCAGACTGTTGGTCAGATCCAGGTCACGCAGGAACTACCCGGCGCTCTGTTAGCCAACTCCAGCAGCCAGCAGACACTGGCTACAACACAAGCCTGACAACAAAGAGGCAGTTGGGTGTCTGAGGTTACAAATTTACCCCTAAGCATGAAGCCAAATGTGACAGCTCCGTAGCACTGTGATTTACATTTCCTGCAGCAGGACCAAAGCCCCGTGAAGATTAAGCCAATTATCCTGCTGATCATATTTATACATTCTTTTTACAAAAATGTTGAAAGCCTGTTGAGCCTTTACTCATAAAAATCTTTCTGGCTCATTGTTGGCCTCAAACTACAATCAGAATAACCTGTTTTCAGGAGCAAATGTTCCAAAGGTCAAGTCTATGAGGGGAAATTGATCAGTTCTGCAAACCCCACCCTGAAAGTTACTGGACCTTTAGAAAGAATTTCACTGTGAGGCCAAAAGGTTTCTAGAATCCACATTTTGAGGACTCGCCCAAGATGTCGGTGTTCTGCTTGCTGCAGTGTTGCTTGTTTGGAGCCAGAGGTGCTTTGAGCTAATGCTAGCTAGTTGAGCTGTAAGTTCTGGTTTCACCCTGAGGTGCCCAGGACACCAGTGACCCTCTGAAGCCATATGTCACCAGTAGGATTGTCAGGTCTTCTGATCAGAGTTTATTGTCCTTCCCCAAATATAGACAACAAACACTAAAGGTGGTAGAGCCTTTAAAATAGTTGCCCTCTTTGTGTGGAAAACACCAGCCCTCAGCTGAAGCTCATCTTTTTAAACAGGCATTTTTTTGTACTCAGTCTTTTTCTCCGTTTTTTGCCCCTTGTGATTTTATCTTGTAAGGGGCTTTTTAAGTAAAACGTACTTACTCCCTCATCAAGCCACATGCAGAAACTGTACTGCTCCAAAACACAAGGTCGGATAGCTGCTAACTAGAGCTAAATATCAGACAAATAAAACTGTAGAATTTCACGCTGCATAACTGAAGCACAGATTTCTTGGAGAGGCTGCTGCTTGGAATGCTGCACGAAGAGAAATGACGAGTGTGATTCGTCCTCTGCGTCCTCATCACCAGACTGCAGGCTCACGCTAACAACTTTCTTAGCTTTGACCTCATCCTCTCGGGGGGCCACTGCATGGACCTCAGCCTGTTGAATGTGCATTCACACTGCAAAGCAAGCTTTAAGAAGAAGAAGAAGGGAGAAAAAAAGCAGCTGGATTTACAGACAACATGAGCATATAATTATACACCAAGGCTATTTTGCTTGGAATTTCACTTTGAAACAATTACGGGTTGTAATAAAAATGGCTTTGAGTGCATTTATGTGCTCAAAAGTGAGACTGTCACCTTTTAAATCTCGGTGAATGCAAAGATTTGTTGTTGGTTGTGGTGTAACTTATCTTTCTCAGAATGTCGGGCTACATTAATCTGAGCAGAATAACTGGATCTCCCCCCCAATTTGACAGCGAGAGAGCAAAATATACAATGAGCATCACGTCTGCCTGCTTGTGTGAAACCTCCACTGATTCCATATTTCCCTCATTAGTCTGAAACGTTTCGAGCCAGGTCCATCTGCCTCCCATTAATGATGACAGCCAGAGAGGCTCTGTGCTCAAACGGCCTCGGTGTACGCAGCTCATGTGAAAGCCTCTATAAAAAGTTTCCCGTTGATACCTTTGTGTCATGGAAAGTTGCAGATTTTGAGAGGGGTGGGGGCAGGCATTGAGTTGTTTTTTAGCTAAGGCAATCCTGCCACCTACTGGTGGAGATGGGAACAATGGAAGCATTTTTTCTGTGTGCATATTTTTATATATGCACACAGTTATATATGTACAAAATTATCCGTGCATTACAATTCTTCATATATGATTTCATTATAAAGCATGAATGTGTCTGTGTCCTGCCAGAGCTTATCATTTTGCACATGAACCGTCCCACCAGTGCTGCAAGGCTAATAGAACGTTTTGTGTAAATACAGAAATACAGTCTTGAGTCACTGCTCAAAATAAAAAAAAACAAAAACAAAGAAAAATCCCTTTCAACCACTCAGAGGGTGGTGTGTGTGTTCCTCAAACTTGGGTCCTCTACCAGAGGTGTGGTACAGTTAAAGAGCTTTGAATGTACCACAGGAAGCCTGAGGAACTGTTCCTAAAGACTGCTCGAAGAAAAGGGGAAAAGAGACTTAATTACTTAGGGACAAACGTTTAAAGCATTTTTTAAGTTTAGTCTCTGTGTAGTTTTTGTGTCCCATGTGACTACTGAAATGACATTTACGGCTCTCACTCTCTATTGACCCAAAGCCTGCTCAAAATAACTGCTCAGTAACTGCCCTGGTGGTTCAAAGATGGCTTTTATCACTTTTACATTAAGACTGAGGGTATGTGTGGGAACAGTCTTATATGTGAAGGGCTGTGATAGGGAGGTCTTGGGCCCATAATGCATGACTCTGGACTTGGACTCAGAAAAGTGAGTCTTTATTTTAGCTGAACTAAAATTAAAGAGTCCACAGTGATTCAGAGAAAACACAAACCAAGGGGTACACTCATCAAAAGAAACGGGAACACAAAGCAGGAAATCATACAGCACAGCAGAACGAGGGACTACATGACAAAGAAAAGAAGCAAACTGAGGACTAAAGTACATATCGAGGTAAGGGCAAAGCAGAGCACCTGAGAAACACAGCTGAACAGAATCCAAGTAATGAACCAGGGAAAGCAAACCTGAGCATCATGCACGAGATGAGACACGATTAAAATAAAAGAGAAAATAACATAAGACCAGAACAGAAATGGAAACACACAGAGACAAGACTGACTAAATACAGGGATGAGACCGGGACCAACTGGACACAAAAGGTAACAAGCAATACTCCAAAGTGCTCTGAAATAATACCATACTGAAAAAAAAACCAATATAAAACTAGAACCCAAAAATAAATTATAAACCCACAAAAATCAAACCACTGGGTCAATGGCCCATGACAGGTTGATGCTTTGAGGAGAATTTGTTGGTAATGAAACACTGAAAGAATAAAGACACAATCACAGCACAATCACTCATTCTTTTGTATATAAATGCTGTCAGGAAGCTAATCAGGCACAGCGTAGAGATACAGAAGAAGCCACTGAAGAAAACAAGTGAAGGGTGCACTGAGTCCAGAGGAGAGCTTCAGTTAGGCAGAAAGTGAAAACACCTGATTATAGCAGAGACGGATTTTAATAAAAATTCTACGTTTTTTCCCCACTGCGCTGATGGTAAAGGTCATAAACAAGTGAGGAGGTTTGAGTGTCCTCCTTGATTGTTTTAATAGGTTTTGGCATGAGTTAAAGAGAACTTACTTCAAATTTCAGGGTAATTTGAAGCATTTTGAGAGTCAACTCAAAGAATCTGTTGCTTTCTATCATGCAAAACTCAACAAGCTCAAATGAAATCTCGCCACATTTCTGTTCAGGAACTGAAGCTCCCCTGAGGATGCGAGTGCATTGTCAGATTTTTGTCCAATAGAAACAACTTTTCTGCTCCAACCTCCGCCACTGATTGAACCCAGATGTCTCCAATGTCAGAATGATGGACTGACTCATCTCTTCTTTGTCCTAAAATATGGTAGCGCTGGTGCTGTGCAATCGTGAAGCTCCCACACTGAGAATGAGCTCTGCAGCGCACGTGTTGATTGAACGTAGTGTTCTTGCTGTGCAGGCAGATGATGCACTGCTGGGGTCGGTGTTTGGAGGAAACATGTTGCCTCTGTGGTCGCGTTTATATCCCGACAGGATCTGATACACCGTGTCAGAGCTGATTAATATGCAGGCCGTTCCAGCAGAACAGTTTCATCTGTGTTTGTGGTTCAAACTTTCTACTTTCCACAGAGAAAGTGTGACTTTCACACCTTGCTTTTCCAACTAGGAAATTTGTGCTTTATCATGACAGCACAGATTCTGACAGGGAATACCGCTTGAACATACAAGGAATGTGCCATCCTGTTTTCAGGCCAGCTGTTTGCAGGGATTACCAAGTCGTTCCGTTGCTTTATCTATAATATCTCAAAGATCGCTGGACTGCTGCTAAACTTTGAAAGGACATTCAGAGACCCTTTCACACTCCTTACACGGCTGGTTAAGAGAGAGATGCAGACTCACTGACAACCAAAACCTTTCATCAGTTGCACTTCTGTCATCCTCACCTGGAAAATTAAAAAACTCTTTTCCATTTCATATGTGTTTATAATAAAAGCTTTTCTAAGCATTTTCCACTCCCACTTGTCTTCACTCTTAGTAAACATGGTTGGAACAGACTCTGTATCTTCCCACGTGAAAATAGGTCATAGATTGCAAAAGCAAAGCCGTAAACACACAGATGTTGGCCTTGTTTGTACGTCCAATAGACACCCAATCAGACGTCTCCTCCAAGCGAGAAATATACTCTAGTTTGGCCACGCAGTGTCCATGTAGTATTACTGGACCCCATTTTTGACTCTCAAACAACACTTTAGAAATCATTTTATTTTATTAATTTTTTCATAGTGAACTTTGTTTTCTTGGACTGATGTAAACATAACCTCTCTGCGCTCTGACGTCAGACGTAACCCCACGGTGTGGTCCGATCAGTGTCTCGATGAGTTTGACCTTCTGGGGCTTTTTTCACTTGTCACTTTGAATAATGTTTACTTTGTGTTCAGAGTTTATGTTATAATTTTGAAGATTGAGAAATGCCCTGATCACGTTTAACCCTCAAGTGACCGCTATGGTGCACCCTGAGTGGAGGTCAGCTGTAATGAGGCCATGAAAAGGCAGATATTATCGATCCCAGCTGCTTCTCGTGTGCACACGTGGGTCAAATATTCTCAGCCTGCCTCGCTGTCGGAGCGCTCCATCATCGGCGGGGCTTTAAACTTTATAGAGGCTTTGTCGTTAATGTTTATGCCTCGGTCACTTTGATTGTCGCACAGATTTATGGTGCTGCTGTGGCATCGTACCTGCTTTAGTGTGTAGATTTATGAAAGGCCTCAGAGTGCTGCTCAACCTCCTGCTTCAGTTTGTCTCATCGCGGACACGTTTAATGCCCACAGAATAAATTTAAATTTAATGTTTCATTTTCCGTCATTCATAATCTTTTAGTGGTGGGGAAAAACGGCAAGCCGCTCAAAAAACTCAAGTGATCAAAGAGACGCTTAAACTGTGAGGATGAAGTTTTTGCTTAGATGACGATAAGAACACGTTTCTGCTGCAGTTAAGTTCATGCAGGTGGAGGGAGTCAAACATATTTTTGTGAACTATGACAGCTGGGATAGTCTCCAGCTCCCCCACCCATGGATTCCTGCCTTGCATTTGAGTTTTTGTGTTTTTTACTAAATATTCTTACTCTTGGTCATTAGTGTTCACCTGGTTGCTTGTCTTCTCTGTTCTTTTCTTTCACGTTCTTTGTGTCTCCAGGATTTTTGCCTTTCTCTTCCCTCTTTTGATTATTGGTCTCACCCTCGTTAGTTTCCTGGGTCCAGTCAGATTTCTCAAATGTCCCTAAATACACATCCCTGTATCAGTCTGACCCACCAGCAATGAGCTGAGGAATGAGGGAAGCGCAAGAGGAGAGTGGAGTTGAGGCAGCAGCATCTAATAAATTAGAGATCAAGGTGAATACAGGTGTTAGAGCCCAAATACTGCAGTTTTTTCTGATCTCAGATATAAAAGCGCTCATTACTTTCTGTTTATGGTCACTTTTAATTAAATCCACAATATGCACAATGTCAAGGATATTTTACCTTCACACTGCTTGTTTTCTATGAACCCACACTTTGTGCTTCAGGCTCTGTGCTCACTCTTTAAAACATGAATAATCTTTTGACTCTTCTTCTGCACAAAATAATCAGCTGAGCACATCGACTTCAGTCAGACACATTATCAGATCTGAGCTGGTAAAGAACATAAAGAAGTATAAAAGCAAAATGAAACACTGGTGTTGCCACAAAGCCAAGAGAGCAACGCAGCAGAAAATCACATCTTGTGAATTCGTGAGTTTATACTTTTATTTGAGCGATTGACGCTTGTTTATAACATAAATCATAAAGGAGGTGTGGGAATAACTTCACTGATTCACTCACTGAATATTTTCCATGATAAATACCATACATGTAACCTGTACTCGATTAGCTGCAGTTCCAGCAGTGTACAACAGACTTGGCAGTAGATTAGGACCAAGTGTGAAAACATATTTATAGAATATCTTCATCACCAGCTGAATACATACTCAATAAATTGCCAGGACATGCAGTTTGTGCTGCAGATAGTAAAATACCACTGAGCACTTATATCACACTTACAGATTGTAAGTAACAGAATCAGTGAAATGTGGAGCCGATTTAAACCAAACTCTGAAGTTAACCTCCTGCAGAGCAGTTTGTAAGTTCATAGGAGTTCGATTGAAAGAGCGCGACCTTGGTGACAGTGAAAACTCTGACTTTTTGAACACGCCTCTGAACCTGAATGATCTCTGTTTGGACCAAAACATGTTCCTGTATAAGCTTTTAATGGGGAACTTCACCTCAAAATCATATTTAAATGTTTGCTTCTACAGACAAAAGAAACGCCCAGCTGCTAACATTATTGTGAACCAAGGGTTGTTCATATCCTGTCACGCGCACCAGCCTTCTTTCACAGGTACATGCACGCTTCTTCAGCACAGCTGTACAGTCGGTGAGTGTAGGTGAGTTTAAAATGAGGAAACAAAGGGAAGAAAACCTGCAACGGAAATCAAAATTTATCAGTCACGTTTATTTTTGGACAGTACAAAGAAGAGTCCTGTGACTTTCTGCATCTCTAACACAGTTTTCTATTTTAGTCAGAAACAAAACAAGAACCCCACAGCCTTGAACCGAGCCTGACAGATTTATATGTGCAGCTTTTTGTTTAGACATGTTTACAAATCAAAGATGACGAAGAGGAGGAGCAGTATGGGCAGAAAACCACTCAGATTGAAGTGGACGCTGTTCCTGTTTGATGCATTGAAGATGGCTTCGTCGGGAATGAAGTCACCGTTTACGTTGCACTGACTGCAGCTGTCCCCGCAGAGTGAGCAGGAGGATATGCTGCTCCTCCACCGTGACGTGTATGTCCTCGCCATCCTCCGCCCTGCAGGAGGAGGTGAAGGTTTAGAGATCAACGGTTTCAGTTTCTGCCTTTGTATTTCTGCTGTTTCTTTTTAATGATTAAAGATGGAGGATGTTTGAGACGGGAAGGATGAAAACAAAATATTATATATATTATGATTTTTATTTTCAGTGGTCCCTCGTTTATCGCGCGAGTTCCGTTCTAAATATAACCAGCAATAGGTGAAATCTGTGAAGAAGCCAACTTTATTTTTGTTTAACTTTTTTCTTTTGTTTAAACACTCTCAAAGTTCAAATCTTCATAGAAAAATAAGTCCAGTATTATGGAATGAAACCAAAGATCAAACCCTGTTTTTAGGTCCAGAACATGGGAATAGAGCAGCTGCCAGAGAATTCAACATTAATGGAACAATTGTACAAAAGTAGAGGAAGCAAGAAGAATGAGTTGAATCAAGTTTGACTTATCTGACTATTTTGCTTTGCTTAACCGGTGTACCTTATGGTCCGAAAAACGTCTACCCTCCTTTAGCATGTCCAGAAGTCCAACTTTTTATGCGATGGTAGCATCTTCCTCTGCCTTTTGGGTGCTACCACAGGTTCCTTTGACGGTGCAAAACGTTTCATCGACATTGTTGTGTTCGTTGATTTGAAAACTTACAAACATACAGTACAGCACTTCAGAGTCACACTGCTAGCGATCGAAGATTTATGTAAATTTGACAAGCTGAACGCATTCTGTACTGTACAGGACCACAGCACAAGATTGACTGACAATGGTCTACAACCGATCAGGACGCAGAACAAAATACACTGTAAAATAAATAAACAAATAAAAGCATGCAAAATTGCCCTCCAAAAATCTGCAAAACAGCATGGCCGCAAAGGTGAACCACGTTATAGCGAGGGACCACTGTAACTGTAAAATTTGGCAGCTATCAGTGAATTTTCAGTTTTGCAGTATATTTTAAACTGAAAATCATTCTTACATTCTTCTGCTTTTTATATTTTTAAACCTTATTTTGATACCCAATTTATTGTTTTATCACAAAACATGTAAAAAATTATTATTAAATTAAAATGTAAATGTTTTTTTATTACCTCACAAGCAGTAATGTCAAACTCAAAACTCTTTTATCTCAAGTGGGCTGGAGCAGCAAAACTACATGATAAATGTGTGAAATTACAGAGAAAGTTGGTTCATTGCCCAGACTGTCCTATAATTATAAAATACACATTTTTGGTTAATTCAAAGACAATTTCTTCTTTTTTCTTTCTGAATCCACTGTATAAAAGTGTACATTTTTAGACATTAAAAATTTAGAACTTTCTGTCATTTAATTGTTCATCTATTACTTATTTGCTTTGGTGTAGAGCATAGGTGTCCAACTCCAGGCCTCAAGGGCCAGTGTCCTGCAGGTTTCAGATCTCACCCTGGGTCAACACACCTAAATCAAATGATTAGTTCATTACCAGGCCTTTGGAGAACTTCAAGACATGTTGAGGAGGTAATTTAGCCATTTAAATCAGCTGTGTTGGATCAGGGACACATCTAACACTTGCAGGACACCAGCCCTTGAGGCCTGGAGTTGCACACCCCTAGTGTAGAGTGATGGGCAATGGGAGCGAGGGGGGGTCATCAATAGGAAAAGCTTTAAAATACAACTAAAACTTCAAAAATGTGTGCACTCCTTCAAATTTTCCAGATTTTCTAATCCAGGCCGGATTGGAGTCTTTGCCAGGCCCATTATGGCCCTGGGGCCTTATGTTTGACGCCCCTGTTCTAGAGAAAAAGGCTTGTAGCAATCATTCAGGCCAATACATTTTGTTTAATCACAAGTTTTTCGCGTGATTGGGCGAACACACAGTGCTAAACTCTTGCTAAACAAAAGCATAAAAAACTCATAAAACGTCAGTGGAGGTCCTCGGTGTGTTTACATGGACATGACAGGCTGTCCTGGTTTGGATCATACTGCATGCATTTTCCCCATTGACAAGATTATAAAAACATCAAAACTGAGAGTGAAAAAATAAAAGTGGACATGTTCTGCTTTAGGTCCATATGTTTCTACACAATCGTGCATTTTATTGTGTCATTTTGCTGCCGTTTAATACCACAGTAGATCAAACAGCCTCAGTGAGGTTAAAGTGCTGATTTTCACTTTGACTTTAATGAGCTTAATTACAATATTGCATTAACTGTTTAGGAATTACATTGTTTTATACAGTCCCTCGTTTTCAGGGGAAAATGATAATAACTGTGTCCCTGTGCAAACACTTAGTATACTGTTTAATTGTTATTTGTTCATGAACTTGAATGTGGTCTTCATATAAGCTTCAAATAATGAGGTGAGTACACACAAGTGATCTCTCTGAGCCATAGGATCCAGCTCAGCCTTCAGAC